>NW_027514260.1:0-1365108 GCF_048772815.1 Callospermophilus lateralis
GAGACTGGGTTTTGGAACTGAACTCAGAGAAGCATTGCCATGAATTTTGTTGGGATTTTAAGAGGCCACGTATGAAAGTCGCTCTTGTAAACTGAGACCTAGGCCCCGGGTGGATTTCCACAGAGGCCTGGGAATCTCAGCAAGGATATCACATGATTTTATTCTTCAAAAAATGGCAGCCATAGTTGAGAGTCAAAACACACATGGACCTCACATTGTAGACCTCAATGGGCCTGGCCTAATGCGACCTTTTGTCCACTCTTTGGGAAGCCGTGCCTGTGAGAGTTCTCCAGAGATTTCATTGAAATGAGCTTCCTCACCATTTAATGTTTGCTGAATGAACTGAAACCCACAGTGCCTCCAACTATATGCTTGAAAAATGGCTAGATAAATACCATGAAATTTTTGAAATTCCTATGACCAGGTGGCACTGGAGAAACATTGGATGTCCAGTTGCTGATCATGAGTATACCAGACAGTGCCTTGATTTACTGAGTTTCATGAAAATGGTGTAGAACAGAGATGCCAGTAAGTTGGAGCCTGCTGAGTAGTGGGTCTAGAGCAGTGGTGGGGAGGTGTTTGATAAAACATCCGTGGTAGGGCCATGTGGATCTACCATTGGATTCCAAATGGCTTGTAACTGACATGGTGCAGCCAGCAGACCCTTATATGTAAAGGCATCTTGTTATATGGAGAGTTTTCAGAGGAAAATTAAGAATCATGTTGATATGGACAAGGGGGCAATGGGGTAAGCTGTAAGAGATAGGAGCCTAGTTGTTGCATTCTCTTGCAGACCCTGACCCACCACACGTGACAGAACTCCCTCCAGCACTGTGTCCCAGTTTAGCTCCTAGTATTTCGTGAAACAAATACCAAACTCACAGTGCAGCAGCAAAAACACCACAAATTGGAGGAAGACCAAATGGCATCACAGTCCACACGGGGAGACACTTAGTCCCCAGTGGCCTCAGTTTACCTACAAAGAGAGGATTCAGCACTGCTTCATCTTGTTCATTGGAAAATAAGAAACCATGTCCTCCAGGTCACATAGGTGCAGACCCAGCTTTGATGGTCTCACTACAGAGGAAGCCAAATCTCCTGAAAACTACATATATTTCAAGTGTGGAAGCTCAGAGGCAGTTTCTCAAAAAGTTTTTAGGCCAGCAGAGCTCCATGTTTGTGGAGTGTTTACCCTGTCCCTTAGTTTTGGAAACTCCTCTACCACCTCCAAGGTTGTGAACTCCTGAGCATTTTCCATTCCTGATATGTATTCACTGATTTTGTAACTCTTCTCCTCTAATTGTGTCTTACTTGGGGTGAAGGTAATGTCAAGGCATTGTTCTGGATGAGAGCGGGAGGATATTTGTGCAGCATATATTTACATACACATTGGATTCATTTTCCAATTTTCCATTTGAAATACTGAATCCCTGACACTAACCCATACCTAGTAGACTCAGACTATTCATCCTAATATAATGGAGAAAATTAATCCAACACATTAGAAATACAAGTACTTCAGAGGAGACATGTTGTATAGTTGGACTTGACATTTGCATTATATAAGGTAGGAGTTATAAATCTAGTCAAATTTTAATTGAAATATTCTCCATGTGTTTTTAAACTTAACAAATATGTGAATTCTTGTTTGCCTTTTCTGTAGCCTATTCACACATGTATATTTATATGCATATATAGAATCCTACCAGGTATCACACGTACATTTTTGTGAGGTGGCTGTCTTGGCAGATACAAATTGTGAGAAGAGTTCACTCCTCCTAAATGCTGTTTCAAATGAAAATTCAACCTGTAGGAGAGCGTCCTAGTAGAACAACATTATACATTAACTCATGTTCAGTAAAATAAATATTTTTGCATTTGTGGATGATACATATTTACTGATGTATTTCGATTGGCATTTATATTGGTACTTTTTAATGTCTGTGAGTGTTGTGTGTGTGTGTGTGTGTGTGTGTGTGTGTGTGTGCATAGATATAGATATAGATATAGATATAGATATACTCTCCAAATTTTTCAAAATATGAAATATATGTGTCTAATATACACTCTCTAAAGTCATTCATGTTCATGTATGTGGATTTATAATCCACTTTTCAAAAGATTATAATCAGAAATATTCATCCACCTGAAATACATATATGTTTCCTAGTACTGAAAACTAACTTCAGTGAATGGTGCATACAAATCCTAATTATTCTACAGTAACTTACCCAGTCTAACATCAATGCAAGTAGACTTCAATGGGACATGATATGTAATTTGTCATTCATTTGTATTCGACACTGGTACATTATTGTTTCTTCAGTTTTTGCACATCACAGGATATACATTTCATCCACAAGTTCACAAATTAATAAGCATTTGTTTCAACTTTCACCACTTCTTGCTTCAGAACACATGTATTGTCAGGGTTTCTTGACTGGTCTTTTCATGAGACTTCTTTCCAAACACATTATTTTGAATTTCCATAATCATTTTGAAGCAAAACTCACACACTCTTCATGATAAACCAAAACACTAATATTTCCATTACATATATACCTGGTTGGAATGAATGATTGTATATCAATATACGATTTCCTTTAATTTTTCAGATATCAGTTCAATTCATTATTTAAAGTTCAAAAAAGTTATATTATTTATTCACAGTATGGTCTATTCATGCTTTTTCTCTATGTTCCTAGAAACAGGGTAAACCTCTTTGTACCCCCGATTCTCATTTTACATCTTCAATATATTGCTCCCTGAAATGGTGAAAGAAATACTCATGTCACCTCATTATCACAGTAATATTCTGGACAAAAAATGGAAAGGTCACACTTATGATTGTACCAAAGCCTAAATGGAAAGTGAACATGGATTTCTAAAAACATCCATGTCCAGGTTGCCTAACGCTGTCAATTGTCAATCCTATTGGTGACTACATATTTGTTTTTTTCCTAATTTATATATTCAAACTCAACCCTGTTGAAAATGTCTAATTCTATCACTCACTTTATACTTTGCCTGATTTCGTAATGTTTCTATTGATATCTGCTTTTCTACATATTTTCCCCAGTTCAACATAGTGACTGACTCTTCATATGTGCTGACATTTACATTCACTCAACAACCGAAAGTCAATTGCTAAAGAACTTTTGGTCCAAATTCTATACTCACTCTTCTTCCTAAACCTACCGACTATCTTCCTAATCCTACTGAATATCCCTTTTTGACTGGATGTTCTCCTCTAAATTCAATATTCCAACGTACAAGGTCCTATGCCATTGTATATCGAATTATCTGAGGCATCTTTGCAGAACATCATTCAAAGCTAAGTATCCCAATCAAGGGCGAAACCCTTCTGGGCTTCAAATCATACCTAGATTTCTGTTTTCCTACTTATATTTCACCTCTATATTCTTGTAAATATTGCAGGTTCCCAATACCATTATTCATCACACAGAATCACTCGTAATCCAAATCAAACCTGTTTTTAACCCCAAGTATACACTGTTCCCTCAATCATTTTACAGAAGAGCAGAGACAGAGTGGTTCTTACAATACAAGAAAGTTGGGGACCTTCAACCTGATGAGAACCTCAAATGTCCATGCACAAATGATACCTGGAGAAGTTGTAGGCAGGTTTGAAGCACCTGAGAGAGCAAAAGTCATCTTCCATGGCAAACAACCTGGTCAGGATGAAGGGATGTGTCTGAATCTGCCTCTCTCTCTTCTTATTGTTCAGAAGATGGACCAAACCAGGGCTGAGTGGAGAGCTGTTCCCGGGTGCCAATGGTGATATACATTCTACCTTATGAAAGTGTCACAGGAAGTAGGGGCAACCTCCATCTTATGTTACCCTTGGAAGCAACTGTTAGGACAAAGTGGTTGCCAAGGCAGTGACCTCATTCAGTTCCAAAGAATGTGACATACCTCATTTCCTTGGTGATGGAACTCTCTGAACTTGGTATCCAAGAAGCCAGGCACCCAGAGGCAGTCCCAGTCCCAGTCCCAGTGGGCTCACTTGTTTGGATTTACCAAGGACAGAGTCAGTTTTCTTGGTACCTAATGATGTGAGGATGGCCAAATGCCAGGAGAGCTCTGAAGATGGACCTATCCTGAGAAAACAGGTAGTGGCTAACCACTGTTTCCTGACATCTTCACAGAGTTGGTCAAGGAAACAAGATCTGAGAGAAGACAGGCCATTTCGGGGGAACATAGTATGGCCCACCAGTCAGAGGACACTCCGGATAGTCACAGACCTACTTGGGGGAAGGAGGTGCCTTTGTGGGAGTGGGTGTGGGTTTGTTGTTTTGTCTCATGTTCTGAGAATAGATAGGAAAGGCGGTTTGTTTGGTTTGGAGTGGACAGTTTCTAGCAAGTCATTTGACACGGCGAGTGTTTCTGTTTCTGTGTATCCCACTGTGTCCGTTGTTGTAGACATTAGAAAAGAGAATGCATTAATGGATGTGTCCTGTCTAGTATAAATCTTCCCATAATTCATCCTGCCCAATATATGAATGGACTGCAGCTTGTCTTATCGATGTGCAACACCTGCTATCTTTCTAAGTTGTTGTTTTCTTCGTGAATTCTGGCCACACTCCAGAATAGGCTCATGGATTTGTGTCCAAAATATGTACCACCTCCAAGCTCTGTGACATGGCCATGTACTGGATAGCTGAAGAGAATGGCGAGCATCTCAGAAAACTCAGATATCAGTGTGACCAAGAAAGTCGCAGTGCAGAAACCCTTCTTTGGGCCTTTTGCTTACTTATTGTTGTGTTTCACTGAATGTCAGGAAGGTCTTTGCCTCAGGCCACCCCTTTGTGAAGCCTGAAGAAAACAGTTTTCAAATGGAAATGAATGGGCCTCACCTGTGGCTCTTTGCTTAATTGCTTTGGAAAGGGATGTGCCTTTATCAGCCTCTTGGACCTGTGTGTGGCTGTGACTTAGATTCTCAGCACCTGATGGATCTTAAGAATGATCCCATGTGAGCTTCCAAAACCAAAATGGCAAAAAATTTCATTCATTGTGGATGAAGTCTCTTGCCTTCCTCTGTTAGGTTCCTGCACTCCATCAAATGACAATAGGGATTCTTTGGGTCAAATGAGTTCTTCAAAGCCCTGCAGAGGTGCTTGTGTTTTCGCATGACTCTAAATCACCTAAAGAATCGATACCTAAAATCAGTAAGCCTCAAATTGGAGAAACACAGAAGTATTAATGGCAGGCTTATTTGTTCACTCCTGGTTCACAGAAACGGTGTCCAGGCTACCCTGACTTTAGGCAAATGAGGGGCAAAGGAGCTGATTTTGGACACTGTCTTGGGCTGCACCCCTCATGGAAACCTCCAGCCAGAGGTTAAGATGATTGACTATATGGAATAAGATGAGGGCCATGTGGGAGTGTTTTGGTTTTAATTTTGGTCATTTGTGTGGCATTGGAAAAAATGACTGGGTCCACGTGGGCTTGAACTCTGGTGTGATTCCCCTTAGAGACTGGGTTTTGGAACTGAACTCAGAGAAGCATTGCCATGAATTTTGTTGGGATTTTAAGAGGCCACGTATGAAAGTCGCTCTTGTAAACTGAGACCTAGGCCCCGGGTGGATTTCCACAGAGGCCTGGGAATCTCAGCAAGGATATCACATGATTTTATTCTTCAAAAAATGGCAGCCATAGTTGAGAGTCAAAACACACATGGACCTCACATTGTAGACCTCAATGGGCCTGGCCTAATGCGACCTTTTGTCCACTCTTTGGGAAGCCGTGCCTGTGAGAGTTCTCCAGAGATTTCATTGAAATGAGCTTCCTCACCATTTAATGTTTGCTGAATGAACTGAAACCCACAGTGCCTCCAACTATATGCTTGAAAAATGGCTAGATAAATACCATGAAATTTTTGAAATTCCTATGACCAGGTGGCACTGGAGAAACATTGGATGTCCAGTTGCTGATCATGAGTATACCAGACAGTGCCTTGATTTACTGAGTTTCATGAAAATGGTGTAGAACAGAGATGCCAGTAAGTTGGAGCCTGCTGAGTAGTGGGTCTAGAGCAGTGGTGGGGAGGTGTTTGATAAAACATCCGTGGTAGGGCCATGTGGATCTACCATTGGATTCCAAATGGCTTGTAACTGACATGGTGCAGCCAGCAGACCCTTATATGTAAAGGCATCTTGTTATATGGAGAGTTTTCAGAGGAAAATTAAGAATCATGTTGATATGGACAAGGGGGCAATGGGGTAAGCTGTAAGAGATAGGAGCCTAGTTGTTGCATTCTCTTGCAGACCCTGACCCACCACACGTGACAGAACTCCCTCCAGCACTGTGTCCCAGTTTAGCTCCTAGTATTTCGTGAAACAAATACCAAACTCACAGTGCAGCAGCAAAAACACCACAAATTGGAGGAAGACCAAATGGCATCACAGTCCACACGGGGAGACACTTAGTCCCCAGTGGCCTCAGTTTACCTACAAAGAGAGGATTCAGCACTGCTTCATCTTGTTCATTGGAAAATAAGAAACCGTGTCCTCCAGGTCACATAGGTGCAGACCCAGCTTTGATGGTCTCACTACAGAGGAAGCCAAATCTCCTGAAAACTACATATATTTCAAGTGTGGAAGCTCAGAGGCAGTTTCTCAAAAAGTTTTTAGGCCAGCAGAGCTCCATGTTTGTGGAGTGTTTACCCTGTCCCTTAGTTTTGGAAACTCCTCTACCACCTCCAAGGTTGTGAACTCCTGAGCATTTTCCATTCCTGATATGTATTCACTGATTTTGTAACTCTTCTCCTCTAATTGTGTCTTACTTGGGGTGAAGGTAATGTCAAGGCATTGTTCTGGATGAGAGCGGGAGGATATTTGTGCAGCATATATTTACATACACATTGGATTCATTTTCCAATTTTCCATTTGAAATACTGAATCCCTGACACTAACCCATACCTAGTAGACTCAGACTATTCATCCTAATATAATGGGGAAAATTAATCCAACACATTAGAAATACAAGTACTTCAGAGGAGACATGTTGTATAGTTGGACTTGACATTTGCATTATATAAGGTAGGAGTTATAAATCTAGTCAAATTTTAATTGAAATATTCTCCATGTGTTTTTAAACTTAACAAATATGTGAATTCTTGTTTGCCTTTTCTGTAGCCTATTCACACATGTATATTTATATGCATATATAGAATCCTACCAGGTATCACACGTACATTTTTGTGAGGTGGCTGTCTTGGCAGACACAAATTGTGAGAAGAGTTCACTCCTCCTAAATGCTGTTTCAAATGAAAATTCAACCTGTAGGAGAGCGTCCTAGTAGAACAACATTATACATTAACTCATGTTCAGTAAAATAAATATTTTTGCATTTGTGGATGATACATATTTACTGATGTATTTCGATTGGCATTTATATTGGTACTTTTTAATGTCTGTGAGTGTTGTGTGTGTGTGTGTGTGTGTGTGTGTGTGTGCATAGATATAGATATAGATATAGATATACTCTCCAAATTTTTCAAAATATGAAATATATGTGTCTAATATACACTCTCTAAAGTCATTCATGTTCATGTATGTGGATTTATAATCCACTTTTCAAAAGATTATAATCAGAAATATTCATCCACCTGAAATACATATATGTTTCCTAGTACTGAAAACTAACTTCAGTGAATGGTGCATACAAATCCTAATTATTCTACAGTAACTTACCCAGTCTAACATCAATGCAAGTAGACTTCTATGGGACATGATATGTAATTTGTCATTCATTTGTATTCGACACTGGTACATTATTGTTTCTTCAGTTTTTGCACATCACAGGATATACATTTCATCCACAAGTTCACAAATTAATAAGCATTTGTTTCAACTTTAACCACTTCTTGCTTCAGAACACATGTATTGTCAGGGTTTCTTGACTGGTCTTTTCATGAGACTTCTTTCCAAACACATTATTTTGAATTTCCATAATCATTTTGAAGCAAAACTCACACACTCTTCATGATAAACCAAAACACTAATATTTCCATTACATATGTACCTGGTTGGAATGAATGATTGTATATCAATATACGATTTCCTTTAATTTTTCAGATATCAGTTCAATTCATTATTTAAAGTTCAAAAAAGTTATATTATTTATTCACAGTATGGTCTATTCATGCTTTTTCTCTATGTTCCTAGAAACAGGGTACACCTCTTTGTACCCCCGATTCTCATTTTACATCTTCAATATATTGCTCCCAGAAATGATGAAAGAAATACTCATGTCACCTCATTATCACAGTAATATTCTGGACAAAAAATGGAAAGGTCACACTTATGATTGTACCAAAGCCTAAATGGAAAGTGAACATGGATTTCTAAAAACATCCATGTCCAGGTTGCCTAACGCTGTCAATTGTCAATCCTATTGGTGACTACATATTTGTTTTTTTCCTAATTTATATATTCAAACTCAACCCTGTTGAAAATGTCTAATTCTATCACTCACTTTATACTTTGCCTGATTTCGTAATGTTTCTATTGATATCTGCTTTTCTACATATTTTCCCCAGTTCAACATAGTGACTGACTCTTCATATGTGCTGACATTTACATTCACTCAACAACCGAAAGTCAATTGCTAAAGAACTTTTGGTCCAAATTCTATACTCACTCTTCTTCCTAAACCTACCGACTATCTTCCTAATCCTACTGAATATCCCTTTTTGACTGGATGTTCTCCTCTAAATTCAATATTCCAACGTACAAGGTCCTATGCCATTGTATATCGAATTATCTGAGGCATCTTTGCAGAACATCATTCAAAGCTAAGTATCCCAATCAAGGGCGAAACCCTTCTGGGCTTCAAATCATACCTAGATTTCTGTTTTCCTACTTATATTTCACCTCTATATTCTTGTAAATATTGCAGGTTCCCAATACCATTATTCATCACACAGAATCACTCGTAATCCAAATCAAACCTGTTTTTAACCCCAAGTATACACTGTTCCCTCAATCATTTTACAGAAGAGCAGAGACAGAGTGGTTCTTACAATACAAGAAAGTTGGGGACCTTCAACCTGATGAGAACCTCAAATGTCCATGCACAAATGATACCTGGAGAAGTTGTAGGCAGGTTTGAAGCACCTGAGAGAGCAAAAGTCATCTTCCATGGCAAACAACCTGGTCAGGATGAAGGGATGTGTCTGAATCTGCCTCTCTCTCTTCTTATTGTTCAGAAGATGGACCAAACCAGGGCTGAGTGGAGAGCTGTTCCCGGGTGCCAATGGTGATATACATTCTACCTTATGAAAGTGTCACAGGAAGTAGGGGCAACCTCCATCTTATGTTACCCTTGGAAGCAACTGTTAGGACAAAGTGGTTGCCAAGGCAGTGACCTCATTCAGTTCCAAAGAATGTGACATACCTCATTTCCTTGGTGATGGAACTCTCTGAACTTGGTATCCAAGAAGCCAGGCACCCAGAGGCAGTCCCAGTCCCAGTCCCAGTGGGCTCACTTGTTTGGATTTACCAAGGACAGAGTCAGTTTTCTTGGTACCTAATGATGTGAGGATGGCCAAATGCCAGGAGAGCTCTGAAGATGGACCTATCCTGAGAAAACAGGTAGTGGCTAACCACTGTTTCCTGACATCTTCACAGAGTTGGTCAAGGAAACAAGATCTGAGAGAAGACAGGCCATTTCGGGGGAACATAGTATGGCCCACCAGTCAGAGGACACTCCGGATAGTCACAGACCTACTTGGGGGAAGGAGGTGCCTTTGTGGGAGTGGGTGTGGGTTTGTTGTTTTGTCTCATGTTCTGAGAATAGATAGGAAAGGCGGTTTGTTTGGTTTGGAGTGGACAGTTTCTAGCAAGTCATTTGACACGGCGAGTGTTTCTGTTTCTGTGTATCCCACTGTGTCCGTTGTTGTAGACATTAGAAAAGAGAATGCATTAATGGATGTGTCCTGTCTAGTATAAATCTTCCCATAATTCATCCTGCCCAATATATGAATGGACTGCAGCTTGTCTTATCGATGTGCAACACCTGCTATCTTTCTAAGTTGTTGTTTTCTTCGTGAATTCTGGCCACACTCCAGAATAGGCTCATGGATTTGTGTCCAAAATATGTACCACCTCCAAGCTCTGTGACATGGCCATGTACTGGATAGCTGAAGAGAATGGCGAGCATCTCAGAAAACTCAGATATCAGTGTGACCAAGAAAGTCGCAGTGCAGAAACCCTTCTTTGGGCCTTTTGCTTACTTATTGTTGTGTTTCACTGAATGTCAGGAAGGTCTTTGCCTCAGGCCACCCCTTTGTGAAGCCTGAAGAAAACAGTTTTCAAATGGAAATGAATGGGCCTCACCTGTGGCTCTTTGCTTAATTGCTTTGGAAAGGGATGTGCCTTTATCAGCCTCTTGGACCTGTGTGTGGCTGTGACTTAGATTCTCAGCACCTGATGGATCTTAAGAATGATCCCATGTGAGCTTCCAAAACCAAAATGGCAAAAAATTTCATTCATTGTGGATGAAGTCTCTTGCCTTCCTCTGTTAGGTTCCTGCACTCCATCAAATGACAATAGGGATTCTTTGGGTCAAATGAGTTCTTCAAAGCCCTGCAGAGGTGCTTGTGTTTTCGCATGACTCTAAATCACCTAAAGAATCGATACCTAAAATCAGTAAGCCTCAAATTGGAGAAACACAGAAGTATTAATGGCAGGCTTATTTGTTCACTCCTGGTTCACAGAAACGGTGTCCAGGCTACCCTGACTTTAGGCAAATGAGGGGCAAAGGAGCTGATTTTGGACACTGTCTTGGGCTGCACCCCTCATGGAAACCTCCAGCCAGAGGTTAAGATGATTGACTATATGGAATAAGATGAGGGCCATGTGGGAGTGTTTTGGTTTTAATTTTGGTCATTTGTGTGGCATTGGAAAAAATGACTGGGTCCACGTGGGCTTGAACTCTGGTGTGATTCCCCTTAGAGACTGGGTTTTGGAACTGAACTCAGAGAAGCATTGCCATGAATTTTGTTGGGATTTTAAGAGGCCACATATGAAAGTCGCTCTTGTAAACTGAGACCTAGGCCCCGGGTGGATTTCCACAGAGGCCTGGGAATCTCAGCAAGGATATCACATGATTTTATTCTTCAAAAAATGGCAGCCATAGTTGAGAGTCAAAACACACATGGACCTCACATTGTAGACCTCAATGGGCCTGGCCTAATGCGACCTTTTGTCCACTCTTTGGGAAGCCGTGCCTGTGAGAGTTCTCCAGAGATTTCATTGAAATGAGCTTCCTCACCATTTAATGTTTGCTGAATGAACTGAAACCCACAGTGCCTCCAACTATATGCTTGAAAAATGGCTAGATAAATACCATGAAATTTTTGAAATTCCTATGACCAGGTGGCACTGGAGAAACATTGGATGTCCAGTTGCTGATCATGAGTATACCAGACAGTGCCTTGATTTACTGAGTTTCATGAAAATGGTGTAGAACAGAGATGCCAGTAAGTTGGAGCCTGCTGAGTAGTGGGTCTAGAGCAGTGGTGGGGAGGTGTTTGATAAAACATCCGTGGTAGGGCCATGTGGATCTACCATTGGATTCCAAATGGCTTGTAACTGACATGGTGCAGCCAGCAGACCCTTATATGTAAAGGCATCTTGTTATATGGAGAGTTTTCAGAGGAAAATTAAGAATCATGTTGATATGGACAAGGGGGCAATGGGGTAAGCTGTAAGAGATAGGAGCCTAGTTGTTGCATTCTCTTGCAGACCCTGACCCACCACACGTGACAGAACTCCCTCCAGCACTGTGTCCCAGTTTAGCTCCTAGTATTTCGTGAAACAAATACCAAACTCACAGTGCAGCAGCAAAAACACCACAAATTGGAGGAAGACCAAATGGCATCACAGTCCACACGGGGAGACACTTAGTCCCCAGTGGCCTCAGTTTACCTACAAAGAGAGGATTCAGCACTGCTTCATCTTGTTCATTGGAAAATAAGAAACCGTGTCCTCCAGGTCACATAAGTGCAGACCCAGCTTTGATGGTCTCACTACAGAGGAAGCCAAATCTCCTGAAAACTACATATATTTCAAGTGTGGAAGCTCAGAGGCAGTTTCTCAAAAAGTTTTTAGGCCAGCAGAGCTCCATGTTTGTGGAGTGTTTACCCTGTCCCTTAGTTTTGGAAACTCCTCTACCACCTCCAAGGTTGTGAACTCCTGAGCATTTTCCATTCCTGATATGTATTCACTGATTTTGTAACTCTTCTCCTCTAATTGTGTCTTACTTGGGGTGAAGGTAATGTCAAGGCATTGTTCTGGATGAGAGCGGGAGGATATTTGTGCAGCATATATTTACATACACATTGGATTCATTTTCCAATTTTCCATTTGAAATACTGAATCCCTGACACTAACCCATACCTAGTAGACTCAGACTATTCATCCTAATATAATGGGGAAAATTAATCCAACACATTAGAAATACAAGTACTTCAGAGGAGACATGTTGTATAGTTGGACTTGACATTTGCATTATATAAGGTAGGAGTTATAAATCTAGTCAAATTTTAATTGAAATATTCTCCATGTGTTTTTAAACTTAACAAATATGTGAATTCTTGTTTGCCTTTTCTGTAGCCTATTCACACATGTATATTTATATGCATATATAGAATCCTACCAGGTATCACACGTACATTTTTGTGAGGTGGCTGTCTTGGCAGACACAAATTGTGAGAAGAGTTCACTCCTCCTAAATGCTGTTTCAAATGAAAATTCAACCTGTAGGAGAGCGTCCTAGTAGAACAACATTATACATTAACTCATGTTCAGTAAAATAAATATTTTTGCATTTGTGGATGATACATATTTACTGATGTATTTCGATTGGCATTTATATTGGTACTTTTTAATGTCTGTGAGTGTTGTGTGTGTGTGTGTGTGTGTGTGTGTGTGTGCATAGATATAGATATAGATATAGATATACTCTCCAAATTTTTCAAAATATGAAATATATGTGTCTAATATACACTCTCTAAAGTCATTCATGTTCATGTATGTGGATTTATAATCCACTTTTCAAAAGATTATAATCAGAAATATTCATCCACCTGAAATACATATATGTTTCCTAGTACTGAAAACTAACTTCAGTGAATGGTGCATACAAATCCTAATTATTCTACAGTAACTTACCCAGTCTAACATCAATGCAAGTAGACTTCTATGGGACATGATATGTAATTTGTCATTCATTTGTATTCGACACTGGTACATTATTGTTTCTTCAGTTTTTGCACATCACAGGATATACATTTCATCCACAAGTTCACAAATTAATAAGCATTTGTTTCAACTTTAACCACTTCTTGCTTCAGAACACATGTATTGTCAGGGTTTCTTGACTGGTCTTTTCATGAGACTTCTTTCCAAACACATTATTTTGAATTTCCATAATCATTTTGAAGCAAAACTCACACACTCTTCATGATAAACCAAAACACTAATATTTCCATTACATATGTACCTGGTTGGAATGAATGATTGTATATCAATATACGATTTCCTTTAATTTTTCAGATATCAGTTCAATTCATTATTTAAAGTTCAAAAAAGTTATATTATTTATTCACAGTATGGTCTATTCATGCTTTTTCTCTATGTTACTAGAAACAGGGTACACCTCTTTGTACCCCGATTCTCATTTTACATCTTCAATATATTGCTCCCAGAAACGGTGAAAGAAATACTCATGTCACCTCATTATCACAGTAATATTCTGGACAAAAAATGGAAAGGTCACACTTATGATTGTACCAAAGCCTAAATGGAAATTGAACATGGATTTCTAAAAACATCCATGTCCAGGTTGCCTAAAACTGTCAATTGTCAATCCTATTCGTGACTACATATTTGGTTTTTTCCTAATTTATATATTCAAACTCAACCCTGTTGAAAATGTCAAATTCTATCACTCACTTTATACTTTGCCTGATTTCGTAATGTTTCTATTGATATCTGCTTTTCTACATATTTTCCCCAGTTCAACATAGTGACTGACTCTTCATATGTGCTGACATTTACATTCCCTCAACAACCGAAAGTCTATTGCTAAAGAACTTTTGGTCCAAATCCTATACTCACTCTTCTTCCTAAACCTACCGACTATCTTCCTAATCCTACTGAATATCCCTTTTTGACTGGATGTTCTCTTCTAAATTCAATGATCCAATGTACGAGGTCCTATGCCATTGTTTATCGAATTATCTGAGGCATCTTTGCAGAACATAATTCAAAGCTAATTATCCCAATCAAGGGCAAAACCCTTCTGGGCTTCAAATCATACCTAGATTTCTGTTTTCCTACTTATATTTCACCTCTATATTCTTGTAAATATTGCAGGTTCCCAATACCATTATTCATCACACAGAATCACTCGTAACCCAAATCAAACCTGTTTTTAACCCCAAGTATACAGCGTTCCCTCAATCATTTTACAGAAGAGCAGGGACAGAGTGGTTCTTACAATACAGGAAAGTTGGGGACCTTCCACCTGATTAGAATCTCAAATGTCCATGCACAAATGATACCTGGAGAAGTTGTAGGCAGGTATGAAGCACCTGAGAGAGCAAAAGTCATCTTCCATGGCAAACAACCTGGTCAGGATGAAGGGATGTGTCTGAATCTGCCTCTCTCTCTTCTTATTTTACAGAAGATGGACCAAACAAGGGCTGAGTGGAGAGCTGTTCTCGGGTGCCAATGGTGATATACATTCTACCTTATGAAAGTGTCAAAGGAAGTAGGGACAACCTCCATCTTATGTTACCCTTGGAAGCAACTGTTAGGACAAAGTGGTTGCCAAGGCAGTGACCTCATTCAGTTCCAAAGAATGTGACATACCTCATTTCCTTGGTGATGGAACTCTCTGAACTTGGTATCCAAGAAGCCAGGCACCCAGAGGCAGTCCCAGTCCCAGTCCCAGTGGGCTCACTTGTTTGGATTTACCAAGAACAGAGTCAGTTTTCTTGGTACCTAATGATGTGAGGATGGCCAAATGCCAGGAGAGCTCTGAAGATGGACCTTTCCTGAGAAAACAGGTAGTGGCTAACCACTTTTTCCTGACATCTTCACAGAGTTGGTCAAGGAAACAAGATCTGAGAGAAGACAGGCCATTTCATGGGAACATAGTATGGCCCACCAGTCAGAGGACACTCCGGATAGTCACAGACCTACTTGGGGGAAGGAGGTGCCTTTGTGGGAGTGGGTGTGGGTTTGTTGTTTTGTCTCATGTTCTGAGAATAGATAGGAAAGGCGGTTTGTTTGGTTTGGAGTGGACAGTATCTAGTAAGTCATTTGACACGGCGAGTGTTTCTGTTTCTGTGTATCCCACTGTGTCCGTTGCTGTAGACATTAGAAAAGAGAATGCATTAATGGATGTGTTCTGTCTAGTATAAATCTTCCCATAATTCATCCTGCCCAATATGTGAATGGACTGCAGCTTGTCTTATCGATGTGCAACACCTGCTATCTTTCTAAGTTGTTGTTTTCTTCCTGAATTCTGGCCACTCTCCAGAATAGGCTCATGGATTTGTGTCCAAAATATGTACCACCTCCAAGCTCTGTGACATGGCCATGTACTGGATAGCTGAAGAGAATGGCGAGCATCTCAGAAAACTCAGATATCAGTGTGACCAGGAAAGTCTCAGTGCAGAAACCCTGCTTTGGGCCTTTTGCTTACTTACTGTTGTGTTTCACTGAATGTCAGGAAGGTCTTTGCCTCAGGCCACCCCTTTGTGAAGCCTGAAGAAAACAGTTTTCAAATGGAAATGAATGGGCCTCACCTGTGGCTCTTTACTTAATTGCTTTGGAAAGGGATGTGTCTTTATCAGCCTCTTTGACCTGTGTGTGGCTGTGACTTAGATTCTCAGCACCTGATGGATCTTAAGAATGATCCCATGTGAGCTTCCAAAACCAAAATGGCAAAAAATATCATTCATTGTGGATGAAGTCTCTTGCCTTCCTCTGTTAGGTTCCTGCACTCCATCAAATGACAATAGGGATTCTTTGGGTCAAATGAGTTCTTCAAAGCCCTGCAGAGGTGCTTGTGTTTTCGCATGACTCTAAATCACCTAAAGAATCGATACCTAAAATCAGTAGGCCTCAAATTGAAGAAACAAAGAAGTATTAACGGCAGGCTTATTTGTTCACTCCTGGTTCACAGAAACGGTGTCCAGGCTACTCTGACTTTAGGCAAATGAGGGGCAAAGGAGCTGATTTTGGACACTGTCTTGGGCTGCGCCCCTCATGGAAACCTCCAGCCAGAGGTTAAGATGATTGACTATATGGAATAAGATGAGGGCCATGTGGGAGTGTTTTGGTTTTAATTTTGGTCATTTGTGTGGCATTGGAAAAAATGACTGGGTCCACGTGGGCTTGAACTCTGGTGTGATTCCCCTTAGAGACTGGGTTTTGGAACTGAACTCAGAGAAGCATTGCCATGAATTTTGTTGGGATTTTAAGAGGCCACGCATGAAAGTCGTTCTTGGAAACTGAGACCTAGGCCCCGGGTGGATTTCCACAGAGGCCTGGGAATCTCAGCAAGGATATCACATGATTTTATTCTTCAAGAAATGGCAGCCATAGTTGAGAGTCAAAACACACATGGACCTCACATTGTAGACCTCAATGGGCCTGGCCAAATGTGACCTTTTGTCCACTCTTTGGGAAGCCGTGCCTGTGAGAGTTCTCCAGAGATTTCATTGAAATGAGCTTCCTCACCATTTAATGTTTGCTGAATGAACTGAAACCCACAGTGCCTCCAACTTCATGCTTGAAAAATGGCTAGATAAATACCATGAAATTTTTGAAATTCCTATGACCAGGTGGCACTGGAGAAACATTGGATGTCCTGTTGCTGATCATGATTATACCAGACAGTGCCTTGATTTACTGAGTTTCATGAAAATGGTGTAGAACAGAGATGCCAGTAAGTTGGAGCCTGCTGAGTAGTGGGTCTAGAGCAGTGGTGGGGAGGTGTTTGATAAAACATCCGTGGTAGGGCCATGTGGATCTACCATTGGATTCCAAATGGCTTGTAACTGACATGGTGCAGCCAGCAGACCCTTATATGTAAAGGCATCTTGTTATATGGAGAGTTTTCAGAGGAAAATTAAGAATCATGTTGATATGGACAAGGGGGCAATGGGGCAAGCTGTGAGAGATAGGAGCCTAGTTGGTGCATTCTCTTGCAGACCCTGACCCACCACACGTGACAGAACTCCCTCCAGCACTGTGTCCCAGTTTAGCTCCTAGTATTTCGTGAAACAAATACCAAACTCACATGCAGTAGCAAAAACACCACAAACAGTGGAGAAGGACCAAATGGCATCACAGTCCACACGGGGAGACACTTAGTCCCCAGTGGCCTCAGTTTACCTACAAAGAGAGGATTCAGCACTGCTTCATCTTGTTCATTGGAAAATAAGAAACCATGTCCTCCAGGTCACATAGATGCAGACCCAGCTTTGATGGTCTCACTACAGAGGAAGCCAAATCTCCTGAAAACAACATATATTTCAAGTGTGGAAGCTCAGAGGCAGTTTTTCAAAAAGTTTTTAGGCCAGCAGAGCTCCATGTCTGTGGAGTGTTTACCCTGTCCCTTAGTTTTGGAAACTCCTCTACCACCTCCAAGGTTGTGAACTCCTGAGCATTTTCCATTCCAGATATGTATTCACTGATTTTGTAACTCTTCTCCTCTAATTGTGTCTTACTTGGGGTGAAGGTAATGTCAAGGCATTGTTCTGGATGAGAGCGGGAGGATATTTGTGCAGCATATATTTACATACACATTGGATTCATTTTCCAATCTTCCATTCGAAATACTGAATCCCTGACACTAACCCATACCTAGTAGTCTCAGACTATTCATCCTAATATAATGGAGAAAATTAACCCAACACAATGGAAATACAAGCACTTCAGAGGAGACATGTTGTATAGTTGGACTTGACATATGTATTTTATAAGGTAGGAGTTATAAATCTAGTCAAATTTTAATTGAAATATTCTCCATGTGTTTTTAAACTTAACAAATATGTGAATTCTTGTTTCCCTTTTCTGTAGCCTATTCACACATGTATATTTATATGCATATATAGAATCCTACCAGGTATCACACGTACATTTTTGTGAGGTGGCTGTCTTGGCAGATACAAATTGTGAGAAGAGTTCACCTCTACTAAATGCTGTTGGAAATGAAAATTCAACCTGTTGGAGAGCGTCCTAGTAGAACAACATTATACATTAACTCATGTTCAGTAAAATAAATATTTTTGCATTTGTGGATGATATATATTTACTGATGAATTTCGATTGGCATTTATAATGGTACTTTTTAATGTCTGTGAGTGTTGTGTGTGTGTGTGTGTATATAGATGTAGATATAGATATAGATATACTCTCCAAATTTTTCAAAATATGAAATATATGTGTCTAATATACACTCTCTAAATTCATTCATGTTCACGTATGTGGATTTATAATCCACTTTTCACAAGAATATAATCAGAAATATTCATCCACCTTAAATACATATTTGTTTCCTAGTACTGAAAACTAACTTCAGTGAATGGTGCATACAAATCCTAATTATTCTACATTAACTTACCCAGTCTAACATCAATGCAAGTAGACTTCTATGGGACATGATATGTAATTTGTCATTCATTTGTATTCAACACTGGTACATTATTATTTCTTCAGTTTTTGTACATCATAAGATATACATTTGCCAAGGCTGTGACCTCATTCAGTTCCAAAGAATGTGACATACCTCATTTCCTTGGTGATGGAACTCTCTGAACTTTGTATCCAAGGAGCCAGGCACCCAGAGGCAGTCATAGTCCCAGTCCCAGTGGGCTCACTTGTTTGGATTTAGCAAGGATAGAGTCAGTCATTCTTGGTACCTACTGAAGTGAGGATTACCAAATGCCTGGAGAGCTCTGAAGAGGGAGGTTTCCTGAGAAAGCAGGTAGTGGCTCTCCACTTTTTCCTTACAACTTTACAGAGTTGGCCAAGGAAAACAGATCTGAGAGAGGACAGGCCATTTCGGAAGAACAGAGTATGGCCACCAGTCAGAGGACACTCTGGTTAGTCACACACCTATGGGGAAGGAGGTGCCTTTTTGGGAGTGGGTGTGGGTTTGTGGTTTGTCTCATGTTCTGAAAATAGGTAGGAATGGCGGTTTGTTTGTTTTGGAGTGAACTGTTTCCAGTAAGTCGTTTGAAGAGGTGAGTGTTTCCATGTCTGTGTATCCCACTGTGCCTGTGGTAGTAGACATGAGAAAAGAGAATGCAGCAATGGATGTGTCATGTCTAGTATAAAGCTTCCCAGCATTCATCCTGCCCAATTTATGAATGGAGTGTGGCTTGCTTTATGCACGGGCAACACCTAATACCTTCCTAAGTCCCTGTTTTCTTCCTGAATTCTGGCCACTCTCTAGAATAGGCTCATGGTTATGTGTCCAAGATATGTACCAAATCCAAGGTCTTTGACATGGCCATGTACTGGATACCTGAATGGAATGGCCAGCATCTCAGAAAACTCAGATATCAGTGTGACCAGGAAAGTCTCAGTGGAGATACCCTGCTTTGGGCCTTTTGCTTACCTATTGTTCTGTTGCCCTGAATATCAGGAAGGTCTTTGTCTCATGCAACCCCTTTGTTAAGCCTGAAGAAAACAGTTTTCAAATGGAAATGAATGTGCATCACCTCTGGCTCTTTGCTTAATTTCATTGGAAAAGGATGTGTCTGATTCAGGCCCTTTGCCCTGTTTTAGGCTGTGACTTAGATTCTCAGCACCTGATGGATGTAAAGAAAGATCCCATATGTGCATCTAAACCAAAATAGAAAAACGTTCAATCAATGTGCATGAATTATATTGCCTTCCTTTGTTAGGTTTCTGAAATCCATCATGTCAGAATAGGGATTCTTTGGGTGAAATGAGTTCTTCAAATCTCTGCAGAGGTGCTTGGCTTTTCTCATGACTCCAATTCACAAAAAGAATCTAGACCCCACAGTCAGAGAGCCTCAAATTGGAGAAGCGAAGCAGTATTAAGGGCAGGCCTATTTGATCACTCTGGTTCACAGGAAGGGTGTCCAAGCCACCCTGACATTCGGCAAATGAGGAGCAAGGGAGCTTATTTTGGACACTGTCTTGGGATGTGCCTCTCATGAAAACCTCCATCCAGATGTTATGATGAGTATCTTTATGGTAGAAGATGAGGGCCATGTAGGAGTGTTTTGGTTATAATTGTGGTCATTTGTGTGGCAGTTGGAAGAGATGACTGGGTCCACCTGGGCATGAATTCTGCTGTGATTCCCCTTAGAGACTGAGTTCTGGAACTGACCTCAGAGAAGTATTGACATGAATTGTGTTGGGATTTTAGGAGGCCAGGAATGAGAGTTGCCATTGGAACCTGGGATCAAGGCCCAGAGTGGCTTTTCACAGAACACTGGGAATCACAGCCAGGATATTACATGATTTTATTCTGAAAGACTTGGCAGGCATAATTGAGATTCAAAACACACTTGGACCTCGCTTTGTAGACCTCAATGGGCCTGGCTTCATGTGACTTTTTGGCCACTCTTTGGGTAGACTTGCCTGTGAGAGTGCTCCAGAGATTTCCCTGAAATTAGCTTCCTCACCATTTAATGGTTCCTGAATGAATTGAAACCAACATTGCTTCCAAATGCATCTGTGAAAAAATGCTAGATAATTACCATGAAATTTTAGAAATTCCGATGACCAGCTGGCACTGGAGGACCTTTGATGTCCTGTTGATGATCATGAGTATAACAGACAGGGCCTTGATTGACTGGGTTTCATGAAAATGGTGTAGAAAAGAGATGCCAGTAAGTTGGGGCCTGGTAAGTAGTGGGCCTAGAGCTGTGTTATGCAAATGTGTGATAAAACATCTGTGGTGGGGCCATGTGGATCTTCCATTGGCTTCCAAATGGCTGTGACTGACATGGTGCAACCATCACACCCATATTTGTAAAGGCATACTTTTATATGGAGAGGTTTCAGGGCAATGTTCAGTATCATGTTGCTATTGTCAAGGGGGCAAGCTACTTGAGATAGAACCCTGGTTGGTGCATTCTCCTGGAGACCCTGCCAACCACACCTGACAGAACTCCCTTCAGCACTGTGTCCCATTTGAACTCGTTGTATTTCATGAAGCAAATACCACACTCCCAGTGCAGCAGCAAGAAACACCACGAAAATTGGAGGATGACCATTGGTTTCACAGTCCACACGGGAAGACCCTTAGCCCTCAGTGGCAGAGTTTACCTACAAAAAGAGAATTCATCACTGCTACCTCATTTTTATTTGAAACTAAGTAACCATTTCCTCCAGGTCACATAGATGCAGATCCAGCTTTGATGGTTTCACTACAAATAAAGCTAAAGCTCCTGACAACAACATATATTTCAAGTGCCCAACCTCAGAGGCAGATTCTCAAAAAGTCTTTTGGCCAGCAGAGCTCCATGTTTGTGGAGTGTTTACCCTGTCTCTTACTTTTGGAAACTCCTCTACCACCTCCAAAGATGTGAAATCTGGAGCATTTTCCATTCTAGATATGTATTCACAGATTTTCTAACTCTTCTCCTCTAATTGTGTCTTACTTGGGGCGAAGGTAATGTCAAGGCATTGTTCTGGAGGAGAGTGGGAAGATTTTTCCGTAGCATATATTTGCATACACATTGGATTCAGTGTCCTATTTTCAATTCAAAATACTGAATACCTGACTCTAACCCATACCCTACCAGACTCTGACTACTAATCCTAATATGATGGAGAAAAATAACCCATAAAGAATAGAAATACAAGCAGTTCAGAGTAGGCATGGTGTATAGATGGACTTGCCTTTTGCATGATACAGAGTTGGAGTTATAAATCTAGTCAATTGTTTGTTGAAATAGTTGTCCTTGTATTTTTAAGGTTAACAAATATGTGAATTCCTGTCTCCCTTTCTCTGTATTGTTATATGCACATATAGATTCCTATCTGGTACCACAGGTACATTCTTGTGAGGTGGCTGACTTGGCAGATACAAATTGTTAGAAGAGATCACTCCTACTAAACCCTGTTGGAACTGAATATTCAACCTATGGGTGAGCTTGCTAGTTGAACAGCATTATACATAAATCCATGTTCAGTAAAATGAATATTTTTAGATCTGTGGATGGTATATATTTTATAATGAATTTTGATTGACATATATATTGCTACTTTTTTGTCTGTGTGTTTGTTTTATGTATATGTATATATATGTATATATATATATATATATATACTCTCCAGATTTTATAAAATATGAAATATATGTGTCTTATATTCACTCCCTAAATTCATTCATGTTCATGTATGTGGATTTATATTCAACTATTCACAAGATTATTCTCAAAATATTCATCCACCTGAAATTTGCCCAATGCTCTCAAATGTCAATCCTACTTGTGACTACATATTTGTTTCTTCCTAAGATTATATATTTAAACTCAACCCTGTTCAAAATGTCTAATCCTATCACACACTTTATACTTTGCCTGATTTTGTAATGTCTCTATTGATATATGCTTTCCTACATATTTTCCCCACTTCATCATTGTGACTGACTCTTCACTTGTGCTGACATTTACATTCACTCTCTAATCGAAATCCTATTGCTAAGAAACTTTTGTTCCAAATCTTATACTCACCCTTCTTCCTAAACTTACTGACTATCTTCCTAATGCTACAGACTATCCCTTTTTGACTGGATGTTCTCTTCTACATTCAATCATCCAAGTAAACGTGGTGCGAGCTTCAGAGGAGGAGACTACCAACAGGCTATCTCATGCAATATCAAAGGGTTTATTGGGTGTCCAGAATGCTGGGATTCAGAGCTCACCTGAATAGAGCAGATAGCCCTGAGAATACCTGAAGTAGAGCTTATATACTTTCCCTGGAGAGAGAAGGGAGGGAATTGTATTGATGGGTCAGGGCGAGTGGGCGGTTTGCATGCAACTGGGAGAGGGAGTACATTCTGCAATTTGGCAGCTGGGGATAGAACATTCTGGGAACAAGTTTTGCAAACATTTCTCAAAATTTCAACAGTGTTCTGTTAAGCATACAGAAAAACAAGATGTGACAAGTACCTATTTTATTAATATTTCATTCCCCACTTCTTCTTCTGGCTAATTTTAATCATAAAAATGATCATTGGAGGGTGTCACATTCAATGTCTGCTAGTGGGGTATTACCATAAGTTTAACTCCTCCAATTTGAGCCTGGAGAAAAGACATTACACGGTTGAGCAAACAGGGTTTTATAGTTAGCAATAATATGAGGATTATTATTGGACCGGCCAGGGTTGATAAAAACGTAGTTTACCAGGGGGACTGTGTGAACTAAGACTCAAGCCACCCTTTTGGGCCCTCTCTCACTTGTTGATGCTCTTCAAGGTGTCTTTTAAATTTACTCATAGATTTTATTACGACTCCAGTATAGTCAGCATAAAAACAACATTCTTCCCTCAATGCAGCACAAAGGCCCCCTTCTCTAATGAAGAGGAGGTCCAACCCTCAACTGTTCTGTAAAACAACTTCAGAGAGAGAGGTTAAAGTTTCATGCAAAGCCCTGAAGGAGGTTTCTAATATCTTACTTTTGCTCTATTGCTGCTTCTAATTGGGTCATCTTTTGTGTCCCATGGACAATGCCACTGGTTCCTCTGCCCACCCGTGCAGCAACTCCTATTCCTAATAGGATGGCTAAAGTGAGGGATATATGTTCCCAGTGGAACCGGTTGTATGCCCCCCCTATTTGATCTTCAAATGAACCTGCGTCATGATAGAGCACTCTGGGAAACATCTGCACCATTACACAATTTATCACATATCTTGATCATTTCATGAAAACATAAACGACGTTTAAGTATATAGAATTATGCTGTCGTAGGCACTGACAAAGCAAGGCACCTAAGATAGCACTCAAGAGAGGGAAACAGTCCTATTTGGTTGCAACCGGATTCAGAGGGCATTGCTTCTATTGTAATCAATTAATCCCCTGAAACTCAAGTTTAGGTAGTTTCAGAATTTTGTACCCAACATATAAGGGATGGGGCTCAGAAGTTCACAGTCTTCAGAAGTTTGAAAAAGCAGTATTTGTTTCTGTTTTTCCTTCTGTTCTGGGCAAGTTAACTTTTCAAGGACACCTGGGAGGAGGAGAGCTTTTTCTTCCCTTTCTTATTTTCCCCCTGCCAGCTGTTACCATGGAGCCCGGTTGGTAATTTCTTTATCTTAGAAATGTAGCCATCTCTGTGAAGCCCCAGCTGAAGGCCAGAGGACTTGTTCACATATTTTGTGAAAAACTAGTTAGGGGTTTTCTAGCTTAGAAGTACTGAGATTTTTAGCCAGTGGCCAAGTAGAACAGGGCAATACGAAAGAGAAAGTTTATCTACATTAAAGTCTTTATTGGGACTGTTTTGCTGAAAGTTCAAAACTCAGCCATGGTGAAGACTTCTGAAGAAGGTCATTTAAGACTTTTCTGTGGGCCTGGTACAGAGGGGGAAAGACGGGGAAGGTGGGGCTGAGAGCACCTCCGAGGATCTGAGAATGAGGGAAAAGAGAGATGTAAAAGAATAATGCGAAAGGGTATTGGGAATTTCCTAGCAGCAAACTTGAGCAGTAGATCAGGTAGAGCAGAGTGAAAGACGGGAGTGAGGATCCCAAAATCCTGTGAGGGACTTTAAATTTTAGTAACCTGTTTTCAGTGATGACAAAGCAACTTTAAAGGCCAATTATATTACATATTGGATAAGGGTCTCAGGGCTCTCCTCAGCTCGTTTGAGCATTGGGTTAGCTGGTAAGAGGACCTGGTGGGACCCGGTGAGGGCATTGACAGGAGATGAGAGGAATGAGTCGGTGGCGCGGTACCTATGTACCTGCTACCTCAGCAAGGGGGCGATGGTCTGAGAACTGGTGGAGCTTTGGGTTTCTGATCTAGTTATTGGAGGGGAGAAATCAAGTTGCTGAGATGGGAGTGACATCAGAGGGTCTGGAGCAGAAGGCTGAGGATAATGATCTATTGGAGAAGCATAGTTCAGGATGTGAGTGAGGGAGGGAAAAGGCTTCCACATAGGGGAATTTCCTTTCACTCTTTTGAGCACTTGCAGAAGTTAAAAAGGTCACTAAAATTTGAGGATCTAGAGACCCCTCTGTGTGCCATAGTTTTTGGTTGTCTAATTGGTAATGTGGCCAATGCTGTGTACTGAATTTGATGAAGAATTGGGGTTCCATCAGGCAGCCCCTGTATGCACACATTCCCATGACATACAGAAAAAGTCGGCTTTTCCCCCACACAGCCATTACTCTTTGTGGCTTTGATAGTCTGCCAGGCAAACTTAGTAATCTAGACTAGCCAACCTGCATCTGGCTCGCGTGTCCCTACATCCATAATGTTTTTTTTCCATTATCTATGGTACAGAAGGGATTTAATGGTATTTTAGTGGGATCCTCTTCATCAGGGATATCACAATAGGAAATACCTATAGCCAGCTAACAAATGTCTGGGTGGAGAGATGGCCACCAGGTCCCTAAGGGGGCTGTATGCGAGATAGACCATACTTCTTTTCCAGTAGGATTTGTGATCAGCCATCACTGCTTAATGGGCTGATGAGGGTTAGGACTACTTGTAGCCAAGGGGAGAGTATATAACCTTATTCACATTGCGAATACACAATTTGAAACTGTTACCAGTCTTTTTCAGTTTCCAGAAAGATTCTGTACAGGGAGCAGGCTTGAGATGAGAGGCATGGATCCAGGAAGTGATTCTGTTTACGTTTACCACTGTAGGTGTTATTATAGCACCTGGTATGGTCCTTTTCAGCGGGGTACCAGGGATGACACCTGATATCATCTTACATAGATGAAATCTCTTACTTGATATGGATGTGGAATCCCCTGGTTCCCAGTTGGGTAGGCAGTGGCCAGCTGTTTTCACAGGTATTACTGAGTTCTTTCAAGATCTTTAAGTCTGTCAAGCAAGGGGGTGTGGAAAGGATCTTTAGGTCTTACAGTTGGGCTTAGGTCCCCTACTGGAGGAGGGCCACCATAAAGAATTTCACATGTGGTAAGGTTACTCAAAGAAACAAAGGGATTTTTTCTTGCATGAAACATTGCATAAGGCAGGAGCATAGTCCAATCTTATGCTGGTCTCTAAGCTTAATTTCGTTAAGGTCTTTTTAATGGTTCTATTCATTCTTTCTACTTGTCTTGAACTCTGTGGTCTATAAGCACAATTTAACTTCCAATTAATCCCCAGGTTCCTGGCTAACCCCTGACTTACCTGGGCCATGAACATCGGTCCATTGTCAGATCCTATTACCAGCTTAGCTTCCTCCAATGGTAGAGAGGCTTAGTCAGCAGCAGCGGAATCACTTAGAGTGTGTTGTGTGTTAGGGGACGAGGGCAGGGGATAAGGAGGGGGAGAAGAGTCCAGTAGAGTCAAATCTGTGACTCAGGGAGAACAGAGGGTGGAGGAGGAGGAGGTTGAGAGGGTTTGAGAGATCATGGGGGAAGGAGTAGGAGCAGAGGTAGGGGCAAGGAAAGGCTTCACCCATGGAGGAGGAGATTTGCAGAGGTCCTGCCAAGTTAAGATATATGGCTGTTGATCCGGATGGCTATGTGGCGCTGGCTGAAAGACAATACCTCTGACTTTTTAAATTAGTGGGAAGTAGAAAGATCCTTCTAGGGGCCATACGACTCCAAAGATGGGCCATTCTGAGGCACAGAGATTCTGCCAGGTCCAGCGTTTTACTAAAAAAAGAAAGATTCTGAGCCCTTAAGCGGACTTTGGTCCAGTAATCAAGGGTCAGGGACAGAGGCATTGACGTGCTCTGTTCCATAATGAAAGTTCCACAAACAGTAAAAGCAAGGACACACGACACAGATAAGACAAGACCATAAAGACAGGCAATGAACGTCCAACACTGAGACCAGGAATGAGTAGCCGGCAAAACCCAATGGTATGGCAATAACGAATCTAAAAGAAAATATCACTGAGTCGAGAAGACTATTGTTCCTTGATTTCCCGAGTTCTCTGCGGGGTCCTCCAGAGAGGTGCCCTTTGTCTCTGTGACATGTCTCTCAGCCACCGTCGGAGAGAGCCCAGGCTCTTCATCGCCAGCAATTTTGCCAAGCCCTAACAAGAAACCTGAAACCAGAAAGAGGCGCCTTACTTGCTCAGAGAGGAGCCCGTTGGGGTCTCTCGTCCGCCACTGCTGGAACTCGGTGGAACCTCAATATGTAAAGGTCAGGCGAGTGTCAGAGGAAGATACTACCAAGAGACTGTCTCATGCAACAGCAAAGGGTTTATTTGTGGTCCAGCATGCTGGAGCTCAGAGCTAAATTAAATAGAGCAGAGACCTCTGAGAACAGCTTAAGCAGAGCAATATACTTTCCTTGGAGAGGGAAGAGAGGGAAGTTCAGTGATGGGTAAGGGCGAGTGGGCGGTTTGCATGACACCGAGTGAGGGAGTACATTCTGCAGTTCGGCTGTTGGGAACAGTACATTCTAGAACAAGATTAGCAAACATTTCTCAAGATTTCAACAGTGTTTGGTTAAGCATACAGAAAAACAGGAAGTGACAAGTACCTGTTTTATTAATTTTATTAACCTTTCACTACCGACTATGCCTTTTTGACTTGATGTTCCTTCTACATTAATTCATGCAACGTACAAGGTGCTATGCCATTGTATATCGATTTATCTGAGACAACTCTGCAGAACGTAATTCAACACCACGTATCCCTATCAAGGGCCCAATGCCCTTCTGGGCTTCAAATCAGACTTAAATTTCTTTTTTCATACATATATTTCTCCTATATATTCTTCTACACATAGCAAGTTCCCAATACGATCATTCATCCAGCAAAATGATTTCTAACCCAAATCGAGCATGTTTTTAACCATAACCGGACACAGTTCCCTCAATCTAACTTTACAGAAGAGCAGGGAAGGAGTTGCTATTACAATACAGAAATGTAGAAAAACTTCCACCTGCTGAGAACCTCAAAGGTCCATGCAGAAATGATCCCTGGAGAAGATGTAGGAAGCAATAAAGGACCTGAGAGACCAAAAGTCATCTTCCATGGCAAACAAACCAGTCAGGATAAAAGGTTGTGTCTGAATCAGATTTTTTTTTAATGTAGAGATCATGGACCAAACCAGGCCTGTGTGGAGATCTATTCCTGGGTGCCTTTGGTTGATATACCATTCTAACTTGTGAAAATGTCACAGGAAGTAGGGGCAGCCTCAATCTCTTGGGACCCTTGGAAGCAACAGTTAGGACAAAGTGGCTGCCAAGACAGTGCCCTCATTCAGTTCAGGAAGGAAGTGACCTCACCTCACTTTCTTGGTGATGGAACTCTCTGAACGTGGGGTCCAGGAAGCCAGGCACACAGAGCCAGTCCCAGTCCCAGTCCCAGTGGTCTCACTTGTTTGGATTTACCAAGGACAGGGTCAGTATTTTTTGGTACCTACAGATGTGAGGAAGGCCAAATGCCAGGAAAGCTCGGATGCAGGGCTTTTCATGAGAAAGCAGGTAGTAGCTCACCGTTGGCTCCTAAGAAGTTCACAGAGTTGGCCAAGGAGACAAGATCTGAGACAGGAAAGGCCATTTTGGGGGAACATATTATGGCCCACAAGTCAGAGGACACTCTGGATAGTCACAGACCTACTTAGGGGAAGGAGGTGCCTTTGTGGGTGTGGTTGTGGGTTTGTGGTTTTGTCTCATTTTCTGAGAATAGGTAGGACAGTCAGTTTGTTTCATTTGAAGTGGACTGTTTCTAGTAAGTCTTTTCACAGGGCGAGTGTTTCTATGTCTGTGTATTCCACTGTTTCCGTGGTTGTAGATATTAGAAAAGAGAATCCATCAATGGATGTGTCGTGTCTAGTAGAAAGCTTCTCAGCATTCATATTGCCCCATTTATGAATGGACTGTAGCTTGCCTTATCGATGAGCAACACCTGCTACCTTCCTAAGTTTCTATTTTCGTCCTGAATTCCAGCCAATCTCAAGAATAGGCCCATGGTTTTGTGTCCAAGATATGTACCACCTCCAAGCTCTGTGACATGGCCATGTACTGGATAGCTGTAGGGGATGGCGAGCATCTCAGAAAACTCAGATATCAGTGTGACCAGGAAAGTCTCAGAGGAGAAACCCTGCTTTGGCCTTTTGCTTACCTATTGTTCTGTTGCCCTGAATGTCAGGAAGGTCTTTGCCTCAGGCCACCCCTTTGTGAAGCCTGAAGAAAACAGTTTTCAAATGGAAATGAATGGGCATACCTGTGGCACTTTCCTTAATTGCTTTGGAAAGTGATGTGTCTGAATCAGGCCCTTGGCCCTGTGTGTGGCTGTGGCTTAGATTCTCAGCACCTGATGGATCTAAAGAAAGTTACCATGTGTGCATCCAAAAGAAAATTCGCCAAAAGAGCAATTATTGGGATGAAGTCTCTCGACTTCCTCTGTAAGGTTCCTGACCTCCATCAAGTGAGAATGGGATCCTTTGGGTCAAAAGAGTTCTACAAAACCTGCAGAGGCTAGCCCATTGTGCTTGTGTTTTCTCATGACTAAAATTCACATAAAGAATCTAAACCCCACAGACAGTAGTCCTCAAATTGGAGCGGTATTAACGGCAGGCCTATTTGATCACTTTTGGTTCACAGGATGGGTGTCCAGGCCACCTTGACTTTAGGCAAATGAGGGGCAAAGGAGCTTATTTGGGACACTGTCTTGGTCTGCGCCCCTCATGGAAACCTCCAGCCAGATTATGATGAGTGTCTATATGAAAGAAGATGAGGGCCATATGGGAGGGTTCTTGTTTTAATTGTGGTAATTTGTGTGGTAGTTGGAAGAGATGACTGGGTCCACCAGGGCTTGAACTCTGGTGTGATTCCCCTTAGAGACTGAGTTCTGGAACTGACCTCAGAGAAGTATTGCCATGAATAGTGTTGGGATTTTAGGAGACCACGCATGAGAATCGCTTTTGGAAACTGAGATCTAGGCCCAGGATGGCTTTCCACAGAACTCAGTGATTCTGAGCCAGGATATCACATGATTTAATTCTTAAAGACTTGGTAGCCATAGTTGAGAGTCCAAACACACATGGACCTCACATTGTATACCTCAATGGGCCTGGATTCATGTGTCCTTTTGGCCTCTCTTTGGGAAGGCTTGCCTGTGAGTGTTCTCCAGAGCTTTCATTGAAATGAGCTTCCTCACCATTTAATGGTTCCTGAATTAAATGAAACCCACAGTGCCTCCAACTTCATCCTTGAAAAATGACTAGATTAATACCATGAAATTTTTGAAATCCCCATGACCAGGTGGCACTGGATAACCTTTAGATATCCTGTTGCTGATCATGAGTATAACAAACAGTGCCTTGATTGACTGAGTTTCGTGAAAATGGTGTAGAACAGAGATGCCAGTAAGTTGGAGCCTGCTGGGTAGTGGGCGTAGAGCAGTGGACTATAAGTGTGTAAATAAATATTTTTGGTAGGACCACCTGGATCTTCCATTGGCTTCCAAATCTTGCGACAGACATGGTGCAGGCAGCAGACCTTTATATGTAAAGGCATCTTGTTATATGTAGAGGTTTCAGGGCAATGTTCAGAATCAGGTTGCTATAGTCAAGGGGAAATCTATGTGGGATAGAAGCCTGGTTCGTACATTCTCTTGCCGACCCTGACCAACCACACATGACAGAACTCCCTCCAGCATTGTGTCCCAGTTGAACATATTGTATTTCGTGAAGCAAGTACCAAACTCCCAGTGCAGCAGTAAGAAACACCCTGAAAAGTGGAGGATGACCAAATGGCTTCACAGACCACAAGGGAAGACACTTAGCTCCCAGTAGCAACAGTTTACCTACAAAGGGAGATTTCAGACCTGCTGCCTCATGTTCATTACAAAATAAAGAACCATGTCCTCCAGGTCACATAGATGCAGACCCAGATTTTTGGTGTCACTACAAACGAAGCTAAATCTCCTGACAATTACATATATTTCTTTTTCTTTTTTTAATTAATTTTTATTGTAGGTTGTTCAAAACAGTACATACTTCTTGATATATCAAATTTCACACTTTGATTCAAGTGGGATATGAGCTCCCATTTTTACTCCATATACAGATTGCAGAATCACATCAGTTGCAGAACCATTGATTTACATATTGCCATACATATATTTCTTGTGCCTAACCTCAGAGGAAGTTTCTCAATAAGTCTTTAGGTCAGCACAGCTCCATGTTTCTGGAGTGTTTACCCTCTCCCATACTTTTGTAAACTGTTTTACAACCTCCAGTGTTGTGAACTCCTGAGCATTTTTCATTCCACATATGTATTCACAGGTTTTCTAACTCCTCTCCTCTAATTGTGTCTTACTTTTAGCGATGGTTATGTCAAGGCATTGTTCTGGATAAGAGAGGGAAGATTTTTGTGTATCACATGTTTGCATACACATTAGATTCATTTTCCTATTTTCCATTTGAAATACTGAATCCCTGACACTAACCCATACCCTACTAGACTCTTACTACTAATACTAATATCATGGAGAAAAAAATACCTAACTGAATAGAAGTACAGTCCTTTTATAGGAAGCATGGTGTATATTTGTATTTGTCTTCCTCTTTATCAAGAGTATGTGTTTTAAATTTAGTAAACTTTTCATTTTAATATTTCTCCATGATTTTTTAAAGTTATCACATATGTAAATTCCTGTCTCCCTTTCTCTGTATCCTATTCAGCACATGTAATTTTTTTATGCATATACAATATCCTACCTGGTATCACACATACATTCTTGTAAGATCACTGACTTTGGAATATAAAAATTGTGAGAAGAGATGACTCTCCCTAAATAATGATGGAACTGAAAATTCCACCTATGTGTGAGCTTCCTAGTGAAAAACACTATACATAAATCCATGTTCAGTCAAATGAATATTTTTGGATTTGTGAATGAATTATATTTCATGATGAGTATCGATTGGCATATATATTGCTAAATATTAATGTGTGTGTGTGTGCATGTGTGTGTGTGTGTGTGCGTGTGTGTGTGTGTATATTCTACGGATTTTAAAAAAATATGAAAAATATGTGTCTTATTATACACTCCCTAAATTCATTCATATTCATTTATGTTCATTTAAATTCAAATTTTCACAAGATTATTCTCAGTAATATTCATACACCTGAAATATATTTTGGTTTCCTACTACTGAAAACTAAGTTCAGTGGATGGTGCTTAAAAATCCTAATATTTCTACAGTAACTGACCCAGTTTAACATCAATGCAAGTAGATTGCTATGGGACATGATGTGTAATTTGAAGTTCATTTTTACTCAACACTGGTACATTACTATTTCTTCAGTTTATGGACATCATAGGATGTATTTTTTCATCCACAACTTCACAAATTTTTTTGGCATTTGGTTCACTTTCAATTACTTACTACTTCAGAACACATGTATTCCTCCATGTTTCTTTACTGGTCTTTTCACTAGACTTCTTTCTAAACACATAATTTTCGATTCCATAATCATTTTTGAAGCAAAACTCACTCTTCATGATAAACCGTAACCCTAATAATACCATTGCATATATAACTCGTTGGAATGATGGTATATATATCAATATAAAATTTCCAATATATTTTCAGATGCAAACTCAATCCATTATTTAATGTTGGATCCAGTTACATACTTTATTCACAATATGGTCTATTCATGCATCATCTCAATAATCATCAACACAAGGTACACCTATTTGTATCCCCAGTACTAATTTATAAGTTTCCAGAATATTACTCCCCTTTATGGTGGAAGAAATACTTATGTCACCTGATCTACATATACATTTTACCACAGTAGTATTCTGGACACAAAATGCAAAGGTCACACATATGATTGTACCAAAGCCTAAATGGAAAGTGACCATGGATTACTAAAAGCATCTATGTCCTGGGTGCCTACTGCTCTCAAATGTCAATCCTATTGGTTACTACATATTTGTTTCTTCCTAAGATTATATATTTAACCTCAAGCCTGTTGAAAATATCTAATCCTATCACTCACTTTATACTTTTCCTGATTTCCTAATGCCCCTATTGATATCTGCTTTCCTACATATTTTTCCCAGTTCATCATTGTGACTGTCTCTTCACATGTGCTGACATTTACATTCACCCTCTAACTGAAAACCAATTGCTAAAGAACTTTTGGTCCAACTCCGAGACTCACTCTTCTTCCTAAACCTACTGACTATCTTCCTAATCTTAAAGACTATCCCTTTTTGACTGGATGTTCTCTTCTACTTTCAATCATCCGAGGTATAGGGTCCTATGCCATTGTATATCGATTTATCTGAGACCTCGGTGCAGAACATAATTCAATCTAAGTATACCAATCAAGGGCCCAATGCCTTTATGGGCTTCAAATCTTTCCTAGATCTCTGATCTCATACATATATTTCACATTTATATTCTTATAAATATCACAGGTTCCCAATACCATAATTCATCCAGCAGAATGACTCCTAACCCAAATCGAACATGCTATTAACACTAACCATACACTGTTCCCTCAATCTCACTTTACAGAAGAACAGGGACAAAGTTGGTCCTAAAATCCAGGAATGTAGGGTATCATCCACCAGCTGAGAACCTCAAAAGTCCCTGCAGAAATAATCCCTTGAGTATGTGTAGGCAGGTATGAAGGATCTGAGAGAGCAAATGTCATCTTCCATGGCAAACAACCTGGTCAGGTTGAAGGGATGTGTCTGAATTAGCCTCTCTCTTCCTAATGTAGAGAAGATGGACCAAACCATGGCTGTGTGGAGAGCTGTTCCCCGGTGCCTATGGTTGATATACCATTCTAACTTATGAATGAGTCACAGCAAGTAGAGGCAGACTCCATCTTTTGGGAACCTTGGAAGCAACTGTTAAAACAAAGTGGTTTCCAAGGCAGTGACTTCATTCAGTTCTTGAAGGAAGTGACCTCACCTTACATTATTGGTGATGAAAGTCTGTGATCTTGAGATCCAGGAAACAAGGCACACAGAGTCAAACCCACTCCATGTCCCAGTGGGCTCACTTGTTTGGATTTAACAAGACAGAGTCACTCTTTCTTGGTACCTACTGATGTGAGGACAGCCAAATGCCTGGAAACTATGAAGACTGGCCTTTCCAGAGAAAGCAGGTAGTTTCTCACCATGGGCTCCTGACAACTTCACAGAGTTTGCTAAAGAGACCAGATCGGAGACAGGACACACCATTTTTGGGGAACATAGTATGGCACACAAGTCAGAGGACACTCCGGATAGACACAGACCTACTTGGGGGAAAGAGGTGCCTTTTTGGGGGTGAGTGTGAGTTTGTGGTTTTGTCTCATGTTCTGAGAATAGTTAGGAAAGCTGGTTTGTTTGTTTTGGAGTGGACTGTTTCTAGTAAGTCCTTTGACAACGTGAGTGTTTCTGTGTCTATATATCATACTGTGTCCGTGATTGTAGACAGTAGAAAAGAGAATGCATCAATGGATGTGTCCTGTCTACGAGAAAGCTTCAAAGCATTCATCCTGTGCAATTTATGAATGGACTGCAGCTTGCCGTATGGATGGGCAACTCCTGCTATCTTTCTAAATTCCTGTTTTCTTCCTGAATTCTGGACACTCTCCAGAATACGCTCATGATTTTGTGTCCAAGATATGTACCACCTCAATCTCTGTGACATGGCCATGTACTGGATAGCTGATGGGAATGGTGAGTATCTCAGAAAACTCAGATATCAGTATGCCCAAGAAAGTCTCAGTGGAGAAACCCTGCTTTGGGCCTTTTGCTAACCTATTCTGTTGCCCTGAATGTCAGGAAGGTCTTTGCCTCAGGCCACACTTTGTGAAGCCTGAAGAAAATAGTTTTCAAATGGAATTGAATGGTCATTACCTGTGCCTCTTCGGTTAATTGCTTTGGAAATGGATGTGTCTGAATCAGCCTCTTGGCCCTATGTGAGGCTGTGGCTTAGATTCACAGCACATGATGGGTCTAAAGAAAAATCCCATGTGTGCATCCAAAACCAAAATGGACAAAAGAACTGTCATGGTGGATAGAGTCTCTCGCCTTCCTCTGTAAGGTTCCTGACCTCCATTAAGTGAGAATAGGGATCATTTGGGTCAAGTGAATTCTTTAAAGTTCTGCAGAGGCTATCCCATAGGTTCGTGGGTTTTCTCATGACTCCAATTCACATCTATGTTTACAGAAGAGCAGGGACAGTGTTGGTCTTACAATACAGGAATGCAGTGGATCTTCCATCTGTTGAGAACCTCAAAGCTCCATGCAGAAATGATCTCTGGAGAAGATGTAGGCAGCTATGTAAGACCTGAGAGAGCAAAAATCATCTTCCATGGCAAACAACCTGGTCAGGATTAAGGGTTGCATCAGAATGAGCCTATCTCTTCTTAATGTAGAGAAGATGGACCAAACCTGGCCTGTGTGGAGAGCTGTTCCCTTTTGCCTACGGGTGATATACCATTTTAACTTGTGAAAGTGTCACAGGAAGTAGGGGCAGCCCTCATCTCATGGGACCGTTTGGAGCAATTGTTATGACAAAGTGGTTGCCAAGACAGTGATCTCATTCAGTTCCTGAAGGAAGTGATCTCATCTCACTTCCTTGGTGATGGAACTCTCTGATCTTGGTATACAGAAAGCCAGGCACCCAGAGCCAGTCCCAGGCCTAGTCCCAGTGGTCTCACTTTTTTGGATTTACAAAGGACAGAGTCAGTCTTTCTTGATACCTACTGATGTGAGGATGGCCAAATGCCAGGAAAGCTCGGAAGAGGGGCTCTTCCTGAGAAAGCAGATAGTGGCTCACTCCAGGCTTCTAACAACTTCACATTGTTGGCCAAGAAGACCAGATCTGAGACAGGGCAGGCCATTTCGGAGGATCATAGTATATCCCATCAGTCAGAGCACACTCCGGAGAGTCACAGACCTATTTGGGGGAAGGAGGTGCCATTGCGGGTGTGGGTTTGTGGTTTTGTCTCATGTTCTGAGAATAGGTAGAAAAGGCAGTTTGTTTGGTTTGGAGTGACCTGTTTCTAGTAAGTCGTTTGACAATGCAAGTGTTTCTATGTCTGTGTATCCCACTGTGTCCGTGCTTGTAGACATTAGAAAAGAGAATGCATCAATGGATGTGTCCTGTCTCATAGAAAGCTTCCCAGCATTCATCCAGCACAATTTATGAATTGACTGTGGCTTGCCTTATTGATGGGCGATACCTGCTACCTTCCTAAGTTGCTGTTTTCTTCCTGAATTATGGCCAATCTCCAGAATAGGCTCATGGTTTTGTGTCCAAGATATGTACTACCTCCAAGCTCTGTGACATGGCCATGTACTGGATAGCTGAATGGAATGGCGAGCATCTCAGAAAACTCAGATATCAGTGTGACCAGTAAAGTCTCAGTGGAGAATCCCTGCTTTGGGCCATTTGCTTACCTATTGTTCTGTTGCCCTGAGAGTCAGGAAGGTCTTTGTCTCAGGCCAACCCTTTGTGAATCCTGAAGGAAAGATTTTTCAAATGGAAATGAATATGCTTTACCTTTGGCTCTTTCCTTAATTGATTTGGAAAGAGATGTGTGTGAATCAGCCTCTTGGCCCAGTGTGATTCTTTGACTTAGATTCTCAGCACCTGATGGATCTAAAGAAAGATCCCATGGGTGCATAAAATCCAAAATGGCAAAAAGAGCAGTCATTGTGGATGAAGTATTTTGCCTTCCTCTGTAAGGTTCCTGAATTCCATCAAGTGAGAATAGGGATCTTTTGGGTCAAATGAGTTCTTCAAATCTATTCAGAGGCTATCCAATAGGTGCTTGAGTTTTCTCATCTTTCCAATTCACATAAAGAATTTGTACCCGACACTCAGTAGGACTCAAATTGGAGAAGCAGAGCAGTATTAAGGGCAGGCCTATTTGATCACTCCTGGTACACAGGAAGGGTGTACAGGCCACTGGGAATTTAGGCAAATGAGGGGCAACAGAGCTTATTTTGGACACTGTCTTGGGCTACGCTAATGCTATCAAATGTCAATCCTATTGTTGACTTCATATTTGTTTTATCCTAAGCTCACATATTGATCCTCAACCCTGTTGAAAATATCTAATCCCATCACTCACTTTATTCTTTTCCTGATTTCCTAATGTCTCTATTGATATCTGCTTTCCTACATATTTTGCCCTGTGCATCATTGTGACTGACTCTTCACTTGTGTTGACATTTACATTGACTCTCTAACCAAAACCCTATTGCTAAAGAACTTTTGTTCCAAATCCTATACTCACTTTTCTTCCTAAACTTACCGACTATCTTTCTAATCAAACTGACTATAACATTTTGAATGGATGTTCTCTTCTACATTCAATGATCCAAGTACAGTTCAGGTTTCTATTCAACCGGGTGAGGGAGTAGATTCTGCAGTTTGGCAATTGGGGACAGCACATTCTGGCAACAAGATTAGCAAAGAGTTCTCAAGATTTCAACAGTGTTTTTTTAAGCGTACAGAAAAACAGGAAGTGACAAGTACATATTTTATTAACCTTTCATTCCCCACTTCTTTTTCTGGCTACTTTTAATCATAAAAGTGATCTTTGTGGGGTGTCACATTCTATGTCTGCTAGTGGGGTAGTACCATAATTTTAATTTGTCCAGTTTGAGCTTGGAGAAAAGAAATTACATGATTGAGGAAACAGGGTTTTATAGTTAGTAATACTATGAGGATTATTATTGGACCGGCCAGGGTTGATAAAAACGTAATTAACCAGGGGTACTGTGTAAAAAAAGACTCAAACTACCCTTTTTGTGCCTCTCTCTCTCGTTGTTGCTCTTCAAGGCATCTTTTTAATTTACTCATAGATTTTTTTACAACTCCAGTATTGTCGACAAAAAAACAACCTTCTTCCCTCAATGAAGCACAAAGGCGCCCTTCTGTCATGAAAAGGAGGTCCAACCCTCGCCTTTTCTGTAAAACAACTTCAGAGAGAGAGGTTAAAGATTCCTGCAAAGCTGTGATGGAGGTTTCTAAAATCTTTAAGTTTTGATCTATTGCTGCTTCTAATTGGGTCACTTGTTGTGTCCCATGGACCAGAGCAGTGGTTCTTGTGCCCAACCCTGCAGCAACTCCTATTCGTAATAGAATGGCTAAGGTGAGGGACATATGTTCCCAGCGGAACCGGGTTGTATGTCCCCCTCTTTGATCTTCAGATGAACCTGCGTCATGATAGAGCACTCTGGGAAACATCTGCACCATTTCACAATTAATCACATCTGTTGACCATTTCATGAAAACATAAACAATGTTTAAGTATATAGAATTATACTGTTGTAGGGACGGACAAGGCAAGGCACCTAAGATAGCACCAAAGACACGGAAACAGTCTTTTTTGGTTTCAACCAGATTCAGAGGGCATTGCTTCTGTTGTAATCAATTATTCCCCTGAAACCCAAGTTACGTAGTTTCAGAATTTTGTACCCAACACGTAAGGGAAGGGGCTCAGAAGTTCACAGTCTGCAGAAGTTCACAAAAAGCAGTTTTTGTTTCTGTTTTTTCCTCAGTTTGGGCAAGTTAACTTTTCAAGGACACCTGGGTGGGGGTGTCTTCCCTTTCTTTTTTTCCCCCTTCCAGCTGTTTCCATACAGCCCAGTTTGTAACTTCTTTATCTTAGAAATGTAGCCATCTCTGTGAAGCCCCAGCTCAAGGCCAGAGGCCTTTTTTTAAGAAAGATCCCATGTTTACATCCAAAAACAAAATGGCCAAAAGAGCAGTCCTTGTGGATGAAGTCTCTCGCCTTCCTCTGTAACTTTCCTGACCTCCATCAAGTCAGATTAGGGATCCTTTGGGTCAAATGAGTACTTCAAAGCCCTGCAGAGGCTAGCCCATATTTGCTTGGGTTTTCTCAAGACTCCAATTCACATAAAGAATCCAAACCCCACAGTCATTTGGCCTCAAATTGAAGAAGCAGAGCAGTATTAAGGGGAGGCCTACTTAATCTCTCCTGGTTCACAAGAAGGGTGTCCAGGCCACCCTGAATTTAGGCAAATTAGGTGCAAGAGAGCTTATTTTGGACACGGTCTTGGGGTGTGCCCCTCATGGAAAACTCCAGCCATAGGTTATTGTGAGTGTCTATATGGAAGAAGATGAGCGCCACGTTGGAGTGTTTTGGTTTAAATTGTGGTCATTTGGGTGGCGGTTGGAAGAGATGACTTGGTCCACATGTTCTTGAACTCTGGTGTGACTCCCTTAGAGTCTGAGTTCTGGAACTGACCTCAGAGAAGTATTGCCATAAATAGTGTTGAGATTTTAGGAAGCCAGGCATGAGCGTTGCCCTTGGAAACTGAGTTCTAGGCCCAGGGTGGCTTTCCACAGAGCACTGAGCCTCTCAGCCAGGATACCACAAATTTTATTCTGAAAGACTTGGCACCCATAGTTGAGAGTCAAAACTCATATGGACCTCACATTGTAGACCTAAATGGGCATAACATCATATGATCTTTTGGCCACTCTTTGGGAAGTCTTACCTGTGAGTGTTCTCCAGAGATTTCATTGAAATGAGCTTCCTAACCATTTAATGGTTCCTGAAAGAATTGAAACTCACAGTGCCTCCAACTTCATCCTTGAAAAATGGCTAGATAAATACCATGAAATTTTTGAATTTCCCATGACCAGGTGGCACTGGAAAACCTTTTGATGTCCTGTTGCTGATCATGAATATACCAGACAGTGCCTTGATTGACTGGGTTTCATGTAAATGGTGTAGAACAGAGATGCCAGTAAGTTGACTCTGTTGAGTAGTAGGTTAGAGCAGTGGTGGGCAGGTATGTGATAAAACATCTGTGGTGGGGCCATGTGTATCTTCCATTGGCTTCAAATGCCTTGTGACTGACATGGTGCAGCCAGCAGAAGCTTCCATGTAAAGGCAAGTTGTTATTTGGAGAGGTTTCAGTACATTGTTCAGAATCAGGGTGCTATGGTCAAGGGGGCAAGATATGTGGGATAGGATCCTAGTTCTTGGATCCTCCTGCAAAACCTGACCCACCATACATGACAGAACTTCCTCTTGCACTGTGACCCAGTTGAACTCTTTGTATTTCGTGAAGCAAATACCAAACACCCAGTGCAGCAGGAAGAAACACCACGAAAATGGAAGATGACCATATGGCTTCACAGTGCACACTGGCACACATTTATCCCCCAGTGGCCACAGTTTACCTAAAAAGAGAATTCAGCACTGCTGCCTCATGTACATTGGGAAATAAGAAACCATGTCCTCTAGGTCTCATAGATCCAGACCAAGCTTTTATGGTCTCCCTAGAAAGGAAGCTAAAGCTCCTGACAACAACATATTTTTCAAGTGCCCAAACTCACAGGCAGTTTCTCTAGAAGTCTCTAGGCCAGCAGACCTCCATGTTTGTGGAGTTTTTACCATGTCCCATACTTTTGGAAACTACTCCACCACTTCAAAGGTTGTGAGCTCCTGAGCATATTCCATTTAACATATTTATTCACAGATTTTCTAAATCTTCTCCTCTAATTGTGTCTTACTTGGGGTGAAGGAATTGTCAAGGCATTGTTCTGGATGAGAGTGGGAATAATTTTGTGTAGCACATATTTACATACACATTGGATTCATTGTTCAATTTTCCATTCGAAATGCTGAATCTTTGACACTAACCCATACCCTACTAGACTCTGAATACTAATTCTAATATGATGGAGAAAAGTAACCCAAACAGAATAAAAATACTAGCACTTCAGAGGAGGCATGGTGGATAGTTGGTTTGCCTTTTGCATGATATAGGGTAGGAGTTATAAATCTTGTCAATTTTTTGTTGAAATAGTTCTGCATGTGTTTTTAAATTTAACACATATGTGAATTCCTGTCTCCATTTTTCTGTAGCCTATTCAGCACATATATTTTTATATGCACATATAGAATCCTACCTGGTTTCACACGTATATTCTTGAGAGGTGGCTAACTTGGCAGATACAAAGTGTGAGAAGAGATCACTCCTCATTAATGCTTTTGGAACTGAAAATTCAGACTATGAGTGAGCTTCTTAGTTGAAAAACATTATACATAAATCCATGTTCAGTAAAATTAATATTTTGGATCTGTGGATGATATATATTTCACAATGAATTTTAATTGGCATATATATTGCTACTATTTAATGTCTCTGTGTGTGTTTTGTGTGTGTGTGTATATATATATATATATATATATATATATATATATATATATATACACTCTAGATTTTTCAAAATATAAAATATATGTGTCCTATTATACACTCCCTAAATTCATTCTTGTTCATGTATGTGGTTTTATATTAAACTTTTCATAAGATTATTTTAAAAATATTCATCCACCTGAAATACATATTTGTTTTCTAGTACTAAAAAGTTACTTCAGTGAATGGTGCAAACAAATCCTTATATTTTTACAGTAGCTGACCCACTTTAACATCAATGCAAGTAGATTCCTATGGAACATGATGTGTATTTTGACGTTCATTTTTATTAAACACTGGTACATTACTATTTCTGCAGTTTTTATACATTATAGAATATACATTTCATCCACAAGTTCACAAATTTAAAGAAATTTGTAACACATTCAATCACTTCCTGCTTCAGAACATATGTATTCCTCCTTGTTTTTGAGTGGTCATTTCATGAGATTTCTTTCCAAACACATTATTTTCGATTTCCATAATCAAATTTGAAGCAAAATTCACACACTCTTGGTGATAAACCACAACCGTAATATTACCATTAGATGTATTACTGGTTGGAATGAATGTATGTATATCAATATATGATTCCTGTGTATTTTCAGATATCAATTCAATCCATTATTTAAAGTTGGAACAAGTTATATTATTTATTCGCAGTATGGTCTATTCATGTATTATCTCTATATTCATACATACATGGTACACCTATATGTACCCCCAATACTAATTTATACCCCTTCAAAATATTGCTCCAAGAAATGGTGCAAGAAATACTCATGTCACCTGATCTACATATACGTTTTATCACAGTAATATTCTGGCCACAAAATGCAAAGTCACACTTACGATTGTACCAAAGCCTAAATGGAATGTGAGTATGGATTATGAAAATCACCCATGTCCAGTTTGCCTAATGCTCTCAAATGTCAATCCTATTGGTGACTACATATTTGTTACTTCCTAAGATTATATATTCAATCTCAAGCCTGTTGAAAATGTCTTTTGCTATCACTCACTTTATACTTTGCCTGATTTCCTAATGTCTCTATTGATATCTGCTTTCCTACATATTTTCCCCAGTTCATCACTGTGACTGACTCTTCACATATGCTGACATTTACATTTTCTGTCTACCTGAAAACCTATTGCTAAAGAACTATTTGTCCAAATGCTATACTCACACTTTTTTATAATCCTACCAACTATCTTCCTAATCCTACCAACTCTCCCTCTTTGAATGGTTGTTCTCCTCAACATTCAATCATCCAAGGTATCAGATCTTATGCCATTGTGTATAGATTTATCTGAGACATCTGTGCAGAACATAATTAAAAGCTAAGTATCCCAATCAAGGACCCAATGCCCTTCTGGGCTTCAAATGTTACCGAGATTTCTGTTTTCATTCATATATTTCACCTATATAATCTTATAAATATTGCAGGTTCCCAATACCATTATTCATCCAGCAGAATGATCCTAACCCAAATCAAACATGTTATTAACTGTAACCATACACTGTTCCCTCAATCTAACTTTACAGAAGAGCAGGGACAGAGTTGGTCTTACAATACAGGAATGTAGGAGATCTTCAACTTCCGGAGAACTTCAAAGGTCCATGCAGAAATGATCCCTAAAGAAGATGTAGGCAGCTATGATGGACCTGAGAGTGCGAAAGTCATCTTTCATGACAAAAAAAAAAAAAACAGGTCAGGATGAAGGGGTGTGTCTGAAGCAGTCTCTCTCTTCTTAATGTAGAGAAGATGGACCAAACCAGGCTTGTGTGGAGAGCTGTTCCCGGGTGCCTATGGTTGATATTCCATTCTAACTTGTGAAAGTGTCATAGGAAGTAGGAGCAGGATCCATCTCATGGACCCTTGGAAGCAACTGTTAGGACAAAGTGGTTGTCAAGGCAGTGACCTCATTCAGTTCTAGACGAAGTGACCCATGTCACTTTCTTGTTGATGGAACACTCTGAACTAGGAATCCAGGAAGCCAGGCACCCTGAGGCAGTCCCAGTCTAAGTCCCAGTGGTCTCAAATTTTTGGATTTAAGAAGGATAGAGTAAGTCTTTCTTGGCAACTACTAAATTGAAGATGGACAAATGCCAGGAAAGCTCTGAAGAGGGGCTTTACCTGAGAAAACAGGCAGTGGCTCACCGCTGGCTCCTGATAACTTCACAGTTTTGGCCAAGAAGACCAGATCTGACATAGGACAGCCCATTTAGGGGAAACATAGTATGGCCCACCAGTCAGAGGATGCTCCGGATAGTCACAGACCTATTTTGGGGAAAGAAGGTGCCTTTCAGGGTGTGTGTGTGTGTGTGTTTGTGTGTTTGTGATTTTGTCTCAAGTTTTGGGAATATGTAGGAAAGTCAGTATGTTTGGTTTGGAGTGGACTGTTTCTAGTAAGTCCTTTGAGAAGGTGAGTGTTTCTATGTCTGGGTATCCCACTGTATTTGTGGTTGTAGACAATAGAAAAGAGAATGCATCAATAGATGTGTCCTGTCTAGTAGAATTCTTCGCAGAATTCATCCTGTCCAATTTATGAATGGACTGCAGGTTACCTTATGGATGGGCAACACCTATTACCTTCCTACATTCCTGATATCTTCCTGAATCTGGTCACTCTCCCATAGGCTCATGGTTTTGTGTTCAAGATATGTATCTCCTCCACAATCTGGGACATGGCCATGTACTGGATAGCTGAAGAGATTGGTGAATATCTCAGAAAACTCAGATATCAGTGTGACCAGGAAAGTCTCAGTGGAGAAAATCTGCTTTGGGATTTTGCTTACCTATTGTTCTGTTGCCCTGAATGAAAGGAAGGACTTTGCCTAAGGCCACACATTTCCAAAGCCTGAAAAAAACAGTTTTCAAATGGAAATAAATGGGCATCACCTGTGGCTCCTGGGTTAATTGCTTTGCAAAGGGATATGTCTGAATCAGCCTCTTAGTGCAGTGTGAGATTATCGCTTAGATTCTCAGCACCTGATGGATCTAAAGAAAGATCCCATGTGTGCATCCAAATCCAAAATGGCCAAAAGAGAAGTCATTGTGATGAAGTCTCTTGCCTTCCTCTGTAAGGTTCCTGATCTCCATCAAGTGATAACAGGGATCTTTGGGTCAACTGAGTTCTTCAAGCCCTGCAGAGGCTAGCCCATAGGTGCTTGGGTTTTCTCATGACTGCAAATCACATAAAGAAACTATACCCGACAGTCTGTATGCCTCAAATTGGAAAAGCAGAACAGTATTAATGGCAGACCTCTTTGATCAGTCCTGGTTCACAGGAACGTTGTCCAGGAAACACTGACTTTAGACAAATGAAGGGCAAGGGAGCTTATTTTGACATTGTCTTGGGCTGTGTGCCTCATAAAAACTTCCAGCCAAGGTTATGATGAGTGTCTATATGGAAGAAAATGAGGGCCATGTGGGAGTGTTTTGGTTTTAATTCTGGTCATTGGTGTGGCGGTTGGAAGAGATGACTGGGTGAACTGGGCTTGAACTCTGGTGTGTTTCCACTTAGAGACTGAGATCTGAAACTGATCTCAGAGAAGAATTGCCAAGAATTGTGTTGGGATTTTAGGAGGCCACGCATGAGAGTCGCCCTTGGAACCTGAGATCTAGTACCAGGGTGGCTTTCCACAAAGAACTGGGAATCTCAGCCTGGATATCACATGATTTTATTCTGAAAGACTTGGCAGCCATAGTTGAGAGTCAAAAGACATAGGACCTCACATTGTAGATCTCAATGGTCCTGGCTTCAAGTGACCTTTTGTCCACTCTTTGGAAAGCCTTGCCTGTGAGAGTTCTCTAGAATTTTCTTTGAAATGAACTTTCTCAACATTTAATGGTTCCTGAATAATTGTGCATCCAACGTCATCCTTGAAAAATGGCTAGATAAATACCACGAAATTTTTGAATTTTCCATGACCAGGTGGAACTGCAGAAACTTTCGATGTCCTGTTGCTTACCATGAGTGTACCAGACAGTGCCTTGATTGACAGGGTTTCATGAAAATTGTTTAGAACAGAGATGCCAGTATTTTGGAGCCTGCTGAGTAGTGGGCCTAGAGCAGTGGTGGACAGGTGTGTGATAAAACATCATGGTGGGGCAAGTTGGATCTGCCATCGGCTTCCAAATGGCTTGTAACTGACAGAGTGCAGACATCAGACCCTTATATGTAAAGGCATCTTGTTATATGGCGTAGTTTCAGGGCAATGTTCAGAATCAGGTTGCTATGGACAAGGGGGCAATCTTTGAGAGATAGAAGCCTGGTTGGTAAATTTTCTTGCAGACCCTGACCCACCACACGTGACATAAATACCTCAAGCACTGTTTCCCAGTTGAACTCCTTGTATTTTGTGAAGCATGAACCAAACTCCAAGTGCAGCAGCAAGAAACACCACGAAAAGTGGAGGATGACCAAATTGTTTCACAGTCCACACAGGGAGACACAGTTTACCTACAAAGAGAGAATTGAGCACTGCTGCCTCGTGTTCATTGGAAAATAGGAAACGATGTCCTCCAGGTCACATAGATGAAGACCCAGCTTTGAGGGTCTCACTACAAAGGAAGCATAACTCCTGACAACAACCTATATTTCAGTGCCCAACTTCACTGGCAGTTTCTCAAAAAGTTTTAGGCAAGCAGAGCTTCATGTTTGTGGAGTGTGTACCCTGTCCTTACTTTTGGAAACTCCTATACCACCTCCAAGTTTGTGCACTCCTGAGCATTTTCGATTCCAGAAATGTAATCACAGATTTTGTAACTCTTCTACTCTAATTGTGTCTTCCTTGGGGCGAAGGTAATGACAAGGCATTGTTCTGGATGAGAGTTGGAAGATTAATTTTCCTTTTTTCCATTTGAAATTCTGAATCCCTGATACTAACCCATATTCTACTAGACTCTGACTACTAATCCTAATATGATGGAAGAAAGTAACCCAAACAGTACATAAATACTTGCAGTTCAGAGTTGGACTTGCCTTTTGCATGATAAAGGGTAGGTGTTATAAATCTATTCAATATTTAATTGAAATAGTTTTCAATGTGTTTTTAAAGTTAACAAATATGTGAATTACGGTCTCCCATTCTCTGGAGCCTATTCAGCACATGTATTTTTATATGCACAAATAGAATCCTACAAGGTATCACACGTACATCCTTGTAAGATATATGACTTAGCAGATACAAACTGTGAGAAGTGATCACTCCTCCTAAACGCTGTTGGAACTGAAAATTCAACCTATGGGTGAGCTTCCCAGTGGAACAACATTATACATAAACCCATGTTCACTAAAATGAATGTTTTTGCATCTTTATGATATATATTTCATGATGAATTTTGATTGGCATATATATTGCTACTTTTTAATGTCTGTGTTTGTGTGTGTGTGTGTGTGTGTGTGTGTGTATATATATATGTATATATATATATATATATATATATATATATATATATATACTCTCCATATTTTTAAAAATATGAAATATATGTGTCTTATATACACTCCCTAAATTCATTCATGTTCATGTATGTGGATTAATAATCAACTTTTCACAAGATTATTCTTAGAAATATTCATCCACCCGAAATACATATTTGTTTCCTAGTACTGAAAACTAACTTCAGTAAAAGGTGCATACAAATCCTAATATGTGTACATTAACTTACCCAGTTTAACATCAATGCATGTAGGTTCCTATGGGACATGATGTGTATTTTGACGTTAATTTTTATTCCACACTGGTACATTACTATTTCTTCAGTTTATGCACATCATAGTATATATATTTTATTCACTAGTTAGCAAATTTATAGGCATTTGTTTCACTTTCAATCACTTCCTGCTCCAGAACACATGTATTCCTCTATGTCTCTTGACTGGTCTATTCATGAGACTTTTTTCCAAATATATTATTTTCTATTTCCATAATCAATTTTGAACCAAAACTCACACACCCTTCATGATAAACCGTAACCCTAAGATGATCATTAGATATATAACTGGTTGGAATGAATGATTGCATATCAATATAAAATTTCTTATAAATTTTCAGATATTTATTCAATTCATTATTTAAAGTGGATCCAGTTATATTATTTATTCACAGTATGGTCTATTCATGCATTATGTCTATATTCATAGAAACAGGGTACACCTATTTGTACCCCCATACTAATTTGTAAGTCTTCAAAATATTGCTCCCAGAATTGGTGGAAGAAATACTATTGTCACCTGATCTACATACACATTTTATTACAGAAATATTCTGGACACAAAAAGCATAGGTCACACTTACAATTGTACCAAAGCGTAAATGGAAAGTGAGCATGGATTACTAAAAACATCCATGTCCAGGTTGCCTAATGCTCTCAAATATCAATTCTATTTTTGACTACATATTTGTTTCTTCCTAAGATTATATATTCAACTTCAAACCTGTTGAAAATGTCTAACCCTATCACACAATTTATACTTTGCTTAATTTCCTAATGTCTCTATTGATATCTGATTTCCTATATTTTTCCCCAGTTCATCATTGTGACTGACTCTTCACATGTGCTTACATTTACATACACTCTCTACCCTAAATTCTATTGCTAAAGAACTTTTGGTCCAAATCCTATACTCACTCTTTTTTCTAAACCTACCAACTACCTTCCTAATCCTGCCGACTATCGGTTTTTGACTGGATGTTCTCTTCAACATTCAATATCCAAGGTACAAGGTCCGATGCCAGTGTATATTGATTTATCTGAGACATCTGTGCTGCACATTACTCAAAGCTAAGTATCCCACTCAAGTCCCCAATGCCCTTCTGGGCTTCAAATCTTACCTAGATTTCTGCTTTCATACTTATGTTTCACATATATACTCTTGTAAACATCGCATTTTGCCAATACCATTATTCATCACGCAGAATTATTTGTAACCCAAATTGAACAAGTTATTAACCCTAACCATACACTGTTCCCTCAGTATAACTTACTTAAGAGCAGGGACAGTGTGGGTCTTACAATATAGGAATGTAGATGATCTTCCACCTGCTGAGAACATCAAAGATCCATGGAGAAATGATCCTTGCAGAAGATATAGGCAGCTATGTAGGACCTGAGAGAGCAATAGTCATCTTCCATGGCAAACAACCTGGTCAGGATTAATTGATGGTCTGAATCAGCCTCTCTCTTCTTAATAAAGAGAAGATGGACTGAACCAGGCCTCTGTGGAGAGCTGTTCCCTGGTGCCTATGGTTGATATACCATTCTAACTTCTGAATGTGTCACAGGATGTTGGGGCAGCCTCCATCTCATGGGAACCCTGTAAGCAACTGTTAGCACAAAGTGGTTACCAAGGCAGTGAGCATATTCTGTTCCTGAAAGAAGTGACCTCACTTCACTTCCTTGGTGATGGAATTCTCTGAACCTGGGATCCAGGAAGGAAGGCACGCAGAGCCAGTCCCACTCCCAGTTCCAGTGGGCTAACTTGTTTGCTTTTCCCAAAGACATAGTCAGTCTTTCTTGGTACCCACTGATGTGAGGATGGCCAAATGCCAGCAGAGCTCTGAAGAGGGGCCTTTCCTGAGTAAGCAGGTAGTGGCTCACCATTGGTTCCTGACAACTTCACAGAGTTGGCCAAGGAGACCAGATCTGAAACAGGACAGGCCATTTTGGGGGAACATAATATGGCCCACCAGTCAGAAGACACTCCGGATAGTCACAGACCTATTTGGGGGAAGGAAGTGCCTTTGCCGTTGTAGGTGTGAGTTTGTGGTTTTTTCTCATGTTCTGAGAATAGGTAGGAAAGGTGGTTTGTTTGGTTTGGAGTGGACTGTTTCTAGTAAGTCGTTTGACATGGTGAGTGTTTCTAAGTCTGTGTATCCCACTGTATCCGTGGTTGTAGACATTAGAAAAGAGAATGCATCAATGGATGTGTTGTCTCTAGTTGAAAGCTTCCCCGCATTCATACTGCCCAATTAATGAATGGACTGCAGCTTGCCTTATGGATGGGCAACATCTATTATCTTCTAAAGTTCCTGTTTTCTTCGTGAATTCTGGCCACTCTCCAGAATAGACTCATGGTTTTGTTTCCCAAATATGTAACACCACAAGGTTCTGTGACATGGCCATGTACTGGATAGCTGAAGGGAATGTGAGCATCTAAGAAAACTCAGATTTCAGTGTGACCAGTAAAGTCTCAGTGGAGAAACACTTCTTTGGGCCATTTGCTTACTTCTATTTCTATTACCCTGAATGTCAGGAAGGTCTTTGCCTCAGGCCACCCCTTTGTGTAGCCTGAACAAAACTGTTTTCATATGGAAATGTATGGATATCACCAGTGGCTCTTTGCTTAATTGATTTGGATTGGGATGTGTCTGAATCAGCCTCTAGTCCTTGTATGAGGTTGTGGCTTAGATTCTCAGCACCTGATGGATCTACAGAAAGATCCCATGTGTTTCCAAAACTAAAATGGCCAAAAGAGCAGTCATTGTGGGTGAATATTTTTGCCCTCTTGTTTTAGGTTCCTGACCTCCATCAAGTGAGAATAGGGATCCTTTGGGTCAAATGAGTTCTTGAAATCCCTGCAGAGGCTAGCCCATATTTGCTTGGGTTTTCTCATGACTCCAAATCACATAAAGAATCTATACCCTACAGCCAGTAGGCCTCAAATTGGAGAAGTGGAACACTTTAACAGCAGGAATATTTGATCATTCCTGGTTCACAGGAAGAGTGTCCAGGCCATCATGATTTTAGGCAAATGAGGGGCAAGTGAGCTTATTTGGACACTACCTTGGGCTCATAGAAACCTCCAGCTAGAGGTTATGATGAGTGTCTACATGGAAGAAGATGATGGCCCTGTGGGAGTGTTTTGATTTTAATTGTGGTCATTTTTTGGCGGATGGAAGGGATGACTGGGTCCACCTGGGCTTGAACTCTGGTGTGATTCCCCTTAGAGACTGAGTTCTGAAACTGACCTCAGAGAAGTATTGCCATGAATTGTGTTGGGATTTTAGGAGGCCACGCATGAGACTCACTCTTGGAAACTGAGATCTAGGCCCAGGGTGGTTTCCACAGAGGCCTGAGAATCTCAGCCAGGATATCACATGATTTTATTCTGAAAGACTTAGCAGCCATATTTGAGAGTCAAAACACACATGGACCTCACATTGTAGATGTCAATTGGCCTGGCTTTAGGAGACCTTTTGGCAACTGTTTGAGAAGCATTGACTGTGAGAGTTCTCCAGAGCTTTCATTGAAATGAACTTTCTCAACTCTTAATGGTTCCTGAATGAAATGAAACCCACAGTGCCTCTAACTTCACCCTTGAAAAATTGCTAGATAAATACCATGAAATTTTTGAAATTCCCATGACCAGGTGACACTGCAGAAACTTTTGATGTCCTGTTGCTGATCATGTGCATACCAGACAGTGCCTTGTTTTTGTCTGGGTTTCATGAAAATCCTGTAGAACAAGAGAAGCCAGTAATTTGGAGCCTGCTGAGTAGGGGGCCTAGAGCAGTGTTGGGCAGGTGTGTGATAAAACATCATGGTGGGGCCATGTGAATCTGCCATTGGCTTCCAAATGGCTTGTGACTGATATAGTGCAGACATCAGACCCTTATATGTAAAGGCATCTTGTTAAATGGAGAGTTTTCAGGGCAATATTCAGAATCAGGTTGCTATGGTTATTGGGGCAAGCTATGTGGGATAGAAGCCTGGTTGGTGCATTCTCCTGCAGACCCTGACGCACCACAAGTGACAGAACTCCCTCCAGCACTGTATCCCAGATGAACTTTTTATGTTTTGTGAAGCAAATATCAAATTCCCAGTGCAGAAGCAAGAAATACCACGAAAAGTGGAGGATGACCAAATGTCTTCACAGTCCCCACCGGGAGACACTTAGCTTCCAATGGACACAGTTTAGCTACAAAGAGAGAATTGAGCACTGCTGCCTCATGTTCATTGGAATATAAGAAACCATGTCTTTCGGTCACATAGATGCAGACCCAGCATTGATGGTCTCACTACAAAGTAAGCTAAAGCTCATGACAACAACATATATTTCAAGTGCCCAACCTCAGAAGCCGTTTCCCAAGAATTCTTAGGCCAGCAGAGCTCCTTGTTTGTGGAGTGTTTACCCTGTCCTTTACTTTTGGAAACTCCTCTACCACCTCCAAGGTTGTGAACTCCCGAGCATATTCCATTCCATATTTGTATTCATAGATTTTCACACTTTTCTACTCTAATTGTGTTTTACTTGGGGCGTAGGTAATGTCAAGGCATTGTTCTGGATGTGAGTGGGAAGATTTTTGTGTAGCTCATATTTACATACACATTGGATTCATTTTTCAATTTCCATTTGAAATACTGAATCCCTGACACTATAACCCATACCCTACTAGTCTCTGACTAATAATCCTAATATGATGGTGAAAAATAAGCCAAAAAGAGAAGAAACACAAGCAGTTCAGAGGACGAATGGTGTATAGTTGGAATTGCCTTTTGCATTATATAATGTAGGAGTTATAAGTCTAGTCAATTTTTTGTTGAAATAGTTCCACATGTGTTTTTAAAATTAGCAAATATGTGAATCCCTATCTCCCTTTCTCTGTAGCCTATTCAGCACATGTATTTTTATATGCACATATAGAAATCTACCTGATATCACTCGAATAAACTTGTGAGGTGGCTGAATTGGTAGATGCAAATTGAGAGAAGAGATCACTCCTCCTAAACGCTGTTGGAACTGAAAATTCAACCTATGGGTGAGCTTCCTAGTTGAAAAACATTATACATGAATCCATGTTCAGTAAAATGAATATTTTTCGATCTGTGGATTATATACATTTCATAATGAATTTCTATTGGCATATATATTGCTACTTTTTTTTCTTTTATTGGTTGCTCAAAACATTACAAAGCTCTTGACATATCATATTTCATACATTAGATTCAAGTGGGTTATCAACTCCCATTTTTACTCCAAATACAGATTGCAGAATCACATTAGTTACACATCCATATTTTTACATAATGCCCTATTAGTTACTGTTGTATTCTGCTACCTTTCCTATACTCTACTATCCCCACTCCCCTCTCTTCCCATCTTCTCTCTCTACCATACCTACTCTAAATCATTTCTCTCCTTGTTTATTTTCCCACAACCTCTTATATGTAATTTTGTGTAACAATGTGTCTCTCTCCATTACCATGCAATTTCCCTCTTCTCTCCCTTTCCCTCCCTCCTCATGTTTCTGCTTAATGTTAATCTTTTCTTCGTGCTCTTCCTCCCTGCTCTGTTCTTAGGTGCTCTCATTATATCAAACAAGACATTTGGCATTTGTTTTTTAGGGATTGTCTAGCTTCACTAACCATAATCTGCTCAGTGCCATGCATTTCCCTGCAAATTCCAAGATTTGGTCATTTTTTAGTGCTGCGTAATTCTCCATAGTATATAAAAGTCACATTTTTTTATCCATTCATCTATTGAAGGGCATCTGGGTTGGTTCCACAGTGTAGCAATTGTGAATTGTGCTGCTATGAAATCGATGTGGCAGTATCCCTGTAGTACGCTCTTTTAAGGTCTTCAGGGAATAGTCCGAGAAGGGCAATAGCTGGATCAAATGGTGCTTCCATTCCCAGATTTCCCAGGAATCTCCATACTGCTTTCCAAATTGGCCGCACCAGTTTTCAGTCCCACCAGCAATGTACAATAGTACCCTTTTCCCCACATCCTCGCCAGCACTTGTTGTTGTTTGACTTCATTATGGCTGCCAATCTCACTGGATTGAGATGGTATTTTAGGGTGGTTTTTATTTGCATTTCTCTTACTGCTAGAAATGGAAGCATTTTTTCATGTACTTGTTAATTGATTCTATGTCCTCCTCTGAGAAGTTTCTGTTCAGGTCCTTGGCCCATTGGGTTATTGGTTATCTTATTGTCTAATTTTCTGAGTTCTTTGTATACTTTGTATACTCTGGATATTAGGGCTCCATGTGAAGGGTGAGGACTAAAATTTGTTCCCATGATGTAGGCTCCATATTTACCTCTCTTATTGTTTCTCTCTTTAAGAAAAAAAAATCAGTTTAAGTAAGTCCCATTTGTTGATTCTTATTATTAACTCTTGATTTTGGGTGTCCTATTAAGGAATTTGGAGCCTGACCACACAATATGTAGATCGGAGCCAACTTTTTATTCTATCAGACGCAGAGACTCTGATTTGAATCTAGCTCCTTGATCCACATTGAGTTAACTTTTGTGCATGGCGAGAGGAGGGGATTCAGTTTCATTTATTTGCATATGGATTTCCAGTTTACCCAACTCCATTTGATGAAGATGCTATCCTTCCTCCATTGCAGGCCATTAGCTCCTTTATCAAATATAAGACAGTTGTAGATTTTTGGATTAGTCTCTGTGTCCTCCATTCTGTACCATTGGTCCACCCGCCTGTTTTGGTACCAGTACCATGCTGTTTTTGTTATGAATGCTCTGTAATATAGTTTGAAATCTAGTATCACTATACTGCCTGATTCACACTTCCTGCTTAGAATTGCTTTTGCTATTCTGGGTCTTTTATTTTTCCATTTGAATTTCATGATTGCTTTATCTATTTCTACAAAAAAAAATCCTTTGGGATTTTGATTGGCATTGTATTAAACCTATAGAGAACTTTTGGTAATATAGCAATTTTGATGATGTTAGTTCTGCCTATCCATGAACAGGGTATATTTTTCCATCTTCTAAGATCTTATTCTATTTCTCTTTTTAGGGTTCTGTAGTTTGCATTATATAAATCTTTCACCTCTTTTGTTAGGTTGATTCCCAAGTATTTAATTATTTTGAGGAAATTGGGAATGCAGTGTTTTGACTCATTTTTGTTTCAGAAGTTTTGTCGCTGATATACAGAAATGCCTTTGATTTATGCATGTTGATTTTATATCCTGCCACATTGCTGCATTCATTTATTAGTTCTAGTAGTTTTTTCTGTAGACCCTTTTGGGTCTTCTATGTATAGAATCATGTCATCTACAAATAGTGATAATTTAAGTTCTTCTTTTCCTATTTTTATGCCTTTAATGTCTTTCATCTCTCTAATTGCTCTGGCCAGTTTTTCGAGAACTATATTGAATAGAAGTGGTGATAGAGGATATCCCTGCCTTGTTCCAGATTTTAAAGTAAATGCCTTCAATTTTTCTCCATTCAGAATGATGCTAGCCTGAGGCTTAACATAGTTATCTTTTACAATGTCGAGGTAAGTTCCTGTTATCCCTAGTTTTTAAAATGTTTTGAACATAAAGGAATGCTCTACTTTGTTGAATGTTTTTTCTGCGTCTATCGAGATGATCATATGGTTCTTATCTTTAAGTCCAATGATGTTGTGAATAACATTTATTAATTTCCATATATTGAACCAGCCTTGCATCCCAGGGATGAATCCTAGTTGATCATGGTGCACAATTTTTTTGATGTGCCTTTGTATCCAATTCGCCAGAATTTTAATGAGGATTTTTGCATCTAGGTTCATCAGAGATATTGGTCTGTAGTTTTCTTTCTTTGAGGTGTCTTTGTCTGGTTTCAGAATCTGGGTGATGTTGGCCTTATAGAATGAATTTGGCAGAGCTTCCAGTTTTTCAATTTCCTGAATAACTTGAAAAGTATTGGTATTAATTCTTCTTTAAAGGTTTTGTAAAACTCTGCTGTATACCCATCCGGTCCTGGGCTTTTCTTCTTGGTAGTCTTTTGATTGCTTCTTCTACTTCATCCATTGATATTGGTCAGTTCAAATTGTGTGTATCCTCCTGACTAAGTCTGGTCAAATCATATGACTTAAGAAATTTATCGATGTCTTCACTATTTTCTATTTTATTGGAATACAGTTTTTCAAAATAATTTCTAATTTTCTTCTGTATTTATGTAGCATCTGTTGTGATATTGCCTTTTTCATCCCGTATGTTAGTAATTTGAGTTCTCTCTCTTCTTCTCTTCCTTAGCATGGCTAAGGGTCTGTCGATCTTATTTATCTTTTTGAAGAAACACCTTTTAGTTTTGTTAATGTTTTCAATTGTTTCTTTTGTTTCAATTTCGCTATGATTTTAATTATTTCTTTCCTTCTGCTACATTTTCTGTTGTTTTGCTCTTCTTCTTCTAGTGCTTTGAGATGAAGTGTGAGCTCATTTGTTTGTTTGTTTGTTTTTTTCTATTTTGAGGAATGACCTCCAGGCGATGAATTTACCTCTTAAAACTTCTTTTCATTGTGTCCCATAGAATCTGATATGTTGTGTCTGTATTTTCATTTATCTCTAAGAATTTTTTGATTTCCTCCTTTATGTCTTCTGTAACCCATTGATCATTCAGTAACATATTCTTCATTTTGCATGTGATGTATGATTTTTTCTTCCTTCTTTATCATTGGATTCCAGGTTCATTCCATTATGATCACAAAAAATTCATGGTATTATCTCCACCCCTTTATATTTACTGAGGGTTGCCCTATGGCATAACATATGGTCTATTTTTGAGAAGGATCCATGTGCTGGTGAGAAAAAAGTATATCCACTTGATGATGGTTGATATATTCTATATATGTCAGTTAAGTATAGGGTATTGATTGTGATATTGAGTTCTATAGTTTCTTTATTCAACTTTTGTTTGGAGGATCTGTCCAATGGTGAGAGAGGTGAGTTGAAGTCACCCATAATTATTGTATTGTGGTCTATTTGATTCTTGAACTTGAGGATAAATTGTTTTATGAACGTCGCAGCACCATTATTTGCTGCGTGAATATTGATAATTGTTATGTCTTGTCGGTGAATGGTTTCTTTTAACAGTATATAAAGTCCTTCCTTATCCCTTTGATTAAATTAGTCTTGAGGTCAATTTTATTCGATAGGACGATGGCCACCCCTGCTTGCTTACGAGGACCGTGTGCATGGTATAAATTTTCCCAATCTTTCACCTTCAGCCTGTGTATGTCTTTTCCATTCAGATGTGTCCCTTGGAGGCAACATATTGTTGGATTTGTTTTTTTTTATTTCAAGTTACAAGCCAATGTCATTTTATTCGAGAGTTTAAGCCATTATCATTTAGAGTTACTATTGATATATGGTTTGTACCTCCACCCATATTTTTTCTATATATATTTTTTAATTAGTTTGATTCTCCATGATTTGCTTTTCCCCTTCCCTCTGTCATTACTGAGGCACTTCTCACTGATGGTTTTCGTTGTTGATTTTCATTTCTTCCTCGTGTAGTGTTTTGCTCAAGATGCTTTGCAATGCTGGTTATCTGGCTGAAATTCTTTTAGCTTTTGTTTATCATGAAATATTTTTATCTTGTTGTCTTATCTTAAGCTTAATTTTGCTGGATACATAATTCTTGCTTGGCATCCATTGTCTTTCAGTTTTTGAAGTACATTGTTCCAGGATCTTCTCACTTGCAGCGTCTATGATGAAAAATCCATTGTTAAACTTTTTGGTTTACCCCTGATTGTAATGATTGTAATCTGCCTCCTTTCTCTGGTAGCTTTTAATATTTTCTCTTTGTTCTGTATATTGGATATCTTTATAACAATGTGTCTTGGCATTGGTCTACTGTGATTTTGTGTGCTCGGTGTCCTGTAAGCATCTACAATTTGTTTATCCGTTTCCATTTTTATTTCTGGAAAGTTTTCTGTAATTATTTCATTCACCAGGTTTCTCATTCCCTTGGTTTTAATCTCTGTACCTTCCTCTATCCATATGACTCATTAGTTTTTTTTTTTTTTATGTTATCCCATATCTCTTGAATGTTTTCTCATAATTTTTTACAGCATTTCTTTGTTGGCTAGACTTTTTTCAAGATGATATATTTTGTTTTCATTATCTGACATTCTGTCTTCTACTTGCTCTACTCTGTTAGTGATACTCTCTATCTCCTGATAAAGATGCTTAATTTCCCATTTTATCTGTTTATGTAATTCATTTTCAATGCGTTTTATCACTGTTTGTTTTTGCTGTCTCGTATCCTCTTTAAGGTTCCATTCCATCTGTCTAAGGTATTACTTGAGTTCTTTATATGACCATTTTTCTGATGACTCTAGGTGCTCTTGAATATTTAGGCTGTCCTTCATTGTTCGTACTCCTTTTCTTCCTTGTTTTTATATGCTGCTCATGTTACTTCTTCTTCTGCTTGACTACTGAGTTACTGCTTACTCTTATAAATTTATTTGATGCTTGGGAGGAAAGATATTAGAAGGGAAGGGAGAAGTCACTAAAGAAAATGAGAGTAGGCAGGTAGAATTCAAGGAAGGGGGAATAAGAAAAATGAAAAGAAATGAAAAGACAAAAGAAAAAAATAGAAAATAAAGAAAGAAAGTTTTAAGTAATGATGATGATTAAAAAATTGAAAATTAAAATTTAAAATAATAATAATAATAATAAAATAAAAAAATTAAAAAATAAAAACATTTAAAAAAGTTAAAGAAAAACAATAACAAAAATGAAAATGAAAGAAAAAAATACAAATAAAAAAATAATAATAATACATGCAGTCCTAGAGTTCAAATAACTTCTCTTCCAGTAGGTGGAGCTGTGCGCACTGGGCCAAGCTTCTCCTCTCAATAAGTGAGAACCAATCACTGTGCAGCAGCTCTTCCTCCCAGACTGGGCGGGTCTCCAATTCTGAGTGCCTAGGGCTTTCTCTTGTGCTTCCTCAAGCCAGGCCACACTCACCTGTGATGATCACCACAATACTGGTTACAAGCCAGGCCTCTGCTCCTGGTAGCCCTGTTTCCATGAACGCCTGGGCACACTCTCCTTGTTTGCCTTCCTCAGACCCTAAGTTTGTAGAGCTTGGGGCTGAGAACCTCCAGCGAATTTGCTTGCCCTTCAGGAGCCATGGCCCCGGTAGGTGGTGTAAGAGACCTCAATTGTCAGCACTGGTGGGAGCGGTAGCAGGGAATTCCACGCCGCGAGTCCCGAGCCAATCTTGATTCCCTAGGTCTGGGTATCGCGCTCCTTGGAGAGCTGGGAGGGGCCATTACGGCAGAGGTGGGAAGGGCCCTTGAGGTTTCCCTGCGTTGTTGAGAGAGATGGCAATGGGATTACACACTTGTCGCGCTGGTTTCAATGAAGTTATCTCCTCCGCCTGTGACGTCAGTTCTCTGCCATGGTGGTATCCCATTCAAATGGTGACCGTTCGTTCCCTTTGCTGGGTGACCAATGCAACAGGTGGGTCCTGACTATCTCTCCCAAGCCCCATTTCAATTCTGTGGCCACTGCCTATGAAGGCTCAGTTGGCTTTTAACTCTCAATTCAGAAAGCCCGACCGGTTATTTCAGCGGGAATGTTAGTGCTGAGTCACAAAAAACAGACGAATCTAAGCTTGAATGCAGCCAATCTGGGCTTTGTGTGTGTTCTGAGGGGCCCAGACTGTTCACCCCAGATTCACAACAGGTCAATATTGCCTAGTGATTCTGAGCAAACAGCATTTAGACAGTTTACGACTCCCTATGCCCGCGCAGCTGAAGAGATCAGAGACTTGATTTCTCCATGCCTGCCTTCATAATGGATCTCCTGTATTGCTACTTTTTAATATCTGTGCTTTTGCGTGTGTGTGTATATATATATATATATATATATATATATATATATATATATATAGATTTTTCAAAATATGAAATATATGTGTCTTATTATGCACTCCCTAAATTCATTCATATTCATATCTGTGGATTTATAATCAACTTTCCACAAGATTATTTTCAGAAATAATCATCCACCTGAAATACATATTGTTTCCTAGTACTGAAAACTAAATTCAGTGAATGGTGCATACAAACCCTAATATTTCTACAGTTACTTAGCCAGTTTAAAATCAATGCAAGTTGATTTCTAGGGGACATGATGTGTATTTTGACTCTCATTTTCATTCAACACTTGTACGTTACTATGTCTTCAGTTTATGCACATCATGGGATATATATTTCAGTCACAAATTAGAAAATTTATAGGCATTTGTTTCACGATCAATCACTTCCTGATTCAGAACACATGTATCCCTCCATGTTTCTTGACTGGTCTTTTCATGAGACTTCTTTCCAAACACATTATTTTTGTTTAACATCATCACGTATAAAGCAAAACTCAAACACCATTCTTCATAAACGATAATCCTAATATTACCATTAGATATATAACTGGTTGGAATGAATGATTGTATATCAATATAAGATTTCTTATATATTTTCACATATCAATTCAATCCATTATTTAAAGTGGAATCAGTTACGTTATTTATTCATAGTATGGTCTATTCATGCATTATCTCTATATTAATAGACACAGGGTACACCTCTTTGTACCCCTAATACTAATGTATACGTCTTCAAAATATTGCCCCCAAAAATGGTGAAAGAAATACTCATGTCACCTGATCTACATATACATTTTATCACAGCAATATTCTGAACAAAAAAACATAAAAATGTAACACTTATGATTGTACAAAAGCCTAAAAGGAAAGTGAACGTGGATAACTAATAACATCCATGTCCAGGTTTCCTAATGCTCTCAAATGTCATTCCCATTCGTGACGACATATTTGTTTTTTCCTATGATTATGTATTCAAACTCAACCCTGTTGAAAATGTCTAATCCTATCACTCACTTTATACTTTGCCTGATTTCGTAATGTCTCTATTGACACCTGCTTTCCTACACATTTTCCCCAGTTCATCATTGTGACTAACTCTTCACATGTGCTGATATTTACATTCACTCTCCCAATGAAACCCTATTGCTAAAGAAGCTTTTTATTCCAAATCATATACTCACTCTTCTTCCTAAACCTACTGACTATCTTCCTAATCCTACTGACTATCCCTTTTTGACTGGATGTTCTCTTCTACATTCAATCATCCAAGGTACAAGGTCCTATGCCACTGTATTTCGATTTAACTGAGACAATTGTACAGAACATAATTCAACATTAAGTATCCAAATCAAGGGCTCAATGCCCTTCTGGGCTTCAAATCCTTCTTAGATTCCCGTTTTCATACATATATTTCACCTATATATTCTTATAAATATCGCAGGTTCTCAATCTCATTATTCATCCTGCAGAATGATTCCTAACCCAAATCGAACATATTATTAACCCTAACCATACACTAACTTTGCAGGAGAGCAGGAACAGTGTGTGTATTAAACTACAGGAATCTAGGGGATGTTCACCTGCTGAGAAACTCAAATGTTCATGCAGAAGTGATCCCTGGTGAAGATGAAGGCAGCTATGAATTACCTCAGAAAGCAGAAGTCATCTTCCATGGCAATCATAATGGTCAGGATGAAGGGTTGTGTCTGAATCAATCTCTCTCTTCTTAATGTATAGAGCATGGACCAAACCAGTCCTGTGTGGAAGCTGTTCCTGGGTGCTTACGGTTGATATAACATTCTAACTAGAGAAAGTGTCCCATGAAAATCAGGGCAGCCTCCACCTCATAGTATTTTGGAAGCAACTGTTAGGACAAAGTGGTTGCCAAGGCAGTGACATAATTCAGATCCTGAAGGAAGTGATCTCACCTCACTTCCTTGGTGATGGAACTCTCTGAACTTGAAATCCAGGAAGCCAGGCACCCAGAGACAGTCTCTGTCCTAGTCCCAGTGGTCTGACATGTTTGGATTTACCAAGGACAGAGTCAGTCTTTCCTGGTACCTACAGATGTGAGGAAGGCCAAATGCCAGGAAACCTCTGAAGAGGGGCTTTTCCTGAGAAGGCAGGTAGTGCCTCACCGCTGGCTCTTGAGAACTTCACAGAGTTGGCCAAGCAGACATGATCTGAGACAGGAGAGGTCATTTTGGAGGAACATAGTATGGCTCACCAGTCAGAGGATACTCCGGGGAGTCACAGACCTACTAGGGGGAAGGAGGTGCCTTTTTGGGTGTGGGTGTGAGTTTGTGGTTTTGTCTCATGTTCTGAGGATAGGTAGGAAAGGCGGTTTGTTTGGTATGGAGTGGAATATTTGTATTAAGTCCTTTGACAAGGCGAGTGTTCCTATGTGTGTGTGTATCCCACTGAGTCCATTGTTGTAGACATTAGAAAAGACAATGCATCAATGGATGTGTTCTGTCTAGTAGAAAGCTTCCCAGCATTCATCCTGCCCAATTCATGAGTGGACTCTGGCTTGCCTTATGGATGGGCAACACCTACAAGCTTCCTAATTTCCTGTTTTCTCTCTCAATTCTGGCGACTCTCCAGAATAGTATCATGGTTTTGTGTCCAAGATTTGTACCGCCTCCAAGATCTGTGACATTGCTATATACTGGAAGCTGAAGGAAATGGCTAGCATCTCAGAAATCTCAGATATCTGTTGACCAGGAAAGTCTCAGTGGAGAAACCCTGCTTTGGTCCTTCTGCTTACCTATTGTTCTGTTGAATGTCAGGAAGTTTTTTGCCTCAAGCCACCACTTTGTGAAGCCTGAAGAAAAGAGTTTTCAAATGGAAATGAAAGGGCATCACCTGTGGCTCTTTGCTTAATTGCTTAGGATTGGGATATGTCTGAATCAGCCTGTTGGCCCTGTGTGAGGCTGTGGCTTAGATTCTCAGCACCTGATGGATCTAAAGATAGATCCCATGCGTGCATCCAAAACCAAAATGGCAAAAAGATCAGATATTGTTGATGAACTCTCTTGCCTTCCTCTGGTAGGTTCCTGATATTCATCAAGTGAGAATAGGGATCCTTTGGGTCAAATGAGTTCTTCAAAGCCCTGCAGAGGCTAGGCCATAGGTGCTTGATTTTCATGACTCCAATTCACTTAAAGAATCTAAACCCCAAAGCTAGAAGGCCTCAAGTTGGAGAAGCCAAGCAATATTAAAGGCAGGCCTATTTCATCACTCCTGGTTCACAAGAAGAGAGTCCAGGCCACCCTGACTTTAGGCAAATGAGGGGCAGGGAGCTTATTTTAGACACTGTCGTGGGCTGCGTCCCTTATGGAAACCTCCAGCCAGAGGATATGATGAGTGTCTATATGGAAGAAGATGAGGGCCATGTGAGAGTGTTTGGTTTTAATTGTGGACATATGTCTGGCGGTTGGAAGAGATCACTGGGTCCACCTAGGCTTGCACTCTGGTGTGATTCCCCTTAGAGACTGAGTTCTTTTACTGATCTCAGAGAATTATTGGCAGGAATTGTGTTGGAATTTTAGATGGCCATGCATGAGAGTTGTCCTTGGAAAGTGACATCAAGGTCCAAGGTGACTTTCCACAGAGCACAGGGAATCTCAGCCAGGATATCACATGATATTATTCTTAAAGACTTGGCAGCCATATTTGAGAGTCAAAACACACATGGAACATACATTGTAGACCTCAATGGGCCTGGCTTAATCTGACTTTTGGGCACTTTTGGAAGCCTTGCCTGTAAGAATTCTCCAGAGTTTTTATTGAAATGAGCTTCCTCACCATTTAATGGTTTCTGAGTGAATTGAAATCCACAGTGCCTCCAACTTCATCCTTGAAAATTGGCTAGATCAATACCATGAAATTTTTGAAATTCCCATGACCGGGTAGCTCTGGAGAACATTTGAATGTCCTGTTGCTGATCATGAGTATACAAGACAGTGCCTTGATTGACTGGGTTTTATGAAAATGGTGTAGAACAGAGATGCCAGTAAGTTGGATCCTGCTGAGTAGTTGTACTAGAGTAGTGGATGGCAGGTGTGTAATAAAACATCTGTGGTGGGGGCATGTGGATCTGCCATTGGCTTCCAAATGGATTGTGACTGACATTTTGCAGCCAGTAGACCCTTATATGTAAAAGCATATTGTTATATGGAGAGGTTTTAGGGCAATGTTCAGAATCAGGTTGCTATGGAAAATGGGGCAAGCTATGTGGGATAGAAGCCTCGTTGGTGCATTCTCCTGACGAACCTGACCCACCACACTTGACAGAACTCACTTCAGCACTGTGTCCCAGTTGAATTCCTTGTATTTCATGAAGCAAATACCAAACTCCCAGTGCAGCAGCAAGAAATACCACGAATAGTGGAGGATGACCAAATGGAATTACAGTCCACAAGGGGAGACATTTAGACCCCAGTGGCCACAGGTTACCTACAAATAGAAAATTCAGCACTGCTGCCTCATGTTCATTGAAAAAATAAGAATCCATGTCATCCAGATCACATAGATGAAGACTCAGCTATGATGGTCTCACAACAAATGAAACTAATGCTCCTGACAACAGCATATATTTCATTGCCCAACCTCAGAGGCAGTTTCTCCAGATGTTAGGCTGGCAGAACTTCATGTTTGTGGAGTTTTTACCCTGTCCCTTGCTTTTGGAAACTCCTCTACCACCTGCAAATTTGTGAACTCCTGAGCATTTTTCATTCCACATATGTATTCACAGATTTTCTAACTCTTCTCCTCTAATTGTGTCTTATGTGGGGCGAAGGTAATGTCAAGGCATTGTGCTGAATGAGAGTGGGAATTTTTTGTGTAGCACATATTTGCATACACATTGGATACATTTTCCAATTTTCCATTCAAAATACTGAATCCCTGACACTAACACATACCCTACTAGACTTTGACTTCTAATCCTAATATGGTGGAGAAAAATAACCCAAACAGAATAGAAATACAAGAGGTTCACAGGAGGCATGGTGTATAGTTGGACTTGCCTTTCGTATGATAAATGGTAGGTGTTATAAATCTAGCGAATTTTAATTGAAATAGTTCTCCATGTGTTTTAAAAGTTAACAAATATGTGAATAACTGTCTCCCTTTCTCTGTAGCCTATTCATCACATGTATTTTCATATGCACATTTAGAATTCTACCTGGTATCACTCGTACATTTTGTGTGGTGGCTGGCTTGGCAGATGCAAATTGTGAGAAGAGATCACTCCTACTAAACGCTGTTGGAACTGAAAATACAACATATGAGTGAGCTTCTTAGTTGAACAACATAAATCCATGTTCATTAAAATGAATATTTTTGGATCTGTGGATGATATATTATTTCATGGTGAATTTCGATTGGCATACATAATGCTACTTTTTAATGTCTGTGAGTGTATATATATATATATATATATATATATATATATATATATTCACTCTCCAGATTTTTCAAAATATGAAGTATATTTTTCTTAGTATACACTCCCTAAATTCATTCATATTCATGTATGTGGATTTATAATCATGTTTTCACAAGAATATTCTCAGAAATATTCATCCACCTGAAATACATATTTGTTTTTTAGTACTGAAAACTAACTTCGGGGGATCATATGATGGTGGTGAAGGGAGTGCATCACCCCCATGTACCGGGTCACTGTGCGGGAGAATGACGAGTTATAACTGCTAAAATATATCTTGTTAGAAATTTCCAGCAAAATTGGGGTGCTCCAAAACCTAGTGGACATATTTCTATCTCACGAGGATCAGCTACGCGAGCTCAAACACGAGTGATTTGTCCGCACGGAGCGTCATGCTGCTTATTCAGGAAATCGGTCTGTGGCTAGAGTCTGCGGCGCGCACTGGGAAATGAAGAGATAGCAATGCAAATATACAGCGGTGTGGATTCTGTGGGCTCCTGCCAGGTATGCAATCACTGTGCTAAGTGCTGAATTCTTTGTTTGAGATGGGGAAGGAAGCGGTCCAATTCGGTTCTCCACACCGGTCAGACCACAGAGGAAGCCAGCGGCCACTATCTTGGAGAGCTGATGTCACCATCCCTGTTTTTGACTGATCGAAGCTCATTCAGCTATAGAACAGGTAATTTCAGGATGCCATTCACCTTTGTGTTGCAGACAAATTACTCAGGCTCAGTGCTAAAGAACCTGCAGAAACTCCGTCTTGGAGCCTGCTCCTATTAGAACATACACAAAGCCCAGAGCGGCCGAATTCCACCTCTCGGAACTGATCTGGCCCAGGGCTAAAGAACCCGCAGAAACTGCTTCTCGGTCCGGGTCTTGCTGAATACTGTGGAGGTAAATATCAATCGAGCCTTCATAGGCAGTGGAAACAGGATTGAGACACGGCTTGTGAGGGCCGGTCAGGACTCACTCATTGCTTTGGTCACCCAGAAAAGGGAACGAAATGCTGCCTTTCACATGGGATACCAACATGGCAAATTTCTGATGTCATCAGAAAGCAGCAGAGGAGATAACTTCATTGATACCAGCAGTGACAGAAACAGTTGGTCTCCTGGTGAAGAAAGTGAGTCACAAACACCTGGGTGTCTCTCACTTTGTCATCAAGCCAGAGGGGCAGAGCAGAGCAGCTGCCCGCGACTGGAACAGACCCAGTGACACACCTGCATGGTAGTTACGTCAACCCAATTGGAGTAGAGGCAGAACAGAGCCGCCGCCCGTGCACAGAACAGGCCCAGCGACCCGCAGGTGTGGTAGTCACGTCACCCCAATTGGAGTAGTTGCAGAGCAGAGCCTTCTCCCACACCTAGTAAAATCCCAGTGGGTCACCGGCATGGTAGTCACATCACCCCAATAGGAGTAGGGGCAGAGCAGAGCCTTCGCCCACGCCCAGAACAGGCACAGCAACCTGCCAGCATGGTAGTCACGACACACCAATTGGAGTAGGGGCAGAGCAGAGCCACCACCCGCGCCCGCAAGGTAGCAGACCTGCACCTGACCAGAAGAAGAGGCCCAGCGGCCGGCTGGCGCGGCAGACACTTTAACATATTTGGAGTAGGGGCAGAACAGATCTGTAGCCCGTGCTCACAAGGTAGGCAGACCTGCGACCAACCGGCGGACCAGGCACAGCGGCCCGCCGGCATGGTAGTCACGTCACCCCAATTGGAGTAGGAGTAGAGCAGTGCCGCCGCCCACGCCTGCAAGGTAGGCAGACCTGCGACTGATTGGCAGAACACCACAGGGGTCCACGGGCGTGGTAGACACGTCACACCAATTGGAGGAAAAAATAAATAAAATGGACAGACCCCTAGCCATGCTAACGATGAGGAGAGAGAACTCAAATTACTATCATACGGGATGAAAAAGGCAATATCACAACAGATATTTCAGAAATACAGAAGATAATCAGAAATTACTTTGAATCCTTATACTCTAAAATAATAGAAGATAGTGAAGGCATCAAAAAATTTCTTAAGTCATATGATCTGACCAGAGTGAGTTAGGAGGATATAGACAACCTAAACATACCAATATCAATTGAGGAAATAAAAAAAAACCATCCAAAGATTACCAACTAAGAAAATCCCAGGACCGTATGGGTATACAGCAGAGTTTTACAATACCTTTAAATATGAACTAATACCAATACTTTTAAAGCTATTTCAGAAAATTGAAAAAGAGGGAGATCTTCCAAATTCATTCTACGAGGCCAATATCACCCTGATTCCTACACCAGATAGACACTTCAAAGAAAGAAGACTAAAGACCGATATCTCTAATGAACCTAAATGCAAAAATCTTAAATTAAATTCTGGCAAATCAGATACAAAAACATATCAAAAAAATGTGCACCATGATCAAGTAGGATTCATCCCTGGGATGCAAGGAGGGTTCAATATACAAAAATCAATAAATGTTATTCACCACATCAATAGACTTAAAATAAAAACCATATTATCATCTAGATAGATGCAGAAAAAGCATTCGACAAAGTACAGCATCCCTTTATGTTCAAAACTCTAGAAAAACTAGGAATAACAGGAACATTCCTCAATATTGTAAAAGCAATCTATGCTAAACCGCAGGCTAGCATCATTCTGAATGGAGAAAAATTGAAGACATTCCCTCTAAAATCTGGAACAAGACAGGGATGCCTGCTCTCACCACTTTTGTTCAATATAGTTATCAAAAGACTGGCCAGAGCAATTAGACAGATGAAAGAAATTAAAGGCATATAAATAGGAAAAGAATAACTTAAATTATCACTATTGCAGATGACATGATTCTATACCTAGCAGACCCAAAAGGTTCTACAAAGAAACTAATAGAGCTAATAAATGAATTCAGCAAAGTGGCAGGATATAAAATCAACACGCATAAATCAAAGGCATTCCTGTATACCAGTGACAAATCCTCTGAAATGGAAATGAGGACAACCACTCCATTCACAATATCCTAAAAAAAAAAAAATGGGAATCAACCTAACAAAAGAGTTGAAAGTCTTATACAATGAAAACTACAGAACCCTAAAGAGAGAAATAGAAGATCTTAGAAGATGTAAAAATATACCCTGTTCATGGATAGGCAGAACTAACATCATCAAAATGGCGATATTACCAAAAGTTCTCTATAGGTTTAATCCAATGCCAATCAAAATCCCAAAGGCATTTCTTGTAGAAATAGAGAAAGCAATCATGAAATTCATATGAAAAAATAAAAGACCCAGAATTGCAAAACAATGCTAAGCAGGAAGTGTGAATCAGGCGGTATAGCGATACCAGACTTCAAACTATACTACAGAGCAATAGTAACAAAAATAGCATGGTACTGGTACCAAAACAGGCAGGTGGACCAATGGTACAGAATAGAGGACACAGAAACCAATCAACAAAACTACAACTATCTTATATTTGATAAAGGAGCTAAAAGCATGCAATGGAGGAAGGATAGCATCTTCAACAAATGGTGTTGGGAAAACTGAAAATCCATATATAACAAAATGAAACTGAATCCCTTTTTCTCACCATGCACAAAAGTTAACTCAAAATGAATCAAGGACCTTGATATCAAATCAGAGACACACTGTCTGATCGAAGAAAAATTTGGTTACGATGCACATACTGTGGGGTTGGGCTCCAAATTCCTCAATAGGACACCTATAGTACAAGAGTTAATAACTAGAATCAACAAATGGGTCTTTCTCAACTAAAAAAGTTTTTTCTCAGCAAAAGAAACAATAAGAGGTAAATAGGGAGCCTACATACTGGAAAGAAATCGTTACTACTCACACTTCAGATAGAGCCCTAATATCCAGAGTATACAAAGAACTCAAAAAATTAGACAATAAGATAACAAATAACCCAATCAACAAATGGGCCAAGGACCTCAACAGACACTTCTCAGATGAGGACATACAATCTATCAACAAGTACATGAAAAAATGCTCACCATCTCCAGCAGTCAGAGAAATGCAAATCAAAACCACCCTAAGATACCATCTCACTCCAGTAAGATTAGCAGCCATTATGAAGTCAAACAACAAGAAGTGCTGGCAAGGATGTGGGAAAAGAGGTACACTTGTACATTGCTGGTGGGACTGCAAATTGGTGCAGCCAATTTGGAAAGCATTATGGAGATTTCTTGGAAAGCTGGGAATGGAACCACCATTTGACCCAGCTATTGCCCTTCTTGGTCTATTCACTAAAGACCTAAAAAGAGCATGCTACAGGGACACTGCTACATCGATGTTCATAGCAGCACAATTCACAACAGCAAGACTGTGGAACCAACTTAGATGCCCTTCAATAGAAGAATGGATAAAAAAAATGTGGCATTTATACACAATGGATTATTACTTTGCATTGAAAAATAAAAAATCATAGAATTTGCAGGGAAATGGATTGCATTAGACTAGATTATGCTAAGTGAAGCTACACAATTCCTATAAAACAAATGCCAAATGTCATCTTTGATATTAGGAGAGTAACTAAGAACAGATAGGGATGAAGAGCATGACAAGATGATTAACATTAAACAGGGATGAGAGGAGGAAGGGAGGGAGAAGGGAAATTGCATGGAATTGGAAGGAGACCCTCTGGGTTATACAAAATTACATACAAGAGGAATTGAGGGGAAAGGGAAAAATAATACAAGGGGGAGAAATTTATTACAGTAGAGGGAGTAGAGAGAGAAGTGGGGAGGGGCGGGGAGGCCAGGGGGAATAGTAGAGGATACGAAAGGCTGCAGAATACAACAGACACTAGTATGGCAATATGTGAATCAATGGATGTGTAACTGATGTGATTCTGCAATCTGTATACAGGGTAAAAATGGGAGTTCATAACCCACTTGAATCAAAGTGTAAAATATGATATATCAAGAACTATGTAATGTTTTGAACAACCATAAATAAAAATTAAAAAAAAACTCTCTTTGGTGAATAATGCATGCAATTCTAATATTTCTACAGTAACTGACCCAGTTTAACATCAATGCAAGTAGATTCCTATTGGACATGATGTGTATTTTGACGTTCACTTTTATTCAACACTGGTACATTACTATTTCATCAGTTTATGCACATAACAGGATATATATTTCATTCACAATTTAGAAAATTTATAGGCACTTGTTTCACTTTCAATCACTTCCTGCTTCAGAACACATGAATTCCTCCATATTTCTTGATTGGTCATTTTATGAGACTTTTTTCCAAACATATTATTTTCGATTTCCATAATCACTTTTGAAACAAAACTCACACACACTTCATGATAAACAATAACCCTAAGATTACCTTTAGATATATAACTGGTTGGAGTGAATGATTGTATGTCAATATATGATTTCCTATATATTTTCAGATATCAATTCAATCCATTATTTAAAGTGGAACCAGTTATAATATTTATTCACAGTATGGTCTATTCATGCATTATCTCTATATTCAAAGACACAGGGTACACCACTTTGTACCCCCAATACTAATTTATATGTCTTCAAATATTGCTCCCAGTAATGGTGGAAGAAATACTCATGTCATATGATCTACATACACATTTGTTCACAATATTTTTCTGGGCACAAAATGCAAAGATCACACTTATGATTGTACCAAATCCTAAATGGAAAGTGAACATGGATTACTAAAACGATAAATGTCCAGGTTGCCTAATGCTTTCAAATGTCATTCCTATTGGTTACGACATATTTGCTTCTTCCTATGATTATGTATTCAATCTCAACCCTATTGAAAATGTCTAATCCTATCACTCACTGTATAATTGCCTCATTTCATTATGTCTGTATTGATATTTTCCTTTTTACATATTTTCCCCAGTTCATCATGTGACTGACACTTCACATGTGCTGAAATTTACATTCACTCTATAACAAAAACCCTATTGCTACAGAACTTTTGCCCCAAATCCTATACTCACTCTATTTCCTAAACCTACTGACTACCTTCCTAATCCCACCGACTATCTCAATTTGAGTGGATGTTCTCTTCTAAAATCAATCATCCAAGGTGTAAGGTCCTATGCCATTGATTATCGATTTATCTGAGACATCTGTGCAGAATGTAATTATAAGCTAAGTATCCCAATCAAGGGCCTAATGCCCTTCTGGGCTTCAAATCTTACCTAGATTTCTGTTTCCATACTTATATTTCACGTCTATAATCTTATAAATATCGCAGGTTCCCAATACTATTAATCATCCTTCGCAATGATTCGTAACCCAAATCGAACATGTTATTAACCCTAACCATACACTCTTACCTTAATCTAACTTTGCAGAAGAGCAGGGACAGAGTTCGTCTCACAATACAGGAATGTAGGGTATCTTCCTCCTGCTGAGAACCTCAAATGTCCATGCAGATTTGATCCCTGGAGAAGATGTAGGCAGCTATGAAGGACCTGAGAGAGCAAATGTCATCTTCCATCGCAAACAACCTTCCCAGGATGAAGGGGTGTGTCTGAATAAGCCTCTCTCTTGTTAATGTAGAGAAGATAGACCAAACCAGGCATGTGTGGAGAGCTGTTCCGGGGTCCCTATGGTTGATATACCATTCTAACTTGTAAAAGTGTCACAGGAAGAAAGGGCAGCCTCCATCTCATAGGAGTATTGTAAGCAACAGTTAGGACAAAGTGGTTGCCAAGGCAATGACCTCAAAGAATTCCTGAAGGAAGTAATCTCACCTCACTTCCTTGGTGATGGAACTCTCTGAACTTGGAATCCGGGAAGCAAGGCACCCAGAGCCAGTCTCAGTCCCAGTCCCAGTGGTCTTATTTTTTGGATTTACCAAGGACAGAGTCAGTCTTTCTTGGTACCTACTGAGGTGAGGATGAACAAATGTCAGGAAAGCTCTAAAGAGGGGCCTTTCCTGAGAAAGCAGGTAGTGGCTCACCGCTGGCTAGTGACAACTTTACAGATTTGGCCAAGGAGACCATATGTGACACAGGACAGGCGATTTCATCAGAACATAGTTTGGCCCACCAGTCAGAGCACACTCCCAATAGTCACAGACCTACTTGGGGGAAGGAGCTTCCTTTGTGTGTGTGGGTGTGGGTTTGAGATTTTGTCTCATGTTCTGAGAATAGGTAGGAAAGGCGGTTTGTTTGGTTTGGAGTGAACTGTTTCTGGTAAGTCGTTTGACAAGGCCAGTGTTTCTTTGTCTATGTATCCCACTGTGTCCGTGGTTTTAGATATTAGAAAAGAGAATGAATCATTGGATGTGTCCTGTCTAGACTCAACTTGCCCAATTTATGAATGGACTGCGGCTTGACTTATGGGTGGACAACTCCAACAATCTTCCTAAGTTCCTGTTTTCTTCCTGAATTCTGCCCAATTTATGAATGGACTGCGGCTTGACTTATGGGTGGACAACTCCAACAATCTTCCTAAGTTCCGGTTTTCTTCCTGAATTCTGGCCACTCTCCAGAATTGGCTCATGGTTTTGTGTCCAAAATATGTACCACCTCCAAGCTCTGTGACATGGCCATGTACTGGATAGCTGAAAGAAATGGGAGCATCTCAGAAAACTCAGATATCAGTTTGACCAGGAAATTCTAAGTGAAGAAACCCTGCTTTGGGCCTTTTGCTCATCAATTGTTCTGTTGCCCTGAATGTCAGGAAGGCCTTTGCCTCAGGCCACACCATTGTAGAGCCTAAAGAAACAGTTTTCAAATGGAAATGAAAGGGCATCACCTGTGGCTCTTTGCTTAATTGCTTTGGAAAGGGATGTGTCTGAATCAGTCTTTTGGCCCTGTGTGAGACTGTGGCTTAGATTCTCAGCACCTGATGGATCTAAAGAAGGATCAATTGTGTGCATCCAAAACCAAAATGAACAAAAGAGCAGTCAGTGTGGATGAAGTCTCTCGCATTCCTCTGTATGTGTCCTGTTCTCCATCATGTGAGAACAGTGATCATTTGGTTCAAATGTGTTCCTCAAAACCCTGCAGAGGCTAGCCCATAAGTGCTTGGTTTTTCTCAAGACTCCAATTCACATAAAGAATCTAAAACACACAGTCAGTAGGCCTCAAATTGGAGAAGCAGTGCCATATTAATGGCAGGCCTATTTGATCACTCTTGGTTCACTGGAAGGATGTCCTGGCCACCCTGATTTTAGGCAAAAGAGGGGCAAGGGAGGTTATATTGGACACTGTCTTGGGCTGCACCCCTCATGGAAACCTCCAGCCAGAGGTTATGATGATTGTGTAAATGGAAGAAGATGAGTGCCATGTGGAAGTGTTTTGGATTTAATTGTGGATATTTTTGTGACATTTGGAATACATAACAAGGTCTACCTGGGCTTGAACTCTGGTGTGATTCCCCTTATAGACTGAGTTCAGGAACTGATCTCAGAGAAGTATTGCCATGTATTGTGTTGTGATTTAAGAGGCCATGTATGAGAGTCACCCTTGGAAACTGAGATCTAGCCCCAGAGTGGCTTTCCACAGAGCTCTGGGAATTTCAGCCAAGATATCACATGATTTCATTCGAAAGACTTGGCAGCCATAGTTGAGAGTGAAAACACACATGGACCTCATATTGTAGACCTCAATGGGCCTGGCTTAATGTGACCTTTTGGCCATTCTTTGGGAAGCCTTGCCTGTGAGGGTTCTCCAGAGCTTTCATTGAAATAATCTTGCTCACCATTTACTGGTTCCTGAATGAATTGAAACCCACAGTGCCTCCAACTTCATCCTTGAAAAATGTCTAAATAAATACCATGAAATTTTTGAAATTCCCATGACCAGGTGGCACTGGAGAACCTTTGGATGTCCTGTTGCTGATCATGGATGTACCAGACAGTGCCTTGCTTGACTGGGTTTCATGAAAATGGTGTAGAACAGAGGTGCCAGAAAGTTGCAGCCTGCTGAGAAGTGGGCCTAGAGCTTTGGTGGGCAGGAGTGTGATAAAACATCTCTGTTGGAGCAATGTGGATCTTCCATTGGCTTCCAAATGGCTTGTGGATTACATGAAGCAGCCAGCAGACCCTTGTAATTAAAGGTATCTTGTTATATGAAGAGGATTCAGGGCAATGTTCAGAATCAGGTTGCTATGGACAAGGATGCAATGTGGCAAGCTTTGAGGGATAGAAGCGTGGTTGGTGCGTTCTTCTGCAGACTCTGAACCACCGCACATGGCAGAACTCCCTCCAGCACTGTGTCTCAGTTGAACTCCTTGAATTTCATGAAGCAAATACCAAACTCCCAGTTCAGCAGCAAAAACCCCACAAAAAGTGGAGGAGGACCAAATGGCTTCAAAGTCCAACGGGGAGACACTTAGCCCCCAGAGGCCACGGTTTACCTAAAAAGAAGAAAATCAACACTGCTACCTCATGTTCATTGGAAAATAAGATACCATGTCCTCCACGTCACATAGAGGCAGACCCAGCTTTGATGGTCTCACTACAAATGAAGCCAATTCTCCTGACAACAACATAATTTTCACGTTCCCAAACTCAGAGGCAGTTGCTCTAAAAGTTTTTAGGCCAGCAGAGCTCCATGTTTGTGGAGTGTTTACCCTGTCCCTTACTTTTGGAAACTCCTCTACCACCTCCAAGGTTGTGAACTCCTGAGCATTTTCCATTCCAGATATGTATTCACTGATTTTCTATCTATTCTCCTCTAACTGTGTCTTACTTGGGGTGAAGGTAATTTCAAGGCATTGTTCTGGATGAGAGTGGGAGGATATTTGTGCAGCATATATTTGCATACAAATTGGATTCAATTTCCAATTTTCCTTTTGAAATACTGAATCCCTGACACTAACCCATACCTACTAGACTCAGACAACTCATCCTAATATGATAGAGAAAAATAACACAAACCTATAGAAATACAAGCAGTTCATTGGAGGCATGTTGTATAGTTGGACTTTCATTTTGCATTATAAAAGGTAGGAGTTATAAATCTGGTCAATGTTTAATAGAAAAAGATCTCCATGTGTTTTTAAAGTTAACAAATATGAGAATTCATGTTTCCCTTTCTCTTTAGCCTATTCACACTTGTATATTTATATGCATATATAGAGTCCTACCAGGTATCACACGTACATCTTTGTGAGTTGGCTGACTTGGCAGATACAAATTGTGAGAAGAGATCACTCCTCCTAAACGCTGTTGGAACTGAAAATTCAACCTGTAGGGAGCGTCCTAGTAGAACAACATTATACATAAACTCATGTTCAGTAAAATAAACATTTTTGCATCTGTGGATGATATATATTTACTGATGAATTTCGATTGGCATTTATATTGCTACTTTTTAATGTCTGTGAGTGTTTTTTATTTGTGTGTGTGTGTGTGTGTATACACTCTCCAGATTTTTCAAAATATGAAATATATGTGTCTAATATATACTCTCTAAATTCATTCATGTTCATGTATGTAGATTTTTAATCAACATTTCACAAGATTATTCTCAGAAATATTCATCCACCTGAAATACATATTTGTTTCCTAGTACTGAAAACAAACCTCAGGGAATGATGCATACAAATCCTAATTATTCTACAGTAACTGACCCAGTCTAACATCAATGCAAGTAGATTCCTATGGGACATGATATGTAATTCTTTATTCATTTGTATTCGACACTGGTACATTATTATTTCTTCAGTTTTTGCACATCATAAGATATACATTTCATCCACAAGTTCACAATTTTATAGGCATTTGTTTCAAATTTAATCACTTTTTGCTTCAGAACACATGTATTGTCAGGGTTTCTTTACTGGTATTTTCATGAGTCTTCTTTCCAAACACATTATTTTCGATTTCCAAAGTCACTTTTGAAGCAAAACTCACACACTCTTCATGATAAACCAAAACACGAATATTACCATTAGATGTATAACTGCTTGGAATGAATGATTGTATATCAATATACAATTTCCTGTAATTTTTCAGATATTAGATCAATTCATTTTTTAAAGTTGAAAAAAGTTATATTATTTATTCACATTAGGGTCTATTCATGCTTTATCTCTATATTCATAGACACAGGGTACACCTCTTTGTACCCCCGATTCTAATTTTACATCTTCAATATATTGCTCGCAGAAATGGTGGAAGACATACTCATGTCACCTGATGTACATATACATTTAATCAAAGTAATATTCTGGACAAAAAAATGTAAAGGTCACATTTATGATTGTACCAAAGCCTAAATGTAAAGTGTACATGGATTACTAAAAACATCCATGTCCAGGTTGCCTAATGCTGTCAATTGTCAATCCTATTGGTGACTACATATTTGTTTCTTCCTAATTTATATATTCAAACTCAACCCTGTTGAAAATGTCTAATCCTATCACTCACTTTATACTTTGCCTGATTTCGTAATGTTTCTATTGATATCTGCTTTTTTACATATTTTCCCAAGTTGATCCTAGTGACTGACACTTCATATGTGCTGACATTTACATTCACTCTATAATCGAAACCCTATTGCTAAAGAACTTTTGGTCCAAATCCTATACTCACTCTTCTTTCTAAACCTACCGACTATCTTCCTAATCCTACCGACTATCCCTTTTTGATTGGATGTTCTCTTCTACATTCAATCATCCAAGGTAAAAGGTCCTATGCCATTGTATATCGAATTATCTGAGACAACTTTGCAGAGCATAATTCAAAGCTAAGTATCCCAATCAAGGGAAAAACCCTTCTGGGCTTCAAATCATACCTAGATTTCTGTTTTCATCCTTATATTTCACCAGATCTTAGAGAAGACGGACCATTTCAGGGGAACATAGTATGGCCCACCTGTCAGAGGACAATCTGGATAGTCACAGACCTAATTGGGGGAAGGAGGTGCCTTTGTGGGAGTGGGTATGGGTTTATTGTTTTGTCTCATGTTCTGAGAATAGATGGGAAAGGCTGTTAGTTGGTTTGGAGTGGACAGTTTCTAGTAAGTCATTTGACAAGGCAAGTGTTTCTATGTCTGTGTATCCCACTGTGTCCGTTGTTGTAGATATTGGAAAAGAGAATGCATTAATGGATGTGTACTGTCTAGTGTAAATCTTCCCATAATTCAACCTGCCCAATATATGAATGGAGTGCAGCTTGTCTTGTTGATGTGCAACACCTGCTATCTTTCTAAGTTGCTGTTTTCTTCCTGAATTCTGGCCACTATCCAGAATAGGCTCATGGATTTGTGTCCAAAATATGTACCACCTCCAAACTCTGTGACATGGCCATGTACTGGATAGCTGAAGAGAATGGCGAGCATCTCAGAAAACGCAGATATCAGTGTGACCAGGAAAGTCTCAGTGGAGAAACCCTGCTTTGGGCCTTTTGCTTACTTATTGTTGTTTTGCACTGAATGTCAGGAAGTTCTTTGCCTCAATCCACCACTTTGTGAAGCCTGAAGTAAACAGTTTTCAAATGGAAATGAATGTCATCACCTGTGGCTCTTTGCTTAATTGCTTTGGGAAGGGATGTGTCTGAATTAGTCTCTTGGCCATGTTTGTGTCTATGACTTAGATTCTCAGCACCTGATGGATCTAAAGAATGATCCCATGTGTGCGTCCAAAACCATAATGGCAAAAAAAAAAATCATTCATTATGGATGAAGTCTCTTGCATTCCTCTGTTAAGTTCCTGAACTCCATCAAGTGAGAATAGGGATTCTTTGGGTCAAATGAGTTCTTCAATTCCCTGCAGAGGTGCTTGGGTTTTCGCATAACTCCAAATCACATAAAGAATTGATACCTGAAATCAGTAGGTGTCAAATTGGAGAAACACAGAAGTATTAACGGCAGGCTTATTTGATCACTCCTCGTTCACAGAAACGGTGTCCAGGCCACCCTGACTTTAGGCAAATGAGGGGCAAGCGAGCTGATTTTGGACACTGTCTTGGCTTTTCTCATGACTCCAATTCACATAAAGAATCTAGACCCCACAGTCAGAGAGCCTCAAATTGGATAAGCGGAGCAGTATTAAGGGCAGGCCTATTTGATCACTCCTGATTCACAGGAAGGGTGCCCAGGCCACCCTGAAGTTAGGCAAAAGAGGTGCAAGAAGCTTATTTTGGACATTCTCTTGGGCTGCACAACTCATGGAAAACTCCAGGAAGAGGTTATGATTAGTGTCTATATGGAAGAAGAATAGGGCCATGAGGGAGTATTTTGGTTTTAATTGTTTTCATTTGAGTCGCGGTTGGAAGAGTTGTCTGGGTCCACCTGGACTTGAACTCTGGTGTGATTCTCCTTATAGACTGAGTTTTGGAACTGACCTGAGAGAAGTATTGCCATGAATTGTGTTGGGATTTTAGGAGGCCAGGCATGAAGTTGCCATTGGAACCTGAGATCTAGGCACAGGTTGGCTTTCCACAGAACACTGGGAATCTCAGCCAGGATATTACATGATTTTATTCTGAAAGACTTGGCATGCATTATTGAGATTCAAAACACACATGGACCTCGCTTTATAGACCTCAATTGGCCTCGCTTCATGTGACTTTTTGGCCACTCTTTGGGTAGCCTTGCCTGTGAGAGTGCTCCAGAGCTTTCCCTGAAATTAGCTTCCTAACCCTTTAATGGTTCCTGAATGAATTGCAAACCACAGTGCCTCCAACTTCATCCGTGAAAAATTGCTAGATAATTACCATGAAATTTTTAAAATTCCCATGACCAGATGTCACTGGAGGACCTTTGATGTCCTGTTGATGATCATGAATATACCAGACAGGGACTTGATTGACTGGGTTTCAGGAAAATGGTGTAGAACAGAGATGCTGGTAAGTAGAAGCCTAGTGAGTAGTGGGCCTAGAGAAGTGTTACGCAAGTGAGTGATGAAACATCTGTGGTGGGGCCATGTGGATCTTCCATTGGCTTCCAAATGGCTTGAGACTGACATGGTGCAGCCATCAGACCCATATACGTAAAGGCATATTTTTATATGGAGAGGTTTTAGGGCAATGTTCAGAATCATGTTGCTATTGTCAAGGGGGCAAGCTACGTGGGATAGAACCCTGGTTGGTGCATTCTCCTGGAGACCCTGCACACCACAGCTGACAGAACTCCCTTCAGCACTGTTTCCCATTTAAACTCGTTGTATTTAATGAAGCAAATACCAAACTCCCAGTGCAGCATCAAGAAACACCACGATAATTGGAGGATGACCAAGTTGTTTCACAGTCCACACGGGGAGACACTTAGCCCTCAGTGGCCACAGTTTACCTACAAAGAGAGAATTCAGCACTGCTGCCTCATTTTTATTGAAAAATAAATAACCATGTCCTCCAGGTCACATAGATGCAGATCGAGCTTTGATTGTCTCACTACAAATAAAGCTAAAGCTCCTGAAAACAACATATATTTTAAGTGTCCAACCTTAAAGGCAGATTCTCAAAAAGTCTTTAGGCCAGCAGAGCTCGATATTTGTGGAGTGTTTACCCTGTCCCTTACTTTTGGAAACTCCTCTACCGCCTCCAAAGATGTGAAATCTGGAGCATTTTCCATTCCTGATAGGTATTCACAGATTTTCTAACTCTTCTCTTCTAATTGTGTCTTACTTGGGGCGAAGGTAATGTCAAGGCATTGTTCTGGAGGAGAGTGGGAAGAATTTTCTGTAGCATATATTTGCATGAACATTGGATTCAGTTTTCTATTTTCCATTCAAAATACTGAATCCCTGACTCTAACCCATACCCGACCAGACTCTGACTACTAATTCTAATATGATGGAGAAAAATAACCCAAACAGAATCGAAATACAAGCAGTTCAGAGTAGGCCTGGTGTACTGTTGTACTTTTCTTTTGCATGATACAGAGTTGGAGTTATGAATCTAGTCAATTTTTTGTTGAAATAGTTGTCCATGTATTTTTAAGGTTAACAAATATGTGAATTCCTGTCTCCCTTTCTCTGTATTCTTATATGCACATTTAGATTCCTCCCTGGTACCACACGTACATTCTTGTGAGGTGGCTGACTTGGCAGATACAAATTGTTAGAAGAGATCACACCTACTAAACTTGTTGGAATTGGATATTCAACCTATGGTTGAGCTTGCTAGTTGAACAGCATTATACATAAATCCATGTTCAGTAAAATTAATATTTTTAGATCTGTGGATGATATATATTTTATAATGAATTTTGATTGACATATACTTTTTTGTCTGTGTGTGTTTTGTGTATATATATATATATATATATATATATATATATATGTATACACTCTCCAGATTTTTCAAAATATGAAATATATGTGTCTTATATACACTCCCTAAATTCATTCATGTTTATTATGTGGATTTATAATCAACTATTCACAAGATTATTCTGAGAAATATTCATCCACCTGAAATTTGCCTAATGCTCTCAAATGTCAATCCTAATTGTGACTACATATTTGTTTCCTCCTAAGATTATATACTTAAACTCAACCCTGTTCAAAATATCTAATCCTATCACTCACTTTATACTTTGCCTGATTTTGTAATGTCTCTATTGATATCTGCTTTCCTACATATTTTCCCCAGTTCATCATTGTGACTGACTCTTCACCTGTGCTGACATTTACATTCACTCTCTAATAGAAACCCTATTGCTAAAGAAATTTTTTTTCCAATTCCTATACTCACCCTTCTTCATAAAAGTACTGACTATCTTCCTAATGCTACAGACTATCGTTTTTGACTGGATGTTCTCTTCTACATTCAATCATCCAAGTAAATGTGGGGCGAGCTTCAGAGGAGGAGACCACCAACAGACTATCTCTTGCAACATCAAAGGGTTTTTGGGGTGTCCAGCATGCTGGGGCTCAGAGATCACTTTAATAGAGCAGATAGCCCTGAGAATAGCTTAAATAGAGCTTATATACTTTCCCTGGAGAGGGCAGGGAGGGAATTTTATTGATGGGTCAGGGTGAGTGGGTGGTTTGCATTCAACTGGGTGAGGGAGTACATTCTGCAGTTGGGCAGTTGGGGACAGAACATTCTGGGAACAAGATTTGCAAGCATTTCTCAAGATTTCAATAGTGTTTTGTTAAGCATACAGAAAAACAAGAAGTGACAAGTACCTATTTTATTAACCTTTAATTCCCCACTTCTTCTTCTGGCTACTTTTAATCATAAAAATGATCATTGGAGGGTGTCACATTCTATGTCTTCTCTTGGGGTATTACCATAAGTTTAACTCGTCCAATTTGAGCCTGGAGAAAAGAAATTACACGGTTGAGCAAACAGGATTTTATAGTTAGCAATAATATGAGGATTATTATTGGACCGGCCAGGGTTGATTAAAACGTAGTTAACCAGGAGGAGTGTGTGAACCAAGACTCAAGCCACCCTTTTTGGGCCTCTCTCTCTTGTTGATGCTCTTCAAGGTGTCTTTTAAATTTACTCATAGATTTTATTACAACTCCAGTATGGTCAGCATAAAAACAACATTCTTCCCTCAATGCAGCACAAAGGCCCCCTTCTCTAATGAAGAGGAGGTCCAACCCTCAACTGTTCTTTAAAACAACTTCAGAGAGAGAGGTTAAAGATTCATGCAAAGCTCTGATGGAGGTTTCTAATATCTTAGTTTTGCTCTATTGCTTCTTCTAATTGGGTCATTTGTTGTGTCCCATGGACAATGGCAGTGGTTCCTGTGCCCACCCGTGCAGCAACTCCTATTCCTAATAGGATGGCTAAAGTGAGGGATACAAGTTCCCAGTGGAACCGGTTGTATGCCCCCCTATTTGATCTTCAAACGAACCTGTGTCATGATAGAGCTTTCTGGGAAACATCAGCAACATTTCAAAATAATCACATCTGTTGACCATTTCATGAAAACATAAACAATGTTTAAGTATATAGAATTATGCTGTTGTAGGGACAGACAAGGCAAGGCACCTAAGATAGCACTGAAGACAGGGAAACAGTCCTATATTGTTGCAACTGGATTCAGAGGGCATTGCTTCTGTTGTAATCAATTAATCCCCTGAAACTCAAGTTTAGGTAGTTTCAGAATTGTGTACCCAACATATAAGGGATGGGGCTCAGAAGTTTACAGTCTGCAGAAGTTCAAAAAAGCAGTATATGTTTCTGATTTTTCCTCTGTTCTGGGCAAGTTAAATTTTCAAGGACACCTGGGAGGAGGAGAGCTTTTTATTCCCTTTCTTATTTTCCCCCTGCCAGCTGTTACAACGGAGCCCAGTTGGTAATTTCTTTATCTTAGAAATGTGGCCATTTCTGTGAAGCCCCAGCTGAAGGCCAGAGGACTTGTTCACATATTTTGTGAAAAACTAGTTAGGGGTTGTCTAGCTTAGAAGTACTGAGTTTTTTAGCCAGTGGCCAAGTATAACAGGGCAATACAAAAAGAGAAAGTTTATCTACATTGAACTCTTTATAGAAACTCTATGCTGAAAGTTCTAAAGTCAGCCATGGTGAAGACTTCTGGAGAAGGACATTTAAGACTTTTCTGTGGGCCTGGTACAGAGGGGGAATACGGGGAAGGTGGGGCTGAGAGAAGCTCCGAGGATCTGAGAATGAGGAAAAAGAGAGATGTAAAAGAATAATTGGAAAGGTGTTTGGGAATTTCCTAGCAAAAAACTTGAGCAGTAGAACAGGTAGAGCAGAGCAGAAAACGGGAGTGAGTATCCCAAAATCCTGTGAGGGACTTTAAATTTTAGTAACCTGTTTTCAGTGATGACAAAGCAACTTTAATGGCCATTTATATTACATCTTGGAAAAGGGTCTGAGAGCTCTCCTCAGCTCATTTGAGCTTTGGGTTAGCTGGAAAGAGGACCTGGTGGGACCCGGTGTGGGCACTGACAGGAAGAGAGAGGAGTGAGTGGGTGGAGGGGTACCTCAGTACCTGCTACCTCACAAGTGGGCAATTGTCTGAGAACTGGTGGAGGTTTGAGATTCTGATCTAGTAATTGGAGGGGAGAAATCACGTTGCTGAGGTGGGAGTGACAGCAGAGAGTCTGGAGCAGAAGGCTGAGGATAAAAATCTATTGGAGAAGCATAGTTCAGGATGTGAGTGAAGGAGGGAAAGGGCTTCCACATAGGGGAATCTCCTTTCACCCTTTTGAGCACTTGCAGAAGTTAAAAAGGTCACGCAAAATTTGAGGATCTAGAGACCCCTCTGGGGGCCATCCTTTTTCTGTTGTCTACTTGGTAATATGGCCAATGCTGTGTACTGAATTTGATGAAGTATTGGGGTTCCATCAGGCAGCCTCTGTATGCTCACATCTCCATGACATACAGAAGTAGTCGGTTTTTCCCCCACACAGCCGTTACTGTTTGTGGCTTTGATAGTTTCCTGGGCAAACATAGTAATCTAGGATAGCCAACCTGCTTCTGGCTCGCGTGTCCCTACATCCATAATGTTTGTTTCCATTATCTATGGTACAGAAGGGATTTAATGGTATTTTAGTGGGATTTTCTTCATCAGGGATATCCCAATAGAAAAAACCTATGGCCAGCTGACAAATGTCTGGGTGGAGAGATGGCCACCAGGTCCCTAAGGGGACTATATGTGAGATAGATTATACACTTTTCCAGTAGGATTTGTGATCAGCCATCGCTGCTTAAAAGGCTGATGAGGGTTAGGACTACTTGTGGCCAAGGGGAGAGTATATAACCTTATCCACATGGCGAATACACAATTTGAAACTGTTACCAGTCTTTGCAGTTTCCAGAAAGATTCTGAACAAGGAGCAGGCTTGAGATGAGAGGCATGGATCCAAGAAGTGATTCTGTATACCTTTACCACTGTAGGTGTTATAAGTATCACCTGGTATGGTCCTTTCCAGCTGGGTTCCAGGGATGACACCTGATGTCATCTTACATACATGAAGTCTCTTATTTGATATGGATGTGGAATCCCCTGGTACACAGTTTGTTACGCAGTGGGCAGCTATTTTCACAGGTATCACTGAGTTCTTTCAAGAGCTTTAAGTCTGTCAAGCAAGAGGGTGTGGAAAGGATTCTTAGGTCTTACAGTTGGGCTTAGGACCCTTACTGGACGAGGGCCACCATAGAGAATTTCTCAGGGGGTAAGGTTACTCAAAGAAACAGAAGGATTTTTTCTTGCATGAAACATTGCATAAGTCAGGAGCACAGTCCAATCTTTTATGCTGGTCTCTAAGCTTAATTTCGTTAAGGTCTCTTCAATGGTTCTATTCATTCTTTCTACTTGTCCTGAAATCTGGGGTCTATAAGCACAATATAACTTCCATTTAATCCCCAGGTTCCTGGCTAACCCCTGACTTACCTGGGCCATGAACATCGGTCCATTATCAGATCCTATTACCAGCTTAGCTTCCTCCAATGGTAGAGAGGCTTAGTCAGCAGCAGGGGAATCACTTAGAGTGTGTTGTGTGTTAGGGGACGAGGGCAGGGGATAAGGAGAGGAAGAAGAGTCCAGTAGAGTCAAATCTTGTGACTCAGGGAAAACAGAGGGTGGAGGAGGAGGAAGAGGTGAGGGTTTGAGAGATCATGTGGGAAGGAGTATGAGCAGAGGCATGGGCAAGGAAAGGCTTCACCCATGGAGGAGGAGATTTGCAGAGGTCCTGCAAAGTTAAGATATATGGCTGTTGATCAGGATGGCTATGTGGCCCTGGCTGAAAGACAATATCTCTGACTTTTTAAATTAGTGGGAAGTAGAAAGATCTTTCTTGGGGCCATACGACTCCAAAGATGGGCCATTCTGAGGCACAGAGAGTCTGCCAGGTCCAGCGTTTTACTAAAAAAAGAAAGATTCTTAGCCCTTAAGCGGACTTTGGTTCAGTGATCAAGGGTCAGGGACAGAGGCATTGAAGTGCTCTGTCCCATAATGAAAGGTACACAAACAGTAAAAACAAAGACACATGACACAGATAAGACAAGACCATAAAGACAGGCAATGGACATCCAACACTGAGACCAGGAATGCGTAGCCGGCAAAACCCGATAGGATGGCAATACCGAATCTAAAAGAAAATATCACTGAGTCGATGAAGCAATTGTTCCTTGATTCTCCGAGTCCTCTGCGGGGTCCCCCAGGGAGGTGCCCTATGTCTCTGTGACACGTCTCTCAGCCACCGTCGGAGAGACCCCAGGCTCTTCATCGCCAGCAATTTTGCCAAGCCCTAACATGACACCTGAAACCAGAAAGAGGCGCCTTACTTGCTCCGAGAGGAGCCCGTTGGGGTCTCTCATCCGCCACTGCCGGAACTCGGTGGAACCTCAATATGTAAAGGTCAGGTGAGTGTTGGAGGAAGAGACTACCAAGAGACTGTCTCATGCAACAGCAAAGGGTTATTTTGGGTCCAGCTTGCTGGGGCTCACAGCTAACTTAAATAGATCAGAGAGCTCTGAGAACAGCTTATGCAGAGCTTACATACATTCCTTGGAGAGGGAAGGGAGGGAAGTTTACTGATGTGTAAGGGTGAGTGGGCGGTTCGCGTGACACCGAGTGAGGCAGTACATTCTGCAGTTTGGCAGTTGGGAACAGTACATTCTAGAACAAGATTAGCAAACATTTCTCAAGATTTCAACAGTGTTTTTTTAAGCATACAGAAAAACAGGAAATAGCAAGTACCTATTTTATTAACCTTTCACTACCGACTATCCCTTTTTGACTGGATGTTCCTTCTACATTAATTCATGCAAGGTACAAGGTCCTATGCCATTGTATATCGATTTATATGAGACATCTCTGCAGAACGTAATTCAATGCTGCGTATCCCAATCAAGGGCCCAATGCCCTTCTGGCCTTCAAATCATACTTAGATTTCTTTTTTCATACATATATTACACCTATATATTCTTATACACATAGCAGGTTCCCAATACCATTATTCATCCAGCACAATGATTTCTAACCCAAATCAAACATGTTTTTAACCATAATCATGCACTATTCCCTCAATCTAACTTTATAGAAGAGCAGGGAAAGAGTTGATTTTACAATACAGAAATGTAGGGAAACTTCCACCTGCTGAGAACCTCAAAGGCCCATGCAGAAATGATCCCTGGAGAAGATGTAGGCAGCTATGAAGGACCTGAGAGACCCAAAGTCATCTTCCATGGCAAACAACCCGGTCAGGATAAAAGGTTGTGTCTGAATCAGATTCTCTTCTTAATGTAGAGAACATGGACCAAAACAGGCCTGTGTGGAGATCTATTCCTGGGTGCCTATGGTTGATATACCATTCTAACTTGTGAAAGTGTCACAGGAAGTAGGGGCAGCCTCAATCTCTTGGGACCCTTGGAAGTAACAGTTAAGACAAAGTGGTTGCCAAGACAGGGACCTCATTCAGTTCAGGAAGGAAGTGACCTCACCTCACTTCCATGGTGATGGAACTCTCTGAACTTTGGATCCAGGAAGCCAGGCACCCAGAGCCAGTCCCAGTCCCAGTCCCTATGGTCTCACTTGTTTGGATGTACTAAATGCAGTCAGTCTTTCTTGGTACCTTCAGACGTGAGAAGGCCAAATGCCAGGAAAGCTCGGAAGCGGGGCTTTTCTTGAGAAAGTCGTTAGTGGCTCACCGTTGGCTCCTGAGAAGTTCACAGAGTTTGCCAAGGAGACCAGATCTGAGACAGGACAGGCCATTTCGGGGGAACGTATTATGGCCTACAAGTCAGAGGACACTCCGGATAGTCAAAGACCTACTTAGGGGAAGGAGGTGCCTTTGTGGGTGTGGTTGTGGGTTTGTGGTTTTGTCTCATTTTCTGAGAATAGGTAGGACAGTAGGTTTGTTTCATTTGAAGTGGACTGTTTCTAGTAAGTCTTTTCACAGGGCGAGTGTTTCTATGTCTGTGTATTCCACTGTTTCCGTGGTTGTAGACATTAGAAAAGAGAATTCATCAATGCATGTGTCGTGTCTAGTAGAAAGCTTCTCAGCATTCATATTGCCCCGTTTATGAATGGACTGTAGCTTGCCTTATCGATGAGCAACACCTGCTACCTTCCTAAGTTTCTATTTTCGTCCTGAATTCCGGCCAATTTCAAGAATTGGCCCATGGTTTTGTGTCCAAGATATGTACCACCTCCAAGCTCTGTGACATGGCCATGTACTGGATAGCTGTAGGTGATGGCGAGCATCTCAGAAAACTCAGATATCAGTGTGACGAGGAAAGTCTCAGAGGAGAAACCCTGCTTCGGGCCTTTTGCTTACCTATTGTTCTGTTGCCCTGAATGTCAGGAAGTTCTTTGCATCTGGCCACCCCTTTGTGAAGCCTGAAGAAAACAGTTTTCAAATGGAAATGATTGGGCATACCTGTGGCTCTTTTCTTAAGTGCTTTGAAAAGGGATGTGACTGAATCAGCCCCCTGGCCCTGTGTGTGGCTGAGGCTTAGATTCTCAGCACCTGATGGATCTAAAGAAAGTTCCCATGTTTGCATCCAAAGGAAAAATGGCAGAAAGAGCAGCCATTGGGATGAAGTCTCTCGACTTCCTCTGTAAGGTTCCGGAACTCCATCAAGTGAAAATAGGGATCCTTTGGGTCAAATGAGTTCTTCAAAACCTGCAGAGGCTAGCCCATAGGTGCTTGGTTATTTCATGACTAAAATTCACATAAAGAATCTAAACCAAACAGTCAGTAGGCCTCAAATTGGAGAATTGGAGCGGTATTAATGGCAGGCCTATTTGATCACTCCTGGTTCACAGGATGGGTGTCCAGGCCACCTTTACTATAGGCAAATGAGGGTCAAAGGAGCTTATTTTGAACACTGTCTTGGTCTGCTCCCCTCATGGAAACCTCCAGCAAAATTATGATGAGTGTCAATATGAAAGAAGATGAGGGCCATATGGGAGTGTTCTTGTTTTAATTGTGGTAATTTGTGTGGTAGTTGGAAAAGATGACTGGGATCACCTGGGCTTGAACTCTGGTGTGATTTCCCTTAAAGAATGAGTTCTGGATCTGACCTCAGAGAAGTATTGTCGTGAGTTCTCTTGGGATTTTACTAGGCCACGCGTAAGAATCGCCTTTGGAAACTGAGATCTAGGCCCAGGATGGCTTTCCACAGAGCTCGGGGATTCTGAGCCAGGATATCACATGATTTAATTCTTAAAGACTTGGCAGCCCTAGTTGAGAGTCCAAACACATATGGACCTCACATTGTACACCTCAATGTGTCTGGATTCATGTGACCTTTTGGCCAGTCTTTTGGAAGGCTTTTCTGTGAGTGTTCTCCAGAGCTTTCATTGAAATGAGCTTCGTCACCATTTAATGGTTCCTGAATTAATTGAAACCCACAGTGCCTCTAACTTCATTTTTGAAAAATGACTAGATTAATACCATAAAATTTTTGAAATTCCCATGACCAGGTGGCACTGGATAAACTTTGGATTTCCTGTTGCTGATCATGAGTGTACCAAAGAGTGCCTTGATTGACTGGTTTTCGTGAAAATGGTGTAGAACAGAGATGCCAGTAATTTGGAGCCTAATGAGTAGTGGGCGTAGAGAAGTGGACTGTAGCTGTGTAAATAAATATTTTTGGTAGGACCACCTGGATCTTCCATTGGCTTCGAAAGACTTGCGACTGACATGGTGCAGGCAGGAGACCTTTATATGTAAAGGCATCTTGTCATATGGAGAGGTTTCAGGGCAATGTTCAGAATCAGGTTTCTATAGTCAAGGGGAAAGCTATGTAGGATAGAAGCCTGGTTCGTACATTCTTTTTGCGTCCCTGACCAACCACACATGACAGAACTCCCTCCAGCATTTTGTCCCAGTTGAACTCCTTGTATTTCGTGAAGCAAATACCAAACTCCCAGTGCAGCAGTAAGAAACACCCTGGAAAGTGGAGGATCACCAAATGGCTTCACAGTCCACATGGGAGACACTTCAGCCCAGTGGCCTCAGTTTACCTACAAAGAGAGAATTCAGCACCGCTGCCTCATGATCATTGGAAAATAAGAAACCATGTTTTCCAGGTAACATAGATGCAGACCCTGATTTCATGATGTCACTACAAACGAAGCTAAATCTCCTGACAATTACATATATTTCTTGTTCCCAACCTCAGAGGAAGTTTCTCAAGAAGTCTTTAGGCCAGCACAGCTCCATGTTTCTGGATTGTTTACCCTCTTCCTTACTTTGGGAAACTGTTCTACCACCTCCAGTGTTGTGAACTCCTGAGCATTTCCATTCCACATATATATTCAGATTTTCTAACTCCTCTCCTCTAATTGTGTCTTACTTTTAGTGATGGTTATGTCAAGGCATTGTTCTGGATGAGAGAGGGAAGATTTTTGTGTATCACATTTTTGCATACACATTAGATTCATTTTCCTTTTTTCCATTTGAAATACTGAATCCCTGACACTAACCCATACCCTACTAGACTCTGACTACTAATCCTAATATCATGGAGAGAAAGAAACCTAACCGAATAGAAATACAGGCCTTTCATAGGAAGCATGGTGTATACTTCTATTTGCCTTCTGCATTATCAAGAGTATGTGTTTTAAATCTAGTCAACTTTTCATTGTAATATTTCTCCATGATTTTTTAAAATTATCACATATATAAATTCCTGTCTCCCTTTCTCTGTATCCTATTCAGCACATTTATTTTTTTATACATATATATATAATATCCTACCTGGTATCACACGGAGATTCTTGTGAGCTCCCTGATTTTGGAATATAAAATTGTGAGAACAGATGACTCTCCCTAAATAATGATGGGACTGAAAATTCAACCTATGGGTGAGCTTCCTAGTGAAAAACACTATACATAAATCCATGTTCAGTAAAATGAATATTTTTGGATATGTGGATGAATTATATTTCATGATGAATTTCGATTGGCATATATATTGCTAAATATTAATGTGTGTGTGTGTGTGTGTGTATGTATTTTTTTTTAAATCTGGAAAAAAAATGTATATGTGTATATATATACATATATATATTATATATGTATATATATGTATATATATATATATATATATATATATGTATATATATTCTCCAGATTTTAAAAAAATATGAAAAATATGTGTCTTATTATACACTCCCTAAATTCATTTATATTCATGTATGTGGGTTCAAAATCCAATTTTTACAAGATTATTTTCAGCAATATTTATAAACCTGTAATACATATTGGTTTCCTACTACTGAATACTAAGTTCAGTAGGTGGTGCATACAAATCCTAATATTTCTACAGTACCTGAACCAGTTTAACATCAATGCAAGTAGATTGCTATGGGACATGATGTGTATTTTGAAGTTCATTTTTACTCAACACTGGTACATTACTATTTTTTCAGTATATGGACATCATAGGATATATTTTTTCACCCACAACTTCACAAAATTATAGGCATTTGGTTCACTTTCATTTACTTACTACTTCAGAACACATGTATTCCTCCATGTTTCTTTACTGGTCTTTTCACTAGACTTCTTTCTAAACACATTATTTTTGATTCCATAATCATTTTTGAAGCAATACTCACTCTTCACGATAAACCGTAACCCTAATATTACCATTACATATATAACTGGTTGGAATGATTGTATATATATCAATATAAGATTTCCAATATATTTTCAGATGCAAACTCAATCCATTATTTAAAGTTGGAACCAGTTATATACTTTATTCACAATCTGGTCTATTCATGCAACATCTCAATAATGATCAACACAAGGTACACCTATTTGTATCACCAGTACTAATTTATAAGTTTCCAGAATATTACTCCCCATAATGGTGGAAGAAATACTCATGTCACCTTATCTACATATAAATTTTATCACGGTAGTATTCTGGACACAAAATGCAAAGGTCACACATATGATTGTACCAAAGCCTAAATGGAAAGTGACCATGGATTACTAAAAACATCCATGTCCAGGGTGCCTAATGCTCTCAAATGTGAATCCTATTGATTACTACATATTTGTTTTTTCCTAAGATTATATATTCAACCTCAAGCCTGTTGAAAATGTCTAATCCTATCACTCACTTTATACTTTGCCTGATTTCCTAATCTTTCTATTGATATCTGCTTTCCTACATATTTTTCCCTGTTCATCATTGTGACTTTCTCTTCAGATGTGCTGACATTTACATTCACTCTCTAACTGAAACCCTATTGCTAAAGAACTTTTGGTCCAACTCCTAGTCTCACTCTTCTTCCTAAACCTACTGACTATCTTCCTAATCCTACAGACTATCCCTTTTTGACTGGATGTTCTCTTCTACATTCAATCATCCGAGGTACACGTTCCTATGCCATTGTATATCGATTTATCTGAGACCTCGGTGCAGAACATAATTCAAGCTCAGTATACCAATCAAGGTTCTGTTGCCCTGAATGTCACGAAGGTCTTTGCCTCAGGCCACCACTTTGTGAAGCCTGAAGAAAAAAATTTCAAATGGAAATAAATGGGCATCACCTGTGGCTCTTTGCTTAATTGCTTTGGAAAGGAATTTGTCTGAATCTGCCTCTTGGCCCTGTGTGAGGCTGTGGCTTCGATTCTCAGCACCTGATGGATCTAAAGAAAGATCCCATGTGTGCATTCAAAACCAAAATGGCAAAAAGAGCAGTCATTGTGGATGAAGATTCTTGCCTTTCTCTGTTAGGTTCCTGACCCCCTTCAAGTGAGAATAGGGATCCTCTTTGTCAAATAAATTCTTGAATGCTCTGCAGATGTGCTTGGGTTTTCTCTTGACTCCAAATCACATAAAAAATCTATACCTGACATTCAGTAAGCCTCAAATTATAGAAACAAAGCGGAATTAATGGCAGGCCTTTTTGATCACTCCTGGTTCACAGGAAGGGTGTCCAGGCCACCCTGACTTTAGGGAAATTAGAGGCAAGGGAGCTTATTCTGAAAACTGTCTTTAGTTGCAACCCTCATGGAAACTTCCATCCAGAACATTTGATGAGGGTCTTTATGGACGAAGATGAGGGCCATGTGGTAGTTATTTTGTTTTAATTGTGGTCATTTGTGTGGGGGTTGGAAGAGATGACTTGGTCCACCTGGGCTTTAACTCTGGTGTGATTCCCCTTAGAGCCTGAGTTCTGGTACGTACCTCATAGAAGTATTGATATGAATTGTGTTGGTTTTTAGGAGGCCACGCATGATTGTCACCCTTTCAAACTGAGATCTAGGCCCAAGGTGGCTTTCCACAGAGCAATGGGAATCTCAGCCAGGAAATCACATGATTTTATTCTGAAAGACTTCGCAGCCATTGTTGGCCCTCGGAAGCAAGAAGGAGTGGCCATACTCATATCGAATAAAATCAACTTAAAACCTAAGTTAATCAAAAGTGATAAAGAAGGACACTATATACTGTTAAGAGGCAACATTCACCAACAAGACATAACAATTATCAATTTGTATGCACCAAACAATGGTGGTGCCAAGTCATAAAACAAACTCACCTCAAGTTCAAGAGTCATATAGGCTATAACACAATAATTACGGGTGACTTCAGCACACAACCCTCGCCATTGGACAGATCCTCTAGAGAAAATCTGAATTAAGAAACTATAGAACTCAATAGCACAATCAATAACCTAGACTTAACCAACATACATAGAATATATCAAACATCATAAAGTGGATACATGTTCTTCTCAGCAGCACATTGGTCCTACTCAAATATAGACCATATATTATGCCATATGGAAACTCTTAGTAAATATAAAAGTATGGAGATAATACCATGCACCATATCTGATCATAATGGAATGAAACTTGAAATTAATGATTGAAGAAGGAAGGAAAAATTCTACATCACATGGAAAATGAACAATATGTTACTGAATAATCAATGGGTTACAGAAGACATAAAGGAGGAGATAAAAATCTCTTAGAGACAAATGACAATACAGACACAACATACCGGATTCTGTGGGAAACAATGAAAGCAGTTTTAAGAGGGAAATTCATTTCTTGGAATTCTTTCCTCAAAAAAAGAAAAAAACAACAAATAAATGATCTCACACTACATCTCAAAAACCTAGAAAAAAAAGAGCAAAACAACAAATGTAGTAGAAGACAAGAAATAATTAAAATTAGAGGAGAAATCAACAAAATTGAAACAAAAAAAATTGAACAAATAAAAGTTGGTTCTTTGAAAATAAATTAAATCGACAGGCCCTTAGCCATGCTAATGAGGAGAAGTAGAGAGAGAACTCAAATTACTAACATATGGGATAAAAAAGGCAATATCACAACAGACACTACAGAAATACAGAAGATAATTCGAAAGTATTTTGAAACCCTATATTCCAATAAAACAGAAGATAATGAAGATATCGATAAATTTCTTATGTCATATGATCTGCCCAGATTGAGTCCTGAAGACACACAAAATTTAAATAGACCAATAACAAAGGAAGAAATAGAAGAAACCTTCAAAAGACTACCTACCAAAAAAAACCCTGGACCAGGTGGTTATACAGCAGAGTTCTACAAAACGTTCAAAGATGAATTAATACCAATACTTTTCAAGCTATTTCAAAAAATAAAAAAAGAAGGAGTTCTTCCAAATTCATTCTATGAGGCCAACATCACCCTGATCCCAAAACCAGACAAAGACACTTCAAAGAAAGAAAACTACAGACCAATATCTCTAATAAACTTGGATGCAAAAATTCTCAATAAAATCCTGGCAAATCAAATACAAAAGCATATAAAAAAATTGTGCATCATGATCAAGAGGGATTCATCCCAGGGATGCAAGGCTGGTTCAATATACGGAAATCAATAAATACCATTCACCACATCAATAGACTTAAAGAGAAGAACCATATGATCATCTCGATATATGCAGAAAAAGCATTCTACAAAGTACAGCATCCCTTTATGTTTAAAACTCTATAAAAACTAGGAATAACAGGAACTTACCTCAACATTGTAAAAGCTATATATGCTAAACCTCAGGCTAGCATCATCGTAAATGGAGAAAAACTGAAGGCATTCCCTTTAAAATCTGGAACAAGACAGGGATGCCATCTATCACCACTTCTATTCGATTTAGTTGTTGAAATACTAGCCAGAGCAATTAGACAGACAAAAGAAATTAAAGACTTAAAAATAGGAAAAGAAGAACTTAAATTATATCTATTTTTGGATGACATGATAATATATTTAACAGACCCAAAAGGGTCTACAAAGAAACTGCTAGAGTTAGTAAATGAATTCAGCAAAGTGGCAGGATATAAAATCAACACGCATAAATCTAAGGCATTCCTGTATATCAGCAACAAAACTTCTGAAATTTAAATGAGGAAAACCACTCCTTTTACAGTATACTCAAAGAAAATAAAAAACGTGGGAATCAACCTAACCAAAGAGGTGAAAGATTTATGCAATGAAATCTACAGAACCCTAAAGAGAGAGATAGAAGAAGATGTTAGAGGATGGAAAAGTATGCCCTGTACATGGATAGGCAGAAATAACATCATCAAAATGGCGATATTACCCAAAGTTCTCTACAGGTTTAATGCGATGCCAATCAAAAACCCAATGGCATTTCTTGTAGAAATAGATAAAGTAATCATGAATTTCCTATGGAAAAACAAAAGACCCAGAATAGCGAAAGCAATTCTAAGCAGGAAGTGTGAATCCAGAGTTCAAACTGTACTACAAAGCAATAGTAACAAAAACAGTGTGGTACTGGTATCAAAACAGGCAGATGGACCAATGGTACAGAATAGAGGACACAGAGACAAATCCACAAAATTACAACTTTCTTATATTTGAAAAAGGGCCTAAAAGCATGCAATGGAAGAAGGATAGCATATTCAACAAATGGTGCAGGGACAACTGGAAATTCATATGCAACAAAATGAAACTGAATCCCTTTCTCTCACAATGCACAAAAGTTAACTCAAAATGGATCAAGGAGCCAGATATAAAATCAGAGACACTGCGTCTGATAGAAGAAAAAGTTGGCTACGATGTACATACTGTGGGGTTGGGCTCCAAATTCCTTAATAGGAAACCCATAGCCCAAGAGTTAATAAAAAGAATAAACAAATGGGACTTACTTAATCTAAAGAGATCTTTCTCAGCAAGAGAAAAAATAAGAGAGGTAAATAGAGAGCCTACATCCTGGGAACAAATTTTTACCCCTTACACTTCAGATAGAGACCTAATATCTAGAATATACAAAGAACTCAAAAAAATTAAACAATGAGATAACAAATAACCCAATCAACAAATGGGCCAAGGATCTTAACAGACACTTCACAGAGGAGGACATACAATAAATCAACAAGTACATGAAAAAATGTTCACCATCTCTAGCAGTCAGAGAAATGCAATCAAAACCACCCTAAGATACCATCTCACTCCAGTAAGATTGGCAGCCATTATGACGTCGAACAACAATAAGTGTTGGTGAGGATGTGGGGTAAAGGGTACACTTGTACACTGCTTGTAGGACTGCAAATTGGTGAGTACAATATGGAAAGCAGTATGGAGATTCCTGGGAAAGCTGGGAATGGAACCACCATTTGACCGAGATATCGCCCTTCTCAGACTCTTCCCTGAGGATGTTAATAGAGAGCAGTATAAGGATACTGCCACATCGATGATCATAGCGGCACAATTCACAATAGCTAGACTTTGGAACCAACCTAGATGCCCTTCAATAGACGAATGGATAATAAAAATGTGGCATCTATACACAATGGAGTATTACACAGCACTGAAAATGACAAAATCATAGAATTTGCAGGGAAATGAATGGCATTAGAATAGATTATGCTAAGCGAATCTATCCAATCCTTAAAAAACAAATGCCAAATTTTTCCTTTTATATAGAGAGAGCAAATAAGAACAGAACAGGGAGGAAGAACATGAGAAAAATATTAAAACTAAACAGAGATGAGTGGGGGGAGAGAAAGGGAGAGAGAAGGAAAAGCATATGGAAATGGTAGGAGACTACTCAATGTTACACAAAATTACATATAAGAGGTTGTGAGGCTAAAGAGGGGAAAACAAGGGAGAGAATTAAACAACAGCAGTGAGGTAGAGAGGGAAGATGGGAGGGGAGGGGGAATAGTAGGGGATAGGAAAGGTAGCAGAATTCAACAATAACTAGTATGCTATTATGTAAAAACGTGAGTGTGTAACTGATGTGATTCTGCGATTTGTATTTGGCGTAAAAATGGGAGTTCATTACCCAATTAAGTCAAATGTATGAAAGATGATATATCATGAGCTTTATAATGTTTTGAACAACCAAAAAAAAAAAGAATTGAATTTCCAATATTTGAGTCATATAACAACTTTATTTTTTAATAAAATTGTCTTTTATTTGTTATCTTACTTGCTGGTATCTGCCTTTCAGTTTTAAAAAACTATGTGCTTTAGCCATTCATCCATGTAGTATGTAACAGAAAATTTTGAGTGTCTCCATATAACCAGATTGGCAAGGCATCAAGGTTTCCTTCACAAACAAGGTGAAGGCTTTGCCATTAGAAATTTAATATTCTGCAAAACAATTTTTTTAACTTTCCAATTAAATTAGAAAAAAAAAGAATCTAAACCCCACAGTAAGAAGGCCTCAAAGTGGAGAAGTGGAGCATTTACGGCAGGCCTATTTGATCACTGCTGGTTCACAGGAAGCGTGTCCAATCAACCCTGATGTTAGGCAAATGAGGGGCAAGGGAGCTTATTTTGGGCACTGGTTTGGATGTGCCCCTCATGGAAAACTCCATCCAGAGGTTATGATGTGTGTTTATATGGAAGAAGATGAGGGCCATGTGGGAGTGTTTTGGTTTTAATTGTGGTCATTTGTGTGGTAGTTGGAAGAGATGACTGGGTCCACCTGGGCTTGAACTCTGATGTGATTTCCCTTAGAGAATGAGATTTGGAACTGACTTCAGAGAAGTATTGCCATGAATGTTGTTGGGATTTCAGGAGGCCACGCATGAGAGTCGCCCTTGGAAACTGAGATCTTGGCCCAGAGAGGCTTTCCAGAGAGCACTGGGAATCTCAGCTAGGATATCACAGGTTTTATTCTGAAAGACCTGGCAGCCATCGTTGAGAGTCAAAACACACATGGACCTCACATTGGAGACCTCAATGGGCCTGGCTTCATGTGACAATTTGGCCACTCTTTGGGAAGCCTTGCTTGTGAGAGATCTCCAGATCCTTCATTAAAATGAGCTTCCTCAACATTTAATGGATCCTGAATGAATTGAAACCCACAGTACCAACAACTTCATCTGTGAAAAATAGTTAGATAAATACCATGAATTTTTAGAAATTCTCATGACCAGGTGGCACTGGAGAACATTTGGATGTCCTGTTGCTGATCATGAGTATACCAGACAGTGCCTTGATTGACTAGGTATCATGAAAATGGTGTAGAACAGAGATGCCAGTAAGTTGGACCCTGATATGTAGTGGGCCTAGAGCAGTGGTGTGCAGGTGTGTGATAAAACATCTGTGGTGGGGCCTGTAGATCTCCCATTGACTTTCAAATGCCTTGACACAGACACGGTGCAGCCTTCTATATAAAGGCATCTTGTTATATGGAGATATTTCACGGCAATATTTAGAATCAGGTTGCTATGGTCAAGGGGCAAGCTATGTGGGATAGAAGCCTAGTTGGTGCATTCTCATGCAGACACTGACCCACCACACGTGACAGAACTCCCTCCAGCACTGTGTCCCACTTGAACTCCTTGTATTTCGTGAAGCAAATACCAAACTCCCAGTGCAGCAGCAAGAAACTCAATGAAAAGTCGAGGATGACCAAATGGCTTCACAGTCCACTTGGGGTGACACTTAGCCCCCGTGGCCACAATTTAGCTACAAAGAGAGAATTTAGCACTGCTGCCTCATGTTCATTGGAAAATAAGAAACCATGTCCTCCTGGTCACATAGATGCAGACCTAGCTTTGATGGTCTCACTACATCGGAAGTTAAAGCTCCTGAAAACAACATATATTTCAAGTGCCCAAGCTCAGAGGCAATTTCTCAAGAAGTGTTTAGGCCAGCAGATCTCCATGTTTGTGGAGTGTTTACCATGTCACTTACTTTTGGAAACTGCTCTATCAACTCCAAGGTTGTGAACTCCTGAGCATTTTCCATTCTAAATATATATTCACAGATTTTCTAACTCTTCTCCTCTAATTCTGACTTACTTGGGGCAAAGGGAATGTCAAGTCATTGTTCTGGATGAGAGAGGGAAGATTGTTTTGTAGCACATATTTGCATACACATTGGATTCATTTTCCAATTTTCTGTTTGAAATACTGAATCCCTGACACTAACCCATACCCTACTAAACTCTGACTACTAATCCTAATATAATGGAGAAAAATAACCCAAACAGAATAGAAATACAAGCATTTCAGAAGAAGCATGGTGTATAGTTGGAATTACCTTTTGCATGATATAAGGTAGGAGTTGTAAATCTAGTCAATTATTTGTTGAAATAATTTTCCATGTGTTTTTAAAGTTAAGAAAAATGTGAATTCCTGTCTCCCTTTCTCTGTAGCCTATTAAGCAAATGTATTTTTATATGCACAAATAGAATCCTTCCTGGTTTCACATATACATTCTTGTGAGGTGGCTGACTTGGCAGATACAAATTGTGAGAAGAGATCACTCCTCCTAAACGCTGTTTTAACTGAAAATTCAACCCATGGGTGAGCTTCCTAGATGAACAACACTATACACATATTCATGTTCAGTAAAATGAATATTTTGGGATATGCGGATGAGTTATTTTTCATGATGAATTTCAATTGGCATATATATTGCTACATTATAATGTGTGTGTTTTTGTGTCTATATATACATTATATATATATATATATATATATATATATATATATATATATATATATATATATATATATATATATTCTCCAGATTTACCAAAATATGAAATATATGTGTCTTCTTATACACTGCCTGAATTCATTCATATTCATATATGTGGATTTATAATCAACTTTTAAAAAGTTTATTCTCAGAAATATGCATCCACTGAAATAAATATTTGTTTCCTAGTACTGAAAACTAACTTCAGGGAAGGGTGCTTACAAATCCTAATATTTCTACAGTAACTGACCAAGTTTAACATCAATGCAAGTAGATTCCTATTGGATATGATGTGTTTATTAAAGTTCATTTTAATCAAACCTGGTACGTTATTATTTCTTCAGTTTATAGACATCATAAATTATATCCTTTCATTCACAAGTTCACAAATTTATAAACATTTGGTTCACTTTCAATCACTTCCTCCTTCAGAACACTTATATTTCTCCATGTTTCTTGACTGGTCTTTTCACTAGACTTCTTTCTAAAGACATTATTTTCGATTCCATAATCATTTTTGAAGCAAAACTCACACACTATTTATGATAAACGGTAACCCTAATATAACCATTAGATATATAAGTGGTTGGAATGAATGTATGTATATCAATAAATGATTTCCTCTATTTTTTCAGATATCAATACAATCCATTATTTAAATTTGGAACCAGTCATATAATTTATTCACAGTATGGTCTATTAATGCATCATCTCTATATTCATCAACACAGGGTAAGCCGATTAGTATCCCCAGTACTAATTTATATCTTTTCAAAATATTTCCCCCAGAAATGGTGGAAGAAATACTCATGTCACCTGATCTTCATATACATATTATCACAGTAATATTCTGGACACAAAATGCGAAGGTCACCCTTATGATTGTACCAAAGCCTCAATGGAATGTGAACATGGATTACTAAATATATCCATGTCCAGGTTGCCTAATGCTCTCAAATGTCAATCTTATTGGTGACTACAAATTGGTTTCTTCTTAAGATTATGTATTCAACCTCAACCCTGTTTAAAATGTCTAATCCTATCACGTTATACTTTGCCTGATTTCCTAATGTCTCTATTGATGTCTGCTTTCCTACATATTTTCCCCAGTTCATCATTGTGCCTGACTCTTCACATATGGTGTCATTTATACTCACTCTCTAACCAAAACCCTATTGCTAAAGAACATTTGGTACAAATCCTAGACTCACTCTTCCTTCTTAACCTACTGACTATCTTCCTAATCCTACACACAATCCCTTTTTGACTGGATGATCTCTTCTACATTTAATCATCTGAGGTACAGGGTCTAATGCCATTGTATATCAATTTAACTGAGACCTCGGTGCAAAACATAACTCAAGCTAAGGATCCCAATCAAGGGTCCAAATCCTTCTGGGCTTCAAATATTACCTAGATTTCTGTTTTCATACTTATGTTCTACCTCTATATTCTTATAAATATCGCTGGTTCCCAATACCATTATTCAGCCAGCAGAATGATTTCCAACCCAAATCGAACATGCTATTAATCCTAACCATACAATGTTCTCTCAATCTCACTTTACAGAAGAGCAGGGAAAAAGTTGGTATTACAATACAGGAAGTTAGGAGATCTTCCAACTGCTGAGTACCTCAAAATCCATGCAGAAATGATCCCTGGAGAAGGTGCAGGCAGCTATGAAGGACCTGAGAGAACAAAAGTCATATTCCATGGCAAAAAACATGGTCAGGATGAAAAGATGTGTCTGAGTCAGCCTCTCTATTCTTTATGTAGGGAAGATGGACCAAACCAGGCCTGTGTGGAGAGCTGTTCCCAGGTGACTATGGTTTCTATACCATTCTAACATGAGAAAGTATCACAGGAAGTAGGGCAGCCTCCATGTCAGGAGAAAATAGGAAGAAACTGTTAGGACAAAGTGGTGGCCAAGACAGTGACCTCATTCATTTTCTGAAGGTAGTGACCTCACCTCACTTCCTTGGTGATGGAGCTCTCTGAATTTTGTGATCCAGGAAGCAAGGCACCCTGAGCCAGTCCCAGTCCAAGTCGCAGTGGGCTCATTTCTTTGGATTTTCCAGGAACAGAGTCAGTCTTTCTTGGTACCTACTGATGTAAGGGTTGCCAAATACCAAGAAAGCTCTGAAGAGGGGTCTTTCCTGAGAGGATAGGAATTGGCTCACGACTGCGTCCTTACAACTTCACAGATTTGACCAAGGAGGCCAGATCTGAGACAGAAAGGCCATTTCTGGGGAACATTGTATGTCCTACCAGTCAGAGGACATTCCAGATAGTCACAGACCTACTTGGAAGAAGGAGGTGCATTAGTGGGTGTTGGTTTGTGTTTGTGGTTGTTTCACATGATCTGAGAATAGGTAAAAAAGGAGGTTTGTTTGGTTTGGAGTGGACTGTTTCTAGTAAGTCATTTGACAAGGAGACTGTTTCTGTGTCTGTGTATCCCATTGTGTTTTTCTTTGTAGATATTAGAAAAGAAAATAGCTCATTGGGTGTGTCCTGTCTAGTAGAAAACTTCCCAGTGTGCATCCTTCCCAATTAATGAATGGACTGAGGCTTGCCTCATCCATGGGCAACACCTGCTATCTACCTAAGTTCTCATTTTTTTCCTGAATTCTGGCCACTCTCAAGATTAGTATCATGTATTTTTGTACAAGATACGTACCACCTCCAAGCTCTGTGACATGGCCATGTACTGGATAGCTGAAGAGAATGGCGAGCATCTCAGAAAACTCACATATCAGAGTAACCAGGAAAGTCTCCTAGGAGAAACCCTGCTTGGAGGCTTTTGATTACCTATTGTTCTGTTGCTCTGAATGTCAGAAGGGTCTTTGCCTCAGGCCAAACCTTAGTGAAGCCTGAAAAAAAGAGTTTTCAAATGGAAATGAATGGGAATCACCTGTGGCTTTTTACTTTATTGCTTTGGAAAAAGATTTGTCTGAATCAGCCTCTTGGCCCTGTGTGAGCCTGTGGTTTGGATTTTCAGCACCTGATGGGTCTAGAGAAAGATCCGATGTGGGCATTCAAAACCAAAATGGAAAAAAGATCCGTCATTTTGGATGAAGCCTCTCGCCTTCCTCTGTAATATTTCTGACCTCCATCAAGTGAGAATAGGGATAATTTGTGTCAAATGAGTTCTTCAAAGCCCTGCAGAGGCTGGACAATAGGTGCTTGCGTTTTCTCATGACTCCAATTCACACAAAGAATCTATACCCCACAGTCAGTAGGCCTCAAATTTGAGAAGTGGAGCAGTATTAACAGCAGTCCTATATGATCACTTCTGTTTCACAGGAATGTTGTCCAGGCCACCCTGACTTTAGGCAAATGAGGGGCAAGGGAGATTATTTTTGGCACTGTCTTGGGCTGTGCCCCTCATGGAAACCTCCAGCTAGAGTTTATGATTAGTGTCTATATAAAAGAAGAAGAGGGCCCTGTGGGAGTGTTTTGGTTTTAATTGTCATCATTTGTGTGGCAATTGGAAGAGATGCCTGGGTCCACCTGGGCTTGAACTCTGTTGTGATTCCCCTTAGAGACTGAGTTGTGGAACTGAACTCAGAGAAGTATTGCCATGAATTGTGTTGGGATTTTTGGAGGCCACGCATGAGATTCGCCATTGGAAACTGAGATCTAGGCCCAGGGTGACTTTCCACAGAGCACTGGGAATCTCAGCCAGGATATCACAAGATTTTATTTTGAAAGATTGTCAGCCATAGTTGAGAGTCAAAACACACATGGAATTCACATTGTAGACCTCAATGGGCCTGGCTTCATGTGACCTTTTGCCCACTCTTTAGGAAGCCTTGCCTGTGAAAGTTCTCCAGAGCTTTCATTGAAATGAGATTCCTCACCTTTTAATGGTTCCTGTATAAATTAAATCCCACAGTGCCTCCAACTTCATTATTGAAAAATATCTAGATAAATACCATGAATTTTTTGAAATTACTATGACCAGGTTGCACTGGAGAACCTCTGAATGTCCTGTTCCTGATCATGATTGTACCAGACAGTGCCTTGATTGACTGGGTTTCATGAAAAAAGTGTAGAACATAGATGCCAGAAAGTTGGAGCCTGCAGACTAGTGGGCCTAGAGCAGAGGAGTGTAGGTGTGTGAAAAAAACATTTGTGGTGGGGCCACGTGGATCTGCCAGTGGCTTAGAAAGACTTGTGACTGACATGGTACAGCCAGCAGACCCTTCTATGTAAGGGCATCTTGTTATATGGAGAGGATTCCTGCCAAAGGTCAGAATCAGGTTGCTATTGTCAAGTTGAAAAGCTATGTGGGATTGAAGCCTCACTGGTGCATTTTACTAACCCACCACACGTGAGAGTACATCCTCCAGCACTGTGTCCCAGTAGAACTCCTTGTATTTCGTGAAGCCAATACCAAACTCACAGTGCAGCAGTAAGCAACACCACGAAAGTGGATAATGACCAAATGGCTCTACAGACAACACAGTTAGATACTTAGACCCCAGTGACCAAAGTTTACCTACAAAGAGAGAATTCAGCACTGCTGCCTCATGTTCACTAGAAAACAAAAAAACATGTCATCCAGGTCACATAGATGGAGACCCAGAATTGATGGTCTCACTACAAAGGAAGCTAAAACTCCTGACAACAATATATATTTTAACTGCCCGACCTCAGAGGCAGTTTCTCAAAAAGTCATTGGGCCAGCAGAGCTCCATGTTTGTGGAGTGTTTACCCTCTCCCTTTTTGTAACCCGTTCTACCTCCTACAAGTTTGTGAACTCCTGAGCATTTTTCTTTCCACATATGTATTCACAGATTTTCTAACTTTTCTCCACTAATTGTGTCTTATTTGTGGCGAAGGTAATGTCAAAGCATTGTTCTGGATGAGAGTGGGAAGATTTTTGTGTAGCACATATTTGCATACACATTAGATTCATTTTCATATTTTCCATTTGAAATACTGAATCCCTGACACTAACCCATACCCTACTAGACTCTGACTACTAATCCAAATATGATGGAGAAAAAGAAACTTAACAGAATAGAAATACAGGCCTTTCATAGGAGGCATGGTGTATACTTGGACTTGCCTTCGGCTTTATCAACGGTATGTGTTATAAATATAGTCAACTTTTCATTGTAATACTTCTCCATGTGTTTTTAAAATTAACACATATGTAAATTTCTGTCTCCCTTTCTCTGTAGCCTATTCATCACATGTATTTTTTAATGCATCTTTAGAATTCTACCTGGTATCACATGTACATTCTTGTGAGCTTGCTTATTTTGGAAGATACAAATTGTGAGAAGAGATCACTCCCTCTAAATACTGATGGAACTGGAAATTCAACCTATGGGTGAATTTCCTAGATGAACAATATTATGCATAAATAAATGTTCAGTAAAATGAATATTTTTGGATACGTGGATGATATCTATTTTATTATGATTTTCGAATGGCATATATATTGCTACATTTTAATGTCTCTGTATGTGAGTATCTATCTATCTATCTATCTATATAGATATAGATATCTACTCTTTAGATTTTCCAAAATATGAAATATATGTGTCTTATTATACACTTTCTAAATTTACTCATGTGTGTGTATGTGGATTTATAATCAAATTTTCACAAAATAATTCTTAGAAATATTCATCCACCTTAAATACATATTTATTTCCTAGTACTGAAAACTAAATTCAGTGAATGGTGCATACAAATCGTAATATTTCCACAGTGACTGACCCAGTTTCACATCAATGCAAATAGACACCTATGGGACCATGATGTGTATTTTGAAGTTCATTTTTATTCAACACTGATACATTACTATTTCTGCAGTTTATGGACATAATAGGATATATTCTTTCATCCACAATTTCACAAATTTATAGGCATTTAGTTCACTTTCAATCACTTCCTACTTCAGAACACATGTATTCCTCCATGTTTCTTGACTGTTCTTTTCATGAGATTCTTTCCAAACCCATTATTTTTGATTTCCATAATCATTTTGGAAGCAAAACTCAGACACTCTTCATGATAAACCATAATGCTAATATTACCATTAGATGTATAACTGGTTAGAATGAATTTATGTATATCAATATAAGATTTCCTATATATTTTCAGATATCAATTCAATCCATTATTTAAAGTTTGAACCAGTTATATTATTTATTCACAGTATGGTCTATTAAGGCATCATCTCTATATTCATAGACCGATGGTATACCTATTTGTATCGCAAATACTAATTTATAAGTCTTTAAAATATTGCTTTAAGAATATTGGAAGAAATACTCTAGCCACCTGATATACATATACATTTCATCACAGTAATATTCCTGACACAAAATGCAACGGACACACTTATGATTGTACCAAAGCCTATATTGAAAGTGAGCATGTATTACTAACAACATCCATGTCCTGATTAACTAATGATCTCAAATATCATTCCTATTGGTGAGTACATATTTGTTTCTTCCTAAGATTAAATATTGAAACTGAACCCTGTTAAAAATGTCTCATCCTATCACTCACTTTGTACTTTGCCTGATTTCCTAATGTCTCTATTGATATCTGATTTCCTACACATTTTCCCCTGTTCATCACTGTGACTGACTCTTGAAATATGCTGACATTTACATTCACTCTCTAACAAAACCCCTATATCTAAAGAACTTTTGGTCCAACTCCTAGACTCACTGAAATGGGTTCTTCAAAGCCCTGCAGAGGGTAGCCCATAGATGCTTGGGTTTTCTCATGACCCCAGTTCACATAAAGAATCTATGCCCCACAGAGAGTAGGCCTCAAATTGGAGAAGTAGAGCAGTATTAATGGCAGGCCTATTTGATCACACCTGATTCACAGGAAGGGTTTCCAGGCCACCCTGAATTTAGGCAAATAAGGGGCAAATGAGCTTATTTTGGACACTGTCTTAGGCTGCGCCCCTCATGGAAACCTCCAGCAAGAGGTTATGATGAGAGTTTATATTGAAGAAGATGAGGGCCATGTGGGAGTGTTTTGGTTTATTTGTGGTCATTTGTGTGGTAGTTGGAAGAGATGACTGGGTCCACATGGGCTTGAACTCTGGAGTGATTCCCCTTAGAGACTGAGTTCTGGAAATGAACTCAGAGAAGTATTGACATGAATTGTGTTGGGATTTTAGGAGGCCACACATGAGAGTTGCCCTTGGAGACTGTGATCTAGGCCCAGGATAGCTTTCCAAAGAGCACTGGGAATCTCAGCCAGGATATCACATGACTTTATTCAGAAAGACGTGGCAGCCATTGTTGAGAGTCAAAACACACATGGACCTCAATTGTAGACCTCAATGGGCCTGGCTTAATGTGACCTTTTGGCCACTCTTTGGGAAGCCTTGCCTCTGAGAGTTCTCCTGAGCTTTAATTGAAATAATCTTCCTCACCATTTCATGGTTCCTGAATAAATTGAAAGCCACAGTGCCTCCAACTTCATCCTTGAAAATTGGCTATATAAATACCATGAATTTTTTAAATTCCCATGAACAGGTGGCACTGGAGAACCTTTGGATATCTGTTGCTGATCACGAGTGTACCAGACATTGCATTGATTGACTGGGTTTCATGAAAATGGTGAGAACAGAGATGCCAGAAAGTTGGAGCCTGCTGACTAGTGGGCCCAGAGCAGTGGTGGGCAGGTGTATGATAAAACATCTGTCGTGGGGACACGTGGTTCTGCCATTGGTTTCCGAATGACTTGTGAATGACATGGTGCAGCCAGCAGAACCTTACAAGTAAAGGGACCTTGTTATATGGAGAGGTTTCAGGGCAATGTTCAGAATCAGGTTGCTATGGACATGGGTGCAAGCTTTTTGGGATAGAAGCCTGGTTGGTGCATTCTCCTGCAGACCCTCATCCACTACACGTGAGAGTACTCCCTCTAGCACTGTGTCCCAGTTTTTCTCCTTGTATTATGTGAAGCCAATACCAAACTCCCAGTGCAGCAGTAAGAAACACCACGAAAAGTGGAGTATGACCAAATGGCTTCACAGATCACATCGTTAGACACTTAGACCCCAGTGTCCTCAGTTTACTAACAAAGGGAAAATTCAGAACTTCTGCCTCATGTTCAATAGCATATAAGGAACCATGTCATCCAGGTCACATAGATGCCGACCCAGGTTTGATGGTCTCAATACAAAGGAAGCTAAAGCTCCTGACAACAACAAATTTTTCAAGGGCCCAAACTCAGAGGCAGTTTCTCAACAACTCATTAGGCCACCAGAGTTCCATGTTTGTGGAGTGTTTACTCTGTACCTTACTTTTGAAAATTCCACTACCACCTCCAAGGTTGTGAACTCCTGAGCATTTTCTTTTCCAGATATATATTCACAGACTTTCAAACTCTTCTCCACTAATTGTGTATTACTTGTGGCGAAGGAAATATCAAGGCATTGTTTTGGAGGACAGTGGGAAGATTTTTGTCTAGCAAATATTTGCATACACATTAGATTCATTTTCCTATTTTCCATTAGAAATTTTGAATCCCTGTCACTAACCCATACCCTACTAGACTCTGACTACTAATCTTAATATGATGTAGAAAAAGAAACCTAACAGAATAGAAATACAGGCCGTTCATAGGAGGCATGGTGTATACTAGGACTTGCCTTCTGCTTTATCAAGTGAATGTGTTATAAATCTAGTCAACTTTTCATTGTAATACTTCTCCATGAGTTTTTAAAGTTAACACATATGTACATTTCTGTCTCCCTTTCTCTGTACCCTATTCATCTCATGAAATTTATTATGCATATTTAGTATCCTACCTGGTATCACACGTACATTATTGTGAGCTTGCTGTTTTAGGAAGATACAAATTGTGAGAAGAGATCACTCCCCCTAAATACTGATGGAACTGAAAATTCAACATATGGGTGAATTTCCTAGATGAACAGCATTATACATAAATCCATGCTCAGTAAAAAGAATATTTTTGGATATGAGGATGATATATATTTCATGATGAATTTTGATTGGCATACATATTACTACATTTTAATGTCTGTGTTTGTATCTTTATATATATATATATATATATATATATATATATATATATATATATATATATATATATATTTTTTTTTTTTTTTTTCTCCAGATTATTCAAAATATGTAATATATGTGTCTTATTTTACACTCACTAATTTAACTCATGTTCCTATATGTGGATTTATAATCAAATTTTCACAAAATTATTCTCAGAAATATTCATCCACATGAAATACATATTTATTTCCCAGTACTGAAAACTAACTTCGGTGAAAGGTGCTTACAAATCCTAATATTTGTACAGTAACTGACCCAGTTTAACATCAATGCAAGTAAAATCCTATGGGACATGATGTGTATTTTGAAGTTCATTTTTATTCAACACTGGTACATTACTATTTCTTCAGTTTATGGACATTATAAGATAATACTTTTCATCCACAAGTTAACAAATCTGTACGCATTTGGTTCACTTGCAATTACTTCCTGCTTCAGAATATATGTATTCCTCCATGTTTCTTGACTGTACTTTTCATGAGATTATTTCCAAACACATTATTTTCGATTTCCATAATCATTTTTGAAGCAAAACTCCCACACTCTTCATGATAAACCATAATGCTAAAATTACCATTAGATGTATAACTGGTTAGAATGAACTTATGTATATCAATATAAGATTTCCTATATATTTTCAGATATCAATTCAATCCATTATTTAAAGTTTGATCAAGTTATATTATTTATTTACAGTATGGTCTATTAAGGCATCATCTTTATAATCATAGGCACAGGGTACACGTACTTGTGTCCCCAATACTAATTTATAAGTCTTAAAATGTTGCTTTCAGAAATGTTTGAAGAAATACTGTAGTCACCTGATATACATTTACATTTCATCACAGTAATATTCCTGACAAAAAATGCAACGGACACCCTTATGATTGTACCAAAGCCTAAATTTAATGTGAGCATGTATTACTAACAACATCCATGTCCTGATTAACTAATGATCTCAAATATCATTCCTATTGGTGACTACATATTTGTTTCTTCCTAAGATTATATATTCAAACTCAATCCTGTTAAAACGTCTTATCCTATTACTCACTTTGTACTTTCCCTGATTTCCTAATGTCTCTATTGATATCTGCTTTCCTACACATTTTCCCCAGTTCATCACTGTGACTGACTCTTCACATATGCTGACATTTGCATTCACTCTCTAACCAAAACCCTATATCTAAATAACTTTTGGAACTATCCCTTTTTGTCTGGAGGATCTCTTCCTCATTCAGTCATCCAAGGTACAAGGTCCTATGCCATTGTATAACGATTTATTTGAGACAACTTTGCGGAAATAATTCAAAGCTAAGTATCCCAATCAAGGGCCCAGTGTTCATCTGGGTTTCAAATCTTTCCTAGATTTCTGTATTCATACTTATATTACACCTATATATGCTTGTAAATATCGGAGGTCCCCAATATCATTATTCATCTCGCAGAATGATTCCTAACCCAAATTGAACATGTTATTAACCCTAACCATGCACTGTTCCCTCAATTTAACTTTACAAAGACCAGGGACAGAGTTGGTGTTATAATACAGGTAGGTAGGGGATCTTCCACCTGTTGAGAACCTCAAGTTCCATCCAGAAATAAACCCTGAAGAAGATGTAGGCAGCTATGAAGGACCTGAGAGAGCAACAGTAATCTTCCTTGGTAAAATACCTGGTCAGGATGAAGCGATGTGTCTGAATAAGCCTCTCTTTTCTTAAAGTAGAGAAGATGGACCAAACCAGGTCTGTGTGGAGAGCTGTTAACATGTGCCTATGGTTGATATACCATTCTATCTTGTGAATGTGACACAGGAAGTAGGGGAAGCCTCTCTCTCGTGGGACCCTTGGAAGCAAATGTTAGGATAAAGTGGTTACCAAGGTAGTGACCTCATTCAGTTCCTGAAGGAAGTGACCTACCTCACTTCCTTGGTGATGGAACTCTCTGAACTTGGGATCCAGGAAGCCAGGCACTCAGAGCCAGTCCCAGTCCCAGTCCCAGTGGGTTCACTTGTTTGGATTTACCAAGGACAGAGTCAGTCTTTTTGGTACATACTGATGTGTGGATGGCTAAATGCCAGGAAAGCTCTGAAGAGGGGCCTTTCCTGAGAAAGCAGGTAGTGACTCACTGATTGATGCTGAAAACTTTACAGAGTTGGTAAAGGAGACCTGATCTGAGACAGGACAGTCCATTTCGAGAGAGCAGAGTAAGGCCCATCAGTCTGAGGACACTCTGGATAGTCACAGACCTACTTGGGGGAAGGAGGTGCCTTTGTGGGTGTGGGTGTGAATTTGTGTTTTTTTTATCATGTTCTGAGAATAGGTAGGAAAGGCAGTATGTTTGGTTTGGAGTGGACTGTTTTTAGTAAGTCATTTGACTTGGCGAGTGTTTCTATGTTTGTGTATCCCACTTTTTCCGTGGTTGTAGATATTAGAAAAGTGAATGCATCAATGGATGTGTCCTGTCTAGTAGAAAGCATCTCAGCACACATCCTTTCCAATTTATGAATGGACTGTGGCTTGCCTTATATGGACAACACCTACTTCTTTCCTTAGTTCCTGTTTTCTTTCTGATTTCTGGCCACTCTCCAGAATAGGCTCATGTTTTTTTGTCCAAGATATGGACCTTCGTCGAGTTCTGTGACATGGCCATGTACTGGATAGATGAAGGGAATTGGGAGCATCTCTGAAAACTCGGATATCAGTGTGACCAGTAAAGTCTCAGTAGAGAAACCCTGCTTTGTGCCTTTTGCTTACCTACTGTTCTGTTGACCTGAATGTCAGGAAGGTCTTTTCCTCAGGCCACCAGTTTGTGAAGCCTGAAGAAAAGTGCTTTCAATTGGAAATGAATGAGCATCACCTGTGCCTCTTTGCTTAATTGCTTTGGAAAGGGATGTGTCTGTATCATCCTTTCGGCTCTGAGAGAGGCTGTGGCTTTGATTTTCAGCACCTGATGGATCTAAAGAATGATCCCATGTGTGCATCCAAAACCAAAATGGCAAAAAGATCAGTCATTGTGGATGAAGTCTCTTGCTTCCTTTGTTAGGTTCCTGACCTCCATCAAGTAAGTATAGGGATCCTTTGAGACAAATGAGTTCTTCAAAGCCCTGCAGCAGTGCTTGGGTTCTCACATGACTCCAAATCACATAAAGAATCTATACCTCACAATCAGTAGGCTTCAAAATGAAGAAACAGAGCAGTATTACTGGCAGGCCTATTTGATCAATCCTGGTTTACAGGAAGGGTGTCCAGGAAACCCTGACTTTAGGAAAATGAGGGGCAAGGGAACTTATTTTGGACACTGTCTTGGGCTGCGCCCCTTATGGAAACCTCCAGCCAGAGGTTATGATGAATGTCTACATGGAAGAATATGAGGGCCATGTGGGAGTATTTTGGTTTTAATTGAACATATTGTTAACCCTATCCATACACTGTTCCCTCAATCTAAGTATTCAGAAAAGCAGGGACAGATTTGGTCTTACAATACAGGAATGCAGGGGATCTTCCACCTGCTGAAAACTTCAAAGTTCCATGCAGAAATGAACCCTGGAGAAGATGTAGGCAGCTATGAAGGATCTGAGAGAGCAAAAGGCATCTTCCATGGCAAACAGCCTGGTCAGGATGAAGGGTTGTGTCTGAATCAGATTCTCTCTTCTTAATGTAGAGGAGAGGCCTGTGTGGAGAGCTGTTCCCAGATGACTATTGTTTCTTTACCATTCTAACTTGTGAAAGTGTCACAGGAAGTAGGGACATCCTCCATGTTATGAGACCTTAGGAAGCAAATGTTAGGACAAATTGGTTGCCAAGGCAGTGACCTCATTCAGTTACTAAAGGAAGTGTCCTCACCTCACATCCTTGTTGATGGAACTCTCCAAATTTGGGTTCCAGGAATCTAGGCACCCAGGCCCAGTCCCAGCACCAGTTCCAGTGTTCTCACTTGTTTGGATTTTCCAAGGACAGAGTCAGTCTTTTGTGGCACCTACTTATGTGAGAATGGCCAAATTCCAGAAAAATTCTGAAGAGGGGCCCTTCCGGAGAAAACAGGTAGAGGCTCACTGCTGGCTCCTGACAACTTCACAGAGTTGACCAAGGAGTCCAGATCTGAGACAGGACAGACCATTTCTGGGGAACATAGTATGGCCCTCCAGTCAGAGGACACTCTGGATAGTTCCAGACCCACTTGGGGGAAGGAGGTGCCTTTGTGGTTGTGGGTGTGGGTTTGTGGTTTTTTCTTTTGTTCTGAGAATAGTTAGGAAAGGGGGTGTGTTTGGTTTGGAGTGGACTGTTTCTAGTTAGTCCTTTGACAAGGCGAGTGTTTTTAGGTCTGTGTATCCCACTGTTTTCGTGGTTGTAGACATTAGAAAAGATAATGCCTCAATGGGTGTATCCTCTCAAGGAGAAAACTTCCCAGCATTCATCCGGCACAATTTATGAATGGAGTGTGGCTTGCCTTATCAATGGGCAACACCAACTATCTTCCTACGTTCCTGTTTTCTTTCTGAATTCTGGCCACTCTCCAGAATAGGCTCATGATTTTGTGTCAAATATATGTACCACTTCCAAGCTCTGTGACATGGCCATGTACTGGTAGCTGAAGGGAATGGCAAGCATCTCAGAAAACTCAGATATCAGTGTAGCCAGTAAAGTCTCAGTGGAGAAACCCTGCTTTGGGCCTTTTGATTACCTATTGTTATGTTGCCCTGAATATCAGGAAAGTCTTTGTCTCAGGCCACCCCTTTGTGAAGCCTGAAGAAAACAGTTTTCACATGGAAATGAATGGGCATTACCTTTGAGTTTACAATAAAACCTTCACAGATTTGGCTCTCATTAAGTTAAAAATACTTTTAGATTGTTTCTCAGTGTAAAAAGTAACATAGAACTGTACATATCTTATTGATAACAAGTCCAATTATAGAACACAAATGATATACATAAATCTCCAACACTCCAACATGTTTTTCTTTTAAGCCTAGAATTACCATACAACCTTAGAACACCAGCTTGATACAATGGTCTTTGCAAGCTTCTACCTTACAGACTTGTATACCTGGAAGATATGAACACATTAACACCACAATTACATTGATGTTTTTGTATTAAACAAGTTTAGATTTTAAAGAAATAACATGGCACAATTTTATAAAAACAGTACTTGTTTTACCAGCTGTTTAATTTTTTAAGATTACTTGCTCAAAACTTACACATATAACCAAGTTACACACACCTTTTTTTATTATTTACTTAAACCCTTTTAGTTACTTAATCAGATAGACTCTCTTATCCAGAAACACGTTTTTCCTCTATTATATCTATATCTAGAACCTTTTAGTTTCTCTTTTCCATCTACTAACCTCTTTCTGTTCACATTTCAATACAATGCTTTTCAATTTCTGAATTTAAGCAGATTATTTTATAGACATCTACATTTTATTAGGGCCTTTTTGAAAACCTAGAAAACTTATTGGCCTAATTTTAAAGACATCTTTATTTTTATCTGTTTACCCAATTTGAATTAAAACATATGAATCACGTGAATCAAAGACATTTGGATACATTTTTAAATTTTTCATGAGCGCTCCTCATCTGTCAATTGTCATATCCCTGCATGAAATATGGACATACACACATACAGACATACCAACATACAACACGTAACACAAATGTAACACATAACACAATAGTAAAGGCCTTGTAGCTTTTTTCAGGTGAAATCTCCATTGCAATGCTGAAAACTCCAGAGTCGATCAAAAATAGAACTGATCAGAAAACATTAACCCATCAGCAGAATCAAGATCATGAGCTCAAAAAAAAAAAATTACAGAATCTAAGAAAAGCAAGAGTCCTAAAAATGATGACTGGCCAGTAATTAGAAAATACCATATTATATACTTTTTTGGTTAGGTCTAGTTTGAGTTCAGGTAAAAAGACACATTTACTCTTTTTATCTGTCTCCTGCTGAGTGCTGCAGGCTTCTTTTATTTGCATATCAAAGTAAGTCCTGGCTGAGGTCTGGAAAACTGGAAAGACTGGAATTCGGAGAAGAAACCTCATGCCTAAGGCATTTATCTATAAGTCATAATTTCCAGGTTTGGATGTTGAAAATTTTGATGCAAGTTTAAGATGTAATTCTCAAAATTTTATTTCTTTAGATTTTTCTACACTAGAAAAACTTGCTCACACAAAACTGAAAATAGGATCATTTTTTGATAATATTAATGCCACCATCAGAAGAAGTTTCTATAGGATCATTAAGCCCCTTTCTTTGTTATGAAGTTTCTAATAGTATTAAGTTAAATTAAATTGGCTGAAAAATTTTTAAAAAGAACCACATGCTACCATGTGTATCCGAAATTAAGCTTTAAAAATTTCCAAGACTGTTGCTAATTAATGTCATTTCAATAAGCCAGACCAACGTTTTAATTTAGTACCATTTTTTAAAATCTTACACACTGATGGGAATAGATACCATATCATAATTTATTATCTCTTCCCAAGTTAATGCACTGATATATCTAGTGAATTTTTTTCAGGCTGTCTAGTTCAAAATTAAAACTCTTTATTTTTTTTTTACCCTAAGTATTTAAGTTTCCTAGCATGAACTACCTGAAATCAAACTAAACAATTGTTTAAACCCAACTTTTAACTGTAAGATAGTGCAATGCTTTAGAAACCCATTTAGATACCAGATGGTTAAAATAAAAAAATCATTTCTAGATACACATTCACCCTAGATCATCCCCAAGAAACAATCTATAATATCAACATATTAATGCATTCATTGTCCCTTTTGTTAAGTAAACAGAGGTGGAGAAATCCTTAAAGTGCACGTAAGGAATAAGGGAGTTCCCCACAGAAAAATGGATCTGGCAGCTGCTGGGAGTCCCTTAGCCTCACCATTTACTTACAGGATTAGTTCCTCTGGTTTGCTTTGACCCCAGGCACCAGGCATATTCTATGTCTCCCAACTTTGCAGTAGTCAGCTCCCAAAAATTTCATTCTCTGCTTCAGTTGTTTTGAGTGCTAGGCTTCCCTAAGAGGGCAGAGTGGGGTTTATTTAAAGTCCCCTCTGGGGTGTCAAAATTTATGACTGAAGGCTTGGTTCCCATCCCAAAGCCAATTAATGCCAATTTAATAATGAGGACAGGGTTTTGAGAAAAGTTTAAGCGAGATATCAAAGTTCTTAGACCCCAGACATTTCCCTCTGCAGTGGGCATGCTCAATCCAACTACGGGAAGAAAAGAAATCACTGCTTCCGTAATCTTGCTTAACAAAGTGGAGTAAAGTTTATCAAAGTTCTTTAAAGCACAGCTAAGAGAGGTGAAAAGGTGAGAACAGAAAAACTGGCGGTTCTATTGACTTTTGGTCCCTCACAGGAGAAGCATTAGTTTAAAATTTAGCTAAAGTAACTTCCACATATGTAATGCAGGATGGAACTCGGGACTCTGCATCGGACCAAACAATGCCATCACATTTAACAGAAACACAGATAAAATGACACACAAAGACCATCATGCAGCTCCCGTTTCTTCACAACCCCAAGATCTACAATCTTGTGACTCAGAGAGAATGGAGGGAAGAGGGGGAGGAGTAGAAGGTTTGAGTGATAGGATCCTGGGTGAAGGGGTCGGATTGGAGGCAGGGACCAGGAATGGCTTCAAGGACAGAGGCATGGAATGGCTTTGTCCCATAATGAGAATTTCTCAAACAGAGACAAGGACAATACAAACGTGACACAAACATGTACACACAGTTAACATTTAACACGAGTTCAGAAGTAAAGATTAGAACCTAGTAACTGGCAAAACCTGATGGGTTAGACCACAAAGACAGACAGTGAATTCAACCTGAGAGAAAAATGTAGTCAGCAAGATATGATGGGTTGCCAGCAGAGTCACCTAATGTGGGCTCATTCGTCCCTCCTCACCTAATGAGACCACATCCGTCACTCCCCGAGTCCTCCAAGGCATCCCTTACAAGTACATGGCCTGTGGCTTTAGGACACGTTTGTCCACCACTGACAGGGGGAACTTACGTTCTCCGCTGGAAGCCACTCTGCCAACCCAAACCAAAAACGGAAAAATGGAACCTGAACAAAAGCTCTGAGTGATCACAAGGAAAAATGAAAAGAAGCACCTTACTTACCTCCAGAGGGGTCTGTTGGCGTGTCCTTGTCCTATGCTGCGTGATTCCCGGCCAACGCACCAAATGTAAGGGTCCAGTGAACGTCGGAGGAAGAGACCACCAAGAGAACGCGGCTCATGCAACAGAAAAAGGCGTTCATTGAGGATCCAATCCAGCATGCTGGGGCTACGTGCTCACTCAAGAAGGGAGAGCAGCCCAGAGCCCCGAGCAGGGGTTGAGCAGTGCTTAAGTACACTTTTTGGGGAGGGCGGGACTTTACATATATCACAGTCTCCTTTAAGAAATCAACATACACCGCAGAAAAATCAAACAACAATTCCTAAACATGATTAGTTCATTCATTGGCAGGAACAGGTCAGGCGGGAGTGATAGGTGAGTTCTAAAGCGAGGTACACATTCAAACAGATTGGTTTAGGCCTTGCGATGCCTATGTGCCAGGCCACACAGGGTCCTAGGTTATTAAACAACCAGGCGGTCAGGGGGAATATTTACTGGGCAGTCCAGAATTGTACTACAAGCTACAGGAATTTCAGGTTTTGCATGTAGCATAGGAACTTAACAATACCTGGTCCTTTACATTTTAACTCAGGCCTTGCAGCTTAGAAACTTTACAAAACCCGGTCTTTTACACTTCAACTTTTACACTTTAATTTCAATTTATTTTACCCTTTCAGATCACTCCTGGTGCTCAAGCCACCCTGAATTTAGGCAAATGAGTGGCAAGGGAGCTTATTTGGGACACTGTCTTGGGCTGTGCCCCTCATGGAAACCTCCAGCCAGATGTTATGATGAGTGCCTTTATAGAAGAAGAGGAGGGCCATGTGAGAGTGTTTTGGTATTAATTGTGGTCATTTGTGTGACGGTTGGAAGAGATGACTGGGTCCACCTGGGCTTGAATTCTTGTGTGATTCCCCTTAGAGACTGACTTCTGGAACTGAACTCATAGAAGTATTGCCATGAATTGTGGTGATATTTTAAGAGGTCAAGCATGAGAGTCGCCCTTGGAAACTAAGATCAAGGCCGAGGGTGGCTTTCCACAGAGCACTGGGAATTTCAGCAAAGATATCCCATGATTTTATTCTTATAGACTTGGTAGCCATAGTTGAGAGTCAAAACACACATGGACCTCACATTGTAGACCTCAATGGGCCTGGCTATATCTAACCTTTTGGACACTCTTTGGGAAGTCTTGCCTATGAGAGTTCTCCAGAGTTTCATTGAAATGAGCTTCCTCAACATTTAATGGTTCTTGAAACCCACAGTGCATACAAACACAATAGAAATACAAGCAGTTCAGAAGAGGCATGGTGTATAGTTGGACTTGCCTTTTGAATTATGTAGGGTAGGTGTTATAAATCTAGTTAATTTTTAATTGAAATAGTTCTCCTTGTGTTTTTAAAGTTAATAAATATGTGAATTCCTGTATCCTTTTCTCTGTAGCCTATTCATCACATCTATTTTTATATAAACATATTGAATCCTACCTGGTATCACATATACATTCTTGTGAGGTGGCTGACATGGCAGATACAAATTATGACAAGAGATCACTCCTCCTAAACGCTATTGGATCATAAAATTCAGCCTAAGGGTAACCTTTCTAGTTGAACAACATTATTCATAAATCCATGTTCAGTAAAATTAATATTTTTGGATCTGTGGACGATATATATTTCATCATGAATTTCAATTGGCATATATATTGCCACTTTATAATGTCTGTGTGTGTTTTGCTCTTTGCTTAATTGCTTTGGAAAGAGATGTGTCTGAATCAGCCTCTTGGCCCTGTGTGAGGCTGTGGCTTAGATTCTCAGCACCTGATGGATCTAAAGAAAGATCCCATGGGTGCATCCATAACCAAAATGGCCAAAAGAGCAGTTATTGTGGATGAAGACTCTCACCTTTTTCTCTAATGGCCCTGACATCCATCAAGTGAAAATAGGGATCCTTTGGGTCAAATGAGTTCTTTAAAGCCCTGCAGAGTTTAGCCCATAGGTGCTTGGGTTTTCACATGAATCCAATTTACATAAAGAATCTAAACCCCACAGTCATTTGGCCTCAAATTGAAGAAGATAAGGGGCATGTGGGAGCATTTTGTTTCGAATTGTGGTAATTTGTTTGGCACTTGGAACAGATGACTGGGTCCACCTGGGCTTGAACTCTGGTATGATTCTCCTTAGAGACTGAATTCTGGAAGTGACATCAGAGAAGTATTGTCATGAATTGTGTTTGGATTTTACTAGGCCATGCAACCTAGATCTCAGGTATTAATTGTGGTGCAGGGAGATCTAGGTGCAGGGTGGCTTTGCCCAGAGCACTGGGAATCTCAGCCTGGATATCACATGATTTTATTCTGAAATTCTTTAAAGCCACAGTTGAGAGTCAAAACACACATGGACCTCACATTGTAGACCTCAATGGGCCTGACTTCATGTGACCTTTTGGCCACTGTTTGGGAAGACTTGCCTGTGAGTGTTCTCAAGATCTTTAATTGAAATGAGCTTCTTCAACATTTAATGGTTCCTGAATGAATTGAAACCCACAGAGCCTCCAACTTTATCCTCAAAAACTGGCTTGATAAATACCATGAAACTTTTGAAATTCCCATGACCAGGTGGCACTGGAAAACTTTTGGATGTCCTGTTGCTGATCATGAGTGTATCTCACAGTGCCTTGACTGACTGGGTTTCATGAAAATTGTGTAGAACAGTGATGCCAGTATGTTGGAGCCTGTTCATTAGTGGGCCTAGAGCAGTGGTGTGAAGGTGTGTGATAAAACATGTGTGTTGGGGCATGTGGATCTGCCATTGGCTTCCAATTGCCTTGTGACTGACAGGGTACAGCCAGCAGACCCTTATATGTAAAGGCATCTTGTTATATGGATAGGTTTCTGGGAAATGTTCAGAATCAGGTTGCTATGGACAAAGGGGCAACCTATGTGGGACAGAATCCTGGTTGGTGCATTCTCATGCAGACTGTGTCCCTCCACACGTGACAGAACTCCCTCCAGCACTGTGTCCCAGTTGAACTCCTTGTATTTCATGAAGCAAATACCAAACTCCCAGTGCACCAAGGAGTAACACCACGAAAATTGGAGCATGACCAAATGGCTTCACAGTCAACCCGGGGAGACACTTACACCCCAGTGGCCATAGTTTAACTACAAAAAGAGTATTCAGCACTGCTGCCTCATTTTCATTTGAAAATTAGAAACAATGTCCTTCAGGTCACATATTTGCACACCCAGATTTGATGGTCACACAACAAAGGAAGCTAAAGCTCCTGACAACAACATGTATTTTAAGAGCCCAACCTCAGAGAGTTTCTCAAGAAGTCTTTACACAAGCAGAGCTCAATGTTTGTGGAGTGTTTACCCTGTCCCTTACTTTTGGAAACTCCTCTACCACCTACAAGTTTGTGAACTCCTGAGCATTTTTTATTCCTGATATGTATTTACAGATTTTCTAACTTTTCTCCTCTAATTGTATCTTACTTGGAACTAAGGTAATGTCAAGGCAATCTTCTGGATGAGAGTGTGAACATTTTTGTGTAGCACATATTTGCATACCAACTAGAGTCATTTTCCATATTTCCATTCGAAATACTGAATCCTTGACACTAACACATACCCTAATAGACTCTGACTACTACTCCTAATATGATGGAGAAAAATAACACAAACAGAATAGGAATACAAGCAGTTCAGAGGAATCATAGTGTAAAGTTGGAATTGTTTTTTGCATGATTAATTGTAGGTGTTATAAATCTAGTCAATTTTTAATTGAAATAGTTCTCCATGTGTTTTTAATGTTAACAAATATGTGAATACCTATCTCCCTTTCTCTGTAGCCTATTCAGCACATGTATTTTTAAATGCACATATAGAACACTACCTGGTATCACACCTACATTTTGTGAGGTGGCTAATTTGGCAAATACAATTTGTGAGAAGTGATCACTCCTGTTAAACTCTGTTGGAACTGAAAATTTAACCTAGGGGTGTGTTTCCTAGAAGAACAACATTATACATAAATACATGTTCTAAAAGAAATAATTTTGCATCTGTGGAGGATATATATTTCATGATAAATTTGATTGCTAATTTATTGTATGTGTGTGTTTTTTTGTATATATATATATATATATATATATATATATATATATATATATATATATATATATATATAAATATACATACACTCTCCAGATTTTTCAAAATATGAAATATATGTGTCTTATATACACTCCCTAAATTCATTCATGTTCATGTATATGGATTTATAATCAACTTTTCACAAGATCATTCTCAGAAATATTCATCCACCTGAAATACATATTGTTTCCAGTACTGAAAACTAACTTCAGTTAATGTTGCATACAAATACTAATACTTCTACAGTAACTGACCCAGTTTAACATCAATGCAAGTACATTATTATGTGACATGATGTGTATTTTGAAATTCATTTTAATTCAACACTGGTACATTACTATTTCTTCAATTTATGCACATCATAGGATATATATTTCATCCACAAGTTAGCAAACTTATAGGCATTTGTTTCACTTTCAATCACTTCCTGCTTCAGAACACATGGATTCTTCCAGGTTTCTTGACTGGTCTTATAATGAGACTTCTTTCGAAATATATTATTTTTGATTTCTTTTATCACTTTTGAAGCAAAACTGACACTCACTTCATGATAAACCATAACTATAATATCAACATTAGATGTATAACTGGTTGGAATGAATGATTTTATAACAATATAGTATTTTTTATATATTCTCTTATATCAGTTTATTCCATTATTTAAAGTGGAACCAGTTATATTATTTATTCACTATATTGTCTATTCATGCATTATCTCTATATTCATAGACACAGGGTACACCTCTTAGTACCCCCAATACTAATTTATTAGTCTTCTAAATATTGCTCCCAGAAATGGTGGAAGAAATACTCATGTCACCTGATCTACATATGCATGTTATCATAGTAATATTCTGGACACAAAATGCAAAAGTCACACGTATGATTGTACCAAAGCCTAAATGGAAACTGAACATGGATTACTAAAAACATTCATATCCAGGTTGCCTAATGCTCTCAAATGTCAATCCTATTGGTGACCATATTTTTGTTTCTTCCTAAGATTATATATTCAACCTCAAAACTGTTGGAAATGTCTATTTTTTTCACTCACTTTATACTTTGCCTGATTTCCTAATGTCTCTATTGATATCTACTTTCCTACATATTTTTTCCAGTTCAACATTGTGACTGACCCTTCACATGTGCTGACATTGACATTCACTCTCTAACCGAAACCATATTGCTAATGAACTTTGGTCCAAATCCTATACTCTATCTTCTTCCGAAACATACTGACTATCTTCCTGATCCTATCGACTATCCCTTTTTGAGTGGATGTACTCTACTACATTCAATCATCTGAGGTACAAGGTCCTATGCCATTGTATATCAATTTTTCTGAAACATGTATGCAGAACATAATTCAAAGCTATGTGTCCCAATCTATTGCCAAATGCACTTCTGAGCTTCAAATCTTACCTAGATTTCTGTTTTCATACTTATATTTAACCACTATATTTCTATATATTGCAGGTTCCCAATAACCTTATTCATCCCGCAGAATGATTCCTAACCCAAATCGAACGTGTTATTAACCCTAACCATACACTGTTGCCTCAATCTAACATTACAAAAGAGCAGGGACAGGGCTATTCTTTCAATTAGGGATGTAGGTAATCTTCCAACTGCTGAGAACCTCAAAGTTCGATGCAGAAATGATCCCTGGAAAAGATGTAGGCAGCTATGAAGGACCTGCATGAGCAAAAGCCATCTTCCATGGCAAACAACCTGGACAGGATGAAGGGATGTGTATGCATCAGACTCTCTCTTCTTAATGTAGAGAAGATGAACCTAACCAGGCCTGCGTGTAGAGCTGTTCCATGGTGTCTATTTTGATATACCATTCTAACTAGTCAAATTGTCACAGGAAGTAGGGACACCCTCCAACTCATGGAACCATTGGAAGCAAGTGTTAGGACAAAGTTGTTGCCAAGGCAGTGACCTCATTCAGTTGCAAAGAAAGTGACATACCTCATTTCCTTGGTGATGGAACTCTCTGAAATTGGGATGCAAGAAGCCAGGCACCAAGAGCCAGTCCCAGTCCCAGTCCCAGTGGGCTCACTTGTTTGGATTTACCAAGTACAGACTCAGACCTTCTTGGTACCTACTGATGTGAGGATGGCCAAATGCCAGTAGAGCTCTGAAGAGGGGCCTTTCTTGAGACAGCAGGTTGTGGCTAACAGCAGGCTCCTCGCAGAATAACAGAGTTGGCCAAGGAGACAAGATCTGAGACCAGACAGGCCATTTCGAGTGGATCATAGTATGGCCCACCAGTCAGAGGACACTCCAGAGAGTTAAAGACCTATTTTTGGGAAGGAGGTGCCTTTTTGGTTGTGGGTGTGAGTTTGCGGTTTTGTTTCATGTTCTGAGAATAGGTAGGAAAGGTAGTTGGTTTGGTTTGGAGTCGACTGTTTCTAGTAAGTCTATAGACAAGGCGAGTGTTTCTATGTCTGTGTAGCCACTGTGTCCGTGGTTTTAGACATTAGAAACGAGAATGCATCAATGGAGGTGTCCTGTCTAGTAGAAAGCTTCACAGCATTCATCCTGCACAATTGATTAATGGACTGTTGCTTGCCTTATGGATGGGAAACACCTACTAACTTCCTAAGTTGCTATTTTCTTCCTGAATTCTGGCCACTCTCCAGAATAGTATCATGGTTTATTGTCCAAGATATGTAACACCTCCAAACTCTGTGACATGGCCATGTCCTTGATAGCTGAAGGGAATGGGAACATCTCAGAAAACTCAGATATCAGTGTGACCAGTAAAGTCTCAGTGGAGAAACCCTGCTTGGCTCCATTTGCTTATCTATGTTTCTGTTGCCTTGAATGTCAGGAAGGTCTTTGCCTCAGGCCACCCCTTTGTGAAGCGGGAAGAAACAGTTTTCAAATGGAAATGAATGGGCATCACCTGTGGCTCTTTGCTTAATTGCTCTGGAAAGGGATGTGTCTTAGTCAGACACTAGGCCCTGTTTGAGGCTGTGGCTAAGATTCTCAGCTCCTGATAGATCTAAAGAAGATCCCATGTGTGCATCCAAAACCAAAATGGCAAAAAATCTGTCATTGTGGATTAAGTCTCTTGCCTTCTTCTGTTTGGTTCCTGACCTCCATCAAGTGAGAATAGGGATCCTTTGGATCAAATGAGTTCTTCAAAGTCCTGCAGAACTGCTTGGGTTGTCTCATGATGCCAAATCACATAAAGAATCTATACCTGACAGTAAGTAGGCCTCAAATTGGAGAAGCAGAGCAGTATTTATGGCAGGCCTAAAGCAGTTGTGTGCAGGTGTGTGACAATACATCTGTGGTGGGGTCATGTGGATCTTACATTGACTTCCAAATGGCTTGTGACTGACATGGTGCAGCTAGCAGAACTTTGTATGTAAAGGCATCATGTTACATGGAGAGTTTTCAGGGCAATGTTCAGAATCAAGTTCCTATGGTAAAGGGGGCAAGCAATGGGGGATAGAAGCCTGGTTGGTGCATTCTCCTGCAGACCCTGACACACCATACTTTACAGGACTCCCTCCAGCATTGTGTCCCAGTTTAACTCCTTGTATGTCATGAACCAAATACAAAACACCCACTGCAGCAGCAAGAAACACCACGAAAAGTGGAGGATGACCAAATGATTTCAAAGTCCAGACGGGGAGACACTTATCCCCCATTGGCCACAGTTTAGTTACAAAGAGTGAATTCAGCACTGCTGCCTCATGTTCATTGGACAATAAGAATTCATGTCCTCCAGGTCACAAAAATGCAGACCCAAATTTGATGGTCTCACTACAAAGGAAGCTAAAGCTTCTGAAAACAACATATATTTCAAGTACCCAACCTCATTGTCAGTATCTCCAGAAGTGTTTAGGCCAGCAGAGATCCATGTTTGTGGAGTTTTACCCTGTCCCTAAGGTTTGGAAACGTCTCTTCCACCTCAAAGGTTGTGAACTACTGAGCATTTTCCATTCTACGTATGTATTCACAGATTTTCTAACTCTTCTACTCTAATTGTTTCTTACATGGGGCGTGGTTATTTCAAGCCATTGTTCTGAATGAGAGTGGGAATTTTTTTGTGTGTAGCACGTATTTGCATACACATTGGATTCATTTTCCAATTTTCCATTCAAAATACTGAATCCCTGACACGAACCCATACCCTAATAGACTCTGACTACTAATTCTAATATGATGCAGAAAAGTAACACAAACAGAATTGAAATACAAGCAGTTCAGAGGAGGCATGGTATATAATTGATCTTGCCTTTTGCATGATAAATGTCCGGTGTTATAAATCCAGTCTATTTTTAATTGAAATAGATCTCCATGTGTTTTTAAAGTTAACAAATATGTGAATTCCTGTCTCCCTTTGTCTGTAGCCTATTCAGCACATGTATTTTTATATGCACATATCAAATCCTACCTGGTGTCACACCTACATTCTTGTGAGGTGACTGACTTGGGAGATACAATTTGTGAGAAGACATCACTCCTCCTAAACGCTGTTGGAACTGATAATTCAAATAATGGGTGAGCTTCCTAGTTGATAAACATTATACATAAATCCCTGTTAAGAAAATTGAATATTTTGGATCTGTGATTGATGTATATTTCATAGTGAATTTAGATTTGCATATATGTTGCTACATTTTAATATCTGTATGTGTCTGTGTGTGTATACACACACACACACACACACACACTCTCTCCAGATTTTTCAAAATATGAAATATATGTATCTTATTTACACTCCCTAAATTCATTTATGTTCAAGTATGTGGATTTATAATCAACTTTTCACAAGATTTTTCTCAGAAATATTTATCCACCTGAAATACATATTTGTTTCCTAGTACTGAAAACTAACTTCAGTGAATGGTACATACAAATCCTGTTGATAGCCACAGCCAAGGGTCTCCAGTAAATACCATATGTACTACTGCACAACCTAAGGCAGGCATGGTCCCTAAGCCACATGCTCGTTATTTAAACAGAGAGGGGGAGATGTTGAGAGCCACAGCCAAAGGGGCCCCAGGAAACCTCCAACTGCCAGCAAACTTCCAGCTGCCGGCTGATGATTGGCTCCACAGCGGCCCCAGCAACATCTAGCTGATTGGCTCCTCTGCGGTGATGCTCATTGCAGATGCTCATTGAGCTGTTTCCCCGCCCTTTCAGACTGCCAGTGGATGATTGGCTGACAGAGGCCCCAGCAACATCTAGCTGATTGGCTCCTCTGTGGTGATGCTCAATGGGATGTTTCCCTGCCCTTTCAGACAACGGAGCTGCTCATTGGTGGACTTTTTTGGCTCCGCCCATGTGACCCAGCCAATCGGCCTCAAAAGGAGGAGGCTTGTGGTTGAGGGAGAGGCTTGTGGGAAGACTGTGGTGGCAGTTGGGCTCTGAGGGTTTTTCCTGAGAAGCTGTTTTGTTTGGCTTGTGTGGTTCTAAAAATAAAGTTTGTTTCTTTTGACAATTGGCTCCTGAATTATGCCCAGCCAGACTGATGATAATCATGTAAAATGTTGATTTTAAATCGCATACATGAACTTGAATGAATTTAGGGAGTGTATACTAAGACACATATATTTCATATTTTGGAAAATCTGGAAAATCTGGTATATATATATATATATATATATATATATATATATATATATATATATATATACACACACACACACAACAATAAAATGTAGCAATATATATGCCAATCGAAATTTATCATGAAATATATATCATCCACATATCTAAAAATATTCATTTTACTGAACATGGATTTATGTATGATGTTGTTCACTAGGAAGCTCACCCATAGTTTGAATTTTCAGTTCCATCAGTATTTAGGGGAAGTGATCTATTCTCATAATTTGTATATTCCAAAGTTAGTGAGATCACAAGAATTTATGTGTGTTACCAGGTAGGAGTCTATATATGCATAAAAATATACATGTTCTAAAGAGGCTACAGAGCAAAGGAGACAGGAATTTACATATGTGTTAACTTTGAAAACTCATGGAGAAATATTACAATGAAAAGTTGACTAGATTTATAACACATATCCTTGATAAAGGAGAAGGAAAATCCAAGTATACACCATGCCTCCTACAAAAGGCCTGTATTTCTATTCTGTTAGGTTTCTTTTTCTCCATCATTTTAGGATAGTAGTCAGAGTCTAGTAGGGTATGGGTTAGTGTCAGAAATTCAGTATTGCAAATGGAAAATAGGATAATGTATCCAATGTGTATGCAAATATGTGCTACACAATAATCTTCCCACTCTCACCTAGAACAATGCCTTGACATTACCTTTGCCCCAAGTGAGACACAATTAGAGAAGAAGAGTTAGAAAATCTGTGAATACATATCTGGAATGGAAAATTCTCAGGAGTTCTCAACCTGGGAGCAGGTAGAGGAATTTCCAGAAGTAAGGGATTGGGTAAACACTCCACAACCATGGAGCTCTGCTGGAAAAAAGACTTCTGGAGAATCTGCCTCTGAGGTGTGGCACTTGAAATATATATTGTTGTCAGGAGCTTTGTCTTCATTTGTAGTGAAACCATCAAAGCTGGGTCTGAATCTATGTGACCTGGAGAACATGGTTTCTTATTTTCCAATGAACCTGAGGCAGCAGTGCTGAATTCTCTCTTTGTAGGTAAACAGAGGCCAGTGGGCCAAAGTGTCTAACCATGTGGACTGTGAAGCCATTTAGTCATCCTCCAATTTTCATGGTGTTTCTTGGTGCTGAACTGGGAGTTTGGTATTTGCTTCAAGAAATACAAGGAGTTCAACTGGGACACAGTGTTGGAGGGAGTTCTGTGACATGTGCTGGGTCAGAGTCTCCAGGAGAACGCACTAACCCGGCTTCTATCCCACATAGCTTTCCCCCTTGACCATAGCAACCTGATTCTGAACATTTCCCTGAAACCTCTCCATATAACAATATGCCTTTGCATATAAGGGTCTGCTGGGTGCACCATGTTAGCTAAAAGCCATTTGGAAGTCAATGGCAGATCCACATGGCACCACCATAAATATTTTATCACACACCTGCACACCACAACTCTGGGCCAACTACTCCGCAGTCTCCATCTAACCGGCATCTCTGTTCTACACCACTTTCATTATACCCAATCAATCAAGGCACTGTCTGGTACACTAATGATCAGCAACAGGACATCAAAGGTTCTCCAGTGCCACCTCATCATGCGAATTTCAAAAATTTCATGGTATTTATCTAGCCATTTTACAAGGATGAAGTTGGAGGCATTGTGGGTTTCAATTCTTTCAGGAATCATTCAATGTTGAGGAAGCTCATTTCAATGAAAGTTCTGGAGAACTCTCACAGGCAAGGCTTTCCAAAGAGTGGCCAAATAGTCACATGAAGCCAGGCCAATTGAGGTCTACAATGTGAGGTCCATGTGTGTTTTGACTCTCAACTATGTCTGGCAAGTATTTCAAAATAACATCATATGATATTCTGTCTGAGATTCCCAGTGCTCTGTGGAAAGCCACCCCGGGCCTAGATCTCAGTTTCAAAGGGCGACTTTCATGGGTGGCCGCCTAAAATCCCAACACAAATCATGGCAATACTTCTCTGAGGTCAGTTCCAGAACTCAGTCTCTAAGAGGAATCACACCAGAGTTCAAGCCCTGGTGGACCCAGTCATCTTTTCCGACTGCCACATAAATGACCACAATGAAAACCAAAACACTCCCAAATGGCCCTCATCTTCTTCCATATAGACACTCATCATAACCTCTGGCTTGACGTTTCCTTGAGGGGCACAGCCCAAGACAGTGTCCAAAATAATCTCCCTTTCCTCTCATTTGCCTAAAGTCAGGGTGGCCTGGACACCCATTCTGTGAACCATAAGTGATCAAATAACCCTGACTTTAATACTGCTCTGCTTCTCCAATTTGAGGCCTACTGTCTGTGGAGTATAGATTCTTGATGTGAATTGGAGTAATGAAAAAACCCAATAACCCATTGGCAACACTCTGCAGGGTTTTGAAGAACTCATTTGACCCAATAAATCCCTATTCTCATTTTATGGAGGTCAGGAACCTTACAGAGAAAAGTGAGAGACTTCATCCTCAATGACTGCTTTTTGGGCCATTTTGGTGTTAGATGTGCCTTCTGGAATGTTACATATTTTTTTTTTTTTGGTTTTAGTGCCTTCTGGAATATTACATAATTTTTTTTCTTTAGACATTATTGCCAGAGTTCCTATCTTCATCCCAGTGCAGGTGAAATCAAAGATAATACCAATCTACAGCTTCTGCAATAGCCATCCCTGTACTGCTTGCAGAACTTGCCTGGACACATTGTGAACTCACCTAAATGCATTGTGAACTATCTGTTGGTGCAGTGACTTGTGGTAGTGTTGGGGTATATTTGCTGATGATGTCATCGGTGGTACAATTTTTCCAAAAGGAACCATCAATTGGCTTGGTGTATCTTCCTCCCTTCTGCGTGTCATGATCGTCCAGCTAAAATTTGGGGGGGCCAACAGAGGTGAGGCAAAGAACCTCACCCACCCCCGCTGGTACAAAGACCTCTCCACAGGTGTGGCTCTATACTGGACGGGTAGTCAGTGACGGGTAAGATCCAATTGCAATGGTACCAACTTAACGGGTAAAGACCATATGTACTATTGGACAACCTAAGGCAGGCACGGTCCCTAAGCCACATGCGTGTTGTTTAAACAGAGAGGCGAAGATGTTGAGAGCCACAGCCGAAGGGGCCCCAGCAAAATTCCTGCTGCCAGCAAACTTCCAGCTGCCGGCTGATGATTGGCTCACAGCGGCCCCAGCAACACCTAGCTGATTGGCTCCTCTGCGGTGATGCTCAATGGGCTGTTTCCCTGCCCTTTCAGACCACAAAACTGCTCATTGGGGGACTTTTTTTGACTCCGCCCACATAACCCAGCCAATCGCCCTCAAGAGCAGGAGTATTGTGGGAGGCGGAGAGAGGCTCCTGTGGGAGGGAGAGGTTTTGGGAAGCCAGTGGTGGCAGTTGGGGCTCTGAAGGTTTTTCCTGAGAGGCTGTTTTGTTTGGCATGTGTGGTTCTAAAAATAAAGTTAGTTTCTTTTGACAAGTGGCTGCTGATTGTGCCCAGCAAGACTGCGGCATTATCCTAATATTTCTACAATAACTGACCCAGTTTAACATCAATGCAAGTAGATTCCTGTGGGAGAGGACATGATGTGTATTTTGACGTTCATTTTTATGTAACAGTGGTACATTACTATTTCTTCAGTTTACGCACATCATAGTATATATATTTGATCCACAAGTTCACAAATTTATAGGCATTTGTTTCACTTTCAATCACTTTCTGCTTCAAAACACATGTATTCCTCCAGGTTTCTTGACTGGTCTTTTCATGAGACTTCTTTCCAAACACATTATTTCCGATTTCCATAATCACTTTTGAAGCAAAACTCACACATTCTTCATGAAAAACCATAATGCTGATATAACCATTATATATATTACTGGTTGGAATGAAGGATTGTATATCAATGTAAGATTTTCTGTATATTTTCAGATATCAATTCAATCCATTATTTAAAGTTAGAACCAGTTATAATATTTCTTTACAGTATGGTATATTCATGCATTATCTCTATAATTATAGACACAGTGTACACCATTTTTACCTCCAAAAATAATTGATACGTCTTCAAAATATTGCTCCCAGAAATGGTGGAAGAAATACTCATGTCACCTGATCTACATATACATTTTACCACAGTAGTATTCTGCACACAGAAAGAAGAGGTCAAACTTATGTTTGTACCAAAGCCTAAATGAAAAGTGAGCATGGATTACGGAAAACATCCATGTCCATATTGCCTAATGCTCTCAAAAGTTCATCCTATTGGTGACTACATGTTTGTTTCTTCCTAAGATTATATATTCAAACTCAACCCTGTTGAAAATGTATAATTCTATCACTCACTTTATACTTTGCCTGATATCCTAATGTCAATTGATATCTGCATTCCTACTTTTTTCCCCAGTTCATCCTTTTGACAGACTCTCCACATGTGCTGACAATTACATTCACTCTCTATCCGAAACCCTATTGCTAAAGATCTTTTCATCCAAATCTTATACTCACTCTTCTTTCAAAACCTACCAACAATCTTACTAATCCTACAAATTATTTCTTTTTGACTGGATGTTCTCTTCAACATTCAATCAACCAATGTACAAGGAATTATGCCATTGTATATTGATTTATCTGAGACATCTGTGCAGAATATAATTCAAAGCTAAGAATCCCAGCCAAGGGTCCAATGCAATTCTGGGCTTCAAATATTACCTAGATGTCTGTTTTCATACTTATATTTCACTTATATTCTTATAAATATCGCACGTTCTCAATACCATAATTCATCCCGCAGAATGATTCCTAACCCAAATGGAACATGTTATTAACCCTGACCATACACTGTTCTCTCAATCTAACTTTACTGAAGAGCAGGGACAGAGTTGGTCTTTCAATACAGAAATTAGGGGATCTTCCACTTGCTGAGAACCTCCAAGGTCATTAAAGAAATGATCCCTGGATTAAATGTAGGCAGCTATGAATGACGTCAGAGAGCAAAAGTCATCTTCCATGACAAACAACCTGGTTAGCATGAAGGGATGTGTCTGAATCAACATTTCTTTTCTTAATGTATAGAAGATGGACCAAACCAGGCCTATCTGGAGAGCTTTTTTTGGGTGCCTATGGTTGATATACCATGCAAACTTGTGAAAGTTTCACTGGAAGAAGGGGCAGCCTCCAACTCATTGGACTTTGGAAGCAACTGTTAGGACAAATTGGTTGACAAGGCAGTAACCTAATTCAGTTCCTGAAGGAAGTGACCTACGTCACTTCCTTGGTGAAGGAATTCTCTGAACTTGGGATCCATGAAGACAGGTACCCAGAGCCAGTCCCAGTCCCAGTCCCAGTGGGCTCACTTGTTCAGTTTTACCAAGGACAGGGTCAGTCTTTCTTGGTACCTACCTATGTGAGGATGGCCAAAGGCCAGAAGAGCTCTGAAGAGGGACCTTTTCTGAGAAAGCAGGTAGTGGCTCACCGCTGGCTCCTGACAAATTCACAAAGTTGGCCAAAGAGACCAGATCTGAGTCAGGACAGGACGTTTCGGGAGAACATTTTATGGCCCACCAGTAAGAGGACACTCTGGATAGTCACAGACCTACTTGGGGGAAGGAGGTGCCTTTGTGGGAGTGGTTGTGGTTTTGTGGTTTTGTCACATGTTCTGAAAATAGGTAGGAAATGTGGTTTGTTTGGTTTGGATTGGACTGTTTCTAGTAAGTCGTTTGACATGTAAGTGTTTCTATGTCTGTGTATCCCACTGTGTCTGTGGTTGTAGACATTAGAAAAGAGAATGAATTAATTGATGTGTCCTGTCTAGTAGAAAGCTTCCCAGCATTCATTCTGCCCAATTGATTAATGAACTGCGGCTTGCCTTCTGGATGGGCAAAACCTTCTATCTTCCTAAGATCCTGTTTTCTTCCTGAATTCTGGCCACTCTCCAGAATAGGCTCATGGTTTTGTGTCCAAGATATATACCACCTCCAAGCTCTGTGACATGGCCATGTACTTGATAGCTGAAGTGAATGGGGAGCATCTCAGAAAACTCAGATATCAGTGTGACCAGGAAAGTCTCAGTGGAGAAACCCTGCTTTGTGTCTTTTGCTTACCTGTTCTTCTGTTGCCCTAAATGTCAGGAAGGTCTTTGCCTCTGGCCACCCCTTTGTGAAGCCTGAAGAAAACAGTTTTCAAATGAAAATGAATGGGCATCACCTGTGGCTCTTTGCTTAATTGCTTTGTAAAAGGATGTGTCTGAATCAGCCTCTTGGTTCTGTGTGAGGTTGTGGCTTAGATTCTCAGCACCTGATGCATCAAAAGGTAGATTCCATGTGTGCATTCAAAACAGAAATGGCAAATGAGTCTCTTGCCTTCCTCTATTAGATTCCTGACCTTCATCAAGTAAGAATCAGGATCCTTTAGTTTAAAAGAGTTCTTTGAACCCCTGCAGAAGTGCTTGGGTTTTCTGATGACTCCAAATCACATAAAGAATCTATACCTGACAGTCAGTAGGCCTCAAATTGGAAAAGCAGAACAGTATTAACGCCATGCCTATTTGATCAGTTCTGGTTCACAGGAAGGGTGTGTAGGCCACCCTGACTTTCGGCAAATGAGGGGAAAGGGAGCTTATTTTGGACAGTGTCTTGGTCTGCGCCCCTCATGGAAACTTCTAGCCAGAGGTTATGATTAATGTCTATATGGAAGAACATGAGGGCCATGTGAGAGTGTTTTGGTTTTCATTGTTGTCATTTGTGTGGCGGTGGGAAAAGATGACTGCGTCCACCTGTGTTTCAACTCTTGTGGGATTCCCCTTGGAGACTGAGTTCTGAAACTGACCTTAGAGAAGTATTGCCATGAATTGTGTTGGAATTTTCGGAGGCCACGCATGAGAGTCACCCTTGGAAACTGAGATCTAGGCCCAGGGTGGCTTTCCACAGAGCACTGGGAATCTCAGCGAGGATATCACTTGATTATATTCTGAAAGACTTGGCAGCAATAGTTGAGAGTCAAAACACACATGGACCTCACATTGTAGACCTCAATGTGGCTGGCTTTATGTGACCTTGGGCCACTCTTTCAGAAGACTTGCCTGTGAGAGTTCTCTAGAGCTTCCATTGAAATGAGATTCCTCAATATTTAATGGTTCCTGAATGAATTGAAACCCACAGTAACTCCAACTTCATCCTTGAAAAATGGCTAGAAAATACCATGAAATTTTTGAAATTTCCATGACCAGCTGGCACTGGAAAACCATTTGATGTCCTGTTGCTTATCATGAGTATACAAGACAGTGCCTGGTTTGACTGAGTTTCATGATAATGCTGTAGAAAAGATATGCCAGTAAGTTGGAGCCTGCTGAGTAGTGGGCCAAGAGCAGTAGAGTGTAGGTGTGTGAAAAAACATCTGTGGTGGGGCCACGCGGATCTGCCATTGGCTTATAAATGGTTTGTGACTGACATGGTGCAGCTAGCAGACCTTTGGATGTAAAGGCATCTTGTTGTATGGAGAGGTTTCAGGGCAATGTTCAGAATCATGTTGCTATGGTCAAGGGGGCAACTATGTGTGATAGAAGCCTTCTTGGTACATTCTCCTGCCGATCCTGACCACCACAAGTGACAGAACTCCCTGCAGCACTGTATCACAGTTAAACTCCTTTATTTCGTAAAGTAAATACCAAACTTTCAGTGCAGCATCAAATAACATGATTAAATGTGAAGGATGATCAAATGGCTTCACAGTCCACATGGGGAGACACTTAGCCCCCAGTAGCCCCAGTTTGCCTAGAAAGAGAGAATTCAGTACTGCTGCCTCGTGTTCATAGGAAAATAAAAAAAAAACATGTCGTCCAGGTCACATAGATGCAGACTCAGCTTTGATGGTCTCACTACAAAGGAAGCTAAAGCTCCTGACAAAAACATATATTTCAAGTGCCCAACCTCAGAGGCATTTTCTCAAGAAGTCTTAAGGCCGCAACAGCTCCATGTTTGTGGTATTTACCCTGTCCCTTACTTTTGGAAACTCCTCTACCACCTTCAAGGTTGTGAACTCCTGAGCATTTTCCATTCCAGATATTTATTATGAACTCAGACAACAACAAGTGCTGGCGAGGATGTGGAGAAAAGGGTACACTTGTATATTGCTGGTGGGACTGCAAATTGGTGCAGCCAAATTGGAAAGCAGTATGGAGATTTCTTGTAGAGGTGGGAATGGAACCACCATTTGACCCAGGTATTCCCCTTCTCAGTCTATTCCCTAAAGACCTAAAAAAAAATGCTACAGGGACACTGCTACATTGATGTTCATAGCAGCACAATTCACAATAGCAAGACTGTGGAACCAACCTAGATGCACTTCCATAGATGAATGGATAAAAAATGAGGCATTTATACACAATGGAGTATTACTCTGCATTAAAAAATGACAAAATTTTTACAGAGAAATGGATGGCATTAGAGCAGATTATGCTAAGTGAAGCCAGCCAATCCCTAAAACCAAATGCCAAATGTCTTTTTGATATAAAGAGATTAACTAAGAACAGAATAGGGACGAATTGAATGAGAAGAAAATTAACATTAAACAGGGATGAGAGGAGGAAGGGAAAGGGAGAGAGAAGGGAAATTGCATGGAAATAAAAGGAGACCCTCAGGGTTATACAAAATTACATACAAGAGGAGGTGAGGGAAAGGAAAAAATTATACAAGGGGGAGAAATGAATTACAGTAAAGTGGTAGAGAGAGAAGAGGAGAGGGGAGGTAAGGGGAGGGGGATAGTAGAGGTTAGGAAAGGCAGCAGAATACGACAGACACTAGTATGGCAATATGTAAATCAATGGATGTGTAACTGATGTGATTCTGCAATCTGTTTATGGGGTAAAAATGGGAGTTCATAACCCACTTGAATCACAGTGTGGAATATGATATATCAAGAACTATGTAATGTTTTGAACAAGCATAAATAAAAATTAAAAAAAAGAAAACTAACTTTGGTGAATGGTGCAAAGAAATCCTAATATTTCTACAGTAACTGACACAGTTTAACATCAATGCGAGAAGATTCCTGTGGGACATGATGTGTGTTTTGATGTTCATTTTTATTCAGCACTGGTACATTACTATTTCTTCAGTTTATTCACATCATATTATAATATTTCATCCACAAATTTATCGTCATTTTTTTCAATTTCAATCACTTCCTGCTTCAGAACTCATGAATTCCTCGGTGTTCCTTGACTGGCATTTTCATGAGACTTCTTTCCAAACACATTATTTTCGATTTCCATAATCACATTTGAAGCAAAACTCACACAAACTTCATGATAAATCGTACCCTAATATTAACATTAGGTGTATAACTGGTTGTCATGAATGATTGCATATCAATATAAGATTTCTTATATATTTTCAGATATCAATTCAATCCATTATTTAAAGTGGAACAAGTTGTATTATTTATTGAAATTAAGGTCTATTCATGCATTATCTGTATATTCATAAAAACAGGGTACACCTCTTTTTACCCCCAATGCTAATTTATACGTTTTCAAAATACTCCTCCTAGAAATGGTGGAAGAAAAAATCATGTCATCTGATCTACATATACATTTTATCACAGTAATATTCTGGAAACAAAATGCAAAGGTCCCACTTAGGATTGTACCAAAGCCTAAATGTAAAGTGAACATGGATTACTAACAATATCCATGTCCATGTTGCCTAATGCTCTCAAATGTCAATCCTATTGGTGACCTACATATTTGTTTCTTCCTAAGATTAGATATTCAATCTCAACCCTGTTTAAAATGTCTTATTCTATCACTCACTTTATACTTTGCCTGATTTCCTAATGTCTCTATTGATATCTGCTTTTCTACAAATTTTCCCCAGTTCATCATTGTGTCTGATTTCTTCATATGTGCTGACATTTATATTCACTCACTGCCCGAAAAAGATTGCTAAAGAACTTTTGTTACATATCCTATACTAACTCTACTTGCTAAACATAACGACTATCTTCTTTTTTTTTAATTTTTTTTTTATTGGTTGTTCAAAACATTACAAAGCTCATGGCATATCATCTTCCATACATTTGATTCAAATGGGTTATCAGCTCCCATTTTTACCCCAAATACAAGTTGCAGAATCACATCGGTTACACATCCACAATTTTACATAATACCATATTAATAACTGAGACTATCTTCTTAATCCTACCGACAATCCCTTTTGACTGGATGTTCTCTTCAGCATTCAATCATCGAAGGTTCAAGTTCCTCTGCCATTGTATATCGATTTATTTGAGACATGTGTGCAGATAGTAATTCAAAGCTAAATATCCCAATCAATTGCCCAATGCCCTTCTGGGATTCAAATCTTACTTTAATTTCTGTTTTCATACATATATTTAACCTCGATATTCTTATAAATATCACAGGTTCCCAATACCATTATTAATCCAGCAGAATGATTCCTAACCCAAATCGAACATGAAATTAACCCTAACCATACACTGTTCACTCAATCTAACTTTACAGAAGAGCAGAGACAGATTGTTCTTACAATACAGGAATGTAGGGGATGCTCTACCTGTTAAGAACCTCAAAGGTCCATGCAGAAATGATCCCTGGAGAAGATGTAGGCAGCAATGAAGGACCTGAGAGACAAAAAGTCATTTTCCATGGCAAACAACCTGGTCAAGATGAAGGGTTTTGTCTGAATCAGCCTCTATCTTCTTACTGTAGAGAAGATGGACCAAACCAGGCTTGTGTGGAGAGCTGTTCTCGGGTGCCTAAGGTTGATATACCATTCTAAGTTGTGAAAGTGCCAAAGGAAGTAGGGGCAGCCTCCATCTCATGGGACCCTTGGAAGCAACTGTTAGGACAAAGTGGTTGCCAAGGCAGTGACCTCATTCAGTTCTTAAAGGAAGTGACCTACCTCACTTCCTTGTTGATGGAACTTTCTGAACTTGGGACCAAGGAAACCAAGCACCAGAGCCAGTCCCAGTCCCAGTCCAAGTGGTCTCATTTGTTTGGAATCACCAAGGACAGAGTCAGTCTTCTTGGTACTGACTGATGTGAGGATGGCCAAATGCCAGGAAAGATATGGAACACGGGCTTTTCCTGACTAAGCAGGTAGTGGCTCACCGCTGGCTCCTGACTGCTTTACAGAGTTGTACAAGGAGACCAGATCTGAGACAGGACAGACCATTACCGGGGAACATAGTATGGCAAACCTGTCAGAGGACACTCCGGATAATCACAGCCCTACCTGGGGGAAGGAGGTGTCTTTTTGAGTGTGGGTGTGTGGTTTTGTCTCTGTTCTGAGAATAGGTAGGAAAGGAGGTTTCTTTGGTTTGCAGTGAACTGTTTCTAGTAAGTCGTTTAACAAGGTGAGTGTTTCTATGTCTGTGTATCCCACTGTGTCCGTGGTTGTATACATTAGAAAAGAGAATGCATCAATGCATGTGTCCCCTCTAGTAGAAAGCTTCCCAGCATTCATCCTGCCCAATTAATGAATGGAGTGTGGTTTCCATATCGATAGGCAACACCTACTACCTTATTAAGTCCCTGTTTTCTTTCTGAATTCTGACAACTCTTCAGAATAGGCTCTTGGGTTTGTGTCCAAGATATGTACCACCTCCAATCTCTGTCACATGGCCATGTACTGGATATCTGAAGGGAATGGCCAGCATCTCAGAAAACTCAGATATCAGTGTGACCAGGAAAGTCTCAGTGGAGAAACCCTGCTTTGGGGCTTTTGCTAACCTATTGTTCTGTTGCCTTGAATCTCAGGATGTCTTTGCCTCTGGCCACCCCTTTGGGAAGCCTGAGGAAAACATTTTTCAAATGGAAATGAAGGGCATCACCTGTGTCTCTTTGCTTAATTGCTTTGGAAAAAGATGTGTCTGAATCATCCTCTTGGCCCTGTGTGAGGCTGTGGCTTAGATTCTCAGCACCTGATGGATCAAAAGAAAGATCACATGTGTGCATCCAAAACCAAAATGGCAAATATTCACTCATTGTGAATGAATTCTTTTACCTTCCTCTGTTAGGATCCTGACTTCCATCAAGTGAGAATAGGAATCCTTTGGGCCAAATGAGTTCTTCAAACCTCTGCAGAAGGGCTTGGATTTTCTCATGACTCAAATTCACATAAAGAATCTAAACCACAGAGTCAGAAGGCCTCAAATTGAAAAAGCCAAGCAGTATTAATGGCAGGCCTATTTGATCATTCCTGGTTTACAGGAAGTGTGTCCAGGCCACCTTGATGTTAGACAAATGAGGGGAACAGGACCTTAATTTGGACACTGACTTGGGCTGTGGACCTCATTGAAAACTCCAGCCAGACGTTATAAGGAGTGTCTATATGGAAAAAGATGAGGACCATGTGGGAGTGTTTTGGTTTTAATTGTGGTCATTTGTGTGGCGGTTGGAAGAGATGACTGTTCCACTGGGCTTGAACTCTGGTGTGATTCCCCTTAGAGACTGAGTTCTTTAACTGACCTCAGAGAAGTATTGCCATGAATTGTGTTGGGATTTTAGGAGGCCACACATGAGAGTCGCCCTTGGAACCTGAGATCTAGGCCCAGGTTGGATTTCCACAGAACATTGGGAATTTCAGCCCGGATATAACATACAATTTTTCTTAAAGACTTGGCAGCCATATTTGAGTTTAAAACACACATGGACCTCATATTGTAGATCTCAATGGGCCTGGCTTCATGTGACATTTTGGCCACCCTTAGGGAAACCTTGCCTATGAGAGTGCTCCAGAGCTTTCATTGAAATTAGCTTCTTCACCATTTAATGGTTCCTGAATTAATTGAATCCCTCAGAGCCTCAAACTTCATCCGTGAAAAATGGCTAGAAAATTACCATGAAATTTGTGATATTTTCATGATCAGCTGGCACTGGAAATACTTTGGATGTCCTGTTTCTCATCCTGCGTATACCAGACACTGCCTTGATTGACTTTGTTTCATGAAAATGGTGTAGAACAGATATGCCAGTAAGTTGGAGCCTGGTGAGTAGTGGGCCTAGAGCAGTGGTATGCAATTGTGTGATAAAACATCTGTGTTGCGGCCATGTGGATCAGCCATTGGCTTCCAAATGGCTTGTGACTGACATGGTGCAGCCAGCAGACCCATATATGTAAAGGCATCTTGTTATATGGAGAGGATTCACTGCAATGTTCAGAATCATGTTGCTATTCTCAAGGGGGCAATCTACATGGGATAGAACCTTGGTTGGTGCATTCTCCTGAAGACCCTGACTCACCACACCTTAAAGAACTCCCTCCACCACTCTGTCCCATTTTAACTCCTTGTATTTTTTGAAGCAAATACCAAACTCCCAGTGCAGCAGCGAGAAACACCACGAAAAGTGGAGGATGACCAATTGGCTTCACAGTCCACACTGAAAGACACTTAGACCCCAGTGTCCATAGTTTACCTACAAAGAGAGAATTCAGCACTGCTGGCTCATGTTCATTGGATAATAAGAAACAATGTCCTCCAAGTAACATAGATGCAGACCCAGCTTTCATGGTTTCTCTACAAAGGAACTAAATCTCCTCAGAACATCAAATACTTCAAGTGCCCACTCTTAGAGGCAGTTTCTCAAAAAGTATTTAGGCCAGCAGAGCTACATGTTTGTGGAATGTTTACCCTGTCCCTTACTTTTAGAATCTTCTCTACCACCTCCAAAGTTGTAAACTCCAGAGTATTTTCCATTCCAGATATATATTCACAGATTTTCTAACTCTTATCCTCTAATTGTGTCTTACTTGAGGAGAATGTAATGTCAAGGCATTGTTCTGGATGAAAGTGGGAAGATTTTTGTGTAGCACATATTTGCATACACATTGGATTCAATTTCCTATTTTCCATTAGAAATGCTGAATCCCTGAAACTAACATATACCCTATTAGACTCTGATTACTAATCCTAATATGATGGAGAAAAATAACACAAACAGAATAGAAATACAAGCAGTTTAGATGAGGTATGTTTTATAGTTGGAGTTGCCTTTTGCATGGTATAGTGTATCAGTTATAAATCTAGTCAATTATTTGTTGAAATAGTTCTCCATGCGTTTTTAAAGTTAACAAATAAGTGAATTCCTGTCCCCCCTTTCTCTGTAGCCTATTCAGCACACGTATTTTTATATGCACATATAGAATCCTACCTGGTACTACACGTACATTCTTGTGAGGTGGCTGACTTGGCAGATACAAATTGGAAGCAGAGATCACTCCTCCTAAACGCTGCTTGAACTGGTAATTCAAATGTGAGTGAGCTTCCTAGTTGAACAACATTATACATAAATCCATGTTCAGTAAAATGAATATATTTGGATCTGTGGATGATATACATTTCATGGTGAATTTCGTTTGGCATATATATTGCAATTTTTAATGTCTGTCTCTGTGTGTGTATATAAATATATATATATAGATACACTTTCAGGAGTATTCAAAATATGAAATATGTGTCTTATTACACACTTCCTAAATTCATTCATATTTATGTTGTGGATTTATAATCAACTTTTCACAAGATTATTCTCAGAAATATTCATCCACCTGAAATACGTATTTGTTTCTTAGTACTGTTTCCACCCCAGATATGCATTCACGGATTTTCAAACTCTTCTACCCTAATTGTGTCTTACTTGAGGTGAAGGTAATGTAAATGCATTGTTCTGGATGAGAGTGGGAAGATAATTGTGTAGCATATATTTTTATACACATTGGATTCATTTTCCTATATACCATTGAAAATACTGAATCCCTGACAATAACCCATACCCTACTATACTCTGTCTACTAATCCAAATGATGGAGAAAAACAACCCAAACAGAATAGAAATACAAGCAGTTCAGAGGAGGCGTGGGGTATAGTTGAACTTGCCTTTTTCATGATAAATGGTAGGTGTTATAAATCTAGTCAATTTTTAATTGAAATAGTTCTCCATGTGTTGTTAAAGTTAACAAATATGTAAATGCCTGTCTGCCTTTCTCTGTAGCCTATTCAGCACATGTATTTTTATATGCTTTATAGAATCCTACCTGGTATCACACGTTCATTTTTGTGAGGTGACTGACTTGGCAGATACAAGTTGTGAGAAGAGATCACTCCTCTAAACGCTGTTGGAACTGAAAATTCAAACTATGGGTGAGCTTCCTAGTAGAACAACATTATACATAAATCCTTGTTCAGTAAAATAAATATTTTTGCATCTGTGGATGCTATATATTTTATGATGAACTTTGATTGGCGTATATATTTCTACATTTTAATGTCTGTGTGTGTGTTTTGTGTGTGTGTGTGTATATATATATATATATATATATATATATATATACATATATATGTATATACACATATATATAATTATGAATATATATATATATATATATATATATATATATTGTCCTGATTTTTAAAATATGAAATGTATGTATCTTAAATACACTCCCTAAATTCATTCATGTTCAAAAATGTGGATTTATAATAAACTTTTCACAAAATTATTCTCAGAAATATTCATCCTCCGAAATACACATTTGTTTCATTGTTCTGAAAACTAACTTCAGTAAATGGTGCTTACAAATCCTAATATTTGTACAGTAACTAACCCAGATTAACATCAATCAAGTAGATTCGTATGGGACATGATGTGTATTCTGACGTTTATTTTCATTCAACACTGGTACATTACTATTTCTTCAATTTTTAAAAATCATTGGATATATATATTTCATCCACAAGTTCACAAATTTATACGCATTTGTTTCACAATCACTTCCTGCTTCATAAAACATGTATTCCTCCAGGTTTCTTGACTGGTCTTTTCATGAGACTTCTGTCCAAACACATTATTTTAGATTTCCATAATCACTTTTGAAGCAAAACTCACACACCCTTCATGATAAACCATAACCTTAATGTGCCCATTAGATATATAACTGGTTGGAATGAATGTTTGTATGTCAATATAAGATTTCTTGTATTTTTTCACATATAATTTCAATCCATTATTTAAAGTCGGAACCAGATATATTATTTATTCACAGTATGGTCTATTCATGCATTATCTCTATATGCACAGACAAAGGGTACACCTCTTTTTACCCCCATTACTAATTTATACGTCTTGAATATGTTGCTGCCAGAAATGGTGGAAAAATAGTCATGTCACCTGATCTACATATACGTTTTATCACAGTAATATTCTGGACAAAAAAAGCAAAGGTCACACTTAAGATTGTAGCAAAGACTAAATGAAAAGTGAGCATGGATTACTAAACATCCATGTCCAGGTTGCCTAATGCTGTCAAATGTCAATCCTATTGGTCACTACACATTTGTTTCTTTCTAAGATTATATATTCAAACTCAACCCTGTTGAAAATATCTAATCCTATCACTCATTTTATACTTTTCCTGATTTTGTAATGTCTCTATTGATATCAGCTTTCCTAACTATTTTCCCCAGTTCATCATTGTGACTGTCTCTTCACTTGTGCTGACATTAACATTCACTGTCTACCAGAAACCCTATTGCTAAACAACATTTGGTCCAAATCCTATACTCACTCTTCTTTCTAAACCTACCGAGAATCTTCCGAATCCTACCGACTGTCCCTTTTGACTGGAAGTTCTCTTCTACATTTAATCATCCATGGTACAAGAACCTAAGCCATTGTATATCGATTTACCTGACACATAAGTGCAGAACATAATTCAAAGCTACGTATCCCAATCAAGGGCCCAAAGCCCTTTTGGGCTTCAAATCTTAGCTAGATTTCTGTTTTCATACTTATAATTCACCTATTTATTCTTGTAAATATCGCAGTTTCCCAATACCATTATTCATCCCGCAAAAAGATTCCTAATCCAAATCGAACCTGTTAGTTAACCTAACCATACACTGTTCAGTCAATTTAACTTTACAGAAGAGCAGGGATAGAGTTGTTCTTACAACACAGGAATATAGGGGATCTTCCACATGCTGAGAAACTCAAAGGTCCATGCAGAAATGATTCCTGGAGAAGTTGTAAGCAGCTATGGAGGACCTAAGAGAGCAAAAGTCATCCTCCATGGCAAACAACCTGGTCAGGATGAAGGGTTGTGTCTGAAACAGCTTCTCTCTTCTTAATGTATAGAAGATGGACCAAACCAGGCCTGTGTGGAGAGCTGTTCCCAGGTGCCAATGGTTGATATACTATTCTAACTTGTGAAAGTGTCACAGGAGGTAGGGGCAGCCACCATCTCATGGGACCCTTGAAAGCAATTGTTAGGACAAAGTGGTTGCCACGGCAGTAACCTCATTCAGTTCCTGAATGAGGTGACCTACCTCTCTTCCTTGATGACGGATCTCTCTGAACTTGGGATCCAGGAAGCCAGGCACCCAGAGTCAGTCCCAGTTTCTTACCCAGTGGACTCAGTTGTTTGGAATAACCAAGGACAGAGTAAGTCTTCCTTGGTACCTACTGATGTGAGGATTGCCAAATGCCAAGAGAGCTCTAAAAAGGGGAATTTCCTGAGAAAGCAGGTAGTGGCTCACCACTGGCTCCTGAAAACTTCACAGTGTTGGCCAAGGTGACCAGATCTGAGAAGGACAGGCCATTTCAAGGAAACATAGTATGGCCCATCATTCAGAGTACATTCCAATTAGTCACAGACCTACTTGAATAAAGGAGGTGTCGTTGTGGGTGTGATTGTGATTTTGTGGTTATGTCTCATGTTCTGAGAATAGGTAAGAAAGGCGGTTTGTTTGCTTTAGAGTGGACTGTTTGTAGTAAGTCATTTGACAAGGTGATTGTTTGTATGCCTGTGTATCCCACTGTGTCCGTGGTTGTAGACATTATAAAAGATAATGCATCAATGGATGTGTCCTGTCTAGTAGAAAGCTTGCCAACATTCATCGTGCCCAATCTATGAGTGGACTGCAGGTTGCTTTAGGGACGGGCAACACCTACTATCTTCCGAAGTTCCTGTTTTCTTCCTGAATTCTGGCCACTCTCCAGAGTAGGCTCATGGTTTTGTGTCCAAGATATGTACCACCTCCAAGCTCTGTGACATTGCCATATACTGGATAGCTGAAGGGAATAGCAAGCATCTCAGAAAACTCAGATATCAGTGTGACAAAGAAAGTCTCAGTAGAGAAACCCTGCTTTGGGCCTTTTGCTTACCTATTTTTCTGTTGCTCTGAGAGTCAGGAAGGTCTCTGCCTCAGGCCACCAATTTGTGAAGCCTGAAGAAAACTGTTTTCAAATGGAAATGAATGGGCATCACCTGTGTATCTTTGCTTAATTGCTTTGGAAAGGGATGTGTCTGAATCAGCCACTTGGCCCTGTGTGAGGCAGTGGCTTAGATTCTCAGCACCTGATGGAACTAAAGAAAGATCCCATGTGTGCTTCCAAAACCAAAATGGCAAAAATATCAGTAATTGTGTATGAAGTATCTTGCCTTACTCTGATAGTTTCTGATCTCCATCAAATGAGACTAGGGATCCTTTGGGTCAAATGAGTTCTTCAAAGCCCTGCAGAGGCTAGCCCATATGAACTTGGGTTTTTTCATTACTTTAAATCACATTAAGAATCTATACCTGACAGTCAGTAGGCCTCAAATTGGAGAAGCAGAGCAGTATTAAGGCCAGGCTTATTTTATCACTCCTGGTTCACAGGAATGGTGTCCAGGCCCAGCTGACTTTAAGCAAATAAGGGATAAGGGAGCTTGTTTTGGATACTGTCTTGTGCTGCGCCCCTCATGGAAACCTCCAGCCAGAGGTTATAATGAGTGTCTATATGGAAGAAGGTGAGGACCATGTGGGAGTGTTTTGGTTTTAATTGTGTTCATTTGTGTAGTGGTTGGAAGAAATGACTGGATCCACCAGGGCTAGAACTTTGGTATGATTCACCTTAGAGATTGAGTTCTGGAACTGACCTCAGAGAAGTATTGTCATGAATTGTGTTGCGATTTTAGAAGGCCACGCATGAGAGTCGCCATTGGAAACTGAAATCTAGGCCAAGGGTGGCTTTCGACTGATCACTTGGAATCTCAGCCAGGATATCACATGATTTTATTCTGAATGACTTGACAGGCATAGTTGAGAGTCAAAACACACATGGACCTCACATTGTAGACCTCAATGCGCTGGGCTTCATGTGACTATTTGGCTACTCTTTGGGAAGCCTTGCCTTTGAGAGTTCTCCAGAGCATTCATTGAAATGAGGTTCCTCAACATTAAATGGTTCCTGAATGAATTGAAACCCACAGTTTCTCCAACTTCATCCTTGTAAAGTGGCTAGATAAATACCCTGAAATTTTTGAAACTCCCATGACCAGGTGGCACTGGAGAACCTTTGGATCTCCTGTTGCTGATCATGAGTGTACCAGACAGTGCCTTGATTGACTGGATTTCATGATAATGGTGAAGAACAGAGATGCCAGTAAGTTGAGAATGCTGAGTAGTGGGCCCAGAGCAGTGGTGTGCAGCTGTGTGATAAAATATCTGAGGTGGGGCCGTGTGGATTTCCAATTGACTTCCAAATGCCTTTTGGCTGCCATGGTGCATCCAGCAGAACCTTACATGTAAAGGCATCTTATTATATGGAGAGGTTTCAAGGCAATGTTCAAAATCAGGTTGGTATGGTCAAGGAAAAAGCTGTGTGAAATAGAAGCCTGGTTGGTGCATTCTCCTGCAGTTCCTGACCCACCACACGTGAAAGAACTCCCTCCAGCACTGTGTCCCAGTTGAACTCCTTGTATTTCGTGAAGCAAATACCAAACTCCCAGTGCAGCACCAAGAAACACCACAAAAATGGAGGATGATCAAATGGCTTCACAGTCCACACGGGGAGACACTTAGCCCCCAGTGGCCACAGTTTACCTACCAAGAGAGAATTCAACACTGCTGCCTCATGTTCATTGGAAAATAAGAAACCATGCTCTCCATTCACATAGATGCAGACCCAGCTTTGATGGTCTCAATAAAAAAGAAGCTAAACCTTCTGACAACAAAATATATTTAAAGTACCCAACCTCAGAGGCAGTTTCTCAAGAAGTCTTTAGGCCGGCAGAGCTCTATGTTTGTGGAGTGTTTACCTCTTAGACCAGGATGTAAGAAAAGAACACTGACTCCAGTTAAAATCAAATTAAAGTAAGCTTATTATTTCCACTGGCTGGGCTGCCTCTCCCTCTAAAGATTGCGAGAGCAAGAGAGCAACCCCACCTTTACTACAGCCCAGGTTTGCAGCCCAGAAAGTTACACAAAAATGGGGTAACAGATAACAGAACTCTGACAAGCATCGCACTAATGGGAGTTTACATTTTTTTTTTTTTGCTAGCCCCAACATCAAAATTTATGAGGACCATTAGAGCCTCAGAGAGGGTCATTGTCTGGCCAAAGAAGGCCAATATTTATGAGGTGTGACAAAGTTTCAGAGAGGGCTGCTATCTGGTCAGAGAGCCATGCACGGGTGAGTTTAAGGCACGGGCAGTCATTCCAAGCAGGTTCAGAATTTGCAGTAATTTACAGTAAAGCCAAAATGATTTTTTCATGGCTTTGTTGCAAGATGGCTCCCAATTTTAATAAAAGATAAGGTTGGGTCTATCATTCCCCCCTTTTCTTATGTGTCCCTTTGTAATCCTTGATAGGTTAGTTGAAAAGCACTGAGGAAATTTTAATCCCTCAGTTAACAGTCTCCAAATTTTTAGAACTCACCGAAAACCAGTCTCCCTGATATTACCTGACTTAATTAATTACTTATATTGATAGTCTATTTATTTTGGGCTCCATTGGTGTAAGTGGAGAGTCGTCTCTCATTTTGCCTTCTTCTCAGCTGAGAGAGGGTGACATGAGTGTGCATGGCGTGAGAGACATGAGTTGCCTTTTTGAAGTCAGTTGAGGAATATGAGTTGCCTTTTAGAAGTCAGTTCTTTTTGAAGTCTTGTTGAGGAAGAACAGGTTGTAAAGTCATCTGGGGATGGGTTCTTCAATGAGAGAAACAAAAAACATGAGTATTGAATAAATGTTGCAGTAGCTGGATCATGTCACTGTATGAAGTACCCTCACCAGTCTTTAATATCCCCAATTATCAGGACTGTCAACTTAATATTTAACTTTTAGTGTTACAGTTGTCCCTCCCCATAATATACAGTTTCATAATTTAATGTCATCTGATTTTGCAAAATCCTTTCACTAGTATGACCTCTGTGTCTAATAGAGAAACATTTAATTCTGTTACTCAGGGCTGGATAATCGTACTAGCAAACACCAAGCCTACCCGTAGGTTAGGAATATCTGTAGGCCTTAAACTAAAAACTTCTGCCTCTGGCAGCTCCTCTTGATAGTCTTTGTAGCCAACAGTTTTTCTTATTTTGGGAGGCTAACATAAAGTGTATACCGTAAAATATTATTATTATTATTATTATTATTATTATTATTATTATTATTATTATTATTATTTAAAATCCCCAGGAATGGCTGTATTTTGGTTTTAACTGTCTTTGCTAAGTGTTTATGATGAAGCAGTCAAATGACTTTTCTTTCTATCTATTGTTAGCAGTCAGCTGAGCTTTTATGGGAGTCATTCCTTGGGAAACTTGAGAGCAGCTTCTCAGTTCTGCTAGTGCAATTTGAGCTAGGTGGGTTCAGGTCTTGCTTGACCATGTGGCTTCCCTCAGAAGCATCAGGGATGTCTCCCTTTCCTGATGACTCTCCTCTTTGTAGCAAATGCACTGATTGGCTTTCTGTTCTCCAGTGGTCTCATTAATCTCCCTGATCGGGATGTTATGTGGCCCAGAGTTGCAAAGCTCATAGAGAAGTCCCCTGTTCCCTGGATTCAGACTGACTCAAAGTGCAAGAGTCAAATATTGTTTTTTTTTGGCCCTTTTCATTTAATTTTAATTTTGAATCCTAACCTGAAACAACCAGCAAATAAATTTTAACAGCCATATATTAAGAGTACTGCACTTTAATGTCTATAAGTTTATAATTATTTATATTTTATTAATTGGGATCTTATTATTCTGTCTGTCTTGTAGTTGATGACTTATTTTCTTAAATTAACCCATGTTGTGTTCTTAAAGCAACACTTCTGTAAAACACCAACAGGGAATCTTTAGATCACTTATAAAGAAATTAAAAAATAAAATTTTTTAACAAGAGTAAAAATACTTAGTTCATGTAATAGCTACCCTGAATTTTTTGGTGAGTTATATATTATATCACCTTTTTGAGATCCTAGTAATCTTGACAGAAAAAAAAAATTTGAACATAACTTTAAATGAAATAAAATCTGACCTACTGCTTTCGTAGTCATTCTCACATGTAGTAAGATGGGACACAGAGTCTTATCTCAGGTAAGCAGGGCTCCTTATAAATCTTAAATGCTTTAGTTCTCAAGCTGATCTTTTTTTTAAATATCATTTTACAAAGTTTACATAAATTGTTTGAGGTCACATGAACATTAGCTCACACCATATGATATCACATTTAAAACATGAATTAAAGTACGGCTGAAAGATTTTAACCTTTACATAGATTAGGGTCTCATTAACTTAAAAATACATTTAAATTGTTCCACAATGTAAAAAGTAACATAAAACTTTACATATATTATTGATAACAGGTAAATAAATCCCCAATATATATTTTATTTACCATACAACTTCAGAACACCTGCTTGATATAATGCTCTTTTAAAGTTTCTACCTTATAGAGTTGTATAACTGGAAAATATGAGCACATTAGTAGCATCACAATTGCATTGAAGTTTCTACATTAACCAAGTTTAGCTTTTAAAGAAATGGCAGTACAGTGCTCTAAAATAACAGTTCTTATTTAAACATTTGTTTAATTTTTATGGTTGCTTGCTCTAGAAAATTTAAATCTTAATAAACTTAATGTTATGGGTAAACTTATGTTTAAGAAATTTTTGTCTCTTTTACACATCACTGATTTTTACAATCTTATACAGACTTTAGTACAAACTTATACAGACCTTAGTATATCAATCAGATATCAAACAAAAGTACTCATGAATGAGTAATCCCATATCAAATTTACTTTACTTATTTATCAAAATATTAGACAAATTTTTTGAACACTGTAAACCATTTTTTTGATTGAAAGAAAAGTGCTGGAACAAAGGCATATTAGACCTTTTGTAGACATTAACAGTTTATTAGATTTTTGAACACCTAGAAAAACTTGTAAGCTTAAATTTAAAGACATTTATATTTATCTGTTTACCCAATTTAAATTGAAACATTTAAATCACGTGAATTAAAGATCTTTGGATCCACTTTTTAAAATTGTTTTCATGAGTTCTTTTTAATATGAGTGCTCCTTATATATGTTAATTTGTGTATCATATATATGATATATGGATATATATATATATATATATATATATATATATATATATATATAGACATACAACACATAACAAATTGTGCACACATAATAAAAGTGAAGGCCTTGTAGCTTTTCACAGGTGAAATCTCCATTGCAATGATTTAAAAATTCCACAGTTGGTCAAAGATATTACTGATCAGAAAAACATTAACCTAGGTCTGTAGGAGCAAAATCATGAGCTCAAAAAATAAATAAAGAACCTAAGGAAAAAATTATGAGTCCTAGAAAAATGACTGGCCAGTAATTAGTAAATACCATACAATTTACCTTTTTTTTCCCTTAGGCCTCAAATAAGTCTCCTACTAAGCTTACAGACTTCTTTCATTTGCATTTCAAAATAAGTCCTGGCTGAGGTCTGGAAGAAGAAGGAAAAAAAGGCTATTCTGAGCAGAAACCTTAGGCCTAAGGTATTTTAACCATAATTTTCATGTTAGGATGTTGAAAATTATGATACAAGTTTAAGATACAATTCACAAAATTTTATATCTTTACAAGTTGTTTTGTCAACAGATATCATACTATGATTTAGTATCCTTGTCCAAATTAATGCACTGGTACACACAGTGACATTTTCCCAGGCTACCTAATTTAAAATTGGTGAAAAAAAGACTGAATGATTGGGAAGTTACTTGCCAACTTGGAAGTAGAGTTCTTTAGTTTTCCATCCTAAGTATTTAAGTTCTCTGGCATGAATTATCTGAAACCATGAACTAAACAAATACCTAAACCCGACTTTTAACTGCAAGATTGTGGAATGCTTCAAAAACCCATTCAGATACCAGATTGGTACAATGAAACATCATCATTTAGACACACATTCAGCTAAGATCATTTCCAAGAAACAATTTATAATATTAACACATTATTGCACATGTCTTAAAGGGCTAGAAAAAAGGCACAAGACAGACAGAAATGAACTCCAGACAATGGCTGACAGACAGAACCCTTTAAAACAGAGCAAATAAGAGAAAAATCTCCTTCTCCAGTGGCACCACAGATGTCCCCACAAGGGGACCAAATGTTTTCACAGAGGAGCAACCTGAAATATAAAATAAAGTGTCTCCATGGCGACTTTACTGCATTTAGTGTCCCCTTTTTGTTTTTCTCTTTTTTTATGAAGACAGAGGTGGCATTATCCTTGCAGTGCAGGGAACGAAGGAGGGAATTCCCTGAAGCAACAGGGCTTCAGCATATGCTGGGAGATACTCAGTTCTTCATTCCCCAGCAGGCATTACCATCTGCACTGGGTGTGCTCCAGGCAGCCAGCTAGGGCCTTCTCTCATTCTGCTTAACAAATGGTGGTAAAGTTCATCACAGTTCCTTAAAACACAGTCCAAAGGGGTGTCAGGCTTACTTGCTTTGTTACCCATTTTCACGTTCAATATCCTTAAGATTTTATCACAGACATCACAAAACAAAACGCACAAAAACAAACAAACAAAAAACATATAGAACACAGAACAAAACACACACACACAAAAAAAAAAAAAATAAAAAATAAATAAAAATAAAAAACAGAATCCCGGTGCCAAAACAGAAAAACAGATGAGCAATTCAACGTCTTGCTAAAGCTCTGGGGTAGGAGCACATGCGTGTCCCTCGGCACCTCTCTAACCTTCCAGAGGAAATCCCTACAGAACGGAACAGAGGACAGAACGATTCTCATTACTATCCTGGACAGGAGTGAATGTGAGCCTCCCCAGGCCACCTCTCTGTCATTAGAAGAGATCTCCCTTAACCAGATATAAGATGTTATCAAGGTGCCACTTACCTATGGAGGCCTCCTCCACCAGGTACTTGCTAATAGTTTCAGTGCGGTGGTTCACTGCAGTGCTCCCCAGACCGACGGCTCACTCCAAGGCCTTGGAACATCTCAAGTTGTGCACCCCCTAGAGTGGCTCCCCAGCCCGTAGCCCTGGAGGGAAGGCCAGCTTCAGAATTTTCAGCAGTCTGGTCTTGTGATCTGGTCGGGCAGGGTCATGTCACTGGGGAACTCCAAAATGTTGGAATAGGATGCAAGAAAAGACCAGTGACTCCAATTAAAATCAAATTAAGGCAGGCTTATTATTAAAACTGGTCAGGCTGCCTCTCCCTCCAAAAATGGCGGGAACAAGACAGCAACACCACCTTTCCTACAGCCCAGCTATATAGCCCAGAAAATTACACAAAAAGGGGGTTACAGATAACAGAACTTTGAAAGCATCACACTGATGGTAGTTTACATTTTTTTTGCTGGCCCCAACATCAGAAATTATGAGGACCATTAGAGACTCAGAGAGGGTCGTTGTCTGGCCTGGGAAGGAAAATATTTATTAGGTGTCACTAATGTTTCAGAGAGCACTGTTATCTGGTCAGAGAGCCAGGCATGGATGAGTTCAAGGCACGGACAGGCATTCCAAGCAGGTTCAGAATTTGCAGTAATTTATAGTAAAGCCCAAATTATCTTTTCATGGCTTTCTGGCAAGATGGCTCCCAATTCTAATAAAAGATCAGGTTGGGTCTATCAAGCCTGTCCTTTACTTTTGGAAACTCCTCTACAACCTGCAAGGTTGTGAACTCCTGACCATTTTACATTCCAGATATGTATTCACAGATTTTCTAACTCATGTCCTCCAACTGTGTCTTACTTGGGGTGAAGGTAATATCAAGGCATTGTTCTGGATGAGAGTGGGAAGATTTTTGTGTAGCACATATTTGCATACACATTTAGGAGATCACTCCTCCTAAACACTGATTTGGAACAGAAAATTCAATCTATGGGGGAGCTTCCTAGCTGAACAACATTATACATAAATTCAAGTTCATTAAATAAATAGTTTTGGATCAGTGGATGATATATATTTCAAGATGGATTTAAATTGGCATATATTTTGCTACATTTTAATGTCCATGTGACTTTTGTGTTTATAATGTTTTGTGATTTATGTGGATTTATAATCAAATTTTCACAAGATTATTCTCAGAAATATTCATCCAACTTAAATACATACTTTTTTCCTAGTACTGAAAAGTAACTTCAGTGAATGGTGCATAAAAATCCTAATATTTCTACAGTAACTGACCCAGATTAACATCAATGCAATTAGATTCCTATGGGACATGATGTGCATTTTGATGTTCATTTTTATTCAACATTGGTACATTACTATTTCTGCAGTTTATGCACATTATATATAGTATGATATATAATGTTCAATCACTTCCTTCTTGAGAACACATGTATTCTTACAGGTTTCTTGACTATTCTTTTCATGAGACTTCTTTCCAAACACATTATTTTTGATTTCCATAATCACTTTTGAAACAAAACTCACACACCTTTCAGGATAAACCACAACCATAATATTACCATTAGATGTATAACTGGTTGCAGTGAATGATTGTATATCAATATGAGATTTCTTTTATATTTTCAGATATCAATTCAATCCATTATTTAAAGTAGAGCAAGTTATATTATTTACACACAGTATGGTTTATTCATGCATTATCTGCATATTCATAGACACAGGGTACACCTATTTGTACCCTCAATAGTAATTTATACATCTACAAAATATTGCTACAGAAATGGTGGAAGAAATACTCAAGTCACCTGATCTACATATACATTTTATCACAATAATATTCTGGACACAAAATGCAAAGGTCACACTTATGATTTTACCAAAGCCTAAATAAAAAGTGAGCATGGATTAATAAAAACATCCATGTCCTGGTTACCTAATGCTCTCAAAAGTCAATCCAATTTGTGACAACATATTAGTTTCTGCCTAAGGTTATATATTCAGACTCAAACCGTTGAAAATATCTAAACAAATTACACACTTCATACTTTTACTGACTTCCTAATGTCTCTATTTATATCTGCTTTCCTACATATTTTCCCCAATTCGTCATTGTGACTGACTCTTTACATGTGCTGACATTTACATTCACTCTCTACCCGAAACCTTATTTGTAAAGAACTTTTGCTACAAATCCTATACTCATTCTTCTTTCTAAACCTACTGACTATCTAGCTAATCCTACAGACTATCCCTTTTTTATTGGATATTCTGTATGTTATTCAATCATCTAGTGTATACGATCCTATTTCTTTGTATATCAATTTATCTGAGACATCTGTGCAGAATGTAATTCAAAGCAAAGTATGCTACTCAAGGGCCCAAAGTCCTACTTGGCTTCAAGTCTTCCCTAGATTTCTGTTTCCATACTTATATTTCACCTTATATTCTTGTAAATATCTCAGGTTCCCAATACCATTATTCATCCAGCAGAATGATTCCTAACGCAAATAGAACATGATATTAACATTAACCATACACTGTTCCCTCAATCTAACTTTACAGCAGTGCAGGGATAGAGATGGTCTTACAATCCAGGAATATAGGGGATCTTCCACCTGCTGAGAATCTCAAAGATCCATGCAGAAATTATCCCTGAAGAAGATATAGAATGCTATGAAGGACCTGAGATAGCAAAAGTCATTTTTCATGGCAAACAACCTGGTCAGGATGAAGAGATGTGTCTGAATAAGCCTCTCACATTTTAATGTAGACAAAATGGATCAAACGAACCCTGTGTGGAGATCTCTCCCCCAGTACCTATTGTTGATATACCATTCTAACTTGTGAAAGTGTCACAGGAAGTAGGGGCAGCCTCCATCTCATGGGACCTTAGGAAGAAACTGTTAGGACAAAGTGTTTTCCAAGGCTGTGAGCTCATTCAGTTCATGAAGGAAGTGACCTACCTCACTTCTTTGTGATGGAACTCTCTGAACTTGGGATCCCAGAAACCAGGCACCCAGGGTCAGGCCCAGTAACAGTCACAGAGATCTCACTTTTTTGGATTTATCATGGAAAGAGTCAGTCTTTCTTGGTACTTACAGATGTGAAGATGGTCAAATGCCAGAAAAAATCTGAAGAGGTGTCTTCCCTGAGAATGCAGGTAGTGGCGGCTCAAAGCTGGCTCCTGACAACTTCACAGAGTGGGCCAAGAAGTCCAGATTTGAGAACAGACAGGCCATTTCGGGTGAACAAAGAATGGCTCACCAGGCAGAGGACACTCCGGTTAGTAACAGACCTTCTTGGGGGAAGGAAGTGCATTTGTGGGAATGAGTGTGGGTTTGTGATTTTGTCTCATGTTATGAGAATAGGTAGGAAAGTTGGTTTGTTTGGTTTGGAGTGGACTGTTTCTATTAAGTCATTTGACAAGGCAAGTGTTTCTATGTCTGTGTATCCCACTGTGTCCGTGGGTGTAGACATTACAAAAGAAAATGCATCAATGGATGTGTCCTGTCTAGGAGAAAGCTTCCCAACATTCACGCTGCCCAATTTATAAAAGGACAGAGGGTTGCCTTATTTGTGGGCAAGACCTGAAATCTTCCTAAGTTCCTGTTTTCTTCCTGAATTCTGGCCACTCTCCAGAATAGGCTCATGATTTTGTGACCAAGGTAGGTACCACCTCAAAGCTCTGTGACTTGGCCATGTACTGGATAGCTGAAGGGAATGGCGAGAATCTCAGAAAACTCAGATATCAATGATAACAGGAAAGTCTCAGTGGAGAAACCCTGCTTTGGGACTTTTGCTTACCTATTGTTCTATAGCACTGAATGTCATGAAGGTCTTTGCCTAAGGCCACCCCGTTGTGAAGCCTGAATAAAACAGTTCTCTAATGTAAATGAATGGGCATCACCTGTCCCTCTTTGAGTAATTGATTTCGAAAGGGATGTGTCTGAATCAGCCTGTTGGCCCTGTGTGAGGCTGTGGCTTACATTCTCAGCACCTGATGGATCTAAAGAAAGATGCCATGTGTGCATCCAAAACCAAAATGGCCAAAAGAGTACTCATTATGGATGAAGTCTCTCGCCTTCCTCTGTAAGTTTCCTGACCTCCATAAGGTGAGAATAGGAATCCTTTGGGTCAAATGAGTTTTTCAAAGCCCTTCAGAGTCTAGCCCATTGGTGCTTGGGTTTTCTCATGACCCCAATCCACATGAAGAATCTAAACCCCACAGTAAGTAGGCCTCAAATTGGAGAACTGGAACAGTAATAATGGTAGGCCTATTTGATCACTCCTGGTTCAGAGGAAGGGTTTCCAGGCCACCCTGACTTTAGGCAAATGACGGGCAAGTGAGCTTATTTTGGACACTGTCTTGTCCAGCGCCCCTCATAGAAACCTCCATCTAGAGGTTATGATGAGTGTCTATGTGGAAAAGATGAGGGCCATATGGGAGTGTTTTCGTTTAAATTTTGGTCATTTGTGTGGCGATTGGAAGAAATCACTGGGTCCACCTGGGCTTGAACTCTAGTGTGAATCCCTATAGAGACTGAATTCTGGAACTGACCTCAGAGAAGTATTGCCATGAGCTTTGTTGGGATTTTAGGAGCCCACGCATGAGAGTAGCCCTTATAAACTTAGATCAAGGCAACAGAGCACTGGGAATCTCAGCCAAGATAATCCATGATTTTCTTCTTAAAGTCTTGGCAGCCATAGCTGAGAGTCAAAACACACATGTACCTCACATTGTAGACTTCAATTGGACTGACTTCATGTGACCTTTTGACAACTCTTTGGGAAGCCTTGCCTATGAGAGTTCTCCAGAGTTTCATTGAAATGAGCTTCCTCAACATTTAATGGTTTTCGAAAACCACAGTTCCTCCAACTTCATCCTCAAAAAAATGGCTAGATAAACACCATGAAATTTTTGGAATTCCCATGACCAGGTGGCACTGGAGAATCTTTGGATGTCCTATTGCTGATCATGAGTGTATCAGACAGTGCCTTGACTGACTAGGTTTCATGAAAATTGTGTAGAACAGAGATGCCAGTAAGTTGGAGCCTGCAAATTAGTGGGCCTAGAGCAGTGGTGTGAAGGTGTGTGATAAAACGTGTGGTGGGGCCATGTGGATCTGCCACTGGCTTCCAAATGGCTTGTGAATGACATGGTACAGCCAGCAGAACCTTCCATGTAAAGGCATCGTTTTGTATAGGGAGATTTCAAGGCAATGTTCAGAATCAGGTTGCTATGGAGAAAGGGGCAACCCATGTGGGATAGAATCCTGGTTGGTGCATTCACATGCAGACCGTGACCTCCACACGTGACAGAACTCCCTCCAGCACTGTGTCCCAGTTGATCTCCTTGTATTTCATGAAGAAAATACCAAAGTCCCAGTGCAGCAGCAAGAACCACCATGAAAAGTGGAGGAGGACCAAATGGCTTCACAGTTCACACGGTGAGTCACTTAGCTCCCAGTGGCCATAGTTTAACTACAAAGAGAGTATTCGCACTGCTGCCTCATGTTCATTGGAAAATTAGAAACAATGTCCTCCAGGTCACATAGATGCAGACCCAGCTTTGATGGTCTCACTAGAAAGTAAGCTAAAGCTACTGACAACAACATATATTTCAAGTGCTCAACCTCAGAGGCAGTTTATCAAGAAGTCTTTAGGCCAGCAGAACTCCATGTTTGTGGAGTGTTTACCATGTGCCTTACTTTTGGAAACTGCTCTACCACTTCCAAGTTTGTGAAATCCTGAGTATATTCCATTCCACATATGCATTCACAGATTTTCTAACTCTTCTCCTCTAATTGTGTCTTACTTGGGGCAAAGTTAATGTCAAGGCATTGTTGTGGATGAGAGTGGGAAGATTTTTGTGTAGCACATATATGCATACACATTGGATTCATTTTCCAATTTTCCATTCGAAATACTTAATCCCTGACACTAACTCATAAACTACTAGACTCTGACTGCTAATCCTAATATGATGGAGAAAACTAACCCAAACAGAATAGAAATACAAGCAGTTCAAAGGAGGCATGGTGTATATTTGGACTTGCCATTTGCATTATGAAGGGTAGGTGTTATAAAACTAGTTAATTTTTAATTGAAATAGTTCTCCTTGTGTTTTTAAAGTTAATAAATATATAAATTCCTGTCTCCCTTTCCCTGTAGCCTATTCAGAACATGTATTTTTATATGCACATATAGAATCCTACCTGGTATCACATGTACATTCTTGTGAGGTGGCTGACTTGGCAGATACAAATTGGGAGAAGAGATCACTCCTCCTAAACCCTGTTGGATCTTAAAATTCAACCTATGGGTGAGCTTCCTAGTTGAACAACATTAAACATAAATCCATGTTCAGTAAAAGAAATATTTTTGTATCTGTGGATGATATATATTTCATGATAAATTTCGATTGGCATATATATTGGTAATTTAATGTCTCTGCATGTGTGTTTTTTGTATATATATATATATATATACTCTCCAGATTTTTCAAAATATGAAATATATGTGTCTTATATACACTCCCTAAATTCATTCATGTTCATGTGTATGGATTTATAATCAAGTATTCACAAGATTATTCTCAGAAATATTCATCCACCTGAAATACATATTTGTTACCAGTACTGAAAACTAACTTTAGTTAACGTTGCATACAAATACTAAATTTGTACAGTAACTGACCCAGTTTAACATCAATGCAAGTAGATTACTACGGGACATGATGTGTATTTTGACATTCATTTTTATTCAACACTGCTACATTACTATTTCTTCAATTTATGCACATCATAAGATATATATTTCATCCACAAGTTAGCAAACTTATAGGCATTTGTTTCACTTTCAATAACTTCCTGCTTCAGAACACATGGATTCCTCCAGGTTTCTTGTCTGGTCTTTTCATGAGACTTCTTTCCAAACACATTATTTTCAACTTCCATAATCAATTTTGAAGCAAAACTCACACACTCTTCATGATAAATCATAATCCTAATATAACGTTTAGATGTTTAACTGGTTGGAATGAATGTATGTATATCAATATAAGATTTCCTGTATATTTTCAGATATCAATTGAATCCATTATTAAATTTGGAATCCATTATATTATTTATTCACAGTATTGTCTATTCATGCATTATCTCTATATTCATATCACAGGGTACACCTATTTGTACCCCCAATAATAATTTGTACATTTCGACACAGAAGCAATGGTCACACTTATTATTTTACCAATGTAAATGTCAGGCGAGCATCGGAGGAAGAGACTACCAGGGACTGTCTAATGCAACAGCCAAAAGTTTATGGGGGTCCAACATGCTGGGGCTCAGAGCTCCCTTGAATAGAGCAGAGAGCCCTGAGAACAGCTTAAGCAGAGCTTATATACTTTCCTTGGAGAGGGCAGGGAGGGAAGATTATTGATGGGTCAGCGCGAGTGGGCAGTTTGCGTGCAAATGGGTGAGGGAGTACATTCTGCAGTTTTGCAGTTGGTACAGAACATTCAGGGAACAAGATTAGCGAACAGTTCTCAAGATATCAACAGTGTTTTGTTAAGCATACCGTAAAACTGGAAGTGACAATTACCTATTTTATTTACCTTTCATTCCCCACTTTCTTTTGGTTACATTAAATCATAATAGTGATCATTGAGGATGTCACATTTTATGTCTGCTAGTGTGGTATATTGATTTCTGATTACCATAAGTTTAACTTGTCCAATTTGAGCTTGGAGAAAGGAAACTACACGGTTGAGCAAACAGGGTCCTACAGTTAGCAATAATGTGAGGATTATTAATGGACCGGCCAGGGCTGATAAAAGCATAGTTACCCAGGGGGACTCTGTGAACCAAGACTCAAACCACCCTTTTTGGGCCTCTCTCTCTTGTTGATGCTCTTCAATGCGTCTTCTTAATTTAATCATAGATTCTTTTACAACTCCAGTATGGTAGGCATAATAACAACATTCTTCCCTCAATGCAGGACAAAGGCCCCTTCTCTCATGAAGAGGAGGTCGAACCCTCGCCTGTTCTGTAAAACAACTTCAGAGAGAGAGGTTAAAGATTCTTGTAAAGCTGTGATGGTGGTTTTTTAATATCTTTAAGTTTTGGTCTATTGCTGCTTCTAATTGGGTCATTTGTTGTGTCCCATGGATTAGGGCAGTGGTTCCTGTGCCCTTCTCTGCAGCAACTACTATTCCTCATAGGATGGCTAAAGTGAAGGATACAGGTTGCCAGCGGAACCGGGTTGTATGCCCCCCTATTTGAAATTTAAATGATCCTGCCTCATGATAGAGCACTCGGGGAAACATCTGCACCATTACATAATTAATCATATCTGTTGATAATTTTATGAATAAACAATGTTTAAGTATATAGAATTATACTGTTGTAGGTATGGACAAGGCAAGGCACCTAAGATAGCACCAAAGACAGGGAAACAGTCCTATTTGGTTGCAACCGGATATAGAGGGCATTGCTTCTGTTGTAATCAATTAATCCCCTGAATCCCAAGTTTAGGTAGTTTCAGAATTTTGTACCCAACATGTAAGGGAAAAGACTCAGAAATTCACAGTCTGCAGAAGTTCACAAAAAGCAGTTTTTGGTTCTGTTTTTATTTTCCTCTTCTCTGGGAAAGATAACTTATTAAGGACACCTGGGAGGGGGAGAGCTTTTTTCTTCTCTTTTATTTTCTCCCTGCCAGCTGTTACCATGGAGCCCAGTTGGTAACTTCTTTATCTTGGAAATGTAGCCATCTCTGGAAGCCTCAGCTCAAGGCCAGAGGCCTTGTTCACGTATTTTGTGAAAAACTAGTAAGGGGGTGTCTAGCTTAGAAGGGCTGATTTTTCCAGCCAGTGGCCAAGTATAACAGAGCAACACGAAAAGAGGAAGTTTATCTACACTGAACTCTTTTATAGGGACTTTGTTGCTGAAAGTCCTAAAGTCAGCCACGATGAAGACTTCTGGAGAAGGCCATTTAAGATTTTTCTGTGGGCCTGGTACAGAGGGGAAGACGGGGAAGGCGGGGGGTGAGAGCAGTTCTGTGGTTCTGAGAATGAGGAAAAAGAGATATAAAAGAATAATGGGAAAAGGGTTTGGATTTTCCTGGCAACAAAACTTGAGCAGTAGAACAGGTAGAGCAGATGGGAAGACGGGAATGAGTATCTAAAAAGCCTGTGAGGGACTTTAAATTCTTAGTAACCTGTTTTTAGTGATGACAAAGCAACTTTAAAGGCCATTTTCATTACATCTTGGATAGGCGTCTGAGGGCACTCCTCAGCTGGTTTGAGCTTTGGGTTAGCTGGTAAGAGGACCTGGTGGGACCCAGTGTGGGCACTGACAGGAGAAGAGAGGAGTGAGTGGGTGGAAGGGTACCTCAGTACCTGCTGCCTCAGCATGGGGGCAATGGTCTGAGAACCAGCGGAGGTTTGGGGTTTTGATCTAGTAATTGGAGGGGAGAAATCAGGTTGCTAATGTGAGAGTGACAGCAGAGAATCTGGAGCAGAAGGATCTATTGGAGAAACATATTTCGTGATGTGAGCAAAGGAGGGAAAAGGCCTACACATAGGGGAATTTTCTTCAATCCTTTTGAGCACTTGCCGAAGTTGAAATAGTCACACAGAATTTGAGGATCTAGAGACCCCTCTGGGGGCCATCGGTTTTGGTTGTCTAATTGGTAATATGGCCAATGCTGTGAACTGAATTTGATCAGGAGTTTGGGTTCCACCAGGCAGCCCCTGTATGCTCACATCCCCATGACTTACGGAAGAAGACGGCTTTTCCCCCACACAGCCGTGGTTGTTTGTGGCTTTGATAGTCCACCGGGCATACATAGTAATCTAGGCTAGCCAACCTGCATCAGGCTTGCGTGTCCCTACATCCATAATGTTTGTTTCCATTATCTATGGTACGGGAGAAATTTAATGGAATTTTAGTGGGATCCTCTTCATCAGAGATATCCCAATTGGAAAGACGTATACCCAGCTGACAAATATCTGGGTGGAGAGTTGGCCACCAGGTCCCTAAGGGGGCTGTATGTGAGACAGACCATACTTCTTGTCTAATAGGATTTGTGATCAGCCATCGCTGCTGAATGGGCTGATGATGGTTAGGACTAGTGGTGGCCAAGGGGAGAGTCTATAGCCTTATCCACATGGCAAATATGCAATTTGAAAGGGTTACCAGTCTTTTCCACTTTCAAGCCAGAGTCTGGACAGGGCACAGGCTTGAGATGAGAATTAGGATCCAGGAAGTGATTCCATCTACCTTTACCACTGTAGGTTTTATAAGTAGCACCTGGTATGGTCCTGTCCAGCGGGGTTCCAGGAATGACACCTGATGTCATCTTATGTAGATGAAGTCTCTTTTTTGATATCGATGTGGAGTCTCCTCTTCACCAGGTTGGTAGGCAGTGGCCAGCTGTTTAGACAGGTATCCCTGAGTTCTTTCAATAGCTTTAAGTTTGTCAAGCAAGGGGGTGTGGAAGGGATCGGTAGGTCTTAGAGTTGTGGTTAGGTCCTTACTGGAGGAGGGGCCCCATAGAGAATTTCATAGTAGGTGAGGTTACACAAAGAAACAGAGGGAGTATTTCTTGCATGAAACAGTGCATAAGGCAGGAGCATACTCCAATCTTTCATGCCCTCTCTAAGCTTAATTTCGTTAAGGTCTCTTTAATGGTTCTATTAATTTTTTTAACCTGTCCTGAGCTCTGGGGTCTATAAGCACAATGTAACTTCCAATTTATCCCCAGGATCCTGGCTAACCCCTTACTTACCTGGGCCATGAACGCCGGTCCATTATCAGACCCTATTACCTTATTTAGGCCGTATCATAGAAAAATATCTTTCAGGATTTTCTACCACCATTTGTGCCTTTTTTTTATTTGTGGGGAAGGCTTCAATCCATCCTGAAAATATATCTACAAACACTAGGAGATATTGAAGTCCATACCTTGCTGGCTAAATTTCAGTAAAGTCCACTTCCCAGAATTTCCTGGTCTGGTTGCTCATAGGTGCTTTCCTGCAGGAAGCTTGGAAGGGTAATTGTTCTATTGACAGAACGGACAGGGTTTTGTTACCCGTTCAGTTATGTCCTTTCGCTGTGAGTCGGTTAGTGGAAAACTCTGTTCTTGATCCTTCAGGAATGCTTGCAGTTTCTTTGGACCAAGGTGTGTGAATTGATGTACATTTTTAACGTAGTGTAGGGCTTTCTGAAATTGCAGGCTTGGCTCAGTGAAGTTGAGGAGTTCAGTGCCAGTGTCGTAAGATGTTATCAAAAGCTTGCTGGTGCTCAGGGGTCCATTGGAATTGGGCATCTCCCTTTAACAGCGGGTATAAAGGAGAAGTTAAGGACGCAAACACAGGAATCCATAACCTGCAAAACCCAGTAGTCCCAAGAAACTCTTTGTGTTGTCTGCTGCTGGGGGGTGGGGGGTATCTGCACAACCGTTTGTTTTCTGGGCTCAGTGAGCCAACGTTTACCACCTCTAAGAGAATAGCCCAGGAAGACTACTTATTGCTGGCAAATTTGGGGTTTTTTGGAAGAAGCTCTATACCCGAGTTGAGCAAGCTTACATAATAGTGCTTGGTTCCCAGACTCACAGTTTTCCTTGGTGTTGGCTGCAGTAGCAGGTCATCCACGTATTGAAGCTGGGTGACTTCAGGGTGCATAGTTCTGAAGTTGTTGACATCTCTGTGGAGGGCTTCATCAAAGAGAGTGGGGGAGTTTTTGAACCCCTGTGAGAGTCTAGTCCATGTTAGTTTACCATACGTTCCGGTTTCTGGGTCTACCCACTCAAAAGCAAACAGAAACTGACTGTCTTTATGCAGAGGCATGCAAAAGATAGCATCTTTATGTCCATACCATTTCTACTCAGGGTTCAGAGTGATAAGCAGATTGTACAAATTATTTACCGTGGGGTGAATGTCCTGCACTCTGTTGTTGATCTCTCTTAGGTCTTGAATGGGGATAGTCCCCAGTTCCTGGATTTTTTACTGGTAGCAGGGGAGTGTTCCAGGCCGATTGACAGGGCCTTAGGACCCTAAAGCCAGATATTTCTGAATATGGGGCCTTAACCCATCTTTAGCATTTTTGCTCAGAGGATGTTGTTTGACATTGATTGGGGAGGCTGAGGTTTTTAACTCCACTGTTCTTGGAGGTTGTTTCACGGCTAGGCCTAACCCAACAATTTTTGCCCAGGCATCTGGGTAATCTGTTATCCATTTCTGGGGTAGCTTGCCTGTTTGATCATTCTTGGGGTGTGTGAAAAGTGGATGTTCATCTTCGACTGACATTTATAAAGCCATGACTCTAGGAGTTTTTAATGAAGGATTTAGAAATTTCATTTTGGGGCCTTCGGGGTTAAAAGTTGTTTTGGCCCGGAGCTTACTGAGCAGATCTCTGCCCATCAATGGGGCCAGGCATTCTGGGATTACTAGGAAGGAATGTTGGATTTTTCCTTTCCCCATGTCCATGGTCCTCTTAGTTGTCTAAGTCTGATATTTACTGCTGTTAGCCCTTTGAACTAGAGACCTTTTATTTGATAGAGGGCCCAGTGGGGCCTTAAGGGCTGAGTATACTGCTGCTGTATCCACTTCAAAGTTTATGGGGTCCCCTTCACTTCAAAAGTTACCCTGAGCTCGGGGAAGGGATCTGAGCCCCGACATTCTCAGTCAACCTCCAGAGTCAGAAAGGCTGTCTGGCGTGGCTGTCTCTTTCTAGGCCACTTTTTGGCTCAGTGTCCTTTTTCTTTACAGTAGGCACATTGATCTGAGGCCAAGGGTGGCCTCTGGTGGGGACCCAGGTATCGCTTCTTGTCTCCCTGTTTCTTAATTTCTGGCCTATTTATTGTTGTGACCAGGACCTTAGTTAATACCTTCATCTGTCTTTTTCATCTCTCATTCTCCCTTTGCTCCCTTTCGTTCTCTCTGTTTCTCTCTTATAGGATACTTTCTCGGCTACCCTGAGTAAATCTCTCAAAGTCATATATTGTAATCCATCTAAGTATTGTAACTTTCTTTTAATATCCAGATCAGCTTGCCCAATGAAGGCCATCATGACATATGTCTTTTGATCCTCTGCCTGAAGATCGAAAGGAGTATATCTCCTATATGCCTCCATAATTCTCTCTAGAAACATAGAGGGATATTCATCAGGCCCTTGAATAATCTCTCTTACCTTGGCCAAATTATTTGGTTGGCTAGCGGCCGGTTGGAAACCCACTATTAGGGCCCGGCAATAAGTGGACAGATGCTCCCTACCTTCAAAGGTGTTGGGGTCCCAGTTGGGTCAGTTCAAGGGTAAGCCGGCTTTGATTATGTTGGGAAGTTGTGTTGGTCACCCATCTGGTCCAAGGATATTTTTTTCTAGCTTCCAGAAAGTTTCTCTCTCGTTCCTCTGTCATGAAGAGAATCCCTAGGATTTGTTTGCAGTCATCCCAAGTAGGCAGGTGTGAAAACGCCAGGGAGTTCTTTGAGTTCTTTTAGCCGGGCCAGCTTCCTCCAGGGAAGGAGGGGCTGTGTGTGTGACAAGGGGGAGTCATCTGGTGGGCGCTGGGCCGGCCTAGCTTTCTCCAATGGCGGAGAGGCTGAGTCAGCAGCAAAGGAATCACTTAGAGGTTGTTGGGGGTTGGTGGACGACGGCAGCGGATAAGAAGGGTAGGAGAGTCCAGTAGGGTCTTGAGACACAGGGAGAACAGAGGTTGGAGGAGGAAGAGCAGAGGGTTTGTGAGATAGAATCATGGTGGAAGGAGTAGGAGTGGGCGCAGAGAAAAAGAAAGGCTTCACCCATGTAGGAGGAGATTTGCAGAGGTCCTGCAAAGTTAAGATATATGGCTGTTGATCTGGATGTCTATGTGGCCCCGGTTGAAAGACAAAATCTCTGACGTTTCAAATTAGTGGGAAGTAGATGTTTCTAGGGGCAATCCAACTCCAAAGGTGGGTCATTCTGAGGCACAGAGGGTCTGCCAGGTCCAGCAATTTACTGAAAAAGGAAGATTCTGGGCCTTGCGCAGACTTTGGTCCAGTGATCAAGGGTCAGGAAGAGAGGTGTTGAAGTGCTCTGTCCCAAAATGAGAGATACACAAACAGTGAAAGAAATCACACACTACACTGACAAGACAAGACAATAAAGACAGGCAATGGACCTCCAATACTGAGGCCAGGACTGAGTAGCCGGCAAAACCTGATGGGCTGGCAATTCTGAATCCGAAGCAAAATATCACTGAGTCAAGGAGACTATTGTTCCTCGATTTCCTGAGTCCTCTGGGGCATCCCCCAGGGACTTGGCCTGTGGCTCTGTGACACGTATGTCAGCCTCTGTCAGAGAGAGCTCACGCTCATCACCAATAGCCATTTTGCCAAGCCCTAACCTGAAACCTAAAACCAAAAAGAGTTCCCTTACTTACCCTGAAAGGAGCCCCTTGGGGATCTTTCATCCGCCACTGCCGGATCTTGCTCGTGCCTCCAGATGTAAAGGTTGGGCAAGCATCAGAGGAAGAGACCACCAGAGGAATGTCTCATGCAACAGTAAATGGTTTATTATGGGTCCAGCATTCTGGGGCTCAGAGCTCACTTGAATAGAGCAGAGAGCAATGAGAACAGCTTAAGCAGAGCTTATATGCTTTCCTTGGAGAGGGCAGGGAGGGAAGTTTATTGATGGGTCAGGGCAAGTGGGTGGTTTGCGTGCAAACGGGTGAGGATATACATTTGCAGTTTGGCAGTTGGGGACAGCACATTCTGGAAACAAGATTAGCAAACAGTCCTCAAGACTTCAACAGTGTTTTGTTAAGCATACAGAAAAACAGTAAGTAACAAGTACCTATTTTATTAACCTTTCACCAAAGCCTAAATGGAAAGTGAGCATGGATTACTAAACACATCCATATCCAGGTTGCCTAACGCTCTCAAATCAATCCTATTGGTGACTACATATTTGTTTCTTCTTAAGATAATACATTCAACCTCAACCCTGTTGAAAATGACTAATCCTATCACTCACTTTATATTTTCCTGATTTCCTAATGTCTCTATTGATATCTGCTTTCCTACATATTTTCCCCAGTTCATCATTGTGACTGACTCTTCACATGTGCTGACATTTACATTCACTCTTTATCCGAAACCCTATTGCTAAAGAACTTTTGGTCCAAATCCTATACTCACTCTTTTTTCTAACATACCGACTATCTTCCTAATCCTAAAGACTATCCCTTTTTGACTGGATAATCTCTTCGACAAGCAATCATCCAAGGTACAAGGTAATATGCCATTGTATATTGATTTATCTGAGACATCTGTGCAGAACATAATTCAAAGCTAAGTATCCCAATCAACAGCCCAATGCCCTTCCTGGTTTCAAATCTTATCTAGATTTCTGTTTTCAAACTTATATTTCACCAATATATTCTTGTAAATATTGCAAGTTCCCAATACCATTATTCATTAAGCAGAATGATTCCTAACTCAAATGAAACATGTTATTAAGCCTAACCATACATTGTTCCCTCAAACTAACTTTACAGAAGAGCCGAGACAGAGTTTATCTTACAATACAGTAATGTAGGGGATCTTCCACCTGCTGAGAACATCAAAGGACCATGCAGAAATTATACCCTGAAGAAGTTGCAGGCAGCTATGAAGGACCTAAGAGGGGAAAAGTCATATTCCATGGCAAACAACAGGGTCAGTATGAAGGGATGTGTCTGAATCAGCCTCTGCTTTCTTAATGTAGAGAACTGATGAAACCATGCCTGTGTGGAGAGCTGTTTACAGGTGCCTATGGTTGATATACCATTCTAACTTGTGAAAGTGTCAAAGGAAGTAGGGGCAGCCTCCATTTCATGGGACCTTTCGAAGCAACTGTTAGGACAAAGTGGTGGCCAAGGTAGTGACCTCATTCAGTTCCTAAAGAAAGTGACCTCACCTCTCTTCCTTGGTGATCAAAAAATCTGAAATTGTGATGCAGGAAGCCAGGCACCCAGAGCCAGTCCCAGTCCCAGTCCCAGTGGTCTCACTTGTTTGGATTTACCAAGGACAGAGTCAGTCTTCCTTGGTACCGACTGATATGAGGATTGTCAAATGGCAGAAGAGCTCTGAAGAGGGGCCTTTCCTGAGAAAGCAGGTATTGGTTCACCGCTGGCTCCTGACAACTTCACAGTGTTGGCCAAGGAGACCAGATCTGAGAAAGGACAGGCCATTTCAGGGGAACATAGTATGGCCCACCAGTTAGAGGACACTCCAGATAGTCACAGACCTACTTGGGTTAAGGAGGTGCCTTTGTGGGTGTTTAATGAGTTTCTGCCTTTCTCTCATGTTCTGAGAATAGGTAGGAAAGGCAGTTTTTTTGGGTTGGATTGGACTGTTTCTAGTAAGTCGTTTGACAAGGCTAGTGTTTCTAAGTCTGAGTATCCCACTGTGTCCGTGGTTGTAGACATTAGAAAAGAGAAGGCATCAAAGGATGTGTCCTGTCTAGTAGAAAACTTCCCAGCATTCATCCTGCCTAATTGAAGAATGGACTTTGGTTTGCCTTATGGATGGGCAACACCTACTAAATTCCTAAGTTCCTGTTTTCTTCCTGAATTCTGGCCACTCTTCAGAATAGTCTCATGGTTTTGTTTCCAAGATAGGTACCACCTCCAAGCTCTGAGACAGGTCCATATACTTGATAGCTGTAGAGAATGGGAACATCTTAGAAAACTCAGATATCAGTGTGACCCGGAAATTCTCAGTGGAGAAACCCTGCTTTGGTTCATTTGCTTACCTATGGTTCTGTTGTCCTGAATGTCGGGAAGGTCTTTGCCTCAGGCCACCCCTTTGTGAAGCCTGAAGAAAACAGTTTTCAAATGGAAATGAATGGGCATCACCTGTGGCTCTTTGCTTAATTTCTTGTAAAAGGATGTGTCTAAATCAGCCTCTTGGCCCTGTATGAGGTTGTGGCTTAGATTCTCAGCACATGATGGATCTAAAGATAGATTCCATGTGTGCAATCAAAACCAAAATGGCCAAAAATCTGTCATTGTTGATGAGTCTCTTGCCTTCCTCTGTTAGGATTCTGACCTCTATCAAGTGAGAATAGGGATCCTTTAGGTCAAATGAGTTCTTTGAAGAACTGCAGAGGTGCTTGTGTTTTCTTGTGACTCCAAATCACTTAAAGAATGTATCCCTGAGAGTCAGTAGGCCTCAAATTGGAGAAGCAGGCCTATTGGATCACTCCAGGTTCACAGGAAGGGTGACCATGCCACCCTGACTTTAGGCAAATGAGGGGCAAGGAAGATTATTTCGGACACTCTCTTGGGATGCCTCCCACATGAAAAACTCCAGCCAGAGGTAATGATGAGTGTCTCTCTGGAAGAAGGTGAGGACCATGTGGAAGTGTTTTGGTTTTAATTGTAGTCATTCGTGTGGCAGTTGGAAGAGATGACTGGATCCACCTGGGCTTGAACTCTGGTGTCATTCCCCTTAAACACTCAGTTCTGGATCAATCATCAAAGAAGTATTGCCATGAATTGTGTTAAGAATTTAGGAGGCCATGCGTGAGAGTCTCCGTTGGAAACTGAGATCTAGTCCTAGGGTGGCTTTCCACAGAGCACTGGGAAACTCAGCCAGGATATCAAATTATTTTTTTCTGAAAGACTTGGAAGCCATATTTGCTAGTCAAAACACACATGGACCTCAATTGTAGACCTCGATGGGCCTGGATTCATGTGACTTTTAGGCCACTCTTTGGGAAGCCTTGCCTATGAGAGTTCTTCAAATTTTTCATTGAAATGAGGTTCCTCACCATTGAATGATTCCTGAATGATTTGAAAGCCATAGTGCTTCCAACTTCATAATTGAAAATTGGCTAGATAAATACCATGAAATTTTTGAAATTCCAATGACCAGGTGGCAATGAAGAACATTTGGATGTCCTGTTGCTGATCACGAGTGTACCAGACAGTGCCTTGATTGACTGGTTTTGATGAAAATGGTGTAGAACAGAGATCTCAATAATTTGGATCCTGCTGAGTAGTGGGCCTAGAGCAGTGGTGAGCAAATGTGTGATAAAACATCTGAGGTGGGGCCATGTGGATCTCCCATTGGCTTCCAAATGGCTTGTGACTGACATGGTGCAGCCAGCAGACCCTTATATGTAAAGGCAACTTGTTATATGGAGAGGTTTCAGTGCAATGTTCAGAATCAGGTTGCTATGGTCAAGGGGGCATCCTATGTGGTATACAAGCCCTGTTGGTGCATTCTCCTGGCAGACCCTGATCCACCACACGTGACAGAACTCGCGGCAACACTGTGTCCCAGTTGAACTCCTTGTATTTCGTGAAGCAAATACCAAACTCCGAGTGCAGCAGGAAGAAACATTAGGAAAAGTGGAGGATGACAAAATGGCTTCGCAGTCCATATGGGGAGACACTTAGCCCCCAGTGGCCACAGTTTACATACAAGAGAGAATTCAGCACTGCTGCTTCATGTTTATTGGAAAATTATAAACCATGTCCTCCAGATCACAGAGATGAAGACGCAGCTTTGATGCTCTCACTAGAAAGGAAGCTAAAGATCCTCACAAAAACATATATTTCAAGTGCCCAACCTAGAGACAGTTTCTCCAGACGTCTTTAGGCAGGCAAATCTCCATGTTTGTAGAGTTTTTACACTGTCCCTTACTTTTGGAAACTCCTCTACAATCTCCAAGGTTGTGAACCCTAAGCATTTTCAATTTCAGATATGTATTCAAAGATTTTCTAACTCTTCTCCTCTAATTGTGTCTTACTTGGGGTGAAGGTAATGTCAAGGCATTGTTCTGAATGAGAGTGGGAAAATTTTTTTGTAGTACACATTTGCATACACATTGATCCATTTTCCAATTTTGCATTCAAAATACTGAATCCCTGACACTAACTCATACCCTACTAGACTCTGACTACTAATCCTAATATGATGGAGAAAAATAAACAAAAAAAATGAAAATACAAGCAGTTCAGAGGAGGCATGGTGTATAGTTGGACTTCCCTCTTGCATGATAAAGGGTCGGTTTTATAAATCTACTCAATTTTTAATTGAAATAGTCCTCCATGTGTTTTTTTTTAAAGAGAGAGTTAGAGAGGAGAGAGAGAATTCTATAATATTTATTTTTTTAGTTATCGGCGGACACAACATCTTTGTTTGCACGTGGTGCTGAGAATCGAACCCATGCCGCACGCATGCAAGGCGAGCGCGCTACCACTTGAGCCACATCCCCAGCTCTCTCCATGCATTTTTAAAGTTAACAAATATGTGAATTCCTGTCTCCCTTTCTCTGTAGCCTACTCAGCACATGTACTTTTTATATGCACATATAGATTCCTACTTGGTATCACACGTATATTTTTATGAGTTGGCTGACTTGGCAGAAACAAATTGTAAGAAGAGATCAGTCCTCCTAAACGCTGTTGGAACTGAAAATCCAAACTATGGGTGAGCTTCCTATTAGAACAATATTATACATAAACCCATGTTTAGTAAAATAAATATTTTTGCATCTGAGGGTGATATATATTACATGATGAATTACGATTGGCATATATATATATTGATACTTTTTAATGAATTTTTGTGTTTTTTTTTGTCTATATATATATATATATATATATATATATATACACATACACTCTACAGATTTTATAAAATATGAAATATATTTGTCTTATATACACTCCGTAAATTCATTCATGTTCATGTATGTGGATTTATAATCAACTTTTCACAAGATTATTTTCAGAAATAATCATCTACCTGAAATACATATTTGTTTCCCAGTGCTGAAAACTAACTTCAATCAATGGTGCTTACAAATCCTAATATTTCTACAGTAACTGACCCAGTTTAACATCAATGCAAGTATATTCCTATGGGACATGATGTCTATTTTGACATTCATTTTAATTCAACACTGGTACATTACTATTTCTTCAGTTTTTGCACATCATAGGATATATATTTCATTCACAAGTTCACAAATTTATAGGAATTTGTTTCACTTTTAATCACTTCCTGCTTCAGAACACATGTATTCCTCCATGTTACTTGACTGGTCTTTTCATGAGACTTCTTTCCAAACACATTATTTTCGATTTCCATAATCAATTTTGAAGCTAAACCCACACACTCTTCAAGATAAACCATAACATTAATATTACCATTAGATGTATAAGTGGTTGGAATGAATGTGTGAATATCAATATAAGATTTCCTGTACATTTTCACATTTCAATTCAATCCATTATTAAAGTTGGAACCAGGTATGCTATTTATTCACAGTATGGTCTATTAATGCATTATCTCTATATTCATAGACACAGTGTACACCTCTTTGTTCCCCCAATACTAATTTATACCTCTTCAAAACATTGCTCCCAAAAATGGTAGAAGAAATATTCATGTCACCTTATCTATCTATATATATATTTCTTTTTTTAATCACAGTAATATTCTGGACACAAAAAACAAAGGTCATACTCATGATTGTATCAAAGCCTAAATGGAAAGTGAGCATGAATTACTAAAAACAACCATATCCAGGTTGCCTAATGCTCTCAAATGTAAATCCTATTGGTGACTACATATTTGTTTCTTTCTAAGATTATATATTCAACTTCAAGCCTGTTGAAAATGTCTAATCCTATCACTCAGTTTATACTTTGCCTGATTTCCTTATATCTCTATTGATATCTGCTTTCCTACATATATTCCCCAGTTCATCATTGTGTCTGACACTTCACATATGCTGACATTTACATTCAATGTCTACCCGAGACCCTATTGCTAAAGAAATTTTGGTCTAAATCCTATACTCACTCTTATTTCTAAACCTACTGACTATCTTCCTAATCCTACTGACTATTGCTTTTTGACTCGATGTTCTCTTCGACAATTAATCATCCAAGGTATAAGGTCCTAAACCATTGTATTTCAATTTGTCGGAGACATATATGCAGAACATAATTCAAACCTAAGAATCCCACTCAAGGACCCAATGCCCTTCTGACTTCGAATCTTACCTAGATTTCTGTTTTCATACTTACATTTCACCTATATATTCTTGTAAATATCACAGGTTCCCAATACCATTATTCATGGGGCAGAGAGATTCCTAACCCAAATCAAACATGTTATTAACCCTAAACATACACTGTTCCCTCATTCTAACTTTACAAAAGAGGAGGGACAGAGTTGGTCTTACAATACAGGAATGTAGGGGATCTTCCACCTTCTGAGAACATCAAAGGTCCATGCAGAAATGATCCCTGGAGAAGATATAGGCAGCTATGAAGGACCTGAGAGAGGAAAAGTCATCTTTTATGGTAAACAACCTGGTCAAGATGAATGGATGTGTCTGAATCAACCTCTATCTTCTAAATGTAGAGAAGATGGACCAAATCAGGCCTGTGTGGAGAGCTCTTCCGAGGTGCCTATGGTTGATATACCATTCTAACTTGTGAAAGTGTGACAGAAAGAAGGGACAGACTCCATCTCATGGGACCCTTAGAAGTTACTGTTAGGACAAAGAGGTTGCCAAGGCAGTGACCTCATTCTGTTCCTGAAGGAAGTGACCTCACTTCACTTCCTTGGTGATGGAACTCTCTGAACTTGGGATCCAGGAAGAGAGGCACCCAGAGCCAGTCGCAGTCCCAGTCCCTGTGGTCTCACTTGTTTCAATTTACCAAGCACAGAGTCAGTCTTTCTTAGTACCAACAGATGTGAGGATGGCCAAATGCCAGGAAAGCTCTGAAGAAAGACCTTTCTGAGAAAGCAGGTATTGGTTCACCGCTGGCTCCTGACAACTGCACAGAGTTGGCCAAGGAGACCAGATTTGAGATACAACAGGCCATTTTTGGGGAATATAGTATGGCCCACCATTCAGAGGACACTCCACAAAGGAGGTGCCTTTGTGGGTGTAGGTGTGTGTATGTTTTTTTCTCATGTTCTGAGAAGATGTAAGAAAGGCTGTTTGTTTGAATTGGCGTGGACTGTTTCTAGTAAGTCCTTTGACAAGGCGAGTGCTTCTATGTCTGTGTATCCCACTCTGTCCGTGGTTGTAGACATTAGAAAAGAAAATTCATCAATGGATGTGTCCTGTCTAGGAGAAAGCTTTGCAACATTCATCCTGCCCGATTTATTAATGGACTGCAGCTTTCCTTATTGAAGGGAAACACCTGCTATCTTTCAAAGTTTCTGTTTACATCCTGAATTCTGGACACTCTCCAGAATTGCCTCATTGTTTTGTGTCCAAGATATGTACTACCTCCAAGCTATGTGATATGGCTATGTACTGGATAGCTGAAGGGAAAGGCGAGCATCTCAGAAAACTCAGATATCAGTGTGACCAGGAAAGTCTCAGTGGAGAAACCCTGCTTTGTGCGTTTTGTTTACCTATTGTTCTGTTGCCCTGAATTTCAGGAAGGTTTTTGCCTCAGACCACTCCTTTGTGAATATCAATTCAATCCATTATTTAAAGTGGAACCAGCTATACTATTTATTCACAGTATGGTCTATTCATGCATTATCTGTATATTCATAGACACAGGGTACAGCTTTTTGTACAACCAATACTTATGTATATGTCTTCAAAATATTACTCGCAGAAATGGTGAAAGAAATACTCATGTCACCTAATCTACATATACATTTTATCACAGTAATATTCTGGACACAAAATGCAAAGTTCACACTTATTATTGTACTAAAGCCTAAATGGAAAGTGAACATGGATTACTTCCATGTTCAGGTTGCCTAATGCTCTCAAATATCAATCCTATTGGTGACTACATATTTGTTTCTTCCTAAGATTATATATTCAAAATCAACCCTGTTGCAAATATCTAATCATATCACTCACTTTATACTTTGCCTGATTTTGTAATATCTCTTTTTTTATTGTTACGGTGAGCCAATTTAGTACTTTTTTAATTTTTATTTTTTTCATCTTTCATACATTTGATTCAAGTGAGTTATGCATTTCCATTTATACCCCAAATACAGATTGCAGAATCACATCAGTTACACATTCACAATGTTTACATCATGCCATATTAGTGACTGTTGTATTCTGCTGACTTTCCTATCCCCTACTATCCCTCCTCCCCTCCCCTTTCATCTTCCCTCTCTACCTCATCTGTTGTTGTTCCGTTCTCTCCCTTCCCCCCCTTTCCCCTCACAACCTCGTATATGTGATTTCGTATAACGATGAGGGTTCTTTCCGTTTCTATGCAATTTCCCTTCTCTCTCCCTTTCCCTCCCATCACTTGTCTCAGTTTAATGTTAATATTTTCCTCATGCTCTTTCCCTCTGTTCAGTTCTTAATTGCTCTCCTTATATCAAAGAAGACATTTGGCATTTGTTTTTTAAGGATTGGCTAGCTTCACTTAGCATAATCTGCTCTAATGCCATCCATTTCCCTGCAAATTCCATGAATTTGTCATTTTTTAGTGCTGCATAATACTCCATTGTGTATAGATGCCACATTATTTTTTATCCATTCATCTATTGAAGGGCATCTAGGTTGGTTCCACAGTCTGCCTATTGTGAATTGTGCTGCTATGATCATTGATGTGGCGGTATCCCTATAGCATGCTCTTTTATGGTCCTCAGGGAATAGTCCGAGGAGGGCGATAGCTGGGTCAAATGGTGGTTCCATTCCCAGCTTTCCCAGGAATCTCCATACTGCTTTCCATAATGGCCGCACCATTTTGCAGTCCCACCAGCAATGTACAAGTGTACCCTTTTCCCCACATCCTCGCTAGCACTTATTATTGTTTGACATCCTAATGGCTGCCAATCTTACTGGAGTGAGATGGTATCTTAGGATGGTTTTGATTTGCATTTCTCTGACTGCTAGAGAAGGTGAGAATTTTTTCATGTACTTATTAATTGATTGTATGTCTTCTTCTGAGAAGTGTCTGTTCAGGTCCTTGGCCCATTTGTTGATTTTGTAATATCTTTATTGATATCTGCTTTCCTACATATTTTCCACTGTTCATCATTGTGACTGACCCTTCAAGTGTGCTGATATTTACTTTCACACTTTAACCCAAACCCTATTGCTAAAGAACTTTTGTTCCAAATCCTATACTCACTCTTCTTTGTTAACCTACCGAATATCTATCTAATCCTACTTACTATCCCTTTTTGACTGGATGTTCTCTTCGAATTTTAATCATAAAAGGTACAAGGTCCTATGCCATTGTATATCGATTTATCTGAGATATCTGTGCACAACGTAAATCAAAGCTAAGTATCCCAATGAAGGGCCCATTGCCCCTCTGGGCTTCAAAATTACCTAGACTTTCTTTTTTCATTTATATATTTCACCTCTATATTTTTAAAAATATCGCAGGTTCCCAATACCATTATTCATCCAGCAGAATGATTTCTAACCCAAATCAAACATTTTATTAACCCTAACAATACACTGTTCCCTCAATGTAAATTTAAAGAAGAGCAGGGACAGAGTTGGTCTTACAATACAGGAATGTAGGGGATCTTTCACCTGTTGAGAACCACAAGTTCAATGCAGAAATGATCCCTGGAGAATATGTAGTCAGCTATGGAGGACCTGAGAAAGCAAAAGTAATCTTCCATGGCAAAATACCTGGTCAGGATGACGGGATGTGTCTGAATCAGAACCTCTCTTCTCAATGTAGAGGAGATGGACCAAACCAGGCCTGTGTGGAGAGCTATTAACGGGTTCCTATGGTTGATATACCATTCTAACTTGTGAATGTTTCACAGGAAGTAGGGGAAGCCTCCATCTAATGAGACACTTGGAAGCAACTGTTAGGATAAAGTGGTTGCCAAGGCAGTGACCTCATTCAGTTCCTGAAGGAAGTGACCTCACCTTACTCCCTTGGTGATGGAACTCTCTGAACTTAGGATCCTGGAAGCCAGGCACACAGAGCCAGTCCCAGTACCAGTCCCAGTGGGTTCACTTGTTTGGAATTACCAAGGACAGAGTCAGTCTTTCTTTGTACCTACTGATGTTAGAATGGCCAAAAGCCAAGAGAGCTCTGAAGAGGGGCCTTTTTTGAAAAAGCAGATAGTGGCCCACCGCTGGCTCCTGACAACTTCATAGAGATGGCCAAGGAGACCATATCTGAGACAGGACAGGACATTTCGGGGGAACATTGTGTGGCCCACCAGTCAGAGGACACTCCATAGAGTCACAGACCTACTTAGGGTAAGGAGGTGCCTTTGTGGGTGTGGTTGTGAGTTTGTGATTTTGTCTCATGTTGTGAGAATAGGAAAAAAAGGTGGTTTGTTTGGTTTGGAGTGAACTGTTTCTCGTAAGTCGTTTGAAAAGGAGAGTGTTTCTATGTCTGTGTATCCCATGGTGTCCGTGGTTGTAGACATTAGAAAAGAGAGTGCATCAATGGATGTGTCCTGTCTAGTAGAAAGCTTCCCATTTCATCCTGCCCAATTTATGAATGGTTTGCGGCTTTACTTAAAGTTGGGCATAACCTAATACATTCCTAATTTCCAGGTTTATTCATGAACTCTGTTCACTCTCCAGAATAGGATCATGGTTTTGTGTCCAACATATATACCACCTCCAAGCTCTGTGACATGGCCATGTACTGGATAGCTGAAGGGAATGGCGAGCATCTCAAAAAACTCAGATATCAGTGTGACCAGGAAAATCTCAGTGGAAAAACCCTGCTTTGGGCATTTTGCTTATATATTGTTCTGATGAACTGAACGTCAGGAAGTTCTTGCTCTGGCCACCCCTTTGTGAAGCCTGAAGTAAACAGTTTTCAAATGGAAATGATTGGGCATCACCTGTGGCTCTTTGCTTAATTGCTTTGGAAAGGGATGTGTCTGAATTAGCATCTTGGCCCTGTGTGAGGTTGTGGCTTAGATTCTCAGCACCAGATGGATCTAAAGAAAGATCCCATGTGTGCATCCAAAACCAAAATGGCAAATACACCAGTCATTGTGGAAAAAGTCTCACTTTCCTCTGTGAGGTTCCTGACCTCTATCAAGTGAGAATAGGGATCCTTTGTGTCAATTGAGTTCTTCAAAGCCCTGCAAAGGAGCTTGGGTTTTCTCATGACTCTAATTTACATAAAGAATCTATACCTCTAACTCAGTAGGCCTCAAATTGAAGAAGCGGTGCAGTATTAACGGCATGCCTATTTGATCACTCCGGGTTCACAGGAAGTATGTCCAGGCCACCCTGACTTTAGGCAAATGAGGGGCAAGGGAGCTTATTTTGGACACTGTCTTGGAATGTGCCCCTCATGGAAACCTCCAGCCAGAGGTTATGATGAGTATCTATATGGAAAAAGATGAGGGCCATGTGGGAGTGTTTTGGTTTAATTGTGGTCATTGTGTGGCTGTTAAAGGAGATGCCTGGGTCCACATGGGCTTGAACTCTGGTGTGATTACACTTAGAGAGTGCATTCTGGATCTGATCTCAGAGAACTTGTGCCATGAATTGTGTTGGGATTCTAGGAGGGCACGCATGAGAGTCTCCCTTGGAAACTGAGATCTAGGCCCAGGGTGGCTTTCCACAGAGCACTGGGAATCTCAGCCAGGATACCACACGATTTTTTTTTTCTGAAAGACTTTGTAGGCATAGGTGACAGTCAAAACACACATGGACCTCACATTGTAGACCTCAATGGGTCTGATTTCATGTGACTTTTTGGCCACTCCCTGGGAAGCCTTGTCTTTAACAGTTCTACAGAGCTTTCATTGAAATGAGGTTACTCATCATTTAATGGTTCCTGTACAAATTGAAATCCACAGTGCCTCCATCTTCATCCGTGAAAAATGGCTAGATAAATACAATAAAATTATTGAAATTTCCATGACCCGGTGGCACTGGAGAAAAATTGGAAAACCGGTTGCTGATCATGAGTATACCAGACAGTGCCTTGATTGACTAGGTTTCATCAAAATGGTGTATAACAGAGATGCCAGTAAATTGGAGCCTGCTGAGTAGTGGGCCTAGACCAGAGGAGGGGAGGTGTGTGATAAAACATCTGTGGTGGGGCCATGTTGATCTTCCATTGGCTTCCAAATGTCTTGTGACTGACATGGTGCAGCCAGCAGACCCTTATATGTAATGGTATCTTGTTATATAGAGAGGTTTCAGGGCAATGTTGAGAATTATGTTGCTGTGGTCAAGGGGAAAACCTATGTGGAATAGAAGCATTGTTGGTATATTCTCTTGCAGACACTGACCCACCACACGTGACAGAACTCCCTCAAGCACTGTGTCCCAGGTGATCTTTTTTTTACTTCATAAGCAAATACCAAACTCCCAGTGCAGCAGCAAGAAACACCAGGAAAAGTGAAGGATGACCAAATGGCTTCACAGTCCACACGTGGAGACCCTTAGGCCCCAGTGGACACAGTTTACCTACATAGAGAGAATTCAGCACTGCTGCCTCATGTTCATTGGAAAATATGAAACCATGTCCTCCAGGTCGCATAGATGCACACCCAGCTTTGATGGTCTCAGTACAAAGAAAGCTCCTTACGAAAACATATATATCAAGTGCCCAACCTCAGAGGCAGTTTCTCAAGAAGTCTTTAGGGCAGCAGAGCTCCATGTTTGTGGAGTGCTTACCCTGTCCCATACTTTTGGAAACTCCTTTACGACATCCAAGGTTGTGAACTCATGAGAATATTCATTTCCAGATATGTATTCACAGAATTTTTAACTCTTATCCTCTAATTGTGTCTTACTTGGGACGAGGGTAATGTCTAGGCATTGTTCTGAATGAGAGTGGAAAGATTTTTGTGAATCCCTGACACTAACCCATTCCCTACTAGACTCTGACTACTAATCCTAATATGATGGAGAAACATAACCCAAACAGAATAGAAATACAAGCATTTCAGAGGAGGCATGGTGTAGAGTTGGACATGCCTTTTGAAATATATAGGGTAGGAGTTATAAATCTAGTCAATTTTTAATTGAAATAGTTCTACATGTGTTTTTAAAGTTAACAAATATATGAATTACTGTCTTCCTTTCACAGTAGCCTATTCAGCACATGTGTTTTAATATGCACATATAGAATCCTACCTGGTGTCACACGTACATTCTCGTGAGGTGGCTGACATGGCACATACAAATTGTGAGAAGTGATCACTCGTCCTAAACACTGTTGGAACTGAAAATTCAACCCATGGGTGAGCTTCCAATTTGAACAAACATATAAAAATCCATATTCATTAAAATGAATATTTTTGGATATGATGATGATATATATTTCATGATGAATTTCAATTGGCATATATATTGCTATTTTTAATGTCTGTGAGATATATATATATACATATATATAAAACACGTGTCTTATTATACACTCCCTAAATTCATTCATATTGATGTATTTGGATTTTTAATCAACTTTTCACAAGATTATTCTCAGTAATATTCATCCACCTGAAATACATATTTGTTTCCTAGTACTGAAAACTAACTTCTTTGAATGATGCAAACATATCCTAACATTTCTACACTAACTGACCCTGTATAAAATCAATTCAAGTAGATTACTATGGGACATGATGTGTATTTTGATGTTCAATTTTATTGAACACTTCTACATTACTATTTATTCACTTTATGCACATCATAGAATATATATTTCATCCACAAGTTAGCAAATTTATAGGCATTTGTCTCACTTTCAATCACTTCGTGCTTCAGAACACATGTATTCATCCATGTTTCTTGACTGACCTTTTCATGAGACTTCTTTCCAAACACATTATTTTCGATTTCCATAATCACTTTTGAAACACTTCAAAAGTTACCTTGAGCTTGGGGAGGGAAACTGAGCCCCGACTTTCTTAGTCATCCTCCAGAGTCAGTATGGCTGGCTGGTGTGGCTGTCGCTTTTTATGGCAATTTTGGCCCAGTGTCCTTTTTTCTTTAGGGTAGGCACATTGATCTGAGGGCAGGGTGCCCTCTGGCATGGGCCAATGTTATCCCTTCTTGTCTACCTGTTTCTTAATTTCTGGCCTATTTGTTGTTGTGACCAGGACCTTAGTCAACGCCTTAGTCTGCCTTTTGTTTCTTTTATCCTCCCTTTGCTCCCTTCTCTTCCTTAGTTTCTCTCTTATAGTATACGTTCTTGACTTCTCTGACTAAATCTCTCAAAGTCATATCTTGTAATCAATCTAGCTTTGTAACTTTGTTTTAATATCCAGGCCAGTTTGCCCAATAAAGTCCATCGTGACAGATGCCTTTTGATTCTCTGCCTGAGGATCAAAAGGAGTATATCTCCTATATGCCTCTATAATTCTCTCTAGAAACATAGTTGGAGATTCATCAGGCCCTTGAATAATCTCTCTTACCTTGTCCAAATTAGTTTGTCGCTAGCGGCTGCTTGGAGACACACTATTAGAGCCCGGTGATAAGGGGACAGATGCTCCCTACCTTCAAAGATTTTGGGGTCTCAGTTGGGTGGGTTCAAGGGAAAGCTGCCTTTGATTATGTTGGGAAGTTGTGTCGGACACACATCTTGTTTGAGGATATTTTTTTCTAGCTTCCTGGAGGATTCACTGTTGTTCCTCTGTCATGAAGAGAATCCCTAGGAGTTTTTGGCAGTCTTCTGAAGTAGGCTGGTGTGAAAACATCAATGACTCAACCAGACCTGAGAGCCAAGTGGGGTCCTCAGAAAAAGGGGGATTATAATTTTTTTAAGTTATTTAGGTCTGACGAGGAGAAAGGCTAATACTGGTAGGCTTGCATTTTTCCCCGTGGCCATCGTCAATCATTGGCCCATAGGGATGGAGGGGGAGCATCCTGAGAGTTCCAGGGTTTTCAATCATAAACCGCCAGTGAGTTCCTTTAGACGGGTCAGCTTCCTCCAAGGGAAGAGGTGCTGTGTGTGCTGCAAGGGAATTATCTGGAGGGCGCTGGGCTGGCATAGCTTCCTCCAATGGAGGAGAGGCTGAGTCAGCAGCAGGGGAATCACTTAGAGGGTGTTGGAGGTTGGGGGACAAGGGCAGGGGATAAGGAGGGGAAGGAGAGTCCAGTAGAGTGAAATCTGGTGACTCAAGGAGAACAGAGGGTGTAGGAGGAGGAGGAGCAGAGGATTTGAGAGTTCCAGGGGGAAGGAGTCAGAGTGGGGGCAGGGGCAAGAAAGGCTTCACCCATGGAAAAGGAGATATGCAGAGTTCCCACCGAGTTAAGATATATGGCTGTTGATCCAGATGGCTATGTGGCCCCGGCTGAAAGACAATATCTCTGACTTTTTTAAATTAGTGGGAAGTAGAAAGATACTTCTAGGGGTAATCCAAATCCAAAGGTGGGCCATTCTGAAGCACAGAGAGTCTGCCACATCCGGGGCTTTACTGAAAAAGAAAGATTCTGAGCCCTTAAGCGGACTTTGGTCCAGTGATCAAGGATCAGGGACAGAGGCATTGAAGTGCTCTGTCCCATAATGAAAGATACACAAACAGTTAAAGCAATGAAACATGACACAGACAAGACAAGGCAATGAAGACAGGCAATGGACATCCAACACTGAGACCAGGACTGAGGAGCCGGCAAAACCCGATTGACTGGCAATACTGAATCCGAAAAAAAATATCACTGAGTCCAGAAGACTATCTCGTCCCCATAAATTTACGGGAAGATGATCCAATACATATGGCTGTAGAGTTCCTTCACATCCTTCAGGATCCTTCCAATCTAATACCATTGCACTTCTATGGGGATTAGACACCACTCCTAGGCCTCGAAGCGTTTGAGTGGCTTGTTGTAACGCCAATGTTTTGGCCATTCTTGACGACAGATGATGCTAAGGTCTGCATCTGTATCCAGTAGCCCATTAAATTTATGCCCTTGAATATTTAGTTTTAGCATGGGGCCAGAATCTAAATTTAAAGAAAGCATAGCCCAATCTACACCTGTGGAGCCTAATCACTTGGAACCTCTTTCTACAGTACAACTGGAAAATTTTTCATGTAGGCTGGGTATTATTAGTAACTGTGCTATTCTATCTCCTGGTGAAATTACTGATATACCCTTTGGAGAACTGGCTATAATTTTTATTTCACCTTCATAGTCGAGATCAATTACCCCAGGACTTATCATAAGTCCTTTTAGAGTAGAAGAGCTGCGTCCCAATAATAAGCCTACTGTTCCTTTGGGAAGAGGTCCTTTTACCCATGTGGAAATGAATTGAACTCCCATCTCTGCAGTTAGTACTGCTCTGGCGGAGGCACAGATGTCCAACCCTGAGCTCCCTCTGGTTTGTCTGATGAGGGATCTGATGGACAATGTGTCCTGGGCACTACCCTGATGGGATTGCTGGGTTTCTCCAGTGCTGCGTATATTTGTGGTTTTGGGCCCCGGAGCATTGAGCCCCCTTGTCCATTTTTGGCAATGGAGCTCCATGTCTTTGTCCACAATATTGTGGATAAACACCTGGTCCTTGTTCGTTTTTTGATAATGGTGTACCCTCTATGGTGGTTTGAGAACAGCATTCATTAGCCCAAAGTCTCCCTCTACGGCATCGTGGACAAATACCTGGTATTCTACTCCTTTGATACCTAGTTTTGTTAAACCCTCCTCCTATGGGACAATTCCTTTTAAAATGTCCTGTTTCTTCACAATTGTAGCATGTTCTTGGCCTGGCATCTAAAGCCTGTTTTACTGCAGCTGCCACAATTTGCCCTTGTTCATTAATGTCTCTGGCATCTAAAGCCTGTTTTACTGCAGCTTCCACGACTTGCTCTTGTTCTTTAATGTCTCTACATAATTTAATATATGTGTTTAAATCTTCATGTTTCCATGGTCTAATGATATCATTGCACCAAAGATTCGCTTGCTCATAAGCCAGTTGTTTTAGTAATGGCATTGCTTGTTGTGTATTTCCAAAAACTCTGGTAGCTGTTTGAATAAGCCTATCTACAAATTCAGCATAAGGTTCATTAGCTCCTTGTATTACCTTAGATAATTAACCTTGTAAACCTCCATGTCCTTGTAAAGTCTTCCATGCCTTAATTGCATCTAACAATTTACTGAACACTCTTTCAGTTTTTTTTTTTTAATAATTTCTGATTCCGCATTTCTACTATAATACAACCCAACAAGATGACACCAAACAAAACAGCTCCTCAGGAATAGCTGTCAGAGCCCAACTGCCACCACAGGCTTCCCACAAGCCTCTCCCTCAAACACAAGTCTCCTCCTCTTGAGGCCGATTGGCTGGGTCGCATGGGCGGAGCCAAAAAAGTCCCCCAATGAGCAGTTCCGTGGTCTGAAAGGGCAGGGAACCAGCCCAATGTGCATCACCACAGAGGAGCCAATCAGCTAGATGTTGCTGGGGCCGCTGTGAGCCAATCATCCGCTGGCAGTCTGAAAGGTCGGGGAAACCGCTCATTGAGCATCTCCAATGAGCATCACCACAGAGAAGCAAATCAGCTAGATGATGCTGGGGCCGCTGTGAGCCAATCATCAGCCGGCAGACGGAAGTTTGCTGGCAGCTGCAAGTTTACTGGGGCTCCTTTGGCTGTGGCTCTCAACAGATTATTCTCAGAAATATTTAACCACCTAAAATACATATTTGTTTCCTAGTACTGAAAACTAACTTCAGTGAATGGTCCTTATATATCCTAATATTTCTATAGTAACTGACCAAGTTTAACATCAATGCAGTTAGATTCCTATGGGACATGAAATGTATTTTGAAGTTCATTTTTATTCCACACTGGTACATTACTATTTCTTAAGTTTATGGACATCAAAGGGTATAACCTTTCATCCACAAATTCACAAATTTATAGGCATGTGGTTCACTTTCAATCACTTCCTCTTTCAGAAAACATGTATTCCTCTATGATTCTTTAGTGGTCTTTTCAATAGACTTCTTTCTAAAAACATTATTTTCGATTCTATACTCATTTTTGAAGCAAAACTCACACACTCTTCATGATAAACTGTAACCCTAATATTACCATTAGATGTATAACTGGTTGGAATGAATGTATATATATCAATATAAGATTTCCTATATATTTTCAAATATAATTTCAATGCATTATTTAAAGTTGGAACCAGTTATATAATTAATTCACAATATGGTCTATTCATGCATCATCTCTTATTCATCAACACAGGGTACGCCTATTTTATCCGCAATACTAATTTATAAGTTTTCAAAATATTGCTCCTCATATTGGTGGAAGAAATACTCATGTAATCTGATCTAAATATATATTTTACCACAGTAATATTCTTGACACAAAATGCAAAGGTCACACTTATGATTGTACTAAAGCCTAAATTTAAAGTGAGCATGGATTACTAAAAACCTCCATGTCTAGGTTCCCTAATGCGCTCAAATGTCAATCCTATTGGTGACTAAATAATTGTTTCTTCCTAAGATTATATATTCAACCTCAACCCTGTTGAAAATGTCTAATCCTATCACTCACTTTAGACGTTGCCTGATTTCCTAATGTGTCTATTGATACATATTTACTCTCTTTCCTACATATTTTCCCCAGTTCATCATTGTGACTGACTCTTCACATGTGCTGACATTTACATTCACTCTCTAACTAAAACCCTATTGCTAAAGAACTTTTGGTCCAACTCCTAGACTCACTCTTCTTCCTAATCCTACTGACAATCTTCCTAATCCTTTGGACTATCCCTTTTGGAGTGGATGATCTCTTCTAAATTCAGTCATCTGAGGTACAGCATCCTATGCCATTGTAAATGAATTTATCTGAGACCTCGGTACAGAACATAATTCAAGCTTAGTATGCCAATCAATTGCCAAATGCCCTTCTGGGCTTCAAATCTTACCTAGATTTCTGTTTTTGTACTTATATTTCAAGTCTATATTCTTATAAGTATCACAGGTTCCCAAACCATTATTCATCCAGCAGAATGATTCCTAACCAAAATCGAACACACTATTAACCCTAATCATACAATGTTCCGTCAATCTAACTTTACAGAAGAGCAGGGACCGAGTTGGTCTTACAATACAGGAATGTAGGGGATCTTCCATCTGCTGAAAACCTCAAAGGTCCATGCAGAAATGATCCATGGAGAAGATTTAGGCAGCTATTTAGGACCTGAGAGAGCAAAAGTCATCTTCCATGGCAAACAACCTAATAAGGATGAAGGGATGTTTCTGAATCAGCCTCTCTCTTCTTAATGTAGAGAAGTCGGACCAAACCAGGCCTTTGTGGAGAGCTGTTCCCAGGTGCCTGTGGTTTCTATGCCATTCTAATTTGTGAATGTGTCACAGGAAATAGGGGCAGCCTCCATCTTATGAGAACCTAGGAAGCAACTGTTAGGACATATTGGTGGCCAAGTCAGTGACCTCATTCAGTTCCTGAAGGAAGTGACCTCACATACTTCCTTGGTGATGGAATTCTCTGAATTTGGGATCCAGGAAGCCAGGCACGCAGAGCCATTACCCGTCCAAGTCCCAGTGGTCTCACTTGTTTGGATTTACCAAGGATAGAATCAGTCTTTCTAGGTACCTATTCATGTGAAGGTGGCCAAATTCCAAGAAAGCTCTGAAGAGGGGCCTTTACTGACAAGACTGGAATTGGCTCACCACTGCCTCCTGACAACTTCACAGAGTTGGTGAATAACACCAGATCTGAGACAGGAAAGGCCATTTCGGAGGAACATCGTATGGCCTACCAGTCAGAGGACACTCAGAAGAGTCACAGACCTACTTGGGGGAAGGAGGTGCCTGGGTGTGTGGATGTCAGTTTGTGGTTTTGTCTCATGTTCTGAGAATAGGTAAAAAAACGTGATTTATTTCTTTTGGAATGGACTGTTTCTGATAAGTCATTTGACATGGTGAGTGTTTCTATTTCTGTGTATCCCACTGTGTCCGTGGTTGTACACATTAGAAAAGAGAATGCATCAATGAATATGTCCTGTGTAGTAGAATGCCTCCCACCAATCAACCTGTCCAATTTATGAAAGGACTGCGGCTTGCCTTACCAATGGGAAACACCAACAACCTTCCTAAGTTCCTGTTTTGTTCCAGAATTCTGGCCACTAGCCAGAATAGGCTCATCGTTTTTTATCCATGATATGTACCACCTCCAATCCCTGTGACATGACCATGTACTGAATAGCTGAAGGGAATGGCATGGAGAGCATCTCAGAAAACTCAGATATCAGTGTGGCCAGGAAACTCTCAGTGGAGAAACCCTGCTTTGGGCCTTTTGCTTACATTTTGTTCTGTTGCCCTGAATGTCAGGAAGGTATTTGCCTCTGGCCACCCCTTTGTGAAGACTGAAAAAAACAGTTATCAAATGGAAATGAATGAGGATCACCTGTGGCTCTTGGCATAATTGCTTTGGAAAGGGAGGTGTCTGAATCAGCCACTTGGCCCTGTGTGAGGCTCCAGCTTAGCACATGATGGATCTAAAGAAAGATCCCGTGTGTGCATCCAAAACCAAAATGGCAAAAAGATCAGTCATTGTGGATGAAGTCTCTAGCCTTCTTCTGTGATGTTCCTGACTCCATCAAGTGAGAATAGGGATCCTTTGGGTCAAATGAGTTCTTCAAAGCCCTGCAGAAGTGCTTGGGTTTTCTCATGACTCCAAACCACATAAAGAATCTATACCTGACATTCAGTAGGCCTCAAAATGGAGAAGCAGAGGAGTATTAATGGCAGGTCTATTTAATCCCTCCTGGTTTACAGGAATGGTGTCCAGGCCACCCTGACTTTAGGCAAATGAGGGCCAAGGGTGCTCATTTTGGTCACTGTCTTGGGCTGCGCCCCTCATGGAAACCTTCAGCCAGAGGTTATGATGAGTGTCTATATGGAGAAGATGAGGGCCTTGTGGGAGTGTTTAGGTTTTAATTTTGGTCATTTGTGTGGCGATTGGAAGAAATGACTGGGTCCAACTGGGCTTGAACTCTGGTGTGATTTCAAGGGGACTTAGAGACTGAGTTCTGGAACTGAACTCAGAGAAGTATTGCCATGAATTGTGTTGGGATTTTAGCAGGCCACACATGAGAGTCGCCCTTATAAACTGAGATCAAGGTCCAGGGTGGCTTTCCACAGAGCACTGAGAATCTCAGCCTGGATATCACATGATTTTTTCTGAAACACTTGGCAGGCATACTTGAGCGTCAAAACACACATGGACCTCACATTGTAGACCTCAATAGTCCTGGATTTCTGTGACCTTTTGGACACTCCTTGGGAAGACTTGCCTGTGAGAGTTTTCCAGAGGTTTCATTGAAATGAGCTTCCTCACCATTTAATGTTTCCTGAAAAAATTGAAACCAACAGTGCCTCCAACCTCATGCTTGAATAATGGCTCGATAAATACCATGAAATTTTTTAAATTCCTTTGACCAGGTTGCACAGGAGAACCTTTGGATGTACTGTTGCTGACGATGAGTGTACCAGACAGTTCCTTGATTGACTAAGTTTCATGAAAATGGTGTAGAACAGAGATGCCAGTAAGTTCAAGCCTGCTGATTAGTGGACCTAGAGCAGAGATGTGCAGTTTTGTGATAAAACTTCTGTCGTGGGGCCTTGTGGATCTGCCTTTGACTTTCAAATGGCATGTGGCTGACATGGTGCATCCAGCAGACCCTTATATGTAAAGGCATCTTTTTATAACAAGAGGTTTAAGGGAAATGTTCACAATCAGGTTATTATGGTCAAGGGGGCAAACTATGTGGGCTAGAAACCTGGTTGGTGCATTCTCCTGCTGACCCTGACCCACCACACATGACAGAACTCCCTCTAGCACTGTGTTCCAGTTGAGCTCCTTGTATTCCATGAAGCAAATACCAAATTCCCAGTGCAGCACCAAGAATCACCACGAAATGTGGAGGATGACCAAATGGTTTCACAGTCAACATGTGGATACACTTAGCTCCCCGTGGCCACAGTTTACCTACAAAGAGAGAATTCAGCACTGCTGCCTCATGTTCATTGGAAAATAAGAAACCATATCCACAAGGTCAAAGAGATGAAGACCCAGCTTTGATGGTCTCCCTAGAAAGGAAGCTAAAGCTCCTGACAACAATATATGTTTTAAGTGCCCAACCTCAGAGACAGTTTCTCAAGAAGTCTTTAGGCAGGCAGAGGTCCATGTTTGTGGAGTTTTTACCCTGTCCCTTACTTTTGGAAACTCCTCTACCACTTCCAAGGTTGTAAACTCCTGATCGTATTCCATTCCAGATATGTAGTCACGGATTTTCTAACTCTTCTCCTCTAATTGTGTCTTACTTGGGGCGAAGGTGATATCTAGGTGTTTTTCTTGATGAGAGTGGGAAAATTTTTGTTTACCACATATTTGCATACACATTGGATTCATTTTCCTATTTTCCATTCGATATACTGAATCCCTGACACTAACTCACACCCTACTAGACTCTGATTACTAATCCTAATATGATGGAGGAAAGTAACCCAAACATTATAGAAACATAAGCAGTTCAGAGGAGGCATGGTGTATAGTTGGACTTGCTTTTTGCATGATAAATGGTAGGTGTTATAAATATAGTCAATTTTTAATTGAAATAGTTCTCCATTGTTTTTAATGTTAACTTGTTTCTGAATTCCTGTCTCCATTTCTCTGGAGCCTATTCAGCACATGTATTTTTGTATGCACATATAGAATCCTACCTGGTATCACACGTACATTTTTGTGAGGTGGCTGACTTTGCAGATACAAATTGTGAAAAGAGATCACTCCTCCTAAACGCTTTTGGATCTTAAAATTCCAACTATGGGTGAGGTTCCTAGTTGAACAACATTATACATAAATCCATGTTCACTAAAATGAATACTTTTTAATCTGTGGATGATATATATTTCATGATAAATTTTGATACGCATATATATTTATATATTGCTACTTTTTAATGTATCTGTGATATATATATATATATATATATATATATATATATATATATATATATATTATACACCCTCCGATTTTTCAAAATATGAAATATATGTGTCTTATATACACTCCCTAAATTTATTCATGTCATGAATGTTGATTTATAATAAAATGTTCACAAGATTATGCTCAGATATATTCATCCACCTGAAATATATATTTGATTCCTAGTACTGAAAACTAACTTTAGTAAATGGTCCTTTCAAATCCTAATGATTCTACAGTAACTGACCCAGTTTAACATCAATGCAAGTAGATTCCTATGGGACATGATATGTATTTTGACATTCATTTTCATTCAACACTGTTACATTACTATTTTTTTCAGTTTTTGCACATCATAGGATATATATTTCATCCACAAGTTAGGAAATTTATACGTTTTTTTATACTTACAATCACTTCCTGCTTCAGAACACATGTATTCCTCTATGTTTCTTGACTCGTCTTTTCATGAGACTTCTTTCCAAACACATAATTTTTCATTTTCATAATCACTTTTGAAACTAAACTCACACACCCTTCATGATAAAACATAACCCTAATATGACCATTAGATGCATTACTCGTTGGAATGAATGATTGTATATCAATATAAGATTTCTTATATATTTTCAGATATCAATTCAATCCATGATTTAAAGTGGAAACAGCTATATTATTTATTCACAGTATTGTCAATTCTTGCATTACTTCTATATTCATAGACACAGGGAACAACTCTGTGTACCCCCAACATTAATTAATACCTCTTCAAAATATTGCTCCCAGAAATGTTAGAAAAAATATGCATGTCACCTGATCTACATATACATTTTATCACTGTAATATTCTGATCACAAAATGCAAAGGTCAAACTTATGATTGTAGCACATCCTAAATGGAAAGTGATCCTGGATTATTAAAAACATCCATGTCCATGTTGCCTAATGCTCTCCAATGTCAATCATATTTGTGACTACATATTTGTTTCTTCCTAAGATTATATATTGAAACTCAACCTGGTTGATCATGTCTAATCCTATCATTCACTTTATACATTGCCTGATTTCATAATGTGTGTATTGATATCTGATTTCCTACATATTTTCTCCAGTTCATCATTGTGACTGACTCTTCACATGTGCTGACATTTACATTCACTCTCTAACCGAAACCCTATTGCTAAGGAACTTTTGTTCCAAAACCTATACACAGTTTTCTTCCTAAACCTACCAACTATATTCCTAATCCTACCGACTATCCCTTTTTGAATGGATGTTCTCTTCTACATTTAATTATCCAAGTAAAGGTCGGGTGAGGTCGAAGGAAGAGACCACCAAGAGACTATCTCATGCAACAGCAAAGGGTTTATTGGGGGTCCAGCATGCTGATGCTCAGAGCTGACTTGAATAGAGTAGAGAGCCCTTAGAAAAGCTTAAGCAGAGCTTATACACTTTCCTTGGTGACGGCAGGGAGGGAAGTTTATTGCTGGGTCAGGGCGAGTGGTCAGTTTGCATGCAATCCAGTGAGGGAGCACATTCTGCAGTTAGTCAGTTGGGGACAGCATATTCTGGGAACAAGATTAGCAAACATTTCTCAAGATTTCAACAGTGTTTTGTTAAGCATACAGGAAAAAAGGAAGTGCAAAGTGCCTATTTTATTAATCTTTCATTCCCCACTTTTTCTTCTGGCTACTTTTAATCATAAAAGTGATCATTGCGGGGTGTCACATTCTATGTTTGCTAGTGGGGTATTACCATAAGTTTAACTCGTCCAATTTGAGCTTGGAGAAAAGAAATTACACGGTTGAGCAAACAGGGTTTTATAGTTAGCAATAATATGAGGATTATTATTGAAATGGCCAGGGTTGATAAATGCGTAGTTAACCAGGGGGACTGTGTGAACCAAGACTCAAACCACCCTTTTTGGGCCTCTCTCTCTCAATGACACTCTTCAAGGCATCTTTTTAATTTACTCCAAATTTTTTTACAACTCCAGTATGGTCGGCAAAAACACAAGATTCTCCATCAATGCAGAACAAAGGCCCCCTTCTTTCATGAAGAGGAGGTTCAACCCTCGCCTGTTCTGTAAAACAACTTCAAAGACAGAGGTTAAAGATTCCTGCAAAGCCAAGATGGAGGTTCCTAATATCTTTAAGTTTTGGTCTATTGCTGCTTCTAATTGTGTCATTTGTTGTATCCCATGGACCAAGGCAGTGGTTCTTGTGCTCACACCTGCAGCAACTCCTATTCCTAATAGGATGGCTAAAGTGATGGATATATGTTCTCAGTGGAACCGGGTTTTATGCCCCCTTATTTGATCTTCAAATGAACCTGCATTATGGTAAAGCACTCTGGGAAACCTCTGCACCTTTACAAAATTAATCACATCGTCTTGACAATTTCATGAAAACATAAACAATGCTTAAGTCTATAGAATTATACTGTTGTAGAGACGGACATGGCAAGGCACCTAAGATACTACCAAAAACAGGGAAACTTTCCATTTTATTTGCAACCGGATTCAGAGGGCATTACTTCTGTTATAATCAATTAATTCCCGGAAACCCACGTTTAGGTAGTTTCAGAATTTTGTACCCAACATATAAGGGAAGGGGCGCAGAAGTTCACAGCCTGCAGAAGTTCACAAAAAGCAGATTTTTTCTGTTTTTTTCCTCTGTTCTGGGCAAGTTAACTTTTCAAGGCCACCTGGGTGAAGGAGAGCTTTTTCTTCCCTTTATTTTTTCCCCCTTCCAGCTGTTACCATGGAGCCCAGTTAGTAACTTCTTTATCTTAGAAATGTAGCCATCTCTGTGAAGCCCCAGCTCAATGCCAAAGGCCTTGTTCACATATTTTGTGAAAAACTAGTAAGGGGGTGTCTAACTTAGGAGTGCTGATATTTTTAGCCAGTGGCCAAGTACAACAGGGCAACAGGAAAAGAGGAAGTTTATCTACTTTGAAGTCTTTCATGGGGACTCTTTTGCTGAAAGTCCTAAAGTCAGTCATGCTGAAGACTTCTGTAGAATTTCAGTTAATGTTTTTCTGTGGGCCTGGAACAGAGGGGGGAGATGGGGAAGGCGTGGCTTTGAGCAGCTCCGTGGATCTGAGAATGAGGTAGCAGAGATGTGAAAGAATACTGGGAAAGGGGTTTGTGATTTTCCTAGCAACAAAAAGGTGAGCAGTAGAACAGGTAGAGCAGAGGGGAAGATGGGAGTTAGTATGCCTAAAAGCATGTGAGGGACTTTAAATTCTTAGTAATCTGTTTTCAGTGATGACAAAGAAACTTTAAAGGCCATTTTCACTAAATCTTGGATAGGGGTCTGAGGGTTCTCCTCAGCTGGTTTGAGCTTTGGGTTAGCTGGTAAGAGGAACTGGTGGGACCCGGTGCGGGCACTGACTGGAGAAGAGAGGAGTGATTCGGTGGAGGGTCACCTTAGTACCTGCTACCTCAGCAAGGGGGCAATGGTCTTAGATCCGGCGGAGGTTTGGGTGTTTGATCTAGTAATTGGAGGGGAGAAATCATGTTGCTGAGGTGAGAGTGACAGCAGAGAGTCTGGAGCAGAAGGCTGAGTGTGAGGACCTATTGGAGAAGCATAGTTCAGGATGTGAGCGAAGGAGGGAAAAGGCCTCCACATAGGGAAATCTCCTTTCACCCTTTTGAGGACTTTCAGAAGTTAAAAAGGTCAGGCAGAATTTGAGGATCTAGAGACCCCTCTATGGGCCATCGGTTTTGGTGATCTAATTGGTAATAGGGCCAATGCTGTGTACAGAAGTTGATGAGGAGTTTGGGTTCCATCATGCACTGCCTGTATGATCACAACCCTATGACTTACAGAAGAAGTCGGCATTCCCCCCACACAACCGTGACTGTTTGTGGCTTTGGTAGTCCACCAGGCAAACATAGTAATCTAGGCTAGCCAACCTGCATCTGGCTTGCGTGTCCCTACATCCATAATGATTGTTTCCATTATCAATGGTGCAGAATGGATTTAATGGAAATTTAGTGGGATCCTCTTCATCAGGTATATCCCAATAGGAAAGACCTATAGCCAGCTGACAAATGTCTGGGTGGATAGATGTCCACCAAGTCCCTAAGTGGGCTGTATGCGAGATAGATCATACTTCTTTACCAGTAGGATTTGTGATCAGCCATCCCTGCTGAACGGGTTGAATAGGTTTAGGACTACTGGTGGTCAAGGGGAGAGTGTATAGCCTTAGACACAGGGTAAATACACAATTTGAAAGTTTTACCAATTTTTTCCTGTTTCAAGCCAGAGTCTGGACAGGGTCAGGCTTGAGATGAGAGGTATGGATCCAGGAAGTGATTCTTCCTACCTTTACCGCTGTAGGTGTTATAAGTAGCACCTTGTATCGTCATTTCCAGTGGGGTTCCAGGGATGACACCTGATGTCGACTTACATAGATGAAGTCTCTTACTTGATATCGATGTAGAGTCCACTCGTCCCCAGGTTGAGAGGCATTGGCCATCTGTTTTCACAGGTATCCCTGAGTTCTTTCAAGAGCTTTAATTCAGTCAAGCAATGGGGTGTGGAAGGAATTGTTAGGTCTTAGAGTTGGGGTTAGGTCCCTTACTGAAGGAGGGGCACCATGGACAATTTCATAGGGGGTGAGGTTACACGAAGAAACAGAGGGAGTATTTCTTCCATGAAATAGTGCATAAGGCAGGAGCATAGTACAATCTATTATGCAGGTTTCTAAGCTTAATTTCGTTATGGTCTCTTTAATGGTTCTATTCATTCTTTCTACCTGTCCTGAACTCGGTGGTCTATAAGCACAATATAACTTTTAATTAATCCCCAGGGTTTTGCCTAACCCCTGACTTACCTGGGCTACAAACGCCAGTCCATTATCAGACCTTATTACTTAAGGCAGGCCGTATCTTGTAAAAATATCTTTCAGGATCTTCTTGACGACCATTTGCGCTGTTTCGTTTTTTTTTTTTTTTTTTTTTTTTTTTCTGGAAAAGGCTTCAATCCATCCTCAAAATATATCTACAAAGACTAGGCGATATTTAATTTCAAACCTTGCTGGCTTAATTTTAGTAAATTCCACTTCCCAGAATTGTCCTGCTCTGGTTCCTCGTAGGTGCTTTTTGGCAGGAAGCTTGGAATGGTAAGCATTATCCATGACAGACCTGACAGGCTTTTGATACCCATTCAGTTATTTCCTTTTGCTTTGAGTAGGTTAGTAAAAAACTCTGTTCTTGATCCTTCAGGAATGAATGCAATTTCTTTGAACCAAGTTGAGTGAGTTGATGTACATTTGCTACTGACATATATAGAGCCGTGACTATAGGAGTTTTTACTGAAGGATTTAGAAATTCCACTTGTGGTCCTTCAGGGTTAAAAGTTATTTTGGCCCGGAGCTTGGTGAGCAGATCTCTGCCCATCAATGGGGCCGGGCATTCTGGGATTACTAAGAACGAGTGATGGATTTTTCCTTTCCCCTGGTCCATGGTCCTCTTAGTTGTCCAAGCCCGATATTTTCTACCATTAGCCCCTTGAATTAGAGACCTTTTATTTGATAGAGAGACCAATGGGGCCTTAAGGGCAGAGTATATTGCCCCTGTATCCACTTCAAAGTTTGCTGGGGTCCCCTCCACTTCAAAATTTACCCTGAGCTCTCAGAGGGGATCTGAGCCCCAACGTTCTTAGTCATCCTCCAGAGTCAGAATGGCTGGCTAGAGTGGCTGTCTCTTTCAATGGCACTCTTTGATGCAGTGTCCTTTTTCTTTACAGTAGGCACATTAAATTGAGGCCAGGGGTGGCCTCTAGTATGGGCCCCGATATCCATTCCTGTCTCCATGTTTCTTATTTCTGGCCTATTTGTTGTTGTGACCAGGACCTTAGTCAATGCCTTAGTCTGTCTTTTGTTTCTTTTATCCTCCCTTTGCTCCCTACTCTTCCTCAGTTTCTCTCTTATAGTATACCTTCTCGGCTACTCTGACTAAATCTCTCAAAGTCATATCTTGTAATCCATCTAAGCATTGTAACTTTCTTTTAATATCCAGGGCAGCTTGCCCATAAAGGCCATCTTGACAGATGCCTTTTGATCCTCTGCCTGAGGATCGAAAGGAGTATATCTCCTATATGCCTCCATAATTCTCTCTAAAAACATAGAGGGAGATTCATCAGGCCCTTGAATAATCTCTCTTAACTTGGCAAAATTTGTTAGTCGCCTAGCGGCCACTAAGATACCCACAATTAGAGACCAGCGATAAGTGGACAGATGCTCCCTACCTTCAAAGGTGTTGGGGTCCCAGTTTCGTCGATTCAAGGGAAAGCCGGGTTGAATATGTTGGGAAGTTTTGTCGGTCACCCATCTGGTCAGAGGATATTTTCTCCAGCATCCAAGAGGATTCTCTTTTGTTTCTCTATCATGAAGAGACAACCCTAGGTGTTGTTGACAGTCATCCCAAGTAGGCTGGTGTGAAAACATCAATGACTCAACCACACCTAGGAGCCGGGTGGGGTCCTCGGTAAAAGGGGGATATTTATTTTTCCAGTTATATTGGTCTGAAGAGGAGAAAGGTTAATACTGGTAGGCTTGCATTTTTCCCCCAAGGCCGTTGTCAATCATTGGCCCCTAGGGATGAGGGGGAGCATCATTCGAGTTCCAGGTTTTTCAATCATTCACTGCTGGTGAGTACCTTTAGCTGGGCTAGCTTCCTCCAGAGGAGGAGGGGCTGTGTGTGCTGCGGGGAAATTATCTGGAGGGCGCTGGGCTGGCTTATCTTCCTCCAATGGTGGAGAGGTTGAGTCAGCAGCAGGGGAATCACTTAGAGGGTGTTGGTCTTTTGGGGACGTGGGCAGGAGATAAGGAGGGGGACGAGAGTCCAGTAGAGTCAAATCTTGTGACTCAGGGAGAACAGAGGGTGGAGGAGGAGGAGGAGCAGAGGGTTTGAGAGATCATGGGGGAAGGAGTAGGAGCGGGGGTAGGGGCAAGGAAATGCTTCACCCATGGAGGAGATTTGCAGAGGTCCTGCCAAGTTAAGATATATGGCTGTTGATCCGGATGGATATGTGGCCCTGGCTGAAAGACAATATCCTCTGACTTTTTAAATTAGTGGGAAGTAGAAAGATCCTTCTAGGGGCCATCCGAATCCAAAGGTGGGCCATTCTGAGGCACAGAGAGTCTGCCAGGTCCAGAATTTTACTGAAAAAGAAAGATTCTGAGCCCTTAAGGGTACTTTGGTCCAGTGATCAAGGGTCAGGGACAGAGGCATTGAAGTGCTCTGTCCCATAATGAAAGATACACAAACAGTAAAAGCGATGACACACGACACAGACAAGACAAGAAAATAAAGACAGACAATGGAACTTCCAACACTGAGACCAGGACTAAGTATCTGGCCAAACCTGATGGGCTGGCGATACCGAATCTGAAACAAAATATCACTGAGTTGAGGAGACTATTACTCCTCGATTTCCCGAGTACTCTGGTGCATCCCCCAGGGATGTGGCCTGTGGCTCTGTGACACTAATGTCAGCCACCATCGGAGAGAGGTCACACTCTTCATTGACAGCCATTTTGCGAAGCCCTAACCTGAAACCTGAAACCAGAAAGAGGCACCATACATACCCCAAGAGGAGCCTGTTGGGGTCTCTCGTTCACTGCTGCCGGATCTCACTGGAACCTCCATATGTAAAGGTCAGACGAGCATCGGGTGAAGAGACCACCAAAAGACTGTCTCATGCAAAAGCAAAGGGTTTATTGGGGGTCCAGCATGCTGGGGCTCAGAGCTCACTTGAATAGAGCAGAGAGCCCTGAGAACAGCTTAAGCAGAGCTTATATACTTTGCTTGGAGAGGGCAGAGAGGGAACTTTATTGTTTGGTCTGGGCGAGTGAGCAGTTTGCGTGCAACCGGGTGAATGAGTACATTCTGCAGGTTGGCAGTTGGGGACAGCACATTCTGGGAACAAGATTAGCAAACAGTTCTCAAGATTTCAAAAGTGTTTTGTTAAGCATACAGAAAAACGGGAAGTGACATTTACGTATTTTACTAAATTTTCATTACCGAATATACTTTGCCAGATTTCCTAATGTCTCTATTGAAATCTGCTTTCCTACATATTTTCCCCATTTCATCATTGTGACTGACTCTTCACATGTGCTGACATTTACATTCACTCTATACCTGAAACCCCATAGCTAAAGAACTTTTGGTGCAAATCCTATACTCACTCTCCGTTCTAAACTTACCGACTATCGTCCTAATCCTACCGACTATTCTTTTTTTAAATTTTTTTTTTCTTAAAGAAAGAGTTAGAGAGAGAGGGAGAGAGAGAGAGAATTTTTTAACATTTATTTTTTTTAGTACTTGGCAGACACAACATCTTTGTTTGTACGTGGTGCTGAGGATCGAACTCGGGCTGCACGCATGCCAGGCGAGCGCGCTACCACTTGAGCCACATCCCCAGCCCCCCAACTATCCCTTTATGACTGGAAGTTCTCTTTGACAATAAATAATCCAAAGTACAAGGTCCTATGCATTTGTATATTGATTTATCTGAGACATCTGTGCAGAAAATAAATCAATGCTAAATATTGCAATCAAGGGCCCAACACCCTTCTGGGCTTCAAATATTACCTTTATTTCTGTTTTCGTGCTTATATTTCACCTATATATTCTTGAAAATATCGAAGGTTCGCCATACCATTATTCATCCAGCAGAATGATTCCTAACCCCAATCGAAACTGTTATTAACCCTAACCATACACTCTTCCCTCAATCTAACTTTACAGAAGAGCAGGGACAGAGTTGGTCTTACAATACAGGAATTTACGGTTTCTTCCAACTGCTGAGAAACTCAAAGGTCCACGCAAAAATGATCCCTGGAGAAGTTGTAGGCACATATGTACGAACTGAGAGAGCAAAAGTCATCTTCCATTGAAAACAACCTGGTCAGGATGAAGGGATGTGTCTGAATCAGCCTCTCTCTTCTTAATATGGAGAAGAAGGACCAAACTAGGCCAGTGTGGAGAGCACTTCCCGGGTTGATATACCATTCTAACTTGTGAAAGTGTCACAGGATGTAGGGGCAGCCTCCATTTTATGGGACACTTTGAAGCAACTGTTAGGACAAAGTGGTTGCCAAGGCAGTGACCTCATTCAGATCTTAAAGGAAGTGACCTCACCTAACAACCTTTGTGATGGAACTCTCTGAACTTGGGATCCAGGAAGCCAGGCACCCAAATTCAGTCTCAGTCCCAGTCCCAGTCGCAGTGGTTTCAATTGTTCAGATTTACCAAGGACAGAGTCAGTCTTTGTTGGTACCTACGGAGGTGAGGATGCCCAAATGCCAGGAAAGCTCTGAAGAGTGGCCTTTCCTGAGAAAGCAGTTAGTGGATCACCGCTGGCTCCTGAGAACTTCACAGTGTTGACCAAGGAGACCAGATCTGAGACAGGACAGGCCATTTTGGGGTAACATAGTATGGCCCACCAATCAGAGGACACTATGGATAGTCACAGACTGACTTGGGGGAAGAAGGTGTCTTTGTGGATGTGGGTGTTGGTTTGTGGTTTTGTCTCATGTTCTGAGAATAGGTAATAAAGGCGGTTTTTTGGTTTGAAGTGAATTGTTTCTAATAAGTCTTTTGAAAAAGCGAGTGTTTCTAAGTCTGTGTATCCCACTGTGTCCGTGGTTCTAGACATTAGAAAAGAGAATGCATCAATGGATGTCTCCTGTCTAGTAGAAATCTTCCCAACATTCATCCTGCCAATTTATGAATGGACTGCGGCTTTCCTTATGAATGAGCAACACCTACTATCTTCCTAAGATTATATTTTGTTCCTGAATCCACTCCACTCTCCAGAATAGGCTCATGGTTATGTGTCCAATATATATACCACCTCCAAGCTCTGTGACATGGCCATGTACTGGATAGCTAAAGGGAATGGCGAGCATCTCAGAAAACTCAGATATCAGTGTGACCAGGAAAGTCTCAGTGGAGAAATCCTGCTTTGGGCCATTTGCTTACCTATTGTTCTGTTGCCCTGAATTTCAGGAAGCTTTTTGCCTCAGACCACCCCTTTGTGAAGCCTGAAGAAATGAGTTGTCAAATGCAAATGAATGGGCATCACCTGTGGCTCTTTGCTTGATTGCTTTGGAAAGGGATGTGTCTGAATCAGCCTCATGACCCTATGTGAGGCTGTGGCTTAGATTCTTAGCACCTGATGGATCTAAAGAAAGATACCATGTGTGCATCCAAAACCAAAATGGCCAAATGAGCAGTCATTGTGGATTAAGTCTTTTGCTTTCCTCTGTTAGGTTCCTGAAATCCATCAAGTGAGAATAGGGATAATTTGGGTCAAATGAGTTCTTCAAACCCTGCAGAGACTAGCCCACAGGTGCTTGGCTTTTCTCATGACTCCAAATCTCATAAAGAATCTATACCTGAAAGTAAGTAGGCCCCAAATTGGAGATGCAGAGCAGTATTAAGTGCAGGCCTATTTAATCACTCTTGGTTCTCAGGAAGGGTGTCCAGGCCACCCTGACTTTAGGCAAATGAGGGGCAAGGGAACTTATTTGGATACTTTCTTTGTCTGCACCCCTCATGGAAATTTCCAGCCAGAGGTTATGATAAGTGTCTATATGGAGGATGTTGAGGGCCATGTGAAAGTGTTTTGGTTTTAATTCTGGTCATTTGTGTGGCGGTTGAAAGAGATGACTTAGTTCACCTGGGCTTGAACTCTGGTGTTATTCCCCTTAGAGACTGAATTCTGGAACTGTCCTCAGAGAAGTATTGCCATGAATTGTGTTGGGATTTTAGGAGGCAACACATGAGAGTCACCCTGAAATCTGAGATCTAGGCCAAGGTGGCTTCCACAGAGCACTGGGAATCTCAGCCAGGATTTCACGTGATTTTATTCTGAAAGTCTTGGCAGCCATAATTGAGAGTCAAAACACACATGGACCTCACATTTTAGACCTCAATGGGCCTGGATTCATGTGAAATATTGGCCACTCTTTGGGAAGCCTTGCCTGTGAGAGTTCTCCAGAGATTTCTTTGAAATGAGCTTCCTCACCATTTAATGTTTCCTAAATAAATTGAAACCCACAGTGCCTCCAACTTCATCTTTGAAAAATAGCTATGTACATACCATGGATTTTTTGAAATTTCCATGACCAGGTGGCAATGGAGAAACTTTGGATGACTTGTTGCTGATCATGAGTGTACCAGACTGTGCTTGGATTTACTTGGTTTCATGAAAACAGTGTAGAAAAGAGATCCCTGTAAGTTGGAGACTGCTGAGTAGTGGGCCTAGAGCAGTGGTGTGCAGGTATGTGATAAAACATCTGTGGTGGTACCATGTGGATCTGCCCTTGGATTCCAAATGGCTTGAGACTGACATGGTGATGTCAGCAGACCCTTATATATAAAAGCATCTTGTTATATGGAGAGGTTTCAGGGCAATGTTCAGAATCAGATTGCTATGGACAAGCGGGCAAGCTATGTGGGGTAGAAGCCTGGTTGGTGCATTTTCCTGCAGACCTTGACCCACCACACGTGACAGAACTCCCTCCATAACTGGTACCTGTTGAACTCCTTGTATTTCCTGAAGCAAATACCAAATTCACCATGCAGACGCAAGAAACACCTCGAAAAGTGGAAGATGATCAAATGGCTTCACAGTCCACATGGGGAGACACTTAGACCCCAGTGGCCACAGTTTACCTACAAAGAGAGAATTCAGCACTGCTTCCTCATGTTCATTGGAAAATAAAAAAAAAAACATATCCTCCAGGTCACAGAGATCAGACCCAGCTTTGTTGGTCTCACTAGAAAGGATGCTAAAATTCCTGACAACAACATATATTTCAAGTGCCCAACCTCAGAGGCAGTTTCTCAAGAGTCTTTAGGCCCAATGAGCTCCATGTTTGTGAAGTGTTTACCCTGTCCCTTACTTTTGGAAACTCCTCTACCACATCCAATATTGTGAACTCCTGAATATTTTCCATTTCAGATATGTATTCACAGATTTCCTAACTCTTCTTCTCTAATCGTGTCTTATTTGGGGCAAAGGTAATGTAAAGGCAATGTTCTGGATGAGAGTGGGAATATTTTTGTGTAGCACATATTTGCATACACATTGGATTCATTTTTCTATTTTCCATTCGAATTACTGAATTCCTGACACTAACCCATACCCTAATAGACTCTGACTACTAATCCTAAAATGGTGGACAAAAATAACCAAACAGAATGGAAATGAAAGCAGTTCAGAGAAGGCATGGTGTATAGTTGGACTTTCCTTTTGCATGATAAAGTGTAGGTGTTATAAATCTAGTCAATTTTTAATTGAAATAGATCTCCATGTGTTTTTAAAGTTAACAAATATGTGAATTTCTGTCTCCCTTTCTCTGTAGCCTGTTCAGCACATGTATTTTTATATGCAAATATAGAAACATAACTGGTATCACACGTACATCCTTGTGAGTTTGGCTGTCTTGGGAGATACAAATCATGGGAAGAGATCACTCCTCCTAAACGCTGTTGGAACTTAAAATTCAACCTATGGGTGAACTTCCTAGTTGAACAATATTATACATAAATCCATGTTCAGTAAAATGATTATTTTTGGATCTGTGGATGATATATGTTTCATAGTGAATTTCGATTGGCATGCATATTGATACATTTTAGTGTCTGTGTGTGTGTGTGTGTGTGTGTGTGTGTGTGTGTATATATATACATAAATGCACACACACACATATCTATATATATATATATATATACACTCTCAAGATTTTTCAAAATATGAAATATATGTTTCTTATTATACACTCCCTAAATTCATTCGTGTTCATATATGTAAATTTATAGTCAACATTTCACAAGATTATTCTCATAAAAATTCATCCACTTGAAATACGTATTTGTTTCCTACTACTGAAAACTAACTTCAGTGAATAGTGCATACAAATCATAATATTTCTACAGTAACTGACCCAGTTTAGCATCAATGCAAGTAGATTCCTATGGGATATGATGTGTATTTTGACGTTCATTTTCATTCAACACTGGTGCATTACTATTTTTTCAGTTTTTGCACATCATAGGATATATATTTCATCTACAAGTTAGGAAATTTATAGGCTTTTTTTATACTTACCATCAAATCCTGCTTCAGAACATATGAATTCCTCTATATTTCTTGACTCATCTTTTTATGAGATTTCTTTCCAAACACATTATTTTCCATTTCCATAATAACTTTTGAAGCTAAACTCACACACCCTTCATGATAAAACATAACCCTAATATTACCATTAGATGTATAACTCGTTGGAATGAAAGATTGTATATCAATATAAGATTTCTTACGTATTTTCAGATATCAATTCAATCCATGATTTAAAGTGGAAACAGTATATTATTTATTCACAGTATTGTCAATTCATGCATTTCTTCTACATTCATAGACACAGGGTACAACTCTGTGTACCCCCAATACTAAGTTATATCTCTTCAAAATATTGCTCCAAGAAATGTTAGAAGAAATACTCATGTCACCTGATCTACACATACATTTTATCACAGTAATATTCTGATCACAAAATGCAAAGGTCCACTTCTGATTGTAGCAAATCCTAGATGGAAAGTGATCCTGGATTACTAAAAACATCCATGTCCAGGTTGCCTAATGCTCTCCAATGTCAATCATATTGGTGACTACATATTTGTTTCTTCCTAAGATTATATATTGAAACTCAACCTTATTGATAATGTCTAATCCTATCATTCACTTTATACTTTGCCTGGTTTCATAATGTGTGTATTGATATCTGATTTCCTACATAATTTTCCCAGTTCATCATTGTGACTGACTCTCCACATGTGCTGAAATTTACATTCACTCTCTAACCGAAAACCTAGGGCTATTGAACTTTTGGTCCAAATCCTATACTCACTCTTCTTCCGAAACAGACCGACTATCTTCCTAATCCTAACAACTATCCCTTTTTGACTGGATGAACTCTTCTACATTCAATCATCCAGGGTACAAGGTGATATGCCATTGTATATTGATTTATCTGAGACATCTGTGCGAACGAAATTCAATGCTAAGTATTCCAATCAAGGACCCAATGCCCTTCTGGGCTTAAAATCTTACCTAGATTTCTGTTTTCATACTTATATTTCACATCTATATTCTTATAAATATCCCAGGTTCCCAATACCATTATTCATCCAGCAGAATGATTCCAAACTCAAATTGAACATGTTATTAACCCTAATCATACATTGTTCCCTCAATCTAACTTTATTGAAGAACAGGGACAGAGTTGGTCTTAATATAGAGGAATATAGGGGATCTTCCACCCGCTGAGAACCTCAAAGGTCCATGCAGAAATTATCCCTGGGGAAGATGAAGGCAGCTATAAAGGACCTGAGAGGGCAAAAGTCATCTTGTAAGGCAAACAACCTGGTTAGGATGAAGGGATGTGTGTGAATCAGCCTCTCTCTTCTTAATGTAGAGAAGATGGACCAAACCAGTTCTGTGTGAGAGCTGTTCCTGGGTGCCTATGGTTGATATACCATTCTAAGTTGTGAAAGTGTCACAGAAAGTAGGGGCAGCCTCCATCTCATGGGACCCTTTGAAGGAACTGTTAGGACAAAGTGGTTGCCAAACCAGTGACCTCATTCAGTTCCGAACGGAAGTGACCTATCTCACTTCCTTGGTCTTGGAACACTCTGAACTTGGAATCCCGGAATCCAGGCACACAGAACCAGTCCCAGACCCAGTCCCAGTGGGCTCACTTGTTTGGTTTTACCAAGGACAGAATCAGTCTTTCTTGGTACCTACTGATTTGAGAATGGCCAAATGCCAGGAGAGCTTTGGAGAGTGGCCTTCCCTGAGAAAGAAGGTAGTGGCTCAAAGCTGGCTCCTGACAACTTCAAAGAGTTGGCCAAAAATTCCAGCTCTGAGACAGTACAGGGCATTTTGGGGGAACATAGTATGGTACAACAGTCAGAGGAAATTCCGGAGAGTCAAAGACCTACTTGGGGGAAGAAAGTCCTATGTTGTTGTGGGTGTGAGTTTGTTGTTTTGTCTCATGTTCTGAGAATTGGTAGGAAAGGCAGTTTGTTTGATTTGAAGTGGACTGTTTCTAGTAGGTCGTTTGACAAGGCAAGTGTTTCTATGTCAATATATCCCACTGTGTTTGTAGTTGTAGACATTAGAAAACATAATGCATCAATGAATGTGTCCTGTCTAGTATAATGCTTCCCAAAATTCATACTGCCCGATTCATGATTGGACTGCAGCTTTCCTTATGGATGGTTAGCAATGACTAACTTCCTAATTTCCTGTTTTATTCCTGAATTCTGGCCACTCTCTGGAATAGGCTCATGGTTTTCTGTCCAAGATATGTACCACCTCAAAGCTCTGTGACATGGCCATGTACTGGAGAGCTGAAGGAAATGGGAGCATCTCAGGAAACTCAGATATCAGTGTGAACAGTAAAGTCTATGTGGAGAAACCCTGCTTTGGGAATTTTGCTTACCTATGGTTCTGGTGCTGTGAATATCTAGAAGGTCTTTGCCTTAGGCCACCCCTTTGTGAATCCTGAAGAAAAGAGTTTTCAAATGGAAATGAATAGGCATCACCTGTGGCTCTTTGTTTTATTGCTTTGTAAAGAGATGTGTCTTAATCAGCATATTTTCCCAGTGTGATTATTTGGAGAAGTAGATCAGTATTAATGGCAGGCCTATTTGATCATTCCTGGTTAACAGGAAGGGTTTCCAGGCCACCCTGACTTTAGGCAAATTAGAGGCATGGGAGATTATTTTGGGCACTGTCTTTGTATGCACCCCTCATGGAAACCTCAACCCAGGGGTTATGATGAGTGTCTATATAAAAGAAGATGAGGGCCATGTGGGAGTGTTTTGGTATTAATTGTGGTCAGTTGTGTGGCAGTAGGAAGAGATTCCTGGGTCAACATGGGCTTGAACTATGGTGTGATTCCCCTTAGAGACTGAGTTTTGGAACTGAACTCAGAGAAGTATTACCATGAATTCTGTTGGGATATTAGAAGGCCACGCATGAGAATTGCCCTTGGAGACTGAGATTTAGGCCCAGGATGGCTTTCCACAGAGCACTGGGAATCTAAGCTAGGATATCACATGATTTCATTCTGAAAAACTTGGCAGCCATACTTGAGAGTCAAATCACACATGGAACTCACATTGTAGACCTCAATGGGCCAGGCTTCATTTGACCTTTTGGCCACTCTTTGGGAAGACTTGCCTGTGAGAGTTCTCCTGAGCTTTCATTGAAATGAGCTTCCTCACCATTTAATGGTTCCTGAATGAATTGAAACCCACAGTGACACCAACTTCATCCTTGAAAAATGGCTAGGTAAATACCATGGAATATTTGAAATTCCCAAGAGCAGGTGGCACTGGAGAATCATTGGATGTTCTGTTGCTGATCATGAGTGTACCAGACAGTGCCTTGATTTACTGGGTTTCATGAAAATGGTGTAGAACAAAGGTGCCAGTACGTTGGAACCTGCTTAGTAGTGGGCCTAGAGCAGTGGTTTGCAGGTGTATGATAAAACATCTGTGATGGGGCCACATGGATCTGCCATTGGCTTCCAAATGCTTTGTGACTGACATGGTGCAGCCAGCAGACCCTTATATGTTAAGGCATCTTGTTACATTGAGAGGTTTTAGGGCAATGTTCAGAATTGGGTTGCTGCAGACAAGGAGGCAAGCTTTGTTGAATAGAAGCCTGGTTGGGGCATTCTCCTGCACACCCTGACCCACCACACGTGAGAGTACTCCCTCCAGCACTGTGTCCCCGTTGAACTCATGGTATTTACTGATGCCAATACCAAACTCCCAGTGCAGCAGTAAGAATCACCAGGAAAAGTGGAGGATGACCAAATGGCTTCTCAGTCCACACGAGGAGACACTTAGCTCCTAGTGGCCACAGTTTACCTACAATGAGGGAATTCAGAGCTGCTGCCTCATGTTCACTAGAAAATAAGAAACCATGTCCTTCAGGTCACATATATGCAGATCCAGCTTTGATTGTCTCACTACAAAGGAAGCTGAAGCTCCTGACAACAACATATATTGCAAGGTCCCAACTTCAAAGGCAGTTTCTCAAAGAGTCATTAGGCCAGCAGAACTCCATATTTGTGGAGTATTTACCCTATCCCATACTTTTGGAAATTTCTCTACCGCCTCCAAGGCTGTGAACTCCTGAGCATTTTCATTTCCACATACGTATTCACAGATTTTCTAACTCTTCTCCACTAATTGTGTCTTAATTGGGGCGAAGGTTATGTCAAGGCATTGTTCTGGATGAGAGTGGGATGATTTTTGTGTAGCACATATTTGCATACACATTACATTCATTTTCATATTTTCCATTTGAAATACTGAATCCCTGACATTAACCCATAACCTACTAGACTCTGACTACTAATCCTAATATGATGGAGAACAAGAAACCTAACAGAATAGAAATACAGGCCGTTCATAGGAGGCATGGTGTATACTTGGACTTCCCTTCTGCTTTATGAAGGGTATGTGTTATAAATCTAGTAAACTTTTCATTGTAATAGTTCTCCATGAGTTTTTAAAGTTAACACATATGTAAATTTCTGTCTCCCATTCTCTGTAGCCTATTCATCACATGTATTTTTTATGCATATTTAGAATCCTACCTGGTATCACAAGTACATTTTTGTAAGCTCGCTGATTTTGAAAGATACATATTGTGATAAGATATCACTCCCCCTAAATAATGATGGAACTGAAAATTAAACCTATTGGTGAATTTCCTAGATGAACAACATTATATATAAATCGATGTTCAGTAAAATGAATATTTTTGGATATGTGGATGATATGTATTACACGGTGAATTTCGATTAGCATTTATATTGCTACATTATAATGTCTGTGTGTGTCTATCTATCTATCTATCTATATATATATATATATATATATATATATATATATATATATATATATATATACTGTCCAGATTTTTCAAAATATGAAATATATATGTCTTATTATACACTCCCTAAATTCACTCATGTTTCTATATGTGGTTTATAATCAACTTTTCACAAGATAATTCTCAGAAATATTCATCCGCCTGAAATACATATTTATTTCCTAGTACTGAAAACTAACTTCAGTGAATGGAGCTTACAAATCCTAATATTTCTACAGTAACTGAATCAGTTTAACATCAATGCAAGTAGAATCCTACGGGACATGATGTGTATTTTGAAGTTTATTTTTATTCAATATTGGTACATTATTATTTTTTCAGTTTATGGACATCATAGGATATATCATTTCATCCACAAGTTCAAAAATTTATAGGCATTTGTTTCACTTTCAATCACGTCCTGCTTCAGAACACATGTATTCCTCTAAGTTTCTTGACTGGTCTTTTCATGAGATTTTATACCAAACACATTAATTTTGATTTTCATAATCACTTTTGAAGCAAAACTCACATACCATTCATATTAATTATCACTCTGATATTACCATTAGATGTATAACTGGTTTGAATGAATGATTGTATGTCAATATAAGATTTCTTATATCTTTTCAGATATCAATTCTATCCAATATTTAAAGTTTAACCAGTTATATTATTTATTCACACTATGGTCTATTCATGCATTATCTCTATATTCATAGACACAGTGTACACCTCTTTGTACCCCCAATACTAATTTATACGTCTTCAAAATATTGCTCCCTGAAATGGTGGATGTGGACTCATGTCACCTGATCTTTATATACATTTAATCACAGAAATATTCTGGACACAAAATGCAAAGGTCACACTTATGATTGTATAAAAGCCCAAATGGAAAGAAAACATGGATTACTAAAAACATCCATGTCCAGGTTCCCTAATGCTCTCAAATGTCAATCCTATTGGTGACTACATATGTGTTTCTTCTTAAAATTATATATTCAAACTCAACCCAATTGAAAATGTCTAATCCTATCCCTCACTTTATACTTTGCCCGATTTCATTATGTCTCTATTGCTATCTGCTTTCCTACATATATTCCCCAGTTCATCATTGTGACTGACTCTTCACATGTGCTGACATTTACATTCACACCCTAATAAATAACCTATTGCTAAAGAACTTTTGTTCCAAATCCTATACTCACTCTTCTTCCTAAACATACTAACTATCTTCTTAATCCTACCGAGTATCCCTTTTTGACTGGATGTTCTCTTCTACATTCAATCATTCAAGGTACAAGGTCTTATGCTATTGTATATTGATTTATCTGAGACATCGGTGCAGAATGTAATTCAACGCTAAGTATCACAATTAAGGGCCCAATGCCCTTCTGGGCTTCAAATCTTACTTAGATTTCTTTTTTCATACATATATTTCATCTCTATATTCTTAAAATAATCACAAGTTTCCAATACCATTATTCATGCAGCAGAATAATTCCTAACCCAAATGGAACATGTTATTAACACTAACCATTCACTGATGTGTTAATAACATGTTTACAGAAGAGCAGGGACAGTGTTGATCTTACAATACAGGAATGTAGTGGATCTTCCATCTGCTGAGAACCTCAAAGCTCCATGCAGAAATGATCACTGGAGAAGATGTAGGCAGGTATGAAGGACCTGAGAGAGCAAAAGTTATCTTCCATTGCAAACAACCTGGTCAGGATGAAGGGATGTTTCTGAATCAGCCTCTCTCATCGTAATGTAGAGAAGATGGACAAACCAAGACTGTGTGGAGAGCTGTTCCTGGTTCCCTATGGTTGATATACCATTCTAACTTGTGAAAGTGTCACAGGAAGTAGGAGCAGCCTCCATCTCATGGGACCGTTGGAAGAAACTCTTAGGACAAAGTGGTTGCCGAGGCAGTGATCTCATTCAGTTCCTGAAGGAAATGACCTCAAAGCACTTCCTTATTGATGGAACTCTCTGAACATGGGATCCAGGACGCCAGGCACCCAGATCCAGTCCCAGTCCCAGTCCCAGTGGTCTCACTTGTTTGGATTTACCAAGGACAGAATCAGTCTTTCTTGGTACCTACTAAGGTGAGGAAGCCAAATGCTTGGAAAGCTTGGAAGAGGGGTTTTTCCTGGAAAAGCAGGTAGTGGCTCACTCCTGGCTCCTGACAACTTCACAGAGTTGGCCAAGGAGACCAGATCTGAGACAGGACAGGACATTTCGGAGGAACATAGTATGGCCCACCAGTCAGAGGATACTCCGGATAGTCTCATACCTATTTGGGGGAAGAAGGTGTCATTGTCGGTGTGGGTGTGGGTTTGTGGTTTTGTCTCATGTTCTGAGAATAGGAAGAAAAGTCAGTTTGTTTGGTTTGGAGTGAACTGTTTTTAGTAAGTCGTTTAACAAGGCAAGTGTTTCTGGGTCTGTGTATCACACTGTGTCCGTGGTTGTAGACATTAGAAAAGAGAATGCATCAATGGATATGTCCTGTCTAGTAGAAAGCTTCCCAGCATTCATCCTGCCCATTTTATGAATGGACTGTGGATTGCCTTATTAATGGGCAATACCTGCTACCTTCTTAAGTTGCTGTTTTCCTCCAGAATTCTGGACACTCTCCAGAATAGGCTCATGGTTTTGTGTCTAAGTTATGTACCACACCCAAGCTCTGTGACAAGTCAATGTTCTGGATAGCTGAAGGAAATGACGAGCATCTGAGAAAACTCAGATATCAGTTGACCAGGAAAATCTCAGTGGAGAAACCCTGCTTTGGGCCATTTGTTTACCTATTGTTCTGTTGCCCTGAGAGTCAGGAAGTCTTTGTCTCACACCACCCCTTTGTGAATCCTGAAGAAAATAGTTTTCAAATGGAAATAAATAGGCTTCACCTTTGGCTCTTTACTTAATTGATTTGGAAAGAGTTGTGTCTGAATCAGCCTCTTGGCCCAGTGTGATTCTTTGACTTAGATTCTCAGCACCTGATGGATCTAAAGAAAGATCCCATGTGTGCATCCAAATCAAAAATGGCAAAAAGAGCTGTAATTGTGGATGAAGTCTTCTGCCTTCCTCTGTAAGGTTCCTGAATTCCATCAAGTGAGAATAGGGATCATTTGGGTCAGATGAGTTCGTCAAAGCCCTTCTGAGGCTATCCCGTAGGTGCTTAGGTTTTCTCATCACTCCAATTCACATAAAGTATCTTTAAGTGACACTCAATAGGCCTCAAATGGGAAAAGTGGAGCAGTATGACAGGCAGGCCTTTTTGATCACTCCTGGTACAAAGGAAGGGTGTCCAGGCCACCCTGAATTTAGGCAAATGAGGAGCAACGGAGCTTATTTTGGACACTGTCTTGGGCTGCGTCCCTCATGGACACCTCCAGCCAGAGGTTATGATGAGTGTCAATATGGAAGAAGATGAGGACCATGTGGGAGAATTTCGGTTTTATTGTGGTCATTTGTGTGGCAGTTGGAAGAGATGACTGGGTCCACCTGGGCTTGAACTCTGGTGTGATTCCCCTTAGAGACTGAGTTCTGGAACTCACCTCAGAGAAGTATTGCTGTGAATTGTGTTGGGATTTGAGGAAGCCACGCATGAGAGTCATCCTTGGAAACTGAGATGAAGGCCCAGGGTAGCTTTCCACAGGGCACTCTGATCTCAACCAGGATATCACATGATTTTATTCTGAAAGACTTGGAAGCCATTGTTGAGAGTCAAAACAGACAATGACATCACATTTTAGACCTCAATGGCCCTGGCTTCATGTGACCTTTTGGCCACTCTTTGGGAAGCCTTGCCTGTGAGAATTCTCCAGAACTTACATTGAAACCCACAGTGCATCCAACTTCATCCGTGAAAAATGGCTAGATAAATACCATGAAAATTTTCAATTTCCCATGACCAGGTGGCACTGGAGAACCATTGGATATTCTGTTGCTGATCATGAGTGTACCAGACAGTGCCTTGATTGATTGGGTTTCATGAAAATAAGTTGGAGCCTGCTGAGTAGTTGTCCTAGAGTAGTGGTTGGCAGGTGTGTGACTGGTTTTTATGAAGATGGTGCCGAACAGAGATGCCAAGAAGTTGAAGCCTGCTGAGGAGTGGGCATAGAGCATTGGTGGGCAGGTGTGTGATAAAACATCTGTGGTGGGGCCACGTGGATCTGCCATTGGCTTCCAAATGGCTTGTGACTGACATGGTGCAATCATCAGACCCTCCTATGCAAAGGCATCTTGTTATATGGTGAGGTTTCAGGGCAATGTTTACAATCAGGTTGCTATGTTTAAGGGGGCAAGTTATGTGGGATAGAAGCCTGGTTGGTGCATTCTCCTGCATACCCTAACGCACCACACCTGAGAGAACTCGCTCCAGCACTGTGTCCCAGTTGAACTCCTTGGATTCCATGAAGCAATTACTAAACTCCCAATGCAACAGCAATAAACACATATAGAATCCTACCTGGTACCACACCTACATTCTTGTGAGGTGAACGACTTGGCAGATACAAATTGTGAGAGAACATCACTCCTCCTAAACGCTGTTGGAACTGAAAATATAACCAATGGGTGAGCTTCCTAGTTTTACAACATTATATATAAATCCATGTTCAGTAAAATGAATATTTTTAGATCTGTGAATGATATATATTTCATGATGAATTTCGAATAGCATATATATTGCTAGTTTTTAATGTGTGTGTGTATGTATATATATATGTGTGTTTGTATGTATATATATGTGTGTGTGTGTGTGTGTGTGTGTGTGTGTATATATATATATATATATATATATATATATATATATATATATATATATATACATACACACATTCTCCAGATTTTTCAAAATATGAAATATTTGTATCTTAATATACACTCCCTTAATTCATTCATATTCATGTATGTGGATTTATGATCATCTTTTCTAAATATTATTCTCAGAAATATTCATCCACCTGAAATACTTTTTTGTTTTTAGTACTGAAAACTAACTTCAGTGAATGTTGCATACAAATCCTAATATATCTAGAGTAACTGACCCAGTTTAACCTCAATGCAAGAAGATTCATATGGAACATGATGTGTATTTTGATGTTCATTTTAATTAAACACTGGTACATTACTATTTCTTCAGTTTATGCACATCATAGGATATATATTTCATCAAAAAGATCACAAAATTATAGGCATTTTTTCACTTTCAATCACTTCCTACTTTAGAACACATGTATTCTTCCATATTTCTTGACTGGTCTTCTCAAGATTCTTTTTTACAAACACATTATTTTCGATTTTTATAATCACATTGAAGCAAAACTCACACACCCTTCATGATAAACCATAACCCTAATATTAACATTGATGTATAACTTGTTGGAATGAATGATTGTATATCAATATACGATTTTTTATATTTTCAGATATCAATTCAATCCACCATTTAAAGTGGAACCAGTTATATTACTTATTCACAGTTGGTCTATTCATGCATTATCTCTATATTCATAGACACCGGGTACACCTGTTTGTACCCCAAATACTAATTTATAAGTCTTCAAAATATTGCTCCCAAAAATGGTGGAAGAAATACTTATGTCACCCGATCTATATATACATGTTATCACAGTAATATTCTGGACACAAAATTCAAAGGTCAAACTTATATTTGTACCAAAGCCTAAATGGAAAGTGAACATGGATTACTAAAAACATCAATGTCCAATTTGCCTATTGCTCTCAAATATCAATCCTATTGATGACTACATATTCGTTTCTTCCTAAGATTATATATTCAAACTCAACCCTGTTGAAAATGTCTAATCCTATCCCTGACTTTATACTTTTCCTGATTTTGTAATGTCTGTATTGATATCTGCATTCCAACATATTTTCTCCAATTCATCATTGTGACTGACTCTTCACTTGTGTTGACATTTACATTCACTCTGTAACCGAAACCCTATTGCTAAAGAACTTTTGTTCCAAAATTTATACTCACTCTTCTTCCTAAACCTACCGACTATCTTCCTAATTTTACCGACTATCACTTTTGAATGGATGTTCTCATCTACATTCAATCATCCAAGTAAATGTAGGGCGAGTGTCAGAGGATGAGACCACCAAGAGACTATCTCATGCAACAGAAAGGGTTTATTTGGGGTCCAGAATGCTGGGGCTTAGAGCTCACTTGAATAGAGCAGAGAGCCCTGAGAACATCTTAAGCAGAACTTGTATAATTTTCTTGGAGAGGGCAGGGAGGGAAGTTTATTGATGGGTCAGGGGGAGTTAGTGGTTTGTGTGTAAACGCGTGAGGGAGTACATTCTGCAGTTTGGCAGTTGGGGACAGCACATTCTGGGAACAAGATTAGGAAACACTTCTCAACATTTCAACAGTGTTTTGTTAAGCATACAGAAAAACAGGAAGTGACAAGTACATATTTTATTAACATTTCATTCCCCACTTCTTCTTCTGGCTACTTTTAATCATAAAAGTGATTGTTGGGGGGTGTCACATTTTATGTATGCTAGTGGGGTATTAACATAAGTTTAACTTGTCCAATTTGAGCTTGGAGAAAAGAAATTACATGGTTGAGAAACAGGGTTTTATAGTAAGCAATAAAATGAGGATTATTATTGGACCGGCCAGGGTTGATTAAAACGTAGTTAACCAGGGGGACTGTGTAAACCAAGACTCAAACCACCAATTTTGGGTCTCTATCTCTCTTTGATGCTCTTCAAGGCATCTTTTTAATTTACTCATAGGGTTTGTTACAACTCCAGTATGGTCGACATAAAAAAAAAAAAAAAATTCTTTCCTCAATGCAGCACAAAGGCTCCCTTCTCTCATGAAATGGAGGTCCAAACCTCGACTTTTCTGTAAAACAACTTCAAAGAGAGAGGTAAAAGATTCCTGCAAAGTTGTGATGGAATTTTCTAATATCTTTAAGTTTTGATCTATTGCTTCTTCTAATTGGGTCATTTGTTGTGTCCCATGGACCAGGGCAGTGGTTCCTGTGCGAACCCAGGCAGCAACTCCTATTCATAATAGAATGGCTAAGGTGAGAGATATATGTTCCCAACTGAACCGGGTTGTATGCCCCTCTATTTGATCTTCCAATGAACCTGCGTCATATTAGAGCACTCTGGGAAAAATCTGCACCATTACACAATTAATCACTTCTGTTGACCATTTCATAAAAACATAAACAACGTTTAAGTATATAGAATTATATTGTTGTAGGGACGGACAAGGCAAGGCACCTAAGATAGCACCAAAGACAAGGAAACAGTCATATTTGGTTGCAACCAGATTCAGAGGGCATTGCTCCTGTTGTAATCAATTAATCCCCTGAAACCCAAGTTTAGGTAGTTTCAGAATTTTGTACCCAACATGTAAGGGAAGGGGCTCTGAAGTTCACAGTCTGCAGAAGTTCACAAAGAGCAGTTTTTGTTTCTGATTTTTCCTCAGTTCTGGGCAAGTTAAATTTTCAAGGACACCTGGGTGGGGGAGAGCTTTTTTTTTCCCCTGCCAGCTGTTTCCATGGAGCCCAGTTTGTAACTTATTCATCTTAGCAATGTAGCCATCTCTATGAAGCCCCAGCTAAAGGACAGAAGCCTTGATCACATATGTTGTGAAAAACTAGTAAGGGTGTGTCTAGCTCAGGAGTGATGATTTTTTTCAGCCAGTTGCCAGGTAGACCAGGGCAACACAAAAAGAGGAAGTTTATCTACACTGAACTCTTTTATAGGGACTCTTTTGCTGAAAGTCCTAAAGTTAGCCATGGTGAAAACTTCTGGATAAGGTCAGTTAAGACTTTCCTGTGGGCCTGGTACAGAGGGGGAAGACGGGGAATGCAGGGCTGAGAGCAGCTCCTTGGATCTGAGAATGAGGAAGGAGAGATGTAAAAAAATAATGGAAAAGGGTTTTGAGATCTTCCTAGCAACAAAAACATGAGTAGTAGAACGGGTAGAACAGAGCGGGAGATGGGAGTGAGTATCCCAAAAAGCCTGTAAGGGACTTTAAATTCTTAGTAACCTGTTTTCAGTGATGGCAAAGCAACTTTAAAGGCCATTTTCATTACATCTTGGATAGGGGTCTGAGGGCTCTTCTCAGCTGGTTTGAGCTTTGGGTTAGCTGGTAAGAGGACCTGGTGGGACCCAGTGTGGGCACTGACAGGAGAAGAGAGGAGTGAGTGAGTGGAGGGTTACCTCAGTACCTGCTACCTCAGCAAGGGGGCAATGGTCTGAGAAACGGTGGAGGTTTGGGTTTTTAATATAGTAATTGGAGGGGAGAAATCAAGTTGATGAGGTGGGAGTGACAACAGAGAGTCTAGAGCAGAAGGCTGAGGGTGAGCATGTATTGGAGAAGCATAGTTCACAATGTGAGCAAAGGAGAGAAAAGGCCTCCACATAGAGGAATCTCCTTTCACCCTTTTGAGAACTTGCAGAAGTAAAAAAGGTCACACAGAATTTGAGGATCTAGAGACCCCTCTGGCGGCCATCGGTTTTGGTTGTCTAATTGGTAATATGGCCAATGCTGTGTAGAGAATTTCATGAGTAGTTTGGGTTCCATGTGGCAGTCCCTGTATGATCACATCCCCATGACTAACCTGCATCTGGCTCACGTGTCGCTACATCCATAATGTTTGTTTTCATTATCTATGGTATGGAAGGAATTTAATGGAATTTTAGTGGGATCCTCTTCATTAGGGATATCCCAATCGGGAAGACCTATACGCAGCTGACAAATGTCTGGCTGGAGAGATGGCCACCAGGTCCCTAAACGGGCTGTATGCAAGATAGACCATACTTCCGTTCCAGTAGGATTTGTGATCAGCCATCGCTGCTGAACAGGCTTATGAGGGTTAGGACTACTGGTGGTCAAGGGGAGAGTCTATAGCCTTATCCACACAGGGAATCCACAATTTGAAAGGATTTCCAGTCTTTTCCAGTTTCCAGCCAGAGTCTGGACAGGGCACAGGCTTGAGATGAGAGGTAGGGATCCAGGAAGTGATTTTGACTACCTTTACCCTGTAGGTGTTATAAGTAGCACCTGGTATGGTCCTTTTCAGCGGAGTTCCAGGGATGACACCAGATGTCGTCTTACATAGACGAAGTCTCTACTTGATATCGCTGTAGAGTCCCCTCATCCCCAGGTTGGTAGGCAGTGGCCATCTGTTTTCACAGGTATCCCTGAGTTCTTTCAAGAGCTTTAAGTCTGTTAAGCAAGGGGGTGTGGAAGGAATCGTTAGGTCTTAGAGTTGGGGTAGGTCCCTTACTGGAGGAGGGACACCATAGAGAATTTCACAGGGTGTGAGGTTACACAAAGAAATAGATTGAGTATTTCTTGCATGAAACAGTACATAAAGCAGGAGCATAGTCCAATCTTTTATGCCGGTCTCTAAGTTTAATTTCGTTATGGTCTCTTTAATGGTTCTATTCATTCTTTCTACCTGTCCTGAACTCGGGGGTCTGTAAACACAATGGAACTTCCAATTAATCCCCAGGGTCCTTGCTAACCTCTGAGTTACCTGGGCCACGAACGCCGGTCCATTATCAGATCCTATTACTTTAGGCAGGCCGTACCTTGGAAAAATATCTTCCAGGATCTTCTTGACCACCATTTGTGCTGTTTCATTTTTCTTTTCTTTTCTTTTCTTTTTTTTTGGGGGGGGAAGGCTTCAATCCATCCTGAAAATGTATCTACAAAGACTAGGAGATATTTAAGTCCATTCCTTGCTGGCTTAATTTCAGTAAAGTCCACTTCCCAGAATTGTCCTGGTCTGGTTCCTCGTAGGTGCTTTCCTGCAGGAAGCTTGGAAGGGTAAGAATTAACCAATTGATGGACCCAACAGGCTTTTGTTATCCATTCAGTTGTTTCCTTTCACTGTGAGTTGGTTAATGGAAAACTCTGTTCTTGATCCTTCAGAAATGAATGCAGTTTCTTTGAACCAAGGTGAGTGATTTGATGTACATTTTCTACTGACATAGTTAGAGCCGTGATTTTAGGAGTTTTTACTGAAGGATTTAGAAATTCCACTTGGGGGCCTTCAGGGTAAAAAGTTATTTTGGCCCAGAGCTTTGTGAGCAGATCTCTGCCAATCAATGGGGCCGTGCATTCTGGGATTACTAGGAATGAGTGATGGATTTTTCCTTTCCCCTGGTCCATGGTCCTCTTAGTTTTCCAAGCCCGATATTTACTGCCATTAGCCCCTTGAATTAGAGACCTTTTATTTGATAGAGGTTCCAATGGGGCCTTAAAGGCAGAATATCTTGCCCCTATATCCACTTCAAAGTATACTGGGGTCCCCTCCACTTCAAAAGTTACCCTGAGCTCGGGGAGAGGATCTGAGCCCCGACTTTCTTAGTAATCCTACAGAGTCAGAATGTCCAGCTGGCCTGGCTGTCTCTTTCTAGGGCACTCTTTAGCCCAGTGTCCTTTTTTTTAGAGTAGGCACATTGAATTGAGGCCAGGGGTGGCCTCTTGTGTGGGCCCCGGTGTCCCTTCCTGTCTCCATGTTTCTTAATTTCTGGTCTATTTGTTGTTGTGACCAGGATCTTAGTCAATGCCTTAGTCTGTCTTTTGTTTCTTTTATCCTCCCTTTGCTCCCTAGTCTTCCTCAGTTTCTCTCTTATAGTATACCTTCTTGGCTTCTCTGACTAAACCTCTCAAAGTCATATCTTGTAACCCATCTAAGCATTGTAACTGTCTTTTAATATCCAGAACAGCTTGCCCAATAAAGGCCACCATGACAGATGCCTTTTGATTCTCTCCCTGAGGATTGAAAGGATTAAATATGCTATATGCCTCCATAATTCTCTGTAGGAACATGGAGGGACATTCATCAGTCCCTTGAATAATCTCTCTTACCTTGGCCAAAATAGTTGGTCGCCTAGCGGCCACTAAGATACCCACTATTAGAGCCCGGCATTAAGAGGAAGGATGCTCATTACCTTCACAGGTTTTGGGGTCCCAGTTGGGTCGGTGCAAGGGAAAGGCGGCTTTGCATATGTTGGGAAGTTTTGTCGGTCACCCATCTGGTCAGAGAATATTTTTTTCTAGAATCCAGGAAGATTCTCTTTTGTTCCTCTGTCATGAAGAGAGTCCCTAGGAGTTGTTGGCAGTCATCCCAAGTAGGCTGGTGTGAAAACATCAATGACTCAACCACACCTGAGACCCAGGTGGGGTCCTCGGTAAAAGGGGGATTGTTATTTTTCCAGTTATTTAGGTCTGAAGAGGAGAAAGGTAAATACCGGTAGGCTTGCATTTTTCCCCCATGGTTGTCATCAATCATTGTTCCTTAGAAATGGAGAGGGAGCATCACGTGAGTTCCAGGGATTTCAATCATTCAACGCCGGCAAATTCCTTTAGCCGGGCCAGCAACCTCCAGGAAAGGAGGGGCTGTGTTTTCCGCAGGGGAGTTATCTGGAGTGCGCTGGGCTCGCTTATCTTCCTCCAATGGCGGAGAGGCTGAGACAGCAGCAGGGGAATTACTTAGAGGGTGTTGGGGGTTGGGGGACGAGGGCAGGGAATAAGTAGTAGGACGAGAGTCCAGTAGAGTAAAATCTTGTGACTCAGGGAGAACAGAGGTTGAAGGAGGAGGAGAAGCAGAAGGTTTGAGAGAGCATGACGGAAAGAGTAGGAGCGGGGGCAGGGGCAAGGAAAAGCTTCACACATGGAGGAGGAGAATTGCAGAGGTCCTGCAAAGTTGAGATATATGTCTCTTGATCCTGATGTCTATGTGGCGCTGGCTGAAAGTCAATATCTCTGACTTTTTAAATTAGTGGGAAGTAGAAAGATCCTTCTAGGGGCCATCTGAATCCAAAGGTGGGCCATTCTGAGGCACAGAGAGTCTGCCAGGTCCAGCGTTTAACTGAAAAAGAAAGATTCTGAGCCCTTAAGCGGACTTTGGTGCAATGATCAAGGGTCAGCAAAAGAGGCATTGAAGTGCTCTATCCCATAATGAAAGATAAACAATCAGTAAAAGCAACGACACACGACACAGACAAGACAATACAATAAAGACAGGCAATGGACGTCCAACACTGAGACCAGGACTGAGTAGCCGGCAAAACCCGATGGGCTGGCAATACCGAATCTGAAACAAAATATCACTGAGTCGAGGAGACTATTGTTCCTCGATTTCCCGAGTTCTCTGGGGAGTCCCCCAGTGACGTGGCCTGTGGCTCTATGACATGTCTCTCAGCCACCGTGGGAGAGAGCTCACACTCTTCATCAACAGCCATTTGCCAAGCCCTAACCTGAAACCTGAAACTACAAAGAGGCACCTTACATACCCCGAGAGGAGCCCGTTGGGGTCTCTCATCTGCCGCTGCTGGATCTCAGTGGAACCTCCATATGTAAAGGTCAGGCGAGCGTCCGGGGAAGAAACCACCAAGAGACTGTCTCATGCAAAAGCAAAGGGTTTATTATGGGTCCAGCATGCTGGGGCTCAGAGTTCACTTGAATAGAGCAGAGAGCCCTGAGAACAGCTTAAGCAGAGCTTATATACTTTCCTTGGAGAGGGCAGGGCAGGATGTTTATTGATGGGTCCGGGCGAGTGAGCTGTTTGTGGGCAACCGGGTGAGGAATTACTTTCTGCAGTTTGGCAGCTGAGGACAGCACATTCTGGGAACAAGACTAGCAAACATTTCTCAAGATTTCAACAGTGTTTTATTAAGCATACAGAAAACAGGAAGTGATAAGTACCTATTTTATTAACCTTTCACTACGGACTACACTTTGCCAGATTTCCTAATGTCTCTATTGATATCTGCTTTCCTACATATTTTCCCCAGTTCATCATTGTGACTGACTCTTCACATGTGGTGACATTTACATTCACTCTATACCCGAAACCCTGTAGCTAAAGAACTTTTGGTCCAAATCCTATGCTCACTCTCCTTTCTAAACCTACCGACTATCTTCCTAATCCTACTGATTATCCCTTTTTGACTGGAAGTTCTCTTTGACAATCAATCATCCAAAATACACGGACCTTTGCCATTGTATATTGATGTATCTGAGATATCTGTGCAGAAAATAAATCAAAGCTCAGTATCACAATCAAGGTCCCAATGCTCTTCTGGGCTTTAAATCTTACCTAGATTTCTGTTTTCATACTTAATTTTCACCTATATATTCTTGTAAATATCGCAGGTTTTCAATACCATTATTCATCCTGCAGAATGATTCCTAATGCAAATTGAACCTGTTATTAACCCTAACCATACACTGTTCCCTCAATCTAACTTTACAGAAGAGCAGGGACAGAGTAGGTCTTACAATACAGGAATGTAGGGGAACTTCCTATTGCTAAGAAACTCAAAGGTACATGCAAAAATGATCCCTGGAGAAGTTGTAGGCAGCTATGAAGGAACTCAGTGAGCAAAAGTCATCTTCTCTTGCAAACAACCTGGTCAGGATGAAGGGATATGTCTGAATCATCCTCTCTCTTCTTAATGTAGAGAAGAAGGACCAAACCAGGCTGTGTGGAGAGCTGTTCCCGGTTGCCTATGGTTAATATACCATTCTAACTTGTGAAACTGTCACAGAAAGTAGGGGCAGCCTTCATTTCAGGGGACCCTTGTAAGCAACTGTTAGGACAAAGTGGTTGCCAAGGGTGTGAGCTCATTCAGTTCCTGAAGGAAGTGACCTCAGACCTCACCTCACATCCTTGGTGATAGAACTCTCTGAACTTGGGATCAAGGAAGCCAGGCACCCAAATCCCATTCCAGTCCCAGTAGCAGTGGTCTCACTTCTTTGTATTTACCAAGGACAGAATCAGTCTTTGTTGGTACCTACTGATATGAGGATGGCCAAAAGCCAGGAAAGCTCTGAAGAGTGGCCTTTCCTGAGAAAGCAGTAGTGGATCACCGCTGCCTCCTGACAACTTTACAGAGTTGGCCAAGGAAACCAGATCTGAAACAGGGCAGGCAATTTCAGGGGAACATAGTATGGCCCAATAGTCAGAGGACACTCCGGATAGTCAGAGACCTACTTGGGGGAAGAAGGTGCTTTGTGGGTGTGGGTGTGTGTTTGTGCTTTTGTCTCATGTTCTCAGAATAGGTAGGAATGGCGGTTTGTTTGGTTTGGAGTGAACTGTTTCTAATAAGTGATTTGATAAGGCAAGTGTTTCTATGTCAGTGTATCCCATTGGGTCCGTGGTTGTAAACATTAGAAAAGAGAATGCATGAATGGATGTGTCCTGTCTGGTAGAAAGCTTCCCAGCATTCATCCAGCCGAATATATGAATGCACTGTGGCTTCCCTTATCGATGGGCAACACCTGCTATTTTCCTAAGGTCTGGTTTTATTTTTGAATTCTGGCCACTCTCCAGAATAGGCTCATGGTTTTGTGTCCAAGCGAAGTACCACCTTCAAGCTCTGTGACATGGCCATGTACTGGATAGCTGAAGGGAATGGCGAGCAACTAAGAAAACTCAGATATCAGTGTGACCAGTAAAGTCTCAGTGGAAAAACCGTGCTTTGGGCCTTTTGCTTACCTTTTGTTCTATTTCCCTGTATTTCAGGAATTTCTTTGCCTCAGGCCACCCCTTTGTGAAGCTGGAAGAAAACATTTTTCAAATGGAAATGAATGTGCCTCACCTGTGGCTCTTTGCCTAATTGCTTTAGAAAGGGGTGTGTCTGAATCAGCCTCTTGGCCCTGTGTGAGGCTTTGGCTTAGATTCTTAGCACCTGATCGATATAAAGAAAGATCCCATGTGTGAATCCAAAACCGAAATGCCCAAAAGAGGAGTCATTGAGCATAAAGTCTCTTGCCTTCCACTGTAAGGTTCCTGACCTCCATCAAGTGAGAATAGGGATCCTTTGGGTCAAATGATTTCTTCAAAGCCCTGCACATGCTAGCCCAGAGGTGCTTGTGTTTTCTCATGACTCCAATTCACATAAAGATTCTAAACCCCACTGTCAGTAGGCCTCAAATTGGAGAAGCAGAGCAGTATTACGGCAGGCCTATTTGATCACTCCTGGGTCACAGGAAGGGTGTCCAAGCCACCCTGACATTAGGAAAATAAGGGGCAAGGAAGCCTATTTTGGACACTGTCTTGGGCTGTGTCCTTCATGGAAACTTCCAGGCAGAGGTTAAGATGAGTGTCTATATGCAATAAGATGAGGGTCATGTGGGAATGTTTTGGTTTAATTTTGGTCATTTGTGTTGGGGTTGGAAGAGATGAGTAGGTCAACCAGGACTTGAAATCTGGTCTGATTCCCCTTAGAGACTGAGTTATGGAACTGAACTCAGAGAAGTATTGGCATGAATTGTGTTGAGTTTTTAGGAGGCCACACATGATACTCGCCCTTGGAAACTGAGACCTAGGCCGAGGGTGGCTTTCCACAGAGCACTGGGAATCTCACCCAGGATATCACAAGATTTTATTCTGAAAGACTTGGCAGCCAGTCAAAACACACATAGACCTCACACTGTAGACCTCAATGGGCCTGGCTTCATGTGACCTTTTGGCTACTCTTTGGGAAGACTTGCCTGTGAGTGTCCTCCAGAGATTTCATTGAAATGAGCTTCCTCACAATTTAATGGTTCCTAAATGAATTGAAACCTACATTGCCTCCAACTTCCACCTTGAAAAATGGCTAGATAAATACCATGAAATTTTTGAAATTCCTATGACCAGGTGGCACTGGAGAACCTTTGTAAGCCCTGTTGCTGATCATGAGTGTACCAGAAAGTGCCCTAATTGACTGAGTTTCATTAAATTGGTGTAGAACAGAGATGCCAGTAAGTTGAATACTCCTCAATTGTAGGCGCAAGCTGTGGTGTGCAGGTTTGTGATAAAACATCTGTGGTGGGGCCATGTGGATCTGCCATTGCTTCCAAATGGCATGTGAGTGACGGGGTGCAGCCAGGAAATTCTTATATGTAAATGCATATTGGTATATGGAGAATTTTTAGGGCAATGTTCAGAATCAGGTTGCTATGGACAAGGGGACAATCTATGTGGGCTAGAAGCCTGGTTGGTGCATTCTCCTGCAGACCATGACCCACTACACATGACAGTACTCCCTCCAGCACTGTGTCCCAGTTCAACTCCTTGTATTTCGTGAAGAAAATACCAAACTCCCAGTGCAGCAGCAAGAAACACCACGAAAAGTGGAGAATGACCAAATGCCCTCACAGTCCACACGGGGAGACTCTTAGACCCCAGTCGTCACAGTTTACCTACAAAGAGATAATTCAGTACTGTAGCCTAGTGTTCATTGGAAAATAAGAAACCACGTCCTCCAGGTCACATAGATGTAGACCCAGCTCTGATGGTCTCACTAGAAAGAAAGCTAAAGCTCCTGACAACAACATATATTTTGAGTTCCCAACCTCAGAGGCAGTTTCTCAAGAAGTCTTTAGGCCAGCAGAGCTCCAAGTTTGTGGAGTGTTTACCTTGTCCCTTACATTTGGAAACTCATCTACCACATCCAAGGTTGTGAACTCCTTTGCATTTTCCATTCCAGATATATATTCACAGATTTTCTAACTCTTCTCCTCTAATTGTGTCTTATTTGGGGCGAAGGTAATGTGAAGCCATTGTTCTGGATGAGAGTGGGTAATTTATTGTGTAGCCCATATTTGCATACACATTGGATTCATTTTCCTCTTTTCCATTCAAAATACTGAATCCCTGACACCAACCCATACCCTACTAGACTCTGACTACTAATCCTACTATGATGGAGAATAATAACACAAACAGAATAGAAATACAAGCCGTTCAGAGGAGGCATGGTGTATAGTTGTACTTGCCTTTTGCATGATAAAGCGTAGGTGTTATATGTCTAGTCCATTTTTCATTGAAATAGTTCTCTATGTGTTTTTTTTCCTTTAATTTTTATTGTTGGTTGTTCAAAATTTACCTATTTCTTGACATATCATATTTCACACTTTGATTCAAGTGGGTTATGAACTCCCATTTTTACTCCGTATACAGGTTTCAGCATCACATCTGTTACACATCCACTGTTTTACGTATTGCAATACTAGTGTCTGTTGTAGTCTGCTGTCTTTCCTATCCTCTACTATCCCCCATCCCCTCTTCTCCCATCTTCTCTCTCTACCCCATCTACTGTAATTCATTTCTCCCCCTTGGTTTTTTCCCCCCTTTTCCCTCACTTCCTCTTGTATGTAATTTTGTATAACCATGAGGGTCTCCTTCCATTTCCATGCAATTTCCCTTCTCTTTCCTTTTCTCTTCTACCTGTCACCCCTGTTTAATCTTAATCTTCTTCTCATGCTCTTCCTCCCAAATCTGTTCTTAGTTACTCTCCTTATATCAAAGAAAACTATTGGCATTTGTTTTTTTAGGGATTGGCTACCTTCACTTAGCATAATCTGTTCTAATGTCATCTATTTCCCTGCAAATTCTATGATTTTGACATTTTTTAATGCAGAGTATTACTCCATTGTGTATAAATGCCACATTTTTTTTCCATTCATCTATTGAAGGGCATCTAGGTTGGTTCCACACTCTTGCTATTTTGAATTGTGCTGTTATGAACATCAATGTAGCAGTGTCCCTGCAGCATGCACATTTTAGGTCTTAGGGAATAGACCGAGAAGGGGAATAGCTGGGTCAAATGGTGGTTCCATTCCTAGCTTCCAAGAAATCTCCATACTTCTTTCCAAATTGGCTGCACCAATTTGCAGTCCCACCAGCAATGTACAGGTGTACCCTTTTCCCCACATCCTCGCCAGCACTTGTTGTTTGACTTCATAATGGCTGCCAATCATACTGGAGTGAGATGGTATCTTAGGGAGGGTTTGTTTTCCATTTTTCTGACTGCAAGAGATGGTGAGCATTTTCTCATGTACTTATTGATTGATTGTATGTCCTCATCTGAGAAGTGTCTGTTCAGGTCCTTGGACCATTTGTTGATTGGGTTATTCGTCTTCTTATTGTTTAATTTTTTGAGTTCTTTGTATACTCTGGATATTAGGGCTCTATCTGAAGTGTGAGGAGTAAAGATTTGTTCCCAGGATGTAGACTACTTATTTACCTCTCTTATTGTTTCTTTTGATGAGAAAAAACTTTTTAGTTTGAGTAAGTCCCATTTGTTGATTCTAGGTATTAACTCGTGTGCTAATGGTGTCCTATTGAGGAATTTGGAGCCCAACCCCACAGTATGTAGATCATAGCCAACTTTTTCTTGTATCAGATGCCGTGTCTCTGATTTGATATCAAGCTCCTTGATCCATTTTGAGTTAACTTTTGTGCATGGCGAGAGAAATGGATTCAGTTTCATTTTGTTGCATATGAATTTCCAGTTTTCCCAGAACCATTTGTTGAAGATGCTATCCTTCCTCCATTGCATGCTTTTAGACCCGATTGGCATTGCATTTAACATATAGAGAACTTTTGGTTATTTTGCCATTTTGATGATGTTAGTTCTGCCTATCCATGAACATAGTATATTTTTCCATCTTCTAAAATCTTCTTCTATTTCTCTCTTTAGGGTTCTGTAGTTTTCATTTTATAAGTCTTTCACCCTTTTTGTTAGGTTGATTCCCAAGTATTTTTTTTTTGTGTGTGTGTGGATATTTTGAATGGAGTTGTTGTCCTCATTTCTATTTCATAGGATTTGTTGCTGATATACAGGAATGCCTTTGATTTATGCTTATTGATTTTATATCCTGCCACTTTGGTGAATTCATTTATTACCTCTAATAGTTTCTTTGTATACCTTGCTGGGTCTGCTAAGTATAGAATCATGTCATCTGCAAATAGTGATAATTTACGTTCTTCTTTTCCTATTTTTATGCCTTTGATTTCTTTAATCTCTCTAATTGCTCTGGCCAGTGTTTCGAGAACTATGTTGAACAGAAGTAGTGAGAGAGGGCATCCCTATCTTCTTCCAGATTTTAGAGGGAATACCTTCAATTTTTCTCCATTCAGAATGATGCTAGCCTGAGACTTAGCATAGATTGCTTTTACATTATTGAGGTATGTTCCTGTTATCCCTAGTTTTTCCAGAGTTTTGAACATAAAGGGATGCTGAACATTGTCAAATGCTTTTTCTGCATCTATCGAGATGATCAAATGGTTCTTATTTTTAAGTCTATTTATGTGATGAATAACATTTATTGATTTCTGTATAATGAAGCAGCCTTGCATCCCAGGGATGAATCCTACTTGATCATGGTGCACAATTTTTTTAATACGTTTTTGTATCCAATTCGCCACAATTTTATTGAGGATTTTTGCATTTTTCCTGAAATAGCTTGAAAAGTATTGGTATTAGTTCCTCTTTAAAGGTTTTGTAAAACTCTGCTGTATACCCATCCAGTCCTGGGCTTTTCTTAGTTGGTAGTCTTTTGATGGTTTATTCTATTTCCTCAATTGTTATTAGTCTGTTTAGGTTGCCTATATCCTCCTGACTAAATCTGGGCAGATTATATGACTGAGAAATTTATCGATGCCTTCACTATCTTCTATTTTATTGAAAAATAAGAATTCAAAATAATTTCGGATTATCTTCTGTATTTCTGAACTATCTGTTGTGATACTGAGTTCTCCCTCTTCTTTTCTTTGTTAGCTTGGCTAAGGGTCTGTCGTTTTGATTTATTTTTTCAAAGAACCATCTTTTAGTTTTGTCAATTTTTTCAATTGTTTATTTTGTTTCAATTTCATTAATTTCAGCTCTAATTTTAATTATTTCTTGCCTTCTACTTATTTTGCTGTTGTTTTGCTCTTCTTTTTCTAGGATTCTGAGATGAAGTATGAGATCATTTATTTGTCGTTTTTTTTTTTCCTTTTTTTAAGGAATGAAATCTAAGCAATGAATTTTGTTCTTAGAACTGCTTTCAATGTGTCCCATAGATTCCGATATGTTATGTCTGTGTTTTCATTTATCTCTAAGAATTTTTTAATTTCCTCCTTGGTGTCTTCTATAACCCATTGATCATTCAGTAACTTATTTTTCATTCTCCAAGTGATACATGATTTTTCCTTCTTTCTTTTATCGTTGATTTTCAGTTTCATTTCATTATGATCAGATAAGATGCCTGGTATTATATCTACTCCTTTATATTGTCTAAGAGTTGCTCTGTGACATAATATATGATTTATTTTTTGAGAAGTATCCATGTGCTGCTGAGAAAAAAGTGTAGCTGCTTGATGTTGGATGGTATATTCTATATATATCATAAGTCTGGGTTATTAATTGTGTTATTGAGTTCTATAGTTTCATTATTCAACTTTTGTTTGGAAGATCAGTCCAATAGTGAGAGAGGTGTGTTTGAGTCTCCCATGAGTATTGTATGGTGGTCTATTAGACTCTTGAACTTGAGAAGAATTTGTTTAATGAACATAGCTGCACCAATGTTTGGGGCATATATATTTATGATTGTTATGTCTTGTTGGTGTATGGTTTCCTTGAGAAGTATGTAGTGTTGCTCTTTATCCCTTTTGATTAACTTTAGCTTGAAATCTATTTTATTTGATATGAGTATGGACACTTCTGCTTGTTTCCGAAGTCCATATGGGTGATATGATTTTTCCCAACTTTTCACCTTCAGTCTATGTATATCTTTTCCTAACAAATGTGTCTCCAGTAGGCAGCATACTGTTGGGTCTTGTTTTGTGATCCATTCTACTAGCCTGTGTCTCTTAATTGGTGAGTTTAAGCCATTAACATTTAGGGTTATTATTGAGATATGGGTTGTTCTTCCAGCCATATTTGTATATTTATGTTACTAAACATGGTTTTTTTCCTCCTTGATTATTTTCCCCCCTTTACTGTCCTACCTCCCACTGTTGGTTTTCATTGTTATTTTCCATTTCCTCTTCCTGTAGTGTTTTGCCAAGGATGTTTTGAAGAAATCGTTTTCTAGCTGCAAATTCTTTTAACTTTTGTTATCGTGGAAAGTTTTAATTTCATCTTCTATCCTGAAGCTTAATTTCGCTAGATACACAATTCTTGGATGGAACCCATTTACTTTCAGTGTTTGAAAAATGTTATTGCAGGATCTTCTAGCTTTCAGAGTCTGTGTTGAAAGATCAGCTGTTATCCTGAATGGTTTACCACTAAATATAATCTGCTTCCTTTATCTTGTAGCTTTTAAAATTCTCTCCTTTTTTCTGTATGTTGAGCATCTTCGTTATAATATGTCTAGGTGTGGATCTCTTATAATTTTGCACATTTGGCATCCTGTAAGCTTCTAGGATTTGCGATTCTGTCTCATTCTAGAAGTCTGGGAAGTTTTCTCTTTTATTTCATTGAATATATTGCTCATTCCATTTGTTTGGACCTCTATACCTTCCTGTATCCCAATGACTCTTAAGTTTGGTCTTTTTATGTTATCCCATATTTCTTGGATGTTCTGCTCATGGTTTCCTAAAAGTCTTCCTGAGCTGTCTGTGTTCTTTTCAAGTTGAAATAATTTGTCTTCATTGTCTGATGTTCTATCTTCTAAGTGTTCTACTCTGCTGTTAGTATTCTCAATTGAGTTTTTAAGTTGGTTTATTGATTCCTGCATTCCTAGGATATCTGTTTGTTTGATTTTATAATCTTTATCTCCCTGCATAGTTGATATTATGCTTCTTGGATTTTTTTATGTAATTCATTATCAAGGTGATCTTTCATTGTCTGATTTTGCTCTCTCATGTCTTCCTTGAGACTCCAGATCATCTGAAGCATGTATATCCTGAGTTCTTTATCTGACATTCCATCTGCTGCAGATATTACCTCTTCTAAAGTTGACTTTACCTGCATTGCTTATGGTCCTTTCTTTCCTTGTCTTTTCATTCTGTTCATGTTTCTTTCTGCTTGGTGAAACTGTTGTGTTATTGAATTTTTTCCCTATATATTTTTATTGCTTGTATAGTTTCAAAGTCTCTCTCGCAGGCATGGGTGGTGGCTCTGCCCCTCCTACAATTGGGACAATGTGCCTACCACACCAGCAGGCTGCTGGGCCTGTTCTGTCAGTCGGTAGCTGGTCCGCCTACCTTGAAGGTGCGAGCAGCAGCTCTGCCCCTCTGCAGGCACTGGGCCTGTTCTGCCAGTGGGTCGCAAGTCGGGCTACTTTGCAGGCGTGGGCGGCAGCTTTGACCATCTGCGGGTCACTGGGTCTGTTTTGTCTGTCCCTTGCAGGTCTGTCTACCTTGCAGGCGCGTATGCCTGCTCTGCCCCTCCCCCAACCGGGACGATGTGTCTACCATGCTGGCGGGCCATAGGCCTGGTCTGTCGGTGGTCGCAGGTCCACCTACCTTGCAGGCGCGGAGGGCGTCTCTGCCCCTCCGCAGATTGCTGGGCCTGTCCTGCTGTGGGTCACAGGTCTGCCTACCTTGCAGGCCCGGCGGCATTGCCCCTCCCCCAACCAGGGCGATGTGTCTTCCACGGAGGCGGGCCACTGGTCCTGTTCAGCCGGTGGGTCGCAGGTCCGCCTACCTTGAAGGAGCGATTGGCAGATCTGCCCCTCCCTCTCTCAATGTGTTTTTAAAGTTGATAAATATGTGAATTCCTGTCTCCCTTTCTCTGTAGCATATTCAGCACATATATTTTTATATGCACATATAGAATCCTACCTGGTATCACACGTACATTTTTGTGAGGCTGCTGACTTGGCAGATACAAATTATGAGAAGAGATCACTCCTCCTAAACGTTGTTGGAACTGAAAATTTAAGCTATTGGTGAGCTTCCTAGTTGAACAATATTACACATAAATCCACGCTCAGTAAAATGAAGATTTTTGGATCTGTGGATGATATATATTTCATGAAGAATTTCAATTGGCATATGTATTGCTACTTTTTAATGTCTGTTGTGTGTGTGTGTGTGTGTGTGTGTGTGTATATATATATATATATACACACTCTCCATATATTTCAAAATATGAAATAGATGTGTCTTATGTACAGTCCCAAAATTCATTCATGTTCATGTATGTGGAGTTATAATCAAATTTTCACTAGATTATTCTCAGAAATATTCATCTACCTGAAATACATATTTGTTTCTTAGGTCTGAAAACTAACTTCAGTGAATGGTGCATTCAAATCCTAATATTTCTAAATTAACTGACTCAGTTTAACATCAATGCAAGAAGATTCCTATGGGACATGATGTTTATTTTGACGTTCATTTTTACTCAACACTGGCACATTACTACTCCTTCAGTTAATGCACATCATAGGATATATATTTCATCTACAAGTTCGCAAATTTATAGGCATTTGTTTCACTTTCAGTCACTTCCTGCTTCAGAACACATGTATTTCTCCAGGTTTCTTGACTGGTCTTTTTATGAGACTTTTTTCCAAACAAATTATTTTCAATTTCCATAATCAATTTGAAGCAAAACTCACACACTCTTCATGATAAACCATAATCCTCATATTACCATTAGATGTAAAACGGGTTGGAATGAATGGTTGTATATCAATATAAGATTTCCTGTATATTTTTACATTTCAATTCAATCCATTATTTAAAGTTGGAACCAGTTATATTATTTATTCACAGTATGGTCTATACATGCATATTCTCCATATTCAAAGACAAAGAGTACACCTGTTTGTACCCCGAATACTAATTTATACTTCTTAAAAATATTGCTCCCAGAAATGGTGGAAGAAATACTCAGGTCACCTTATCTACATATACATTGTATCACAGTAATATTCTGGACACAAAAAGCAAAAGTCACACTTATGATTGTACCAAAGCCTAAATGGAAACTGAACATGGATTACTAAAAACATCCAGGTCCAGGTTGCCTAATAGTCTCAAATATCAATCCTATTGGTGACTACGTATTTGTTTCTTCCTAAGATTATATATTCAACCTAAATGCAGTTAATAATGTCTAATCCTATCACTCACTTTATACTTTGCCTGATTTCCTAATGTCTCTATTGATGTCTGCTTTCCTAAATATTTTCCCCAGTTCACCATGTGAGTGACTCTTCACATGTGATGATATTTACTTTCACTCTCTAACCGAAACCCTATTGATAAAGAATTTTTGGTCCAAATCCTGTACTCACTCTTCTTCTGAAAGCTACTGACTATCTTCCTAATCATACTGAGTTTCCCTGTTTGAGTGGAAGTTCTCTTTTCCATTCAATCATCCAAGGTACAAGGTCCTATGCCATTGATTATCGATTTATCTGAGACATATATGCGGAACATAATTCAAAGCTAAGTATCACAATCAACAGCTCAATGTCCTTCTGAGCTTCAAATCTTACCTAGATTTCTGTTTTCATACTTATATTTTATCTCTATGTTTTAATAAATGTCACAGGTTCCCAATACCATTATTCATCTAGCAGAATGATTCCTAACCCAAATCAAACATCTTATTAAACCCTAAACATACACTGTTCCCACAATCTCACTTAACAAAAGACCAGGGACAGTGTTGGTCTTACAATACAGGAATGTAGGGGATCTTCCATATGCTGAAAACCTAAAAGGTCCATGCAGATGTGATTCCTGGAGAAGATATAAACAGCTATGAAGGACCTTAAAGAGAAAAACTCATCTTCCATTGCAAACAACCTGGTCAGGATGAAGGGTTGTATCTTAATGAGCCTCTCTGTTCTCAATGTAGAGAAAATGGACCATACCAGGCCTGTGTGAAGAGCTGTTCCTGGGTGCCTATGGTTGATTCACCATTCTAACTTGTGAAAGTGTCACAGGAAGTAGGGGCAGCCTCTATCTCATGAGACCCTTGGAAGCAACTGTTAGGACAAAGTGATTGCCAAGGCAGTGTCCTCATTCACTACCTGAAGTAAGTGATCTCACCTCTCTTCCTTGGTGATGGAACTCTCTGAACTTGTGATGCAGAAGCCAGGCAACCGGAGCCAGTCCCAGTCCCAGTCCAAGTCCCAGTGAGGTCACTTGTTTGGATTTACCAAGGACAGAGTCAGTGTTTCCTGGAACCTACTGATGTGAGGATGGCCAAATGCCAGGAGAGCTTTGTAGAGGGGCCTTTTTTGAGAAAAAGGTACTTGCCCACTTCTGGCTCCTGACAACGTCACAGATTTGACCAAGGAGACCATATCTGAGACAGGACAGTCCATTTGGGGGAACATAGTATGGCCTACCAGTCAAACGACACTCAGCATAGTCACAGAATTACTTGGGGGAAGGAGGTGTCTTTGTGGGTGGGGGAGTGAGTTTGTGGTTTTTCTCATGTTCTGAGAATAAGTAGGAAAGGCAGTTTGTTGGGTTTGGAGTGGACTGTGTCTAGTAATTCCTTTGACAATGCGAGTTTCTATGTCTGTGTAACTCTCTGTGTCCATGGTTGTATTCATTAGAAAAGAGAATTCATCTATGGATGTGTCCTGTCTAGTAGAAAGAATTCCAGCATTTATCCTGCCTAATTTATGAATGGACTGTGACTTCCCTTATCAATGGGCAACACGTACTATCTTCCTAAGTTCCCGTTTTCTTTCTGAATCTGGCCACTCTCCAGAGTAGGCTCATGGTTTTTTGTCCAAGTTATGTACCACCTCCAACCTCTGTGACATGGCCATGTATTCTATAGCTGAAAGGAAAGGGAGCATCTCAGAAAACTCAGATATCAGTGTGACAAGGAAAGTCTCAGTGGAGAAAACCTGCTTTGGGCCTTTTGCATCCCTATTCCTCTGTTGCCCTGAATGTCAGGAAGGTCTTTGCCTCAGGCCACCCCTTTGTGAATCCTGAAGAAAACAGTTTTCAAATGGAAATGAATGGGCATCACCTGTGGCTGTTTGCTAAAATGCTTTGAGAGATATGTGTGTGAATAAGCCTCTTGGCCGTGTGTGAGGCTGTGTCTTAGATATTCAGCGCCTAATGGATCTTAAGAAAGATCTCATGTGTGCATCCAAAACCAAAATTTCTAAAAAATCAGTCATTTTAGATGAAGTTTATTGCCTTTCTCTGTTAGGTTCCTGACCTCCATCAAGTGAATTTGGGGATCCTTTGAATTAATCGAGTTTTTCAAAGCCCTGCAGAGGCTAGCCCATAGGTGCTTGGGTTTTCTAATGAATCCAAATCACATAAAGAATCTATACCTGACAGTCAATAGGCCTCAAATTGGAGAAGCAGAGCAGTATTAGTGGCAGGCCTATTAAATCACTCCTTGTTTACAGGAAGGGTGTCCAGGTCACACTGACTTTAGGCAAATGAGGGCAAGGGAGATTATTTCAGACTCTGTCTTGTGCTTTACCCCTCATGGAAACCTCCAGCCAGAGGTAATGATGAGTGTCTATATGGAAGAAGATGAGGGCAATGTGGTAGTGTTTTGGATTTAATTGTGGTCATTTATTTGGCTGTTGGAAGAGAAGACTGGGTCCACCTGGGCTTTAACTCGGGTTTGATTCATCTTAGAGACTGAGTTCTGGAACTGACCTCAGAGAAGTATTGACATGAATTGTGTTGGGATTTTAGGAGGCCACACATTAGAGTTGCCCTTGGAAACTGAGATCTAGGCCCAGGGTGGCTTTCCACAAAGCACTGAGAATGTCAGCCAGCATATAACCTGATTTTATTCTGAAAGACTTGGCAGGCATATTTGAGAGTCAAAACACCCATGGACCTAACATTGTAGACCTCAATGGGCCTGGCCTCATGTGACCTTTAGGCCACTCTTTGGGAAGCCTTGCCTGTGAGAGTTCTCCAGATCTTTCATTGAAATGAGCTTCCACAACATTTAATGGTTCATGAATGAATTGAAACCCACTGTGGCTCCAAATTCATCTTTGAAAAATGACTAGATAAATACCATGAAATTTTTAAAATTCCCATGACCAGGTGGCACTGGAGAACAGTTAGATCTCTGATGCTCATCATAAGTGTACCAGACTGGGCCTTGATTTACTGGGTTTCATGAAAATGGCATAGAACAGAGATGCCAGTAAGTTGGAACCTTCTGAGTAGTGCGCCTTGACCAGGTGTGGGCAGGTGTGTGACAAAACATCTGTGGTGGGGCCATGTGGATCTGCCATTGACTTCCAAATAGCATGTGATTGACTTGCAGCAGCCAGCAGACCCATTTATGTAAAGGCACTTTGTTATATAGAGAGGTTTCAGGGCAATGTTCAGAATTATGTTGCAATGGAAAAGGGGGCATTGTAGCAAGCAATGAGTGATAGAAGCCTGGATGGTGCATTCTCCTGCAGACTCTAACACACCACAAGTGACAGAACTCCCTGCAGCACTGTGTCCCAGTTGAACTCCTTGTTTTTTGTGAAGCAAATATCAAACTCACTGTGCAGCAGCAAGAAACACCACGAAAAGTGGAGGATGACCAAATGGCTTCACAGCAACACGGGGAGACACTAAGCCCCCAGTGGCCACAGTTTACCTACAAAGAGAGAATTCAGCACTGCTGCCTCATGTTCATTGGAAAATAAGAAAACATGTCGTCCAGGTCACATAGATGCAGACCCATCTTTGATGGTCTCACTAAAAATAAAGCTAAAACTTCTGACAACACCTTATATTTCAAGTGCCCAATCTCACATGCAGTTTCTCAAACAGTCTTTAGGCCAGAAGAGCTCTATGTTGGTGTTGTGTTTACCATATCCCTTGCTTTTGGAAACTCCTCTACCATCTCGAAGTTTGTGAACTCCTGAGCATTTTCCATTCCAGACATGTATTCACAAATTTTCTAACTCTTCTCCTCTAATTGTGTCTTACTTGGAGCGAAGGTAATGTCAAGACTTTGTTCTGGATCAGAGTGGGAAGTTTTGGGTTGCACATATTTCCACACACATTGGATACAATTTCCAATTTTCCATTCAAAATACAGAATCCCTGACACTATCCCATACCCTACTAGACTCTGACTACTAATCCTAATATGATGGAGAAAAATAACACAAACAGAATATAAATACAAGCAGTTCAAAGGAGGCATGATGTATATTTGGACTTGCCTTTTGCATGATAAAGTTTATGTGTTATTAATCTAGTCAATTTTTAATTAAATAGTTCTCCATGTGTTTTTAAAGTTCAAAATATGTGTATTACTGTCTCCCTTTCTCTGTAGCCTATTCAACATATGTATTTTTATATGCACATACCGAAAGCTACCTGGTATCACACCTACATTTTTGTGAGGTGGCTTCCTCACCAAATACAAATTGTGAGAAGAGATCACTCCTCCTAAATGCTTTTGGAACTGAATATTCAACCTATGGGTGAACTTCCTAGTTGAACAAAATTATAAGTCTATTCTTTGGTTGGCAGCTAAAATCCCTGACAAAATATGTTAATTAATTGTATTTTGGGATTCAAGTATGGTGGAAGTTTGTTGGACAACTTGATTAATGGTGATTAATGGTGGCAGCAGTTTGTACTTGATTGGCCATAGCCACTCCAGCCGTAACCGCTGCAGCAGCAGATACCGCCACGGCTGTCACTATAGCCGCTGTGATTCCAAAATCTCTGCGGACTCTAAGTAGCTCAACAATAGGGAATTTATCAGGATCCGCAGTGACCGGGATTGGGACAAAAGTTGGAATTTTCATAATCACTGCTACAGTCCAGGAACCATTCCAACACTCAGATAAGAGACAGGTAGTATGAGAACAATCCAGCATCCCCGACGAGGTGGCCTCAGCCCAAAGGAATAAGAAGGGGGATTGGACACAGACCGTTGCAGGAGGCAATGTGGCATTATACAACAGAGAGTTGAATGAAACAGATGTAAGTCTATTACCTTGTTCACTTTCCCTAACAGTACCAGAAATATTAGCCAGCCAACTTTTGGCTCCTAGCAACTGAGCCAGGGCAGAAATATCGGCTGAAGCCCCCTTTTCATTGGAAATCAGCCATTGAAACCAGGACCAACCTACTCCTGTAGAGGATCTGGCACTATTGTTAAAGTTATAAACATACCTATTAAGAGAGGGGGAAAGGGAGAAACCTTTAGCAACTTGATGTTTCTCCCAAGAATGATCCTGACAAGGCGTAACTGTTGGGGGGAAACCAAGATTAGGGGAACAGTAAGGAGAGGCCTTGAAATGAGTGGCATTATAAATACTACTAGAAAAAGGAGGCACTGGGATTAGTACCTCGGAGATAATAGCCAAGGTAGTTATGTTAAGAGCAGAGCTGCTGTTTGTGGGGGTCTCTGAGCCTGATTGCTTCCCCGAAGCTACCTTGCTCAATACAGCACTGATAATGCTTCCTGAGACCTGATTTGACCGCAATGGGTCCTCCCAGTTAGTCAAATTTTTGGTCTTAAGGCTAATGCGATTAGCGTTTCTAAGGCTGAAACAAAAAACTCCTGTGAGATTAACTTGAGATTGATTAAAAATTCTCTCCATGTCCCCTCTAGGAGAGGCACAGGGAGCAGACATCTCACATGAGGTTGAAAAAAGAGTGGGGAGGACACTAGAATTACCATGAACCGGCATCGGCATTGGCCAGGCCCGTGCCACTGCCCACCACCGCATTGGTGTCACCTGTGCCATCGGCACCAGCACCAGAGCCAGAGCACTTAGCAGAATGAAGATCTTCATCACAGGATTGTTGTGGTATCTCTTGTTGCTGGTCAGTTGATGTCGAGACTCTTCTTGTCAAGCGTTCAGGGACCCACAACGGTTCCGTACGATCCTGGGGAAAAACACATACAGATCCTCGTGCCCATGTCAGCACGGGGTCAGGGCCGTTCCATTGGCCCGTAAGAACATCCTTCCACTTAACATAGCCAATCACAGAGGGCTGAGGGGACACATGTCTATCGGCCGCAGAGCGACCATGAATATCCAAATTCAAAAAATTAATGGTAAATAGAGCTAAGGACAGGTGTTCTTTAGGAGTGTGTTCAGCTCCTATTCCCCCTTTTTGTTTTTGTAAAGTTTCCTTTAAGGTGCAATGAGCACGCTCAACAATGCCTTGTCCTTGAGGATTATAAGGCAAACCATGAGTAAGTTGCACTCCCATAGTAGAACAAAAAGCTGTAAATTGTCTGCCAGTATAAGCAGTTCCATTATCAGTCTTAAGGGATGCAGGTGCACCCCATGCTGCCCATGCCTCTAAACAGTGAGTAATGACATTACGTGCCTTTTCTCCCGATAAAGCAGAAGCATGGATAATTCCAGAGCACATATCAATGGAAACATGCACATACTTAAGGTTACCAAAGTCAGGTATATGTGTCACATCCATTTGCCAAACAATCAATGGCTTTAATCCCCGTGGGTTTACTCCATAATTAGGGGGATGAAGAAATGTGACACAATGGGGACATTGCAATACTATCTGCCGAGCATCCGCTCTTGAAATGGAAAAACGCCTGCGCAGCGTTAATGCATTAACATGGAAGTTTTGGTGAAACAACTTAGCCCCCTCTAAGGAGGAAGCCAAGCATATCAATTGACCTCTAGTGGCTAAGTCCGCGCAGGCATTACCTTGGGATAACGGACCAGGAAGAGAGGTGTGAGCCCTGATATGCATTGGATAAAAAGAAGCAGTGCGGTTAGAGATAAGCTGTTGAAGCTGAGTAAAGTAAACAGACACATTGTGGGGATCACTAATAGTTCCCACGGCCTCCAGGACTTTTAGTGCTTGTACCATATAGCTGGAGTCCGAAATAAGATTAAAAGGAAAAGAACACTGTTTAAAAACTTCAATAACAATTTGTAGTTCTACCCATTGTGGATTTCCAGGAGAAAATTGATGCTGGATAGGGGGAGAGTCATTAATTATGTAGGCTCCCATTCCAGACTTGTAACCATCAGTAAAAATGTTAACAGCCCCCGTGTTTGGGCATGGAAAGCTCTCCTCGAAACACCCCCACCGTACGGCGGCGGGTCCGGAGGATCATTTTTTTTTTTTCTTCTGAGCTCCTGTTTATTTTTGTTCCCTTCTCCCATAGTTAGACTTCCTAGCTGCCGAGACAGTCTCCCGAGCTCCTCCTCCTCATCGTCCTCCTCTTCTGACCCACTTTTGCATGGGAGTGTGCGCAGTGTACTGAGATCTGGATACAAGCGTTTTCTCCCCCGTTTCTCGCTCTGCACATTCCCTTCCTCCTGATATATTTCACTCCGTGCCAGAGACAATCGCCTCCTCCCCTGTTTCTCGCTCCGCACACTGCCATCCTCCTGAAATACGTCACTGCCTGCCGGAGATAATTGTTTCCTCCCCTGTTTCTCGCTCCGCACACTCCCACCCTCCTGAAATACCTCACTGCCTGCCATTTCTGATCTTTCTTCATGTAATTGCTCTAAAACTTCTTGTCCTTTAGTAAGTGCTTCCTGACATCTGCCATCTGCGAGGCAACTACGGATCATCTTCCAAAGGGGTATCACCCCACCATCTAATATGCCCTGCTCAGAAGCAAAGTCAAGATCTGTGCCTAACTTATCCCAGCTAGGTAGAGTGAGGCTACCCGAGAACGCGAACCACGGTGCAACAATATCTGTCTTCTGTAAAAATCTCTGTAAAGTACTACGTTTCACTTCTAGGCCCTTGGAACGTAACAGGTTATCTAGGGCCAGGAGAAGCGGACTTGAAGATACGGCACCCATGACACAACAAAAGACACACAAAAAACAAAAGTGAAAGTAAGAGTGAAAGTACACAGTGCAGCTGCAAAAAGATGTAATGCTCTCTCTGGCTTTACAGAGGAGCTGCCGCTTTGATAGCGGGTCCCAATTACCTAGGACTAATCTCCGCTTTGATAGCGGGACCCAATTACCTAGGACTAATCTCCGCTTTGATAGCGGGTCCCAATTACCTAGAACTAATCTCCGCCTTGATAGCGGGTCCCAATTATCTGGGACTGATCTCCGCTTTGATAGCGGGTCCCACTTATCTAGGACTGATCTCCGCTTTGACCGCGGGTCCTACTTACCTGGGACTAACAGGTTCACCACCCCTGACTGCTGAAAGTTCTGGTTCCCGGGTTTTCAGCACCACTTGTCCCGACCCCTTGCCCGCAAGGAAGACGCAACTCAGGAATCTTCTTTCAGCAGTTTATTCAGGCCTTGATTAAAGTATCTTTTTGTGACCCCCCTCTCTACTGGCGAGCGCCCAAGCACAGCCTAATAAAGTCTCCCACGTACCAATCTTAAGCCGCTGCGTGGATCTTTCTTATAGGGTGGCAAGGGATAGCGTGCCAACTCTCCACAAAAGAATTTGTTTATCACAGGCCACAGTGGAAGCCGGCGCCATCTTCTAATGGCGGCCACAATCTACAACAATGGCTTACCACAATAGGACATATATTTCATCAACAATTTCGCAATTTTATAGGCATTTGTTTCACTTTCAATCGCTTCCTGCTTCAGAACACATGTATTCCTCAAGGTTTCTTGACTGGTCTTTTCATGAGACTTCTTTCCAAACAAATTATTTTTGATTTCCATAATCAATTTGAAGCAAAACTCACACACTTTTCATGATAAACCAAAATCCTCATATTTCCATTAAATGTATAATGGGTTGGAATGAATGATTGTATATTAATATAAGATTTCTTATATATTTTCACATTTATTTCAATCTATTATTTCAAGTTGAAACCAGTTTTATTATTTATTAACAGTATGGTCTATTCATGCATTTCCTCTGTATTCATAGACACAGGGTGCACCTTTTTGTAGCCCCAATACAAATTTATACGTCTTCAAAATATTGCTTCCAGAAATAGTGGAAGAAATACTCATGTCACCTGATCTACATATACATTTCATCACAGTAATATTCTGGACACAAAATTCAAAGGTCACACTTATGATTCTACCAAATCCTAAATAGAAAGTGAACATGGATTACTAAAATCATCCATGTCCAGGGTGCCTTATGCTCTCAAATGTCAATCCTATTGGTGACTGCTTATTTGTTTCTTTCTAAGATTATATGCTCAACCTCAACCCTGTTGAAAATATCTAATCCTATCACTCACTTTATACTTTGCCTGATTTCCTAATGTCTCTATTGATATCTGCATTCCTACATATTTTCCCCACTTCATCATTGTTGGAGACCCTCCACATGTGCTGTTATTGAAATTCACTCTCTAACCGAAACCCTATTGCTAAATAACTTTTGGTCCAAATCCTATACTCATTGTTCTTCTGATACTTACCGACTATCTTCCTGATCCTACTGACTATCTCTGTTTGAGGGGATGTTCTCTTCTACAATCAATCATCCAAGGTACAAGTTCCTATGCCATTGTATATCAATTTATCTGACATATCTGTGCAGAACTTAATTCAAGCTAAGTAATCCAATCAAGGACCCAATGACTTTCTGGACTTCAAATCTTACCTGGATTTCTGTTTTCATACTTATATTTCACCTATATATTCTTGTAAGTATCACAGTTACACAATACCATTATACATCCCGTAGAATGATTCCTAACCCAAATCGAACTGGTTATTAAGCCTAACCATACACTGTTCCCTCAATCTAACATTACAGAAGAGCTGGAACAGAGTTGGTCTTACAATGCAGGGATGGAGGGGATCTTCCACCTACTTAGAACCTCAGTGGTCCATGCAGAAATTATCCCTGGAAAACATGTAGGCAGGTATGAAGAACCTGAGAGAGCAAAGGTCATCTTCCATGGCAAACAGCCTGGTCAGGATGAAGGGTTGTGTCTGAATCAGCCTCTCTCTTCTTAATGTAGAGAAGATGGACCAAACCAAGCCTGTGTGGAGAGCTGTTCCTGGGTGGCTATGGTTGATATACCATTCTAACTTGTGAAAATGTCACAGAAATTGGGGCAGCATCCATCTCATGGGACCCTTGCAAGCAACTGTTAGAGCAAAGTGGTTGCCAAGGCAGTGACCTCATTCAGTTCCTGAAAAAAGTGACCTCCCCTCACTTCCTTTGTAATGGAAATCTCTGAACTTTGGAACCAGGAAGCTAGGCCCCCAGAGCCAGTCCCAGTCACAGTTGGCACACTTGATTGTATTTACCAAGGACAGAGTCAGTCTTTATTGGTACCAACTGATGTGAGGATGGCCAAATGCCAGGAAAGCTATGAAGATGGCTGTTTCCTGAGAAAGCAGGTAGTTGTTCTGGCAAAGACACCAGATCTGAGAAAGTACAGGCCATTTCGGGGGAACATAGTATGGCCCACCAGTCAGAGGAAACTCCGGATAATCAAAGACCTACTTCTGGGAAGGAGGTGCTTTGTGGGTGTGGGTGTGAGTTTGTGGTTTTGTCACATGTTCTGAGAATAGGTAGGAATAGTGGATTGTTTGTTTTTGAGTGGATTGTTTCTAGAAGGTCTTTTGACACTGCAAGAGTTTCAAAAAGTGTATCCCACAGTGTCCGTGGTTGTTGACATTTGAAAAGAGAATGCATCAATGGAAGTGTCCTGTCTAGTAGAAAGCTTCCCAGCATTCATCCTGTGCAATTGATGAATGGACTGCAGCTTGCCTTATGAATGGACAACACCTACTATCTTCCTAAGCTCCAGTTTTCTTCCTGAATTCTGGCCACTCTCCAGAATAGTCTCATGATTTGGTGTCCAAGATATGTACCGCCTCCAAGATTTGTTACATGGCCATGTACTGGATAGCTGAAGGCAATGGGAGCATCTCAGAAAACTCAGATATCAGTGTGACCAGTAAAGTCTCAGTGGAGAAACCCTGCTTTGGGCCTTTTGCTAACCTATGGTTCTGTTGCCCTGAATGTCAGGAATTTCTTTGCCTCAGGCAACCCCTTTGTAAATCCTGAAGAAAACAGTTTTCAAATGAAAATGAATGGGCATCACCTGTGGCTGTTTGCTTAATTGATTAAAAAGGGATGTGTCTGAATCAGCCCCTTGGCCCTATGTGAGGCTGGGGCTTAGATTCTCGGCACCTGATGGATCTACAGAAAGATCCCATCTGTGAATCCAAAACCAAAATGGCCAAAAGAGCAGTCAATGTGGATGAAGTCTCTTGCCTTCCTCTGTAAGTCCTGACCTCTATCAAGTGAGAATAGATATCATTTGGGTCAAATGAGTTCTTCAAAGCCCTGCAGAGGCTAATGCATAGGTGCTTGGATTTTCTCATGACTCCAATTCACACAAAGGAATTTATACTCAACAATCAGTAAGAGTCAAAATGGAGAAGCAGAGCAGTATTAAGGGCAGGCCTATTTGATCACTCCTGGTTCACAGGAAGGGTGTCCAGGCCAACCTGACTTTAGGGAATTAAGGGGTAAGTGAGCTTATTTTGGACACTGTCTTGGGCTGCACCCCTCATGGAAACCTGCAGCAAGAGGTTATGATGAGTTTCTCTATGGCAGAAGATGAGGGTCATGTGGGAGTGTTTTGGTTTCAATTGTGGTCATTTGTGTGGCAGTGGAATAGGCCACTAATGAGATTCGCCCTTGTAAACTGAGATCTAGCCAACTCCTTGGGAAAAATTGCCTGTGAGAGTTCTCCAGAGCTTTTATTGAAATGAGCTTCCTCACCATTTAATGGTTCCTGAATGAATTGAAACCCACAGTGCTTCCAACTTCATCATTGAAAAGTGGCTACATAAATACCATGAAATTTTTGCCATTCCAATGACCAGGTGGCACTGGAGAACTTTTCATGTCCTTTTGCTCATCATGAGTGTACCAGACAGTGCCTTGATTGTCTGGGTTTCATGAAAATGATGTAGAATAGAAATGCCAGTTACTTGTAGCCTACTGAATAGTGGGCCTAGAGCGGTGGTGTGCAGGTGTGTGATAAAACATCTCTTGTGGGGCCATGTGGATCTGCCATTGCTTCGAAAGGGCTTGAGACTGACATGGTGCATCCAGCAGAAACTTATATGTCTGAAACCTCTCCATGTAAAGGCATCTTTTTATATGCAGATTTTCAGGGAAATGTTCAGAATCAGGTTGCTATGGTCAAGGGGGCAATCTATGTGGGATAGAATCCTGGTTGGTGAATTCTCCTGCAGACTCTGACCCACCACACATGACAGAACTCCCTTCAGCACTGGGTCTCAGTTGAACTCGTTTTATTTAGTGAAACAAATACCAAACTCCCAGTGCAGCGGCAAGAAACACCATGAAATGTGGAGGATGATCAAATGGCTTCACAGTCCACACAGGAGACACTTAGCCTTAAGTGGCCACAGTTTACCTACAAAGAATGAATTCAGCACTGCCTCCTTATGTCTTTTGGATAATAAGAAACCATGTCCTCCAGGTTACATAGATGCAGACACAGCTTTGATGCTTTCACTAGAAATGAAGCTAAAGCTCCTAACAAAAACATATATTTCAAGGATCTTCTAGCTTTCAGAGTCTGTGTTGAAATATCAGCTGTTATCCTGATTGGTTTACCCCTTAATGTAATCTGCTTCCTTTCTCTTGTAACTTTTAAAATTCTCTCTTTATTCTGTATGTTGGGTATCTTCATTATAATGTGTCTAGGTGTGGATCTCTTATGATTTTGCACATTCGGCGTCCTGTTGGCTTCCAGGACTTGGGAGTCTGTCTCATTCTTCAAGTCTGGGAAGTTTTCTCATATTATTTCATTGATTACATTGCTCATACTTTTGGTTTGGACCTCTATACCTTCCTGTATCCCAATGACTCAAAAGTTTGGTCTCTTTATGTTATCCCATATTTCTCGGATGTTCTGTTCATGGTTTCTTAACAGTCTTGCTGAGCTGTCTATGTTGTTTTCAAGTTGAAATACTTTGTCTTCATTGTCTGATGTTCTATCTTCTAAGTGTTCTACTCTGATGGTAGTATTCTCAATTGAGTTTTTAAGTTGGTTTATTGCTTCCTGAATTTCTAGGATTTCTGTTTGTTATTTTTTACAACTTCTATCTCCCTGTATAATTGATCTTTTGCTTCTTGGATTTGTTTGTGTAATTCATTGTCGAAGTGATCTTTCATTGTCTGATTTTGCAGTCTAATGTCTTCCTGGAGACTCCAGATCATCTGAAGCATGTATATCCTGAGTTCTTTATCTGACATTCCATCTGCTGCAGCTATTAACTCTTCTAAATTTGTTTTGACCTGCATTGCTTGTGGTCCTTTTTTCTTTGTCTTTTCATACGGCTCGCGTTTCTTTCTGCTTGGTGAAACTGTTGTGATTTTGAAATTTCCCCCCTATATATTTATATTGCTCTTGTATATTTGAAAAGTCTTCATTGCAGGGGCAGGGGTGGCTGTGCTGCTCCTCCAATTGGGGTGATCTATCTACCACGCTGATGGGCCGCTGGGCCTGTTCTCCTGATCGGTCGCAGGTCTGCCTACCATGCAGGCGTGGGAGGCGGCTCTGCTCTGCCCCTCCTCCAATTGGTGTGACGTGTCTACCACACCCGTGGACCCCTGGGGTGTTCTGCCGATCGGTCGCAGGTCTGCCTACCTTGGAGGCGCGGGCGGCGGCTCTGCTCTGCCCCTACTCCAATTGGGGTGACGTGACTACCTCGCCGGCGGGTGGGTGGGCCTGTTCTGTGGTCGGTCACAGGTCTGCCTACCTTGAGGGCATGGGCGATGGATCTGCTCTGCCCCTACTCCAGATGGGTGAAGTGTCTGCCATGCTGGCAGGCCGCTGGGCCTCTTCTGCTGGTCAGGTGCAAATTTGTCTACCTTGAGGGCGCGGGTGGTGGCTCTGCTCTGCCCCTACTCCAATTGGGGTGTCGTGACTACCAAGCCGGTAGGTTGCTGGGCCTGTTCCGGGCACGTGCAAAGATTCTGCTCTGCCCCTACTCCTATTGGGATGACGTGACTACCATGCCGGTGGGCCACTTGGATTGTACTAGGCGCGGGAGAAGGCTCTGCTCTGCAACTACTCCAATTGAGGTGACGTTACTACCACGCCTGCTGGTCACTGGGCCTGTTCTGGGCACCTGCGGCGGCTCTGCTCTTCCTCTATTCCAACTGGGGTGAAGTGATTATCATGCAGGTGTGTCACTGGGCCTGTTCCGAGCATGGGCAGCGGCTCTGCTCTGCCCCTCTGGCTTGATGACAAAGTGAGAGAGACTCGGGTGTTTCTGACTCACTTTCTTTACCAGGAGACTAACTGTTTCTGTCACCGCTGGTATCAATGAAGTTATCTCCTCCCCTGCTTTCTGATGACATCAGATCTCTGCCATGTTGGTATCCCATGCAAAAGGCAGCATTTCGTTCCCTTTGCTGGGTGACCAATGCAATGGGTGAGTCCTGACTTGCCCTCACAAGCCCCGTCTCAATCCTGTTGCCACTGCCTATGAAGGCTCGGTTGATATTTACCTCCACATTATTCAGCAAGACCCGGACCGGGAAGCAGTTTCCACGGGTTCTTTAGCCCTGAGCAAGATCAGTTCGGGGAGGCCAAATTTGGCCGCTCTGGGCTCAGTGTATGTTCTAATAGGAGCAGGCTCCAAGACGCAGTTTCTGCGGGTTCTTTAGCACTGAGCCTGAGTAATTTGTCTGCGAGACAAAGGTGAATGGCATCCTGAAATTACCTGTTCTATAGCTGAATGAGCTGCGATCAGTCGAAAACAGGGATGGTGACGTCAGCCCTTCAAGACGGTGGACGCTGGCTTCCTCTGTGGTCTGACCGGTATGGAGAACGGAATTGGACCGCATCCATCCCCGTCTCAATCCCAGAATTCAGCACTGAGCACAGTAATTGCATAGCTGGCAGGAGCCCATAGAATCCGCACCACTGTATATTTGCGATGCTATCTCGTCGTTTCCCAGTGCGCGCCACAGACTCTAGCTGCCGGGCAATTTGCTGAATAAGCAGCATGACCCTCCGTGCGGACAAATCACTCGCGTTTGAGCCCCCGTAGCTGATCCTCGTGAGATGGATATATGTCCACTAGGTTGTGGAGCACCCCAAATTTGCTGAAAATTCCTAACAAGATAGGTTTTAGCCGTTCTAACTCGTCATTCTCCCGCACAGTGACGCGGTACATGGGGGTAATGCACTCCATTCGCCCCCATCATGTGATCCCCCAAAGTTAGTTTTCAGTACTAGGAAAAAAATATGTATTTCAGGTGGAGGAATATTTCTGAGAATAATCTTGTGAAAAGTTGATTATAAATCCACATACATGAATATGAATGAATTTAGGGAGGGTATAAAAAAATATACTAAATATTTTTAAAAATCTGGAGAGTGAATATATATATATATATATATATATATATATATATATATACACACACAGACACACACACACACACACACAGACATTAAAAAGTAGCATTATGTATGTGAATTGAAATTCACCATGAAATATATATCATCCACAGATCCAAAAATATTAATTTTAATGTACATGGATTTATGTTGTTCAACTAAGAAGCTCACACATATGTTGAATTTTCAGTTCCAACAGCATTAAGTAGGAGTGATCTCTTCTCACAATTTGTATCTGCCAAGCCAGCCACCTCACCAAATGTACGACTGATACCAGGTAGAATTCTATATGTGCTTATAAAAATACATGTGATGAATAGGCTACAGAGAAAGGGAGACAGTTATTCACATATTTGTTAACTTTTAAAACACATGGAGAACTATTTCAATTAAAATTCGCTAGATTTATAACACCTAACATTTATCATATGAAAGGCAAGTCCAATTATACACCATGCCTCCTGTGAACCTCTTGTATTTGTATTCTGTTTGGGTTATTATTCTCCATCAAATTAGGATAAGAAATCAAAGTCTAGTAGGGTATGTGTTAGTGTCAGGGATTCAGTATTTCGAATGGAAAATTGGAAAATGTATCCAATGTGTATGCAAATATGTGCTACACAAATATCTTCCCACTCTCATTCAGAACAATGCCTTGACATTACCTTCGCCCTACATAAGACACAATTAGAGGAGAAGATTTAGAAAATCTGTGAATACATATGTGGAATGGAAAATGCTCAGAAGTTCACAAATTTGGAAGTGGTAGAGGAGTTTCCAAAAGGGACAGGGTAATCACTCCAAAAATATGAAGTTCTGCCAGCTTAACATCTGAAGAAACTGCCTCTGAGGTTGGGCAAAGAAATATATGCTGTTGTCAGAAGCATTAGCTTCATATGTAGTGAGACCATCAAATCTGGTTCTGCATCTATGTGACCTGGAGGACATGGTTTCTTATTTTCCAATGAACATGAGGCAGCAGTGCTGAATTTTCTATTTGTAGGTACACTGTGGCCACTGGTGTCTCCCCGTGTGGACTGTAAATTCATTTGGTCATCCTCCACTTTCGTGGTGTTTCTTGCTGCTGCACTGGGAGTTTGGTATTTGCTTCATTAAATACAAGGGTTCAACTGGGAAACAGTGCTGAAGTGAGTTCTGTCAAGTGTGGTGGGTCGGGTTCTGCAGGAGAATGCACCAACCAGGCTTCTATCCCACATAGCTTGCCCCATTGACCATAGCAACCTGATTCTAAACATTGCCCTGAAACCTCTCCATATAACAATATGCTTTTACATATAAGGTTCTACTGACTGGAAAATGTCAGTCACAATCCATTTGGAAGCCAATGGCAGATCCACATGCCCCCACCACAGATGTTTTATCACACACCTGCCAACCACTGCTCTAGTACAACTACTCAGCATGATCCAACTTACTGGAATCTCTGTTCTACACCATTTTCATAAAACCCAGTCAATCAGGGCACTGTCCTGTATACTCATGATCAGCAACAGGATATCCAAATGTTCTCCAGTGCTACCCGGTCATGGGAATTTCAAAAATTTCATGTTATTGATCTAGCCAATTTTCAAGGATGAAGTTGGAGGCACTGTGGATTTCAATTCACTCAGAAACCATTAAATGGTGAGGAAGCTCATTTCAATGAAAACTCTGGAGAATTCTTACAGGCAAGTCTTCCAAAAGTGCCCAAAAGTCAGATTAAGCCAGGCCCATTGAGGTCTACAATGTATGGTCCATGCGTGTTTTGACTCTCAAATATGGCTGCCAAGTCTTTAAGAATAATATCATGTGATATCCTGGCTGAGATTCCCTGTCCTCTGTGGAAAGTCAACTTGGGCTTAGATGTCACTTTCCAAAGGCAACTCTCATGCATGGCCATTTAAAATTCCAACACAATTCCTGGCAATAATTCTCTGAGATCACTAAAGAACTCAGTCTCTAAGGGGCATCACACCAGAGTGCAAGCCTAGTTTGACCCAGTGATCTCTTCCAACCGCCAGACACATGTCCACAATTAAAACCAAAACACTCTCACATGGCCCTCATCATCTTCCATATAGACACTCATCATATCCTCTGGCTGGAGGTTTCCATTAGTGACGCAGCCCACGACAGTGTCCAAAATAAGCTCCCTGCCCCTCATTTGCCTAAAGTCAGGGTAGCATGGACTCTCTTCCTGTGAACCAGGAGTGATCAAATAGGCCTGCCTTTAATATTGCTTGGCTTCTCCAACTTGAGGCCTTCTAGCTTTGGGGTTTAGATTCTTTAAGTGAATTGGAGTCATGAAAATCAAGCCCCTATGGCCTAGCCTCTGCAGGGCTTTGAAGAACACGTTTGACCCAAAGGATCCCTATTCTCACTTGATGGATATCAGGAACCTACGAGAGGAAGGCAAGAGAGTTCATCAAAAATATATGATCTTTTTGCCATTTTGGTTTTGGATGCACACATGGGATCTATCTTTAGATCCATCAGGTGCTGAGAATCTAAGCCACAGCCTCACACAGGGCCAACAGGCTGATTCAGACATATCCCAATCCTAAGCAATTAAGCAAAGAGCCACAGGTGATGCCCATTCATTTCCATTTGAAAACTCTTTTTTTCAGGCTTCACAAAGTGGTGGCTTGAGGCAAAAAACTTCCTGAAATTCAACAGAACAATAGGTAAGCAAAAGGACCAAAGCAGGGTTTCTCCACTGAGACTTTCCTGGTCAACAGATATCTGAGATTTCTGAGATGCTAGCCATTTCCTTCAGCTATCCATTACATAGCCATGTCACAGATCTTGGAGGTGGTACAAATCTTGGACACAAAACCATGATACTATTCTGGAGAGTGGTCAGAATTGAGAGAGAAAACAGGAAATTAGGAAGCTTGTAGGTGTTGCCCATCCATAAGGCAAGCCAGAGTCCACTCATGAATTGGGTAGGATTAATGCTGGGAAGCTTTCTACTAGACAGGACACATCCATTGATGCATTGTCTTTTCTAATGTCTACAACAATGGACTCAGTGGGATACACACACATAGAAACACTCACCTTGTCAAAGGACTTAATAGAAATATTCCACTCCATACCAAATAAACCGCCTTTCCTACCTATTCTCAGAACATGAGACAAAACCACAAACTCACACCCACACCCACAAAGGCACCTCCTTCCCCCTAGTAGGTCTGTGACTCCCCGGAGTGTCCTCTGACTGGTGGGCCATACTATGTTCCCCGGAAATGACCTCTTCTGTCTCAGATCATGTCTGCTTGGCCAACTCTGTGAAGTTCTCAAGAGTCAGCGGTGAGACACTACCTGCTTTCTCAGGAAAAGCCCCTCTTCACAGGTTTACTGGCATTTGGCCATCCTCACATCTGTAGGTACCAAGAAAGACTGACTCTGTCCTTGGTAATTCCAAACATTTGAGACCACTGGGACTAGAACAGGGACTGTCTCTGGGTGCCTGGCTTCCTGGATCCCAAGTTCAGAGAGTTCCCTCACCAAGGAAGTGAGGTGAGATCACTTCCTTCAGGATCTGAATGATGTCACTGCCTTGGCAACCACTTTGTCCTAACAGTTGCTTCCAAAAGTACCATGAGGTGGAGGCTGCCCCGATTTTCATGGGACACTTTCTCTAGTTAGAATGCTGTATCAACCATAAGCACCCGGGAACAGCTTCCACACAGGACTGGTTTGGTCCATGTTCTATACATTAAGAAGAGAGAGACTGATTCAGACACAACCCTTATCCTTACCAGAATGATTGCCATGGATGATGACTTCTGCTTTCTGAGGTACTACATAGCTGCCTTCATCTTCACCAGGGATCATTTCTGCATGAAAATTTGAGTTTCTCAGCAGGTGAAGATCCCCTGGATTCCTGTAGTTTAATACCCACACAGTTCCTGCTCTCCTGCAAAGTTAGTGTATGGTTAGGGTTAATAATATTTTCGATTTGGGTTAGGAATCATTCTGCAGGATGAATAATGGGATTGGGAACCTGCGATATTTATAAGAATATATAGGTGAAATATATGTATGAAAACGGGAATCTAAGAAAGATTTGAAGCCCAGAAGGGCATTGGGCCCTTGGTTTGGATACTTAGTGTTGAATTATGTTCTGTACAATTGTCTCAGTTAAATCGAAATACAATGGCATAGGACCTAGTACCTTGGATGATTGAATGTAGAAGAGAACATCCAGTCAAAAAGGGATAGTCGGTAGGATTAGGAAGATAGTCAGTAGGTTTAGGAAGAAGAGTGAGTATATGATTTGGAATAAAAAGCTTCTTTAGCAATAGGGTTTCGTTTAGAGAGTGAATGAAGATGTAAGCACATGTGAAGAGTCAGCCAAAATGATGAACTGGGGAAAATATGTAGGAAAGCAGGTGTCAATAGAGACATTACGAAATCAGGCAATGTATAAAGTGAGTGATAGGATTAGACATTTTCAACAGGCATGAGTTTGAATATATAATCATAGGAAAAAACAAATATGTCGTCACAAATGGGAATGACATTTGAGAGCATTAGGCAACCTGCACATGGATGCTATTAGTTATCAACATTCACTTTCCTTATAGGCTTTGGTACAATCATAAGTGTGACATTTTATTTTATTTTTTTTTTGTTCAGAATATTACTGTGATAAAATGTATATGTAGATTAGGTGACATGAGTATTTCTTTCACCATTTCTGGGAGCAATAATTTGAAGATGTATACATTAGTATTAGGGGCACAAAGAGGTGTAACCTGTTTCTATGAATATAGAGATAATGCATGAATAGACCATACTATGAATAAATAACATAACTGATTCCACTTTAAATAATGGATTGAATTGATATGTGAAAATATATAAGAAATCTTATATTGATATACAATCATTCATTCCAACCAGTTATATATCTAATGGTAATATTAGGATTATGGTTTATGATGAATGGTGTTTGAGTTTTGCTTTATAAGTGATGATGTTAAACAAAAATAATGTGTTTGGAAAGAAGTCTCATGAAAAGACTAGTCAAGAAACATGGAGGAATGCATGTGTTCTGAATCAGGAAGTGATTGATCGTGAAACAAATTCCTATAAATTTTCTAATTTGTGACTGAAATATATATCCTATGATGTGCATAAACTGAAGACATAGTAACGTACAAGTGTTGAATAAAAATGAAAGTCAAAATACACATCATGTCCCCTAGGAATCTACTTGCATTGATTTTAAACTGGCTAAGTAACTGTAGAAATATTAGGGTTTGTATGCACCATTCACTGAATTTAGTTTTCAGTACTAGGAAACAATATGTATTGCAGGTGGATGATTATTTCTGAGAATAATATTGTGGAAAGTTGATTATAAATCCACAGATATGAATATGAATGAATTTAGGGAGTGTATAATAAGACACATATATTTCATATTTTATATTTTGAAAAATCTGGAGAGTATATATATATATATATATATATATATATATATATATATATATATACACACACACACACACACACACGCACATGCACAGATATTAAAAAGTAGCAATACAGGAGATCCATTATGAAGGCAGGCATGGAGAAATCAAGTCTATGATCTCTTCAGCTGCACGGGCATAGGGAGTCGTAAACTGTCAAAATGCTGTTTGCTCAGAATCACTAGGCAATGTTGACCTGTTGTGAATCTGGGGCGAACAGTCTGGGCCCCTCAGAACACACACAGAGCCCGGATTGGCTGCATTCAAGCTTAGATTCGTCTGGTTTTTGTGACTCAGCACTAACATTCCCGCTGAAATAACTGGTCGGTCTTTCTGAATTGACAGAGTTAAAAGACAACTGAGCCTTCATAGGCAGTGGCCACAGGATTGAAATGGGGCTTGGGAGATATAGTCAGGACCCACCTGTTGCATTGGTCACCCAGCCAAGGGAACGAATGGTCACCATTTTAATGGGATACGACCATGGCAGAGAACTGACATTAGAGGCGGAGGAGATAACTTCATTGAAACCAACGCGACAAGTGTGTAATCCCATTGCCATCTCTCTCAAAACCATGGGGAAACCTCAAGGGCCCTTCCCAGCTCTGCCGTAATGGCCCCTCCCAGGTCTCCCAGGAGCACGATAGCCAGACCTAGGGAATCAGGATTGGCTCGGGACTCGCGGCGTGGAATTCCCGGCTACCACTCCCACCAGTGCTGACAATTGAGGTCTCTTACACCACCTACCGGGGGCATGGCTCCCGGAGGACAAGAAAATTCGCTGGGGGTTCTCAGGCCAAAGCTCTACAAACTTAGGGTCTGAGGGAGGCAAACAGGGAGAGTGTGCCCAGGTGTTCATTAAAACAGGGCTACCAGGAGCAGAGGCCTGGCGTGTAACCAGTATTGTGGTGAGCGTCAAAGGTGAGCGGGGCCTGGCTTGAGGAAGCACAAGAGAAGGCCCTAGGCACTCAGGATTGGAGACCCGCCCAGTCTGGGAGGAAGAGCTGCTTCACTGTGATTGGTTCCCGCTAATTGAGAGGAGAATCTTGGCCCAGTGCACACAGCTCCACCTACTGGAAGAGAAGTAAATTGAACTCTAGGACTGCATGTATTAATATTATTATTTTATTTGTATGCTTTTCTTTTTCTTTGATTTTCATTTTTGTTGTTGTTCTTTAACTTTTTTAATGTTTTTATTTTTTTTAATTTTTTATTTTATTATTATTATTATTATTTTAAATTTTAATTTTCATTTTTAAATTATCATTATTACTTAAAATTTTCTTTATTTTCTATTTTTTTCTTTTGTCTTTTCATTTCTTTTCAATTTTGTTATACCCCCTTCCTTGAATTCTACCTGCCTACTCTCATTCTCCTTAGTGACTTCTTCCCTTCCCTTATAATATCTTTCCTTCCAAGCATCAAATAAATTTATAAGAGTAAGCAGTAACTCAGTAGTCAAACAGAACAAGAAGTAACATGAGAAGCATAAAAAAGCAAGGAAGAAAAAAAGTGCAAACAATGAAGGACATCCTAAATATTCAAGAGCATCTAGAGTCATCAGAAAAATGGTCATATAAAGAACTCAAGGAATACCTTAGACAGATGGAATGGAACCTTAAAGAGGATACGAGACAACAAAAACAGTGAAAGAACGCATTGAAAATGAATTACATAAACAGATAAAATAAGAAATTAAGCATCTTTATCAGGAGATAGAGATTATTAGAAAAATCAAACAATAATTCTAGAAATGAAGGAAATGATAAACCAAATTAAAAACTCAATTGAGAGTATCATTAACAGAGTGGAGCAAGTAGAAGACAGAATGTCAGATAATGAAGACAAAATATATCATCTTGAAAAAAATTCTAGCCAAGAAAGAAATGCTGTAAAAAATTATGAGAAAACATCCAAGAGATATGGGATAACATAAAAAAACAAACTTATTAGTCATCTGGAAAGAGGAAGGTACAGAGATTCAAACCAAGGGAATGAGTAACCTGCTGAATGAAATAATTAGAGAAAACTTTCCAGAAATAAAAATGGAAACAGATAAACAAATTGTAGATGCTTATAGGACACTGAGCACACAAAATCACAGTAGACCCATGCCAAGACACATTGTTATGAAGATATCCAATATACAAAACAAAGAGAAAATATTAAAAGCTACCAGAGAAAGGAGGCAGATTACAATCAGGGGTAAACCAAAAAGGTTAACAATGGATTTTTTTATTACAGATGCTGGAAGTGAGAAGATCCTGGAACAACGTACTTCAAACACTGAAAGACAATGGATGCCAACCAAGAATTATGTATCCAGCAAAATTAAGCTTAATGTAAGACAACGAAATAAAAATATTTCATGATAAACAAAAGCTAAAAGAATTTGCAGCCAGAAAACCAGCATTGGAAAGCATCTGGAGCAAAACACTACACAAGGAAGAAATGAAAATCAACAACGAAAACCATCAGTGGGAAGTGCCCCAGTAATGACAGAGGGCGGGGAAAAGCTAATCATGGAGAAACAATCTAATTTAAAAAAAAAGATATAGGCAAACATGGGTGGCAGTACAAACCATATATCAATAGTAACTCTAAACGATAATGGCTTAAACTCTCAAATAAAGTGACATAGGCTTGTAACTTGAATTAAAAAAAAAAAACAAATCCAACAATATGTTGCCTCCAGGGGACACATCTGAATGGAAAAGACATACACAAGCTGATGGTGAAAGATTGGGAAAATTTATACCATGCACACAGACCTCGTAAGCAAGCAGGGGTGGCCATCCTCCTATCAAATAAAATCGACCTCAAGACTAATTTAATCAAAAGGGATAAGGAAGGACATTATATACTGTTAACAGAAACCATTCACCGACAAGACATAACAATTATCAATATTCATGCAGCAAATAATGGTGCTGCGACGTTCATAAAACAAATTCTCCTCAAGTTCAAGAATCAAATAGACCACAATACAATAATTATGGGTGACTTCAACTCACCTCTCTCACCATTGGACAGATCCTCCAAACAAAAGTTGAATAAAGGAACTATAGAACTCAATATCACAATCAATACCCTAGACTTAACTGACATATATACAATATATCAACCATCATCAAGTGGATATACTTTTTTCTCAGCAGAACATGGATCCTTGTCAAAAATAGACCATATGTTATGCCATAGGGCAACCCTCAGTAAATATAAAGGGGAGGAGATAATACCATGAATTTTTTGTGATCATAATGGAATGAAACTCGAAACCAATGATAAAAGAAAAAAGAAAAAGCCATACATCACCTGCAAAATGAACAATATGTTACTGAATGATCAATGGGCAACCCTCAGTAAATAAAAAGGGGAGGAGATAATACCATGAATTTTTTGTGATCATAATGGGATGAAACTGGAAACCAATGATAAAAGAAAAAAAGAAAAAATCATACATCACCTGCAAAATGAACAATATGATACTGAATGATCAATGGGTTACAGAAGACATAAAGGAGGAAATAAAAAAATTCTTCGAGATAAATGAAAATACAGACACAACATATTAGATTCTATGGGACACAATGAAAGAAGTTTTAAGAGGTAAATTCATCGCCTGGAAGTCATTCCTCAAAAAAAAAAAAAAAAAAAAAAAAACAACAAATAAATGAGCTCACACTTTACCTCAAAGCCCTAGAAAAGGAAGAGCAAAACAACAGCAAATGTAGCAGAAGGCAAGAAATAATTAAAATCAGAGCGAAATTGAAACAAAAGAAACTATTGAAAAAATTAACAAAACTAAAAGTTGGTTCTTCGAAAAGATAAATAAGATCGACAGACCCTTAGCCGTGCTAACGAAGAGAAGAAGAGAGAGAACTCAAATTACTAACATACGGGATGAAAAAGGCAATATCACAACAAATGCAACATAAATACAGAAGAAAATTAGAAATTATTTGGAAAACTGTATTCCAATAAAATAGAAAATAGTGAAGACATCGATAAATTTCTTAAGTCATATGATTTGCCCAGACTGAGTCATAAGGGAACACACAATTTAAACAGACCAATATCAATGGATGAAGTAGAAGAAGCAATCAAAAGACTACCAACCAAGAAAACCCCAGGACCGGATGGGTATACAGCAGAGTTTTACAAAACCTTTAAAGAAGAATTAATACCAATACTTTTCAAGTTATTCAGGAAATAGAAAAACTGGGAGCTCTGCCAAATTCATTCTATGAGGCCAACATCACCCTGATTCTGAAACCAGACAAAGACACCTCAAAGAAAGAAAACTACAGACCAATATCTCTGATGAACCTAGATGCAAGAATCCTCATTAAAATTCTGGTGAATTGGATAGAAAGGCACATCAATAAAATTGTGCACCATGATCAACTAGGATTCATCCCTGGGATGCAAGGCTGGTTCAATATACGGAAATCAATAAATGTTATTCACAACATCATTGGACTTAAAGATAAGAACCATATGATCATCTCGATAGACGCAGAAAAACCATTCAACAAAGTAGAGCATTCCTTTATGTTCAAAACTTTTTAAAAACTAGGGATAACAGGAACTTACCTCGACATTGTAAAAGCTATCTATGTTAAGCCTCAGGCTAGCATCATTCTGAATGGAGAAAAGTTGAAGGCATTTCCTTTAAAATCTGGAACAAGACAGGGATGTCCTCTATCACCACTTCTATTCAATATATTTCTCGAAAAAACTGGCCAGAGCAATTAGAGAGATGAAAGACTTTAAAGGCATAAAAATAGGAAAAGAAGAACTTAAATTATCACTATTTGCAGATGACATGATTCTATACATAGAAGACCCAAAAGGGTCTACAGAAAAAACTACTAGAACTAATAAATGAATGCAGCAATGTGGCAGGATACAAAATCAACATGCATAAATCAAAGGCATTTCTGTATATTAGCGACAAAACTTCTGAAACAAAAATGAGTCCAAACACTGCATTCCCAATTTCCTCAAAATAATTAAATACTTGGGAATCAACCTAACAAAAGAGGTGAAAGATTCATATAATGCAAACTACAGAACCCTAAAAAGAGAAATAGAATAAGATCTTAGAAGATGGAAAAATATACCCCGTTCATGGATAGCCAGAACTAACATCATCAATATGGCGATATTACCAAAAGTTCTCTATAGGTTTAATGCAATGCCAATCAAAATCCCAAAGGAATTTTTTGTAGAAATAGATAAAGCAATCATAAAATTCAAATGGAAAAATAAAAGACCCAGAATAGCAAAAGCAATTCTAAGCAGGAAGTGTGAATCAGGCAGTATAGCGATACCAGATTTCAAACTATATTACAGAGCAATCATAATAAAAACAGCATGGTACTTGTACGAAAACAGGTGGGTGGACCAATGGTACAGAATGGAGGACACAGAGACTAATCCAAAAAGCTACAACTATCTTATATTTGATAAAGGAGCTAATGGCCTGCAATGGAGGAAGGATAACATCTTCATCAAATGGTGTTTGGTAAACTGAAAATCCATATGCAACAAAATGAAACTGAATCCCCTCCTCTCGCCATGCACAAAAGTTAACTCAAAGTGGATCAAGGAGCTAGATTCAAATCAGAGTCTCTGCGTCTGATAGAAGAAAAAGTTGGCTCTGATCTACATATTGTGTGGTCAGGCTCCGAATTCCTTAATAGGACACCCATAAAACAAGAGTTAATAACAAGAATCAAGAAATGGGACTTACTTAAACTGAATTTTTTTTTTCTCAGAAAGAGAAACAATAAGAGAGGTAAATATGGAGCCTACATCATGGGAACAAATTTTTAGTCCTCACCCTTCACATGGAGCCCTAATATCTAGAGTATACAAAGTATACAAATAACTCAGAAAATTATACAATAAGATAACCAATAACCCAATGGGCCAAGGACCTGAACAGAAACTTCTTGGAGGAGGACATAGAATCAATTAACAAGTACATGAAAAAATGCTCTCCATTTCTAGCAGTAAGAGAAATGCAAATAAAAACCACCCTAAAATACCATCTCAATCCAGTGAGATTGGCAGCCATAATGAAGTCAAACAACAACAAGTGCTGGCGAGGATGTGGGGAAAAGGGTACTCTTGTACATTGCTGGTGGGACTGAAACTGGTGCAGCCAATTTGGAAAGCAGTATGGAGACTCCTGTGAAAGCTTGTAATGGAAGCACCATTTGACCCAGCTATTGCCCTTCTTGGACTATTCCCTGAAGACCTTAAAAGAGCGTACTACAGGGATACTGCCACATCAATTTTCATAGCAGCACAATTCACAATTGCTACACTGTGGAACCAACCCAGATGCCCTTCAATAGATGAATGAATAAAAAAATGTGACTTATATATACTATGGAGGATTACGCAGCACTAAAATATGCCAAAATAATGGAATTTGCAGGGAAATGCATGGCACTAGAGCAGATTATGCTTAGTGAATCTAGCCAATCCCTAAAAAACAAATACCAAATGTCTTCTTTGATATAATGAGAGCAACTAAGAACAGAGCAGGGAGGAAGAGCATGAAGAAAAGAATAACATTAAGCAGAAACATGAGGTGGGAGGGAAAGGGAGAGAAGAGGGAAATTGCATGGTAATGGAGAGAGACACTTATTGTTACACAAAATTACATATAAGAGGTTGTGGGAAAATAAACAAGGAGAGAAATGAATTACAGTAGGTATGGTAGAGAGAAAAGATGGGAAGAGAAGGGAGGGGGTATAGTAGAGTATAGGAAAGGTAGCAGAATACAACAGTAACTAATAGGGCATTATGTAAAAATATGGATGTGTAACTGATGTGATTCTGCAATCTGTATTTGGAGTAAAAATGGGAGTTCATACCCCACTTGAATCTAATGTATGAAATATGATATGTCAAGAGCTTTGTAATGTTTTGAGCAACCAATAAAAAAAAGTAGCGATATATATGCCAATAGAAATTCATCATGAAATATATATAATCCACAGATTGAAAAATATTAATTTTACTGAACATGAAATTATGTATAATGTTATTCAACTAGGATGCTCACCCATAGGTTGAATTTTCAGTTCCAACAGCGTTTAGGAGGAGTGATCTCTTCTCTCAATTTGCATCTGCCAATTCAGCCACCTCACAAGTGTATACGAGTGATATCAGGTAGGATTCTATATGTGCATATAAAAATACATGTGCTGAATAGGCTACAGAGAAAGGGAGACTGGGATTCATATATTTGATAATTTTAAAAACACATGTAGAACTATTTCAACAAAAAATTGACTAGATTTATAACTCCTACAAAATATAATGCAAAATGCAATTCCAACTATACACCATGCCTCCTCTGAACTGCTTGTATTTCTTTTCTTTTTGGGTTATTTTTCACCATCATATTAGGATCATTAGTCAGAGTCTAGTAGGGTATGGGTTAGTGTCAGGGATTCAGTATTTCAAATGGAAAATTGAAAAATGAATCCAATGTGTATGTAAATATGTGCTACACAAAAATCTTCTCACTCATATCCAGAACAATGCCTTGACATTACCTTCACCCAAGTAAGACACAATTATAGTAGAAAAGTGTGAAAATCTATGAATACATATATGGAATGGAATATCCTCGGGAGTTCACAACCTTGGAGGTGGTAGAGGCGTTTCCAAAAGTAAAGGACAGGGTAAACACTCCACAAACAAAGAGCTCTGCTGGCCTAAGACTTCTTGGAATACTGCCTCTGAGGTTGGGCACTTGAAATATATGTTGTTGTCATGAGCTTTGGCTTCCTTTGTAGTGAGACCATAAAAGCTGGGTCTGCTTCTATGTGACCTGGAAGACATGATTTCTTATTTTCCAATGAACATGAGGAAGCAGTGCTCAATTTTCTCTTTGTAGGTAAACTATGTCCACTGGAGGCTAAGTGTCTCCCGGTGGGGACTGTGAAGACATTTGATCATCCTCCACTTTTCGTGGTGTGTCTTGCTGCTACACTGGGAATTTGGTACTTGCTTCACACAATATAAGAAGTTCATCTGGGATACAGTGCTGGAGCGTGTTCTGTCACGTGGGGTGGGTTAGCGTCTGCAGGAGAATGTACCAACCAGTCTTCTATTCCACATAGCTTGTCCCAATAACCATAGCAACCTGATTATGAACATTGCCCTGAAACCTCTCCACATAACAAGATGCCTTTACCTACAAGGGAATGGGGTCTGCGCCATATCAGTCACAAGCCATTTGTAAGCCGATAGCCGATCCACATGGCCCCACCTTGATGTTTCATCACATACCTGCCCACCACTACTCTAGGCCCACTACTCACCAGGCTCCAAATTCCTGGCATCTTGTATTCTACACCATTTTCATGAAACCCAGGCAAACAAGGCACTGTCTGGTATACACATGATCAGCAACAGGACATCCAAAGTTTCTGCAGTGCCACCTGGTCATGGGAATTTCAAAACTTTTATGGTATTTATCTAGCAATTTTTCAAGGATGAAGTTACAGGCACTGTGGGTTTCAATTCATTCAGGAACCGTTAAGTGTTGAGAAAGCTCATTTCAATGAATGCTCTGGAGAACTTTAAAGTCAAGGCTTCTCAAAGAGTTGCCAACAGGTCACATGAAGCCAGGCCAATTGACGTCTACAATGTGAGGTCCATGTGTGTTTTGAATCTCAACTATGGCTACCAAGTCTTTCAGAATAAAATCATGTGATATCCTGGCTGAGATTCCCAGGCCTCTGTGGAAAGCCACCCTGGGCCAAGATCTCAGTTTCCAAGAGTGAGTCTCATGCGTGGCCTCCTAAAATCCCAACACAATTCATGGCAATACTTCTCTGAGGTCAGTTCCAGAACTCAGTCTCTAAGGGTAAATCATACCAGAGTTCAAGCCCAGGTGGACCCAGTCATCCCTTCCAACTGCCACAAAAATGACCAAAATTAAAATGAAATCACTCCCACAGGGCCATAATCTTTTTCCTTGTAGACACTCATCATAACCTCTAGCTGGAGGTTTCAATGAGCACAAGGTAGTGTCCAAAATAAGCTCACTTGCCCCTCATTTGCCTAAAAACATGGTGGCCTGAACACTATTCCTGTGAACCAGGAGTGATCAAATATTCCTGCTGTTAAAGTGTTCCGCTTCTCCAATTTGAGGCCTACTGGCTGAAGCCTATAAATTCTTGATGTGATTTGGAGTCATGAGAAAACCCAAGCACATGTGGGCTAGCCTCTGCAGGGATTTCAAAGACTCATTTGACCCTAAGGATCCCTGTTCTCACTTGATGGAGGTCAGGAACCTAAAACAAGAAGGCAAAAATATTCATCCACAATGACTTCTCTTTTGGTCATTTTGGTTTTGGAACCACATGGGATCTTTCTTTAGATCCATCAGGTGCTGAGAATCTAAGCCACAACCTCATTCAAGGACAAGAGGCTGATTCAGACACATTCCATTCCAAAGCAATTAAGCAAAGAGCCACAGGTGATGTCCATTCATTTCCATATGAAAACAGTCTTCTTAATGCTACACAACTGGGTGGCCTGAGGCAAAGACTTTCCTGATATTCAGGATAATAGAAACAGAAGTAAGCAAATGGCCCAAAGAAGGGTTTATCCACTGAGACATTACTGGTCACACTGATATCTGAGTTTTCTGAGATGCTCCCATTCCCTTAAGCTATCCAGTACATGGCCATGTCACAGAGCCCTGTGGTGTTACATATCTGGGACTCAAAACCATGAGCCTATTCTGGACAGTGGCTGGAAAACACGAAGAAAACAGGAACTTAAGAAGATAGTAGATGTTGCCCATCCATAAGGCAAGCTGCAGTCCATTCATCAATTGGGCAGTAAGAATGTGGGGAAGCTTTCAACTAGAGACAACGTTTCCATTGATGCATTCTCTTTTCTAATGTCTACAACAACGGATACACTGGGATACACAGACATAGAAACACTCACCATGTCAAAGAACTTACTAGAAATAGTCCACTCCAAACCAAATTAACCACCTTTCCTAGCTATTCTCAGAACATCAGAAAAAACCACAAACTCACACCTACAACAGCAAAGGCGATTCTTTCACCCAAGTAGGTCTGTGATTATCCGAAGTGTCTTCTGACTGGTGGGCCACATTATGTTCCCCAAAAAATGGCCTGTCCTGTTTCAGATCTGGTCTCCTTGGCCAATTCTGTGAAATTGTCAGGAGCCAGTGGTTCGCCACTACCTACTTTCTCAGGAAAGGCCCCTCTTCCGAGCTCTGCTGGAATTTGGCCATCCTCACATCAGTAGGTACCAAGAAAGACTGACTATGTCTTTGGGAAAAACAAATAAGTTAGCCCACTGGGACTCGGAGTGAGACTGACTCTGGGTGCCTGGCTTCCGGGATCCCAAGTTCAGAGAATTCCATCACCAAGGAAGTGAAGTGAGGTCACTTCTTTCAGGAACTGAATATGGTCACTGCCTTGGTAACCACTTTGTCCTAACAGTTGCTTCCAAGGTTCCTATGAGATGGAGGCTGCCCCAACATCCTGTGACACATTCAGAAGTTAGAATGGTATATCAACCAGAGGCACCCAGGAACAGCTCTCCACACAGGCCGGCATAGGTCCATCTTCTCTACTTTAAGAAGGCAGAGGCTGATTCAGACACATCAATTCTTCCTGACCAGGTTGTTTGCCATGGAAGATGACTATTGCTCTCTCAGGTCCTACATAGCTGCCTACATATTCTCCAAGGATCATTTCTCCATGGATCTTTTAGGTTCTCAGCAGGTGGAAGATAATCTACATTCCTATATTGTAAGACCCACTCTGTCCCTGCTCTTCTGTAAGTTGTATTGAAGGAAGAGTGTATGGTTAGGGTTAATAATAGGTTCGATTTGGGTTACAAATCATTCTGCAGGATGAATAATGGCATTGGCAACCTGTGGTATTTACAAGAGTATATATGTGAAATATAACTATGAAAGCAGAAATCTAGGTAAGATTTGAAGCCCAGAAGGGCATTGGGGACTTGAGTGGGATACTTAGCTTTGAGTTATGTGCTGCACAGATGTCTCAAATAAATCAATATACACTGGCATCGGACCTTGTACTTTGGATGATTGAATGTTGAAGAGAACATCCAGTCAAAAAGCGATAATCGGTAGGATTAGGAAGGTAGTCGGTAGGTTTAGAAAGAAGAGTGAGTATAGGATTTGGACCAAAAGTTCTTTAGCAATAGGGTTTCGGGTAGAGAGTGTATGTAAATGTCAGTACATGTGAAGAGTCAGTCACAATGATGAACTGGGGAAAACATGTAGGAAAGCAGATATCAATAGAGACATTAGGAAATCAAGCAAAGTATAAAGTGTGTGATAGGGTTAGACATTTTCAACAGGTTTGAGGTTGAATATATAATGTTAGGAAGAAACAAATATGTAGTCACCAATAGGATTGATATTTGAGAGCATTAGGCAACCTGGACATGGATGTTTTTAGTAATCCATGCTCACTTTCTATTTAGGCTTTGGTACAATTGTAAGTGTGACCTTTGCTTTTGGTGTCCAGAATATTTCTGTGATAAAATGTGTATGTAGATCAGGTGACATGAGTATTTCTTCCACCATTTCTTGGAGCAATATTTTGAAGACTTATAAATTAGTATGGTCGTACAAAGAGGTGTTCCCTATTTCTATGAATATACACATAATGCATGAATAGACCATACTGTGAATAAATAATATAACTGGATCCACTTTAAATAATGGATTGAATAGATATCTGAAAATATATAAGAAATGTTATATTGATATACAATCATTCATTCCAACCAGTTATATATCTAATGATCATCTTAGGGTTATGGTTTATCATGAAGGGTTTGTGAGTTTTGTTTCAAAATTGATTATGGAAATCAAAAATAATATATTTGGAAAAAAGTCTCATGAATAGACCAGTAAAGAAACATAGAGGAATACATGTGTTCTGGAGCAGGAAGTGATTGAAAGTGAAACAAATGCCTATAAATTTGCCAACTAGTGAATCAAATATATATTCTTTGATGTACATAAACTGAAGAAATAGTAATGTACCAGTGTGGAATAAAAATTAACGTCAAAATACACATCATGTTCCATAGTAACCTACATGCATTGATGTTAAACTGGGTTAGTTAATGTAGACATATTAGGATTTGTATGCACCTTTCACTGAAGTTAGTTTTCAGTACTAGGAAACAAATATGTATTTCGGGTGGATGAATATTTCTAAGAATAATCTTGTGAAAAGTTGATTATTAATCCACATACATGAACATGAATGAATTTAGGGATTGTATATAAGACACATATATTTCATATTTTTAAAAATCTGGAGAGTATATATATATATATATATATATATATATATATATATATATATATATATATATATATACACACACACATACACACACACACACACAAACATAGACATTAATAAGTAGCAATATATATGCCAATCGAAATTCATCATGAAATATATATCATAAAGATGCAAAAACATTCATTTTACTGAACATGGGTTTATGTATTATGTTGTTCTACTGGGAAGCTCACCCATAGGTTGAATTTTCAGTTCCAACAGGGTTTAGGAGGAGTGATCACTTCTCACACTTTGTATCTGCTATGTCATGTAATTCACAAGAATGTACGTGTGATACCATGCAGGATTCTATTTGTGCATATAAAAATACATGTGCTGAATAGGCTCCAGAGAATGGGAGACAGTAGTTCACATATTTGTTACCTTTGAAAACACATAGAGAACTATTTCAATTAAAAATTGACTAGATTTATAACACCTACCCTTTATCATGCAAAAGGCAAGTCGAACTCTGAACTGCATGTACTTATATACTGTTTGGGTTATTTTTCTCCATCATATTAGAATTAGTAGTCAGAGTCTAGTAGAATATGTGTTAGTGTCAGGGATTCAGAATTTCGAATGGAAAATAGGAAAATTAATCCAATGTGTATGCAAATATGTGCTACAACAAATCTTCCCACTCTCATCCAGAACCATGCCTTGACATTACCTTCGCCCCAAGTAAGACACAATTAGAGAAGAAGAGTTACAAAATCTGTGATTACATTTCTGGAATGGAAAATGCTCAAGAGTGCACAAACTTGGAGGTGGTATAGGAGTTTCCAAAAATAAGGACAAAGTAAACACTCCACAAACATGGAGCTCTGCTTGCCTAAAACTTTTTGAGAAACTGCCACTGAGGTTGGGCACTGAAATATAGGTTGTTGTCACGAGTTAAGCTTCCTTTGTAGTGAGACCCTCAAAGCTGGGTCTGCATCTATGTGACCAGGAGGACAAAGTTTCTTATTTTACAATGAACACGAGGCAGCAGTGCTGAATTCTCTCTTTGTAGGTAAACTGTGGCCACTGGGCGCTTAGTGTCTCCCCGTGTGGACTGTGAAGCCATATGGTCATCCTCCATTTCGTGGTGTTTCTTCCTGCTGCACTGGGAGTTTGGTATTTGCTTCACGAAATACAGGGAGTTCACCTGGGACAAAGTGCAAGAGGGAGTTCTGTCACGTGTGGTGGGTCAGGGTCTGCAGGATGATACAAGAACCAGGCTTCTATCCCACATAGCTTGACCCCTTGACCATAGCAACCTGATTCTGAACAATGTCCTGAAATCTCTCCATATAACAAGTTGCCTTTACACGGAAGGTTCTGCTGGCTGCGCCATATCAGTCACAAGCCATTTGGAAGCCAAGGGCAGATCCAAATGGCCCCACACAGATGTTTTATCACATACCTGCCCAACACTGCTCTAGGCCCACTACTCAACAGAGTCCAACTTACTGACATCTCTGTTGTACACCATTTACATGAAACCCAGTAAAACAAGACACTGTCTGGAACATTCATGATCAGCAACATGTCATCCAAAGGTTCTCCAGTGCCACCTGGTGATGGGAATTTCAAAAATTTCATGGTATTTATCTAGCCATTTTTCAAGGATGAAGTTGGAGGCACTGTGAGTTTCAATTCATTCAGGAACCATTAGATCGTTAGGAAGCTCATTTCAATGAAATCTCTGGAGAACACTCACAGGTAAGTCTTCCCAAAGAGTGGTGAAAAGATCACATGATGTTTAGCTCATTTAGCTCTACAATGTGAGGTCCATATGAGTTTTGACTCTCAATGATGGGTGCCAAGTCTTTCAGAATAAAATCATGTGGTATCCTGCCTGAGAGGCCCAGTGCTCTGTGGAAAGCCACCCTGGGCCTAGAACTCAGTTTCCAAGGGCGACACTCATGCCTGGCTTTCTGAAACCTCAACACTATTCATGGCAATACTTCTCTGAGTTCAGTTGCAGAACTCAGTCTCTAAGGGAATCACACCAGAGTTCAAGCACATGTGGACCAAGTCATCTCTTCTAACCGCCACCCAAATGACCACAATTTAAATTAAAAGACTCCAACACACATAATAACCTCTGGCTAGAGTTTTCCATGAGGGGGACAGCTCAAGTCCGTGTCCCAAATAAGCTCTCTTGCACCTAAATTGCCTAATTCAGGGTGGCATGGACACCCTTCTTGTGAACCAGGAGAGATCAAATAGGCCTCCCATTAATACTGCTCCACTTCTTCAATTTGAGGTCAACTGACTGTGGGGTTTGGATTCTTTATGTGAATTGGAGTCTTGAGAAAACCCAAGCAACCATGGGCTAGCCTCTGCAGAGCTCTGAAGATCTCATTTTCCCAAAGGATCCCTATTCTGACTTGATGGAGTTCAGGAAAGTTACAGAGGAAGGCGAGAGACTTCATCCACAAGGACTCCACTTTGGCCATTTTGGTTTTGGATGTACACATGGGATCTTTCTTTATATCCATCAGAAGGTGAGAAACTAAGCCACAGCCTCACACAGGGCAAATAGGCTGATTCAGACACATCCTTTCCAAAACAATTAAGCAAGGAACCACAGGTAATACCCATTCATTTCCATTTGAAAACTGTTTTCTTCAGGCTTCACAAAGTTGTGGCCTGCGGAAAAGACCTTCCTGACATTCAGGGCAACAGAAGAAAAGGTAAGCAAAAGGCCCCAAGCATGGTTTCTCCACTGAGACTTTACTGATCACACTGATATCTGAGTTTTCTGAGATGCTCGCCATTCCCTTTAGCTATCTAGTACATGGTCATTTCACAGAGCTTCGTGGTTGTACATATCTTAAACACAAAACCATGAGCCTATTCTGGAGAGTGGCCAGAATTCAGGAAGAAAACAGGATCTTAGTTAGATAGTAGGTGTTGCCCATCAATAAGGCAAGCTGCAGTCCATTAATTAATTGGGAAGGATGAATGTTGGGAAGCTTTCTACCTGACAGGACATATTCTTTGATGCATTCTCTCTTCTAATGTCTACAACCACGGGCGCAGTGGGATACACTGACATAGAAACACTCGCGTTGTCAAACGACTTACTAGAAACCGTTCACTCCAAACAAAACAAACCTTCTTTCAAACCTATTCTCAGAACATGAGACAAAAACCACAAACTCACACCCACATCACAAAGGCACCTCCTTCCCCCATGTAGGTCTGTGACTATCCGGAGAGTCCTCTGACTGGTGGGCCATACTATGTTCCCAGAAATGGCCTGTTCTGTCTCAAATCTGGTCTTCTTGGCCAACTCTGTGAAGTTTTCAGGATCAAGTGGTGAGTCAATGCCTGCTTTCTCAGGAAAGCCCCCTCTCCATAGCTTTTCTTGCATTTGGCCATCCTCACATCAGTAGGTCCCAAGAAAGACTGAGACTGTCCTTGGTAAATCAAAAAAAGTTTGACAACTGGGACTGGGACCGGGACTGGCTCTGGGTGCCAGGCTTACTGGATGCCAAGTTCAGAGAGTTCTATCACCATAGAAGTTAGGTGAGGTCACTTCCTTTAGGAACTGAGTTTGGTCACTGCCTTGGCAACAACTTTGTCCTAACAGTTGCTTCTAAGGTTCCCATGAGAAGGAGGCTGCCCCTACTTTCTGTGACACTTTCACAAGTTAGAATGGTATGTCAACCATTGGCACGCAGGAGAAGCTCTCAACACATCCCTGCTTTGGTCCATCTTCTCTACATTAAGAAGAGAGTGGCTGACTCAGACACATCCCTTCATCATGAGCAGGTTGTTTGCCATGGAAGACTTTTGCTCTCTCAGGTCCTTCATAGTTGACTACATCTTCTCCAGGGATCATTTCTTCATGGACCTTTGAGGTTCTCAGCAGGTGGAAGATCCTCTATATTGCTGTATTTTAAGACCAACTCTGTCCCCGCTCTTCTGTAAAATTAGATTGAGAGAACAGTGTATGGTTAGGGTTAATTACAGGCTCAAATTGGGTGAGAAAAGAAACTACATGGTTGAGCAAACAGGGTCCTACAGTTAACAATAATATGAGAATTATTAATGGACCAGCCTGGGTGGATAAAAGCGTAGTTAACCAGGTGGACTATGTGAACCAAGACTCAAACCTCCTTTTGGGGGCCTCTCTCTTTCTTTGACCCTCTTCAAGTCGTTTTCTTAATTTACTCATAGATTCTTTTACAACTCCAGTATTGTCGGCATAAAAACATCATTCTTTCCTCAATGAAAGCAAAAAGGCACCCTTCTCTCATGAAGAGGAGGGTCAACACTCGCCTGCTCTGTAAACAACTTCAGAGAGAGAGAGGTTAAAATTCCTGTAAAGCTGTGATGCGGTTTTTAATGTCTTTAAGCTTTGGTCTATTTCTGCTTCTAATTGTGTCTTTAGTGTGTCTCATGGACTAGGGCATTTGTTCCTGTGCCCACCCCTTTAGCAACTATTATTCCTAATAGGATGGCTAAAGTGAGGGATACAGGTTCCTGGTGGAACCGGGTTGTAAGCCCCCCTATTTGATCTTTAAATGAACCTGCATCCTGATAGAGCACTCTCGAAAACATCTGCATCATTACATAATTAATCGCATCTATTGACCATTTTATGAAAACATAAATAATGTTAAAGTGTATAGAATTATACTGTAGTAGGGATGGACAAGGAAAGGCACCTAAGATAGCACCAAAGACAGGAAAGCAGTTTTATTTGGTTGCATCCGTATTTAGAGGGCATTGCTTCTGTTGTAATCAATTAATCCACTGAACCCCAAGTTTTGGTAGTTTTAGTATTTGTACCCAACATGTAAGGGAAGGGGCTCAGAAGTTCACAGTCTGCAGAAATTTACACAAATCAGTTTTTGTTTGTGTTTTTTTCCTCTGTTCTGTGCACGTTAACTTTTCAAGGACACCTTGGAACGGGAGAGCTTTTTTGTCTCTTTTTTTTCCTCCTTGCCAGCTGTCACCATGGAGCCCAGTTGGTAACTTTTTTATCTTAGAAATGTAGCCATCTCTGTGAAGCCCCAGCTCAAGGCCAGAGTCCTTGTTCACATATTTTGTGAAAAACTGGTAAGGCGATGTCTAGCTTAGGGGTGGTGATTTTTCCAGCCAGTGGCCAAGTAGAACAGGGCAACACGAAGAGTGGAAGTTTATCTCCATTGAACTTTTTCAGAGGGACTCTTTTGCTGAAAGACCTAAAGTAAGCCTTGGTGAAGACTTCTGGAGAAGGTCATTTAAGACATTTCTGTGGACCTGGTACAGAGGGGGATGACAGGGAAGGCGATGCTGAGAGCAGCTCTGTGGATCTGAGAATGAGGAAGGAGAGATGCCAAAGAATAATGGGAAAGGTGTTTGGGATTTTCATAGAACAAAAACTTGAGCAGTAGAACAGGTAGAGCAGAGGGGAAGACGGGAGTGAGTATTCCAAAAAGCCTGTGAGGGACTTTAAATTCTTAGAACCTGTTTTCAGTGATGACAAATCAACTTTAAAGGTAATTTTCATTACATCTTGGATAGGGGTCTGAGGGCTCTTCTCAGCTGGTTTGAGCTTTGGCTAAGCTTGCTAGAGGACTTGGTGGGACCTAGTGCAGACACTGACAGGAAAAGAAAGGAGTGAGTGGGTGGAGGGGTACCTCGGTACCTGCTTCCTCAGCAAGGGGGCAATGTTCTGAGATCCAGCGGAGGTTTGGGTTTTTGATCTAGTAATTGGAGGGGAGAAATCAGGTTGCTGAGGTGGGAGTGAAAGCAGAGAGTCTAGAGCAGAAGGCTGAGTGTGAGGAACTATTGGGGAAGCATAGTACAGGATGTGAGCGCAGGAGGAAAAAGGATTCCACAAAGGGGAATTTCCCCCTTTTGAGCACTTGCCAAAGTTAAAAATGTCATGCAGAATTTGAAGATCTAGAGAACCCTCTGGGGGCCATAGTTTTTGGTTGTCTAATTGGTAATATGGCCAATGCTGTGTACTGAATTTGATGAGGAGTTTGGGTTCCACCAGGCAGCCCCTGTATGCTCACATCCCCATGACTTACACAAGAAGTCGGCTTTTCCCCCACAAAGCCATGGCTGTTTGTCGCTTTGATAGTCTGCCGGGCATACATAGTAATATAGGCTAGCCAACCTGCATCTGGCTCGCGTGTCCCTGCATCCATAATGTTTGTTTCAATTATCTATGGTATGGAAGGGATTTAATGAAATTTTAGTGAGATCCTCTTCATCAGGTATATCTCAAAAGGAAAGACCTCTACCGAGCTGAAAAATGTCTGGGTGGAGAGATAGCCACCAGATCACTAAGGGGGCCGTTAAGGTCTCTTTAATGGTTCTATTTATTTTTTCTACCTGTCCTGAGTTCTGGGATATATAAGCATAATGTAACTTCCAATTAATCCACAGGGTCCTGGTTAACACCTGACTTACCTGGGCCATGAACACCAGTCCATTATCAGTCCATTAGGCAGATCGTATCTTGGAAAAATATCTTTCAGATTCTTCTTGAAAACCATTTGCGCCGTTTTTTTTTTTTTTTTTTTTTGTGTGTGTGTGTGTGTGTGTGTGTGTGTAAGGCTTCATTCCATCCTGAAAATGTATCTACAAAGACTAGGAGATATTTAAGTCCATACCTTGCTGGCTTAATTTCATTAATGTCCACTTCCCAGAATTGTCCTGGTCTGGTTCCTCGTAGGTGCTTTCCTCTAGGAAACTTGGAAGGGTAAGCATTACCCAATTGACGGATCCGACAGGCTTTTGTTACCCGTTCAGTTATTTCCTTTCGCTGTGAGTTGGTTAGTGGAGAACTCTGTTCTTAATCCTACAGTAATGCCTGCAGTTTCTTTGAACCAAGGTGAGTGAGTTGATGTGCATTTTTAATGTAGTGTAGGGCTTGCTGTAATTGCAGGCTGAGCTCAGTGAAGTTGAGGTGTTCAGTGTCAGTGTCCTTAGATGTTATCAAAAACTTCCTGGTACTCAGGGTTCCATTGGAATTGGGCATCTTCCTTTAACAGCGGTATAAAGGAGCAGCTAAGGACGCAAACCCAGGTATCCATAACCTACAAAAGCCAGCAGTCCCAAGAAATTCTCTGACTTGTCTGCTGTAAGATGGGGGTGGTATCTACACAATGGTTTTTTTTCTGGGCTCAGTGAGCCATCGTTTACTGCCCCTAAGGGAATAGCCCAGGAAGATTACTTCATGCTAGCAAATTTGGGCCTTTTTGGCCGAAACTCTATACCCGAGTTGAGCAAGCTCATATAATAGTGCTTGGGTCCCAGACTCACAGTTTTCCTTGGTGTTGGCTGCCAGTAGCAGGTCATCCACATATTGAAGCTGGGTAACTTCAGGGTGCGTAGTTCTGAAGTTGTTGAGATCTCTGTGGAGGGCTTCATCAAAGAGAGTGGGGGAGTTTTTGAACCCCTGTGGGTGTCTAGTCCAAGTTAGTTGACCAGACGTTTTGGTTTCTGGGTCTACCCACCCGAAAGCAAACAGCAACTGACTATCTTTATGCAGAGGCAAGCAAAAGAAAGCATCTTTTAAGTTCAGAACAGTATATAATTTCCGCGCAGGGTTCAGAGTGCTAAGCAGATTGTACGGATTAGGTACCGTGGGGTGAATGTCCTGCACTCTTTTGTTGATCTCTCTTAGCTCTTTAATGGGGCGATAGTCCCCGGTTCCTGGCTTTTTTTTTTTTTTCTAGTAGCAGGGGAGTGTTCCAGGCCGATTGACAGGGCCTTAGGACTCCTAAGGCCAGATATTTCTGAATATGGGGCCTTATCCCACCTTTAGTTTTTTTGCTTAGAGGATATTATTTGACATTGATTGGGGAGACTGAGGTTTTTAACTCCACTGTTATTGGAGGTTGTTTCACGGCCAGACCTAACACTGCAGTTTTTGCCCAGGCATCTGGGTAATCTGTTATCCATTTTTGGGGTAGCTTGCTTGTTTGATCATTCTTGGGGGGTGTGAAGAGTGGACGTTCATCTTCTACTAATATAGTTAAAGCGGTGACTATAGGAGTTTTACTGAAGGATTTACAAATTTCATTTGGGGGCCTTCAGGGTTAAAAGTTATTTTGGCCCAGAGCTTGGTGAGCAGATCTCTGCCCATCAATGGGTGCGGGCATTCTGGTCTTACTAGGAAGGAGTGATGGATTTTTTCTTTCCCCAGGTCCATGGTCCTCTTAGTTGTCTAAGCCCAATATTTACTGTCATCAGCCCTTTGAACTAGAGACCTTTTATTTGATAGAGGGCCCAATGGGGCCTTAAGGGCTGAGTATACTGCTCCAGTATTCACTTCAAAGTTTACTGGAGTCCCCTCCACTTCAAAAGTTACCCTGAGCTAGGGGAAGGGATCTGAGCCCCGACTTTCTTAGTCATCCTCCAGAGTCAGAATGGCCAGCTGGCGTGGCTGTCTCTTTATAGGGAACTCTATGGCCCAGTATCCTTTTTCTTTAGAGTAGGCACACTGATCTGAGGCCAGGGGTGGCCTCTGGCATGGGCCCTTCCTGTCACCCTGTGTCTTAATTTCTGGCCTCTTTCTTGTTGTGATCAGGACCTTAGTCAATGCCTTAGTCTGTCTTTTGCTTCTCTCATCCTCCGTTTGCTCCCTTTCTTTCTCCCTGTTTCTCTCTTATAGTATACTTTCTTGGCTTCTTTGACTAAATCTCTCTTTTAAAATTTTTTTTTTTTAATATCCAAGGCAGCTTGCTCAATTAAGGCTATCATGACAGATGCCTTTTAATCCGCTGCCTGAGGATCGAAAGAAGTATATCTCTTATATGCCTCCATGATTCTCTCTAGAAACATAAAGGGAGATTCATCAGGCCTTTGAATAATTTCTCTTACCATGGCCAAATTAGTTGGTCACCCAGCAGTCCCTTGGAGACCCGCTGTTAGAGCCTGGCAATAATTGAAGAGATGCTCCCTATCTTCCAACGTGTTGGGGTCCCTGTTGAATAGGTTTAAGGAGAAGCCAGCTTTCATTATGTTGGGAAGTTGTGTTGGTCGCCCATCAGGTCTGAGGATATTTTTTCTACATTCCAGGAGATTTTTCTCTCATTGCTCTGTCATGAAGAGAGTCGCTAGGTGGTGTTGACAGTCACCCCAAGTAGGCAGGTGTGAAAACGTCGGTGAGTTCTCTGAGTTCTTTTAGCCGGGCCAGCTTCCTCCAGGGAAGGAGGGGCTGTCTGTGCTGCGGGACAGTCATCTTGATGGCACTGGGCCAGCCTAGCTTCCTCGAATGGTGGAGAGGCTGAGTCAGCAGAAGGGTAATCACTTAGAGGGTGGTGGGGGTTGGGAGACGAGGGCAGATGATAAGGAGGGGGAGGAGAGTCCAGTAGAGTCTTGAGACTCAAGGAGAACAGAGGGTGGAGGAGGAGGAGCAGAGAGTTTGAGAGATAGAATTGTGGGGGAAGGAGTAGGAGCAGGTGCAGGGACAAGGAAAGGCTTGACCCATGGAGGAGGAGATTTGTAGAGGTACTGACAAGTTAAGATATATGGCTGTTGATCTGGACGCCTATGTGGCCCCTGGTGAAAGACAATATCTCGGACTTTTCAAATAAGTGCGAAGTACAAAGATCTTTCTAGGAGCCATCCGACTGCAATGGTAGGTCATTCTGTGACACAGAATCTGCCAGGTCTGGCGTTTTACTGAAAAAGAAAGATTCTGAGCCCTTAAGCAGAATTTGGTCCAGTGATCAAGGGTCAGGGACAGAGGCATTGAAATGATCTGTCCCATAATAAAATATACACAGACAGTGAAAGCAACGACACACAACACAGACAAGACAAGACAATAAAGACAGGCAATGGACGTCCAATACTAAGACCAGGACTGACTAGTCGGCAAAACCTGAAGGGCTGGCAATACCGAATCAGAAACAAAATATCACTGAGTCGAGGAGACTATTGTTCCTCGATTTCCCGAGTCTATATCCCAGGGACATGGTCTGTGGCTCTGTGGCATGTGTGTCAGCCACCATGGGAGAGAGCTCACGCTCTTTACCAATAGCCATTTTGCCATACCCTAACCTGAAGCCTGAAACCAGAAAGATGGGTCTTATTTACCCCCAAAGGAGCCCGTTGGGGGTATTTTGTCTGCAGCTGCCGGATCTCGCTAGGGCCACCAGATGTAAAGGTTGGGCGAGCATCTGTGGCAGAGACCACCAAGAGACTGTCTCATGCAACAGCAAAGGGTTTATTGGGAGTCCGGCATGAAGGGCTCAGAGATCACTTGAACAGAGCAGAGAGCCCTGAGAACAGCTTAATAAATGCTTATATATTTTCCTTGGAGAGGGCAGGGAGAGAAATTTATTGATGGGTAATGGCAAGTGGGCAGTTTGCATGCAACTGGTTGACGGAGTACATTCTGCAGTTTGGCAGTTGGGGACAGCACATTCTGGGAACAAGAATAGTAAACAGTTCTCAAGATTACAATGGTGTTTTGTTAAGCATACAGAAAAACAGGAAGTGACAAGTATCTATTTTATTAACCTTTCAATATAAGTATGAAAACAGAAATCTAGGTAAGATTTGAAGTCCAGAAGTTCATTTGGCCCTTGATTGGTATACTTAGCATTGAATTACCTTCTGTAGAGATGTCGCAGAAATATGGATATACAATGTCATAGGACCATGTACCTTCTCGGAGGTCAGTTCCAAAACACAGTCTCTAAGCAGAATCACACCAAAGTGCATGCCAAGTTGGACCCAGTTATCTCTTCCAACTTCCACACAAATGACCGCAGTTAAAACCAAAACACTCTCACATGACACTCATCTTCTTCCATATAGACACTCATCATAACTTCTGGCAGGAGGATTCCATGAGAGGCGCAGCACAAGACAGTGTCCCAAATAAGCTCCCTTTCCCCTCATTTACCAAAAGTCAGGGTGGCCTGGACACCCTTCCTGTGATCCAGGAGTGATCAAATATGCCTGCCGTTAACACAGCTCTGTTCTCCAATTTGAGGCCTACTGACTGTCGGTTTAGATTCTTTATTTGAATTGGATTCATAAGAAAACCCAAGAACCTATGGGCTAGCATCTGCAGGGCTTTGAATAACTCATTTGACCCATTGGATCCCTATTCTCACTTGAGGGAGGTATAGAACCTTACGGAGGAATGCGAGAGACTTCATCCACAATGACTGATTTTTGGTCATTTTGATTTGGATCCACACATGGGATCTTTCTTATGATCCATCAGGTGCTAAGAATCTAAGCTCGAGGCTCACACAGGGCCAAGGGGCTGATTCAGACACATCCCTTTCCAAAGCAATTAAGCAAACAGCCACAGGTGATGCCCACTCATTTCCGTTTGAAAACTGTTTTCTTCTGGAATCTCGAAGGCGTGGCCTGAGGCAAAGACCTTGCTGACATTCAGGGCAACAGAACAATAGGTAATCAAAAGGCCAATTGCAGGGTTTCTCCACTGAGACTATCCTGGTCACACTGGTATCTGAGTTTTCTGAGATTCTTGCCAATTCCTTCAGCTATCCAGTACATGTCCATGTCACAGTGCTTGGAGGTGCTACGTATCGTGGACACAAAAGCATGAGTCTATTCTGGAGAGTGGCCAGAATTCAGGAAGAAAACAGGAACTTAGGAAGATAGCCGGTGTTGCCCATTGATAAGGCAAGCCCTAGAACATTCATTAGTTGGGCAGGATGAATGCTGGGAAGCTTTCTAATAAACAGGAAACATCCATTGATGCATTCTCTTTTCTAACGTCTACAACCACGGACACAGTGGGTTACACAGACATAGAAACACTCGCCTTGTCCAACAACTTACTAGAAACAGTTCACTCCAAACCAAACAAACCGACTTTCCTACCTATTCTCTGAACATGAGACAAAACCACAAGCACACATCCACATCCTCAAAGGCACCTCCTTCCCCCAAGTAGGTCTCTCACTCTCCGGAGTGTCCTCTGACTGCTGGGCCATACTGTGTTCCCCCGATATGGCCTGTCCTGTCTCAGATCTGGTCTCCTTGTCCAACTCTGTGAAGTGGTCAGGAGCCAGCTGTGAGCCACTACCTGCTTTTTCAAAAAAGGCCCCTCTTCAGAGTTTTCCTGGCATTTGGCCATCCTCACATCAGTAGGTACCAAGAAAGACTGACTCTGTCCTTGCTAAATCGAAGCAAGTGAGACCACTGGGACTGGGACGGGGATTGGCTCTCTGTGCCTGGCTTCCTGGATCCCAAGTTCAGAGAGTTCCATTACCAAGGAAGTGAGGTGAGGTCGCATCCGTCAGGAACTGAATGAGGTCACTGCCTTGGCAACCACTTTGTCCAAACAGTTGCTTCCAAGCGTACCATGAGAAGGAGGCTGACCCTACTTTCTGTGGCACTTTCACAAATTAGAATGGTATATAAACCATAGGCACCAAGGAACAGCTCTCCACTCAGGCCTGGTTTGGTCCATCTTCTCTATATTAGGAAGAGAGCCTTTAGTCCCGGGAGCATTGCAGTGAACCTCCGCACTAAAACTATTAGGAAGCACCTGATGGAGGAGGCCTCCATAGGTAAGTGGCACCTTTATAACATCTGATATCCGGTTAAGGGAGATCTCTTCTGATGACAGAGATGTGGCCTGGGGAGACTCACATATACTCCTGTCCAGGACAGTAACAAGAATCATTCTGTCCTCTGTTCTGTTCTGTAGGAAATTCCTCTGGAAGTGTAGAGAGGTGCCCACGGGCACGCACGCTCTCGTACCCTGGAGCCTTAGCAAGATCTTGCACTGTACCACTGTAGGCGCCGGGTTTAGGCGCCGGGTTTAGGCGCCGGGTTTCTGTTTTTCTTTGTGTGTGTGTGTGTGTGTGTGTGTGTGTGTTTTGTTCTGCGTTCTATTTTTTTGTTTGTTTGTTTGCTTTTGTTCATTTTGTTGTGTGATTTCAGTGGTAAAAACTTAAGGATATTGGACGTGAAAATGGGTAATAAAGAGAGTAAGCCTGACACCCGTTTGAACTGTGTTTTAAGGAACTGCGATGAACTTTACCCCCCTTTGTTAATCAGGATGATAGAAGCCCATAGCTGGCTGCCTGGAGCACACCCATTGCAGAGGGCAATGCCTGCTGGGGACCTAAGAACTGAGTATCTCCCAGGTTAACAAGTGAAACTCCTTTAAAACCCCTTGTCCCTCCAGATCAAGAGAGTCACAAAATTTGGCAGAGTCCCCTGTGTTTCTCCTTTGTTAGCAAAGCAATTAACCTCCCCTTTTCTTTTTCTCAGAACCCATTCCTCATTATTTAATTGGTATAAATTGGCTTCTAGGTCAGGAACCGAACTTTAAGTTACAAATTTGGTATCCCCCCTCCGCCCCAGAACTTTGTGAGAGCTGTCTACTGAAATGTTAGGAGATGGAGCTTGCTTGGGGTGGAACTGAACCAGAGGAGCTAATCCTGTAATTAAAAGGAGGGACTGAGGGACCCCCAGCAGCTGCCAAAGCCCTGTTGATTCAGGGAATACCCTCCTTCCTTCCGTGCACTGTAAGAATTACGCCACCTCTGTCTTGTTAAAAAAGAGAAAAAGAAAAAGGGGACACTAAATTCATTAAAGTCACCATATAGACACTTTATTTTCCATTTCAGGTTGCCCCTCTGTTAAAACATCTGGTCCCCCCCATGGTGCCACTGGTGTAGTAGATTTTTATGGTGCCACTGGTGTAGTAGATTTTTCTCTTATCTGCTCTGGTTTAAAGGATTCTGTCTGGCAACCATAGTCTCTACCTCCTTTCTGTCTGTCTTGTGTCTTTTTTTCTGGTCCTTTAAGACATGTGCAATAATGTGTTGATATTATAAAATTTTTCTTGGGAATGATCTTAGCTGAATGTGTGTCTAAATGATGATGTTTTATCATAACAAAATGGTATCTGAATGGGTTTTTGAAGCATTGCACAATCTTGCAGTTAAAAGTCGGGTTTAGGTAATTGTTTAGTTTAAGATTTCAGGTAATTCATGCCAGAGAACTTAAATACTTAGGATGGAAAACTGAAGAACTCTACTTCCAATTGGCAAGTAACTTCCCAATCATTCAGTCTTTTTTTTTTTTTAACCAATTTTGATTTCGGTAGCCAGGGAAAATGTCACTGTGTGTACCAGTGCATTAATTTGGACAAGGATATTAAACCATAGTATGGTATCTGTTGACAAAATAAGATGTAAAGACATAAAATTTTGTGAATTGTATCTTAAACTTGTATCATAATTTTCAACACCCGAACCTGAAAATTATGGTTAAAATGCCTTAGGCCTGAGGTGTCTGCTCAGAATAGCAGTTTTTTCCTGCTCCTTCCAGACCTCAGCCATGACTTATGTTGAAATGCAAATGAAAGAAGCCTGCAAGCTTAGTAGGAGACTGATTTGATGCCTAACGGAAAAAAAAAGTAAATTGTATGGTATTTACTAATTACTGGCCAGTCGTTTTTTCTAGGACTCTTATTTTTTTCCTTAGATTCTGTATTTTCTTTTTGAGCTCATGATTCTGAGCATGCAGACCTAGGTTAATGTTTTTCTGATCAGTTCTATCTTTGACCAACTGTGGACTTTTTGAAACATTGCAATAAAGATTTAACCTGCGAAAAACTACAAGGCCTTTACTATTATTATGTGTGTACAATTTTGTTATGTGTTGTCTGTCTATATATACATATGTTCGAATATCATATATATGATAAACAAATTAACATATATAAGGAGCGCTCATAAAAAAAGCGCTCATAAAAACAAATTTTAAAAAGTGGATCCAAAGATCTTTAGTTCACGTGGTTTAAATGTTTCAATTTAAATTGGATAAACAGATAAAAATAAATGTTTTTAAATTTAAGCTTACAAATTTTTCTAGGTGTTCAAAAATCTAATAAAATATTAATATCTACAAAACGTCTAATGTGCCTTGGTTCTAGGACATTTTCTTCAACATAAAAATGGTTTACACTGTTCAATACATTTCTCTAATATTTTGATAAATAAGTAAAGTAAATTTGATATGGGATTACTCATTCGTGAGTACTTTTGTTAGATATCTGATTCATTTACTAAGGTCTGTATGAGTTTTTACTAAACTCTATATAAGATTTTAAAAATCAGTCATGTGTTAATGAGACAAAAATTTTTTGAACATAAGTTTACCCATAACATTGTGTTTATTAAGTTTTATTTTTTCTAGAGCAAGGAACCATAAAAATTAAACAACTTATTAAATCAGAACTGTTATTTTAGAGCACTGTACTGCCATTTCTTTAAAAGGTAAACTTGGTTAATGTAGAAACATCAATGTAATTGTGATGCTATTAATGTTTTCATATCTTACAGGTATGCAAGTCTGTAAGGTAGAAACTTTAAAAGAGCATTATATCAAGCTGGTGTTCTGAAGTTGTATGGTAAAAAAAAAATATTGGAGATTTATTTACCTGTTATCAATAAGATATGTAAAGTTTCATGTTACTTTTTACATTGTGGAACAATTTAAATGTATTTTTAAGTTAATGAGAGCCTAATCTATGTAAAAGTTGAAAACTTTCAGGCTTTCTTTAATTCATGTTTTAAATGTGATATCATATGGTGTTAGCTAATGTTCATGAGACCGCAATTTATGTAAACTTTGTCAAATGATATTTAAAAATAAAGATCAGCTTTAGAACTAAAATACTTAAGATTTATAAAGAGCCCTGCCTTACCTGAGATAAGGCTGTGTGTCCCATTTTACTATATGTGAGAATGACTACGAAACCAGTAGGTCAGATAATATTTCTTTAAAGTTATGTTAAAAACCTAAAAAATGTCAAGATTCCTAGGATCTAAAACAGGGGATATAAAGTAATACTCAGCCAAAAAATTTAGGGTAGCTATTACACGAACTAAGTATTCTTACTTTTGTTAATTTTATTTTGAAATTTTCTTATAAGTGATCTAAAGATTCCCTGTTAGTTGCTTTAAGAACACAACATGGGTTTATTCAAGATAATAAGTCATCACCTACAATACAGACAGAATAATACAGATCCCAATTAATTAAAAGATAATTATAAAGTTATAGACATTAAAGTCCAGTACTCTTAATATAAGGCTGTTAAAATTTATTTGCTGGATGTTTAAGATTAGGATTTAAAATTAAAGTTAAATGAAAAGGGCCAAGAAAACCAATATTTTGGCTCTTACCCTCTGAGTCAATCTGAATCCAGGGAACAGGGGACTTCTCTAAAGAGCTTTTCAACTCTGAGCCACATAACCTCCTGATCAGGGAGATTAATGAGACCACTGGAGAACAGAAAGCCAATCAGTGCATTTGTTACGAGAGTCATCAGAGAAAGGAGATATCCCTGATGCTTCTGAGGGAAGCCAAATGGTCAAGCAAGACCTGGACCCACCTAGCGCAAATGGCACTAGCAGAATTGAAAATCTGCTCTCGTTTTTCCAGAATTGACTCCCATAAAGCTCAGCTGACTGTTAACAATAGACAGAAACAAAAGTCCGTTTGACTGCTTCATCTTAAACACTTTGGAAAGACAGTTAAGACCAAAATACAGCCATTCCTGGGCATTTTAAATAATAATAATATAATAATAATAATAATAATAATAATAATAATAATAATAATATTTTAAGGTATGCACTTTATTTTAGCCTCCCAAAATAAGTAAGACTGGAGGCTACAAAGAAGGATTCTCAGACAGGAATGCCTGATACTTATAAAAAGAGACTATCAAGAAGAGCTGCCACAGGCAGAAATTTCTAATTTAAGGCCTGCAGATATTCCTAACCTACACAGGTAGGCTTGGTGTTTGCTAGTACGATTATCCAGCCCTGAGTAACAGAATTAAAGGTTTCTCTATTAGACATAGAGGTCATACAAAAAAAAGGATTTTACAAGATCAGATGACATTAAATTGTTAAACTGTATCTTACGGGGAGGGACAACTGTAACACTAAAAGTTAAATATTAATTTGATAGTCCTGATAACTGGGGATATTAAAGACTGGTGAGGGAACTTCCATACAGTGACATGTTCCAGCTGCTGCAACATTTATTCAGTACTCATGGTTTTTGTTTCTCTCATAGAAGAACCCATCCCCAGATGACTTTACAACCTGTTCTTCCCCAACCAGACTTCAATCCGAACTGACTTCTAAAAGGCAACTCATGTCCCCCAACTGACTTATAAAAGGCAATTCATGTCCCTCACGCCCACTCACTTCACCCTGTCTCAGGTCAGAAGAAGAAATAATGATTGACGCCACTCTTCTTACAACAATGAAGAGAAAGATAAATAGACTATCAATATAAGTAATTAATTAAGTCAGGTAAAATCAGGGAGATCGGTTTTGGGTGAGTTCTAAAAATTTGGAGAATCTTACCTGAGGGATTAAAATTTCCTCAGTGCTCTTCCCCTAATCTATTAAAGATTTGAAAGGGACACAGAGAAAAGGGGGAAATGATAGACCCAACCTGATCTTTTATTAAAATTGGGAGCCATCTTGCCACAAAGCCATGAAAAGATAATTTTGGCTTTACCATAAATTACTGCAAGTTCTGAACCTGCTTGAAATGCCTGCCCGTGCCTTGAACTCACGCATGCCCAGCTCTCTGACCAGATAGCAGCCCTCTCTGAAACTTTAGTGACACATCATAAATATTTGCCTTCTCTGGCCAGACAACATCCCTCTCTGAGGCTCTAATGGTCCTCTGAATTCTGATGTAGGGACAGCAAAAAAAATCTAAACTACCATTAGTGTGATGCTTGTCAGAGTTCTGTTATCTGTAACACCCCTTTTGTGTAACTTTCTGGGCTATAAAGCTGGGCTGTAGGAAAGCTGGGGTTGCTGTCTTGTTCCGGCTGTTTTGGGAGGGGAGGCAGCATGAAAGGTGGAAATAATAAGATTAATTTAATTTGATTTTAATTAGAGTCAGTGGTCTTTTCTTGTGTCCTTGTCTAACAGTTAACACTCCAAAAACATGGAGCTCTGCCGGCCTAAAGACTTCTTGAGGAACTTCCTCTGAGGTTGGGCACTTGAAACATATGTTGTTGTAAGGAGCTTTAGCTTCCTTTCTAGTGAGACCATCAAAGTTGGGTTTGAATCTATGTGACCTGGAGGACATAGTTTCTTGTATTCTAATGAACATAAGGCAGCAGTGCTGAATTTTCTCTTTTTAGGTAAACTGTGGCCACTGGGTTCTAAGTGTCTTCCCGTGTGGACTGTGAAGCCATTTGTTCATCCTCCACTTTTCGTGGTGTTTCTTGCTGCTGCACTGGAGGTTGGTATTTGCTGCATGAAATACAATGAGTTCAACTGGGACCCAGTTTTGAAAAGAGTTCAGTCACTTGTGGTGTGTCAGGGTCTGCAGGAGAATGCAACAACCAGGTTATATCTCACAGAGCTTGCCCCCTTGTCCATAGAAATCTGACTCTGAACTTTGCCCTGGAACATCTCCATGTAAGAAGATGCCTTTACATAGAAGGGTCTGCTGGATGCACAATGTCAGTCACAAGCCATTTGGAAGGCAATGGCAAATCCTCATGGCCACACCACAGATATAGTCTCACACACCTGCCCACCACTGCAATAGGCCCACTACTCAGCAGGCTCCAACTTACTGGCATCTTTGTTCTACACCATTTTCATGAAACCCGGTCAATCTTGGCATTCTCTCGTACACTCATGATCAGCAACAAGACATCCAAAGGTTCTCCAGTGCCACCTGATTATTGGAATTTCAAAAATTTCATTGTATTTATCTAGCTTTTTTACATGGATGAAGTTGGAGACACTGTGGGTTTCAGTTCATTCAGGAACCATTAAATGGTGAGGAAGCTCATTTCAATGAAAGCTCTGGAGAACTCTCACAGGCAAGTCTTCCCATAGAGTCTTCAAAAGGTCACATGAAGCCAGGCCCATTGAGGTCTTCAATGTGACGTCCATGGGTGTTCTGACTCTCAACTATGGCTGCCAAATCTTTCAGAATAAAATCATATGATATCCTAGCTGAGATTCCAAGGCTCTGTGGAAAGCCACTCTGTCCTTGATCTCAGTTTCCAAGGGCGAATCCCATGCGTGGCCTCCTAAAATCTGAACACAGTTCATGGCAATATTTCTCTGAGATCAGTTCCAGAACTCAAACTCTAAGGGGAATCACACCAGAGTTCAAGCCCAGGTAGACCCAGTCATCACTTCCAACCACCACACAAATGACCACAATTAAAACCAAAGCACTCCCACAAGGCCCTCATCTTCTTCCATATAGACACTCATCATAACCTGTGGCTTGAGATTTCCATGAGGGGATCAGTCCAAGAAGGATCCTTAGATCCAAACCTCCCCCGGGACCTTTTTAACTACTGCCAGCGTCTGAAAAAGTGGAGGAAGATTCCCTGTATTGAAGGTTTTAGCCTTCCCACACCGCACCTTGTCTCTGCTCCTCCTGCCCTCCCCCTCAGGTCCTCCTTGCTTGCAATCCCCTCTCTTCCCCTACTTCTACTTCTGACTTCACAGATTCTTCCTCATTCGACCCAGCAGATGAACCCCCACCTTATCCCCAGCCCCATCTGCCCCTTCTCTTCTGCTATACCCTCCTCATCCTCTGCCTGATTCCATGGATCCTCAGCCTTCCATTTTATCCCCCTCCCCTCCGTCCTCTTCTGCCTGCTCTACCTCCTCCTCTTCCAAAAAGACACTCCCTTCCCCTTCCTCTCTTTCCTGTCCGCCGCCTGCCTCTTTCAGTCCTCCTGTTACCAGGTCTAAAGGACTCCTTCCCACCCCTAAGACAATCGCACCCCTTCGTGAGGTAGCTGGTCCCGAGGGTGTCATCAGAGTCCACGTGCTCTTCTCCAGGTCAGACATTACTCAGCTAGAGAGGAAGTTAGGCTCAATCACCACTAAACCCACCACTTACATACGGGAGTTTCAATGGGTCCTGCAAGCATATAGCCTCACTCTTCATGACATATACATGCTCTTGGCCAATACACATCTCCCCGAGGAAAGGCAATGGGTCTGGGAGCTAGCCCAAGCCCATGCTGATGAAAATCATAGGACCAATCATAACCACCCCACGGGCCCTCATGCTGTCCCAGAGCAGGATCCCCTTTGGGATTACAACACCCCTGAAGGCTTACAGACTCATGACCTTTTTACATCCTGCCTCTTGGAGGGCCTGAAAAAGGCCACCCGCAAGGCTGTTAACTTTAAAAAGGTGCAGTTGGTCATTCAAAGGAAGGAGGAAACACCTTCAGAATTCCTGGATAGACTAACCAAGGCCCTTCAACAGTGCACATAACTCGACCCAGAAACCCCTGATGGCCGTCATGTCTTAATGACATATGTTCTGGCCCAAAAATACTCTGACATTAAAGCCAAGCTTAAAAAGCTTGAACAGGGCCCTGCTACTCCTCAGACCAAAATCCTCGCTGTCGCTTTAAAGGTTTATCATGGTAGAGAGGATGAAAGTGATTGCCGTAGGCAGAGAGCTGAAAATGCCAAATTCCAAATGTTGGCCCAGGTCATTCAGAGAAGGCCATCACCATGCCGTCCCAATGTGACACCCCCTGGAGCTTTCTTCAAATGTGGTAAGGATTGTCCTTCGCCGAGAACACCGTAAAACCCCTGCCCAACATGCCATCAAAGGAGACACTGGGGGGCAGACTGCCCAACAACCCGGAAGAGAGGTTGTTCAGCCACCCGGCAACCCCAGCCTCTCCTGGGCTTGGCAGAGGAGGATTGATGGAGCCCTGGGCCTTCCCTCCAGACTATTACCATCAAGAATCAAGAGCCTAGGGTCACCTTCCTGGTGGATGGACGCTTCATTACCTTCCTCTTGGATATTGGTGCCACTTTTTCAGTCTTGAGGGAGTATTGGGGTCCTACCACACCCTCAAAAACTCCTATTGTCGTGGTAGGAGGTAAACGTATTTTCCCTCAAAATCCCTTTTGTCCTTCACTCACTCCTTTCTCGTTATGAGCCATTGCCCCATTCCCCTTCTGGAAAGGGACATACTCTCACTATTAAAAGTCACCATTCACATATCACCCCACACCTCTCCTACCTCTCATTTCCTCATGATGTTCCTAGGGGCAGATACACCTCCTTCATGCACTCTCCCACGACTATCTAAACCAGTTAACCCTGAGTTTTGGGACACAACTACACCCTTTATGGCTAAATGCAGTCCTATTCATATTGTCTTACGGGACCCTTCAAGATATATTAGTCAACCATGATATCCACTCACAACCACAGCCTTCCTCGGATTAGAAGCCATCATCCAGGATTTATTATGAAAAGGGTATCTTAGGCCTACACACTCTCCTTTCAACACCCCCATTCTGGCAGTAAAGAAACCTAACGTGTCCTACAGGCTGGTTCTAGACCTTCCCCTTGTCAACTCCTCTGTGGTCCCCATCCACCCCCTAGTGTCCAACCCTTACACCCTTTTCTCTCAGATCCCTGCCACTATTACCCACTTCTTGGTCCTAAATTTAAAACATGCGTTCTTTTCTATTCCCTTGTTCTCAGAATCTCAGTATATCTTTGCTTTTACTTGCACTGACTCTCACACCCGCCATTCTCATCAGCTTACCTGGACTGTCCTCCCACAGGGATTCAGGGATAGCCCACATCTCTTTGGCCAAATTCTTGCCCAGGACCTCACATCCTTTCACCCGACCTGTCCTGACTCTACTCTCCTTCAATATGTCGATAACCTTCTTCTAAGTAGTCCCTCTGGGAACACTCTCAATCCCACACTGCTCAGCTTCTTAATTTCCTAGCAGACAAGGGAAATAGGGAGTCTCCCCACAAGGCCCATGTTTCCCAGTCTTCTGTCACCTATCTTGGTTTTTGCCTTACACCCAGAAAAAAGGAAATAACACTGGATAGGAGGCAACTCCTCTCTTATCTTCCAGTGCCCCATACAAAAGCCAAAATACTATCATTCCTAGGACTAGCAGGTTATTTTAGGGCCTGGATCCCAAATTATTCTCTTCTTTACAAATCCTGTATGACCTAGCAAAGGGACCCCCTAGTGAATCTCTTGCCTCCTCCCCAAACTACAACTTGCGCAGGATTCAGCAACTTGTCTTAAAGGCACCTGCCCTTCACCTTCCTGATCTTTCAAGACCATTTCATGTATATGTCCATGAAAATGGGAGGCAAGAACTTGGGGTCTTAGGTCAAAACTATGGGCCTACATTTGCACCTGTGGCATATTTGTCCAAGCAACTTGACCCTACCATCCGTGAGTGGGCCCCTTGCTTAAGAGCTCTGGCTGCTGGACAAATTTTACACAAAGAAGCCTCTAAGCTTACTTTTGGGGCCCCTTTAACTATCCACTCCCCACATCACTTGAAGGATCTTTTAGCTTATAAGGGCTTTCAAACCCTTCCTCCATCCAGATTTCTTTCGCTCCTCACTTCCTTTCTGGAAAACCCTAATATTACTTTCCTTCCCTGCTCCTCACAGAACCCTGCCTCACTGCTCCCAATGACTCCCACGTCTAACACACCAACTCATAATTGGTTGGAAACCTTAGATGATTTCCTCCCCTGTCATTCTTCCATTTCTGAGTGACTACTAGCCAAGCCTGACCTTATCTGGTTTACTGATGGCAGTTCCTTTAGGCAGAACGGCACTCATTACTTTGGATACGCTGTCGTATCAGCCACTGAGATTATAGAGGCCAAAGCTCTGCCTTCAGGAACTACCAACCAGCAGTCTGAACTTATAGTAGCCACTCGTGCCAGCCTTCTAGCACAAGGCAAATCCCTCACCCTTTATACTGATTCAAAATATGTCTTCCATATCTTATCCCATCCTGCAATATAAAAGGAGCGAGGCCTACTTACCACCAAAGGTAATGTGATCACTAATTCGGCTCTTATAACAAATCTGATAGAGGCCTCCCACTTACCCACCCAGGTGGGAGTTGTCCATTGTAGGTCTAATCAGAAGGACTTCTCTCTTATCACTGAGGGCAATGCCAAAGCTGACCAGGTGGCACAAATGGCTGCTACCACTTCCAATGATGGACCCCCTGGGGGACATATAATGGCCACTTTAGACAGCTCATCTGAAGCCCCTACTTCTTCCAGTAAGAACAAGAATCTCTTCAAGTTCCTTCATAATCTATTGCTTTCCAATTCTCAGTCTTTGACCCTCTTTTTACAGAGCTTCTTCTCGCTCACCCTCTCTGACAAAGCCATGCTACAGAATATAGCCTCTAATTGTCAGATCTGTCAGTGGACCAACACTTATACTCCTTTAAGGCCCAAACCTTTCCCTTCCCACCAAGCCCGGGGACACATTCCCACTGCTGACTGGCAGGTAGACTTCACCAACATGCTCACAGTATGGTGCACTAAATACCTCCTTGTCTTTGTGGACACTTTCTCTGGTTGGATTGAGGCATTTCCCACTTCCAATAAAACGGCTTCCACTGTAGCTTTAATCTTACTGACAGACATCATCCCCAGGTTTGGTATGCCCACTTCTCTACAATATGACAATGGCCCTGAGTTTATTTCTAGGATCACACAAAAGGTCTCTCAAGCCCTCTCCTTCAAGTGGCATTCCCACTGTCCATATTACCCCCAAGCTTCAGGGAAAGTGGAAAGGGTAAATCGTACTCTAAAGGAAGTCCTTACCAAATTGACAATGGAATTAAACTTAGACTGGGTCAAACTCCTTCCCTTGGATTTGCTTCGAATCAGAGCTCTCCCTAAAAACCATCTTTACTGTCTCCCTTTGAGATAATGTATGGAAGACCTCTTATACCCCCTGGGTTGGTCATTTCACAAGGATCTCTCACCCGAGATTTGTCTTTGCCTCTTTTATATCATCTCTGCTCGGAAATCTGGAAATATCAGGACTGGCTTCATCCGGACCCAGTGTCCTCTCCAAACACTCCTCCCATAACACCTGGGAGTCTAGTCTATTATAATACCCCAGAGGAGAAAGGGACTCTTGCCCCAAAATGGAAATGCCCCTATCCTGTCATTCTCTGTACCCCCACTGCCGCCAAACTCTCCTTACCAGACAACCGTCTCACTCCCTGGATTCACATTTCTAGGTTGAAGCCATATCACCAGGAGGTCCCACCTGCTGACGACAGGACCACCCAGAGGAACTCCAAGAATCACCTCCTGAACCTCCCCTTAACTCCTGCTCTCCACACTCATCTCACCCATTTAAGTTGCAGCTCACACGGTGTTCCATGCAGCCCAATTCCTCTTAAAAAAGTCACAATGAGCTCTCCCAACACCCTAATCTTCTGTAACTGCTTGTTTTTTTGTGCTCTGCTTATTTTCTGTACTCTATCGGGACTGGTCTTTACCCACCTCTCCTACCATGTATTTATTCACTCTTCAGGAACGGTACTCAGAACATGGCATGCAGAAGGTCCGTGCAGTGGATGCAACTACTTGCTTCATCCACAATTGCACCTCTATTTCCCTAAAATTGTCACCTTCAAGGACCTTCGTCCCTGGTAGCTGGAACTGGCCTTTCATTTGCTTCCTTTTTGATCAAACAAAAGACTATTGTCATTGGTGGCCTGAGATATATAATGGGTGCCCCTATTGGTCATGCAGGTTCCATGATGAACATGGTAGCTATTCTTACCACTGACTTGGTTACCCAAAAGGGTGGACATCTAGTTACCTAAAGTGGCATAAAGGCTCTTCATCTGATAACAATGGATGGTATACTTTAGATATACCTGACCCCAAGGCCAAACGTTGGGGCTATGTTGAGTTTGCTGTCTATGCTCGGACAACCTCAGCCAGACCCACAATGTGGATGACTGTTGGCAGCACCCTTATGCCACCTAAGGCAACCATCCACGTAGTCGAACACATTAAGGAGTCAGAATCAAAACTTCGAGATCTTATCCATAGCTCATCCAAAAAGGATTCAGACCCTTCAACCCCCTCAGGTCCCCCTGACACATGGCTCAATTTGTTACACCAAACTCTTCAATTATTAAAATCCACCCCTCTTTCTGTGCCTCCTTCTCAGTGCTTTCTCTGTGCTTCAATTAGTCGTCCACTTCTAGCAGCGGTCCCATTAGCGGCAGGAAATATTTCAGCAAAAACCTACAATTTCTCTAAGAAAGGACAACCCCTACATGTGACACGTATCCCACTGTGGGAATGTTATTCCACCAATGCTTTATTTGCTTTCATCTGTTTCCACCTGCCAATAATGAATCCTTTACCAATTTGTTCCTTGAGCTTAAGCACCCAATCGAGCCCTGCGTTTATGCAACCTGGAAATTTCCTCTGGTGTAATGGGTCTTTAAGTACCTCAACGATCAATGTCTCTGGCACCTGTTTCTTGGTTACTGTAGTTCCTCAGCTGTCTTTGTATACTCCCACCGAATTCCGACAGTTGGCCCTACCTTCCCGAACCCGTAGGGCAGTCTTTCTGCCGGTTCTTGTAGGCCTCACTTTAACAACCTCAGTGGCGGGTCTCGGACTCTCTGGTGGAGCTATAGGTCATGTTCTATGGGCATCCAATGACCTGCAACAAAAACTGCAGGAAGCACTCGATACCACTGCTGAGTCTCTGGGCTCCTTGCAGCGCCAGGTTACTTCATTGGCACACGTGGCTTTACAGAACCAAAGGGCAATTGATCTTCTCACTGCAGAAAAATGGGGTACATGCCTATTCCACAGAGAGGAATGTTGCTATTATGTTAATGAATCTGGGCTGATAGAAAAAAATGTTGTTAAATTACAGGAATTATCAACCAAATTGCTCAAACCTAGCTCCTCCAATCCCATAACAGGGTTCTTCCAATCCTATCTTGCCATGTACTTACTACCTATCTTGGGGCCCCTTATTGGGATGCTCCCTTTTTGTGCTCTCTTGCCATGCATAATGAAGTTCCTTCAAACCCAACTGCAAAAAAATTTTAATCAAAATTTCAACCAGCTTTTGCTTAGGCACTACCAGCCTCTGATGACCGATGAACCCCTAACATCTCCAAGAGAACAGTTCACTCAGTGATGAAGCTCACTACCAGGCACGATGGAATGCAACGTACATCAGACAGCGGGAGGCAACGAGCTTGGAGAACCTCCTAATCTGCCATCCTGGATTCATGAGTCTTTATGACATTCTAAGCTTCCTCATGGCCCTTGGCCTCTTCTATGTCAGTCCCCCAACATGGAACTTCTGCCAAAAATTGACCTTTGCTTTAATTTTTATCTTCATTCTGTTTTTATTCGCTCTGATCTTCTTCAGGTGCTGGTGACGCCATGTCCAGGCAACGCTTCCAGTATTTCCTTGAGTCTCTGTTACAGGACCAGTGGCTGATACCAACAATCTCCTCCATCCAGGACTGGTTTCATGCCATCGACAACTTGTGGCATCAGGGAACTTTCATAGACTTTACCCCTACTGAAGTAGCTATCTATACCACTGGGTTTTATTTCTGGCTGCCATGATATCCCAAGACCTGCCCCCCGAGCATTCGTCCACTTCCCTTTCTAGGCCCCACAGCACCCCTTCACAGCAGGAATCAGCCAGAAATGACAAACAACACCCCAATTTCTAAAAAAAACAAAAAGGGAAGAATGTTAGGAAAAGTATAAATGGCAGCCATACCCCAGAGAAAAACCCCAACATGGCGCCTAAGGACTTCTTCTTCCTACCTTCTTCTTTTCTGCAGTGGCGTGAAAAGTCCCCGCCCTTGTTAACAATGCAGCCAGCGCCAATTTCAAATCTCGCTGGTGGGGAACCTTAGCCCCAATGAGAACTAATTCCTGGGCTCCGGAGCTGATATCTGAAAAGACTTATTCTCAGAACATGAGACCAAACCACAAACCCACAACCACACCCACAAAGGCACCTCCTTCCCCCAAGTAGGTCTGTGACTATTCGGAGTGTTCTCTGACTGCTGGGCCATACTATGGTCCTCCGAAATGGCCTGTCTTCTCTCAGATCTGGTCTCCTTGGCCAACTCTGTGAAGTTGACAGGAACCAGCGGTGAGCCACTACCTTCTTTCTCAGGAAAGGCCCCTCTTCAGAGCTCTTCTGGCATTTGGACATCTTCAAATCAGTAGGTACCAAGAAAGACTGACCCTGTCCTTGGTAAATCCAAACAAGTGAGACAACTGGGACTGGGACTGGGACTGGCTCGGGGTGCCTGGCTTCCTGGATCCCAAGTTCAGAGAGTTCCAACACCAAGGAAGTGAGGTGAGGTCACTTCCTTCAGGAACTGAATGAGGTCACTGCCTTGGCAACCACTCTGTTTTAACAGTTGCTTCTTATGGTCCCTTTAGATGGAGGCTGCCCCTAATTCCTGTGACCCTTTCATAAGTTAGAATGAGATATAATCCATAGGCTCTCAGGAACAGCTCTCCATAAGGCATGGTTTGGTCCGTCTTCTCTACATTAAGAAGACAGAGGCTGATTCAGACACCAAACTTCATCCTACCAGGTTGTTTTCCATGGAAGATGACTTTTGCTCTCTCAGGTCCTTCATAGCTGCCTACATCTTCTCCAGGGATCATTTCTGCACATACCTTTGAGGTTCTCATCAGGTGGAAGATCCCATACATTCCTGAATTGTAAGACCAACACTGTCACTGCTTTTCTGTAAAGTTAGATTGAGGGAAGAGTGTATGGTTAGTGTTAATAACATTTTCAATTTTGGTTAGGAACCATTCTGCTCGATGAACAATGGTATTGGGAACCTGCGATATTTATAAGAATATAGAGGTGAAATATATGAACGAAAAGAGAAATCTAAGTAAGAATTGAAGCCCAGAAGGTCATTGGGTCCTTGATTGAGATACTTAGCATTGAATTACGTTCTGCAAAGATGTCTCAGATTAATCGATATACAATGGCATAGGACCTTGTACCTTGGATGATTGAATGTAGAAGAGAACATCCAGTCAAAATGGGATAGTCGGTAGGATTAGGAAGACAGTAGGTAGGTTTAGGAAGAAGAGTGAATATAGGATTTGGACCAAAGTTTTTTAGCAATAGGGTTTCGGTTAGAGAGTGAATGTTAGTGATAGCACATGTGAAGATTCAGTCACAATGATGAACTGAGGAAAATATGTAGGAAAGCAGATATCAATAGACACATTACAAAATCATTCAAAGTGTAAACTGAGTGACAGCTTTAGACATATTCAACAGGGTTGAGTTTGAATATATAATCTTTGAAAGAAACAAATATGTAGTCACCAATAGGATTTTCATTTGAGATCATTAGGCAACCTGGACATGGATATTTTTAGTAATCCATGTTCACTTTCCATTTAGGTATGGTACAATCATAAGTGTGAACTTTGCTTTTTGCTGTTCAGAATATTACTGTGATAAAATGTATATGTAGATCAGGTTACATGTATTTGTTCCACCATTTCTGGGAGCAATATTTTGAAGACGTATAAATTAGTATTGGGGGTATAAAGAGGTGTACCCTGTGTCTATGAATATAGAGATAATACATGAATAGACCATACTGTGAATAAATAATATAACTGGTTCCACTTTAAATAATGGATTGAATTGATATCTGTAACTAAGTAGAAATCTTATATTGATATTCAATCATTCTTTCCAACCACTTATACATTTAATGGTAATATTAGGGTATGGTTTATCATGACGGGTGTTTTGCTTCAAATATGATATTGGAAATCGAAAATAATGTGTTTGTAAAGAAGTCTCATGAAAAGAGCAGTCAAGAAACATGGAGGAATACATGGGTACTGAAGCAGGAAGTGATTTGAAGTTAAACAAATGCGTATAAATTTGCTAAATTGTGGATGAAATATGTATCCTATGATGTGAATAAACTGAAGAAATAGTAATGTTCCAGTGTTGAATAAAAATGAACGTCAAAATGCACATCATGTCCCATAGGAATCTACTTGCATTGATGTTAAACTCGGGTCAGTTACTGTAGAAATATTATGATTTGGCTTTTTTTTTTTTTGGTGTTATAATACAATTTATTTTAGTACTAGCATGCCACAGAATGTAGAGGAAGGAACAATGGATTTTTAGTTATAGCACTAATGATCTAACATTTAATGACTATTTTGGGGAGTCTAGAAATTACATAAGGCTATGTAACATATTGTTTTTTATTTAACATTCAACAAAGCTTGGAATTTTGGTAATATTTCTACTTTTTTATTTTTTGTTGTTCAGTTGTTGATGGACCTTCATTTTGTTTATTTTTATGTGGTGCTGAGAATAGAACCCAGTGCCTCAAACATGCTAGACAATCATGTTACCACTGAGTCATAAACCCAGCCCCTCCACTTTTTTCTTAACATCGAATATGCCTCTCCCTCTTCTTTACTCACTTTCTTCCTCATTTTCCCCCTTCTCTCTCTTCCTTTTTCATTTTCCATCCATATCAATTTTTCTCTCATGTCATTACAAACAGTATCTTGCTATGAAATTTAAATTTAAGACTGTTTTTTATAGTCATTCTTTTTTCTTGAGAAAACGTTAAAATTATAATCACCTGATAGATATATCACTATACATTTATTATATATATGTATCTATATTCATGCATATGCATTACAAATATAAATGTATATATACATTTATATTTAAAAGTACTTTGATTAGCCTGTTAGATATAATATAGACCATATCTTTCTTAATTCTCAAGTCTTCCAGAATTAACATCTTACAGTGAAAATCAATTAAACATATTTAAGTAAACAGGTTTCTTTCTTATTTATCTATACTGATAATTTAAGGTTTAATATCACATTAAGCGATAATATGGCATAATATATCTTATGAATTAGAGAAAAATTTTTTAAAAAACCTATTATTTAAGCACCATATGCACTGACATTTTAAATGGCTTTCTCGTGATTTCAATTTCTATCAATTGTGTATTAATTGCCAAATATTTATTTTAGTACTTTTCATATTCATAATTGATATAAAGTCAATTGTTTAATTCTTCTTGTAAGTAGTTACTTATTACAGCAGGGAAATTATTAATAATTCTAAGTCTTTATAAGAAAAATTGTGCAAAGATATTTTCATGCAAAATTAAGAATAATTGCATGCTCTGAATGTTTGATTGTTAATACATATAACAAAAAGCTTTTGATGAGTCTCTTCCCCAGTAAAACATAAAATGCAAAGATATAGTTGGGTATGTATGTCCCAATAAAGATAAGGAGAAATACACATTATTAGCTAGAAACAATTAAATAAAAGAAGAAAAGAAAAATCCAACACATTGTACGAACTTGTCAGATGAGGTAGTATTCTGGAAGAATAGCCTAAGGCTAGACCTTGTCCATGACAAAATATTAACTAAAAAAATGAAATATGAAAAATATAGGAAATGCTATGAATTTTTCATGAAGGTAGGTGAATTATCCTTTAATCTCAATTTATGTGCATTTTCAAAAGCCAAATTTCTGGTAAAATAAATTTGTGATAGTTACAACTACACAAAACAAAGTTTCTGCTAAGAAAAATGAATGCATCTCAACACTTTTTTAGCTGATTTCTTCCCACTGAATTTTAAACCTTTATTTATTTATTTATTTTTATTGGTTGTTCAAAACATTACAAAGTTCATGTTATATCATCTTTGATACATTTTTCTCATTTGGATTATGAACTCCCATTTTTTTCCGCAAATAAGAATTGCAGAAATACATTGGTTACACATTCACATTTTTACATAATGGCATATTAGTGACTGTTGTATTCTTCTACCTTTCCTATCCCCTACTATCCCCCCTCCCCTCCCCTCCCATCTTCCCTCTCTACCTCATGTGCTGTTGTTTAATTCTCTCCATTTTTTCCCTCCCATTTCCCCTCACAACCTATTATGTGTAATTTTGTGTATCATTGAGGGTTTCCTACCATTTCCATATGCTTTCTGTTCTCTCTCCCTTTCTCTCCCCTCACTCATTTTGTATAATGTTAATCTTTTCCTCATGCTCTTCCTCCCTTTCTGTTCTTAGTTGCTCTCTTTATATCAAAGAAGACATTTGGCATTTGTTTTTTAAGGATCGGCTAGCTTCGCTTAGCATATTCTGCTCTAATGCCATACATTTCCCTGCAAATTCTATGATTTTGTAATTTTTTAGTGCTGCGTAATACTCCATTGTGTGTAGATTCCACATTTTTTTTATCCATTCATCTATTGAAGGGCATCTAAGTTGGTTCCACAGTCTAGCTATTGTGAATTGTGCCGCTATGATCATTGATGTGGCAGTATCCCAATAGTACGCTGTTTTAAGATGCTCAGAGAATAGTCCAAGAAGGGTGATATCTTTGTCAAATGGTGGATCCATTCCCAGCTTTCCCAGGAATCTCCATACTGTTTTCCAAATTGGCTGCACAAATTTACAGTCCCACCAGCAGTGTACAAGTGTCCCCATTTCCCCACATCCTCGCCAACACTTACTGTTGTTTGACTTCCTAATGGCTGCCGATCTTACTGGAGTGAGATGGTATCCTAGGGTGGTTTTGATTTGCATTTCTCTGACTGCTAGAGATTGTGAGCATTTTTTCATGTACTTGTTGATTGATTGTATGTCCTCCTCTGTGAAGTGTCTGTTCAGGTCCTTGGCTCATTTGTTGATTGGGTTATTTGTTATTTTATTTTTTAATTTTTTGAGTTCTTTGTATATTTTGGATATTAGGGCTTTATCTGAAGTGTGAGGGGTAAAAATTTGTTCCCAGGATGTAGGTTCTCTATTTACCTCTCTTATTGTTTTTCTTGCTGAGAAAAAAAAAAAAAAACATTTAGTTTAAGTAAGTCCCATTAATTTATTCTTGTTATTAATTCTTGGGCTATGGGTGTCCTATTAAGGAATTTGGAGCCCGACCCCACAGTATGTAGATCGTAGCCAACTTTTTCTTCTATCAGATGCAGTGTCTCTGATTTGATATCTAGCTCCTTGATCCACTTTGAGTTAACTTCCTTGCTTGGCGAGAGAAAGGGATTCAGTGTCATTTTGTTACATATCGATTTTCAATTTTTCTAGCACCATTTGTTGAAGATGCTATCCTTCGTATATTGCAGGTTTTTAGCCCCTTTTATCAAATATAAGAAAGTTGTAATTTTGTGGATTGGTTTCTGTGTCCTCTATTCTGTTCCATTGGTCCACCTGCCTGTTTTGGTACCAGTACCATGCTGTTTTTGTTACTATTGCTTTGTAGTACAGTTTGAACTCTGGTATCGCTATACCTCCAGATTCAAACTTCCTGCTTAGAATTGCTGTTGCTATTCTGGGTCTTTTGTTTTTCCATATGAATTTCATGATTGCTTTATCATTTCTACAAGAAATGTCGTTGGGATTTTGATTGGCATCAATTTAAACCTGTAGAGAATTTGGGTAATATCGCCATTTTGATGATGTTATTTCTGCCTATCTATGAATTGGGTATATTTTTCCATATTCTAAGATCTCTTCTATCTCTTTAGGGTTCTGTAGTTTTCATTTATAAATCTTTCACCTCTTTTGTTAGGTTGTTTCCCAACTATTTAATTGTTTTTCCAATTATCTTATTTTCTTTGAGGATATTTTGAATGGAGTGGTTTTCCTCATTTCCATTTCAGAAGTTTTGCTGCTGATATACAGCAATGCCTTTGATTTATGCGAGTTGATTGTATATCCTGCCACTTTGCTGAATTCATTTATTAACTCTAGCAGTTCCTCTGTAGACCCTTTTGGGTCTGTTAAATATATTATCATGTCATCAGCAAATAGCGATAATTTAAGTTCTACTTTTCCTAGTTTTATGCCTTTAATTTCTTTTGTCTGTCTAATTGCTATGCCTAGTATTTCAAGAACTAAATTAAATAGAAGTGGTGATAGAGGGCATCCCTCTTGTTCCAGATTTTAGAGGGCATGCCTTCAGCTTTTATCAATTTAGGATGATGCCAGCCTGAGGTTTATCATATATAGCTTTTACAATCTTGAGGTAAGTTCCTGTTATCCCTAGTTTTTCTAGTGTTTTCAACATAAAGGGATGTTGAACTTTGTCGAATGTTTTTTCTGAATCTATCGAGATGATCATATGGTTGTTGTATTTAAGTCTATTGATGTGGTGAATAGCATTTATTGATTTCCGTATAATGAACCAGCCTTGAATCCCAGGGATGAATCCTACATGATCATGGTGCATAATTTTTTTGATATGCTTTTGTATTCGATTCACCAAGATTTTATTGAGAATTTTTGCATCCAAGTTTATTAGAGATATTGGTCTGTAGTTTTCTTTCTTTGAAGTGTCTTTGTCTGGTTTTGGGATCAGGGTGATATTGGCCTCATAGAATGAATTTGGAAGAGTTTCTTCTTTTTCTATTTTTTGAAATAGCTTGAAAAGTATTGGTATTAATTCCTTTTTGAAGGTTATGTAGATCTCTGCTGTATACCCATCCGGTCCATGGCTTTTTTTTGTTGGTAGTATTTTGATGGCTTCTTCAATTTCTTCCTTTGTTATTGTTCTGTTTAAATAGTGTCTGTCTTCCTGACTCAATCTGGGCAGATCGCATGACTTAAGAAGTTTATTGATATCTTCACTATCATCTATTTTATTGGAACATAGGTTTTCCATATACTTTCTAATTATCTTCTTATTTCTGTAGTGTCTGTTGTGATATTGCCTTTTTCATCCCGTATGTTAGTAATTTGAGTTCTCTCTTTTCTTCTCTTCCTTAGCATGGCTAAGGGTCTATAAATCTTATTTATTTTTTCAAAGAACCAACTTTATTTTTATCAATATTTTCAATGTTTTTTTTGTTTCAATTTCCTTGATTTCTGCTCTAATTTTAATTATTTCTTGTCTTCTACTACATTTGCTGTTGTTTTGCTCTTCCATTTCTAGGTTTTTGAGGTGTAGTGTGAGTTCATTTATTTGCTGTTTTTTTCTTTTTTTTTTTTTTTTGAGGAAAGAACTCCAAGAAATGAATTTCCCTCTTAAAACTGCTTTCATTGTGTCCCATAGATTCCAGTGTGTTGTGTCTGTATTGTCATTTGTCTCTACGAATTTTTTTATCTCCTCCTTTATGTCTTCTCTAAACCATTGATCATTCAGTAGCATGTTGTTCATTTTCCATGTGATGTAGGATTTTTCCTTCCTTCTTTTATCATTGATTTCCAGATTCATTCCATTATGATCAGATATGGTGCATGGTATTATCTCCACGACTTTATATTTACTAATAATTGCCCTATGGCATAATATATGGTCTACCTTTGAGTAGGATCCATGTGCTCCTGAGAAGAACGTGTATCCACTTTTTGATGGTTGATATATTCTATATATGTCGGTGAAGTCTAGGTTACTGATTTTGCTGTTGAATTCTATAGTTTCTTTATTCAGTTTTTGTCTAGAGGATCTGTCTAATGGCTAGAGCGGTGTGTTGAAGTCACCCATAATTATTGTGTTGTAGTTTATTTGACTCTTGAACTTGAGGCGAGTTTGTTTTATGAGTGTTGCAGCTCAATTGTTTGGTGCATACAAATTGATAATGGTTATGCATTGTTGGTGCAAGGTTCCTTTTAACAGTATATAGTGTCCTTCTTTATCCCTTTTGATTAACGTAGGGTTGAAGTTGATTTTATTCGATATGAGTATGGCCACTCCTGTTTGCTTCCGAGGGTCATGTGAGTGGTATGATTTTTCCCAAACTTTTAATTTCAGCCTCTGTATGTCTTTACCTATCATATGAGTCTCCTGAAGGCAGCATATTTTTGGATTTTTTTCTTTTTTGATCAAGGTTACTAGCTTATGTCTCTTGATTGGTGAGTTTAGGCCATTAACATTTAAGGTTACAATTGAAATATGATTTGTACTTCCAGTCATGTTTATTTATTTATTTATTTATTTATTTTGGTTAGTTTTTACTTTTTGGTTATTTTCCTCTCCCTTTACTGAGATACCTCCCGCTGCTAGTTTCAGGCATTACTTTTCAAATCCTCTTCTTGTAGTATTTTGCTCAAAATGCTTTGCACTGCTGGTGTTCTGGCTGTGAATTCTTTTAGCTTTTGTTTATCGTGAAAGACTTAAATTTCATTGTCAAATCTGAAGCTTAATTTTGCTGGATACAGTATTCTTGGTTGGAATCCATTATTTTTGAGCGTTTGAAATACTTTTTTCCAGGATCTTCTTGCTTTCAAAGTTTGTGATAAAAAATCATTCGTTAACTTTATTGGTTTACCCCTGAATGTAATCTGCCTACTTTCTCTCGTAGCTTTTAATATTCTCTCTTTGTTCTGTATGTCCTTGTTCTGGCTATCTTCATAATTATTTGTCTTGGAGTTGGTCTATTATGGTTTTGAATGCTTGGGGTCCTGTAGGCTTCCAGGATTTGGCAATTCATTCCATCTTTCATCTCTGGGAAATTTTCCAGAAATATTTCATTTAATATATTGTCCATTCCTTTGGTTTGAATCTCTATGCCTTCTTCTATCCAGATGACACTCAAATTTGTTTTTTTTATGACATCCCATATCTCTTGAATAGATTGCTCATGGGATTTAAGCATCTTTTCTGTGTTTACTCTATTCTTTTCAAGTTGATAAACTTTGTCTTCATTATCTGATGTTCTAACTTCTAATTGATCTAGTCTATTTGTAATATTCTTCGTTTGAGTTTTTAATTTGGTTTATAGTTTTCTGCATTTCTAGGATTACTGTTTGATATTTCTTTTTAAGATCTCTATCTCCTGGTAAAGCTCGTTCTTTGCCATTTGAATTTGTTTGTTTATTTGATTTTCAAAATATACTTTTATTGCTTGGACTTGCTGCCTCATGTCTTCTCTAATATTCCTTTCCATCTGAGTTAGGTATGCCTTGAGTTTTTTTCCCTATCCCTATTTCTGATGCTTCTCGGTCTTCCTGTAGAATTTTTTTCCCTTGTTTTTTCATGAAGTTCACATTACTTTTCAGCTCTATTGATTGCTGTGTATCTGCTCTCTTCAATAGATTTGTTTTGGTTTTGTATATCTCTGTTGTCTCTCTTTTGTGTTTGTAGACTATGTCTGCAAAAGTGGATTCCGCTTGGAAGGAATTCCGACAGCTGAGCTCCAGTGATGTCACCTGTCTGCTATGGCGGGCCCCAGGCTCCTTGCCAGGGTGTTTGAATGGGGGGGTGGGACTGGACTGTCTCTGGTTGTTTTCACCTCCCGGTTGCTGGCGGGCGGGCGGTCTCCAGCCATCCAGTCGTGCAATCAGTGAATGGGCTGTCACTGGCGGACGGGTGATCTCTAGCTGCCCAATTGCGCAGGCAGCCAGCGGGTGATTGGTTGCTGGTGGGCAGGCGTTCTCCAGCCGCCTAGTCAAGCGGGTCTGTCCTCTAGTCCCATGGTTTCCTCTGCGAGTCCTGATTTCCCCTGCTACACCAGATTTCCCCTGAGTGATGCCTCTTGGCAGATCAAACTGTACTCTTTGCCTGCCGTTTCTTGGGTGTGGAGGGTGTCTATTGGGAACCCTGGCACTCTATTGTTTTGAATTTTTCCGCTTGCCCCACCCATTGCGCTGGCTAGACAAGTTTCGTTTTCACCGGTGATGGGAGGGGAAGTTGAAGGTCAGGTGCCACTCTTTTTCCCCCCGTCTTTGTGAAGGCTTTCTCTGGTAATCCCTCCCCCGGAAAGCCTAAGAGAGAATTTTTGCAAATTACCTGCTGTATGGGAGATAAGCTGAGTAACACACACCTTTTTTGTTGTTGCAATCTGTCGGAGAGTGGCGGTGGATACTTCAGCTCTCCAAGATGGTGGCTGTTGGTTTCCTCGATGGAGTTTCGGTTGTGGGGGATAGAACTGTAGCGCTTTCTTCCCCATCTGAAATCCCGAGCTCAGCCCCGGGCTCAGTGGCGGGTGAGCCAGCCGGATTCCACAGAATTTGCAGCAACGTTTCTCCCTGCATGCTGGTCGCTTCTCGGTGGAGGCCCGCCGTCTGTAGCCATGGCACGGCCCGCACGGATCAGTCATCCCAGATCTTTGGTCGCATAGTTGGCTCTTGTTTGAGACTCAATTACAGGACCTTGGTGGTGGAAATCATTCTTCTAGGTTCCAGGCACACCCATTTTTCTGTAAGATCCTAACAAGATACTTTTTCGTCATTCTAACTCCTTATTCACATGTGAAGTGGCGCAGTACAAAGGGTGTGATGCACTCTATTCATGGCCATCTTGCAATGTCAAAATATTAGGATTTCTATGCACCATTTACTGAAGATAGTTTTCAGTACTAGTAAACCAAAATGTATTTCGGGTGGATGAATATTTCTGAGAATAATCTTTTGAAAAGTAGATTATAAATCCACATGCATGAATATGAATGAAATTTGGGAGTGCATAATAAGACACATATATTTCATATTTTGAAAAATCTGGAGGATATATATATATATATATATATATATATATATATATATATATACAGACACACACAGAGAGACATTAAAAAGTAGCATTATATATGCCAATCGAAATTCATCATGAAATACATATCATCCACAGATTCAAAAATATTCATTTTACTGAACATGGATTTATGTATAATGCTATTCAAATAGGAGGATCACCCATAGGTTGAATTCTCAGTTCCAACAGCTTTTAGAAGGAGTGATATCTTCTCAGTTCCAACATCTTTTAGAAGGAGTGATATCTTCTCACAATTTCTATATGCCAAGTCAGCCACCTCACCAAAAATATACGTGTGATACCAGGTATGATTCTATATGTGCATATAAAATTACATGTGCTAAACAGGCTACAGAGAAAGGGAGACAGGAATTCACATATTTGTTAACTTTAAAAAAACATGGAGAATTCTTTCAACCAAATAATTGACTAGATTCATAACTCCTACCCTATATAATGCAAAAGGCAAGTCCAACTATACACGATGCCTCCTCTGAACTGCTTGTATTTCAATTCTGTTTGGGTTATTATTCTCCATCATATTATGATTAGTAGTCAGAGTTTAGTAGTGTGAGGGATTCACCATTTTGACTGGAAAATTGTAAAATGAATCCAATGTGTATGCAAATATGTGCTACAAAAAATTGTTCCCACTGTCATCCAGAACAATGACTTGACATTACCTACTCCCCAAGTAAGACAAAATTAGAGGAGAAGAGTTAGAAAATCTGTGAATACATATCTGGAATGGAATATGCTAAGGAGTTTCCAAAAGTAAGGGACAGGGTAAACACTCCACACACTGGAGCTCTTCTGGCCTAAAGACTTCTTGTGGAACTGCCTCTGAGGTTGGGCACTTGAAACATATGTTGTTGTCAAGTGCTTAACTTCGTTTCTAGTGAGACCAATAAAGGTGGGTCTGCATCTATGTGATCTGGAGGACATTGTTTCTTATTTTCCACTGAACATTAGCAGCAGTGCTGAATTTGCTATTTGTAGCTAAACTGTGGCCACTGGGTCTAAGTGTCTCCCCGTGTGGACTGTGAAGCCATTTTGTGATCCTAAAATTTTAATGGTGTTTCTTGCGGCTTCACTGGGAGTTTGGTATTTGCTTCACAAAATACAAAGAGGTCAACTGGGACACAGTGCTGGAGGGAGTTCTGTCAAGTGTGGTGGGTCAGTTTCTCTAGGACAATGCACGAACCATGCTTCTATCCCACATAGCTTGCCCCATTGACCATAGCAACTTGATTCTGAAACTTGCCCTGAGACTTCTCAATATTACAAGATGCCTTTACATAGAAGGGACTGCTTGCTGCACCATTTCAGTCACAAGACACTTGAAAGCTAATGGCAGATCCACATGGCCCCACCACAAATGTTTTATCACACACCTGCCCACTACTGCTCTAGGCCCAGTACTCAGCAGCCTCCAATTTATTGGCATCTCTGTTCTACACCATTTTCATGAAACCCAGTCAATCAAGGCACTGTCTGGTATACTCATGATCAGCAACAGGACATCCAAAGGTTCTCCAGTGCCACCTGGTCATAGGAATTTCAAAAATTTCTTGGTATTTATCTAGCCATTTTTGAAAGATGAAGTTGGATGCACTGTGCATTTCAAATCAATCCAGAACCAATAAATTTTGAGGAAGCTCATGTCAATAAAAGACAATGGAGAATTCTCACAGGCAAGGCTTCCCAAAGAGTGGCTAAATGGTCACGTGAATCCAGGCCCATTGATGTCTACAATGTAAGGTCCATGTGTGTTTTGACTCTCAACTATGGCTGCCAAGTCTTTCAGAATAAAATCATGTGATATCTTGGCTGTGATTCCCAGTGCTTTGTGGAAATACAACCTGGGCATACATCTCAGTTTCCAAGGGCGACTCTCATGCGTAGTCTCTTAACATCCCAACACAATTCATGGCAATACTTCTCTGAGGTCAGTTCCAGAACTCAGTCTCTTAGGGGAATCACACCAGAGATCATGTCAAGGTGGACCCAGTCATCTCTTCCAACCACCACACAAATGACCACAATTAAAACCAACACACTCCCACATGGTCCTCATGATATTTCATATAAACACTCTTCATAACCTCTGGTTGGATGTTTCGATGAGGGGCGCAAACCAAGAGAGTCTCCAAAATAATCTCCCTTGCCTCTAATTTGCCTAAAATCAGGGTGGCTTGGACACCCTTCCTGTGAACCTGGTGTGATCACATAGGCCTGCTGTTAATACTTCTCTGCTTCTCCAATTTGAGGACTACTGTGGGGTTTAGATTCTTTGTCTGAATTGGAGACATGAGGAAACCCAAGCACCTATGGGCTAGCCTCTGCAGGGCTTTGAAGAAATTATTTGACCCAAAGCATTCCTATTCTAACTTGATGTAGGTCTGGAACCTCACAAAGGAAGGGGAGAGACTTCATACAGAATGACTGCTCTTTTGGCTATTTTGGTTTTGGATGCACACATGGAATCTTTCTTTAGATCCATCAGGTGCTGAGAATCTAAGCCTAAGCCTCACACAGGGCCAAAAGGCTGATTCAGACACATCCTTTCCAATGGAATTAAGCAAAAAGCTTCAGGTGATGCCCATTCATTTCCATGTGAAAACAGTTTTTTTCAGGCATCAAAAAGGGGTGGCCTGAGGCAAAGACCTTTCAGACATTGAGGGCAGCAGAACAATTGATAATTAAAAGGCCCAAAGGTTTTCTCCACTGAGACTATCCTGATCACACTGGTATCAGAGTTTTCTGAGATGCTCGCCATTCCCTTCAGCTATCCAGTACATGACGATGTCACAGGGCTTGGAAGTGGTACATATATTGGACACAAAACCATGATCCTATTCTGGGAGTGACCAGAATTCAGGAAGAAAGCAGAAACTTTGAAAGATAGCAAGTGTTGCCCATCGATAAGGCAAGCTGAAATCCATTCATAAATTGGGCAGGATGAATGCTGGGAAGCTTTCAACTAGACAGGACATATCAATTGATGCATTCTCTTTTCTAATGTCTACAACCATGGACACCATGGGATACACAGACATAGAAACACTCGCCTTGTCAAACAACTTACTCGAAACAGTCTACACCAAAGCAAACATACCGACTTTCCTACCTATTCTGAGAACATGAGACAAATCCACAAACTCACACCCATACCCACAAAGGCACCTCCTTCCCCAAAGTAGGTCTGTGACTATCCAGAGTTTCTCTGATTGTGGGCCATATTTTCTTCCCCCAAAATGGCCTGTCCTGTCTCAGATCTGGTCTCTTTGGTCAACATTGTGAAGTACTGAGGAGCCAGCGGTGTTCCAATACCTAAAAAAAAAAAAAAAAAGGCGACTTTTCAGAGCTTTCTGGCATTTGGCCATCCTCACATCAGTATGTACCAAGAAAGACTAAATCTGTCCTTGGTAAATCCAAGAAATTGAGACCCCTGGGAGTGGGACTGGGAGTGGATTTGGGTGACTGGCTTCCTGGATCCCAAGTTCAGAGAGTTCTGTCTCTAAGGATGTTAGATGAGGTCACTTCCTTCAGGAATTGAATAAGGTCACTGCCTTGGCAACCACGTTGTCCTAACAGTTCTTTCAAAGGGTCCCATGAAATTGAGGCTGCCCCTACTTCCTGTGACACTTTCACAACTTAGAATGGTATATCAACCATAGGCACCCGGGAACAGCTCTCAACACAGGCCTGGTTTGGTCCTTCTTCTCTAAATTAAGAAGACAGAGGCTGATTCAGACACATTCCTTCATCCTGACCAGGTTTTTTACAATGGAAGATGACTTTTGCTCTCTCAGTTCCTACATAGCTGCCTACAACTTCTGCAGGGATCACTTTTGCATGGACCTTTCAGTTTCTCAGTAGTTGGAATGAATCCTACATTTTTGTATTGTAAGACCATCTCTGTCCCTGCTCTTCTGTAAAGTTAGATTGAGGCAACAGTGAATGGTTAGGGTTAATAACAGGTTTGATTTGGGTTAGGAATCATTCAGCTGAATGAAAAATGGTATTGATAACCTGCGATAATTACAAGAATATATAGGTAAAATATAAGTATGAAAACAGAAATCTAGGTAAGATTTAAAACCCAGAAGTGTATTAGGACCTTGATTGTGATACTTAGCTTTGATATATTTTCTGCACAGATGTCTCAGGTACATCGATATACAATTGCATTGGACCTTGTGCCTTGGATGATTGATTGTCAAAGATAACATCCAGTCAAAAAGTGATAGTCGGTAAGATTAAGAAGATAGTCGGTAGTTTAGAAAGGATAGTGAGTATAGAATTTGCACCAAAAGTTCTTTAGCTATAGCTTTTAGGGTATAGAGTAAATGTAAATGTCAGCACATGTGAAGAGTCAGTCACAAAGATGAACTGGGAAAAGTATGTAGGAAAAAAATATCAATAGAGACATTAGGAAATCTGGCAAAGTATAGTCGTTAGTGAAAAGTTAGTAAAATAGGTAGTTGTCTCTTCATGTTTTTCTGTATACTTAACTTCCCTCCCTGCCCTCCCCAAGGAAAGTATATAAGCCCTGTTTAAGCTGTTCTCAGGACTCTCTGCTATATTTAAGTGAGCTCTGAGCCCCAGCATGCTGGACCCCCAATAAACCCTTTGCTTTTGATGAGACAGTCTCTTGGAGGTCTCTTCGCCTGACACTCGTCCGACCTTTACATATGGAGGTTCCACCGAGTTCTGGGAGCAGCGGACGAGAGACCCCAACAGGCTCCTCTAGGGATTCGTAAGGCGCCTCTTTCTGGTGTCAGGTTTCAGGTTAGGTCTTGGCAAAATGGCTGTCAATAAAGAGCGTGAGCTCTCTCTCACAGTGGCTGACAGATGTGTCACAGAGCCACAGGCAACCACCCTGAGGGACACCCCAGAGGACTCTGAAAATCGAGGAACAATAGTCTCCTTAACTCAGTGATATTTTGTTTCAGATTCGGTATTGCCAGCCCATCAGGTATTGCCGGCTACTCAGTCCTCGTCTCAGTGTTGGACGTCCATTGCCTGTCTTTATTGTCTTGTCTTGTCTGTGTCATGTGTCGTTGCTTTTACTGTTTGTGCATTTTTCATTATGGGAAAGAGCACTTCAATGCCTCTGTCCCTGACCCTTGATCACTGGACCAAATTCCGCTTAAGGGCTCAGAATCTTTCTTTTTCAGTAAACCGCTGGACCTGGCAACTCTCTGTTCCTCAGAATGGCCCACCTTTGGATTCGGATGGCCCTTAGAAGAATTTTTCTACTTCTCAGTAATTTAAAAAGTCAGAGATATTGTCTTTCAGGAAGGGCCACATAGCCATCCAGATCAAAAGCCATATATCTTAACCCGGCATTACCTCTGCAAATCTCCTCCATGGGTGAAGCCTTTCTTTGCCCCTGCCCCCGCTCCTAATTTTCCCCCACGATCTCTCAAACCCTCTGCTCCTCCTCCTCCTCCACCCTCTTTTCTGCCTAAGTCACAAGATTTAACTCTACTGGACTCTCATCCCTCTCCTTATCCCTTGCCCTGGTCTCCCAACCCCCAACACCCTCTAAGTGATCCCCCTGCTGCTGACTCAGCCTCTCCGCCATTGGAGGAAGCTAAGCCAGCCCAGCACCCTCCAGAAAACTCCCCCGTGGCACACACAGCCCCTCCTCCCCTGGAGGAACCTGGCCCGGCTAAAGGAACTCACCGGCAATGAATGATTGAAAACCCTGGAACTCAGGTGATGCTCCCCCTCCGTCCCTATGTGCCAATGATTGATGATGGTCATGGGGAAAAAATGCAAGCCTACCAGTATTGGCCTTTCTCCTCTTCAGACCTATATAACTGGAAAAATAACAATCCCCCTTTTACCGAGGACCCCACTCGTCTCTCAGGTGTGGTTGATTCATAGATGTTTTCACACAAGCCTACTTGGAATAACTGCCAACAACACCTAGGGACTCTCTTCATGACAGAGGAACAAAAGAGAATCCTCCTGGAAGCTAGAAAATAATATCCTCAGACCAGGTGGGTGACTGACACAACTTCCCAACATATTCAACCCGGCTTTCCCTAGAATCGACGAAACAGGGACCCCAATACCTTTGAAGGTAGGGAGCATCTGTTCACTTATCTCCGGGCTCTAATAGCGGGTATCTTAGTGGCTGCTAGGCGACCAACTAATTTGGCCAAGGTAATAGAGTTTATTCAAGGTCCTGACGTATCTCCCTCTATGTTTCTAGGGAGAATTATGGAGGCATATAGGAGATATACTCCTTTTGATACTCAGGCAGAGGCTCAAAAGGCATCTGTCATGATGGCCTTTATTGGGCAAGCTGCCCTGGATATTTAAAGAAATTTAAAACACTTAGATGGATTACAAGATATGACTTTGAGAGATTTAGTCAGCGAAGTCAAAAAGGTATACTATACGAGAGAAACTGAAGAAGATAAGGAAGCAAAGGGAGGATAAAAGAAACAAAAGAGAGACTAAGGAATTGACTAAGGTCCTGGTCACAACAACAAATAGGCCAGAAATAAGCAACATGGAGACAGGAAGGGATACCTGGGCCCAAACTAGAGGCCACCCCTGGCCTCAGATCAATGTCCCTACTGTAAAGAAAAAGGACACTGGGCCAAAGAGAGCCCTAGAAAGAGACAGCCACGCCAGCCAGCCATTCTGACTCTGGAGGATGCTTAAGAAAGTTGGGGATCAGATCCCCTCCCCGAGCTCAGGTTAACTTTTGAAGTGGAGGGCACCCCAGTAAACATTGAAGTGGATACAGGGGCAATATACTCAGCCATTAAGGCCCCATTTTGCCCTCTATCAAATAAAAGGTCTCTAATTCAAGGGGCTAATTGCAGTAAATACCGGGCTTGGACAACTAAGAGGACCTGGGACCAGGGGAAAGGAAAAATCCATCACTTCTTCCTAGTAATTCCAGAATGCCCGGCCCCATTGATGGGCAGAGTTCTGCTCAGCAAGCTCCAGGCCAAAATAACTTTTAACCCTGAAGGCCCCCAAGTGGAATTTCTAAATCCTTCAGTAAAAACTCCTATATTCACAGCTCTAACTATGTCAGTAGATAATGTACACCAAATCACTCACCTTAGTTCAAAGAAACTACATTCATTCATGAAAGATCAAGAACAGAGTTTTCCACTAACCGACTCACAGTTAAAGGAAATAACTGAATGGTTAACAAAAGCCTGTCAGGTCCATCAATTGGTTAATTCTTATCCTTCCAAGCTTCCTGCAGGAAAGCACCTATGAGGAACCAGACAAGGACAATTCTGGGAAGTGTACTTTACTGAAATAAAGCCAGCAAGTTATGGACTTAAAAATCTCCTAGTCTTTGTAGATACATTTTCAGATGGATTGAAGCCTTTCCCACCAAAAAAAAAAAAGGAAAAAAAGAAAAAAAAAGAAACAGTGCAAATTGTGGTGAAGAAGATCCTGGGAGATATTTTTCCAAGATACGGCCTGCCTAAAGTAATAGGGTGTGATAATGGACCCGCGTTCATAACCCACATAAGTCAGGGGTTAGCCAGGACCTTGAGGATTTATTGAAAGTTACATTGTGCTTATAGACCCCCGAGTTCAGGACAGGCAGAATGAATGAATAGAACCATTAAAGAGACCATAACAAAATTAAGCTTAGTGACCGGCATAAAATATTGGACTATGCTACTGCCTTATGAACTGTTTCATGCAAGAAATACTCCCTCTGTTTCTTTGTGTAACCTCACCCCCTATGAAATTTTCTATGGTGCCCCTCCTCCAGTAAGGGACCTAACTCCAACTCTAAGACCTAACGATCCCTTTCACACCCCCTTGCTTGACAGACTTAAAGCTCTTGAAAGAACTCAGGATACCTGTGAAAACAGATGGCCACTGCCTAACAACCTGGGGACGAGAGGACTCCAAATCAACATCAAGTAAGATACTTCTTCTATGTAAGACGACATCAGGTGTCATCCCTGGAACCCCGCTTGAAAGGACCATACCAGGTGCTACTTATAACACCTGCAGCGGTAAAGGTAGACAGAATCATTTCCTGCATCCATACCTCTCATCTCAAGCCTGCGGCCTGTTGAGACTCTGGCTGGAAACTGGAAAAGACTGGTAACCCTTTCAAATTGTGTATTCCTCATATTATTGCTACCTATAAACTCTGTTTGCTCAACCATGTAATTTCTTTTCTCCAATCTCAAATTGGACAAGTTAAACTTATGTTAATACCCCACTAGCAGACATAAAATGTGACACCCCCCAATGATCACTTTTATGACTAAAAGTAGCCAGAAGAAGAAGTGGGGAATGAAAGGTTAATAAAATAGGCACTTGTCACTTCCTGTTTTTCTGTACGCTTAACAAAACACTGTTGAAATCTTGAGAAGTGTTTGCTAATCTTGTTCCCAGAATGTGCTGTCCCCAACGGCCAAACTACAGAATGCACTCCCTCACCCGGTTGCGTGCAAACTGCCCACTCGCCCTGATCCATTAATAAAATTCCCTCCCTGCCCTCTTCAAGGAAAGTATATAAGCTCTGCTTAAGCTGTTCTCAGCGCTCTCTGCTCTATTCAAGTGAGGTATGAGCACCAGCACGCTGGACCCCCAATAAACCCTTTGCTGTTGCATGAGATAGATTCTGGGTGGTCTCTTCCTCTGACGCTCACCTGACATTTACTTGGATGATTGAATGTAGAAAAGAACATCCACTCAAAACGGGATAGTCAGTAAGATTAGGAATATAGTTGGTAGGTTTAGGAAGAAGAGTGAATATTGGATTTGGAAAAAAAGTCCTTTAGCAATAGGGTTTCATATAGAGAGTGAATGTAAATGTCAGCACATGTGAAGAGTCAGTCACAATGATGAACTGGAGAAAACATGTAGGAAAGCAGATATCAATAGAGACATTATGAAATCAGGCAAAGCATAAAGTTAGTGATAGGATTACACATTCAACAGGGTTGACTTTAATTATATAATCTTAGGAAAAAAGAAATATGTAGTCATCAATAGGATTGACATTTGAGAGCATTAGGCAAGTGGACATGGATGATTTTAGTAATGCAGGTTCACTTTCCATTTAGGTTTTGGTACACTCATAAGTGTGACCTTTGCATTTTGTGTTCAGAATATTACTGTGATACAATGTATATGTAGATCAGGTGACATGAGTATTTCTCGTAACCATTTCTGGGAGCAATATTTTGAAGACGTATAAATTAGTATTGGGGGTACAAAAAGTTGTACCCTGTGTCTATGAATATAGAGGTTTCCTGGCCTAAAGACATTTTGAGAAACTGCCTCTGAGGTTGGGCACTTGAAATATATGTTGTTGTCAGTAGCTTTAGCTTCCTTTGTAGTGAGACCATCAAAGCTAGATATGCATCTATGTGACCTGAAGGACATGTGTTCTTATTTTCCAATGAACATGGTGCAGCAGTGATGAATTCTCTTTTTGTAGGTAAACAATGGCCATTGGGGCTAAGCCTCTCCCCGTGTGGACTGTGAGGCCCTTTGGTCATACTCCACTTTTAATGGTTTTTCTTGCTGCTACAATGGGAGTTTGGTATTGGCTTCACAAAATACAAGGAGTTCAAATGGGTCGCAGTGCTGCACGGCATTCTGTCACATGTGGTTGGTCAGTGTCTGCTGGAGAACGCACCAACCAGGCTTCTATCCCACATAGCTTGCACCCTTGTCCATAGCAACCTGATTCTGAACATTGCCCAGAAACGTCTCCATATACCAAGATGCCTTTTTATATAATTGTCTGCTGGATGCACCATGTCAGCCACAGGACATTTGGAAGCCAATGGCAGATCTCCATGGCCACAGCACAGATGTATTATCACACACTTGCTAACCACTACTCTAGGCTCACTACTCAGAAGGCTCCAAATTACTGGCATCTCTGTTCTACAGCATTTTCATGAAACCCAGTCAATCAAGGCACTGTCTGGTATACTCCTGATCAGCAATAGGACATGGAAATGTTTTCCAGTGCCACCTGGTCAAGGGAATGTCCAAAATTTCATGGTATTTATCTCGCCATTTTTCAAGGATGAATTTGGAGCCACTGTGAGTTTCCCATTCATCCAGGAACCATAAAATTTTGAGGAAGCTCATTTGAATGAAACCTCTGGAGAACTCTCACAGGCAAGGCTTCCAAAAGAGGGGGCAAAAGGTCACATGAAGCCAGGCCCATTGAGGTCTACAATGTGAGATCCATGTGTGTTTTGTCTCTTAATTATGGCTGCCAACTCTTTAAAAATAAAATCATGTAATATCCTGGATGAGATTCCCATGGCGATGTGGGAAGCCATCCTGGGCCTAGAACTCAGTTTCCTAGGGCGACCCTCATACGTGGCCTCCTAAAATCCCAACATGACTTCATGGCAATACTTCTCTGAGTTCGGTTCCAGAACTCAGTCTTATGGGGAATCACACCAGTGTTCAAGCCCAGGTGGACCCAGTCATCTCTTCCAACCACCAACAAATGACCACAATTCAAACCAAAACCCTCTAAAATGGCCTTCAGCTTCTTCCATATAGACACTCAATATAAATTATATAACTGGTTCCAACTTTAAATAATGGATTGAATTGTTATCTGAAAATATACAGGAAATGTTATATTGATATACAATCATTCATTCCAACCAGTTATACATCTAATGGTAATTTTAGGGTTATGGTTTATCATGAAGAGTGTGGGAGTTTTGCTTCAAATTTTTATGGAAATCGAAAATAATGTGTTTGGAAAGAAGTCTCATGAGAAGAACAGTCAAGAAACCTGGAGGAATACATGTGTTCTGAAGCAGGAAATGATTGAAAGTGAAACAAATGCCTATTAATTTGTGAACCTGTGGATGAAATATATATCCTATGGTGTGCATAAACTGAAGAAATAGTAATGTACCAGTGTTAAATAAAATGAACTTCAAAATACACATCATGTCCCATAGGAATCTATTTGCATTGATGTTAAACTGGGTCAGCTACTGTAGAAATATTAGGATTTTATGCACCATTCACTGAAGTTACTTTTCAGTACTAGAAAACAAATATGTATTTCAGGTGGATGTATATTTCTGAGAATAATCTTTTGAAAAGTTGATTATGAATCCACATACATGAACATGAATGAATTTAGGTAGTGTATATAGGACACATATATTTTATATTTTGAAAAATTTGGAGAGTATATATATATATATATATACACACACACAAAACACAAACACAGACAATAAAACGTAGCAATATATATGCCAATCGAAATTCTTCATGAAATATATATCATCCACTGATGCAAAAATATTTATTTTACTTAACATGGATTTATGTATAATGTTTTTCTACTAGGAGGCTCCCCCATACGTTGAATTTTCAGTTCCAACAGCGTTTAGGAGAAGTGATCTCTTCTCACAATTTGAATCTGCTAAGTCAGCCACCTCACAAGAATATACGTGTGATACCATGTAGGATTCTATACGTGCATATAAAATACATGTGGTGAATAGGCTACAGAGAAAGGGAGCCAGGTATTCACATATTTTTTTTAACTTTAAAAACACATGGAGAATTATTTCAATTAAAAATTAGCTAGATTTATAACACCTACCCTATATCATGCAAAAGGCAACTCCATCTATACACCATTCCTCCTCTGAACTGCTTGTATTTCTATTCTATTTGGGTTATTTTCCTCCATCATATTAGTATTAGTAGTCATAGTCTAGTAGGATATTGGTTAGTGCCAGGGGTCCCGGCCGGCAGGACACATCAACGTGGGCATCGAACATAGTTGGGGAGGAATGAAGGGACAAGAGACAGGAGAGATGACAGCCAGACAGGAGTTCTGATCAAGCTGCAAACTTTTATTGTTCTCACAGGGTGTTTATATGCTGCCGATGGGAAAACTCTCTTATCGGCAGTTGCTGGATGTTTTCACAGGGTTAGATAACCTCAGGATATTTCAGCAAGACAGATGGCGACAGGATGTCTCAGGGAGATAGATGGTTGTGGGATATCTCCCAGGCAGGATGTCTCCCAGGGGGCTGTTTCTTGTAAGTGTCAGGCTATTCTTTGAAGGAGAACTTCCTTCTAGGCACTGACATCTCCCCCTTTCTTATATAAAATATTTGACCTACCTTACCGGCCATGTTTTTAGGGGGGGTTAGAAGCTCTGTTTGTCTAGGAGGCCTTAGAATATCTCCTGATCCGAGCAAGCATCTTTACTAGCAGATTTCGTGGTGGCCTTGGCATGGTTTTGGAGGAGATGACCTTGAAGGGGAAGCATGCCAACCGCCATGCACCAGAGCGTGTCACTCAGAGGTCTTGTGTTTGGGGATCCGTGGATCCATCCTTTTGCAGTCCTTCCTGCACCCTCCGATATTATGGCCTAACGTCCTCACTCCATGGGTTCGTCTTCCCCCAAGCCTAAGGGCCCATGGAGACGAACCCTTATGGCAAGGGCAGAAGATGGTTTGTCAGAGCTTTTACTTATAGTTTTATGTAAGAAAGAGAGATCTGTGGGGATGTAAACTTAAGAAATAAGCCTGTGAGAAGGGTAGAACATCCTTTTAAAAGTTGACAGCGTGGTCTTCCATCTCCAGATGATGATAGTGGATCTGTATGGGCTTAGAGGCCATAATATTAATGTGTTCTTTAATAAATTGTACCACACTGTTTATAATGCAGGGTCCTATGGTCACCATTAAACGTAAACCCAACAAAGGGCCTAATAGGGGAAGAAGGTAGGGTAGAAATCCATTAAGCTTAGTCCAGAGGGGATTTTCAAATAGTTCTCTTCATTTCTTTTCTAGATCTTCTTGAAGCTGCTTAAATTTAGTGCATACTATGACTGATTTATTGGCATAAAAGCAGCATCGTTCCCCTAAGGCCAATCAAATATCTCCCTGGTTAGCAGTCAGCAAATCTAAGCCTCGTCTGTTTTGAAGGAACACTTTTGCCAGGAAGTCTATTTGGTCCTACAAATCTTTAATGGTTTCTGATAGAGTTTGTACATCATTTTAAGTTGTTGAGACATGCGATGGTAAGGGTGTATAGCCGTGCCAAAGCCAGTGTACCTGTGCCCACAGCAGCTGTTATTCCAAGGCTGGCAATAAGTGGTAAGGCCTGTATCACCCGCCTCTGTCTTTTGACTAAGGTGTCTAGGCTAGAGGTTCGTCTCCTGGGACAATAGTTATATCAGGGAGTAATAAGGCAAGAACACAGTCACTGGTCCAATTCGCTGGAAGCCTGGGGAAGGCCACATTTCCTCCACACATAACAACTGTGCCATTGGGGGGACAAAGAGATGGGATGGGTGAGGAATAATTTTGTACTGTTGAGCAATTTCCAAAGGAAGTAATTCCAAAATCCATATCATAGGTATTATTCTGCATCGCACCTAAAAGACATAATGTAAAAGTGCCTATAGGCTATTTTTTAAAGGGAAATCCGGGTTGGCATGTATTATCATTGTCCATAGTAGAATTAATAGGAACTGCCATAGGAATGCTTGCCCCTGTTGTCATGCAGAGCCAGCAATTACCAGCAAGGGTGGGGTTGGAATTACTAAGGAAGGAGAAGGTAGTTTGCAAAATATCTAATGTATTGGTATCTAAACCTGGGAACTGGGATTTCGGCTACATTAAGGGATGATATGTGAGCTCAGGGATTTGGGGTTTCAAAAGTTTGATTATCTGAGGATGCTTGACAGAATAAGTGGGTCCTCTACCATCAGAGACCCCTGTAGGGGCCTTAATGGGCCAGTCGGAAAGTTTTCCGACAGTGCCTTGGCACCCAGCTGACTGTAGCTTGGTGTATTTGCCTTCTCCTCCCCGGTCAAAGAGAACGGGGGTATAATGAATAGTGGCCCCCCCTGCTTCATGAGTTTTAATTAGGGAGGCTTCAAAAAATCATTTTCCCTGCTTGTTAACACAAATTGAGGCCTACACATAACAAGAGACATGCATCGCCTGGGTATGCGTACGGGTTGCAGAACAATTTTGGAGAGCTTTACTTGTACTAGGGGGAATAATCTTTGGCTTGTTAACACATACCCATTTAGGCTGATGAACTCCTCTGAGTTTATGGTCAACCTCGGCACGGAGGTAAGCCACCTTAGTCATGCAGTCAGCAGTCTGGGTCCAACTAGTGGAAGCCTGAGTCCAAGATCCTCCCTTGCATTCACGGGGGCGGGAGGGCAAAAAGGTACTCCATGATGTTGGAAGGTGGAGGGCCAAGGCCTCCGTGCACAAACCTGTTCAGCATAAGTTCCTTAAGCAGGATCCTCACACAGATTGTTGGATGGATCCGAAAAAGAGGAAAAATTGTACTCATGGGGAGGGCCTCCGTCCCCGGTTTGAGGTAAGTCATTAACCTGTTTAACCAGGTGTTCTGTTAACCATCTTGGGGCTGCTAGCTCTTGGTCCAAAACACAAGCTGAGCCTCGTTCCCAGATGAGGACAGGATCTGGGCGTTTCCCTTTATTTGTAAGGGGATTTCGCCACATAACAGGTGGGTGATCAGAATTGGAAAAGGGATGCCAGTGTCTGTCTGCAGCCGAAAGGCCTTCACTGTCTAGGGTAAGAAAAAAAAAGGGCAAATAATGCATGGTTAAGGCAATGCCTGTGAGTGGTAAATACAAGGGCGGAAGCCTTAAGGCGGGATAGCCAAGTCTTTAAGGTAAGGTGGAACGTTCCACAATGCCTTGGCCCTGAGGTTTGTATTGAATTCCAGTAGTATGACAAAATTGCAAGGTAGCACAAAACTGTTTAAAATTGGCACTGGTATATGGAGGACAATTATCTGTTTTAATATGTATTGGTTTACCCATTATGGAAAAGGCTGAAACAAGATGAGAAAGGCATCTTTGGTAGCCTCTCCAGAATGTGGTGATGCAAAAATAAAGCTGCTGAAGGTATCGATAGAAACATGTATATATTTGGTTTATCCAAATTCAGGAAAATGAGTAACATCCATTTGCCAAACCTGATTTGGCAGTAATCCTCAGGGGTTAACTCCCAAGTGTTGAATCGGGAGAGAGAGAGCGCAAGCAGGGCATTCTTTTACTATTTCTCGTGCCTGTTGCCTGGTAATTTTACAAAGTAATCAAAGGCTCTGGGAATTTAGTTGGTGAAGATTGTTTAGCTCCATGGCCTTTTGAATGGAGCCACCAAAAATTGGAACGATGGTAGGAGTTGCTTCATCAGCTTAAGCATTACCTGTGTTAGAGGACCGGAAAGATCAGAGTGTGCCCTGATGTGTCCTAAGAAAAATGGGTGTTGTTTGGCCTGAATTAGCTGCTGAAGCTGGTGAAACAGAAAGGCCGCATTGGAAGAAGCTTTAATGGCGGGTGAAATCTCCAGCAGGGGCACAGAATGAGCAATGTAAGCACTGTCTGTATGAATATTAACAGGATTATCACAAAATGTTATAAAAACTTGTGTTATGGCAAACAATTCCACAAACTGTGCTTAATGATAGACAGTATCAAAGGTGGTAGGCTGGTTATTTACAACAAAGACCGCACAGCCATTACTGGAACCCTCTGTAATGACAGTAAGGGCTTGAAGACTGGGAGCCTTTTGAGTAATTTTGGGAAAAATGAATGGATGTATCTGGACAAAATGTAAAAGGGTGTCATTGGGGACATGGTTATCAATTGTTCCCAAATGGTCTGATTGGGCAATACCCCATTCATCCCCTCTCTGTAGTAAAAATTGGGTTTGGTGATTAGTATATGGAATTAAAATATTATCAGGGTCTTTGCCAAAATGTTGTCGAGAAAGCAAACGACCTTTAATAACAATAGAAGCTACCTGAGCAAGATAAACGGTAATAAACTTGGAGGATGTGGTGGATAAATGGACCCAAAGCAAGGGGAAGCCTTTATTTTTAAAATATGGATATCCTGTCAAAATTTTTCTGAGGGTATATGAGGAGTGTGTAAAAGAACCAGAACCAGAGGAAGGTTATAAGAAATTTGTGTAACAAACTGTTTGGCAATGGCTTCTGTGACTTGGTTTAATGCCTGTCATGCCTCGGGAGTAAGCTTTTGAGGGGAAGCGGGGTAGGAATCACCTCTCAAAATATCATTAAGGGGCAAAAGTACACAAGTGGGTAATTTTAAATATGTTCTTAGCCATTGAATATCTCCCAGTAATTTTTGAGAATCATTAAGGGTGTGAAGATGGTCCACACGTAGTTGTATTTTAGGAATTTGGATCTGATTATCTTGAAGTTTAAGGCCCAAATAGGTATAAGGGTCCTGTGTTTAAACCTTATCAGGAGCTATCTGTAGTCTCAAGGTAGTGAGTGTTTTCTAAAGGTCCAAGTAACAATTATTAAGGTCATGGTAATTAGGTGCAGCAATTAAAGAATCATCCATATTATGTAAAACATAAAATTGTGGTCATCACTCTCTCACAGGGTCTACTGCTTGAACAGCTTATTTTTAGCAAAGACTAGAGCTGTTGGCCATACCTTGGGGAAGAACCTTCCATTGAAATCTCTGCATAGGGCCGTGGAAATTAATGCAAGGGAGACTAAAGGCAAAATAGGGTCTATCCTCGGGATGTAAAGGAATGGTAAAAAAGCAAACTTTTAAGTCAATAACCATTTTACAATAGTTTTTGGGAATAGCCACTGGTGTGGAAATTCCAGGCAGTAGTGCTCCCATCAGGCACATAACTTTATTAATGGCACACAAATATTGTAAAAGACGCCACTTGCCTGATTTTTTCTTGATAACAATAGGAGTATTCCATGGTGAGGTTGAGGGCTCTACATGGCCGGCTGCCAGCTGTTCCTGCACTAACATGGAGGCAGCCTCCAATTTTTCTGGGGGGTAAGGGGCCACTGATCCACCCACACAAGAGTCTGAGTCTCCAAAATAATTTTAGCTGCATGGGGTACAGGAGGGTCAAGAACCGACACTAAAAATCAGAATACCCAAGTCCATATGTATTTTTTTTATGGGTTTTATAGTCCCCACCAGTCCTTGTCTCAGTCTCACAAGGCGTGTACCAGGGACAAAATTCATACAAAGCATTTGATTAGTCACCATGGAATTGGGACTGGCAAGAATAACTTCCATTTGACTCAAAATATCTCGGCCCCATAGGTTAACAGGGAGGTCAGGAACAATGAAAAGAGTGACAGTCACCTTATTACCCTCTTTATCAGTCCAGCTAAAAGCCCTAGAACTGACATGGAAATTTTTTGACTCTTAACCCTTTTAGATCATTCAAGGATGGGGTGATGGGCCAACCTGATGGCCAGTATTTGTGAGAAATAATTGTGGCATCAGCTCCAGTATCTAGAATTCCTTGGAATTCCTTTCCTTCAATAAGTAAGGTAAGGGTGGGTCTATTGTGAGAAATGGGCGGAACCCAATATACATCAGAGGAGCCGAGGGAGGCTGTCCCCCGTTGTAGGTTTGGGCAGTGGAAGTGCCTCCTGAATCCAAGGGAAGGAATGTTAATTGTGCAAGTCTTGTTCCTGCTGGGATGGCTGGAACTCCATTAATATCTGTTGCCAGTATTTTTATTTCTCCAGTGAAATCATTATCATTAATGCCAGGGAAGACCTGAACACCATTTAACGTAGCAGAGGCTCTTCCAAGAATAAGGGCACTCGTATGAGATGAAGGGGGACCCATAATTCTAGGGGGTATTATCTGGTGCCCTTGCATTGAGTCTAATATTGTATCAGTGGTAGCACAGAGGTCCAATCCTGCGCTGCCTGGGGTGGCTAGTTGGAGGGAGGCAATTGTGGGGAAGAATTTTGTGGTAGGTTTGGAGTTTGGGAGGGAACAAACATTATTGCCCCTGGTTTTGTCCTGGGGGAGGTCGTGGCCAGGGGCTGGCCCCGCAGGGAGTTTCCTGAGAAGCAGGAAGAAATAGACTGTCTGAGGCCATTTGTCTTAGATCTACACTTACTGGCCCAGTGATGACATTTACCACATCTAGAACAAAGGGTAGCTGGGGGCGATTTAGCCCCAGTTTGAGGAGACGATATTCCTAGGCTTTGTTTGCCTTTCGGACACTTGCGTGCAAAATGGCCAGGTTGTTTACAAGTAAAGCAAGTACATGAGCCAGGATTGTGAAAGGCCTTGGTAAAGGGGGCACGTAGGGCGAGACCCATGGCATGGGCTGCACCCACCCCTGCACAGAGTCTAATAAAGTCAGAAAGTTTCCCTTTTTCCTTATGTGGTCGAAGAACATCCTGACATGCCGGGTTGGCGTTTTCAAAGGCAAGATGTTTTACAAAAGTTCTTTCGCTTTCGCTTGGTCCAAGCAAGCAATCTGCAGCTAGGTTAAGCCGGGGAACAAAGTTTCTATAAGGGTCGTTGGGTCCTTGTCAAATTTTTGCCAAAGAAGTGGTAGCCGAGCCCGTTTGAGGGAGGCATCTCCAAGCATGTAAGCCAGCCATCTGAATCTGCGCCAAAAGTCCAGCAGGGAAACGTGCCTATTTAGTTTTAGAGTCAAATGGCTCATAGCCCACTAGCTTAACATAAGTTCAGGATTTATAGGAGGCCTTAGTTAATTTTTTTTGAGCAGTTTCCTGACAGTGCTCCTTGAAATCTGCATTCCATAACAGGAAATCTCCGGCACTGAGGGTAGCTCGGTCTAAAAATTTCCAATCATTGGGAGTAAGCCATTGTGTGCTGTGGCTTTCTAATAAAGTCAACGTGTAGGGCACAGTGGGGCCATTGTAAGCACAAGTCTTTTTATGTTTTTCAAGAAAACGCAGGCTTAATTTTTTGTAGACACTCTGGGTTCCTTCCTGCCTAGGGGTGAACTCTTCATCCTCTGAGTCCTGATCTCCTTGATCCATTTCCCCCGCTTCCTCCTCTTGATCCTCCTCTAAGTCTTTGACCTCAGCCTTTGCAGGCATATCTATCTGACTGCGGGTGACTGGGAAGGCGAGAACAGGCTGATGGAGTGGCTTAGCCTTTGTATTAGACCACCGTGGGCCAGCTTTCATTGACTCCATGCCTAAGGCTAATGAACAGAGCTCAGAGTCAAGGGATCTTAATTCTTTTAAAAGTTTGATCTGTTCCCATCTATGTTGGAGAGACTCTCACAAGGGAGCCAGGCTAGGCAAGGGAAGTGGGGAAAAAAATATCTGGGTGGCATTTTGCTCCTGAAGGGCTGGAGCACAAAAGGCAGGAGGGATATAGGAGGTAGGTAGATGTGTAAGTCCTATAGGCTGTGGCAGGGTCCTGAGAGGTGGTGCATCTTCTGAGTGGTAGCTTGCTGCTTCCTTCTCCAAGGTAGCCTCCGTCCCAGGGGTCAATGTGTCTCTGGGATTTAAAACTCGATAAAGGCGTCTGGTAACCATTAGAGCCTTATTCATTAGGGTGGTATTTTGAGGGGGACCAGGAAGGTTCCCAGGGTCCTGGGGAGACTGAGAAGGGTCAATGTCTATACTAACTGATGGGCATGCCTTGGGGAGACGAGAGGTGTTTTGCATAGTCTCTTCTCCAATCCTGACAAGTTGTAAGGTACCATTGTCAAAGGGTGAACTTTTAAGAATTGCATTAATTAAGTTCCAGTAAGAAAATGTGGGAACTGGCACTTTTTCTGGGCCAAAGGTTTAATAATAATGTTTTAAACAGTCTCTTACTCTAAGCCATTTTTTACCATCAATGGTCACTTCAAGGTGAAACCACGGACACAATTCTCCTATGTATTAGAAAAAAAAATTTAAGTCCTTTTTCTTAACACGCACCCCCATGTCTTGAAGGACTCCTTGAGGCCTGACAAAAACAAATCATGTGGCGAAACTGCTTGTCCCATGGTGGGTCACTCACCGTGCGTCATACCCACTCTCCTCCTGGATCTGTCTCTTGGTGGTGTCTGCTGAGGCAATCGCAAGCTCCACTTGATGAAGTCTTCCAGGAGGACGGGGTTCCCAATGAGTCAAAGGCTCGAGCCCCAGTCAGTGGGTGCCAGTAGTCACGGCTGGAAAGACACATCAACAGAGGCAGCGAACCTAGATGCGGAGGAATGAAGGGACAAGAGACACGAGAGATGACAGCATGACAGGAGTTCTGATCAAGCTGCAAACTTTTATTTTTCACACAGGGGCATTTATATGCTGGAGATGGGAAAGCTCTCTTATCCGAAGTTTCTGGATGTCTTCACAAGGTGAGATAAACTCAGGATGTTTCAGGAAGACAGATGGCAACAGGATGTCTCAGGGACACAGTTGGCTACAGGATGTCTCCCAGACAGGATGTCTCCATGGGGGCTGTTTCTTGTAAGTGTCAGGCTATTCTTTAAGGTGAATTCCTTCTACCCCTGACAGTCAGGGATTCAGTATTTCGAACGGAAAATTGGAAAAAGAATCCAATGTGTATTCAAAACAATGCCTTGACATTACCTTCATCCCAAGTAAGACACAATTAGAGGAGAAGAGTTAGAAAATCTGTGAATACACATCTGGAATAGAAAATGCTCAGGAGTTCACAACCTTGGAGGTGGTATAGGAGTTTCCAAAAGTAAGGGACAGGGTAAAAACTCCACAAACATGGAGCTCTGCTGGCCTAAAGATTTCTTGAGAAACTTCATCTGAGGTTGTTTTTAGGAGCTTTAGCTTCCTTTGTAATGAGACGATCAAAGCTGGGTCAGAATCTATGTGACCTAGAGGACATTGTTTCTTATTTTCCAATGAACATGAGGCAGCAGTGCTGAATTCTCTCTTTGTAGGTAAACTGTGGCCACTGGTGGCTAAGTGTCTCCCAGTGTGGAATGTGAAGCCATTGGTCATCCTCCAATTTTTGTGGTGTTTCCTGCAGCTGCACTGGGAGTTTGATATTTGCTTCACGAAATACAAGAAGTTCAACTGGGACACAGTGATGAAGGGAGTTCTGTCACGTGTGGTGGGTAAGGGTCTGCAGGAGAATGCACCAACAAGGCTTCTATCCCACATAGCTTGCCCCATTGACCATAGCAATCTGATTGTAAACATTGCCCTGAATCCTCTCCATATAACAAGATGCCTTTACATACAAGGGTCTGTGGATTGTAGCATGTCAGGCACAAACCATTTGGAAGCGAAGGGCAGATGCAGATGACCCGACCACAGATGTTTTAACACACACCTGCACACCACTGCTCTAGGCCGACTACTCAGCAGGCTCCAAATTACTGGCATCTCTGTTCTACACCATTTTCATGAAATCCAGTCAATCAAGGCACTGTCTGGAACACTGATGGTCATCAATAGGACATCCAAAGGTTCTCCATGGCCACCTGGTCATGGGAATGTCAAAAATTTAAAGGTGTTTATCTAGCCATTTTTCAAGGGTGAACTTGGAGGCACTGTGGGTTTCAATTCATTCAGGAACGATTAAATGGAGAGGAAGCTCATTTCAATGAAAGCTCTGGAGAACTATCACACGCAAGGCTTCTCAAAGACAGGCCAAAAGGTCCCATGAAGCCAGACCTACTGAGGTCTAAAATTTGAGGTCCATGTGTGTTTTGACTTGCAACTATGGCTTCCAAGTCTTTAAGAACAAAATCATGTGATATCCTTCCCGAGATTCCCAGTGCTCTGTGGAAAGCCAACCTGGGCCCAGATCTCACTTTCCAAGGGCGACTCTCATGTGTGGCCTCCTAAAATCCCAACACAATACAAGGCAATACTTCTTTGAGGTAAGTTCCAGAACTCAGTCTCTAAGGAGAATCACACCAGTGTTCAAGCCCAGGTGGACCCAGTCATCTATTCCAAGCGCCACACAAATGACCGCAATTAAAGTCAAGACACTCCCACATGGCCCTCATTTTCTTCCATATAGACACTCATCATAACCTCTGGCTGGAGGTTTCCATGAGGGGCACAGCCCAAGACAGTGTCCAAAATAAGCTCCCTTGCATCCATTTGCCTAAAGTCAGTGTGGCCGGGACATCCTTCCTGTGAACCAGGAGTGTTCAAAGAGGCCTGCCATTAATATTGCTCTTATTCTCGATTTTGAGGCCTACTGACTGTGGGGTTTAGATTCTTTATGTTAATTGGAGTCATGAGAAAACCCAAGAACCTATGGTCTAGTGTCTGCAGGGCTTTGAAGAACTCATTTGACGCAAAGGATCTGTATTCTCAATGATGGAAGTCAGAAACCTTACAGAGGAAGGTGAGAGACTTCATCCAAAATTACTGCTCTTTTGGCTTTTTGATTTGGATGCACACATGGGATTTTTCTTTAGATCCATCAGGTGCTGAGAATCTAAGCCACAGCCTCACACAGGGCCAAGAGGCTGATTCAGACACATCCCTTTCCAAAGCAATTAAGAAAGAGCCACAGGTAATGTCCATACATTTCCATTTGAAAACTGTTTTCTTCAGGCTTCAAAAAGGCGTAGCCTGAGGCAAAGACCTTCCTGACATTCAGGGCAACAGAAGGATATGTAAGCAAAAGGCCCAAAGCGGGGTTTCTCCACTGAGACTTTCCTGGTCACACTGATATCTGAGTTTTCTGAGATGCTCATCATTTCCTTCAGCTCTCTAGTGAATGGCCGTATCACAGAGCGTGGAGGTGGTACATATCTTGGACACAATACCATGAGCGTATTCTGGAGATTGCCCATAATTCAGGTAGAGAACAGGAACTTAAGAAGATATTAGGTGTTGCCCATCCATTAGGCAAGCCGCAGACCATTCATAAATTGGGCAGAATGAATGCTGGAAAGATTTCTACTAGAAAGGACACATGTATTTATGCATTCTCTTTTCTATTGTCTACAACCATGGACACAGTGGGATACACAGACATAGAAAGACTAGCCTTGTCAAACGACTTACTAGAATCGGTTCACACCAAACCAAACAAACCGACTTTCTTACCTATTCTCAGAACATGAGACAAAAACCACAAACAAATACCCACACCCACACCCACACAGACCCCCAAGTACGTCTGTGACAATATGGAGTGTCGTTTGATAGTGGGCCATAATAAATTCCCTCATAATGGGCTGTCCTGTCTCAGATCTAGTCTCTGTGGCAAACTTTGTGAAGCTGTAAGGAGCCAGTGGTGAGCCACTATCTGCTTTCTCAGGAAAGGCCCCTCTTCAGACCTTCCTGGCATTTGGCCATCCTCACATAAGTAGGTACCAAGAAAGACTGACTCTGTCTTTGGTAAATCCGAAAAATTTTGACCACTGGGACTGGGACTGGGACTGGCTCTGGATGCCTGGCTACCTGGATCCCAAGTTCAGAGAATGCCATCACCAAGGAAGTGAGGTGAGGTCACTTCCTTCAGGAACTGAATGAGGTCCCTACCTTGGCAACCACTTTGTCCTAACAGTTGCTTCCAAGGGTCCCATGAGATGGAGGCTGCACCTACTTACTCTGACATTTTCACAAGTTAGAATGGTATACAACCATAGGCACCCAGGAACAGCTCTCCACACAGGCCTGGTTTGCTGCATCTTCTTTACATTAAGAAGAGAGAGGCTGATTCCGACACAACCCTTCATCCTGACCAGGTTGTTTGCCATGGAAGATGACTTTTGCTCTCTGAGGTCCTTAATAGCTGCCTACATCTTCTCCAGGGATCATTTCTTTAATGACCTTTGAGGTTCTCAGCAGGTGAAAGATCCCTTAATTTCTGTCTTGTAAGACCAACTCTGTCCCTGCTCTTCTGTAAAGTTAGATTGAGGGAAGAGTGTATGGTTAGGGTTAATAACATGTTCAATCTGTGTTAGGAACTATTCTGCTCGATGAATAATGTTATTGGGAACCTACAATATTTATAAGAATATGTAGGTGAAATATATGTATGAAAACAGAAATCTAAGATTTGAAGCCCTGAAGGGCATTGGGCCCTTCATTGGGATACTTAGTGTTGACTTACTTTCTGCACAGATGTCTCAGATAAATCCATATACAATGGCATAGGACCTTGTACATTGGATGACTGAATGTGGAAGAGAACATCGAGTCAAAATGGGATAGTAGGTAAGATTAGGAAGATAGTTGGTAGGTTTTGGAAGGAGAGTGAGTATAGGATTTGGAAAAAAAAAACTTCTTTAGCAATAGGGTTTCTGTTAGAGGGTGAAGGTAAATGTCAGCACATATGAAGATTCAGTCACAACGATGAACTTTGGAAAATATGTAGGAAATCAGATAATAACAGAGACATTACAAATTCAGGGAAAGTATAAAGTGAGTGATAGGATTAGACATTTTGAACAGGGTTGAGTTTGACTATATAATCTTAGGAAGAAACAAATATGTAGTCACCAATAGGATTGACATTTGAGAGTATTAGGCAATGTGGACATGGATGTTTTTAGTAATCCCTGTTCACTTTCCTTTTAGGCTTTGGTACAATCATAAGTGTGACCTTTGCATTTTGTGTCCAGAATATTACTGTGATAAAATGTATATGTAGATCGTGTGACATGAGTATTTCTTCCAGCATTTCTGGGAGCAATGTTTTGAAGTCCTATAAATTAGTATTGGTGGTACAAAGAGGTATACACTGTGTCTATGAATATAGAGATAGTGCATGAATAGACCACATTGTGAATAAATAATATAACTGGTCCCACTTTAAATAATAGATTGAATTGATATCTGAAAATATATAAGAAATCTTATATCGATATACCATCATTCATTCCAACCAGCAATACATCTAATGGTAATATTAGGGTTATGGTTTATCACGAAGTGTCTTTGAGTTTTGCTTCAAAAGTGATCATGGAAATCGAAAATAATGTGTTTGGAAAGAAGTCTCATGAAAAGACCCATTAAAAACATGGAGGAACACACGTGTTCTGTAGAATAATGTGATTGAAAGTGAACAAAATGCCTATAAATTTGCAAAGTTTTGGATGAAATATATTTGCTATGATGAGCATAAACTGAAGAAATAGTAATGTACCAGTGTTGAATAAAATAAATGTCAAAATGCACAACATGTCCCATAGGAATCTACTTGCATTGATGTTAAACTGGTTCAGTTACTGTGGAAATATTAGGATTTGTATGCACCATTCACTGAAGATAGTTTTCAGTACTAGGAAACACATATGTATTTCAGGTGAATGAATAATTTTGAGAATACTCTTGTGAAATTTTGATTATAAATATACATACTTGAATATGAATGAGTTTAGGGAGTGTATAACAAGATATATATTTCATATTTTGAAAAATCTGGAGAGTGTGTGTATATATATATATATAGATACACAAACACACAGACATTAAAAATAGCATAATATATTCCAATTGAAATTCACCATGAAATATATGTCATCTACAGATCCAAATATATTTATTTTATTGAATATAGATTTATGTATAATGTTGTTCAACAAGGAAGCTCACTCATAGATTGAATTTTCAGTTCCAACAGCGTTTAGGAGGAGTGATCTCTTACAATTTGTATCTGCCAAGTCAGTCACCTCACAAGAATGTACGTGTGGTATCAGGTAAGATTCTATAATTGCATGTAAAAATATATGTGCTGAATAGGCTACAGAGAACGGGATGCCTTGACATTACAATCACCGAGACTAAGGCACAATTAGAGGAGAAGAGTTAGAAAATCTGTGAATAAATATCTGGAATGGAATGTGCTCAGGAGTTCACAACCTTGAAGACGGTAGAGGAGATTTCAAAAGTAAGGGACAGGGAAAACAGTCCACAAACATGGAGCTCTTGTTCCCTAAATCCTTCTTGAGAAACTGACTCTGAGTTTGGGCACTTGAAATATATTGTTGTCGGGAGATTTAGCTTCCATTGTAGTGAGACAATCAAAGCTGTGTCTGCATCTATGTTACCTGGAGGACATGGTTTCTTATTTTCCACTGAATATGTGGCAGCAGTGCTGAATTGTCTTTTGTAGGTAAACTGTGGCAACTGCGGGATAAGTGTATCCACATGTGGACTGTGAGGCCATTTGGTCATCCTCCACTTTTCGTGGTGTTTCTTGCTGCTGCACTGGGATTTTGGTATTTGCTTCATGATATACAAAGAATTCAACAGTTACCCGGTGCGTGAGTGAGTTCAGTCACTTTTGTTAGGTCAGCGTCTGCAGGAGAATGCACCAACCAGGCTTATATCCCACATGACTTTCCCCCTTGACCATAGCAACCTGATTCTAAACATTGCCCTGAATCCTGTCCATATGACAAGATGCCTTTACATACAAGGGTCTGCTGGCTGCACCATGTCAGTCACAAGCCATTTGGAAGCCAATGGAAGATCCACATGGCCCCACCACAGTTGTTTTATTACACACCTGCCCACCACTGCTGTAGGCCCACTCCTCAGCAGGCTCCAACTTCCTGGTATCTCTGTTCTGAACCATTTTCATGAAAACCAGTCAATCAAAGCACTGTCTTGTAATCTCATGATCAGCCACAAGATATCCAAAGATTCTCCAGTGCCACCTGGTCATGGGAAGTTTCAAAATTTCTTGGTATTTATCTAGCCATTTTTCAAGGTTGAAGTTGGAGGCACTGTGTGTTTCATTTCATTCTGGAACTATTACATGGTTAGGAAGCTCATTTCAATGAAATCTCTGGAGAAGTCTCACAGGCAAGGCTTCCCAAAGAGTGGCCAAATGATCACATGAATCCAGGCCCATTAGGATCTACATTGTGACATCCATGTGTGTTTTGACTCTCATATATGGCTGCCAAGTCTTTCAGAATAAAATCATGTGGTAACCTGGCTGAGATTCCCAGTGCTCTGTGAACAGCCACCCTGGGCCTAGATCTCATTTTCCAAGGGTGACTCTCATGTGAATCCTCCTAAAATCCCAACACCATTCATGGCAATACTTCTCTGAGGTGAGGTCCACAACTCAGTCTCTAAGGGGAATCACAACAGAGTTCAAGCCAAGGTGGACCCAGTCATCCCTTCCAACGCCCACACATGACCACAATTAAAACCAAAACATTCCCACATGGCCCTCATCTTCTTCCATATCGACACTCATCGTTACCTCTGACTTGAGGTTTCCATGAGGGGCACAGCCCAAGACAGTGTCCAAAATAACCTCCATTGCCCCTCATTTGCCTAAAGTCAGGGTGGCCTAGACATTCGTCCGGGGAACCAGGAGTGAGCAAATAGGTCTGCTATTAATATTGCTTTGCTCCTTCATTTTGAGGCCTACTGACTGTCAGGTATAGATTCTTTATGTGATTTGGATTGTGGAGAAAACCCAAGTACCTATGGGATAGCCTCTAAAGGGCTTTGAAGAACTCATTTGATCCAAAGGTTCCTATTCTCACTTGAAGGAGGTAAGGAACCTTACAGGGGAAGGCGAGAGACTTCTTCCATAATGACTGCTCTTTTGGCCAATTTAGTTTTGGATGCAAACATGGGATTTTCTTTACATCCATCATGTGCTGAGAATCTAAGCCAAAGCCTAACACAGGACCTAGAGCCTGATTCAGACATATCCCTTTCCAATGCAATTAAGTAAAGAGTCACAGGTGATCCCCATTGATTTCCATTTGAAAACTGTTTTCTTTAGGCTTCCCAAAGGGGTGGCCAGAGGCAAAAAGCTTCCTGACATTGAGGGCAACAGAACAATAGGTACCAAAGCAGTATTTCTCCACTGAGACTTTCCTGATCACACTGATATCTAAGTTTTCTGAGATGCTTGCCATTCCCTTCAGCTATCCAGTACATGGCCATGTCACAGAGCTTGGTGGTGGTACACATCTTGGACACAAAACCATGAGCCTATTCTGGAAAGTGGCCAGAAATCAGAAAGAAAACAGGAACTTAGGAAGATATCAGGGGTTGCCCATCGATAATGCAAGCCACAGTCCATTCATAAATGGGAAGTATGAATCCGGGGAAGCTTTCTACTAGAGAGGACACATCCATTGAAGCATTCTCTTTTCTAATGTCTACAACCACGGACACAGTGGGATACACAGACCCAGAAACACTTGCCTTTTCAAACGACTTACTAGAATCAATTAACTCCAAACCAAACAAACTGCCTTTCTTACCTATTCTCAGAACATGAGACAAAACCACAAACCCACATCCACACCCACAAATGCACCTCCTTCCCCCAAGTAGGTCTGTGACTATCCGGAGTGTCCTCTGACTGGTGGGCCATACTATGTTTCCATGAAATGGCCTGTTCTGTCTCAGATCTGTTCTCCTTGTCCAACTCTGTGATGTTGACAGGAGCCAGTGGTGAGCCACAACCTGGTTTCTCAGGAAAGGGCCCTCTTCAGAGCTTTACTCGCATTTGGCCATCCTCACATCAGTAGGTACCAAGAAAGACTGACTCTGTCCTTGGTAAATCCAAACAAGTGAGATCACTGGGACTGGGACTGGGACTGGCTCTGGGTGCCTGGCTTCCTGGACCACATGTTCAGAGATTTCGAACACCAAGGAAATGACGTGAGGTCACTTCCTTCAGGAACTGAATGAGGTCACTGCCTTGGCAAACACATTGTCCTAATAGTTGCTTCCAAAGGCCCCATTAGATGGAGGCTGCCCCTAGTTCCTGTGACACTTTCACAAGTTAGAATGGTATATCATCCATAGGCACTCCAGAACAGCTCTCCACACTGGCCTGTTTTGGTCCATCTTCTCTACACTAAGAAGAGAGAGGCAGATTCAGACACATCCCTTCATCCTGACCAGGTCGTTGGCCATGGAAGGTGACTCTTACTCTCTCAGGTCTTTCATAGCTGCCTACATCTTCTACAGTCATCATTTCTGCATGGACGTTTGAGGTTCTCAGCAGGTGGAAGATCCCCTAAATTCCTGTATTGTAAGACCAACTCTTTCCCTGCTCTTCTGTAAAGTTAGATTGAGGGAACAGTTTATGGTTAGGGTTAATAACATGTTCGATTTGGGTTAGGAATTGTTCTGCTGTATGAATAATGTTATTGGGAACCTGCAATATTTATAAGACTATAGAGGTGAAATATAAGTATGAAAACAGAAATCTAGGAACGATTGGAAGCCCAGAAGGTCATTGGGCACTTGATTGGTATACATAGCTTTGAATTACATTCTGCACAGATGTTTCAGTTAAATAGATAATCATGGTAATAGGACCTTGTACATTGGATCATTGAATATAGAAGAGAACATCCACTCAAACTGGGATAGTTGGTAGGATAAGGAAGATAGTTGGTAGGTTTCAAAAGAAGACTGAGTAAAGCATTTGGACCACAAGTTCTTTAGCAATAGAGATTCAGTGAGAGAGTGAATGTCAATGTCAGCACATGTGAAGAGTCATTCACAATGATGAACTGGAGAAAAGGTGTAGGAAAGCATTTATCAATAGAGACATTAGGAAATCAGGCAAAGTTCAAAGTGTGTGATAGGAAAATACATTTTTAACAGGGTTGAGGTTGAATATATAATGTTAGGAAGAAACAAATATGTAGTCACCAATAGCAATGATATTTGAGAGTGTTAGGGAACAAGGACATGGATGATGTTAGTAATACATGGTCACATTCAATTTAGGCTTTTGGTACAATCATAAGTGTGACCCTTGTATTTTGTGTCTGGAATATTACTGAGATAAATATATATGTATATCAGGTGAGTAGAAAATTCATGATGAAATATATATCATCTACAGATCCAAAAATATTCATTTTACTTAACATGGATATATAGGTGAAATATAAGTATAAAAACAAATCTAAGTAAGATTTGAAGCTCAGAAGTGCATTGGGAAATTGATTGGGATACATAGCATTGAATTACGTTCTGCATACATATCTCAGATAAATCGATAAACAATGGCATATGACATTGTACCTTAGATGATTGAATGTAGAAGAGAACATCTAATCAAAAAGGGATAGTCGATAGAATCAGGAAGATAGTCAGTATGCTTTGGAAGAAGAGTGAGTATAGGATTTGGACCAAAGTTCATTAGCAATAGGGTTTCGGTTAGAGAGTGAATGTCAATGTCAGCACATTTGAAGGGTCAGTCACAATGTTGAACTGGGGAAAATATGTAGGAAAGCAGATATCAATAGAGACATTAGGAAATCAGGCAAAGTATAAAGTGAGTAAAAAAAATAGACATTTTCAACAGTTTTGAGATTGAATATATAATCTTAGGAAGAAACAAATATGTAGTCACCAATCGGATTGACATGTGAGAGCATTAGGCAACCTGGACATGGATGTTTTTAGTAATCCATGTTCAGTTCCCTTTTAGGCTTTGGTACAATCATACGTGTGACTTTTGCATTTTGTGTCCTGAATATTACTATGATAACATGCATATGTAGAATCAGTTGACATGAGTATTTCTTCCACCATTTCTGGGAGCAATATTTTGAAGACGTATAAATTAGTATTGGGTGTACAAAGACGTGTACCCTGTGTCTATCAATATAGAGGTAATGCATGAATAGACCATACTGTGACCAAATAATATAACTGGTTCCACTTTAAATAATGGATTGAATGGATACCTTTAACTAAGTAAGAAATCTTATATTGATATACAATCATTCTTTCCCACCACTTATACATGTAATGGTAATATTAGGGTTATGGTTTATCATGACGGGTGTGTGAGTTTTGCTTCAAAAGTGATAATGGAAATCGAAAATAATGTGTTTGGAAAAAAGTCTCATGAAAAGAGCAGTCAAGAAACATGGAGGAATACATGTGTTCTGTAGCAGGAAGTGATTGAAAGTAAAAAAATGCGTATAAATTATCTAAATTGTGGATGAAATATGCATCCTATTATGTGCATAAACTGGAGAAATAGTAATATACCAGTGTTGAATAAAAATGAACGTCAAAATACACATTATATCCCATAGGAATATTCTTGCATTGATGTTAAACTGGGTCAGTTACTGTAGAAATATTAGAATTTTTTTTTGGTGTTATAATACAATTTATTTTAGCACTAGCATGCCACAGAAGGTAGAGGGAAGAGCAATTGATTTTCAGTTATAGCATTAATTATCTAACATTAAATGACTACTTTGGGGAGTGTAGAAATTACATAAGGCTATATAACATTTTTTTTATTTAACATTCATAAAACCTTGGAATTATGGTAATATTTCTAGTTTTTTATTTTTTATTTTTTCAGTTTGTGATAGACCTTCATTTTATTTATTTGTATCTGGTGCTGAGAATATAACCCAGTGCCTCACAAATGGTAGACAAGCATGATACCACTGAGCCACAAACCCAGCCCCTCCACTTTTATCTTATCATCAAACACTCCTCTCCCTCTTCTTTTCTCACTTTCTTCCTCATTTTCTTCCTTCTTTCTCTTCCTTTTTCATTATCCCTCCATATGTATTTTTCTCTCATGTCATTACAAACAGTAGTATGCTATGAAATTTACATTTAAGACAGTTTTTTATAGTCATTCTTTTTTCTTGAGAAAATTTAAAAATTATAATCACCTCATAGATATATTACAATACATTAATTATACATATTATCTATATTCATGCATATGTATTACATATGTTATATATATATATATGTATATATATATATATATATATATATATATATATATATATATTTAAAAGTACTTTGATTAGCCTGTTTGAAATAATATAGACAAAATCTTTCTTAATTCTCAAGGCTTCCAGAATTAACATCTTACAGTGAAAATCAAATAAACATATTTAAGTAAAAAGGTATCATTCTTATTTATCAATACTGTGTCCATTATATTACTGTGATAAAATGTATATGTACATCAGGTGACATGAGTATTTCTTCCACCATTTTGGGGAGCAAAATTTTGAAAACTTATAAATTAGTACTGAGGATACAAATTGTTGTAACCTGTGTTGATGAATCTAGAGATGATGCATGAATAGACAATATTGTGAATAAATTATATAACTATTTCCAACTTTAAATAATGGATTGAATTGATATCTGAAAATATATAGCAAATCTTATATTGATATACATACATTCATTCCAACCAGTTATATATCTAATGGTAATATTAGGGTTACGGTTTATCATGAAGAGTGTGAGTTTTGCTTCAAAAATGATTATGGAATCGAAAATAATGTGTTTAGAAAGAAGTCTAGTGAATAGACCATAAAGAAACATGGAGTAATATATGTGTTCTCAAGGAGAAAGTGATTGAAATTGAGCCAAATGTCTATAAATTTGTGTACTTGTGGATGTAAGATATATCCTATGATTTCCATAAACTGAAGAAATAGTAATGTGCCAGTGTTGAATAAAAATGAACTTCAAAATACACATCATGTCCCATAGGAATCTACTTGCATTGATGTTAAACTGGGTCAGTTACTGTAGAAATATTAGGATTTGTAAGCACCATTCATTGAAGTTAGTTTTCAGTACTAGGAAAGAAATATGTATTTCAGGTGGTTGAATATTTCTGAGAATAATCTTGTGAAAAGTTGATAATAAATCCACATACAGGAACATGAATGAATTTAGGGAGTGTTTAATAATACACATATGTTTCATGTTTTGAGAAAAAAATATATATATATATCTCATGGAGAAATATTACAAAGAAAATTTGACAAGATTTATAACACATACCCTTGATTAAGCAGAAGGCAAATCAAAGTATACACCATGCCTCCTATGGAAGGCCTGTATTTCTTTTCGGTTAGGTTTCTTTTTATCCATCGTATTAGGATTAGTTTTCAGATTCTAGTCGGGTATGTGTTAGTGTCAGGGATCAGTATTTAAAATGGAAAATAGGAAAATGAATCTAATGTGTATGCAAGTATGTGCTACACAAAAATCTTGCCACTCTCATCCGGAACAATTCCTTGACATTAACTTCACTCCAAGTGAGACCCAATTAGTGGTGAGGAGTTCGAAAACCTGTGATTACATATGTGGAACTGAAAATGCTCAGGAGTTCACAACATTCGATGTGTTAGAACAGTTTCCAAAAGTAAGGGAGAGGTTAAAAACTGCACAAACATGGAGCTCTGCTGGCCTAAAGACTTCTTGAGAAACTTCCTCTGAGGTTGGGCACATGAAATATATGTAGTTGTCAGAAGATTTAGCTTCTTTTGTAGTGACACCATCAAATCTGGATCTGCATCTATGTGACCTGGAGAAAATGGTTCCTTATTTTCTAATGAACATGAGGAAGGAGTTCTGAATTCTCCCTTTGTAGGTAAACTGTGGTCACTGGTAGTTAAGTGTCTCCCCTTGTGGTCTGTGAAACCATTTGGTCATCATCCTCCATTTTCGTGGTGTTTCTTACTGTGGCACTGGGAGTTTGGTATTGGCTTAATGAAATACAAGTAGATCAACAAGGACACAGTGCTGGAGGGAGTTCTGTCACGTGTGGTTGGTCAGGGTCTCCAGGAGAATGTTCAAATCAGGGGTCTATCCCACATAGCTTTCCCCCTTGACTATAGCAACCGGATTCTGAACATTGCCCTCAAACCTCTCAATATAACAAGATGCCTATACATATAAGGATCTGTGGCCTGCACCATGTCAGTCACAAGTCTTTTGAAGCCAATGGCAGATCCACGTGGTAAAACCACAGGTATTTATTCAGAAACCTATAGTCCACTGCTCTACACCCACTACTCAGGAGGCTCCAACTCACTAGCATCTCTGTTCTACAACATTTTCATGAAACCCAGTCAATCAAGGCACTGTCTGGTACACTCATGATCAGCAATAGAACATCCAAAGGTTCTCCAGGGCCACCTGGTCATGAAAATTTCAAAAAAATTCATGGTATTTATCTAGCCATTTTTCAAGGATGAAGTTGAAGGCACTGTGGGTATCAATTCATTCAGGAACCATTACATGGTGAGGAAGCTGATTTCAATGAAAGCTCTGCAGAACTCTTTAAGGCAAGGCTTCCCAAAGAGTGGCCAAAAGGTCACATGAAGCCAGGCCCATTGAGGTCTTGAATGTGATGTTCATGTGTGTTTTGACTCTCAACTATGGCTGCCAAGTCTTTCACAAAAAAATAATATGATATCCTGGCTGAGATTCTCAGTGCTCTGTGGAAAGCCATCTTGGGCCTATATCTCAGTTTCCAAGGGCGATGCTCATGCGTGGCCTCCTGTTTTCCCAACAAAATTCATGGCAATACTTTTCTGAGGTCAGTTCCAGAACTCAGTCTCTAAGAGGAATCACAGCAGAGTTCAAGCCCATGTGGACCCAGTCATCTCTTTCAACCGCCACACAAATGACCACAATTAAAACCACAAGACTCCTACATGGCACTCATCTTCTTCCATAAAGACACTCATCATAACATCTGGCTGGAGGTTGCCATGAGGGGCACAGCCAAAAACAGTGTCCAAAATAAGCTCCCTTGCCCCTCATTTGCCTAAAGTCAGGGTGGCTTTGACACCCTTGTTGTGAACCAGAAGTGATCTGTAAGTGTAAAAGAAATTGAAATTAATGTGTAAAATTTAAAGTTTAAAAGACTGGGTGTTGCAAAGTTTCTAAGCGGCAAGGTCTGAGTTAAAATGTAAAGGACCAGGTATTGTTACGTTCCTATGCTATACACAAAACCTGAAATTCCTGTAGCTTGTAGGACAATTCCCGGACTGCCCAGTAAATTTTCCCCTGACTGCCTGATTGTTTAATAACCTAGTACCCTTTGCGGCCTGGCACATAGGCATCACAGGGCCTAAACCAATCAGTTTCAATGTGTACCCCACTTTAGAACTGACCTATCACTCCTGCCAGACCTGTTCCCACCAAAGAATGAGCTAATCATCTTTGGAATTGTTGTTTGATTTTCCCGTGGTGTATGATGATTTTTTAAAAGAGACTGTGATGTATGTAAAGTCCCGCCCTCCCCAAAAAGTGTACTTAAGCACTGCTCAACTCCTGCTTGTGGCTCTGGGCTGCTCTCCCTTCTGGAGTGAGCACGGAGCCCCAGCATGATGGATTGGAACTCAATAAATGCTTTTTGCTGTTGCATGATCCGCGGTCTCTTGGTGGTCTCTTCCTCCGACATTCGCTGAACCCTTAATTTTGGTGAGTTGGCCGGGAATCGTGCAGCACCGAACAAGGAGATCCCAACGGACCCCTCTGAGGGTAAGAAAGGCGCCTCTTTCCATTTTTCCTTGTGATCGCTCAGAGCTTTTTGTTCAGGTTTGGTTTTTCGGTTTTCGGTTTGGGTTGGCAGAGTGGCTGCCAGCAGAGCGTGTTAGTTCCCCCTGGCAGTGGTGGACAAACGTGTCCTAAAGCCACCGGCCACGTTCTTGCAAGGGACACCTTGAAGGACTCGGGGAGGGACAGATGTGATCTCATTAGGTGAGGAGATATGGAATTGCCCTCATTAGGTGAGGAGGGACAGATGAGCCCTCATTAAGTGACTCTGTTGCAAACCCTTCAGGTCTTGCTGGCTACTTTTTTCTCTCAGGTTGAATTCACTGTCTGTCTTTGTGGTGTAACTCATCAGGTTATGCAGTTACTGGGTTCTAATCTTTACTTCTGAACTCGTGTTAAACGTTAACTGTGTGCCCGTGCTTGTGTTACGTTTGTTTTGTCCTTGTCTCTGTTTAAGTAACTCTCATTATGGGACAAAGCCATTCCATGCCTCTGTCCCTGAAGCCTTTCCTGGTCGTTGCCTCCAATCTGACCCCTTTGCCCACAATCCTATAACTCAAACCTTCTGCTCCTCCCCCTCTTCCCTCCATTCTCCCTGAGTCACAAGATTGTTGATCTTGGGGTTGTGAACAAACGGGAGCTGCATGATGGTCTTTGTGTGTCTTTTTGTCTGTGTTTCTGTTAAATGTGATGGCATTGTTTGGACCGATGCAGAGTCCCGAGTTCCAACCTGCCTTAGATGTGTGGAAATAACTTTAGCTAAAATTTAACCTAAAGCTTCTTCTGTGAGGGACCAAAAGTCAATAGAACCACCAGCTTTTCTGTTCTCACCTTTTACACCTCTCTTAGCTGTGTTTTAAAGAACTTTGATAAACTTTTCTTCTCTTTGTTAAGCGAGATTAGGGAAGCAGTGATTTCTTTTCTTCCCATAGTTGGCTTGAGCACGCCCACTGCAGAAGGAAATGCCTGGGGTCTAAGAACATTGATATATCGCTTAAACTTTTCTCAAAACCCTATCCTCATTATTAAATTGTTATTAATTGGCTTTGGGGATGGGAACCAAACCTTCAGTCATAAATTTTGACACACCAGTGGGGACTTTCAATGAACCACACTCTGCCCTCTTGGGGAAGCCTAGCACTCAAAACAATTGCAAGCAGAGGATGAATTTTTTGGAAGCTGACTACTGAAAAGGTGGGAGATATAGAATATGCCTGGTGCCTGGCATCAAACCACCAGAAGGACTAATCCTGTAAGTAAATAGTGAGGCTAAGGGACTCCCAGCAGGTGCCAGAGCCATTTTGCTGTGGGGAACTCCCTTATTCCTTACCTGCACTTTAAGGATTGCTCCACCTCTGTTTACTTAACAAAAGGGACCATGAATGCAGTAATATGTTGATATTTTAGATTGTTTCTTGGGGATGATCTTGGCTGAAATTGTATTTAAAAGATGATATTTTTAATTGTAACAATCTGGTATCTGAATGGGTTTCTAAAGCATTGCACTATCTTACAGATAAAAGTTGGGTTTAAACAAGAGTTTAGTTTGATTTAAGATAGCTGATGCTAGAAAACTTAAATACTTCGGATAAAAAAATAATTAAAGAGTTTTAATTTTGAACTAGGTAGCCTGAGAAAATTTCACTAGATATACCAGTGCATTAACTTGGGCAAAGATAATAAATTATGATATGATATCTGTTCCCTTCAATGTGTAAGATTTTTTTAAAAACGTGCTAAATTAAAACGTTGGTCTGGCTTAGTGAAATGACATTAATTAGCAACAGTCTTGGAAATTTTTAAAGCTTAATTTGGGATACAAATGGTAGTCTGTGGTTGTTTTTAAAATTTTTTTCAAGAAATTTAATGTAGCTTACTACTACTTTAGAAACTTCAGAACAAAGAAAGTGGCTTAATGATCCTAGAGAAACTTCTTATGATGGTGGCTTTAATATTATCAAAAAATGATCATATTTTCAGTTTTTTTGTGGTGAGGCTAAGGGACTCAAGATTTTCTAGTGTAGAAAAACATAAAGATATAAAATTTTGAGAATTACATATTAAACTTGCATCATAATTTTCAACATTCAAACCTGGAAATTATGACTTATAGCTAAAATGCCTTAGGCATGAGGTTTCTGCTCAGAACTCCAGCCTTTACAGTTTTCAAGTCCTCAGCCAGGACTTAAGTTGATATGCAAATAAAAGAATCCTGCAGCACTCAGCAGGAGACAGATAAAAAGGAGTAAAAGTGTCTTTTTACCTGAACTCAAACTAGATCCAAACAAAAAGTACATTATATGGTATTTACTAATTACTGGCCAGTCATCTTTTTTGGCACTCTTGCTTTTTCTTAGATTCTGTATTTTTTATTTTTTGAGCTCATGATCTTGATCCTGGAGATGGGTTAATGTTTTCTGATTAGCTCTATTTTTGATCAACTGTGGAGTTTTTGAACATTGCAATGGATATTTCACCTGAAAAAGCTACAAGGCCTTCACTATTGTGTTATGTGTTACACTTGTGTTACGTGTTGTATGTTGGTATGTCTGTATGTGTGTATGTCCATATATCATGCAGTGATATGACAATTGACAGATGAGGAGCGCTCATAAAATATTTAAAAATTGATATAAATATCTTGGATTCACGTGATTCAAATGGTTCAATTCAAATTGGGTAAACAGATAAAAATAAAGATGTCTTTAGAATTAGGCCTATAAGTTTTCTAGGTGTCCAAACAGGCCCTAATAAAATGTTGATGTCTACAAAATAATCTGCTTAAATTCAGAAATTTATAAGTATTGTTTCAAAATGTGAACAGAAAGAGGTTCACAGATGGAAAAGAGAAACTAAAAGTTTCTAGATATAGATTTAATAGAGGGAAAATGTGTTTCTCGATAAGAGAGTCTATATGATTAAGTAATTAAAATGGTTTAAGTAAATAATAAAAAGGTTTGTGTAAGTTGGTTATATGTGTAAGTTTTGAGCAAGTAATCTTAAAAAATTAAACAGCTGGTTAAACAATACTGTTTTTATAAAATTATGCCAGGTTATTTCTTTAAAAAGCTAAACTTGGTTAATACAAAAACATCAATGTAATTGTGGTGTTAATGTGTTCATATCTTCCAGGTATACAAGTGTGTAAGGTAGAAGCTTCAAAAGAGCATTGTATCAAGCTGGTGTTCTAAGGTTGTATGGTAATTCTAGGCTTAAAATAAAAACATGTTGGAGATTTATGTGTATCATTTGTGTTGTATTATTGGACTTGTTATCAAAAAGATATGTACAGTTACATGTTACTTTTTACACTTAGATACAATTTAAAAGTATTTTTAAGTTAAGTAGAGCCTAATCTCTGTGATGGTTTTATTGTAAAACACAAAGGCAATGCCCATTCATTTCCATGTGAAAACTGTTTTCTTCAGGCTTCAGGAAGGAGTAGCCTGAGGAAAAGACATTCCTGATATTCAGGGCAACATAACAATAGGTAATCAAAAGGCCCAAAGCAGGGTTTCTCCACTGAGACTTTACTGGTCACACTGATATCAGAGTTTTCTGAGATGCTTGCCATCCCCTTCAGCTATCCAGTACATGGCCATGTCACAGAGCTTGGAAGTGGTACATATCTTGTTCACAAAACCATGAGCCTATTTTGTAGAGTGGCCAGAATTCAGGAAGGATACAGGAACGTAAGAAAATAGTAGGTGTTGCCCAATGATAAGGCAAGCCACAGTCCATTTATAAAATGGGCAGGATGAATGCTTGGAAGTTTTCTCTTTGACAGAACACACCCATTGAGGCATTCTCTTTTCTAATGTCTACAACCATGGACACAGTGGGATACACAGACATAGAAACACTCGCCTTGTCAAAGGACTAACTAGAAACAGTTCACTCCAAACCAAACAAACCCCCTTTCCTAACTATTCTCAGAACATGAGAAAAAACCACAATCCCACTCAAACACCCACAAAGTCATCTCCTTCCCCCAAGTAGGTCTGAAACTATCCAGAGTGTCCTCTGACTGGAGGGCCATACTATGTTCCCCAGAAATGGCCAGTCCTGTCTCAGATCTGGTCTCCTGGGTCAACTCTGTGAAGTGGTCAGGAGACAGCAGTGAGCCTCTACCTTCTTTCTCCGGAAGGGCCCGTCTTCAGAACTTTCCTGGAATTTGGCCATCCTCACATCACTAGGTACCACAAAAGACTGACTCTGTCCTTGGTAAATCCAAACAAGTGAGACCACTGTGACTGGAGCTTGGACTGGGTCTGAATTCCTGGCTTCCTGGTACCCATATTCGGAGAGTTCCATCAACAAGGATGTGAGGTGAGGTCACTTCCTTCAGGAACTGAATGTGGTCACTGCCTTTGCAACCACTTTTTCCTAAAATTTGCTTCCTAGGGTCTCATAATATGGAGGATGCCCCTACTTCCTGTGACACTTTCACAAGTTCGAATGGTATAGAAACCATAGGCACCTGGGAACAGCTCTCCACACAGGCCTAGGTTGGTCAATCTTCCCTACATTAAGAAAAGAGAGGATGATTCAGACACATGCTTTCAACCTGACCGAGTTGTTTGCCATGGAAGATGACTTTTGCTCTCTCAGGCCTTTCATAGCTGCCTGCATCTTCTCCAGGGATCATATCTGCATGGAAATTTGAGGTTGTCAACAGGTGGAAGATCCCCTACACCCCTGTATTGTAAGACCAACTCTGTCCCTGCTCTTCTGTAAAGTTGGATTGAGGGAACAGTGTATACTTAGGATTAATAACATGTTCGATTTGTGTTAGGAATCATTCTGCTGGATGAATAATGGTATTGGGAACCTGCAATATATATAAGAATATACAGGTAAAATATAATTATGAAAACTGAAATCTAGGTAAGATTTGAAGACCAGAAAGGCATTGGGCCCGTGATTGGGATACTTAGCTTTGAAGTATGTTCTGCACAGATGTCTCAGATAAATCAATATACAATGGTATAGGACCTTGTACCTTGGATGATTGATTGTTGAAGAGATCATCCAGTCAAAAAGGGATAGTCGTAGGATTAGGTAAATAGTCGGTAGGTTTAGAAAAAAGAGTGAGTATAGTATTTGGACAAAAAGTTCTTTAGCAATAGGGTTTCGGATAAAGAGTGAATGTAAATGTCAGCACATGTGAAGAATCAGTCACTATGATGAACTGGGGAAAATATGTAGGAAAAGAGATATCAATAGAGACATTAGGAAATTAGACAAAATATAAAGTGAGTGATAGGATTAGACATTTTCAACATGGTTGAGGTTGAATATATAATCTTGGGAAGAAACAAATATGTACTCACCAATAGGATTGACATTTGAGAGAATTAGGCATCCAAGACATGGATGTTTTTAGTAATCCATGTTCACTTTCCATTTAGGCTTTGGGACAATCCTAAGTGTGACCTTTGCATTTTGTGTCCAGAATATTACTGTGATAAAATGTATATGTAGATCAGTTGACATGAGTATTTCTTCCACCATTTCTGGGAGCAAAATTTTGAAGATATACAAATTATTATTGGGGGTACACAGAGGTGTACCCTGTGTCTATCAACATAGAGATAATGCATGAATAGACCATACTGTGATTAAATAATATAACTGGTTCCACTTTAAATAATGGATTGAATTGATATTTGAAAGTATGCAAGAAATCTTATATCGATATACAATCATTCATTCCCACCAGTTTTACATCTAATGGTAATATTAGGGTTATGGTTTATCATGACGGGTGTGTGAGTTTTGCTTCAAAAATGATAATGGAAATCAAAAATAATGTCTTTGGAAAAAGTCTCATGAAAGGAGCAGTCAAGAAACGTGGAGGAATACATGTGTTCTGAAGCAGGAAGTGATTGAAAGTAAAACAAATGCGTATAAATTTGCTAAATTGTGAATGAAATATACATATTATGATGTGCATAAACTGGAGAAATAGTAATGTACCAGTGTTGAATAAAAATGAACGTCAAAATACAATTATATCCCATGGGAATCTTCTTGCATTTATGTTAAACTGGGTCAGTTACTGTAGAAATATTAGAATTTTTTTGGTATTATAATACAATTTATTTAAGCACTAGCATGCCACAGAATGTCGAGGAAAGAGCAATGGATTATTAGTTATCGCACTAGTAATCTATCATTAAATGACTATTTTTGGGAGTCTAGAAATTACGTAAGGCTATGCAACAATTTTTTTATTTAGCATTCATAAAAACTTGGAATTTTGGTAATATTTCTACTTTTATTTTAATTTTTTCAGTTGTTGATCGACCTCATTTTATTTATTTATATGTTGTGATGAGAATATAACCCAGTGCCTCACACATGCTAGCCAAGCATGTTACCACTGAGCCAGACACCCAGACCCTCCACTTTTATCTTATAATCAAACACTCCTCTCCCTCTTCTTTACTCACTTTCTTCCTCATTTTCCCCCTTCTCTCTCTTCCTTTTTCATTTTCCCTCCATAGGAGTTTTTCTCTCATGTAATTACAAACAGTAATATGCTATGAAATTTACATTTAAGAATGTTTTTTATAGTCATTCTTTTTTGTTGAAGAAAAAAGAAAATTTAATAATTATAATAACCTATAGATATATTACAATACATTTATTATACATATGTATCTATATTCATGCATATGTATTACATATGTTATATATATACATATATATTTAAAAGTACTTTGATTAGCCAGTTAGAAATAATATAGACCAAGTCTTTCTTAATTTTCAAGTCTTCCAGAATTAACATCTTACAGTGAAAATCAAATAAACATATTTAAGTAAACAGGTATCATTCTTATTTATCAATACTTATCATTTAAGTTTTTATATTACATTAAGCTGTAATATGGCATATTAACTCTTATGAATTAGAGAAATTTCATTTGAACAACCTATTATTTAAGGACCATATGCACTGACATTTTAAATGGCTTTCTCGTGATTTTAATTTCTATCAATTGCATATTTATTGCCAAATACATATATTATTAATTTTCATATTCATGATTGATATAAAGTCAATTGTTTAATTCTTCTTGTAAGTAGTTACTTATTACAGTAGGGACAGTATTAATAATTCTACATCTTTATAAGAAAAATGGTACAAAGATATTTTCATGCAAAATTAAGAATAATTGCATGCTCTAAATGTTTGATTGTTGATACATATAATAAAGAGCTTTTGATGAGTTTCTTCCCCAGTAAAACATTAAATGCAAAGATGTAGTTGGGTATGTATTTCCAAATAAAGATAAGGAAAAATACACATTATCAGCTAGAAACTATCAAATAAAAGATGAAAACAACAATCCAACACATTGTACGAACTTGTCAGAAGAGGTAGCCTAAGACTAGACCTGGTCCATGACAAAATATTCACGAAAAAAATGAAATATGAAAAATATAGGAAATGATATGAATTTTTCATGAAGGTAGGTGGATTATCCTTTAATCTCAATATATGTTCATTTTTAAAAGCCAGTTTTCTGGTAAAATAAATTTGTGATATTTACAACTACACAAAACAAACTTTCTGCTTATCAAAATGAATGCATCTCAACTCTTTTTTAGCTGATTTCTTCCCACTCAATTTTAAATCTTTGTTTATTTATTTTTATTGGTTTTTCAAAACATTACAAAGCTCATGATATATCATCTTTCATACATTTGACTCAAATGGGTTATGAACTCCCAATTTTCCCCAAATACGAATTGCAGAATCACATCAGTTACACATTCACATTTTTACATAATGTCATATTAGTGACTGTTGTCCTCTGCTACCTTTATTATCCCCTACTATCCCCCCTCCCCTCCCATCCTATCTTCCCTCTCTTCCTCATCTGCTATTCTTCACTTCTATCTCTTGTTCCCGCCTTTCCCCTCACAACGTCTTATATGTAATTTTATGTAACAATGAGGGTCTACTACCATTTCCATATGCTTTCCCTTCTCTCTCCCTTTCTCTCTCCCACTCATCTTTGTTTAATATTAATCTTTTCCTCATGCTTTTCCTCACTGTTCTATTCTTAGTTACTCTCTTTTTATCAAAGAAGACATTTGCCATTTTTTTTAAGGATTGGCTAGCTTCTCTTAGCATAATCTGCTTTAATGCCATCCATTTCCCTGCAAATTCTATGATTTTGTCATTTTTTACTGCTGCATCCATCGTGTATAGATGCCACATTTTTTTTATCCATTCATCTATTGAATTGCATCTAGGTTGGTTCCACAGTCTAGCTATTGTGAATTGTGCCACTATGATCATTGATGTGGCAGTATCCCTTTAGTACACTCTTTTAAGATCCTCAGGGAATAGTCCGAGAAGGGCGATAGCTGGTTCAAATGGTGGATCCATTCGTAGCTTTCCCAGGAATTCCCATACTGCTTTCCATATTGGCCTCACCAATTTGCAGTCCCACCAGCAGTGTACAAGTGTCCCCTTTTCCCCACATCCTCGTAAACACTTGTTGTTTGACTTCATAATGGCTGCCAATCATACTGGAGTGAGATGGTATCTTAGGGTGGGTTTGATTTGCATTTCTCTGACTGCTAGATGTGGTGAGCATTTTTTCATGTACTTGTTGATTGATTGTATGTCCTCCTCGGTGAAGTGTCATTTCAGGTCCTTGCCCCATTTGTTGATTAGGTTATTTGTTATCTTATTGATAGTTTTTTTTTTGAATTCTTTGTATATTCAGGATATTAGGGCTCTATCTGAAGTGTGAGGGGTAAAAATTTGTTCCCAGGATGTAGGCTCTCTATTTACCTCTCTTATTGTTTCTCTGGCAAAGAAAAAAAACTTTTTAGTTTAAGTAAGTCTCAATTTTTTATTCTTGTTAATAACTCTTGGGCTATGCGCGTCCTATTAAGAAATTTGGAGGCCGACCCCACAGTATGTAGATCGTAGCCAACTTTTTCTTCTATGAAATGCAGTGTCTCTGATTTTATATCTAGATCCTTGATCCATTTTGAGTTAAATTTTGTGCATGGCGAGAGAAGGGAATTCAGTTTCATTTTGTTGCATATGGATTTCCAATTTTCCCAGAACCATATGTTGAAGATGCTACCCTTCCTCCATTGCATGCTTTTAGCCCCTTTATCAAATATAAGAAAGTTGTAATTTTGTGGATTGGTTTCTGTGTCCTCTCTTCTGTACCACTGGTCCACCTGCTTTTTTCGGTACCAGTACCATGCTGTTTTTGTTACTATTGCTTTGTAGTACAGTTTGAACTCTGGAATCGCTATACCTCCAGATTCACACTTCCTGCTTAGAGTTGCTTTTGCTATTCTGGGTCTTTTGTTTTTCCATATGAATTTCATGATTGATTTATCTACTTCTACAAGAAATGCCATTGGGATTTTGATTGGCATTGCATTAAACCTGTAGAGAACTTTGTGTAATATTGCCATCTTTATGTTGTTAGATCTGCCTATTCATGAACAGGGCACATGTTTCCATCTTCTGAGATCTTCTTCTATCTCTCTCTTTAGAGTTCTGTAGTTTTCATTATATAAATCTTTCACCTCTTTTGTTAGGTTGATTCTCAAGTATCTTATTTTATTTGAGGATATTGTGAATAGAGTGGTTTTCCTCATTTCCATTTCAGAAGTTTTGTTGCTGTTATACAGGAATGCCTTTGATATATGCGTGTTAATTATATATCCTGCCACATTTCTGAATTCATTTATTAACTCTAGCCATTTCTTTGTAGACCTTTTTGTGTCTGTTAAATATATTATCATGTCATCTGCAAATAGTGATACTTTAAATTCTTCTTTTCCTATTTTTATGCCTTTAATTTCTTTGGTCTGTTTAATTGCTCTGGCTAGTATTTCAAAACTGAATTGAATAGAAGTGGTGATAAAGGGCATCCCTGTCTTGTTCCAGATTTTAGAAGGAATGCCTTCAGTTTTTCTCCATTTAGGATGATGCTAGCCTGAGGTTTAGTATATATAGCTTTTACAATTTTGAGGTAAGTTCCTGTTATCCCTAGTATTTATAGTGTTTTGAACATAAAGGGATGCAGAACTTTGTCAAGTGCTTTTTCTGCATCTATCGAGATGATCATATGGTTCTTGTCTTTAATTCTATTGATGTGGTGAATGGCATTTATTGATTTTCGTATATTGAACCACCCTTGCATCACGGGGATGAATCCTTCTTGATGATGGTGCACAATTATTTTGATATGCTTTTGTATTTGATTCATCAGGATTTTATTGAGAATTTTTGCATCCAAGTTCATTAGAGATATTGGTCTGTAGTATTCTTTCTTTGAAGTGTCTTTGTCTGGTTTCGGGATCAGGGTGATGTTGGCCTCATAGAATGAATTTGGAAGAGCTCCTTCTTTTTCTATTTCTTGAAAAAGCTTGAAAAAATATTGGTTTTAATTCTTCTTTGAAGGTTTTGTAGAAATCCGCTGTATACCCATCCGGTCCAGGGCTTTTTTTTGGTTGGTAGTCTTTTGATTGCCTCTTCTATTTCTTCCTTTGTTATTGGCCTGTTTAAATTGTTTGTGTCTTCCTGACTCAATCTGGGCAGATCGTATGACTTAAGAAATTTATCAATATCTTCACAATATTCTATTTTGTTGGAATATAGTGTTTCAAAATACTTTCTAATTATCTTCTGTATTTCTGTAGTGTCTGTTGTGATATTGCCTTTTTCATCCCATATGTTAGTAATTTGAATTCTCTTTCTTCTTCTTTTCCTTAGCATGGCTAAGGGCCTGTCGATCTTATTTATTTTTTCAAAGAACCAACTTTTAGTTTTATCAATTTTTTCAACTTTTTTTGGTTTTAATTTCATTGATTTCTGCTCTAAATTTAATTATTTCTTGTCTTCTACTACATTTGCAGTTGTTTTGCTCTTCCTTTTCTAGGTTTTTGAGGTGTAGTTTAAGTTCATTTATTTGTTGTATTTTTCTTTTTTTGAGGAAAGAACTCCAAGAAATGAATTTCCCTCTTAAAACTGCTTTCATTGTGTCCCATAGATTCTGGTATGTTGTGTCTGTATTGTCATTTGTCTCTAAGAACTTTTTTATCTCCTTCTTTATGTCTTCTGTAACCCATTGATCATTCAGTAGCATGTTGTTCATTTTCCATGTGATGTAGGATTTTTCCTTCTTTCTTTTCTCATTGATTTCCAGTTTCATTCCATTATGATCATATATGGTGCACGGTATAATCTCCATGCCTTTATATTTACGAAGAATTGCCCTATGGCATAATATATGGTGTATCTCTGAGTAGTATCCATGTGCTGCTGAGAAGAACATGTATCCACTTGATGATGGTTGATATATTCTATATATGTCGGTTAAGTCTAGGTTATTGATTGTGCTGTTGAGTTCTATAGTTTCTTTATTCAGTTTTTGTCTAGAGGATCTCTCTAATGCCGAGAGTGGTATGTTGAAGTCACCCATAATTATTGTGTTGTAGTCTATTTGACTCTTGAACTTGAGGAGAGTTTGTTTTATGAACGTTGCACCTCCATTGCTTGGTGCATACAAATTGATAATTGTTTTTTTCTTGTTGGTGGATGATTCCTTTTAACAGAATATAGTGTCATTCTTTATCCCTTTTGATTAACTTAGGTTTGAAGTTGATTTTATTCCATATGAGTATGGCAAATCCTTCTTGCTTCCGAGGGCCGTGTGAGTGTTATGATTTTTCCCAACCTTTTACCTTCAGCCTGTGTATGTCTTTTCCTAGCATATGAGTCTTCTGAACGCAGAATATTGTTGGATTTGTTTTTTTGATCCAGGTCACTAGCACATGTCTCTTGATTGGTGAAATTAGGCCATTAATATTTAAGGTTACAATTGAAATATGATTTGTACTTCCAGTCATGTTTATTTATTTATTATATTTTAGTTTGGATAGTTTTTACTTTTTTGGTTACTTTCCTCCCGCTTTACTGAGATACTTCCCACTGTTAGTTTTGGGCACTATTTTTTAACTCTTCTTCTTGTAGTATTTTGCACAAAATGCTTTGCAGTGCTGGTTTTCTGGCTGAGAATTGTTTTAGCTTTTGTTTATCGTGAAAGACTTTAATTTCATTGTCAAATCTGAAGCTTAACTTTGCTTTATATGGTATTCTTGGTTGGAATTCTTTTTTTTTTTTTTCAGCATTTGAATTACATTGTTCCAGGATCTTCTCACTTTCAAAGAATGTGATGAAAAATCAGTTGTTAACCTAATTGGTTTACCCCTGAATGTAATCTGCTTCCTTTCTCTTGTAGCTTTTAATATTCTCTCCTTGTTCTGTATGTTGGCTATATTCATAATTATATGTCTTGGAATTGGTCTATTTTGGTTTTGAATGTTTGGGGTCCTGTAGGCTTCCAGGAATTGGCAATCCAATCCATCATTCATCTCTGGGAAGTTTTATAGAATTATTTCATTTAATATGTTGTCCATTCCTTTGGTTTGAATCTCTATGCCTTCTTCTATCCTGATGACTCTTAAATTTGTTTTTTGTTTTATTTATGACATCCCATATCTTTTGAATAAATTCCTGGTGGGATTTAAGCATCTTTTCTGTGTTTACTCAATTCTTTTCAAGTTGATAAACTTTGTCTTCATTATCTGATGTTCTGACTTCTACTTGATCTAGTCTATTTGTAATATTCTCGTTTGAGTTTTTAATTTGGTTTATATTTTCCTGCATTTCTAGGATTACTGTTTAATATTTTTTTTAAGATCTCTATCTCCTGGTAATGCTCATTCTTTGCCATTTGAATTTGTTTGTTTAATTCATTTTCAAAATATACTTTTATTGCTTGGACTTGCTGCCTCATGTCTTCTGTAATATTCCTTTCCATCTGAGTTCGGTATGCCTTGAGTTCTTTCCCTATCCCTGTTTCTGATGCTTCAAGGTCCTCCTGTAGAATTAAGTTGTCCTGCATTGTTTGTACTCCTTTTTTGCCCTTGTTTTTTCATGATGTTCACGTTACTTTCCAGCTCTATTTGATTGCTGTGTTTCTGCTTTATTCTTTAGATTTGTTTTGGTGTTGTATATCTCTGTTGTCTCTCCTTTGTGTTGGTAAACTATGCCTGCTAAAGTGGATTCCGCTTGGAAGTAATTCTGAAGGCCGAGCTCCAGTGATGTCACCTCTCTGCTTTGGCGGGCCCCAGGCTCCTTGCCGAGGTGTCCGAATTGGGGGGTGGGACTTGACTGTCTCTGGTGTGTTTCAGCTCTGGGTCACTGGCAGGCGGGTGGTCTCCAGCCGCCCAATTGCGCGGTTGGTCGCCAGCGGGCAGGCGGTCTCCAGCCGCCCAGTCACGCGGGCAGCAGGTGGGCTGTCGCCATTGGGTTGGCAATCTCTAGCCATGCAGTCTCACGCTCGGTTGCCGGCGGGCGGGCATTCCTCAGCCCCCCAGTCACTCAGGCAGTGGGTGGAATGTCACGTGCGGGCCTGCGGTCTCCAGCCGCCCAGTCACCAGGGCCTGCCTTCTAGTCCTTTGGTTTCTCCTGCTTGTCCTGGTTTCTTTTTCTAGACCAGATTTCCCCTGAGTGATGCCTCTCGGCAGTTCAAACTGTACTCTGTGCCTGCCGTTTGTTGGGTGTGGAGGGTGTCTTTTGGGAACGCAGACACTCTATTGTTTTGATTTTTTCTGCTTGCCCCTCCCCCAGCACTGTCTATACACGTTTCGTTATTGCCACTGATGGTAGGGGGAGTCGAAAGTCAGGTGTCTCTAGTTTTTCTTGCGTCTTTATGCAGGCTTGCTCTGATTAACCCTCCCCCGGAAAGCGTAGGAGACATTTTATGCGAATTCCCCGCTGTATGAGAGATGAGCTGAGTAACACACATCTGTTTTATTGTTGCAATCTATTGGAGAGGGGCGGTGGTTACTTCAGATCTCAAAGATGGTGGCCGCTGGTTTCCTTGGTGGAGTTTCTTTTGTGGGGGATAGAACTATACCACTTTCTTCTCTGTCTGAATTCCCAAACTCAGCCCGGGGATCAGTGGGAGCTCAGCCGGCAGGATTCCACAGAATCCGAAGCAACATTTCTCCCTGCTTCAGGTCACTTCTCGGTGGTGCCCTGCCATCTGTAACAGCAGGCCTGGCTGCATGATTCAATCAGCCCGGATCTCTGATTGCACAGTTGGCTATTGGGAACCCCGGCACTCTGTTGTTTTGATTTTTTTTTTCCGCTTGCCCCTCTCTCAGCGCTGGCTATACAGGTTTTTTTCACCACTGATGGGAGGGGGAGTTGAAAGTCAGGTGCCTCTAGTTTTCCCCTGTCTTTATGCAGGCTCGCTCTGATAATCTCTCCCCCAGAAAGCCTAGGAGAGATTTGATGCAAATTCCCCGAAGTATGGGAAATGAGCTGAGTAACAGCACCTGTTTTATTGTTGCAATCTGTAGGGGAGTGGCTGTCGTTACTTCAGCTCACCAAGATGGTGGTCGTTGGTTTCCTTTGTGGAGTTTCTATTGTGGGGGTTAGAACTGTACCACTTCCTTCCCCATCTGAAACCCTGAACTCAGCCCAGGGCTCAGTGGGGACTCTACTGGCAGAATTCCACAGAATCTGCATCAACGTTTCTCCGTGATTATTGATCCCATCTCGGTGGTGCCCTGCTGTCTGTAGCCACTGGACGGGTCGCGCGGATCAGTCAGACAGGATCTTCGGTCACAGAGTTGGCTCATGTTTGGGACTCATTTACCGGACCTCAGTGCTAGAAATCCTTCTTCTAGGTTTCAGTGCACCCCCATTTTGCTGTAAGTTCCTAACAAGATAGTTTTTTGTCGTTCTTAGTCGTTAGTCACCTGCGCAGTGGCGCGGTACAATGGGTATGATGCTCTCTATTCACGGCCCTCTTGCAATGTCAAAATATTATGATTTGTATGCACCATTCACTGAAGTTAGTTTTCAGTATTAGGAAACAAATATGTATTTCAGGTGGATGAATATTTCTGAGAATAATCTTGTGAAAAGTTCATTATAAATCCTCATACATGAATATAAATGATTTTAGGAAGTGTATAATAAGACACATATATTTCATATTTTGAAAAATCTGGAGAGTATATATATATATATATATATATATATATATATACACACACACACACACACACACACACACACACAAACACACACACACAGAGACATTAAAAAGTAGCAATATATATGCCAATCGAAATTCATCATTAAATATATAATATTCACTTATCCAAAAATATACATTTTACTGAAAATGGATTTATGCATAATGTTGGTCAACTAGGAAGCTCACCCATAGGTTAAATTTTCGGTTCCAACAGAGGTTAGGAGGAGTGATCTCTTCTCACAATTTTTATCTGCCATGTCAGCCACCTCAGAAGAATGTACATGTGATACCAGGTAGGATTCTATTTGTGCATATAAAAATACATGTGCTTAATAGGCTACAGAAAAGGGAGAGAGGAATTCACATATTTGTTAATTTTAAAAACACATGGAGAACTATGTCAATAAACATTAAATATATATTTTAACTCCTACACAATATAATCCAAAAGGGATGTCCAACTACATATCATGCCTTCTCTGAATTGCTGGTATTTGTATTCTGTTTGGGTTACTATTCTCCATCATATAAGGATTAGTAGTCAGAGTCTAGTAGGGTATGGGTTAGTGTCAGAGATTCAGTATTTCGAATGGAAAATAGGAAAGTAAACCCAATGTGTTTGCAAATATGTGCTACACAAAAATCTTCCCACTCACATTAAGAACAATCCCTTGATATTACCCTCGCTGGAAGAAATACACAATTAGAGGATAAGAGTTAGAAAATCTGTGAATACATACCCGGAATGGAATATGCTCAGGAGTTCACAACCTTGGAGGTGGTAGATGACTTTCCAAAAATAAAAGACAAGGTAAACACTCCACAAACATGGAGCTCTGCAGGCCTAAAGACTTCTTGAGATACTGCCTCTGAGTTGGGACACTTGAAATGTATGTTGTTTTCGGTAGCTTTAGCATCCGATGTAGTGAGAGCATCAAAACTGGGTCAACATCTATGTGACCTGGAGGACATGGTATCTTATTTTCCAATGAAAATGAGGCAGCAGTGCTGAATTCTCACTTTGTAGGTAAACTGTGGCAACTGGGGGATAAGTGTCTCTTCGTGTGGACTGTGAAGCCATTTGGTCATACTCTACTTTTCGTGGTGATTCTTGCTGCTGCACTGGGAGTTTGGTATTTGCTTCATGAAATACAAGGAGTTCAACTGGGACACAGTGCTGGAGGGAGTTCTGTCACGTGTGGTGGGACAGAGTCTGCAGGAGAATGCACCAACCAGGCTTATGTCCAACATAGCTTGCCCCCTTGACCATATCAACCTGATTCTGAACATTGCCCAGAAACCAATCCATATAACAAGATGCCTTTTCATATAAGGGTCTGCTGGCTGCATCATGTCAGTCACAAGCCATTTGAAAGCCAACGGCCGATCCACATGAAACCACCAGAGATGTTTTATCTCACACCTACCCACCTTTGCTTTAGGCCCACTACTCAGCAGGTTCCAACTTACTGGCATCTCTGTTCTACACAATTTTTTTGTGAAACCCAGTCAATCAAGGCACTTTCTGGTACACTCATGATCAGCAACAGGATCTCCAATGGTTTTCCAGTGCCACCTGGTCATGGGAATTTCAAAAATTTCATGGTATTTATCGAGCCCATTTTTCAAGGATGAAGTTGTAGGCACTGAGGGTTTCATTTAATTCAGTAACCATTAAATGGTGAGGAAGCCCATTTCAATGAACGCTCTGGATAACTCTCACAGGCAAGGCTTCCCAAAGTGTGGCCAAATGGTCACATGAAGCCAGGCCCATTGGGGTCTACAATGTAAAATCCTTGCCTGTTTTGCCTCTCAACTATGGCTGCTAATATTTTCAGAAAAAAATTATGTGATAACCTGGCTGAGATTCCCTGTGCTCTGTGGAAAGCCTTCCTGGGCACAGATCTCAATTTCCAAGGGTGACTCTCATGCATGGCCTTCTAAAATCCTAACAAAACTCATGGCAATACTTCTCTGAGATCAGTTCCAGAACTCAGTCTCTAAGGGGAATCACACCAGAGTTCAAGACCAGGTGGAGCCAGTCATATTTTTCAACAACCACACTAATAACCACAATTAAAACCAGAACACTTCCACATGGCCATCATCTTCTTCCATATAGACACTCATTTTAACCTCTGGATGGAGGTTTCCATGAGGGTCACAGCCCAAGACAGTGTCCAAAATAAGCTCCCTTGCCCCTCATTTGCTTAAAGTTGGGGTGGCCTGAACACCTTTCTGTGAACCATGACTGATCAAATAGGCCTGCCGTTAATACTGCTCTGCTTCTCCAATTTGAGGACTACTGACTGTGGGGTTTAGAATCTTCATGTGAATTGGAATCATTGGAATCACCTATGGGCTAGCCTCTGAAGGGCTTTGAAGAACTCATTTGACCCAAAGGCACCCTATTCTCACTTTATAGAGGTCAGGAACCTTACAGAGGTAGGGAGAGACTTCATCCACAAGGACTGCTCTTTTGGCCATTTTGGTTTTGGATGAACACGTGGGATGTATAAGGTGCTGAGTATCTAACCACAGCCTCACACAGGGCCAAGAGGCTGTTTCAGAAACATCCATTTCCAATGAAATTAAGCAAAGAGCCACAGGTGATGCCCATTCATTTCCATTTGAAAACTGTTTTCTTCAGGCTTCACAAATGAGTGTCCTGAGGTAAAAACCTTCCTGAAATTCAGGGCAGCAGAACAATAGGTAAGCAAAAGCCCGAAAGAAGGGTTTCTCCACTGAGACTTTCCTGGTCCCACTGATATCTGAGTTTTCTTAGATGCTCGCCATTCCCTTCAGCTATCCAGTACATCACCATATCACAGAGCTTGGAGATGGTACATATCTTGGACACAAAACCATGAGGCTATTCTGGAGAGTTTCCAGAATTCAGGAAGAAAACAGAAACTTAGTAAGAGAGCAGATGTTGCCCTTCAATAAGACAAGCTGCAGTCCATTTGTAAATTGGGCAGGATGAATGTTTGGAAGCTTTCTACTAGACAGGACACATCCATTGATGCATTCTCTTTTCTAATGTCTACAACCACGGACAGAGTGGGATGCACAGACATAGAAGCACTCGCCTTGTCAAACGACTTACTGGAAACAGTCCACACCAATCCAAACAAAGAGCCTTTCCTTCCTATTCTCAGAACATGAGACAAAACCACAAACCCACACACACACACTCAAAGGCACCCCCTTTGCTCAAGTAAGTCTGTGACTATCCAGAGTGTCCTCGGAATGGTGGGCCATTGTATGTTCCCCCAAAATGGCCTGTCCTGTATCAGATCTAGTCTCCTTGGCCAACACTTTGAAGTTTTTAGGAGCCATGGGTGAGCCACTACCTGATTTCCCAGGAAAAGCTCCTCTTCAGAGCTTTCCTGTCATTTGGCCATCGTCACATCAGTAGGTACTAAGAAAGACTGACTCTGTTCTTGATAAATCAAAACAAGTGAGACCACTGGGACTGGGACTGTGACTGGCTCTTGGTGCCTGTCTTCCAGGATCAAACGTCCAGAGAGTTCCATCACCAAGGCAGTGAGGTGAGGTCATTTCCTTCAGGAACTGAATGATGTCACTGACTTTGCAACCACTTTGTCCTAAAAGTTACATCTAAAAGTCCCATGAGATGGAGGCTGTCCCTACTTCCTGTCACACTTTCACAGTTAGAATGGTATACCAACCATAGGTACCTGGGAACAGCTCTCCACACAGGCCTGGTTTGGTCCATCTTCTCTACATTAAGAAGGTAGAGGCTGATTGAGACACATCCCTTCATCCTGACCAGATAGTTTGCCATGGAAGATGTCTTTTGCTCTCTCAGGTCTTTCATAGCTTCCTTCATCATCTCAGGGGATCATTTCTGCATATACCTTTGATGTCCTCAGCAGGTGGAAGATCCCCTACATTCCTGTATTGTAAGACCAACTCTGTCCCTCCTCTTCTGTAGAGTTAGATTGAGGGAAAAGTGTATGTTTAGGGTTAATAACAAGTTTGATTTGCGTTAGGAATCTTTCTGCCGGATGAATAATGGTATTGGGAGCCTGTGATATTTACAAAAATATATAGGTAAAATATAAGTATAAAAACAGAAATCTAGGTAAGATTGGAAGCCAGAAGGGAACTGGGCCCTTGAGTGGGATACTTAGGTTTGAATTATGTTCTGCACATGTGTCTCAGATAAATTGATATACAATGGCATAGGACCTTATACCTTGGATAATTGATTGTCGAAGAGAACATCGAGTCAAAAAACTATAGTCAGTAGCATTAGGAAGATAGTCAGTAGGTTTAGAAAGAAGAGTGAGTATAGGATTTGGACCAAAAGTTCTTTAGCAATAGGGTTTCGGGTAGAGAGTGAATGTAAATGTCAGCATATGTGAAGTGTCAGTCACAATGATGAACTGGGGGAAATATGTATGAAAGCAGGTATCAATAAAGATATTATGAAATCAGGAAAAGTATGAAGTGAGTGATAGGATTAGACATTTTCAACATGTTTGAGGTTGAATATATAATCTTAGGAAGAAACAAATATGTAGTCACCAATTGGATTTACATTTGAGAGCATTAGGCAACCTGGACATGGTTCTTTTTAGTAATCCACGCTCCCTTGGCATTTAGGCTTTGATACAATCATGAGTGTGACCTTCGCTTTTTGTGTCCAGAATATTCCTGTGATGAAATCTATATATAGATAAGGTGACATGAGTATTTCTTCCACCATTTCTGGGAGCAATATTTTGAAGACGTATAAATTAGTATTGAAGGGACAAAGAGGAGTACACTGTATCTATGAATATAGAGATAATGCATTAATAGACAATACTGTGAATAAAAAACATAACTGGTTCCAACTTTAATTAATGGATTGAATTGAATCGTGAACATATAGAGGAAATCTTATATTGATATACAATTTTTCATTCCAACCAGTTATACATCTAATGTTAATATTAATGTTATGGTTCATCATGAAGAGTGTGTGAGTTTAGCTTCGAAATTGATTATGGAAATTGAAAATAATGTATTTGGAAAGAAGTCTCATGAAAAGATGAATCAAGTAACATGGAGGAATACATGTGTTCTGAAGCAAGAAGTGTTTGAAAGTGAAACAAATTCCTATATATTTGTGAACTTGTGGATGAAATACGTATCCTATGATGTGCAAAAACTGAAGAAATAGTAATGTACCAGTGTTGGATTAAAATGAAGGTCAATATAGACATCATGTCCCATTGGAATCTACTGGCATTGATGTTAAACTGGGTCAGTTACTGTAGAAATATTAGGATTTGTAAACACCATTGATTGAAGTTAGTTTTTAGTACTGGGAAACAAATATGTATTTCAGGTGGATGAATATTTCTGAGAATTATCTTCTGAAAAGTTGATTATAAATCATATACATGAACATGAATTAATTTACAGAGTGTGTATAAGACACATATATTTCATATTTTGAGAAATCTGGAGATATATATATATATATATATATATATATATATATATATATATATATATTTTAAATAAACACAAATATACATTAAAAAGTATCAATAAATACATGCTAATCATAATTCATCATGTAATATACATCATCCACAGATGCAAAAATATTTATTATACTGAACATGGATTTATGTATAATATTGTTCTACTGGGAAGCTCACACATAGTTTGAATTTTCAGTTCCCACAGGGTTTAGGAGGACTGATCTCTTCTCACAATTTGTATCTGCCAATTCAGCCAACTCATGAAAATATACGTGTGATACCAGGTAGGATTCTCTATGTGTATATAAAAATACATGTGCTGAGTAGGCTACAGAGAAAGGGAGACATATTAACATATTTGTGAACTTTAAAAACACATGGAGGACTATTTCAATTAAAAATTGAGTAGATTTATAACACCTACCCTTAATCATGCAAAAGGGAAGTCCAACTGTACAACATGTCTCCACTGAACTGCTTGTATTTTCATTCTGTTTGGGTATTATTCTCCATCATATTAGGATTAGTAGTCAGAGTATAGTAGGGTATGAGTTACTGTCAGGGATTCAGTATTTCAAATGGAAAATTGGAAAATGGATCAATGTGTATGCAAATTAGTGTTACACAAAAATTTTCCCACTCTCATTTAGAACAATAACTTTACATTATTTTCACCCCAAGTAAGACACAATTAGAGGAAAAGAGTTAGAAAATCTTTGAATTCATACCTGAAATGAAAACTGCTCCGGATTTCACAACCTTGGAGATGTTAGAGGAGTTTCCAAAAGTAAGGGACTATCTAAATACTCCACAAACATGAAGATTTTCCAGCCTAAAGACTCTGCAGAAACTGCCTCTAAGATGGACAGTTGAAATATATGTTGTTTTCAGGAGCTTTAGCTTTTTTTCTAGTAAGACCATCAAAGCTGTTTATGCATCTCTGTGACCTTGAGCACATGGTTTATAATTTTCCAATTAACATGAAGCAGCAGTGCTGAATTCTCTCTTTGTAGGTAAACTATGGCCACTGGGGTCTATGTGTCTCCCCATGTGGACTGTGAAGCCATTTCATCATCCTCCACTTTTTATAATGTCTCCTGCTGCACTCAGAGTTTTGTATTTGTTTCATGAAATACAAGGAGTTAAACTTGACCACAGTGCTGGAGGGAGTTCTGTCACATGTGGTGGGTCAGGGTCTGCAGGAGAATGCACCAACAGGGCTTGTATACCACATAGGTTGCCTCCGTGACCATAGCAACCTGATTCTGAACATTGCCCTTAAACCTCTCCATATAACATGATGCGTTTACATACAATGTTCTGCTGGCTGCACCATGTCAGTCACAAGCCATTTGGAAGACAATGGCAGATCCACATGACCCCACCACAGATGTTTTATCACACACTTAATCACCTCTGCTCTAGGCCCACTATTCTACAGGCTCCAAATTACTGGCATCTCTGTTCTACACCATATTCATGAAAACCAGTTAATCAAGGCACTGTCTGGTACACTCATGATCAGCAACAGGACATCCAAAGGTTCTTCAGTGCCACCTGGTCATTGGAATTTTAAAAATTTCATGGTATTTATCTAGCCAATTTTCAAGGATAAAGTTGGAGGCACTGTTTATTTCAATTCATTCAGGAATTATTCAATGTTGAGGAAGATCATTTCAATGAAAGCTCTGGAGAACTCTCACAGGCAAGGCTTCCCAGAGCATGGCCAAAAGGTCACATGAAGCCACGCCCATTGAGGTCTACAATTGAGGTCCATGTGTGTTTTGACTATCAAATATGGCTGCCAAGTCTTTCAGAATTAAATCATGTGATATCCTGTCTGAGATTCCCAGTGCTCTGTGGAAAGCCACCGTGGGCATAGATCTCAGTTTCCAAGGGCGACTCTCATGCGTGGCCTCTTAAAATCCCCACACAATTTATGGCAATTCTTCCTTGATGTGTGTTCCAGAACTCAGTCTCTAAGGGGAATGACACCAGAGTTCAAGCCCAGGTGGATCCAGTCATCTCTTCCAACTGCCACAAGAATGACCACAATTAAAACCAAAATACACCCACATGGCCCTCATCTTCTTAAATATAGACATTCATCATAACCTCTGGCTGGAGGTTACCATGTGGAATGCATCCCAAGAGAGTGTCCAAAATAATGTTGCTTGCCCCTCATTTGCCTAAAGTCAGGGTGACATGGACACCCTTCCTGTGAACCAGGAGTGATCAAATAGGCCTGCCATTAATACTGCTCTCCTTCTCCAATTTCAGGCCTACTGACTCTCAGGTATAGATTCTTTATGTGATTTGGAGTCTTGAGAAAACACAAGCACCTCTGCAGGGCTTTGAAGAACTCATTTGACCTAAAGGATTCCTATTCACACTTGATGGAGGTAAAGAACCTAACAGAGGAATGCAAGAGACTCATCCACAATGACTAATTTTTTTGCCATTTTGGTTTTGATTGCACACATGGAATCTATCTTTAGATCTATCATGTGCTGAGAATCTAAGCCACAACCTCACAGAGGCCCAAGAGGCTGATTCGGACACATCCCTTTCCAAAGCAATTAAGCAAAGAGCAACATGTTATGCCCATTTATTTCCATTTGAAAACAGTTTTCTTCAGGATTCACAAAGGGGTGGCCTGAGGCAAAGACCTTCTTGACATTCAGGGCAACATAACCATAAGTATGCAAATAAACCAAAGCAGGGTCTCTCCACTGAGAGTTTACTGGTCACACAGTTATTTGAGTTTTCTAAGATGTTCCCATTCCCTACAGCTATCAAGTACATGGCCATGTCACAGAGCTTGGAGGTGGTACATATCTTGGACTCAAAACCATGGGCCTATTCTTGAGATTTGCCGGAATTCAGGAAGAAAACAGGAACTTAGAAAGTTAGTAGGTGTTTCCCATGCATAAGGCGAGCCACAGTCCATTCCTAAATCGGGCAGGAAGAATGCTGGGAAGCATTCTACTAGACAGGACACATCCTTGATGCATTGTCTTTTCTAATGTCTACAACCACGGACAGAGTGGGAAACACAGACATAGAAGCACTCACCTTGTCAAACGACTTACTAGAAACAGTCCACTCCAATCCAAACAAACTATTCTCAAAACATTAGACAAAACCACAAACTCACACCCACACCCACAAAGGCACCTCCTTAACTCAAGTAGGTCTGTGAATATCCAGAGTGTCCTCTGACTGGTGGACCATACTATATTCCCCTGAAATGGCCTGACCTGTGTCAGATCTGGTCTCCTTGGCTAACTCTGTGAAAGTGTCAGGAGCCAGAGGTGAGCCACTGCCTGCTTTCTCAGAAACGGCTCCTCTTCAGAGCTTTCCTGGCATTTGGCCATCCTCACATCAGTAGTTACCAAGAAAGACTGACTCTGTCTTTGGTAAATCCAAACAAGTGTGACCACTGGGACTGGGACTGAGACTGGCTATGGGTGACTGGCTTCATGAATCCCAAGTTCAGAGATTTTAATCACCAAGGAAGTGAGGTGAGGTCACTTCCTTCAGGAACTCAATGAGGTTACTGCCTTGGCAATCACTTTGTCCTACCAGTGGCTTCCAAGTGTCACATGAGAAGGAGGCTGCCCCTACTTCCTGTTACACTTTCACAAGTTAGAATGGTATATCAATAATAGGCGCCCTGGAACAGCTACCCACACAGGCTGGGTTTGGTCCATTTTCTCTACATTAAGAAGAGAGAGGCTGATTCAGACAGAACCCTTCATCCTGACCAGGTTGTTTGCCATTGAAGATGACTTTTGCTCTCTCAGGTCCTTTATAGCTGCCTTCATTTTCTTCAGGGATCATTTATGCATGTACCTTTGAGGTTTTCATCAGGTGAAATATCTCATACATTCCTGTGTTTTAAGACCAACTCTATCCCTGCTCTTCCGTAAAGTTAGATTGATGGAACAGTGAATGGTTAAGGTTAACAACATGTTTGATTTGGGTTAGAAATCATTCTGCTGGATGAATGATGGTATTTGGAACCTAAAATATTTAAAAGAATATAGAGGTGAAATATAATTATAAAAACAGAAATCTAGGTAAGATTCGAAGCCCAGAATGGCATTGGGACCTTGACTGGGATAATTAGCATTGAATTACTTTCTGCAGAGATGTCTAAAATAAATCTATAATCAATGGCATAGGATCTTCTACCTTGGATGATTGAATGTACAAGAGAACATCCAGTCAAACAGGGATAGTCGGTAGGATTAGGAAGATAGTCGGTAGGTATAGGAAGAAGAGTGAGTATAGTATTTGGAACAAAAGTTCTTTAGCAATAGGGTTTTGGTTAGAGAGTGAATATGTTTGTCAGCACATGTGAAGAGTCAATCACAATGATGAACTTGGGAAATATGTAGGAAAGCAGATATCAATAGAGACATTACAAAATCAGGCAAACTATAAAGTGATAGGATTAGACATTTTCAAAGGGTTCAGGTTGAATATATAATCTTAGGAAGAAACACATATGTAGTCAGGAATAGGATTGACATTTGAGAGAATTAGGCAATGTGGACATGGATGTTTTTAGTAATCCATGCTCACTTTCCATTTAGGCTTTGGTACAATAATAAGTGTGACCTTTGCATTTGGTGTCCAGAATATTACTGTAATAAAATGTATATGTAGATCAGGTGAAATGAGTATTTCTTCCACCATTTCCGGGAGCAATATTGTGAAGACGAATAAATTAGTATTGGGGGTACAAAGAGGTGTACGCTGTGTCTATGAATATAGAGATAATGCATAAATAGATCATACTGGGAAAAAATATAACTGGTTCCACTTAAATAATGGATTGAATTGATATCTGAAAATATATAGGAAATCTTTTATTGATATACAATCATTCATTCCAAAGAGTTATACATCTAATGGTAATCTTAGAGTTATGGTTTATAATGAAGGGTGTGTGAGTTTTGTTTCAAAAGTGATTACGGAAATAGAAAATAATGTGTTTGGAAAGAAGTCTCATGAGAAGACCAGTCAAGAAACATGGAGGAATACATGTGTTCTGAAGCAGAAAGTGATTGAAAGTGAAACAAATGCCTATAAACTTCCTAACTTGTGGAATAAATATATATCCTATTATGTGTATAAACTGAAGAAATAGTAATGTAACAGTGTTGAATAAAAATGAACTTCAAAATACACATCATATTCCATAGGAATCTACTTGCATTGATGTAAAACTAGGTCAGTTACTGTAGAAGTGAAAATTGGAAAATAAATCCAATCTGGAATGGGAAATTCTCAGGAGTTCACAACCTTGGATGTGGTGGAGGAGTTTCACAAAGTAAGGGACATTGTAAAGACAACCCAAACATGGAGCTCTGCTGGCCTAACGACTTCTTGAGAAACTGGCTTTGAGGTTGGGCACTTAAATTTATATTGTTGTCCGGAGCTATAGCTTCTTTGTAGTGAGACCATCAAAGCTGGGTGTGCATCTATGTGACCTGGAGGACATGATATCTTATTTAATAATGAACATATGGCAGCAGTACTGAATTCCCTGTTTGTAGGTAATCTGTGGCCACTGGGGGCAAAGTGTCTCCCCATGTGGACTGTGAAGCCATTTGTTCATCCTCCATTTTCGTGGTGTTTCTTGCTGCTGCACTGGGAGTTTGGTATTTGCTTAACAAAATACAAGGAGTTCAACGGGGACAAGTGCTGGTGGCTACCCCTACTTCATGTGACACTTTTACAAGTTAGAATGGTATATCAACCATAGGCACCCAGGAACAGCTCTCCACACAGGCCTTGTTTGGTCCTTCATATCTGCCTACATCTTCTCCAGGGGTCATATCTGCATGGACCTTTGAGGTTCTCAGCAGGTGGAAGATCCCCTATATTCCTGTATTTTAAGACCAACTCTGTCCCGCTCTTCTGTAAAGTTAGATTGAGGGAACAGTGTATGGTTAGCATTAATAACTTGTTCAATTTGGGTTAGGAATTATTCTGAGGGATGAATAATGATATTGGGAATCTGCTATATTTATAAGAACATAGAGGTGAAATATATGTATGAAAACAGAAATCTAGGTAAGATTTGAAGCCAAGAAGGGAATTGGGCCCTTGATTGGGATACTTAGCATTGAATTACCTTCAGCAGAGTTTTCTTGGATAAATCAATATACAATGGCATAAGACTTTGTACCTTGGATGATTGAATTTAGAAGGGAACATCAACTCCAAAAGGGATAGTCGGTAAGATTAGGAAGATAATCGGTAGTTTTCGGAAGAAGTGTGAGTATAGAATTTGGAAAAAAAAAATCTTTAGCAACAGGGTTTCGATTAGAGAGTGAATGCCAATGTCAGCACATGTGAAGAGTCAGTCACAAAGATGAACTAGGGAAAAAATGTAGGAAAGCAAATATCAAGGAAGACAATAGGAAATTAGGCAAAGTACAAAGTGAGTGTTAGGATTAGACATTTTCAACAGGATTGAGTTTGAATATATAATCTTAGGAAGAAACAAATATGTAGTCACCAAAGAATGACATTTGAGAGCATTAGGCAACATGGACATGGATGTTTTTAGTAATCCGTGTTCACTTTCCATTTAGGCTTTGTAAAATCATAAGTGTGACCTTTGCAGTTTTGTCCAGAATATTACTGTGATAAAATGTATATGTAGATCAGGTGACATGAGTATTTCTTCAACCATTTCCGGGAGTAATATTGAGAAGACGTATAAATTAGTATTGGGGGTACAAAGAGGTGTACGCTGTGTCTGTGAATATAGAGATAATGCATGAGTAGACCATACTGTGAATAAATAATATAACTGGTTCCACTTTAAATAATTCATTTAATTGATATCTGAAAATATACAGGAAATCTAATATTGATATACAATCATTCATTCCAACCAGTTATACATCTAATGGTAATATTAGGTTATGGTTTATCATGAAGGGTGTGTGAGATTTTCTTCAAAAGGATTATGGAAATCGAAAATAATGTGTTTGGAAAGAAGTGTCAAAAAATTCCAGTCAAGAAACCTGGATGAATACATGTGTTCTAAAGCAGGAAGGGATTTAAAGTGAACCAAATGCCTCTAAATTTGTGAACTTGTGGATGAAATATATATGCTATGATGGGCTTAACGTGAAGAAATAGTAATGTAGCAGTGTTGAATAGAAATGAAGTTCAAAATAGACATCTTGTCCCATAGTAATCTACTTGCATTGATGTTAAACTGGGTCAGTTAATGTAGAAATGTTAGGATTTGTATGAACCATTAACTGAAGTCAGATTTCAGTAATGGGAAACAAATATGTATTCCAGGTGGAGGAATATTTCTGAGAATAATCTTCTGAAAAGTTGATTAGAAATCCACATACATGAACATGAATGAATTTAGGGAGTGTATATAATACACATATATTTCATATTTTAAAAAACTTGGAGAGTCACACACACACACACACACACAGACATTAAAAAGTAGCAATATATATGCCAATCGCATTTCATCATGAAATATATATAATCCACATATCGAAAAATATTCATTTTGCTCAACATGGATTCATGTATAATGTTGTTCTACTAGGAAGCTGACATAGGTTGAATTTTCAGTTCCAACAGCGTTTAGGAGGAATGATCTCTTCTCACAATTTTTATCTTCCAAGTCAGTATCCTCAAAAGAAATTATGTGTGATACCAGGTAGGATTCTATATGTGCGTATAAAAATACATGTGCTGAATAGGCTACAGAGAAAAGGAGACAGGAAGTCACATATTTGTTACCTTTAAAAATACATGTAGAACTATTTCAATTAAAAATTGACTATTTTTATAATACCTACCCTTTATCATGCAAAAGGCAAGACCTAGTATACACCATGCCTCCTCTGAACTGCTTGTATTTCTATACTCTTTGGGTTATTTTTCTTCACCATATTAGGATTAATCGTCAAAGTCTAGTAGGGTATGGGTTAGTGTCAGGGATTCAGTATTTTGAATGGAAAATAGGAAAATGAATCCAATGTGTACGCAAACATATGCCACGCAAAAATCTTCCAACTCTCATCAAGAACAATGCCTTGTCATTACCTTCGACCCTAGTAAAACACAATTAGAGGAGAAGAGTTAGAAAATCTGTGAATTCATATGTGGAATAAAATATGCTCAGTAGTTCAAAAAATTGGAGGTGTTAAAGGAGTTTCCAAAAGTAAGGGAAACGTTAAACAGTCCACACATATGGAGCTCTGCTGGCCTAAAGACTTCTTGAGAAAGTCTCTCTGAGGTTGGGCACTTGAAATATATTTTGTTGTAAGGAGCTTTAGCTTCCTTTGTAGTGAGACCTTCAAAGATGGGTCTGCATCTATGTGACCTGGAGGAAATGGTTTCTTATTTTCCAATGAACATGAGACCACAGTGCTGAATTCTCTCTTCCTAAGTAAACTGTGGACACTGGAACCTAAGTGTCTCCCCGTTTGAACTGTCAAGCCATTTGGTCATCCTCCACTTTTCGTGGGTTTCTTGCTGCTGCACTGGGAGTTTGGTATTTGCATCACAAATACAAGGAGTTCAACTGGAACACAGTGCTGGAGAGAGTTGTGTCACGTGTGTATGGTCAGGATCTGCAGGAGAATGCACCATCCAATCTTCTATCTCTCATAGTTTGCCCCCGTGTCCATAGCAACCTGATTCTGAAGATTTACCTGAAACCAAACCATATAACAATTTGCCTTTACATATAAGGGTCTGCTGACTGCACCTTGTGAGTCAAAAGCCATTCTATATAAATGCCACATTTTTAATCCATTCATCTATTGAAGGGAATCTAGGTTGGTTCCACAGTCTTGCCATTGTGAATTGTGCTGCTATGAACATCGATTTATCAGTATCTCTGTAGCATGCTCTTTTTAGGTGTTTAGGGAATAGACCGAGAAGGGGAATAGGTCAAATGGTGGTTCCATTCCCAGCTTTCCAAGAAATCTTCATACTGCTTTCCAAATTGGCTGCACTAATTTGCAGTCCCACCAGCAATGTACAGGTGTGCCCTTTTCCCCACATCCTCGACAGCACATGTTGTCGTTTGACTTCATAATGGCTGCCAATCTTACTGCAGTGAGATGGTATCTTAGGGTGGGTTTGTTTTGCTTTTCTCTGACTGCTAGAGATGGTGAGCATTTTTTCATGTACTTATTGATTGATTGTATGTCCTCCTCTGAGAAGTGTCTGTTCAGGTCATTGGCCCATTTGTTGATTGGGTTATTCATTTTCTTATTGTTTAATTTTTTTGAGTTCTTTGTATACTCTTGATATTAGGGCTCTATCTGAAGTGTGAGGAGTAAAGATTTGTTCCAAGGAGGTAGGCTCCCTATTTACCTCTCTTATTGTTTCTTTTGCTGAGAAAAATCTATTTAGTTTGCGTAAGTCCCATTTGTTGATTCTAGTGATTAACTCTTGTGCTATGGGTGTCCTATTGAGAAATTTGGAGCCCGACCCCACAGTATGTAGATTGTGGCAAATGTTTTCTTCTACCAGATGCAGTGTCTCTGATTTGATATCAACCTCCTAGATCTATTTTGAGTTAAGTCTTGTGCATGGCGAGAGGAGGGGATTCAGTTTCATTTTGTTACATATGGAATTCCAGTTTTCCCAGCACCATTTGTTGAAGATGCTATCCTTCCTCCATTGCATGCTTTTAGCCCCTTTATCAAATATAAGATAGTTGTAGTTTTTTGGATTGGTTTCTGTGTCCTCTATTCTGTTCCACTGGTCCACCCACCTGTTTTGGCACCAGTACCATGCTATTTTTGTTACTATTGATCTGTAGTATAGTTTGAGGTCTGGTATCGGTATACTGCCTGATTCACACTTCCTGCTTAGAGCTGTTTTTGCTATTCTGGGTCTTTTATTTTTCCACATGAATTTCATAATTGTTTTATCTATTTCTACAAGAAATGACCTTGGGATTTTAATTGGCATTGCATTAAACCTATAGAGAACTTTTGGTAATATTGTCATTTTGATGATGTTAGTTATGCTTATCCATGAACAGGGTATATTTTTCCATCTTCTAAGATTTTCTTCTATTTCTCTCTTTAGGGTTCTGTAGTTTTCATTGTATAAGTCTTTCACCTCTTTTGTTAGGTTGACTCCCAAGTATTTTATTTATTTTTTTGAGGATATTGTGAATGGAGTGATTGTCCTCATTTCCATTTCAGAGGATTTGTCGCTGATATACAAAAATGCCTTTGATTTATGCGTGGTGATTTAATATCCTGCCACTTTGCTGAATTCATTTATTACCTCTAATAGTTTCTTTGTAGACCCTTTTGGGTCTGCTAGGTATAGAATCATGTCTTTTGCAAATAGCGATAATTTGAGTTCTTCTCTTCCTATTTTTATGCCTTTAATTTCTTTAGCCTTTCTAATTGCTCTGGCCAGTGTTTCGAGAACTATGTTGAACAGAAGGGGTGAGAGAGGGCATCATTGTTTTCCTCCAGATTTTAGGGGGAATGCCTTCAATTGTTCTCCATTCAGAATGATGCTAGCCTGAGGCTTAGCATAGATTGCTTTTACAATATTGAGGTATGATCCTGTTATCCCTAGTTTTTCTAGAGTTTTGAACGTAAAGTGATGCTGTACCTTGTCGAATGCTTTTTCCGCATCTCTCGAGATGATCATATGGTTCTTATTTTTAAGTCTATTGATGTGATGAATAACATTTATTGATTTCTGTATATTGTACCAGCCTTGCATCCCAGGAATGAATCCTACTTGATCATGGTGCACACTTTTTTTTATATATATGATTTTGTGTCTGATTCGCCAGAATTTTTTTGAGGATTTTTGCATTTTTCCTGAAATAGCTTGAAAAGTATTGGTTTTTGTTTTTCTTTAAAGGTTTTTTAAACTATGCTCTATACCCATCCGGTCCTGGGCTTTTCTTAGTTGGTAGTATTTTGATGGTTTCTTCTATTTCCTCAATTGATATTAGACTGTTTAGGTTGTCTATATCCTCCTGACTCAATCTGGGCACATCATATGACTTAAGAAATTTATTAATGCCTTCACTATATTCTATTTTATTGGAGTATATTAATTCAAAATAATTTCTGATTTTCTTCTGTATTTCTGAAGTGTCTCTTGTTATATTTCCTTTTTCATTTCATATGGTAGTAATTTGAGTTCTCTCTCTTCTTCTCTTTGTTAGGATGGCTAAGGGTCTGTCGATTTTATTTATTTTTTCAAAAAACCAATGTATTGTTTTGTCAATTTTTTCAATTGTTTCTTTTGTTTCGATTTCATTAATTTCTGCTCTGATTTTAATTATTTCTTGCCTTCTACGTCTTTTGCTGTTGTTTGCTCTTGTTTTTCTAAGATTTTGAGATGACGTATGAGATCATTTATTTGTTGGTTTTTTCTTTTTCTAAGGAATGAACTCCAAGCAATGAATTTTCCTCGTAGAACTGCTTTCAATGTGTCTCATAGATTCCGATATATTGTGTCTTTGTTTTCATTTACCTCTAAGAATTTTTTAATTTCCTCTTTGATGTCTTCAATAACCCATTGATCATTCAGAAACCTATTGTTCATTCTCCAAGTGATGAATGATTTTTCCTTCCTTCTTATATCATTGATTTTTAGTTTCATTCCATTATGATCAGATAAATTGCATGGTATTATCTCTACTCCTTTTTATTGTCTAAGAGTTGCCCTATGACATAATATATGATGTATTTTTGAGAAGGATCCATGTTCTGCTGAGAAAAAAGTGTAACTTCTTGATGATGGGTTGTACATTCTATATATGTCAATTAAGTCTAGGTTATTAATTGTGTTATTGAGTTCTATAGTTTTCTTATTCAACTTTTGTTTGGAAGATCTGTCCAGTGGTGAGAGAGGTGTGTTCATGTCTCTCATGATTACTGTATTGTGGTCTATTAGACTCTTGAAATTGAGAAGAGTTTGTTTGATGAACAAAGCTGCACCATTGATTGGGGCATATATATTTATGATTGTTACGTCTTGTTGGCGTATGGTTTTCTTGAGTAGTATGTAGTGTCCTTCTTTATCCCTTTTGATTAACTTTGGCTTGAAATCTATTTTATTTGATATGAGTATGGACACTCCTGCTTGTTTCCAACGTTCATAAGAGTGATATGATTTTTCCAAGTATCACCTTGAGTCTATGTATGTCTTTTCCTGTAAAATGCGTCTCCTGTAGGCAGCATTTTGTTGGTTCTTGTTTTGTGATCCATTCTACTAGCCTGTGTCTCTTAATTGGTGAGTTTAAGCCATTAAGATTTTTGGTTATTATTTAGATATGGGTTGTTCTTCCAGCCATATTTGTTTATTTATGTTAGTAAACATAGTTTGATTTCCTCTTTGATTATTTTCCCCCCTTTAATGTCCTACCTTCCACTGTTGGTTTTCATTGATATTTTCCATTTCCACTTCCTGTAATGTTTTGCCGAGGATGTTTTGAAGAGATGGTTTTCTAGCTGCAAATTCTTTTCACTTTTGTTTATTGTGGAAGGTTTTAATTTCATCTTCCATCTGAAGCTTAATTTCACTGGATACATGATTATTGGTTGTAACCCATTTTCTTTCAGTGTTTGAAATATGTTATTAAAGGATCTTCTAGCTTTCAGAGTCTGTGTTGAAAGATCAGCTGTTATCCTGGTTGGTTTACCACTAACTATAATCTGCTTCCTTTCTCTTGTAGCTTTTAAAATTCTCTCCTTATTCTGTATGTTGGGTATCTTCATTATCATGTGTCTAGGTGTGGATCTCTTATGATATTGCACGTTCGGCGTCCTGTAGACTTTTAGGATTTGGGATTTTGTCTCATTCTTCCAGTCTAGGAATTTTTCTCCTATTATTTCATTGAATAGATTGCTCACTCCTTTGGTTTGGACCTCTATACTTTCCTGTATCCCAATGACTCTTATGTTTGGTCTCTTTATGTTATCTCATATTTCTTGCACTTTTGCTCATGGTTTCTTAACAGTCTTGCTGAGCTGTATATGTTCTTTTTGAGTTGAAATACTTTGTCTTCATTGTCTGATGTTTTATCTTCTAAGTATTCTGCTCTAATGGTAGTATTCTCAATTGAGTTTTTAAGATGGTTCATTACTTCCTGCATTTCTAAGATTTCAGTTTGTTTGTTTTTTATAACCTCTATCTCACTGTATAGTTGATCTTTGCTACTTGGATTTTTTTATGTAATTCATTGTCGAAGTGATCTTTCATTGTCTGATTTTTGCTGTCTAATGTCTTCCTTGAGATTCCAGATCACATGAAGCATGTATATCCTGAATTCTTTATCTGACATTTCATATGCTGCATCTATTACCTCTTCTAAAGTTGAGTTGGCCTGCATTGCTTGTGGTCCTTTCTTTTCTTGTCTTTTCATACATCTTGCGTTTCTTTCTGCTTGGTGAAACTGTTGTGTTTTTGAAATTTTCCCCCTATATATTTATATTGCTCTTGTATAGTGGAAAAGTCTCCATTGCAGGTGCGGTTGGCGGCTGTGATGCTCCTCCAATTGGGGTGATCTGTCTACCATTCTGACTGTCCCCTGGGCCTGTTCTGCCGGTCGGTCGTACGTCTGCCTACCTTGCAGGCATGGGTGTGCTCTGCCCCTACTCCAATTGGGGTGACGTGACTACCATGCCGGTGGGTCGCTGGGCCTGTTCCAGGCACAGGCGGCAGCTCTGCTCTGCACCTCTGGCTTGATGACTAAGTGAGAGAGACTCGGATGTTTGTGACTCACTTTCTTTACCAGGAGACCAACTATTTCTCTTGCCGCTGGTATAGATGAAGTTATCTCCTCCACCGCTTTGTGATCACATCAGATCTCTGCCATTTTGGTATCCCATGTGAATGGCAGCATTTCTTTCCCTTTGCCGGGTGACCAAAGCAACGAGTGAGTCCTGACCGGCCCTCACAAGCCCCGTCTCAATCCTGTTGCCACTGTCTATGAAGGCTCAGTTGGCATTTACTTTTACAGTATTCAGCAGGACTCAGACCAAGAAAAAGTTTCTGCAGGTTCTTTAGCCCTGGGCCAGAGCAGATCCGGGACCCGGAATTCAGCCGCTCCGGGCTCGGTGTATGTTCTGATAGGAGCAGGATCCAAGAAGCAATTTTCGTGGGTTCTTCAGCACTGACCCTGAGTAATTTGTCTGCAATATGAAGGCGAATGGCAGCCTGAAATTACCTATTCTGTATCTGAATGACCTGTGATGAGTCGACAACAGGTTTGGTGACGTCAGCTCTCCAAGATGGTGACCGCTATCTTCCTCTGTGGTCTCACCGGTGTGGAAAACCGAATTGGACCGCTTCCTTCCCCCGTTTCAAACCCACAACTCAACACTGAGCACAGTGATTGCACAGCTGGCAGGAGCCCGCATAATCCACAGGGCTATATCTTTGCGTTGCTCTCTCGTCGTTTCCCAGCGCGCATTGCAGACACTAGCCGTGGGGTGATTTGCTGAATAAGCAGCGTGACCCTCCGTGAGGACAAATCGCTGGCGTTTGAGGCCCTGTAGCTGGTTCTTGTGCAATGGAAATCCTTCCTGTAGGTTTTGGAGCACACCAATTTTCCTGGAAATTTCTAACAAGATAGATTTTAGCCGTTCTAACTTGTCCTTCTCCTGCAATGTGAGGCGGTACACGGGGGTAATGAACTCCCATCACCGCCATAATATGATCCCCTGAAGTTAGTTTTCAGTACTAGGAAACAAACATGTATTTCAGGTGGATGAATATTTCTGAGAATAATCTTCTCAAACGTTGATTATAAATCCAAATCCATGAATATGAATGAATTTAGTTAGTGTATAATAAGACACATATATTTTCTATTTTGAATAATCAGCAGAGTGAATATATATATATATATATATATATATATAATATATATATATAATACACACACACACACACACACACATACACACCTAAATACAGATATTACAAAGTAGCATTATGTGTGCCAATCGAAATTCACCATGAAATATATATCATCCACAGATCCCAAAATATTGATTTTACTAAATATGGATTTATGTTGTTCAACTAGGAAGCTCACCTATAGGTTGAATTTTCAGTTCCAACAGCATTTAGAAGAAGTGTTTTCTTCTAACAATTTGTATTTGCAAAGTCAGTTACCTCACAAATATGTACGTGTGATACCATGTAGTATTCTATATGTGCAAATGAAAATGCATGTGCTGAATAGGCTACAGTGAAAGGGAGACAGGAATTCACATATTTGTTAACTTTAAAAACACATAGAGGACTATTTTAACTACAAATTGACAAGATTTATAACACCAACCCTTTATCATGCAATAGGAAAGTACAACTATACACCATGCCTCTTCTGAACTGGTTGTATTTCTATTCTGTGTGGGTTATTTTACTCCATCATATTAGGATTAGTAGTCAGGGTCTAGTAGGTTATGGGTTAGTTTCAGGGATTCAGTATTTCGAATTGAAAATAGAAAAATAAATTCAATATTTATGCAAATATGTGCTACAAAAAAATCTTCCCACTCTCATCCAGAACAATGCCTTGACATCACCTTCGCTTAAAGTAAGACACAATTAGAGGAGATGAGTTACAAAAATCTGTGAATACATATCTGGAATGGAATATGCTCAGGAGTTTATATCCTTGGAGGTGGTATAGGAGTTTCCAAAAGTAAGGGACAGGGTAAACACTGCACAAACATGGAGCTCTGCTGGCCTAAAGACTTTTGAGAAACTGCCTCTGAGTTTGGGCACTTGAAATATATGTTGTTGTCAGGAGATTTAGCTTCCGTTCTAGTTAGACATCATAACTGGGTCTGCATCTATGTGACCTGGAGGACATTGTTTCTTATTTCCCAATGAACATGAGGCAGCAGTGCTGAATTTTCTCTTTGTAGGTAAACTGTAGCCACTGCGCGCTAAGTGTCTCCTCGTGTTTACTGTAAAGCCGTTTTTTCATCCTCCACTTTTTGTGGTGTTTCTTGCTGCTGCACTGGAAGTTTGGTATTTGTTTCTTGGAATACAAGGAGTTCCACTGGGACAAAGTCCTGGAGGGAATTCTATCACATGTGGTGGGTCAGGGTCTGCAGGAGAATGCACCAAGCAAGCTTCTTTCCCACAGAGCTTGCCCCATTGACCATAGCAACCTGATTCTGAACATTGCCCTGAAACCTCCCCATATAACAAGATGCTTTTACATACAAGGGTCTGCTGGATGCACAATGTCAGTCACAAGCCATTTGGAAGCCAATGGCAGATAAACATGGCCTCACCACAGATGTTATATCAGACACCTCCCCACCACTGCTCTAGGCCAACTACTCAGCAGGCTCAAACTTACTGGCATCTCTGTTCTACACCATTTTCATGAAACCAAGTCAATCAAGGCACTGTCTGGTATACTCATGATCAGCAACAGGAATCCAAAGGTTCTCCAGTGCCACCTGGTCAAGGGAATTTCAAACAGTTGGTGGTATTTATCTAGCTATTTTTTAAGGATGAAGTTGGAGGCACTGTGGGTTTCCAATCATTCAGGAACCATTAAATGGCGAGGAAACTCATTTGAACAAAAGAAATGGAGAACTATCACAGGCAAAGCTTCCCAAAGTGTGGCCAAAAGGTCAGATGAAGCCAGGCTCATTGAGGTCTACAATGTGAGCTCCATATGTGTTTTGACTCTCAACTATGGCTGCCAAGTCTTTAATAATAAAATCTTGTGATATCCTGGCTGAGATTACTTGTGCTCTGTGGAAAGCCACCCTGGGCATAGATCTCAGTTTCCAAGGGCGAATCTCATGTGTGGCCTCCTAAAATCCCAACACAGTTCATGGCAATACTTCTCTGAAAACAGTTCCACAACTCAGTCTCTAAGGGAAATCACACCAGAGTTCAAGCCCAGGAGGAACCAGATATCTCTTCCAACCGCCACACAAATGACCACAATTAAAAACAAAAGACTCCCACATGGCACTCATCTTCTTCCATATAGACACTAATAATGACCTCTGGCTGGAGGTTTCCATGAGGGGCACAGACCAACACAGTGTTCAAAATAAGCACCCTCGCACCTCATTTGTCACAAGTCAGGGTTTCCTGGACACCCTTCCTTTGAACACGGAATGATCATAGAGCCCTGCCTTTAATACTGCTCCACAATTCCAATTTGAGGCTTACTGACTGTGGGATTTGGATTCTTTATGTGAACTGGAGTCATGCGTAATCACAAGCACCAATGGGCTAGACTCTGCAGGGCTTTGAAGTACTCATTTGATGCAAAGGATCCCTATTCTCACTTGATGGAGATCAGGAACCTTACAGAGGAAGGCGAGAGGCGTAGTCCACAATGAATGCTTTTTGGACATTTTGGATTTGGGTGCACACATGGGATGTTTCTTTAGGTCCATTAGGTGCTAAGTATCTAAGCCACAGCCTCACACAGGGCCAAGTGGCCAATTCAGACACATCCCTTTCCAAACAATTAAGCAAAGAGCCCCAGGTGATGCCCATTCATTTCCATTTGAAAACTGTTTTCTTCAGGCTTCACAAAGGCATGGCCTAATCAAAGACCTTCATGTTATTCAGTGCAACAGAAGAATAGGTATGCAAAAGGCCCAAAGCAGGGTTTCTCCACAGAGACTTTACTGGTCACATTGATATCTGAGTTTTCTGAGATGCTCCAATTCCCTTCAGCTATCCTGTACATGGCCATGTCCCAGAGCTTGGAGGTGGTACATATCTTGGACACATAACCATGAGCCTATTATGGTTAGTGGCCAGAATTCAGGCAGAAAACAGGAACTTAGGAAGACAGTAGGGGTTGCCCATCCAGAAGGCAAGCCAAGTCCATCTATAAATTGGGAAGTATGAATGCTGGGAAGCTTTCTACTAGACAGAACACATCCATTGATGCATGCTCTTTCTAATGTCTTCATCCACGAACACATTGGGATACCCAGACATAGAAACACACTCTTTGTCAAACGACTTTCTAGAAACCATCCACTCCAAAATGAACAAACTGCCTTTTCTACCTATTCTCAGAAAATAGAAAAGACCACAAACTCACACCCAACCCACAAAGGCACCTCCTTCCCCCAAGTAGGTCTGTGACTATCCGGAGTGTCCTCTGACTGGTGGGCCATACTATGTTCCCAGAAATGGCCTGTCCTGTCTCAGATCTGGACTCCTTGGCCAACTCTGTGAGGTTATTAGGAGCCAGCGGTGAGCCATTACATGGAGATGACTTTTTCTCTCTCACGTCCTTCATAGCTGCCTACATCTTCTCCAGGGATCATTTCTGTATGGACCTTTGAGGATCTTAGCAGGTGGAAGATCTGCTACATTCCTGTATTGAAAGACGAACTCTGTCCCTAATCTTCTGTAAAGTTAGATTGAGGGAACAGTGTATGGTTAGGATTAATAACATGTTCGATATGAGTTAGGAATATTTGGGAACCTGCAATATTTACAAGAAAATATACGGAAATATTAGTATGAAAACAGAAATGTAGGTAAGATTTGAAGCCCAGAAGGGCATTGGGCCCTTGATTGGGATACGTAGATTTGAATTATTTTCTGCAGAGATGTCTCAGATAAATCGATGTATAATGGCATAGGACCTTGTACGTTGGATGATGGAATGTTTAAGAGAACTTCTAGTCAAAAAAGGATAGTTGGAATTATTAGAAAGATACTCAGTTTCAGAAAGAAGAGTGAGTATAGGTTTTGGACAAAAAGTTCTCTAGCAATAGGGTTTCGGATAGAGAGTGAATTTAAATGTGAGCACATGTGAAGAGTCAGTCACAATGATGAACTGGGGAAAATATGTCGGAAGGCCGATATCAATAGAGACATTAAGAAATCAGGAAAAGTATAAAGTGAGTGATAGGATTAGATATTTTCAACAGGGTTGAGTTTGAATATATAATCTTAGGAAGAAAAAAATATGTTGTCACAAATAGGATTGACATTTGAGAACATTAGGCAACATGGACATGGATGTTTTTAGTAATCCATGCTCACTTTCAATTTAGGCTTTGGTACAATCATAAGTTTGACCTTTGCATTTTGTGTCTCGAATATTACTATGATAAAATGTATATGTAGATCGGGTGACATAAGTATTTCTTATACCATTTCTGGGAGCAAAATTTTGAAGATGTATAAATTATTATTGGCGGTACAAAGATTTGTACCCTGTGTCTATGAATATAGAATTAATGCATGAATTGACAATACTGTGAATAAATAATATAACTGTTTCCACTTTAAATAATGGATTGAATTGATATGTGAAAATATACACAAAAACTTATATTGATATACAATCATTCATTCCAACCAGTTACACATCTAATTGTATAATTGCGTTATGTTTTATTATAAAGACTGTGTGAGATTTGCTTCAAACGTGATTATGGAAATCGAAAATAATGTGTTTGGAAAGAAGTCTCATTAAAAGACCAGTCAAGAAACCTGGAGGAATACATGTGTTCTGAAGCAGGAAGTGATTGAAAGTGAAACAAATGCCTATAAATTTGTGAATTTGTGGATGAAATATATATCCTATGATGTGCATAAACTGAAGAAATATTAACGAACCAGTGTTGACTGAAAATGAACATCAAAATACACACTATGTCCCATAGGAATCTAATTGCATTGATGTTAAACTGGGTCAATTACTGTAGAAATATTAGGATTTGTATGCACCATTCACTGAAGTTAGTTTTAAGTACTAGGAAACAAATATGTAGTTCAGGTGAATGAATATTTCTGAGAATAATCTTGTGAAATTTTTATTATAAATCCACATACATGAACATGAATGAATTTTGGTAGTGTATATAAGACACATATATTTCATATTTTGAAAAATCTTGAGAGTGTATATATATATATATATATATATATATATATATATATATATATATACCCAAAACACACACAGAGATATTAAAAAGTACCAATATATAAGCCAATCAATATTCATCATGAAATATATAACATCCACAGATGCAAAATTATTTATTGTACTGAGCATGGATTTATGTACAATGTTGTTCTCCTAGGAAGCTCACATATAGGTTGAATTTTCAGTTCCAACAGCGTTTAGGAGGAGTGATCTTTTCTCACAATTTGTATCTCCAAGTCAGCCAGGTCACAAAAATGTACGTGTGATACCAGGTAGGATTCTATATGTGCATATAAAAATACATGTGCTGAATAGGCTACAGAGAAAGGGAGACAGGAATTCACGTATTTGTTAACTACAAAAACCCATGGTGAAATATTTTAATTAAAAATTGACTAGATTTATAACACCTACACTTTATCATGCAAAAGGCAAATCCAACTATACACCATGCCTCCTCTGAACTGTTTGTATTTCAATTCTGTTTGCATTATTTCTCTCCACCATATTAGGATTGGTGGTCAGAGTCTAGTAGGGTATGGGTTAGTGTCAGGGATTCAGTATTTTGAATGTAAAATAGGAAAATGAATCAAATGTGTATGCAAATATGTGCTACACAAAATCTTCCTACTCTCATTCACAACAATACCTTGACACTATCTTTGCCCCAAGTAAGACAAAATAAAAGAAGAAGAGTTAGAAAATCTGTGAATACATATCAGGAATGGAACATGATTGCAAGTTCACAATCTTGGAGGTGGTAGAGGAGTTTCCAAAAGTAAGGGACAGGGTAAATATTGCACAAATATGGAGATGTGCCAGCCTAAAGACTTCTGGAGAACCTGCCTCTGAGGTTGGCCACTTGAAGTATATGTTGTTGTCAGGACCTATGGCTTCCTTTCTAGTGAGACCACCAAAGCTGGGTCTCCATCTATGTGACCTGCAGAACATGGTTTCTTATTTTCCAAAGAAAGTGAGGCAGCAAGGCTGAATTCTCTCTTTGTAAGTAAACTCTTGCCACTGAAGGCTAAGTGTGGCCCCGTGTGGACTGTGAAGCCATTTGGTAATCCTCCACTTTTCATGGTGTTCTTGCTGCTGCACTGGGAGTTTGGTATTGGCTTCAGGAAATACAAGAAATTCAACTGGGTCACAGTGCTGGAGGGAGATCTGTCACGTGTTGTGCGTCAGGGTCTGCAGGACAATGCACCAACCAGGCTTCTATCCCACATAGCTTGCCCCCTTGACCATAGCAACCTGATTCTGAACATTGACCTGAAACCTCTCCATTCAACAAGATGCCTTTACATACAAGGGTCTGCTGGCTGCACCATGTCAGTTACAAGCCTTTTGGCAGATCCACATAATCCCAACACAGAAGTTTTATCACAGACCTGCAAAACACTCCTCTAGGCCCACTACTCAACAGATTTTAACTTATTTGCATCACTGTTCTACACCATTTTCATGAAACCCAGTCAATCAAGGCACTGTCTGGTACACTCATGATCAGCAACAGGAAATCCAAAGTGTATCCAGTGACACCTGGTGATGGGAATTTCAAATTTTTATGATGTTTATCTAGCCATTTTTCAAGGATGAGGTTGGAGGAACTGTGGGATTTAATTCATTCTGGAAACATCAAATGGTGAGAAAGCCCATTTCAATGAAACATCTGGAGAACTCTCACAGGCAAGACTTCCCAAAGAGTTGCCAAAAGATCAAATGAAGCCAGGCCCATTGAGGTCTACAATGTGAGGTCCATGTGTGTTTTTACTCTCAACTATGGCTGTCAAGTCTTAAAGAATAAAATCATGTGATATTCTGGCTCAGATTCCCAGTGCTCTGTGGGAAGCCCCCTGGACCTAGATCTCAGTTTCCAAAGGCCACTACCATGTGTGGCCTCCAAAAATCCCAACACAATTCATGGCAATACATCTCTGCAGTTATTTCCAAACTCAGTCTCTAAGAAGACTCACACCAGAGTTCAAGCCAAGGTGGACCCAGTCATCTCTTCCATCAGCCAAACAAATGACCACAATTAAAACCAAAATACTCCCACATGGCTTTCAACTACTTCCACATAGACACTCATCATTACCTCTGGCTGGAAGTTTCCATGAGGGGCGCAGCTGAAGACAGTATCCAAAATATGCTCCCTACCCTCATTTGTCTAAAGTCAGGGTGGCTTGACAACCTATCTGTGAACAAGGAGTGATCAAATAGGCCTGAAATTAATACTGCTCTGCTTCTCCAATTTGAGCCTAATGTCTGTGGGGTTTAGATTCTTTATGTGAATTGGAGTCATGAGAAAATCCAAGTACCTATGGGCTTGCCTCTGCAGGGCTTTGAAAAACTTTTTGAACCAAAGGATACCTATTCTCACTTGATGGAAATCAGGAACCTTACAGAGGAAGGCGAGAGACTTCATCCACAAGACTGCTCTTTTTCCATTTTGGTTTTGGATGCACACATGAGATCTTTCCTTAGATTCATCAGGTGGTGAGAATCTAAGTCACAGCCTCACACAGGGCCAAGAGGCTGATTCAGACACATCCCTTTCCTTGGCAATTAAGCAAAGAGCCACAGGTGATGCTCATTATTTTCCATTAGAAAACTGTTTTCTTCAGGCTTCACAAAGGGGTGGACTGAGGCAAAGACCTTCCAGACATTCAGGGCAACGGAACAATAGGTAAACAAAAGGCCCAAATCAGTGTTTCTCCACTGACACTTTACTGGTCACACTGATATCTGAGTTTTCTGAGTTCCTCTACATTCCCTTCATCTATCCAGTACAAGGCCATGTTACAGAGTTTGGAGGTGGTACATATCTTTTACACAAAACCATGAGCCTATTCTTGAGAGTGGCCAGAATTCAGGAAGAAAACAGGAACTTAGGAAGATAGCAGGTATTGCCCATTCATAAGGAAAGTCGTAGTCCATTCATAAATTTGGCAGGATGAATGATGAGAAGCTTTCTACTAGACAGAACACATCCATTGATGCATTCTCTTTTCTAATGTCTATAACCACAGACACAGTGGGATACACAAACCCACAACCACACCCACAAAGGCAACTCTTTCCTCCAAGCTGTGACTATCCAGAGTGTCCTCTGACTGGTGGGCCATAATATGTTCCCCAAAATTGCTTGTTCTGTCTCAAATCTGCTTTCTTTTGCCAACTCTTGAAGTAGTCAGGAGTCAGCGGTGAGCCAATACCTGCTTTATCAGGAAAGAACCATCTTCAGAGCTTCCCTGGCATTTGGCCATCCTCACATCAGTAGGTAAGTGCCGTAGCCCGGCTGGCTGGGCAAAATAACCGGGGGGGTGACGAACAACTTGTGTAGACTGATGCAGCAGGACTGGAAGCCGTTTATTGTTGAATAAGAGCGGTATTTATACATTTTACACAGCCTATCTAATTAGCATGAAATAGATACAGCAGTCAAACAATAAGGAATCTCCACACTTAATGGCTCGCTTTTGTTACTTCACAAACCACTCCCTCTGGCATTTTGCCAGGTGCCATCCAGACTTCTTTACAGGCTCTAACATTTCTCTGGCAAAATAACAGGTGCCAATCTGACTTGTTTACAGACGTTAACATTTCCCCCTTTTGTTTAATTTAAATAAGGACCATAGTGTTTTTTACAGAAACACCATAAATAACCTGCTAGAAACAGAAAGGGAGGATACAAAATGTTACAATACCAATCCAATTGATGGCTCCATGAAAGAAGCCCTTGGAAATCTTATACCAGCAATGACACCGTTAGCAAAGATACCGAGTTACAAGTTGTTGTAGATTACAGTCTGATGTCTCAGTCCAGATAAAGCAGTGTCTCAATAGATTAACTCAGAGTTCAGGTAAATCACAGTCCAGGTAAGTTCTCCAGGCAGCTAGCTTAAGTTGTAGCAGCAGAAACAGCGATAGCTCCGAAGTCTCCTCGGTTTCTCAGCCGAAGTTTCCTCCAGTTCTCAGCAACATTGTAAATTCTTCCACCTTTGTTTTCACCGGCACTTGGACGAAGGCAGGAACTCCGGATGGCTAAAGAAAATCCTGTAGCATTTCACTAAGAAAACAACCTTCTGAAAAATTTTAGTACATTATCTCAAGGTTTTTTACATTTGAAATAAGCCTTAATAGTACTCACTACTCATCAGCCTGCAGGTGTGGGAGACCCATTGTTTTTACTGGCCTTGGAAATGATCAAACTTCAGGGATGCCAGTGGCATCTTCTGCCAGCTGTAGCATCCTGGGCAGCCCCAGATGGCCCCAGGGAGAGTCCTGGGCTCAAACTTCTTCCGGGCACAGGGAGCAAAAGCCTGCGAGACTGTGCCTCCAGGTCAGGTCTAGATTTGGGCTCACAGTGGTGATCCGCTCCCCCGGGCAGGGGGGCGGGGAAGAGCCCTCAACTGCCTCTTGGAAAATTCTTACTGCGCCATGATCGGCTTGGGCAGGTGGCAGCCGCCTTGTCATTTCACGCACCCTCCAGTATCGAAAAGTATTCAGTAATAGCCTTTTGCTGCAACTTTTTTCCTGATAATCCTTCTTCTTCTGAACTTTCTTTTTCTTTCTGACTAGAGTTTCTGGGCTTTTATCAACACATGCCCTAACTATTCTTGGTTCCACTGGGGTGCCTTTTTCTCTTATCAATTTACTTCTCACCCCTTCCATATTTTCATCACAAAGACAATACAACATTTCAAGACAAAACAAGACACAAACATACTGCATCAATCTTCTCCATTTTCTCGAAATGGTCATTTTTCCTATCGCCCTATCTGCCTAGGGACGAGCAGATTGCTCCCGTCCTATCTATGGACAGAAAGCTTTTTTTGACCCTTACCCGTGAGTGTCCCAGGGCTCCCCGTAACGGGCCACCATCTGCCGCAGTCCCGCTGCAGCAGAATAACCTGGGGGGTGACGAATAACTTGTGTATGTTGATGCAGCAGGAATGAGAGCCGTTTATTGTAAGATCTGAGCGATATTTATACATTTTACACAGCCTATCTCATTAGCATAAAATAGATACAGCAGTCAACCAATAAGGAATCTTCACACTTAATGGCTCGCTTTTGTTACTTCACAAACCACTCCCTCTGGCATTTTGCCAGGCACCATCCAGACTTGTTTATAGACTCTAACATTTCTCCAGCAAAATAACAGGTGCCAATCTGACTTGTTTACAGACCTTAACAGGTAAGAAGAAAGACTGACTCTGTCTTTGGTAAATTCAAACAAGTGAGACCACTGGGACTGGGATTGGTAATGGCTCTGGGTGCCTGGCTTCCTGGATCCCAAGTTCAGAGACTTTCATCATCAAGGAAGTGAGGTGTGGTCACTTCTTTCAGGAACTGAATGAGGTAACTGCCTTGGCAACCACTTTGTCCTAACAGTTGCTTCCAAGGGTCCCATGGGATGGAGGCTGCCCCTACTTCCTGTGACACTTTCATATGTTAGAATGGTATATCAACCATACGCACCTGGGAAGAGCTTTCCACACAGGCCTGGTTTGGTCTACTCTACATTAAGAAGAGTGAGGCTGATTCAGACACATTCCTTCATCCAACCAGGTTCTTTGCCATGGAGATGTCTTTTGCTCTCTCAGGTCCTTCATAGCTGCCTACATCTTCTCCAGAGATCATTTCTGCATGTACTTTTGATGTTCTCAGCAGGTGGAAGATCCCATACATTCCTGTATTGTAAGACCAACACTGTCGCTGCTCCTCAGTAAAGTTAGATTGAGGGAACAGTGTATGATTAGTGTTATTAACATGTTCGATATGGGTTAGGAACCATTCTGCTGGATGAATAATGGTATTGGGAACCTGTGATATTTATAAGAATATAGAGGTGAAATATATGTACGAAAACAGAAATCTAAGTAAGATTTAAAGCCCAGAACTTCATTTGTCCCTTGATTGGGATACTTAGCGTTGAATTACATTCTGCACAGATGTTTCAGAGAAATCGATATGCAATGGCATAGGACCTTTCACCTTGGATGATTGAATGTAGAAGAGAACATCCAGTCAAAAAGTGATAGTCGGTAGGATTAGGAAGATAGTCGGTAGGTTTAGGAAGAAGAATGAGTGTAGGATTTGGAACAAAAGTTCTTTAGAAGTAGGGTATCGCTAAGGGAGTGAATGTAAATATCAGCACATGTGATGAGGAAGTCACAATGATTAACTGGGGAAAATATGTAGGAAAGCAGATATCAATAGAGACATTACAAAATCAGGCAAAGTATAAAGTGAGTGACAGGATTAGACATTTTCAACATGTTTGAGTTTGAATATATAATCTTTGGAAGAAACAAATATGTAGTCACCAATAAGATTTTCATTTGAGAGCATTAGGCAACCTGGACATGGATGTTTTTAGTAATCCATGTTCACTTTCCATTTAGGTTTTGTACAATCATAAGTGTGACCTTTGCTTTTTGTGTCCAGAATATTACTGTGATAAAATGTATATGGAGATCAGGTGACATGGGTATTTCTTCCACCATTTCTGGGAGCTATATTTTGAGGACGTATAAATTAGTATTGGGGGTACAAAGAGGTGGACCTGTGTCTATGAATATAGAGATAATTCGTGAATAGACTGTACTGTGAATAAATAATATAACTGGTTCCACTTTAAATAATGGATTGAATTGATATCTGAAACTAAGTAAGAAATCTTATATCGATATACAACCATTCATTCCAACCAGTTATACATCTAATGGTAATATTAGTGTTATGGTTTACTGTGACGGGTTTGTGCGTTTTGCTTCAAATGTGATAATGGAAATCGAAAATAATGTTTTTGGGAAGAAGTCTCATGAAAAGAGCAGTTATGAAACATGGAGGAATACATGTGTTCTCAAGCAGGAAGTGATTGAAAGTGAAACAAATGCCTATAAATTTGAGAAATTTTGATGAAACATATATGCTATGATGTGCATAAACTGAAGATAGTAATGTACCAGTGTTGAATAAAAATGAACGTCAAAATACACATCATGTCTCATAGAGTCTACTTGCATTGATGTTCAACTGGGTCAGTTACTGTAGAAATATTAGGATTTGGGGGGGAATTAATAATACAATTTATTTTAGCACTAGCATGCCACAGAATGTAGAGGAAAGATCAATGGATTTTTAGTTATAGCACTAATAATCTAACATTTAGTGACTATTTTGGATAGTCTAGAAATTACATAAGGCTATGTAACATAATTTTTTTATTTAACATTCATCAAAGCTTGGAATTTTCATAATATTTCTTCTTTTTTATTTTTTATTTTTTCAGTTGTTGATTGACCTTCATTTTGTTTATTTGTATGTGGTGCTGAGAATAGAACCATGTGCCTTACACATGCTAGAAAAGCATGTTACCACTGAGCCACAAACCCAGCCCCTCCACTTTTATCTTAACATCATACACTCATGTCCCTCTTCTTTACTCACTTTCTTCCCAATTTCCCCCTTCTCTCCCTTCCTTTTTCGTTTCCCCTCCATATCTATTTTTCTCTCATGTCATTACAAACAGTAGTATGCTATGAAATTTAAGGTTAAGACTGTTTTTTATAGTCATTCTTTTTCTTGAGAAAATCTAAAAATTATAATCACCTGATAGATATATTACAATACATTTATTACACATATGTATCTATATTCATGCATATGCATTACATATATTATATATATATATATACATATATATTTAAAAGTACTTTGATTTTCCTGTTAGAAATAATATAGACCAAGTCTTTCTTAATTCTCAATTCTTCCATAATTAACATCTTACAGTGAAAATCAAATAAATATATTTAAGTAAAAAGGTATCATTCTTATTTATCAATACTGATAATTTAAGGTTTTATATCACATTAAGCTGTAATATGGCATATTAACTCTTATGAATTAGAGAAATTTTATTTGAACAACCTATTATTTAAGGACCATATGCACTGACATTTTAAATGGCGTTCTTGTGATTTCTATTTCTATCAATTGTGTATTAATTGCCAAATACTTATTTTAGTACTTTTCATGTTCATAATTGATATAAAGTCAATTCTTTAATTCTTCTTGTAAGTAGTTACTTATTACAGTAGGGACATTATTAATAATACTACATCTTAATAAGAAAAATGGTACAAATTTATTTTCATGCAAAATTAAGAATAATTGCATGCTCTAAATGTTTGATTGTTGATACATATAATAAAGAGCTTTTGATGAGTCTCTTCCCCAGTAAAACATAAAATGCAAAGATAATGTCCAAATAAAGATAAGAAAAATACACATTATCAGCTAGAAACTATTAAATAAAAGATGAAAATAACAATCCAACACATTGTACGAACTTGTCAGATGAGGTAGTATTCTGGAAGAATAGCCTAAGACTAGATTTTGTCCATGTCAAAATATTCACGAAAAAAAATGAAGTATGAAAAGTGTAGAAAATGCTATGAATTTTTCATGAAGATTAGTGAATTATCCTTCATCTCAATTTATGTGCATTTTCTGGTAAAATAAATTTGTGATATTTACAACTACACAAAACAAAGTTTCTGCATAGCAAAATGAATACATCTGAACCCATTTTTAGCTGATTTCTTCCCACTAAATTTTAAACCTTTATTTATTTATTTATTTTTATTGGTTGTTCAAAACATTACAAAGCTCAAGATATATCATCATTCATACATTTGACTCAATTGGGTTATGAACTCCCATTTTTTCCCCAAATACGAATTGTAGAATCACATCGATTACACATTCACACTTTTACATAATGGCATATTAGTGACTGTTGTATTCTGCTACCTTTCCTATCCCCTACTATCCACCCTCTCCTCCCCTCCCATCTTCCCTCTCTACCTCATCTGCTATTGTTCAATTCTCTCCATTGTTCCCCCCCCACTTCCCCTCACAACATTTTATATGCGATTTTGTGTAACATTGAGGGTCTCCTACAATTTTCATAAGCTTTCCCTTCTCTCTCCCTTTCTCTCCCCCCATTCGTCTTTGTTTAATGTTAATATTTTCCTCATGCTCTTCCTCCCTGTTCTGCTCTTATTTGCTCTCTTTATATCAGAGAAGACATTTGGCATTTATTTTTTAAGGACTGGTTAGCTTCGCTTAACATAATATGCTCTAATGCCATCCATTTCCCTGCAAATTCTATGATTTTGTCATTTTTGTGCTGTGTAATACTCCATTGTGTATAGATGCCACATTTTTTTATCCATTAATCTATTGAAGGGCATCTAAGTTGGTTCCACAGTCTAGCTATTGTGAATTGTGCCGCTATGATCATTGATGTGGCAGTATCCCTATAGTACGCTCTGCTCTTTTAAGATCCTCAGGGAACAGTCCAGGAAGGGTGATAGCTGGGTCAAATGGTGGATCCATTTCCAGCTTTCCCAGGAATATCCATACTTCTTTCAAAATTGGCCTCACCAATTTGCAGTCCCACCAGCAGTGTACAAGTGTACACTTTTCCCCACATCCTCGCCAACACTTATTGTTGTTTGACTTCATAATGGCTGCTCATCTTACTGGAGTAAGATGGTATCTTAAGGTGGTTTTGATTTGCATTTCTCAGACTGCTAGAGATGGTGAGCATTTTTTCATGTACTTGTTGATTGATTGTATTTCCTCCTCTGTGAAGTGTCTGATTAGGTCCTCGGCCCATTTGTTGATTGGGTTATTTGTTATCTTATTGTTTAATATTTTGAGTTCTTTGTATATTCTGCATATTAGGGCTCTATCTGAAGTGTGAGGGGTAAAAATTTGTTCCCAGGATGTAGGCTCTCTATTTACCTCTCTTATTGTTTCTCTTCTTGAGAAAAAACTTTTTAGTTTAAGTAAGTCCCATTTGTTTTTTTTCTTGTTATTAATTCTTGGGCTATTGATGTCTTATTAAAGAATTTGGAGCCTGACCCCACAGTATATAGATCGTAGCCAACTTTTTCTTCTATGAGACGCAGTGTCTCTGATTTGATATCTAGCTCCTTGATCTATTTTGATTTAACTTTTGTGCATGGTGAGAGAACGGGATTCAGTTTCATTTTGTTGCATATGGATTTCTAATTTTCCCTGAACCATTTGTTGAAGATGCTATCCTTCATCCATTGCATGTTTATAGCCACTTTATCAAATATAAGAAAGTTGTAATTTTGTGGATTGGTTTATCTGTCCTCCATTCTATACCATTTGTCCACCTGTCTGTTTTCGTACCAGTACCACACTGTTTTTGTTACTATTGCTTTGTAGTAAAGTTTGAACTCTGGTATCGCTATACCTCCCGATTCACACTTCCTGCTTAGAATTTCTTTTGCTATTCTGTGTCTTTTGTTTTTCTATATGAATTTCATGATTGCTTTATCATTTCTACAAGAAATGCCATTGGGATTTTGATTGGCATTGCGTTAAACCTGTATAGAACTTTGGGTAATTTCGCCATTTTGATGAATTTAGTTCTGCCTATCCATGAACAGGGTACATTTTTCCATCTTCTAAGATCTTTTTCTATCTCTCTCTTTAGGGTTCTGTGGTTTTCACCTCTTTTGTTAGGTTGATTTCCAAGTATCTTATTTTCTTTGAGGATATTGTGAATGGAGTGGTTTTCCTCATTTCCATTTCAGAAGTTTTGTTGCTGATATACAGGAATGCCTTTGATTTATGCGTGTTGGTTTTATATCCTTCATTAATTAACTCTAGCAGTTTCTTTGTAGACCCTTTTGGGTCTGTTAAATATATTACCATGTCATCCACAAATAGCGATAATTCAAGTTCTTCTTTTCCTATTTTTATGCCTTTAATTTCTTTTGTCTGTTTAATTTCTCTGGCTAGTATTTCAAGAACTAAATTGAATAGAAGTGGTGATAGAGGGCATCCCTGTCTTGTTCCAGATTTCAGAGGGAATGCCTTCAGTTTTCTCCATTTAGGATGATCCTAGCCTGAGGTTTAGCATATATAGCTTTTACAATGTTGAGGTAAGTTCCTGTTATTTCTAGTTTTTCTAGTGTTTTGAACATAAAGGGATGCTGAACTGTGTCGAATGTTTTTACTACATCTATCGAGATGATCATATGGTTCTTGTCCTTAAGTCTATTGATGTGGTGAATAGCATTTATTGATTTCCGTATATTGAACCAGCCTTGCATTCCAGGGAAGAATCCTACTTGATCATGGTGCACAACTATTTTGATATGCTTTTGGATTCAATTCACACGGATTTCATTGAGAATTTTTGCATCCAAGTTCATTAGAGATATTGGTTGTAGTTTTCTTTTTTGAAGTGTCTTTGTCTGGTTTTGGGATCAGGGTGATTTTGGACTCCGAGAATGAATTTGGAAGAGCTCCTTATTTTTCTATTTCTTGATATAGCTTGAAAAGTATTGGTATTAATTCTTCTTTGAAGGTTTTTTTGAACTCTGCTCTATACCCATCAGGTCCAGGGCTTTTTTTGGTTGGTAGTATTTTGATGGCTTCTTCTATTTCTTCCTTTGTTTTTGGTCTGTTTAAATTGTGTGTGTCTTCCTGACGGAATCTGGGCAGATCGTATGACTTAAGAAATTTATTGATATTTTAACTATCTTCTATTTTATTGGAATATAGGGTTTCAAAATACTTTCTAATTATCTTCTGTATTTGTGTACTGTCTGTTGTGATATTGTCTTTTTCATTCCGTATGTTAGTAATTTCAGTTGTCTCTCTTCTTCTCATCCTTAGCATGGCTAAGGGCCTGTAAATCTTATTTATTTTTTCAACGAACCAACTTTTAGTTTTATCAATTTTTTCAATGTTTTTTTTTGTTTCAATTTCGTTGATTTCTGCTCTAATTTTAATTATTTCTTGTCTTCTACTACATTTGCTGTTGTTTTGCTCTTTTTTTTCTAGGTTTTTGATGTGTACTGTGAGTTTATTTATTTGTTGTTTTATTCTTTTTTTGAGGAAAGAACTCCAAAAAATGAATTTCCCTCTTAAAACTGCCTTCTTTGTGTCCCATAGATTCCAGTACGATGTGTCTGTATTGTCATTTGATTCTAAAAATATTTTTATCTCCTCCTTTATGTCTTCTGTAACCCATTGATCATTCAGTAGAATATTGTTCATTTTCCATGTGATGTAGGATTTTTCCTTCCTTCTTTTATCATTGATTTCCAGTTTCATTCCATTATGATCAGATATGGTGCATGATATTTTCTCCACGCCTTTATATTTACTAAGAGTTGCCCAATGGCATAATATATGGTCTAACTTGGAGGAGGATCCATGTGCTGCTGAGAATAAAGTGTATCCACTTGATGATGGTTGATGTATTCTATATATGTCGGTTACGTCAAGGTTATTGATTGTGCTGTTGAATTCTATAGTTTCTTTATTCAGTTTTTTATAGAGGATCTGTCTAATGGCGAGAGCGGTGTGTTGAAGTCACCCATAATTATTGTGTTGTAGTCTATTTGACTCTTGAACTTGAGGCGAGTTTGTTTTATGAGCGTTGCAGCTCAATTGTTTGGTGCATACCAATTGATAATTGTTATGTCTTGTTGGTGGATGGTTCCTTTTAACAATATATAGTGTCCTACTTTATCCCTTTTGATTAACGTAGGTTTGAAATTGATTTTATATGATATGAGTATGGCCACTCCTGCTTGCTTCCGAGGGCCATATGAGTGGTATGATTTTTCCCAACCTTTCACTTTCAGCCTGTGTATGTCTTTACCTTTCATATGAGTCTCTCGAAGGCAGCATATTGCTGGATTTATTTTTTTGATCCAGGTTACTAGCCTATGTCTCTTGATTGGTGAGTTTAGATTTTTAACATTTAAGGTTACAATTGAAATATGATTTGTACTTCCAGTCATGTTTATTTATTTATTTATTTTAATTTGGGTAGTTTTTACTTTTTGGTTTTTTTCTTACACCTTTACTGAGATACATCCCGCTGTTAGTTTTGGGCACTATTTTTCAATTCCTCTTCTTGTAGTATTTTGCTCAAAATGCTTTGCAGTGCTGGTGTTCTGTCTGCGAATTCTTTTAGCTTTTATTTATCAGGAAGGACTTAATTTCATTGTCAAATCTGAAGCTTAATTTTGTTGGATACATTATTCTTGGTTGGAATCCATTATTTTTCAGTGTTTGAAATACATTGTTCAAAGATCTTCTCGCTTTCAAAGTCTGTGATGAAAAATCAATTGTTAACCTTATTGGTTTACCCCTGAATGTTATCTGCCTACTTTCTTTCGTAGCTTTTAATATTCTCTCCTTGTTCTGTATGTTGGCTATCTTCATAATTATATGTCTTGGAGTTTGTCTATTATGGTTTTGAATGTTTGAGGTCCTGTAGGCTTCCAGGATATGGCAATCCATTCCATCTTTCATCTCTGGGAAGTTTTCTAGAATTATTTCATTTAATATGTTGTTCATTCATTCGGTTTGAATTTCTATGCCTTCTTCTATCCCGATGACTCCCAGTTTTGTTTTTTTTTATGACATCCCATATCTCTTGAATAGTTGCTCATGGGATTTAAGCATGTTTTCTGTGTTGACTATATTCTTTTCAAGTTGACAAACTTTGTCTTCATTATCTGATGTTCTGACTTCTACTTGATCTAGTCTATTTGTAATATTCTTGTTTGAGTTTTTAATTTGGTTTATAGTTTCCTGCATTTCTAGAATTACTGTATGATTTTTTAAAAGATCTCTATCTCCTGGTAAAGCTTGTTCTTTGCCATTTGAATTTGTTTGTTTAATTCATTTTCAAAATATACTTTTATCCTTAGACTTGCTGCCTCATGTCTTCTCTCTTATTCCTTTCCATCTGAGTTAGGTATGACTTAAGTTTTTTCCCTATCCCTGTTTCTGATGCTTCTAGGTTCTCCTGTAGTATTAAGTTGTCCTTCATTGTTTGTACACCTTGTTTTCCCTTGTTTTTTCATGATGTTCACGTCATTTTCCAGCTCTATTTGATTGCTGTGTTTCTGCTCTCTTCTATAGATTTGTTATGGGTTTATATATCTCTGTTTTCTCTCCTTTGTGTTGGTAGACTATGCCTGCTTAAGTGGATTCCGCTGTTAAGGAATTCTGACGGCTGAGCTCCAGTGATGTCACCTCTCTGCTGTGGTGGGCCCCAGGCTCCTTGCCGGAGTGTCCGAATTGGGTGGGTGGACTGGATTGTCTCTGGTTGGTTTCAGCTCCCGGTCGCTGGCAGGCCGGCAGTCTCCAGCCACCCAGTAGCGCGGGCAGCTTGTGGTCTGTCTTCGGCTGGTGGGTGATCTCTAGCCACACAGTTGCGCGTTCGGTCGCCGGCAGGCGCGCGTTCTCCAGCCGTCAAGACATAGCGTCAGCAGGTGGGCTGGCGCCAGCAGGAAGGTGGTCTCCAGTTGCCCAGTCACACTGGCAGTGGGCCGGCGTTCTCCAGCCAGCCAGTCAGGAGGGCCTGGCCTCTAGTCCCCTGGTTTATCCTGCTAGTCCTGATTTCTCCTGCTAGACCAGATTTCTCCTGAGTGATGCTTCTCGGCAGCTCAAACTGTTCTCTGGGTCTGCCGTTTGTTGGGTGGGGAGGGTGTCTATTGGGAACCCTGGAACTCTATTGTTTTAATTTTTTTCGCTTGCCCATCGCCCCGCACTGTCTAGACAAGTTTCATTTTTGCCGCTGATGGGAAGGGGAGATGAAGGTCAGGTGCCTCTAGTTTTCCCCCAGTCTTTATGCAGACTTGCTCTGATTATCCCTCCCCCAAAAGCCTAGGAGATATTTTATGCGAATTCCCCTCTGTATGTGAGATGAGCTGAGAAACACACACCTGTTTTATTCTTGCAATCTGTCAGGGAGTGGTGGTGGTCACTTCAGCTCTCCAAGATGGTGGCTGTTGGTTTCCTTTGTGGAGTTTCCGCTTTGGGGCATAGAAATGTACTGCTAACTTCCCCGTCTGAAATCCCGAATTCAGCTGGGAGCTCAGTGGATGCTCAGCCAGCAGGATTCCACAGAATCCGCAGCAACGTTTCTCCCTGCTTGCTGGTCGCTTCTCGGTGGTGCCTCACCATTTGTAGACACAGGGCAGGTCACGCGGATCAATCAGAATGGATCTCCAGTTGCACAAGTGGCTTGTGTTTGAGACTCAATTACCGGACCTCGGTGGTGGAAATCATTCTTCTAGGTTTCGGTAAACACCCATTTTCCTGTAAGATCCTAACAAGATAGTTTTTCATTGCTCTAACTTGTTATTCACTTGTGCAGTGGCAGGGTACACTGGGTGTGATACACTGTCTTCACAGCCATCTTGCAATGCCGAAATATTAGGATTTGGATGCACCATTTACTGAAAACTGTTTCAGTACTAGGAAAAAATATGTATTTCAGGTGGATGAATATTTCTGAGAATAATTTTTTAAAAAGTGGATTATAAATCCACATACATGAATATGAATGAATTTAGGGAGTGCAAAATAAGACACAAATATTTCATATTTTGAAAAATCTGGAGAGTATATATATATATATTTATATTTATATATATATATATATATATATATATATATATATACACACACACACACACACACACACACAGACATTAAAAACTAGCAATATATATGCCAATCGAAATTCATCATGAAATACATATCATCCACAGACCCAAAAATATTCATATACTGAACATGGATTTATGTATAATGTTGTTCAACTAGGAGGCTTACCCATAGGTTGAATTTTCAGTTCCAACAGCATTTAGGAGGAGTGATCTCTTCTCACAATTTGTATTTGCCAAGTCAGTCACCTCACAAAAATGTACGTGTGATACCAGGTACAATTCTATATGTGCATATAAAATTACATGTGCTGAATAGGCTACAGAGAAAAGGAGACAGGAATTCACATATTTGTTAACTTTCAAAACACACGGAGAACTATTTCAACAAAAAAATGACTAGATTTATAACTCCTACCCTATATAATGCAAAAGGCAATTCCAACTATACACCATGCCTCCTCTGAACTGCTTGTATTTCTATTCTGTTTTGGTTATTATTCTCTATCATATTACGATTAGTAGTCAGAGTCTAGTATGGTAGGGGTTAGAGTCAGGGATTCAGTATTTCGAATGGAAAATTGGAAAATGTATCCAATGTGTATGCAAATATGTGCCACACAAAATCTTCCCACTCCTCCAGAACAATGGCTTGACATTATCTTCGCCCCAAGTAAGACATAATTAGAGGAGAAGAATTAGAAAATCAGTTAATACTTATCTGGAATGTAATATGCTAAGAAGTTCACTACCTTGAAGGTGGTACAGGAGTTTCCAAAAGTAAGGGACAGGGTGAACACTCCATAAACATGGAACTCTGCTGGCCTAAAGACTTCTTGAGAAATTGCCTCTGAGGTTGGGCACTTGAAACATATGTTGTTATAAGGAGCTTTAGCTTCCTTTGTACTGAGATCATCAAAGCTGGGTCTGCACCTATGTGACCTGTAAAACATAGTTTCTTATTTTCCAATTAACATGAGACACCAGTCCTGAATTTGATCTTTGTAGGTAAACTGTGGCCACTGGGTTCTAAGTGTCTCCCTGTGTGGACTGTGAAGATATTTGTTCATCCTCCAGTTTTCATGGTGTTTCTTGCTGCTACAATGGGAGTTTGGTATTTGCTTCATGAAATACACGGAGTTCAACTGGGACACAGTGCAGCAGGGAGTTCTGTCACGTGTGGTATTTCAATTTCTGCAGGAGAATGCACCAACCATGCTTCTATATCACATAGCTTGCCCCATTGACCCTAGCAAATCGATTCTGAACATTGCCCTGAAACCTCTCCATATAACAACATGCCTTTACTTAGAAGGGACTGCTGGCTGCATCATGTCAGTCACAAGCCATTTGGAAGCCAATGGCAGATCCACATGGCCCCACTACAGATGTTTTATCACACACCTGCCTACCAATGCTCTAGGACCACTAATCATCAGGCTCCAACTTATTGGCATCTCTGTTTTACACAATTTTTATTAAAACCAGTCAATCAAGGCACTGTCTGTTATACTCATGATCAGCAACAGGACATCCAAAGGTTCTCCTGTGCCAGCTGGTCATGGAAATTTCAAAAATTTCATGGTATTTTTCTAGCCATATTTCAACAATGACGTTGGAGGCACTGTGAGTTTCAGTTCATTCCAGAACCATTAATCTTGACGAAGCTCATTTCAATGAAAGCTCTGGAGAAATCTCACAGGTAATGCTTCCCAAAGAATGACCAAAAGGTCAAATGAAGCCAGGCCCATTGAGTTCTACAATGTGAGGTCCATGTGTCTTTTGACTCTCAACTATGGCTGCCAAGTCTTTCAGAAGAAAATTATGTGATATCTTTGCTGTGATTCCCAGTGCTCTGTTGAAAGCCACCCTGGTCCTTGATCTCAGTTTCCAAGGGCGACTCTCATGCATGGCCTCCTAAAATCCCAACACAATTAATGGCAATACTTTTCTGAGGTCAGTTCCAGAACTCAGTCTCTAAGGGGAAAAACACCAGAGTTCATGTCAAGGTGGACCCAGTCATCTCTTCCAACCACCACACTAACAACCACAATTAAAACCAAAACACTCCCACATGGCCCTCATGTTCTTTTATATAGACACTCATCATAACCTATCGCTGGAATTTTCCACGAGGGGCGAAGCTCAAGACAGTCTCCTAAATAATCTCTCTTGCCCCTAATTTGCCTAAATTCAGGGTGGCCTGGACACAACTCCTGTGAACCAGGAGTGTTCATATAGGCCTGCTGTTAATACTTCTCTGTTTCTCCAATTTGAGGCGTATTGACTGTGCAGTTTGGATTCTTTATGTGAATTGTAGTCACGGGAAAATTCAAGCAATTATGGGCAAGCCTCTTTAGGGCTTTGAAGAAATGATTTGGCCCAAAGGATCCCTATTCTAACTTGATGGAGGTCAGGAACCTCACAGAGAATGGGGAGAGACTTCATCCACAATAACTGCACTTTTGGCCATTTTTGTTTTGGATGCACACATGTGATGTTTCTTTAGATTCTTCAGGGGTTGAGAATCTAAGCCACGGCCTCACACAGGGCCAAGAGGCTGATTCAGACACTTCCATTTCCAAAGGAATTAAGCAAAGATCCACAGGTAATGTCTTCATTTCCATTTGAACCTGTTTTCTTCAGGCTTCACAAACGAATGTCTTGAGGCAAATACCTTCCTGACATTCAGGGCAACAGAACAATAGGTAAGCAAAAGGCCCAAAGCAGGGTTTCTCCACTTAGACTATCATGGTCACACTTATATCTGAGTTTTTTGAGATGCTCGACAATTCCTTCAGCTATCCAGTACATGGCCATGTCACAGGGCTTGGAACTGCTACATATCTTCGACACAAAACCATGAGCCTATTCTGGAGAGTAGCCAGAATTCATGAAGAATGCAGGAATTTTGGAAGATACCACATGTTGCTCATCGATAAGGCAAGCTGAAATCCATTCATAAATTCGGCAGGATGAATGCTGGGAAGCTTTCTACTAGACAGGACACAACAATTGATGCATTCTGTTTTCTAATGTCTAAAACCATGGACACAGTGGGATACACAGACATAGAAACTCTTGCTTGCCAAACGACTTACTATAAACAGTTCACTCCAAATCAAACAAACCGCCTTTTCTACCTATTCTCAGAACATGAGACAAAACCACAAACCCACACCGACAACCACAGAGGCACCACCTTCTACAAAGTATGTCTGTGACTATCCAGAGTGTCTTCTGACTGGTGGGCCAACTTATGATCCCCGGAAATCACCAACTCTGTGAACTTGTCAGGAGCCAGCGGTGAGCCACTATCTGCTTTCTCAGGAAAGGCCCCTCTTCTGAGTTTTCCTGGCAGTTGGCCATCCTCATATCTGTAGGTACCATGAAAGACTGACTCTGTCCTTGGTAAATCCAAACAAGTGAGCCCACTGGGACTGGGACTGGGACAGGCTCTTGGTACCTTGCTTCCTGGATCCCAAGTACCGAGAGTTTCATGACCAAGGAAGTGAGGTGAGGTCACTTCCTTCAGGAACTGAATGAGGTCACTGCTTTGGCAACCACTTTGTCCTAACAGTTGCTTCCAAGGGTCCCATGAGATCGAGGCTTCTCCTACTTCCTGTGACACTTTCACAAGTTAGAATGGTATATGAACCATAGGCACCCAGGAGCAGCTCTCCAAACAGGACTGTTTGTGTCCATCTTCTCTACATAATGAACAGAGAGGCTGATTCAGACACAACCCTTCATCCTGACCAGGTTGTTTGCAATGGAAGATGACGTTTGCTCTCTCACGTCCTTCATGGCTGCCTACATGTTCTCCAGGGATCACTTCTTCATGGACCTTTGAGTTTTACAACAGGTGGAAGATTTTCTACATTCCTGTATTGTAAGACCAACTTGGTCCCTCCTCTTCTGTAAAGTTAGATTGAGGGAACAGTGTATGGTTAGGGTTAATAACAGGTTTGATTTGGGTTAGGAATTATTCTAATTGATGAATAATGGTATTGGGAACCTGTGATATTTATAAGAATATATAGGTGAAATATAAGTATGAAAACAATAATCTAGGTAAGATTTGAAGCCCAGAAGGGCATTGCGCTATTGATTGGGATACTTAGCTTTGATATACGTTCTGCACAGGTGTTTCAGATAAAACGATAATCAATGGCATAGGACCTTGTACCTTGGATGATTGAATGTAGAAGTGAACATCCACTAGAACAGGGATAGTCGGTAGGATTAGGAAGATATTCGATAAGTTTCAGAAGAAGACTGAGTACAGAATTTGGACCAAAAGTTCTTTAGCAATAGTGTATCGGGTAGAGAGTGAATGTAAATGTCAGCACACGTGAAGGGTCAGTCACAATGGTGAACTGGGAAAAATATTTAGGTAAGCAGACATCAATAGAGACATTAGGAAATCAGGCAAAGTATAAATTGAGTGATAGGATTAGACATTTGCAACAGGGTTGAGGTTCAAAATATAGTCTTAAGAATAAACAAATATGTAGTCACCAATAGGATTGACATTTGAGAGCATTAGGCACACTGGACATCAATGTTTTCAGTAATCTATGTTCACTTTTCATTTAGGCTTTGATACAATCATAAGTGTGACCTCTTCTTTTTGTGTCCAGAATATTACTGTGATAAAATGTATATGTAGATTAGGTGACATGAGTATTTCTTCCACCATTTCTGGGAGCAATATTTTGAAGATGAAAAAATTAGTATTGGGGTTACAAATAGATTTACTCTGTGTCTATGAACATAGAGATAATTTATGAATAGACGATACTGTGATTAAATATTATAACTTGTTCCAACTTTAAATATTCGATTGAATTGATATCTGAAAATAAACAGAAAATCGTATATTTATATGCAATCATTCATTCCAACCAGAAATACATCTAATGGTAATATTAGGGTTATGGTTTATCATGAAGAGTGTGTCAGTTTTTCTTCAAAATGATTATGGAAATCGAAAAAAAAAAAAGCGTTTGGAAAGAAGTCTCATGAAAAAACAATCAAGTAACCTGGAGGAATACATGTGTTCTGAATCAGGAAATGATTGAAAGTGAATCAAAATCCTATAAATTATTGAAGTTGTTGATGAAATATATATCCTATGATGTGTATAAACTGAACAAATAGTAATGTACCAGTGTTGAATAAAATGAACTTCATTATAGACATCATATCCAAGAGGAATCTAGTTGCATTGATGTTAAACTGGGTCAGTTACTGTAGAAATATTAGGATTGTATGCACCACTCACTGAAGTTAGTTTTCAGTACTAGAAAACAAATATGTAATTCAGGTGGATGAATATTTCTGAGAATAATATTGTGAAAAGTTGATTATAAATCCACATACATGAACATGAATGAATTTAGGTAGTATATGTAAGACACATATATTTCATATTTTGAAATATTTGGAGAGTGTATATATATATATATATATATATATATATATATATATATATATATACCCCACACACACACACACACACAACACACACACCCAGACAATAAAATGTAGCAATATATATGCCAATCGAAATTCATCATGAAGTATATATCATCCACAGATGCAAAAATATTTAATTTACTGAACATGGATTTATGTATAATGTTGTTCTACTAGGAGGCTCACCCATAGGTTGAATTTTCTGTTCCAACAGCGTTTAGGAGGAGTGATCTCTTCTCACAATTTGTATCTTCCAAGTCAGCCACCTCACAAGAATGTACATCTGAAACCAGGTAGGATTCTATATGTGCATATAAAAATACATGTGCTGAATCGGCTACAGAGAAAGGGAGACAGGAATTCACATATTTGTTAACTTTAAAAACACATGGAGAACTATTTCAATTAAAAATTAACTAGATTTATAACACCTACCCTATATCATGCAAAAGGCAAGTGCAACTATACACCATGCCTCCTCTGAACTGCTTGTATTTCTATTCTGTTTGGGTTATTTTTCTCCATCATTTTAGGATTTGTCATCAGAGTCTAGGAGGGTATGGGTTAGTGTCAGATGGCCCGGCTGGCAGGACACATCAACTTGGGTGTCGATCCTAGTTGGGGAGGAATGAAGGGACAAGAGACACGAGAGATGACAGCAAGACAGGAGTTCTGATCATGCTGCAAACTTTTATTATTCTCAGAGGGTATGTATATGCTGCGGATGGGAAAGCTCTCTTATCGGCAGTTGCTGGATGTCTTCACAGGGTGAGATAACCTCAGGATGTTTCAGGTAGACCGATGGTAGCCGGATGTCAAAAGGAGATAGATGGCTGTGGGATGTCTCCCAGGCAGGTTGTGTCCCAGGGGGCTGTTTCTTGTGTCAGTCTATTTTTTGAAGGAGAACTTCCTTCTAGCCCCTGACATCTCCCCTTTTGTTATATAAAATATTCGACCATACCTTACAGGCCATGGATTTAGGGGGTGATAGTGGCTCTGTTTCTCTAGGATGCCTTAGAATATCTCCTGATTTGAGCGAGCATCTTTCCTAGGAGATTTCGTGTTGGCTTTGGCATGTTTTTGGAGGAGACGTCTTTGAGGGGATAGCATGCCAACCGCCATGCACCAGAGCGTGTCATTCAGAGGTCTTGTGTTTGGGGATCCGTGGATCCATCCTCCTGCAGTCCTTCCTGGACCCTCCGTTATTATGGCCTAACGTGCTCATTCCAAGGGTGTGTCCTCCCCCAAGCGGAGGGGCCCATGGAGAACGAACCCTTATTGCAAGGGTAGAAGATGGTTGCTCAGAGCTGTTACTTATAGTTTTCTGTAAGAAAGAGAGATCTGTGGGGATGTAAACTTAATAAGCCTGTGAGAAGGGTTGAACATTCTTTTAAATGTTGGCAGTGCTATCTTCCATCTCCAGACCATGATAGTGGACCTGTATGGGCTTAGAAACCAAAATATTAATCTGTTCTTTAATAAATTGTACCAGCCTCTTTAAAATGCAGGGGCCTATGGACACCATTAAAAGTAAACCCAACAAAGGGACTAATATTTCTACTAATAGGGTAGAAATCCATTATGCCCAATCCAGAGGGGATTTTCAAATAGTTCCCTTTGTCTCTTTTCTGGATCTTCTTGAAGCTGCTTAATTTTAATGCGTACTATGCCTGATTTATTGGCATAAAAGCAGCATCGTTCCCCTAAGGCTAAGCAAATACCTCCCTGGTTAGCTGTCAGCAAATCTAAGCCTCGTCTGTTTTGAAGGAACACTTCTGCCAGGGAATTTATTTGGTCCTGCAAATCTTTAATGGTTCCTGATAAAGTTTGTACATAATTTATAGGTTGTTGAGACAGGCGATGGTAAGAGTGAATAGCCGTGCCTAAGCCACTGTACCTGTGCCCACAGCAGCTGTTATTCCAAGGCTGGCAATGAGTGGTAAAGCCTGTATTGCCCACCTATGTCTTTTGACTAAAGTGTCTAGGCTAGAAATTGGTAGAGGTTCATCTCCTGGGACAATAGTTATATCAGGGAGTAATAAAGCAAGAACACAACCAATGGTCCAATTCGCTGGAAGCGTGGGAAGGCCGAGTTTCCTCCACACATAAAAACTGTGCCATTGGAGGGACAAAGAGATGGGGTGGGTGAGGAATAATTTTATACTGTTGAGCAATTTCCAAAGGAAGTAAGTCGAACATCAATATCATAGGTATTATTCTGCATCGCACCTAAAAGAAATAATGTAAAAGTGCCTATAGGCTGTACTTTAAAGGGAAATCCGGGTTGGCATGTATTATCATTGTCCATGATAGAATTAATAGGAACTGCCATAGGCATGATTGCCCCTGTTGTCATGCAGAGCCAGCAATCACCAGCAAGGGTGGGGTTCGAATTATTAAGCTAGGAGAATGTAGTTTGCAAAATATCTAATGTATTGGTATCTAAACCTGGGAACTGGGATTTAGGCTACATTAAGGGATGATATGTGAGCTCAGGGATTTGGGGTTTCAAAAGTTTGATTATCTGAGGATGCTTGACAGAATAAGTGGGTCCTCCACCATCAGAGACCCCTGTAGGGGCCTTAATGGGCCAGTAGGAAGGTTTTCCGACAGTGCCTTGGCACCCAGCTGACTCTAGCTTGGTGTATTTGCCATCTCCTCCATGGTCAAAGAGAATGGGGGTATAATGAATAGTGGTCCCCCTGCTGCATGAGTTTTAGTTAGGGAGGCTTCAAAAAATTGTTCTCCCTGTTTATTAACACAAAGTGAAGCCGACGCATTACAAGAGACATGCATTGCCTGGGTATGCGTACAAGTTGCAGAACAATTTTGGAGAGCTTTACTTGTACTAGGGGGAATAATCTTTGGCTTGTTAACACATACCCATTTAGGCTGATGAACTCCTCCGAGATTATGGTCAACCTTGGCACGGAGGTAAGTCACCTTAGTCATGCAGTCAGCAGTCTGGGTCCAACTAGTGGGAGCCTCAGTCCAAAATCCTCCTTTGCATTCACGGGGGGGGGGGGTGGCAAAACGATACCCCATGATGTTGGAAATTAGAGGTCCAAGGCCTCTGTGTTCAAACCTGTTCAGCAGAAGTGCCAAATTGTTGGCTGTATCTGAAATGGAGGAAAATTTGTCCTCAGGGGAGGGCCTCCGTCCCTGGGTTGAGGTAAGTAATTTACCTATTTAACCAGGCATTCTGGTAACCATCTTGGGGATGCTTGCTCTTGGTCCAAAACACAAGCTGAGCCTCATCCCCTGATGAGGATAGGATGTGGGCGTTTTCATTTATTTGTAATGGGATTGCACCACATAACAGGTGTGCGAACAGAATTGGATGAAGGATGCCAGTGTCTGTCTGTGGCCAAATGGCCTTCACTGTCTAGGGTAAGAAAAATAAGGGCAAATAATGCATGGTTAAGGCGATCCCTGGGAATGGTAAATACAAGGGCGGAAGCTTTAAGACGGGATAGCCAAGTCTTTAAGGTAAGCTGGGCAAGTTCCACATGCCTTGGCCCTGAGTGTTGTATGGAATTTCAGTAGTATGACAAAATTGCAAGGTAGCACAAAACTGTTTAAACTTGGCACTGGTATATGCAGGACATTTATCTGTTTTAATATGTATTGGTTTACACATTACGAAAAAGGCTGAAACAAGATGAGAAAGGACATCTTTGGTAGCCTCTCAAGAATGTGGTGATGCAAAAATAAAGCCGCTGAAGGTATCTATAGAAACGTATATATATTTGGTTTTTCAAAATTCAGGAAAATGAATAACATCCATTTGCTAAATCTGATTGGGCAGTAATCCTCGGGGGTTAACGCCCAAGTGTTGAATGGGGAGGGAGACAGTGCAAGCAGGGCATGCTTTTACTATTTCTCATGCGTGTTGCCTGGTAATTTTCCAAAGTAATCGATGGCTCTGGGAATTTAGATGGTGAAGATTGTGTAACTCCATGGCCTTTTGAATGGAGCCAACAAAAATTGGAAAGATGGAACGTGTTGCTGCATCAGCTTGGGCATTACCTTGTGTTAGAGGGCTCAGAAGGTCAGAGTGTGTCATGATGTGTACTGAGGAAAATGGATGTTTTCTGGCCTGAATTAGCTGCTGAAGCTGGTAAAACAGAAAGGGGGAATTGGAAGAAGCCTTAATAGTGGGTGAAATCTCCAGAAGGGGCACAGAATGAGCAATGTAGGCACTGTCTGTATAAATATTAACAAGATTATCAAAAAACTTTATTAAAACTTGTGTTATGGAGAACAATTCCACAAACTGAGCTGACTGATAGACAGTATCAAAGGTGGTAGGCTTGTTATTGACAACAAAGACTGCACGGCCATTACTGGAACCGTCTGTAAAAAAGGTAAGGGCTTGAGGAATGGGAGCCTTTTGAGTAATTTTGGGAAAAATAAATGGATGTAACTGGACAAAATTTAAAAGGGGGTCATTGGGGATGTGGTTATGAATTGTTCCCAAAAAGCCTGATAGGGCAATATCCCATTCATCCATGTCTGTAGTAAAAATTGTAGTAAGGGTTTGGTCCTTAGTATATGGAATTAAAATATTATCAGGGTCTTTGCCAAAATGTTGTCGAGAAAGCAAACGACCTTTAAAAATAAGAGAAGCTACCTGAGCAAGATAAACAGTAATAACCTTGGAGGATGTGGTGGGTACAAGGACCAAAAGCAAGGGGCAGCCTTTATTTTTAAAATGTGGATCTCGCTGCCAAAATATTCCTGTGGGTGTATGAGGAGTGTGGAAAATAACCAGAACCAGAGGAAGGTTATAAGAAATTTGTGTAATAAACTTTTGGGCAATGGATTCTGTGGCTTGGTTTAATGCATGTCATGCCTCGGGAGTAAGCTTTTGAGGGGAGGAGGGGTGGGAATCACCTATCAAAATATCATTAAGGGGCAAAAGTACACAAGTGGGTAATTTTAAATATGTTCCTAGCAATTGAATATCCCCCAGTAATATTTGAAAATCATTAAGTGTGTGAAGATGGTCCACACATAGTTGTATTTTAGGAATTTGGATCTGATTATCTTGAAGTTTAAGGCCCAAATAGGTATAAGGGTCCTGTGTTTGAAACTTATCTGGAGCTATCTGTAGTCCCAAGGTAGTGAGGTTTTGTAAAAGTCCAAGGTCATGGGTATTAGGTGCAGCAATTAACAAATCATCCATATAATGTAAAATATAATTTTGTGCTCATCGCTCTCTCACAGGGTCTACTGCTTGAGCAACGTATTTTTGGCAAAGACTAGGGCTGTTGGCCATACCTTGGGGAAGAACCTTCCATTGAAATCTCTGCATAGGGCCCAGAAAATTAATGCGAGGGAGACTAAAGGCAAAATAGGGTCTATCCTCAGGATGTAAAGGAATGCTAAAAAAGCAATCTTTTAAGTCAATAACCATTTTACAATAGGTTTTTGGAATCGCCACTGGTGTGGGAATGCCTGGCTGTAGTGCTCCCATCGGGCACATAACTTTATTAATGGCACACAAATATTGTAAAAGGGGCCACTTGCCTGATTTTTTCTTGATAATAAAAATAGGAGTAATCCATGGTGAGGTTGAGGGCTTTACATGGCCGCCTGCCAGCCGTTCCAGCACTAACGTGGAGGCAGCCTCCAATTTTATTGGGTAAGGGGCCACTGATCCACCAACACAGGAGTCTGAGTCTCCCAAATAATTTTATCTGCATGGGGTACAGGAGGGTCAGGGACCGACACTAAAAATCTGAATACACAAGTCCACATGTATTTGTTTTTTTTATGGGTTGTATAGGCTCCACCAGTCCTTGTTTCAGTATCCCCAGGCCTGTACCAGGAACAAAATTCATAGGAAGCATTTGATGAGTCACCATGGAATTGGGACTGGCGAGAATAACTTCCAATGACTCAAAATATCTCCACCCTATACGTTAACAGCGAGGTCAGAATCAACGAAAGGAGTGACAGTTGACTTATTACCATCTTTATCAGTGCAGCTAATAGACCTTGAGCTGACCAGAGGATTTTTTATTTTCCTATCCCTTTAAGGTCAGTCAAGGATGGAGTGAGGGGCCAACCTGATGGCTAGTATTTTTGAGAAATAATTGTGGCATCAGCTCCAATATCTAGAACTCCTTGGAATTCCTTTCCTTCAGTAAGTAAGGTAAGGGTGGGTCTATTGTGAGAAATGGGTTGAACCCAATACACATCAGAGAAGCCTAAGAAGGCAGCCCCCCGAGGTAGGTTTGGGTGGTGGAAATGCCTCCTGAATCCAAGGGAAGGAGAATTAATTGTGCAAGACTTGTTCCTGCTGGGATGGCGGCAACTCCATTAATAGCAGTGGCCAGTATTTTTATTTCTTCAGTGAAATCATTATCATTAATGCCAGCGAAGACCTGAACACCTTGTATGGTAGTGGAGGCTCTTCCAAGAATAAGGGCACATGTATGAGATGGAGGGGGACCCATAATTCCAGTGGGTATTATCTGGGGCCCTTGCATTGAGTCTAATATTGTAACTGTGGTGGCACAGAGGTCCAATTTTGCGCTGCCTGGGGTGGCTAGTTGGAGGGAGGCAATTGTGGAGAAGGATTTTGTGGTAGGTTGGGAGTTTGGGAGGGAACAAACCTTATTGCTCCTGTGTTTGTCCTGGGGGATGTTGTGGCCAGGGGCTGGCCCCGCAGGGAGTTTCCCAAGAAGCAGGAAGAAATAGGCTGTCTGAGGGCATTTGTCTTAGATCTACACTCACTGCCCCAGAGATGACCTTTACCACTTCTATGGAAAAGGGTAGCTGGGGGCGGTTAAGCCCCAGTTTGAGGAGACGCTATTCCTAGGCTTTGTTTGCCTGTCGGACACCCACATGCAAAATGGCCAGGTTGTTTACAAGTAAAGCAAGTACGTGAGCCAGGAATGTGAAACGCCTTGGTAAAGGTGGCCCCTAAAGCGAGACCCATGGCATGGGCTGCACCTACGCCTGCACAGAGTCTAATAAATTCAGAAAGTTTCCCTTTATCCTTATGTGGTTGAAGAACATCCTGACATGCTGGGTTGGCATTTTCAAAGGCAAGATGTTTTACATAGGTGCTTTCACCTTCGCTTGGTTCATGCAAGCATTCCGCAGCTAGGTTAAGCCGGGGAACAAACTACCTATAAGGCTCATGGGGCACTTGTCAAATTTTTGCCAGGGAATTGGTAGCCGAGGCCTTTTGAGGGAGGTGTCACCAAGCAGGAAAACCAGCCATCTGAGTCTGCGCCAAGAGTCCAGGAGGGAAACGTGCCTGTTATTTTTAGTGTCAAAAGGCGCATTGCCCACTAGCTAAACTTAAGTCCCAGATTCAGAGGAGGCCTTAGTTAAAATTATTTGAGCAGTTTCCCGACATTGTCTTCGAAATCTGCATTCCATAACAGGAAGTCTCCAGCACTGAAGGTAGCTTGGTCTAAAAATTTCCAATCATTGGGAGTAAGCCATTGTGCGCTGTGGATTTCTAATAAAGCCAACGTGTAGGGCACAGTGGGGCCATAGTGAGCACAAGCCTTATTAAGTTTTTCAAGAAAACATAGGCTTAATTTTTTGTAGACTCTGGGTTTCTTCCTGCCCAGGGGTGAACTCCTCATCCTCTGAGTCCTGATCTCCTTGATCCATTTCCCCCGCTTCCTCCTCTTGTTCCTCATCGAAGTCTTTGACCTCAGCCTGGGCAGGCTTATCTATCTGACTGGTGGTGACTGGGAAGGTGAGAACAGGCCGATGGAGTGGCTTCGACTTTGTATTAGACCGCTGTGGGCCAGCTTGCATTGACTCCATAGCTAAGGCTAATGAAGAGAGCTCAGAGTCAAGGGAATTTAATTATTTTAAAAGTTGCATCTCTTCCCGTCTATGTTGGAAGGATGCTGGCAAGGGAGCGAGGTTAGGTAGGGGAAGTAGGGAAAAAAATATCTGGGGGGGCACTTGGCCCCTGAAGGGCCAGAGCACAAAAGGCAGGAGGGATATAGGAGGGAGGTGGATGTGTAAATCCTGTAGGCTGTGGCAGGGTCCTGAGAGGTTGCGGGTCTTCTGAATGGTAGAGAGCTGCTTCCTTCTCCAAGATAGCGTCCTTCCCAGGGGTCAATGTGTCTCTGGGATTTAAAACTGGATAAAGGTGGTTTTTAATCATTGGAGCCTTATTAATTAGGGTCGTATTTTGAGGGGGACCAGAAAGGTTCTGAGGGTCCTGGGAAGACTGAGAAGGGTCTATGTCTATACTAATGATGGGCATGCAGAGGAGGGACGAGAGGTCTTTTGCATAATCTCTTCCCCAATCCTGACAAGTTGTAAGGTACCATTGTCAAAGCGAAAACTTTTAAGAATTTCATTAATTAAGTTCCAGTAAGAAAAGGTGGTAACTGGCATTTTTTCTGGGCCAAAGGATTCATAATAATCTTTTAAACAGTCTCCTACTCTAAGCCATTTTTGCCATCAATGGTCCCTTCAAGAGGAAACCATGGACACAATGCTCCTATGTGTGAAAAGAAAAATTTTAACTCCTTTTTCTTAACATGTGCCCCCCATGTCTTGAAGAACTCCTTGAGGCCTGAAATAAACAAATCATATGACGATACTGCTTGTCACATGGTGGGTCACTCACCGTGCATCATTCCCACCCTCCTCCTGGATATGTCTTCGGGTGGTGTCTGCTGAGACGATCGCGGGCTCCTCTTGACCAAGTCTTCCAGGAGGAAGGGGTTCCCCCTCAGTCAATGGCTTGAGCCCCAGTCGGTGGGCGCCAGATGTCCCGGCCGGCAGGACACATCAACATGGGCAGCGAACCTAGCTGGGGAGGAATGAAGGGACAAGAGACACGAGAGATGAGAGCAACACAGGAGTTCTGATCAAGCTGCAAAATTTTATTGTTCACACATGGGTATTAAAATGCTGGATTTGGGAAAACTCTCTTATCGGCAGTTCCTGGATGTCTTCACAAGGTGAGATAACTTCAGGATGTTTCTGGAAGAAAGATGGCCACAGGATGTCTCAGGGACACATATGGCTACAGGATGTCTTCCAGACAGGATGTCTCCTGGTGGCTGTTTCTTGTAAGTGTCAGGCTGTTCTTTGAAAAAGAATTCCTTCTACCCTTGACAGTCAGGGATTCAGTATTTCGAATGGAAAATTGGAAAATGAATCCAATGTGTAGGCAAATATGTGCTACCCAAAAATCTTCCAACTCTCATTCAGAACAATGCCTTGACATTTCCTTCACCCCAAGTAAGACACAATTAGAGGAGAAGAGTTAGAAAATCTGTGAATACATATCGGTAATGGAAAATGCTCAGGAGTTCACAACCTTCGAGGTTGTAGAGAAGTTTCAAAAAGTAAGGGACAGGGTAAAAACTCCAAAAACATGGAGCTCTGCTGGCCTAAAAACTTTTTGAAAAACTGCCTCTGAGGTTGGGCACCTGAAATATATGTTGATGACAGGAGCTTTAGCTTCCTTTATAGTGAGACCATCAAAGCTGGGTCTGCATCTATATGACCTGGAGGACATGGTTTCTTTTTTTCCTATGAACATGAGGCAGCAGGGCTGAATTCTCTCTTTATAGGTAAACTGTTGCCACTGGGGGCTAAGTGTCTTCCAGTGTGGACTGTGAAGCCATTTGGTCATCCTCCAATTTTCGTAGTGTTTCTTGCAGCTGCACTGGGAGTTTGGTATTTGCTTCACAAAATACGAGAAGTTCAACTGGGACACAGTGATGGAGGGAGTTCTGTCACGTGTGGTGGGTAAGGGTCTGCAGGAGAATGCACCAACCTGGCTTATATCCCACATAGCTTGCCCCCTTGACCATAGCAACCTGATTCTAAACATTGCCCTGCAACCTCTCCATATAACAAGATGCCTTTACATACAAGGGTATGGGGGCTGCACCATATCAGTCACAAGGCATTTGGAAGCCAATGGCATATCCACATCACCCCACCACAGATGTTTTAACACACACCTGCACACCACTGCTCTAGGCCGACTACTCATCAGGCTCCAAGTTACTGGCATCTCTGTTCTATACCATTTTCATGAAACCCAGTCAATCAAGGCACTGTCTGGTACACTCATGATCAGCAATAGGACACCCAAAGGTTCTCCAGTGCCACCAGGTGATGGGAATTTCCAAACTTTAATGATATTTATCTAGGCATTTTTCATGGATGAAGTTGAAGGCACTGTGGGTTTCAATTAATTCAGGAACCATAAAATGGAGAAGAAGCTCATTTCAATGAAAGCTCTGGAGAATTCTAACAGGCAAGGCTTCCCAAAGACAGGCTAAAAGGTCACATTAAGCCAGGCATTTGAGGTCTACAATGTGAGGTCCATGTGTGTTTTGACTTGCAACGATGGCTGCCAAGTCTTTAAGAATAAAATCATGTGATGTCCTTCCTGAAATTTCCAGTGCTCTTCCGAAAGCCTCCCTGGGCCTAGATCTCAGTTTCCAAGTGCGACTCTCATGTGTGGCCTCCTAAAATCCCAACACAATACATGCCAATACTTCTTTGAGGTCAGTTCCAGAACTCAGTCTCTAAGGGGAATCACATAAGTGTTCAAGCCCAGGTGGACATAGTCATCTCTTCCAACGGCCACAAAAATGACTACAATTAAAACCAAAACACTCCCACATGACACACCTGATGCAAAGACCTTCCTGACTTTCAGGGCAACAGAAGAATAGGTAAGCAAAATGTCCAAAGCAGGGTTTTTCCACTGAGTCATTACTGGTCACACTGATATCTGAGCTTTCTGAGATGCTCGCCATTCCCTTCAGCTATCCAGTACATGGCCATGTCACAGAGATTTGAGGAGGTACATATCATGGACACAAAACCATGAGCCTATTCTGGAGAGTGCACACAATTCAGGAAGAAAACAGGAACTTAAGAAGTTAGCAGGTGTTCCCCATTGATAAGTCAAGCCACAGTCCATTCATGAATTGGGCAGGATGAAAGCTGAGAAGCTTTCTACTAGACAGGACTCACCCATTGATGCATTTTCTTTTCTAATGTCTACAACCAGGGACACCTTGGTATAAACAGACATAGAAACACTCGCCTTGTCAAATGACTTACTAGAAACAGTTCCCTCCAAACCAAACAAACCGCCATTCCTACCTATTCTCAGAATATGAGACAAAACCACAAACCCACACCGACCCCCACAAAGACACATCCTTCCCCCAAGTAGGTCTGTGACTATCCGGAGTGTCCTCTGACTGGTGGGCCATACTATGTTCCAATGAAATGGCCTGTCCTGTGTCAGATCTGGTCTCCTTGGCCAACTCTGTGAAGTTGTCAGGAGCCAGCAGTGAGCCACTACCTACTTTCTCAGGAAAAGCCCGTCTTCAGAGCTTTCCTGGTTTTGGCTGTCCTCACATCAGTAGGTACCAAGAATGACTGACTCTGTCCTTGGTAAATCCATACAAGTGAGACCACTGGGATTGGGACTGCCTCTTGGTGCCTGGCTTTTTGGATACCAAGTTCAGAGAGTTCCATCAACAAAGAAGTGAGGTGAGGTCACTTCCTTAAGGAACTGAATCAGATCACTGCCTTGGTAACCACTTTGTCCTAACAGTTGCTTCCAAGACGACCATGAGATGGAGGCTGCCCCTACTTTCTGTGACACTTTCACAAGGTAGAATGGTATATCAACCATAGGCACCTAGGAACAGCTCTCCACACCAACCTGGTTTGGTCCATCTTCTCTACAATAAGAAGAGAGAGGCTGATTCATAAACAACCCTTCATCCTGACCAGGTTGTTTGCCATGGATGCTAACTTTTGCTCTCTCAGGTCCTTCATAGTTGTTTACATCTTCTCCAGGGATCATTTCTGCATGGACCTTGAGGTTCTCAGGAGGTGGAAGATCCCCTATATTCCTGTATTGTAAGACCAACTCTGTCCCTGCTCTTCTGTAAAGTTAGATTGAGGGAACAGTGTATGGTTAGGGTTAATAATATGTTCAATTTGAATAAGGAATCATTCTGCTGCATGAATAATGGTACTGGGAACCTGCGACATTTATAAGTATATATAGGTGAAATATATGTATGAAAACAGAAATCTAAATAAGATTTGAAGCGCAGAATGGGGATGGGCCCTTGATTGTGATACTTAGCGTTGAATTATGTTCTGCACAGATGTCTGAGATAGATCGATATACAATGGCATTAGACACTGTACCTTGTATTATTGAATGTATAAGAGAACATCCAGTCAAAAAGGGATAATGGGTAGGATTAGGAAGATAGTCAGTAGGTTTAAGAAGAAGAGTGAGTATAGGATTTGGAAAAAAAGTTCCTTAGCAATAGGGTTTGGATTAGAGTGTGAATGTAAATGTCAGCACAATTGAAGAGTCAGTCACAATGATGAACTGTGGAAAGTATGTAGGAAAGCTGATATAAATAGAGACATTATGAAACCAGGAAAAGTATAAAGTGAGAGATAGGATTAGATATTTTCAACAGGGTTGAGTTTGAATATATAAACTTAGCAAGAAACAAATATGTTGTCACAAATAGGATTGACTTTTGAGAGCATTAGCCAAACTTGACATGGATGGTTTTAGTAATCCATGTTCACTTTACATTTAGGCTTTGGTGCAAATATAAGTGTGACCTTTTCTTTTTGTGTCCAGAATATTACTGTGATGAAATGTATATGTAGATCAGATGACATGAGTATTTCTTCCACCATTACTGGGAGCAAAATTTTGAAGACGTATAAATTAGTATTGGGTTTACAAAGAGGTGTACCCTGTGTCTATGAATATAGAGACAATGCATGAATAGACAATAGTGTGAATAAATAATATAACTGGTTCCACTTTAAATAATGGATTTATTTGATATCTGAAAATATATAAGAAATCTTATATTGATATACAATCATTCATTCCAACCAGTTATACATCTAATAGTAATATTAGGGTTATAGTTTATCATGAAGGGTGTGTGAGTTTTGCTTCAAATATGATTATGGAAATCGAAAATAATATGTTTGGAATGAAGTCTCATAAACAAACCAGTCAAGAAACATGGAGGATTACATGTGTTCTAAAGCAGAAAATGATTGAAAGTGAAACACATGCCTATAATTTTGCTAACGTATGGATGAAATATATATCCTATAATGTGCATAAACTGAAGAAATAGTAACATACCAGTGGTGAATAAGAATGAACATCAAAATACACATCATGTCCCATAGGAATCTACTTGCATTGATGAGAAACTGGATCAATTATTGTAGAAATATTAGGATTTGTATCCACCATTCACTGAAGTTAGTTTTCATTTCTAGGAAAAAAATATGTATTTCAGGTGGATGAATATTTCCGTGAATAATCTTGTGAAATGTTAACTCTAAATCCACATACATGAATATGAATGAATTTAGGGAGTTTATAATAAGACACATATATTTTATATTTTAAAAAAATTTAGAGTATATATATATATATATATATATATATATATATATATATATATATATATACACACACACACACACACACACACAGACATTAAAAATTAGCAATACATATGCCAATCGAAATTCACCATGAAATATATATCATCCACAGATCCAAAAATATTCATTTTACTGAACATGGATTTATGTATAATGTTGTTCAACTAGGAAGCTCACCCATAGTTTGAAATTTCAGTTTCAACAGCGTTTAGGCAGAGTGATCTATTCTCACAATTTCTATCTGCCAAGTCAGCCACCTCACAAGAATGTACCTGTGGTACCAGGTAGAATTCTATATGTGCATATAAAAATACATGTGCTGAATAGGCTACAGAGAAAGGGTGACAGGAATTCACATATTTGTTAACTTTAAGTACACATGGAACTATTTCAGTTAAAAATTAACTAGATTTATAACACCTACACTTTATCATGCAAAAGCCAAGTCTAACTATACACCATGCCTCCTCTGAAATGTTTGTATTTCTATTCTGTTTGGGTTATTTTACTCCATCATATTAGGATTAGTAGTAAGAGTCTATTAGGGTATGGGTTAGTGTCAGTTATTAAGTATTTCAAATGGAAAATAGGAAAATGAATCCAATGTGTATGCAAATATGTGCTACAAAAAATTTCCACTTTCATCCAGAAAAATGCCTTGACAATATCTTTGCCCCTAGTAAGACACAATTAGAGAAGAAGAGTTAGAAAATCTGTGAATACATACCTGGAATGGAAAATGTTCAGGAGGTGGTAGAGGAGTTTCCAAATGTAAGGGACAGTGTAAACACTCCACAAACATGGAGCTATGCTGGCATTAAGACTTCTTGAGAAACTGCCTCTGAGGTTGGGCACTTGAAGTATATGTTGTTGTCAGGAGCTTTAGCTCCCTGTGTATGGAGACCATCAAAGCTGGGTCTGCATCTATGTGACCTGGAGGATATGGTTTCTTATTTTCTAATGAACATGAGGAAGCAGTGATGAATTCTCTCTTTGTAGATAAACTGTGGCCACTGGGGGCTAAGTGTCTCCCTGTGTGGACTTTGAAGCCATTTGGTCATCCTCCAATTTTCGTGGTGTTTCTTGCAGCTGCACTGGGTGTTTTGTATTTGCTTCACAACATACAAGGATTTCAAATGGGTCACAGTGCTGGTGGGAGTCCTGTAAGGTGTGGTGGGTCAGGGTCTTCAGGAGAATGCACCAACCAGGCTTCTATCCCACATTGCTTGCTCCCTTGACCATAGCAACCTGTTTCTGAACATTGCCCTGAAACCTGTCTATATAACCAGATGCCTTTTCATATAATTTTCTGCTGGCTGCACCAAATCAGTCACAAGCCATTTGGAAGCCAATGACACACCCACATGGCCACACCACAAATATATTATCAGACAACTGCACACCGCTGCTCTAGGCTCACTACTCAGCAGGCTCCAACTTACTGGCATCTCTGTTCTACACCATTGTCAAGAAATCCAGTCAATCAAGGCACTGTCTTGTACACTCATGAGCAGCAATAGGACATCCAATGGTTCTCCAGTGCCACCTGGTCATTGGGAATTTCAAAAATTTCATGGTATTTATCTATCCATTGTTCAAGAATGAAGTTGGAGGCACTTTGGGGTTTCCATTCATCCAAGAACCATGAAATGGTGAGGAACCTCATTTCAATGAAAGCTCTGGAGATCTCTCACAGGCAAGGCTTCCCAAAGAGTGGTCAAAATGTCACATGCAGACAGGCCCATTGAGGTCTAAAATGTGAGGTCCATGTGTGTTTTGACTCTTAACTATAGCTGCCAACTCTTTCAGAATAAAATCATGTGATATCCTGGCTGAGATTCTCAGTGCTCTGTGGAAAGCCACCCAGGGCCCAATCTCAGGTTTCAAGGGTGACTCTCATGCGTGTCCTCCTACAATCCCAACACAATTAATGGCAATACTTCTCTGAGGTCAGATCGAGAACTCAGTCTCGAAGGAGAATCACACCAGAGTTCAAGCCCATGTGGACCAAGTCATCTCTTCCAACCGCCACACAAATGACCACAATTGAAACCAAAACTTTCCCACATGACCCTCATCTTCTTCCATATAGACACTCATCATAAACTCTTGCTGGAGGTTTCCATTAGGAGCGCAGCCCAAAACAATGTCCAAAATATGCACCCTTGCCCGTCATTTGCCTAAAGTGAGCTTGGCCTTGACACCCTTCCTGTAAACCAGGAGTGATCAAATAGGCCTGCCTTTAATACTGCTCTGCTTCTCCAATTTGAGGCCTACTGACTGTCAGGTATAGATTCTTTATGTGATTTGGCATCATGGGAGAACCCAAGCACTTGTGCAGGAGTTCAAAGAACTCATTTGACCCAGAGGATCCTATTCTCACTTGATGGAGGTCAGGAACCTAACAGAGGAAGGCAGGAAACTTCATGCACAATGACTGATATTTTTACCATTTTTGTTTTCAATACACACATGGGAACTTTCTTTATATCCATCAGGTGCTGAGAATCTAATCCATAGCCTGACCCAGAGCCAAGCGGCTGATTCAGGCACATCCCTTTCGAAAGCAATTAAGCAAAGCACCACAGGTGATGCCCATTCATTTGCATTTAAAAACTGTTTATTTCAGGCTTCAAAAAGGAGTGGTCTGAGGTAAGGACCTTCCTGACATTCAGGGCAACAAAAAAATATGTAAGCAGAAGGCCCAAAACAGTGTTTCTCCACTGTGACTTTCTTGGTCACACTGATATCTGAGTTTCCTGAGATGCTCGCCATTCCATTCAGCTATCCAGTACATGGCCATGTCACAGAGCTTGGAGGTGTTACATATCTTGGACACAAAACCATGAGCCTATTCTGGGTAGTGGCCAAAATTTAGGAAGAAAACAGGAACTTAGGACGATAGTAGGGGTGGCCCATCCATAAGGCAACCTGCAGTCCAGTCATAAGTTGGGTAGGATGAATGCTGGAAAACTTTCTTCTAGACAGGACATATCCATTGATGCATTCTCTTTTCTCATGTCTAGAACCACGGACACAGTGAGATACACAGATATAGAAACACTCACCTTTTCAAACGACTTTTTAGAAACAGTCCACTCCAAACCAAACAAACCGCCTTTCCTACCTATTCTCAGAACATGAGACAAAACCAGAAACTCACACCCACACCCACAAAGGCACTTCCTTCCCCCAATATGTCTGTGATTATCGGGAGTGTCCTCTGTCTGTGGACCATATTGTTACCCTGAACTGGCCTGCCCTGTCTCAGATCTGGTCTCCGTGGCCAAATCTGTGAAGTTGTCAGGAACCAGCGATGACCAACTACCTGCTTTCTTAGGAAAGGACCCTCTTCAGAGCTGTCCTGGCATTTGGCCATTCTCACATCAGTAGGTACCAAAAAAAGACTCTCTGCCCTTGGTAAAACCAAACATGTGATCCTACTGGGACTGTGACTGGGACTGGCTCTGGATGCCTGGCTTCCTTGATCCCAAGTTCAGAGAGTTCCATCACCATGTAAGTTAGGTGAAGTCACTTTCTTCATGAAATGAATGAGGTCACTGCCTTGGCAACCACTTTGTCCTAGCAGTTGCTGCCAAGGGTCCCATGAGATGGAGGCTGTTCCTACTTTCTGTGACACTGTCACAAGTTAGGATGGTATATCAACCATATGCACAGGGGGAACTTCTCTCCATACAGGCATGCTTTGGTCCATCTTCTCTACATTAAGAAGAGAGAGGCTGATTCAGACACATCCTTTCATCCTGTCCAGGTTCTTTACCATGTCAGAAGACTTTTGCTCTCTTTGGTACTACATAGCTGCCTACAACTTCTCCAAGGATCATTTCTGCATTGACCTTTGAGGTTCTCAGCAGGTGGAAGATCCCCTACATTCCTGTATTGTAAGACCAACTCTGTCCCTGCTCCTCTGTAAAGTTAGATTGAGGGAACAGCGTATGGTTAGGGTTAATAACAGGTTCGATTTCGGTTAGGAATCATTCTCAGGGATGAATAATGTTATTGGGAACCTGATTTATTTAAAAGAATATAAAGGTGAAATATAAGTTTGAAAACCCAAATCTATGTAAGTTTTGAAGCCCAGAAGTGTATTGGGCCCTTGGGTAGGATACTTAGCTTTGAATTATGTTCTGCACAGATGTCTCTGATTAATCGCTATACAATGGCATAGGACCTTTACCTTGGATGATTGAATGTTGAAGAGAACATGCAGTCAAAAAGGGATAATCGGTAGGATTAGGAAGATAGTCAGAAGGTTTAGAAAGAAGAGTGAGTATAGGATTTGGACCAAAAGTTTTTTAGCAATAGGGTTTCGGGTAGAGAGTGAATGTAAATGTCAGCACATGTGAAGAGTCATTCACAATGATGTACTGGGGAAAATATGTATGAAAGTAAATATCAATTGAGACAAAAGGAAATCAGGCAAAGTATAATGTGAGTTATAGGATTAGACATTTTCAACAGGGTTGAGGTTGAATATATAATCTTAGCAAGAAACAAATATGTAGTCACAAATTGGATTGACATTTGAGAGCATTAGGCAACCTGGACATGGATGTTATTACTAATCCATGCTCACTTTCCATTTAGGCTTTGGTACAATCATAAGTGTGACCTTTGCATTTTGTGTCCATAATATTACTGTGATAAAATATATATGTAGATCAGGTGACATGAGTATATCTTCCACCATTTCTGGGAGCAATATTTTGAAGACGTATAAATTAGTATTGGGGGTACAAAGAGGTGTACCCTGTTTCTATGAATATACAGATAATGCATGAATAGAACATACTCTGAATCAAACATATACTCATTCCACTATAAATAATGAATTGAATTGATATCTGAAAATATACAGGAAATCAAATATTGATATACAGACATTCATTACAACCAGTTATACATCAATGATAATATTAGTATTAGGATTTTCATGAAGAGTGTGTGAGTTTCGCTTCAAAATTGATTTTGGAAATCGAAAATAATGTGTTTGGAAAGAAGTCTCATGAAAAGACCAGTAAAGCAACATGGAGGAATACATGTGTTCAGAAGCAGGAAGTGATTGAAAGTGAAACAAATTCCTATATATTTTTGAAATTTTGGATGAAATATATATACTATGATGTGCATAAACTGAAGAAATAATAATGTCCCATTGTTGAATAAATATGAATGTCAAAATATATATCATGTCCCATAGGAATCTGCTTGCGTTGATGTTAAACTGGGTCAGTTACTGTAGAAATATTAGGATTTGTATACACCATTCACTGAAGTTAGTTGTCAGTAATCGGAAAAAAATATGAATTTCAGGTGGATGAATATTTTAGAAAATAATCTTGTGAAAAGTTGATTATAAATCCACATAAATGAATATGAATGAATTTAGGGAGTGTATAATAAGTCACATATATTACATATTTTGAAAAATCTGGAAAGTATATATATATATATATATATATATATATATATATATATATATATATATATATATATATACAGAGAGAGAGAGAGACATTAAAAACTAGCAATGTATATGCCAATCAAAATTCATCATGAAATATATATCATACACAGATCCAAAAATATTCATTATACTGAACATGGATTTATGTATAATGTTGTTCAACTAGAAAGTTCACCCATAGTTTGAAATTTCAGTTCCAATAGCATTTACGAGGAGTGATCTCTTCTCACAATTTGTATCTGCCAAGTCAAACACCTCACAAGAATATACGTGTGGTACCAGGTAGAAATCTATATGTGCATATAAAAATACATGTGCTTAATAGGCTACAGAGAAAGGGAGAAAGGAATTCACATATTTGTTAACTTTAAAAACTCATGGAGAACTATTTCAAAAAAAATTTGCAAGATTTATAACTCCTACCCTATATTATGCAAAAGGCAAGTCCTAGTATACACCTTGCCTCCACTGAACTGCTTGTACTTCTTTTCTGTTTTTTGTTATTTTTCTCCATCATATTAGGATTAGTAGTCAGAGTCTAGTTGGAAATTGGTTAGGGTCAGAGATTCAGTGTTTTGAAGGGAAATTGAAAAATGTATCCAATGCCTATGCAAATACGTGCTACCCAAAATCTTCCCACTCTCATCCAGAACAATGCATTGACATTATCTTTTACCAAAGTAAGACACAGTTAGAGGAGAAAAGTTAGAAAATCTGTGAATACATATCTGGAATGGAATATGCTCAGGAGTTCACAACCTTGGAGGTGGTAGCAGAGTTCAAAAAAGTATGGCAAAAGGTAAACACTCCTCAAAGATGGAGCTCTGCTGGCCGAAAGAATTCTTGAGAAACTGCCTCTGAGGTTGGTCACTTGAAATATATGTTGTTTTCAGGAGATTTAGTTCTTTTGTAGAGAGACCATCAAAGCTGGTTCTGCATATATGTGACCTGTAAGACATGGTTTCTTATTTTTCATTGAACATGTGGCAGCAGTGCTGAATTCTTTTTTTGTAGCTAAACTGTGGACACTGGGGCTAAGTTTCTCCCTGTGTTAACTGGGAAGACATTTGTTCATCCTCCATTTTTAGTGGTGTTTCTTGCTGCTGCATTGGGAGTTTGGTATTTGCTTCACGAAATAAAGGAGTTCAATTGGGACACATTGCTGGAGGGAGTTTAGTCACGTGTGGTGGGTGAGGGTTTGCAGGAGAATGCAATAACCAGGCTTCTATCCCACATAGCTTGCCCCCTTGATCATAGCAACCTGATTCTGAACATCTCCCTGAAACCTCTCCATATAACAAGATGCCTTTACCTATTGGGTCTGTTGGCTGTAACCATATCAGTCACAAGCCATTTGGAAGCCAATGGCAGATCCACGTGGCCCCACCACAGATGTTTTGTCACACATCTGTCCACCACTGCTCTAGGCCCACTAATCATCAGGCGACAACTAACTGGCATCTCTGTTCTTCACCATTTTCATGAAACCGTGTCAATCAAGGCACTGTCTGGTATACTATGATCAGCATCAGGACATCCAAAGGTTTTCCAGTGCCACCTCGTCATGGAAATTTCAAAAATTTCATGGTACTTATCTAGCCATTATTCAAGGAAGAAGTTGTAGTCACTGTGGGTTTCAATTCATTCAGGAACCATTAAATGTTAAGGAAGCTCATTTCAATAAAAGCTCTGGAGAACAATCACAGGCAAGGCATCACAAATAGTGGCCAAAAGGTCACATGAAGCCAGGACCATTGAGGTCTACAATGTGAGGTCCATGTGTGTTTTGACTCTCAACTATGGCTGCCAAGTTTTTCAGAATAAAATCATGTGATATCCTGGCTGAGATTCTCAGTGTTCTGTGGAAAGCCACCCTTGGCCTAGATCTCAGTTTCAAAGGGCGACTCTCATGCGTGGCCTCCTAACATCCCCACACAATCCATGGCAATACTTCTCTGAGGTCAGTTATACAACTCAGTCTCTAAGGAGTATTACACCAGAGTACAAGCCGAGGTGGACCCAGTCATCCCTTCCAACTGCCACACAAATGACCAAAATTAAAACCAAAACATTCCCACATGGCCCTCATCTTCTTCCACATAGACCCTCATTATAACCTCTGGCTGGAGATTTCCATGAGGGGTACAGCGCAAGAGAGTGTCCAAAATAAGCTCCCTTGGCCCTCATTTGCCTAAAGTCAGGGTGGCCTGGACACCATACCTGTGAACCAGGAGTGATCAAATAGGCCTGCCATTACAACTGCTCTGCTTCTCCAATTTGAGGCCTACTGACTGTTGGGTTTAGATTCTTTATGTGAAGTGGAATCATGAGAAAACCCACGCACCTCTGCATGGCTTTGAAAAACTCATTTGACCCAAAGGATCCCTATACTTCCTTGATGATTGTCTGCAACCTAATAGAGGAAGGAGAGAGACATCATCCACAATGACTGAATTTTGCCATTTTGGTTTTGGATGCACACATGGGATCTTTCTTTATATCCATCAGGTGCTGAGAATCTAAGCCACAGCCTCACACAGGGCCAAGAGGCTGATTCAGACACATCCCTTTCAAAGCAATTAAGCAAAGAGCCACAGGTGATGCCCAATCATTTCCATATGAAAACTGTTTTTTTCATGCTTCACAAAGGGGTGGCCTGAGGCAAAGACCTTCCTGTCATTCAGTGAAACAGAAAAATAGGTAAGCAAAAGGCACAAAACATGGTTTCTCCACTGAGACTTACCTGGTCACACTGATATCGGAGTTTTCTAAGATGCTCGCCATTACCTTCAGCTATTCAGTACATGGCCATGTGACAGAGCTTGGGGTGGTACCTATCTTGGACACAAAACCATGAGACTATTCTGCAGATTGGTCAGAATTCAGGAAGAAATCTGAAACTTAGGAAGATATTAGGTGTTGCCCATCGATAAGGCAACCTGCAGTGCAGTCATAAATTGGGCAGGATGAATGCTGGGAAGCTTTCTACTAGACAGGACACATTCATTGATGCATTCTCTTTTCTAATGTCTACAACCACGGATACAGTGTTATACACAGACATAGAAACACTTGCCTTGTCAAACGACTATCTAGAAACAGTCCACTGCAAACCAGACATACCAGCTTTTCTACCTATTCTAAGAAAATGAGACAAAACCACAAACTCACACCCACAAACACAAAGGCACCTCCTTCTCCAAGTAAGTCTGTGAATATCCAGAGTGTCCTCTGACTGGCAGGCCCTACTATGTTCCCCCGAAATGGCCTGTACTGTGTCAGATCTGGTCTCCTTGGCCAACTCTGTGAAGTTGTTAGGAGCCAGCGGTGAGCCACTACCTAGTTACTAAGGAAAGGCCCGTCTTCAGAGCTCTCCTGGCATTTGGCCATCCTCACATCAGTAGGTACCAAAAAAGACAGAATCTGTCATTAGTAAAACTAAACAAGTGAGCCCACTGAGACTGGGACTAGGACTGGCTCTGGATGCCTGGCTTCCTGGATCCCAAGTTCAGAGAGTTCCATCACCAAAGAAGTAAGGTAGGTCACTTCCTTCAGGAACTGAATAGGTCAATGCCTTGGCAAACACTTTGTCCTAATAGTTGCTTCCAAGGGTCCCATGAGATGGAGGCTGCCCCTACTTCCTGTGACACTGTCACAAGTTAGAATGGCATATCAACCATAGACACACGGGAACAGCTCTCCACACAGACCTTGTTTGGTCCATCTTCTCTACATTAAGAAGAAAGAGGCTGATTCAGACACACCCCTTCATCTTGACAAGGTTGTTTGCCATGGAAGATGACTTTTGCTCTCTCAGGTCCTTCATAGCTGCCTACCTCTTTTCCAGGGATCATGTCTGCATGGACCTTTGAGGTTCTCAGCAGGTGGAAGATCCCCTACATTCCTGTATTGTAAGACCAACTCTGTCCCTGCTCTTCTGTAAAGTTAGATTGAGGGAACAGTGTATGTTTAGGGTCAATAACATGTTGGATTTAGTTTAGGAATCATCCTGCAGAATGAATAATGGTATTTGAAACTGCGATATTTACCAGAATATATATGTGAAATATAAGTGTGAAACCAGAAATCTAGGTAACATTTGAAGCCCAGAAGAGCATTGGACCCTTGATTGTGATACTTAGCATTGAATTGCATTCTGCACAGAGGTCTCAGATAGATCAATATACAATGGCATAGGACCTTGTACCTTGCTTGATTTAATGTAGAAGAGAACAACCAGTCAAAAAAGGATAGTCGGTCGGATTAGGAAGATATTCGGTAGGTTTACAAAAAGAATGAGTATAGGATTAGGAACAAAAGTTTATTAGCAATAGGTTATCGATTAGAGTGTGAATGTAAATGTCAGCACATGTGAAGAGTCAGTCACAATGATGAACTGGGGAAAATATGTAGGAAACAGAAATAGAGCCATAATGAAATCAGGCAATGTATAAAGTGAGGGATAGGATTAGACATTTTCAGTAGGGTTGAGTTTGAATATATAATCTTAAGAAGAAACAAATATGTAGTCACCAATAGGATTGACATTTGACAGCATTAGGCAACATGGACATGGATGTTTTTAGTAATCCATGTTTACTTTCCTTTTAGGCTTTGGTACAAACATAAGTGTGACCTTTGCATTTTGTGTTCCGAATATTTCTGTGATTAAATGTATAAGTAGATCAGGTGACATGAGTATTTCTTCCACCATTTCAGGGAGCAATATTTTGAAGACGTATAAATTAGTATTGGGGGTATAAAGAAGTGTACACTGCGTCTATGAATATAGAGATAATGCATGAATAGACCATTCTGTGAATAAATAATATAACTCTTTTCACTTTAAATAATGGATTGAATTTTTATCTGAAAATATATAAGAAATCCTATATTGGTATGCAATCATTAATTCCAACCAGTTATACATCTAATGGTAATATCAGAGTTATAATTTATCATAAAGTTTATGTGAGTTTTGCTTCAAAAGTGATTATGGAAATTGAAAGTCATGTGTCTTGAAAGAAGTCTCATGAAAAGACCTGTCAAGAAACATGGAAGAATACATGTGTCCTGAAGCAGGAAGTGATTGAAAGTGAAGCAAATTCCTATTAATTTGCGAACTTGTGGGGAAATCTTAAGAGCCCCTCCCAACTCTCCCTTGAGCGCGATATCCAGACCGAGGGAATTAGGAGTGGCACGGGACTCGTGGTGCAGACCTCCAGGCCACCGCTCCCACCACTGCTGAAAACTGAAGTTTCTTGCTCCAGCTTCCGGGGGCATGGCTTCCGGAGTGCAAGCAAATTCGCTGGGGGTTCTCAGGCCTAAGCTCTAAAAACTTAGGGTCTGAGGGAGACAAACAGGGAGATTGTGCCCAGGCGTTCATGAAAACAGGGCTCCTAGGAGCAGCAGACCTGGCATGTAGCCAGTATTGTGGTGAGTGTCACAGGTGAGTGGGGCCTGGCTTGAGGAAACACAAAAGAAGGCCCTAGGCACTCAGGATTGGACACCCACCCAGTGTGGGAGGAATAGCTGCTGCACAGTGATTGGTTCCCACCTATTGAAAGGAGAAGCTTGGCCCAGTGGGCACAGCTCTACCTAATGGAAAAAAAAGTTTATTGCAATCTATGACTGCATTTATTATTATTATTATTATATTAGTTTGTTTTTTTTTGTTTTTGTTCTTTTTTGTTTTCTTTTATTTTCATTTTTTGTTGCTGTTCTTTAACTTTTTTAAAATGTTTTTAATTTTTTTAAATTTTTTCTTTTGTTATTATTATTTTTTAAAATTTTAATTTTATATTATCATAATCATTTTTTTTAAAAATCATTTTCTTTCTTTATTTTCTATTTTTTCTATTGTCTTTTCATTTCTTTTCAATTTTCTTATTTCCCATTCCTTGCATTCTACCTGCCTACTCTCATTCTCTTTAGTGACTTTTTCCCTTCCCTTCTAAAATCTTTCCTCCCAAGCATCAAATAAATTTATAAGAGTAAACAGTAACTAAGCAGTCAAACAGAACAAGAAGTAACATGAGCAGCATAAACAAGCAAGGAAGAAAAGGAGTACAAACCACAAAGGACACCCTAAATATTCAGGAGGACCTAGAGTCATCAGAAAAATGGTCATATAAAGAACTCAAGGAATACCTTAGACAGATGGAATGGAAACTTAAAGAGGATACGAGACAGAAAATCCAAACAGTAAAAGAAAACATTGAAAATCAATTACATAAACAGATAAAAGAAAAAGTTAAGCATCTTTATCAGAGGATAGAGATTATAAAAAAATCAAACAATAATTCTAGAAATGAAGGAAATGATAAACCAAATTAAGAACTCCATTGAGAGTATCACTAACAGAGTGGAGCAAGTAAAAGCCAAAAGGTCAGATAATGAAGACAAAATATATCATCTTGAAACAAGTCCAGCCAACTCAGAAAGACTGGCAAAAAAATCACAAGAAAAACATCCAAGAGATTTGGGATAACATAAAAAAAAAAAAAAACACACTTACGAGTCATCTGGATAGAGGAAGGTACAGAGACTCAAACCAAGGGAATGAGAAAACTGCTGAATGAAATAATTACAGAAAACTTTCCAGAAATAAAAAAGGAAATGGATATACAAATTGTAGCTGCATACAGGACAAGAGCACACAAAATCACAGTAGACCAATGCCAAGACACATTGTTATGAAGATATCCAATATACAGAACAAAGAGAAAATAATAAATCTACAAGAGAATGGAGGCAGAATACATTCAGTGGTAAACAAATAAGGTTAACAATGGATGTTTCATCACAGACGCTGAAAGCGAGAAGATCCTGGAAAAATGTATATCAAACACTGAAAGACAATGGATGCCAACCAAGAATTATGTATCCAGCATAATTAACCATCAGGTCCAACAACGAAATAAGAATCTTTCATGATAAACAAAAGCTAAAAGAATTTGAAGCCAGAAAACAAGCATTGCAAAGCGTCTTGAGCAAAACACTACACAAGAAAGAAATGAAAAACAACAACCAAAACCATCAGTGGGAAGTACCTTGGTAATGACAGAGGCAGGGTGAAAGCTTGTCATGGAGAAACAAACTAAATTAAAAAAAATATGAATAATCAAACATGGCTGGCATACAAACCATACATCAATAGTAACTCTGAATGTAAATGGCTTAAAGTCTCCAATAAAGCGACATAGGCTGGTAACTTGGATTAAATAAACAAATCCAACAATATGTTGCCTCCAGGAGACACATCTGAAATGCAAAGACACACAGGCTGAAGGTGAAAGGTTGGGAGAAAATACACCATGCACACTTATCCTCATAAACAAGCAGGGGTGGATATCTTCATATCGAATAAAATCGACTTCAAGACTAAGTTAATCAAAAGGGATAAGGAAGGACATTATATACTGTTATAAGGAACCATTCACTAACAAGACATAACAATTATCAATATTTATGCACTAAATAATGGTGCTACATTGTTCATGAAACAAATTCTCCTCAAGCTCCAGAATGAAATAGACCACAACACAATAATTATGGGTGACTTCAACACACATCTATCATCATTGGACAGATCCTTCAAACAAAAGTTGAATAAAGAAAGTATAGAACTCAATATCACAATCAATAACCTACATGTAACTAACATATATAGAATATATCAACCATCATCAAGTGGATATACTTTTTTTCTCAGCAGCACATGGATCCTTCTCAAAAATAGACAATATATGATGCCATAGGGCAACCCTCAGTAAATATAAAGGTGTGGAGATAATACCATGCATTTTCTCTGATCATAATGGAATGAAACTGGAAATCAATGATAAAAGAAGAAAGGAAAAATCCTACATCACATGGAAAATGAACAATATGTTACTGAATGATCAGTGGGTTAGAGAAGATATAAAGGAGGAAATCAAAAAATTCTTAGAGATACATGAAAATACAGACGCAACATATCGGAATCTATGGGACACAATGAAAGCAGTTTTAAGAGGGAAATTCATTGCCTGGAGGTTATTCCTGAAAAAAAGTAAAACCGAACAAATAAATGAGCTCACACTTTAACTCAAAGCCCTAGAAAAGGAAGAGCAAAACAACAGAAAATGTAGCAGAAGGCAAGAAATAATTAAAATCAGAGCAGAAATCAACGAAATTGAAACAAAAGAAACTATTGAAAAAATTAACAAAACTAAAAGGTGGTTCTTCAAAAAAATATATATGTTCGACAGACCCTTAGCCATGCTAATGAAGAGAAGAAGAGAGAGAACTCAAATTACTAACATATGGGATGAAAAAGGCTATATTACAACAGATGCTTCCGAAATACAGAAGACAATTAGAAATTATTTGGAAAACCTATATTCCAATAAAATAGAATACAGTGAAGACATCAACAAATTTCTTAAGTCATATGATTTGCCCAGACTGAGTCAGGAGGATACACACAATTTAAACAGACCAATGTCAATGGATGAAACAGAAGAAGCAATCAAAAGACTACCAACCAAGAAAAGCCCAGGAATGGATGGCTATACAGCAGAGTTTTACAAAACATTTAAAGAAGATTTAATACCAATACTTTTCAAGTTATTTCAGGATAGAGAAAAAGAGGGAGCTCTGCCAAATTCATTCTATGAGGCCAACATCACGCTAATTCCAAAATCAGAAAAAGACACCTCAAAGAAAGAAAACTACAGACCAATATATCTGATGAACCTACATGCAAAAATCCTCAATAAAATTCTGGCGAATCAAATACAAAGGCACATCAAATAATTAGAAATTATTTTGAAAATCATTATTCCAATAAAATAGAAAATAGTGAAGACATCGATACATTTCTTAAGTCATATGATTTGCCCAAACTGAGTCAGGAGGATACACACAATTTAAACCGACCAATATCAATGGATGAAATAGAAGAAGCAATCAAAAGACTACCAACCAAGAAAAGCCCAGGAACGGATGGCTATACAGCGGAGTTTTACAAAACCTTTGAAGAAGAATTTATACCAATACTTTTCAAGTATTTCAGGAAATAGAAAAAGAGGGAGCTCTGCCAAATTCATTTTATGAGGCCAACATCACCCTAATTACAAAACCAGAAAAAGACAACTCAAAGAAAGAGAACTACAGACCAATATATCTGATTAACCTAGATGCAAAAATCCTCAATAAATATCTGCCTAATCGAATACAAAGGCACATCAAAAAAATTTTTCACCAGGATCAAGTAGGATTCATCCCTGGGATGCAACGATGGTTCAATATACGAAAATCAATAAATGTTATTCATCACATCAATAGACTTAAAGATAAGAACCATATGATCATCTCGATAGATGCAGAAAGCATTTGACCAAGTACAGCATCTCTTTATGTTCAAAACATTAGAAAAATAGGGATAACAGGAACTAACCTCGACATTTTAAAAGCTATCTATGCTAAGTCTCAGGCTAGCATCATTATGAATGGAGAAAAATTGAAGGCATTCCCTCTAAAATCTGGAACAAGACAGGGATGCCCTCTGTCACCAGTTCTATTCAATATAGTTCTTGAAACACTGGCCAGAGCAATTAGACAGACGAAAGAAATCAAAGGCATAAAAATAGGAAAATAAGAACGTAAATTATCACTATTTCCTGGTGACATGATTCTATACATAGAAAACCCAAAGGGGTCTACAAAAAAATCTACTAGAACTAATAAATGAATTCAGCAAAGTGGCAGGATATACAATCAAAACGCATAAATCAAAGGCATTTCTGTATATCAGCGACAAAACTTCTGAAACAGAAATGAGGAAAAACACTCCATTCACAATATCGTCAAAAAAATTAAATACTTGAAAATCAACCTAACAAAAAAGGTGAAAGACTTATACAATGAAAACTACAGAACCCTAAAAAGGGAAGTAGAAAAAGATCTTAGAAGATGGAAAAATATACCCTGTTCCTGGATAGGCAGAACTAACATCATCAAAATGGCGAAATTACCAAAAGTTTTCTATAGGTTTAATGCAATGCCAATCAAAATCCCAAAGGCATTTCTTGTAGAAATAGATAAAGCAATCATGGAATTCATATGGAAAAATATAAGACCCAGAATAGCAAAAGCAATTCTAGCAGGAAGTGTGAATCAGGCGATATAGCAATAACAGACTTAAAACTATACTACAGAGCAATAGTAACAAAAACAGCATGGCACTGGTACCAAAACAGGCGGGTTGACCAATGGGTACAGAATAGAGGACACAAAGACTAATTCACAAAGCTACAACTATGCTATATTTTATGAAGGAGCTAAAAGCATGCAATAGAGGAAACATAGCATCTTCAACAAATGTTTTTGTATAAAATGGAAATCCATATGCAACAAAATGAAACCGAATCCCCTCCTCTTGCCATGCACAAAAGTTAACCCAAAGTGGATCAAGGAGTTAGATATCAAATAAGAGACTCTGCATCTGATAGAAGAAAAAGTTGGCTCTGATCTACATAATGTGGGGTCGGGCTCCAAATTCCTTAACAGGACACCCATAGCAGAAGAGTTAATAACAACAATCATCAAATGGGACTTACTTAAACTGAAAAGTTTTTTTTCTCAGCAGGATAAAAAATGAGAGAGGTAAATAGGGAGCCTAAATCATGGGAACAAATTTTTACTCCTCACACTTCAGATAGAGCCCTAATATCCAGAGTATACCAAGAACTCAAAAAATTAGACAATAAGATGATAAATAACCCAATCAAAAAATGGGCCATGGACCTGAACCAACACTTCTCAGAGGAGGACATACAATCAATCAGTAAGTACATGAAAAAATGCTCACCATCTCTAGCAGTCAGAGAAATGCAAATTAAAACCACCCTAAGATACCATCCTACTCTAGTAAGATTGGCAGCCATTATGAGGTCAAACAACAACAAGTGCTGGCGAGGATGTGGAGAATAGGGTACTCTTATACATTGCTGGTGGGACTGCAAACTGTTGTGGCAAATTTGAAAAGCAGTATGGAGATTCCTGAGAAAGCTGGGAATGGAACCACCATTTGACCCAGCTATTGCTCTTCTCAGACTATTCCCTGAAGACCTTAAAAGAGCATATTACAGGGATACTGCCACATCGATGTTCATAGCAGCACAATTCAAAATTGCTAGACTGTGGAACCAACCCAGATGCCCTTCAGTAGATGAATGGATAAAAAAATGTGGTATTTATACACCATTGAGTATTATGCATCATTAAAAAATGACAAAATCATTGAATTTGCAGGGAAATGGATGGCACTAGAGCAGATTATGCTTAGTGAAGCTAGCCAAACCCTAAAAAACAAATAAAAATGTCTTCTTTGATATAATGAGAGCAACTAACAACAGAGCAGGGAGGAAGAGCAGGAAGAAAAGATCAACATTAAACAGAGACATGAGGTGGGGGTCGGAAAGAGAGAGATAAAGGAAATTGCATGGTAATGGAGGGAGACCCTCATTGTTACACAAAATTACATATAAGAGGTTGTGAGGGGAATGGGAAAATAAACAAAGATATAAATGTATTACAGTAGATGGGTTAGAGAGGGAAGATGGGAGGGGAGCAGGGATAGTAGAGGATAGAAAATGTAGCAGAATACAACAGTTACTAATAGGTCATTATAAAAATGCGGATGTGTAACAGATATGATTCTGCAATCTGTACTTGGGATAAAAATGGGAGTTCATAACCCACTTGAATCTAATGTATGAAATATAATATGTCAAGAGCTTTGTAATGTTTTGAACACCCAATTAAAAAAATAAAATAATAATATGAAATAAAATAATTAAAAAAAAAACACATGGAGAAATATTTCACTGTCATCCAGAACAATGCCTTGACATTACCCTCGCCCCAAGTAATTCATCATTAGAGGAGAAGAGTTCGAAAATCTGGGAATACATAGCTGGAATTTAATATGCTCAAAAGTTCACAACCTTGGAGGTGGTAGAGTAGTTTACTAAAGTAAGGGACAGGGTAAAAACTCCAAAAATATGGAGCTCTGCTGGCCTAAAGACTTCTTCAGAAACTGCCTCTGAGGTTGGGCACTTGAAATATATGTTGTTGTCAGGAGGTTTAGATTCCTTTGTAATGAGAGCATCAAAGCTGGGTCTGCATCTATGTGACCTGGAGGACATGGTTTCTTATGTTCCAATGAACATGAGTCAGCAGTGCTGAATTCAATCTTTGTAGGTAAACTGTGGTCACTGGGGGCTAAGTGTCTCCCCGTGTGGACTGTGAAGCCATTTGGTCATCCTCCACATTTTGTGGTGTTTATTGCTGCTGCACTGGTAGTTTGGTATTTTCTTCACAAAATACAAGGAGTCCAACTGGGACAAAGTTTTGGAGGGAGTTTCTCAAGTGTGGTGGGTCCGGGTCTGCAGGAGAATGCACCCACCAAGGTTCTATTCCAAATAGCTTGCCTCTTGACCATAGCAACGTGATTCTGAACATTGCCCTGAAACCTCTCCAAATACAAATACGCCTTTACATATAAGGGTCTGCTTGCTGCACCATGTCAGTCACAAGCAATTTGGAAGCCAAAGGAAGATCCACATGGCCCCACCACAGATGATTTATCACACACCTGCCGACTGCAGCTCTATGCCCACTACTCAGCAGGCTCCAAATTACTGGCATCTCTGCTCTACACCATTTTCTTGAAACCCAGTCCATCAGGCACTGTCTAGTATACTCATAGTCAGCAACAGGATATCCAAAGTTTCTCCAGTGCCACCTGGTCATGGAAATTTAAAAAAATTTCACCGTATTTATCTAGCCATTTTTCAAGGATGAAGTTGAAGGCACTGTGGGTTTCACTTCATTCAGGAACCATTAAATGGTGAGGATGCTCATTTCAATGAAAGCTCTGGAGAACTCTCATAAGCAAGGCTTCCCAAAGAGTGGCCAATGATCACATGAAGCTAGGCGCATTGAGGTCTACAATGTGAGGTCCATGTGTGTTTTGACTCTCAACTATGGCTGCAAGCCTTTCAGAATAAAATTATGTGATACCCTGGCTGAGATTCCCAGTGCTCTGTGCAAAGCCAACCTGGGCCTAGATCTCAGTTTCCAAGGGCAAATCTCATGCATGGCCTCCTAAAATCCCAACACAATTCATGGCAATACTTCTCTGAGGTCAGTACCACAACTCAGTATCCAAGGGGAATCACACCAGAGTTCCAGCCCAGGTGGACCCAGTCGTCACTTCCAACCGCCACCCAAATGACCACAATTAAAACCAAAACACTCCCACATGACCCACATCTTCTTCCATATAGACACTCATCATAACTTCTGGCTGGAGGTTTCCATAAGGGGCTCCGCCCAAGCCAGTGTCAAAAATAAGCTCCCTTGCCCCTTAATTTGACTAAACTCAGGGTGGCCTGTACACCCTTCCTGTGAACCAGATGTGATCAAATAGGCCTGCCATTAATACTGCTCCGCTTCTCCAATTTGAGGACTACTGACTGTGGGTTTTAGATTCTTTATGTGAACTGGAGTCATGATAAAACCCAAGCACCTATGGGATAGAATCTGCAGGGCGTTGAGGAACTCATTTGACACAAAGGATCCCTATTCTCACTTGATGGAGGTCACAAACCTTACAGAGGAAGACGAGAGACTTCATCCACAATGACTGCTCTTTTTGCCACTTTGGTTTTGGTTGTACACATGGAATCTTTCTTTAGATCCATCAGGTGATGAGAAACTAAGCAACAGCCTCACACAGGGCCAATGGTCTGAATGAGACACATCTTTTTCAAAGCAATTAAGCAAAGAGCCACAGGTGATCCATTCATTTCCATTTGAAAACTGTTTTCTTCAGGCTTCACAAAGGGGTGGCCAAAGGCAAAGACCTTCCTGACATTCAGGGCAACAGAACAATAGGTAACCAAAAGGCCCAAAGCAGGGTTTCTCCACTGAGACTTTAATGGCCACAGTGATTTCTGAGTTTTCTGCGATTCTCGCCATTCCCTTCAGCTATCCAGTACATGGCCATGTCACAGAGCTTGGAGGTGGTATATGTCTTGCACAAAAACCATGAGCCTATTCTGGAGAGTGGCCAGAATTCAGGAAGAAAAGTGGAACTTAGGAAGATAGCAGGTGTAGCCAATTGATAAGGCAAGCCGCAGTCCATTCATAAATTGTGCAGGATGAATTCTGGGAAGCTTTCTACTAAACAGGACACATCCATTGATCCAATATCTTTTCTAATGTCTACAACCATGAATAACAGTGGGATACACAGACATAGAAACACTCGCCTTGCCAAACGACTTACTAGAAACAGTTCACTCCAAACCAAACAAACTGCCTTCCTTGCCTATTCTCAGAACATGAGACAAAACCACAAACCTACAACCAAACCTACAAAGGCACCTCCTTCCGCCAAGTAGGTCTTTGACTATCTGGAGTGTCCTCTGACTTTTGGGCCATACTATGTTCCCCCAAAATGGCCACTCCTGTCTCAGATTTGGACTCCATGGCCAACTCTATGAAATTGTCAGGAGCCAGCTGTGAGCCACTACCTGCTTTCTCAGGAAAGGCCCCTCTTCAGAGATTTCCTGCCGTTTGGCCATCCTCACATTAGTAGGTACCAAGAGAGACTGACTCTGTCCTTGGTAAATCCAAACAAATGAGACCACTCGGACTGGAACTGGCCCTGCCTTTTGTGCCTGAATTCCTGGATCCCAAGATCAGAGAGTTCCATCACCAAGAAAGTGAGGTGAGGTCACTTCTTTCAGGAACTGAAAAATCTGTGGAAAGCAACCCTGGGCCTAGATCTCAGTTCCAAGGGTGACTCTTATGCGTGGCCTCCTAAAATCCCAACAAAATTCAATGCAATACTTCTCTAAGGTCAGTTCCACAACTCAGTCTCTAAGGGGAATAACACCAGAGTTCAAGCCCAGGTGGACCCAGTCATTTCTTCCAACCGCCACACAAATGACCAAAATTAAAACGAAAACACTCCCACATGGCCCTCATCTTCTTACATACTGTCATTCATCGTAATGTCTGGCTGAAGATTTTCATGAGGGGCGAAGCCCAAGAAAGTGTCCAAAATAAGCTCACTTGGCCCTCATTTGCCTAAAGTCAGGGTGGCCTGGACACCCTTCCTGTGAACCAGGAGTGATCAAATAAGCCTGTCATTAATAATGCTCTGTTTCTCCAATGTGAGGCCTACTGATTTTCAGGTTTAGATTCTTTGTGATTTGGAGTCATGCGAAACCCCAAGCACCTCTGCAGGGCTTTGAGGAACTCATTTGACCCAAAGAATCCATTTTCTCACTTGACGGAGGTCAGGAACCTAACAGAGGAAGGCAAGAGACTTCATCCACAATGACTGATCTTTTTGCCATTATGGTTTTTGATGCACACATGGGATTATTCTTTAGATCCATCAGGTGCTGAGAATGTAAGTCACAGCCACACACAAGGCCAAGAGGCTAATTCAGCCACATCCCTTTCCAAAGCAATTAAACAAAGAGCCACAGGTGATGCCCATTCATTTCCATTTGAAAATTGTTTTCTTCAGGCTTCACAAAAGGGTGGCCTGAGACAAAGTCTTTCCTGACATTCAGTGCAACAGAACAATAGGTAAGCAAAAGGCCCAAAGCAGGGTTTTTCCACTGAGACGTTCCTGTTCACACTGATATCTGAGTTCTCTGAAAGGCTGGCCATTCTCTTCAGCTATCCAGTACATGGCCATGTCACAGAGCTTGGAGTGGTACATATCTTGGACACAAAACCACGAGCCTATTCTGGAGAGTGGCCAGAATTCAGGAAGAAAACAGGAACTTAGGAAGATAGAAGGTATTGCCTCTTGATAAGACAAGCTGCAGTCCATTCATAAATTGGGCAGAATGAATTATGGGAAGATTTATACTAGACTGGAGGCATTCATTAATGCATTCTCTTTTCTAATGTCTACAACAACGGACACAGTGGGATACACAGACATAGAAACACTCGCCTGGTCAAACGACTTACTAAAAACAATCCACTCCAAACCAAACAAACCAACTTTCCTACCTATTCTCAGGACATGGCCTGACCTCTCTCAGATCTGGTTTCCTTGGCCAACTTTGTGAAGTTGTCAAGAAAAAGGGGTGAGCCACTACCTGCTTCTTCTGGAAAGGTCCCTCTTCAGAGCTCTCCTGGCATTTGGCCATCCTCACATCAGTAGGTACCAAGAAAGACTGACTCTGTCCTTGGTAAATCCAAACAAGTGAGCCCACTGGGACTGGGGCTGCCTCGGGGTGCCTGGATTCTTGGATACAAAAGTTCAGAGAGTTCCATCACCAAGGAAATGAGGTATGTCACTTTCTTTGGAACTGAATGAGGTCACTGCCTTGGCGACCACTTTGTCCTAACAGTTGCTTCCAAGTGTCCCATGAGATGGAGGCTGCCCCTACTTCCTGTGACACTTTCACAAGGTAGAATGGTATGTCAACCATAGGCACCCAGCAGCAGCTCTCGACAGAGGCCTGGTTTGGTCCATCTTCTCTACAATAAAAAGAGAGAGGCTAATTCAGACACATCCCTTCATCCTGACCAGGTTGTTTGCCATGGAAGATGACTTTTGCTCTCTCAGGTCCTTCATAGCTGCCTACATCTTCTCCAGGTATCATTTTGAATGGACCTTTGAGGTTCTCAGCAGGTGGAATGTCCCCTACTTTCCTGTATTGTAAGAACGACTCTCTCACTGCTCTTCTGTAAAATGAGATTGAGGGAACAGTGTATGTTTAGGGTTAATAACAGGTTCGATTTGGGTTAGCAATCATTCTGTGCGATAAATAATGGTATTGGGAACCTGCGATATTTACAAGAATATCGAGGTGAAATATAAGTATGAAAACAGAAATCTAGGTATGATTTGAAACCCAGAAGGGCATTGGGCCCTTAATTGGGATACTTAGTTTTTAATTATATTCTGCAAAGATGTCTCAGACAATTTGATATACAATGGCATAGAACCTTGTACCTTGGATGTTTGAATGTAGAAGAGAACATCCAATCCAAAGGGATAGTCGGTAGGATTAGGAAGATAGTCGGTAGGTTTAGGAAGAAGAATGAGTGTAGGATTGGGACTAAAAATTCTTTAGCTATAGGGTTTCGGTTAGAGAGTGAATGTAAATGTCAGCACATATGAAGAGTCAGTCACTATGATGAAATTGGGAAAATATGTAGAAAAGCAGATATCAATAGAGACATTATGAAATCAGGCAAAGTATTAAGTGAGTGATAGGAGTAGACATTTTCACCAGGGTTGAGTTTGAATATATAAACTTAGGAAGAAACAAATATCTAGTAACTAATAGGATTGACATTTGAGAGCATTAGGCAACCTGGACATGGATGTTTTTAGTAATCCATGATCTCTTTTCATTTAGTCTTTGGTACAATCATAAGTGTGACCTTTACATTTTTTGTCCAGAATATTACTGTGATAAAATATATATGTAGATCAGGTGACATGAGTATTTCTACCACCATTTCTGGGAGCAATATATTGAAGACATAAAATTATTATTGGGGATACAAAGAGGTGTACCCTGTGTCCATGAATATAGAGATTAAGCATGAATACACCATACTGTGAATAAATAATATAACTGATTCCAACTTTAAATAATGGATTGAATTGATATCTGAAAATATACAATAAATCTTATATTGATATACATTCATTCATTCCAACCAGTTATACATCTAATGGTAATATTAGTGTTTTGGTTTATCATGAAGAGTGTGTGAAGTTTGCTTCAAAAGTGATTATGGAAATCGAAAATAATGTGTTCGGAAAGAATTCTCATGCAAAGACCAGTCAAGAAATATGGAGGAATACATGTGTTCTGAAGCAGGAAGAGATTGAAAGTGAAACAAATGCCTATAAATTTGCTAAATTGTTTATGAAATATATATCCTATGATGTGCATAAACTGATGAAATTGTAATGTACCAGTTTTGAATAAAAATTAACGTAAAAATACACATCATGTCTGTTGAGGTCCTCGGCCCATTTGTTGATTGGGTTATTTGTTATCTTATTGTTTAATTTTTTGAGTTCTTTGTATACTCTGGATATTAGGGCTCTATCTGAAGTGTGAGGAGTAAAGATTTGTTCCCAGAATTTAGGCTCCCTATTTACCTCTCTTATTGTTTCTTTTGCTGAGAAACAACTTTTTACTTTGAGTAAGTCCCATTTGTTGATTGTAGTTATTAACTCTTGTGCTATGCGTGTCCTATTGAGGAATTTGGAGCCCGACCCCACAGTATGTAGATCGTAGCCAACTTTTTCTTCTATCAGACTCCATGTCTCTGATTTGATATCAAGCTCCTTGATCCATTTTGAGTTATCTTTTGTGCATGGAGAGAGAAAGGGATTCAGTTTCATTTTTTTACACATGGATTCCAAGTTTTCCCAGCACCATTTTTTGCAGATGCTATATTCCTTCATTGCATGCTTTTAGCCCCTCCATCAAATATAAGATAGTTGTAGTTTCCTGGCTTGGTTTCTGTGTCCTCTATTCTGAACAATTGGTCCACCCTCCTGTTTTGGTACCAGTACCATGCTATTTTTGTTACTATTGCTCTGTAGTATAGTTTGAAGTCTGGTATCACTAGGCCGCCTGATTCACACTTCCTGCTTAGTATTGTTTTTTTTTATTCTGTGTCTTTTATTTTTCCATATGAATTCCATGATTGCTTTCTCTATTTCTAGAAGAAATGCCGTTTGGATTTTGATTGGCATTGCATTAAACCTATTGAGAACTTTTGGTGATATCACCATTTTGATGATGTTAGTTCTGCCTATCCATGAACAGGATATATTTTTACATCTTCTAAGATCTTCTTCTATTTCTCTCTTTAGGGTTCTGTGGTTTTCATTGTATAAGACTTTCACATGTTTTGTTAGATTGATTCCTAATTATTATTATTATTTTTTTAGGATATTGTGTATGGAGTGGTTGTCCTCATTTCCATTTCAGAAGATTTGTCGCTGATATGCAGGAATGCCTTTGATTTATGCATGTTGATTTTATATCCTGCCACTTTTCTGAATTCATTTATTAGCTCAATTAGTTTCTTTGTAGACCCTTTTGGGACTGCTAGATATAGAATCATGTGATCTGCAATAGTGATAATTTAAGTACTTCTTTTCCAATTTTTATGCCTTTTATTTCTTTCGTCTGTCTAATTGCTCTGGCCAGTGTTTCGAGAACTATGTTGAACAGAAGTGGTGAGAGAGGGCATCCCTGTCTTGTTCCAGATTTTAGAGAGAATGCCTTCAATTTTTCTCCATTCAGAATGATGCTAGCCTGAGGCTTAGCATAGATTGCTTTTACAATATTGAGGTATGTTCCTCTTATCACTAGTTTTTCTAGAGTGTTGAACATAACAGAATGCTGTACTTTATTGAATGCTTTTTTTGCATCTATCGAGATGATCATATGGTTCTTATTTTTAAGTCTATTGATGTGGTGAATAACATTTATTGATTTCCGTATATTGTACCAGCCTTGCATCACATGGATGAATTCTACTTGATCAGGATTCACAATTTTTTTGATATTTTTTTTGTATCCAATTCGCCAGAATTTTATTGAGGATTTTTTCATGTAGGTTCATTAGAGAAATTGGTCTGTAGTTTTCTTTCTTTGAAGTGTCTTTGTCTGCTGTAATATTCAGGGTGATGTTGGCCTCGTAGAATGAATTTGGAAGATCTCCCTCTTTTTCACTTTCTTGAAATACCTTGAAAAATATTGGTATTCGTTCCTCTTTAAAGGTTTTGTTAAACTCTGCTGTATACCTATACGGTCCTGGGCTTTTCTAAGTTGGTAGTGTTTTGATGGTTTCTTCTATTTCCTCAATTGATATTGGTCTGTTTATGTTGCTATATCCTCCTGACTCAATATGGGCAGATCATATGACTTAAGAAATTTATCGATGCCTTCACTGTCTTCTATTTGATTGGAGTATAAGGATTCAAAATAGTTTCTGATTATCTTCTGTATTTCTGAAATATCTGTTGTGATATTTCTTTTTTAATCCCTTATTCTAGTAATTTGAGTTCTCTGTCTTCTTCTCTTTGTTATCATTTCTAAGGGTCTGTCAATTTTATTTATTTTTTCAAAGAACCAACTTCTACTTTTGTCAAGTTTTTTCAATTGTTTCTTTTGTTTCAATTTCATTAATTTCAGCTTTGATCTTAATTATTTCTTGCCTTCTACTTCATTTGCTGTTGCTTTCGTCTTCTTTTTCTAGGATTTTGAGATGAAGTATGAGATCATTTATTTGTTGGTTGTTTCTTTTTTTAAGGAATGAACTCCAAGCAATGAATTTTCCTCTTAGAACTGCTTTCAATGTGTCCCATAGATTCCGGTATGTTGTGTCTGCATTTTCATTTATTTCTAAGAATTTTTAAATTTCCTCCTTGATGTCTTCTATAACCCATTGATCACTCAGTAACCTATTGTTCATTCTCCAAGTGATGCATGATTTTTCCTTCCTTCTTTTATCATTGATTTTTAGTTTCATTCCATTATGATCAGATAATATGCATGGTATTAACTGTACTCCTTTATATTGTCTAAGAGTTGCCCTGTGACATAATATATGATCTATTTTTTACAAGGATACATGTGCTGCTGAGAAAAAAGGTAACTGCTTGATGTTGGGTGTTATATTCTACATATCTCAAATAAGTCTAGGTTATTAATTGTGTTATTGATTTCTATAGTTTCCTTATTAAACTTTTGTTTGGAAGATCTGTCCAGTGGTGAGAGAGGTGTGTTCATGGCTCCCTTGATTACTGTATTGTGGTCTATTAGACTATTGAAATTGAGAAGAGTTTCTTTGATGAACATAGCTGCACCATTGTACGGGGCATATATATTAACGATTGCTGTGTCTAGTTGGTGTATGGTTCCCTTGAGCAGTATGTAGTGTCTCTCTTTATCCCTTTTGATTAACTTTGGCTTAAAATCTATTTTATTTGATATGAGTATGGACTCTCCTGCTTGTTTCCGAAGTCCATATGAGTGATATGATTTTTCCCAAACTTTCACCGTCAGTCTATGTATGCATTTTCCTATCAAATTCGTCCCCTGTAGGCAGCATATTGTTGGGTCTTGTTTTTTGTTCAATTCTACTAGCCAGTGTGTCTTCATTGGTGAGTTTAAGCCATTAACATTTAGGGTTATTATTGAGATATGGGTTGTTCTTCCAGCGATATTTGTTTATTTATGTTCCTAAACATGGTTTGTTTTCCTCTTTGATTATCCCCAGCCTTTACTGTACTCCCTCCCGCTGTTGGTTTTCATTGATATTTTCCATTTCCTCTTCCTGTAATATTTTGACGAGGATGTTTTGAAGAGATGGTTTTCTAGCTGCAAATTCTTTTCACTTTTGTTTATCGTGGAAGGTTTTAATTTCATCTTCCATCCTGAAGCTTACTTTCGCTGGATACACAATTCTTGGTTGGAACCCATTTTCTTTCAGTGTTTGAAATATGTTATTCCTGGATCTTCTAGCTTTCAGAGTCTGTTTTGAAAGATCAGCTGTTATCCTGATTGGTTTACCCCTAAATGTAATCTGCTTCCTTTCTCTTGTAGCTTTTAAAATTCTCTCCTTTTTCTGTTTGTTGGGCATCTTCATTATAATGTGTCTAGTTGTGGCTCTCTTATGATTTTGCACATTCGGCGTTCTGTAGGCTTCTAGGACTTGGGATTCTTTATTATTTATCAAGTCTGGGAAGTTATCTCGTATTATTTCATTGAATAGGTTGCTCATTCCTTTTGTTTGAACCTCTATACCTTCCTGTATCCCAATGTCTCTTAAGTTTGGCCTCTTTATGTTATCCCATATTTCTTGGATGTTCTGCTCGTGGTTTCTTAACAGTCTTGCTGAGCTGTCTATGTTCTTTTCAAGTTGAAATACTTTGTCTTCATTGTCTGATGTTCTATGTTCTAAGTGTTCTACTCTGCTGGTAGTATCCTCAATTGAGTTTTTAAGTTGGTTTGTTGCTTCCTGCAATTCTAGGATTTCTGTTTGTTTTTACAACCTCTATCTTCCTATATAGTTGATCTTTTGCTTCTTGGATTTGTTTATGTAATTCATTGTCGAAGGGATCTTTAATTGTCTGATTTTGTTGTCTAATGTCTTCCTTGAGACTCCAGATCATCTAAAGCCTGAGTATCCTGAATTCTTTATCTGACATTCCATCTGATGCAGCTATTACCTATTCTAAAATTGTGTTTACCTGCATTGCTTGTGGTCCTTTCTTTCCTTGTCTTTTCATACTGCTCGCGTTTCTCTCTGCTTGTTGAAACTGTTGTGTTTTTGAAATTTTCCCCCTATATACTTATATTGCTCTTGTATAGTTGAAAAGTCTCCCTTGAAGTAGCGGGGGGCGGCTGTTCTGCTCCTCCAATTGGGGTGATCTATCTACCACGCTGACGGGCTGCTGGGCCTTTTGTGCTGGTTGCTCGCAGGTCTGTCTACAATGCGGGTTTGGGCAGTGGCTCTGCTCTGCCCCTCCTCCATTTGGTGTGACGTGTCTACAACGCCCACGGACCCCTCGGCCTGTTCTGCTGATCCATTGCAGGTCTGCCTACCTTGCAGGTGCGGGCGGCAGCTCTACTCTGCCCTTACTCAAATTGGGATGACGTGTCTACCATGCCGGCAGGACGCTGAGCCTCTTTGCTGGTCGGTCGCAGGTCTGTCTATTTTGTGGGCACGGGCAGTGGATCTGCTCTACCCCTACTCCAAATGGGGTTATGTGTCTGCCGTGCCCGCAGGCCACTTGGCCTGTTTTGCTGTTCGGTTGCCTACGTTGTGGGCGAGGTTGGTCACTCTGCTCTGCCCCTACTCCAATTGGGGTGATGTGACTACCTCGCCGGCGGGTTGCTGGGCCTGTTCTGGGCATGGGTGGTGGCTCTGCTCTGCCCCTATTCCTATTGGGGTGACCTAACAACCATGCTGGTGGGCCGATGGGCTTGTAATGGGCACGGGAGAAGGTTCTGCTCTGCCACTACTCCAATAGGGGTGCCGTGTCTACCACACCGGTGGGTCGTTGGGCCTGTTCTGGGCATAGGCTGTGGCTCTGCTCTGCCCCTACTCCAATTGGGGTGATGTGACTACCAAGGCTGCTGGTCGATGGACCTGTTCCGGGCACGGGCGGCGGCTCTGCTCTGTCCCTACTCCAATTGGGATGACGTGACTACCACGCCTGCGGGTCACTGGGCCAGTGCTGGGCGTGAGCGGTGTCTCTGCTCTGTCCCTCTAGCTTGAAGACAGAGTGAGAGAGACTCGGGTGTTTGTGACTCACTTTTTTTACCAGGAGACCAACTGTTTCTCTCACCGCTGGTATCGATGAAGTTATCTCCTCCGCCACTTTGTGATGACGTCAGATCTCTAACATGTTGGTATCCCATGCGAATGGCAGCATTTCGTTCCCTTTGCCGGATGAACAAAGCAATGGGTGAGTCCTGACCGGCCCTCACAAGCCCCGTCTCAATCCTGTTGCCACTGCCTATGAAGGCTCGGTAGGTATTTACCTCCACAGTATTCAGCAAGACCTAGACCGAGAAGCAGTTTCCGCAGGTTCTTTAGCCCTGGGCCTGATCAGTTCCAGGAGCCAGAATTCGGCCGCTCTGGGCTTGGTGTATGTTCTGATAGGAGCAGGCCTGAGTAATTTGTCTCCGAGACACAGGCGAATGACAGCCTGAGATTACCTGTTCTATAGCTGAATGAGCTGCTATCAGTTGAAAACAGGAATGGTGACGTCAGCTCTCCAAGATGGTGGCCCCTGGCTTCCTTTGTGGTCTGACTGGTGTGGAAAACCGAATTGGACCGTGTATTTCCCTGATCTCAAACCCAGAATTCAGCAATGAGCACAGTGATTTTACAGATGGCAGGAGCCCACAGAATCTACACCACTGAATATTTGTGTTGCTATCTCATTGCTTCCCAGCACGCGCCACAGACTCTACCCGCAGGGCGATTTGCTGAATAAGCAGCATGATGCTCCATGCAGACAAATCACTCACGTTTGAGCCCCGTAGCTGATCCTCGTGAGATGGAAATACTTCCACTAGGTTTAGGACCACCCAAATTTTGCTGGAAATTCGTCATTCTCCTGCACAGTGACGCTGTACATGGGGTTGATGCACTCCTTTTGCTGTCATCATATGATCCCCTGAAGTTAGTTTTCAGTACTAGGAAACAAATATGTATTTCAGGTGGATGAATATTTCTGAGAATAAACTTGTGAAAAGTTGATTATACATCCACATACATAAATATGAATGAATTTAGGGAGTGTATAATCAGACAAATACATTTCATATTTTGAAAAATCTGGAGAGTGAATACATATATATATATATATACACACACACACACACACAGACATTAAAAAGTAGCATTATATATGCCAATTGAAATTCACCATGAAAAATATATCATCCAGAGATGCAAAAATATTCATTTTCCTTTCATTTTCCTGAACATCAATTTATGTTGTACAACTAGAAAACTGACCCATATGTTGAATTTTCAGTTCCAACAGCGTTTAGTAGGAGTGATCTTTTCTTACAATTTGTATCTGCCAAGTCAGCCACCTCACAAAATGTACGTGTGATACCAGGTATAATTCAATATGTGCATAAAAAATACATGTGCTGAATAGGCTACAGAGAAAGGGAGACAGTTATTCACATATTTGTTAACTTTTAAAACACATGGAGAACTATTTCAATTAAAATTGGCTTGATTTATAACACCTACCATTTATCATACGAAAGGCAAATCCAACTATACACAATGCCTCCTGTGAACCTCTTGTATTTCTATTTTGTCTGGGTTATTTTTCTGCATCATATTAAGATTATAAGTAAAAGTCTAGAAGGAAATTTGTTAGTGTCAGGGATTCAGTATTTCGAATGGAAAATTGGAAAATGTATCCAATGTGTATGCAAACATGTGCTACATAAAAATCTTCCCACTCTCATTCAGAACAATGCCTTGGCATTACCTTCGCCCCATGTAAGACACAATTAGAGGAGAAGAGTTAGAAAATCTGTGAATACATATCTGGAATAGAAAATGCTCAGGAGTTCACAAATTTGGAGGTGGTAGAGAAGTTTCCAAAAGTAAGGGACAGGGTAAACACTCCACAAACATGAAGCTCTGCCGGCCCAACATCTGGAGAAACTACCTCTGAGGTTGGGCACTTGAAATATATTTTGTTGTCAGGAGCATTAGCTTCCTTTGTAGTGAGACCATCAAAGCTGGGTCTGCATCTATGTGACATGGATGACATGGTTTCTTATTTTCCAATGAACATGAGGCAGCAGTGCTGAATTTTCTCTGTGTAGGTAAACTGTGGCCACTGAGGGCAAGTGTCTCCTCATGTGGACTGTGAAGCCATTTGGTCATCCTCCACTCTTCATGGTGTTTCTTGCTGTTGCACTAGGAGTGTGGTATTTGCTTCATAAAATAAAAAGCGTTCACCTGGGACACAGTGCTGTAGGGAATTCTGTCAGTTGTGGTGGGTCGGGTTCTGTTGGAGAATGCACCAACCAGGCTTCTATCCCACATAGCTTGCTCCATTGACCATAGCAACCTGATTCTGAACGTTGCCCTAAAACCTCTCCATATAACAAGATGCTTTTACATATAAGGGTCTACTGGCTGCAAAATGTCAGTCACAAGATATTTGGACACCAAGGGCAGATAAACATGGCAACACCAGAGATTGTTTATCACACACCTGCCCACCACGGCTCTAGGAACACTACTCAGCAGGCTCCAACTTACTGGCATCTCTGTTATACACCATTTTCATGTAAACCAGTCAATAAAGGCATTGTCTTGTATTCTCATGATCAGCTAGAGGACATCCAAAGGTTCTCCTGTGACACCTAGTCTTGGGAATTTCAAAAATTTCATGGTTTTTATCTGGCCAATTTTCAAGGATGAAGTTGGAGGCACTGTGGGTTTCAATTCATTCATTAAGCATTAAATGTTGAGTAAGCTCATTTCAATGAAAGCTCTGGAGAACTCTCAGAGGCAAGGCTTCCCAAAGGGTGGCCAAAAGGTCACATGAAGCCAGGCCCACTGAGGTCTACAATGTGAGGTCCATGAGCCTTTGACTCTCAACTATGGCTGCCAAGTCTTTCAGAAGAAAATCATGTGATATCCTGGCTGAGATTCCCTTTGCTCTGTGGAAAGCCACCTTGGGCCTAGATCTCACTTTCCAAGGGCGACTCTCATGCATGGCCTTCTAAAATCCCAACACAATTTATGGCAATACTTCTCTGAGGTCAATTCCAGATCTCAGTCTCTATGTTTAATCACACAAGAGTTCAAGCCCAGGTGGACCCAGTCTTCTCTTCCTACCGCCATACAAATGTTCACAGCTAAAACCAAAACACCCCAACATGGCCCTCATCTTCTTCCATGTAGACACTCATCATAACCTCCGGCTGGAGGTTTCCATGAGGTACACAGCCCACGTCCGTGTCCAAAATAAGCTCCCTTGCCCCTCATTTGCCTAAAATCAGGGTGGCCTGGAATCCCTTCCTGTGAAACAGAAGTGAAAAAATAGGCCTGCCCTTAATACTGCTCTGCTTCTCCAACTTGAGGCCTACTGAGTGTGGCATTTAGATTCTTTATGTGAATTCATTCTTTTTGTTGTTGTTGTACTTTAACGTTTTAAAATGTTTTTATTTTTAAAATATTTTTATTTTATTATTATTATTATTTTAAATTTTAATATTCATTTTTTAAATGATCATTATTTTTAATTTTTTTTTCTTTCTTTCTTTCTTTTCTATTTTTTTTTCTTTTGTCTTATCATTTCTTTTCAATTTTCTTATTTCCCCTTCCTTTAATTCTACCTGCCTACTCTCATTCTCTTTAGTGACTTCTTCCCTTTCCTTCTAATATCTTTCCTCCCAAGCATCAAATAAAATTATAAGAGTAAACAGTAACTCAGCAGTGAAACAGAGCAAGAAGTAACATGAGCAGCACAAAAAATCAAGGAAGAAAATAAGTACAAACAATGAAGGACAGCCTAAATATTCAGGAGGACCTATAGTCATCAGAAAAATGGTCATATAAAGAACTCAAGGAATAGCTTAGACAGATGGAATGGAAACTTAAAGAGGATACGAGACAGCAAATCCAAACAGTGAAAGAACACATTGAAAATGAATTACATACACAGATAAAGGAAGAAGTTATGAATCTTTATCAGGAGATAGAGATTATAAAAAAATCAAACAATAATTCTAGAAATGAAGGAAATGATAAACCAAATTAAAAAGTCAATTAAGAGTATCACTAACACTGTGGAGCAAGTAGAGGACAGAATGTTCGATAATGAAGACAAAATATATCATCTTGAAATGAATCTAGCCAACACAGAAAGGCTGGTAAAAAATCATGAGTAAAACATCCAATAGATATGGGATAACATAAAAAAACAAATTTATGAGTCATCTGGATAGGTACACAGATTCAAACCAATGAAATGAGTAATCTATTGAATGAAATAAATACAGAAATATTTCCAGAAATACAAAGTAAACGGATATACAAATTGGACATGCTTACAGGACACCGAGCACACAAAATCACAGTAGATCAACACCAAGACACATCGTTATGAAAATATCCAATATACAAAACAAAGAGAAAATATTAAAAGCTCTAAGAGAAAGGAGGCATATTACATTAAGGGGTAAACCAATAAGGTTGAGAAGGGATTATTCATCACAGTCGCTGAAAGTGAGAAGATCCTTGAACAACGTATTTCAAACACTGAAAGACAATGAATGCTAACCAAAAATTCTGTATCCAGCAAAATTAAGCTTCAGGTATGACAATGAAATAAAAATATTTCATGATAAACAAAAGCTAAAAGAATTTGTAGCCAGAAAAGCAGCATTGCAAAGCATCTTGAGCAAAACAATACACGAAAAAGAAATGAAAATCAACAACCAAAACCATCAGTGGGAAGTGCCTCAGTAATGACAGAGGGTGGGGGAAAAGCTAATCATGGAGAAACAAACTAAACTAAAAAAAAAAAAAGAAGAATCATCAATTATGGGTGGCTGTACAAACCATATATTAATAGTGACTCTAAATGTTAATGGCTTAAACTCTCCAATAACGCGACATAGGCTGGTAACTTGGATTAAATAAACAAATCCAACAATATGTTGCCTCCAGGAGACACATCTGAATGGAAAAGACATACAGGCTGAAGGTGCAGTTTTGGAAAAAATATACCATGCAATGGTCCTCGTAAGCAAGCAGGGGTGGCCATCCTCATATCAAATAAAATCGACTTCAAGACTAATTTAATCAAAAGGGATAAGAAAGGACATTATATACTGTTAAAAGGAACCATTCACCAACAAAACATAAAAATTATCAATATTTATGCACCAAATAATGGGGCTGCAACGTTCAAAAAAAAAATTCTCCTCAAGTTCCAGAATGAAATAGACCACAACACAATAATTATGGGAGACTTCAACACACCTCTCTCACCATTGGACAGATCCTCGAAACAAAAGTTGAATAAAGAAAGTATAGAACTCAATATCACAATCAATAACCTACATGTAACTGACATATATAGAATATATCAACCATCATCAAGTGGATATACTTTTTTCTCAGTAGCACGTGGATCCTTCTCAAAAATAGACCATAAATTATGCCATAGGGCAACCCTCAGTAAATATAAAGGTGTGGAGATAATACCATGCATTTTATCTGATCATAATGGAATGAAACTGGAAATCAATGATAAAAGAAGGAAGGAAAAATCCTACATCACATGGAAAATGAACAATATGTTACAATATGATCAGTGGGTTTGAGAAGATATAAAGGAGGAAATCAAAAAATTCTTAGAGATACATGAAAGTACAGACGCAACATATCGGAATCTTTGGGACACAATGAAAGCAGTTTTAAGAGGGAAATTCATTGCCTGGAGGTCATTCCTGAAAAAAAGGAAAACCGAACAAATAAATGAGCTCACACTTTAACTCAAAGCCCTAGAAAAGAAAGAGCAAAACAACAGAAAATGTAGCAGAAGGCAAGAAATAATTAAAATCAGAGCAGAAATCAACGAAATTGAAACAAAAGAAACTATTGAAAAAATTAACAAAACTAAAAGGTGGTTCTTCGAAAAAATATATATGTTCGACAGACCCTTAGCCATGCTAATGAAGAGAAGAAGAGAGAGAAGTCAAATTACTAACATATGGGATGAAAAAGGCTATATTACAACAGATGCTTCCGAAATACAGAAGACAATTAGAAATTATTTGGAAAACCTATATTCCAATAAAATAGAATATAGTGAAGACATCAACAAATTTCTTAAGTCATATGATTTGCCCAGACTGAGTCAGGAGGATACACACAATTTAAACAGACCAATGTCAATGGATGAAACAGAAGAAGCAATCAAAAGACTACCAACCAAGAAAAGCCCAGGAACGGATGGCTATACAGCAGAGTTTTACAAAACATTTAAAGAAGATTTAATACCAATACTTTTCAAGTTATTTCAGGATAGAGAAAAAGAGGGAGCTCTGCCAAATTCATTCTATGAGGCCAAGATCACGCTAATTCCGAAATCAGAAAAAGACACCTCAAAGAAAGAAAACTACAGACCAATATATCTGATGAACCTACATGCAAAAATCCTCAATAAAATTCTGGCGAATCGAATACAAAGGCACATCAAAAAAATTATGCAACATGATCAAGTAGGATTCATCCCTGGGATGCAACGATGGTTCAATATACGGAAATCAATAAATGTTATTCACCACATCAATAGACTTAAAGATAAGAACCATATGATCATCTCGTTAGAAGCAAAAAAAGCACTTGACAAAGTACAGCATCCCTTTATGTTCAAAACATTAGAAAAACTAGGGATAACAGGAAATTACCTCGACATTGTAAAAGCTATCTATGCAAAGCCTCAGCTAGCATCATTATGAATGCAGAAAAATTGAAGGCATTTCCTCTAAAATCTGGAACAAGACAGGGATACCCTCTCTCACCACTTCTATTCCATATAGTTCTCAAAACACTGGCCAGAGCAATTAGACAGACTAAAGAAATAAAAGGCATAAAAATAGGAAAATAAGAACGTAAATTATCACTATTTTCGGGTGACATTATTCTAAACATAGAAGACACAAAAGCGTCTACAAAAACTACTAGAACTAAAAAATGAATGACCTGCGATCCACCGGCAGGTCAGGCCCAGAACCTGCGGAGGGGCACTGTTGCCCCACGCACCTGCAAGGTAGGTGGTACCGTGACCACTGACAAAACAGGCCCAGTGGCCCGTCTGACACATCACCCCGGTTGGAGGAGGGGCAGGGCCGCCACCAGCGCCTGTTAGGTAGACAGACCTGCAAACGACAGACAGAACAGGCCTAGCAGCCAGCGGAGGGGCAGAGCCGCTGCTCACGCCTGCAAGATAGGCGGACCTGTGACCACCGAAAGAACAGCCCCACCGAAAGTACAGGCACAGCGACCTGCCGGCGTGGTAGGCACATTGCCCCAAATGGAAGAGGGGCAGAACCACCGCCAAAGCCTGCGAGGGAAACTTTGCAACTATACAAGAGCAATATAAATATATAGGGGGAAAAATCAATAACACAACAGTTTCACCAAGCAGAAAGAAACGCGATCAGTATGAAAAGAAAAGGAAAGAAAGGACCACAAGCAATGCAGGTCAACTCAACTTTAGAAGAGGTAATATCTGCAGCAGATGGAGTGTCAGATAAAGAATTCAGGATATACATGCTTCAGATAATCTGGAGTCTCAAGGAAGACATTAGACAGCAAAATCAGACAATGAAAGACCACTTCAACCTCTTCGAAAATGAATTACATAAACAAATCCAAGAAGCAAAAGATCAATTATACAGGGAGATCGAGGTTATAAAAAACAAACAAACAGAAATCCTGGAAATGCAGGAAACAATAAACCAACTTAAAAACTCAATTGAGAATACTACCAGCAGAGTAGAACACTTAGAAGATAGAACATCAGACAATGAATACAAAGTATTTCAACTGGAGAAGAACATAGACAGCTCAGCAAAGCTGTTAAGAAACCATGAGCAGAACATTCAAGAAATATGGGATAACATAAAGAGACCAAACTTAAGAGTCATTGGGATACAGGAAGGTATAGAGGTCCAAACAAAAGGAATGAGCAATCTATTCAATGAAATAATATGAGAAAACTTCCCAGACTTGAAGAATGAGACAGAATCCCAAATCCTAGAAGCCTACAGGATGCCGAATATGCAAAATCATAAGAGATCCACACCTAAACACATTATAATGAAGATGCCCAACATACAGAATAAGGAGAGAATTTTAAAAGCTACAAGAGAAAGGAAGCAGATTACATTTAGGGGTAAACCAATCAGGATAACAGCTGATCTTTCAACACAGACTCTGAAACCTAGAAGATCCTGGAATAACATATTTCAAACACTGAAAGAAAATGGGTTCCAACCAAGAATTGTGTATCCAGCAAAATTAAGCTTCAGTATGGAAGATGAAATTAAAACCTTCCACGATAAACAAAAGTGAAAAGAATTTGCAGCTAGAAAACCATCTCTTCAAAACATCCTCGGCAAAATATTACAGGAAGAGGAAATGGAAAATATCAATGAAAACCAACAGCGGGAGGGAGTACAGTAAAGGCTGGGGATAATCAAAGAGGAAAACAAACCATGTTTAGGAACATAAATAAACAAATATCGCTGGAAGAACAACCCATATCTCAATAATAACCCTAAATGTTAATGGCTTAAACTCACCAATTAAGAGACACAGGCTAGTAGAATGGATCACAAAACAAGACCCAACAATATGCTGCCTTCAGGAGACGCATTTGATAGGAAAAGACATACATAGACTGAAGGTGAAAGGTTGGGAAAAATCATATCACTCATATGGACTTTGGAAACAAGCAGGAGTGTCCATACTCATATCATATAAAATAGATTTCAAGCCAAAGTTAATCAAAAGGGATGAAGAGGGACACTACATACAGCTCAAGGGAACTATACACCAACAAAACATCACAATCATAAATATATATGCCCTAAACAATGGTGCAGCTATGTTCATCAAACAAACTCTTCTCAAGTTCAAGAGTCTAATAGACCACCATACAATAATTATGGGAGACTTCAACACACCTCTCTCACCACTGGATAGATCTTCCAAAGAAAAGTTGAATAAGGAAACTATAGAACTCAATAACATAATTAATAACCTGGACTTAATTGACATATATAGAATATACCACCCAAGATCAAGCAGTTACACTTTTTTCTCAGCAGCACATGGATCCTTCTCAAAAATAGATTTTATATTATGTCACAGGGCAACTCTTAGACAATATAAAGGAGTAGAGATAATACCATGCATCTTATCTGAACATAATGGAATGAAATTGAAAATCAACGATAAAAGAAGTAAGGAAAAATCATGCATCACTTGGAGAATGAAAAATAGGTTACTGAATGATCAATGGGTTATAGAAGACATCAAGGAGGAAATTGAAAAATTCTTAGAGATAAATGAAAACACAGACACAACATGTCAGAATCTATGGGACACATTGAAAGCAGTTCTAAAAGGAAAATTTATTGCTTGGAGTTCAATCCTTAAAAAAAGAAAAAAAAAACAACAAATAAATGATCTAATACTTCAACTCAAAGTCCTAGAAAAAGAAGAGCAAAACAACGGCAAAAAAGTAGAAGACAAGAAATAATTAAAATCAGAGCTGAAATTAATGAAATCGAAACAAAAGAAACAATTGAAAAAATTGACTAAACTAAAAGTTAGTTGTTTGAAAAAATAAATAAAATTGACAGACCCTCAGCCACGCTAACGAAGAGAAGAAGAGAGAGAACTTAAATTACTAGCATACGGGATGAAAAAGGCAATATCACAACAGACACTTCAGAAATACAGAAGATAATCAGAAATTATTTTGAATCCTTATACTCCAATAAAATAGAAGATAGTGAAGGCATCGATAAATTTCTTAAGTCATATGATTTGCCCAGATTGAGTCAGGAGGATATTGACAACCTAAACAGACCAATATCAATTGAGGAAATAGAAGAAACCATCAAAAGACTACCAACTAAGAAAAGCCCAGGACCGGATGGGTATACAGCAGAGTTTTACAAAACCTTTAAAGAGGAACTAATACCAATACTTTTCAAGCTATTTCAGGAAAATGAAAAAGAGGGAGAACTTCCAAATTCATTCTAAGAGGCCAACATCGCCCTGATTCCTAAACCAGACAAAGACACTCCAAAGAAAGAAAACTACAGACCAATATCTCTAATGAACCTAGATGCAAAAATCCTCAATAAACTTCTGGCGAACTGGATACAAAAACATATCAAAAAAATTGTGCACCATCATCAGGTAGGATTTATCCATGGGATGCAAGGTTGGTTCAATATACGGAAATCAATTAATGTTATTCACCACATCAATAGACTTAAAAATAAGAACCATATGATCATCTCGATAGATGCGGAAAAAGCATTCGACAAAGTACAGCATCCCTTTATGTTCAAAACTCTAGAAAAACTAGGGATAACAGGAACATACCTCAATATTGTAAAAGCAATCTATGCTAAGCCTCAGGCTAGCATCATTCTGAATGGAGAAAAACTGAAGGCATTCCCTCTAAAATCTGGAACAAGACAGGGATGCCCTCTCTCACCACTTCTGTTCAACATAGTTCTCGAATCACTGGCCAGAGCAATTAGACGAAAGAAATTATAGTCATAAAAATAGGAAAAGAAGAACTCAAATTATCACTATTTGCAGATGACATGATTCTATACCTAGCAGAGCCAAAAGGGTCTACAAAGAAACTATTAGAGCTAATAAATGAATTTAGCAAAGTGGCCGGATATAAAATCAACACACATAAATCAAAGGCATTCATGTATATCAGCGACAAATCCTCTGAAATGGAAATGAGGACAAGCACCCCATTCACAATATCCTCAGAAAAAATAAAATACATGGGAATCAACCTAACAAAAGAGGTGTAAGACATTTACATTCAAAACTACAGAACCCTAAACAGAGAATTGAAGAAGATCTTAGAAGATGGAAAAATATACCCTGTTCATGGATAGGTAGAACTAACATCACCAAAATGGCCATATTACCAAAAGTTCTCAATAGGTTTAATGCAATGCCAATCAAAATCCCAATGGCATTTCTTGTAGAAATAGAGAAAGCAATCATGAAATTCATATGGAAAAATAAAAGGCCCAGAATAGCAAAAACATTGCTAAGCAGGAAGTGTGAATCAGGCGGTATAGCTATACCAGACTTCAAACTATACTACAGAGCAATAGTAACAAAAACAGCATGGTACTGGTACCAAAACAGGCGGGTGGACCAATGGTACAGAATAGAGGACACAGAAACCAATCCACAAAACTACAACTATCTTATATTCGATAAAGGGGTTAAAAGCATGCAATGGAAGAAGGCTAGCATCTTCAACAAATGGTGTTGCGAAAACTGGAAATCCATATGCAACAAATTGAAACTGAATCCCTTTGTCTTGCCATGCACAAAAGTTAACTCAAAGTGGATCAAGGAACTTGATATCAAATCAGAAAGTTAACTCAAAGTGGATCAAGGAACTTGATATCAAATCAGAGACAAGGAACTTGATATCAAATCTTCTGATAGAAGAAAAAGTTGGCTATGATCTACATACTGTGGGGTCGGGCTCCAAATTCCTCAATAGGACACTCATAGCACAAGAGTTAATAACTAGAATCAACAAATGGGACTTACTCAAACTAAAAAGATTTTCTCTGCAAAAGAAACAATAAGAGAGGTAAATATTGAGCCTACGTCCTGGGAACAAATCTTTACTCCTCACACTTCAGACAAAGCCCTAATATTCAGAATATACAAAGAACTAAAAAAATTAGACAATGAGATAACAAATAACCCAATCAACAAATGGGCCAAGGACCTGAACAGAAATTTCTCAGAGGAGGACATACAATCAATCAACAAGTATATGAAAAAATGCTCACCATCTCTAGCAGTCAGAGAAATGCAAATCAAAACCACCCTAAGATACCATCTCACTCCAGTAAGATTGGAAGCCATTAGGAAGTCAAACAACAACAAGTGCTGGCGAGGATGTCGGGAAAAGGGTACTCTTGTACATTACTGGTGGGACTGCAAATTGGTGCGCCCAATTTGGAAAGCAGTATGAAGATTTCTTGGAAAGCTTGGAATGGAACCACCATTTGATCCAGCTATTCCCCTACTCGGTCTATTCCCTAAAGACCTAAAAAGAGCACACTATAGGGACACTGCTACATCTATGTTCATAGCAGCACAATTCACAATAGCAAGACTGTGGAACCAACCTAGATGCCCTTCAATAGAAGAATGGATAAAAAAAATGTGGCATTTATACACAATGGAGTATTACTCTGCATTAAGAAATGACAAAATCATAGAATTTGGAGGGAAATGGATGGCATAAGAGCAGGTTATGCTAAGTGAAGCTAGCCAATCCCTTAAAAACAAATGCCAAATGTCTTCTTTGATATAAGGAGAGTAACTAAGAACAGAGTAGGGACGAAGAGCATGAGAAGAAGATTAACATTAAACAGGGATGAGAGGTGGGAGGGAAAGGGAGAGAGAAGGGAAATTGCATGTAAATGGAAGGAGACCCTCAGGGGTATAGAAAATTACATACAAGATAAAGTGAGGGGAAAGGAGGAAAAATATAAGGGGGAGAAATGAATTACAGTAGAGGGGGTAGAGAGAGAAGAGGGGAGGGGAGGGGGAGGGGGATAGTAGAGGATAGGAAAGGCAGAAGAATACAACAGTCACCAGAATGGCAATATGTAAATCAATGGTTGTGCAATTGATGTGATTCTGCAATCTGTATATGGGGTAAAAATGGGAGCTCATATCCCATTTGAATCAAAGTGTGAAATATGATATATCAAGAACTATGTAATGTTTTGAACAACCTACAATAAAATTAATTAAAAAAAAAAACAAAATAAAACAACAACAACAAAAAAAACCAGCATGGTACAGGTACCAAAACAGGCGGGTGGACCAATGGTACAGAATGGAGGACACAGAGACTAATCCAAAAAGCTACAACTATCTTATATTTGAAAAAGGAGCTAAAAGCATGCAATGGAGGAAATATAGTATCTTCAACAAATGGTGTTGGGAAAAATGGAAATCCATATGCAACAAAATGATACTGAATTCCTTTCTGTCGCCATGCACAAAAGTTAACTCATAGTGGATCAAGGTGCTAGATATCAAATCAGAGACTCTGTGTCTGATAGAAGAAAAAGTTGGCTCTGATCTACATATTATGGGGTTGGGCTCCAAATTCCTTTATAGGACACCCATAGCACAAGAGTTAATAACAAGAATCAACAAATGGGACTACTTAAACTGAAAAGTTTTTTCTCAGCAAGAGAAAGAATAAGAGAGGTAAATAAGGAGCATACATTTTGGGAACAAATTTTTACTCCTCACACTTCAGATAGAGCCCTAATATCCAGAATATACAAAGAACTCAAAAAAATAGACAATAAGATAACAAATAACCCAATTTAAAAAATGGGTCAAGGACTTGAACAGACACTTCTCAGAGGAGGACATACAATCAATCAACAAGTACATAAAAAATGCTCACCATTTCTAGCAGTCAGAGAAATTCAAATCGAAATCACCCTAAGATACCATCTCACTCCAGTAAATTGGCAGCCATTATGAAGTCAAACAACAAGTGCTGGCAAGGATGTGGGGTAAAAGATACTCTTGTACATTGCTGGTGGGACTGTAAACTGGTGTGGCCAATTTGGAAAGCAGTATGGAGATTCCTGGGAAAGCTGTGAATGGAACCACAATTTGACTCAGCTATTGCCCTTCTCGGACTATTCCCTGAAGACCTTAAAAGAGAGTAATACAGGGATACTACTACATCGATTTTCATAGCAGTACAATTCACAACTGAAACACTGTGGATCCAACCCAGATGCCCTTCAATAGATGAATGGATAAAAAACATGTGGCATTTATACACTATGAAGTATTACGCAGCACTAACAAATGACAAAATCATAAAATTTGCAGAAAAATGGATGGCACTGGAGAAGATTATGCTTAGTGAAAATAGCCAATCCCTGAAAAATAAATACCAAATGTCTTCTTTGATATAATGAGAGCAACTAAGAACAGAGCAGGGAGCAATAGCAGGAAGAAAAGATTAACTTTAAACAGAGACATGAGGTGGGAGGGTAAGTAAGAGAAAAGGGAAATTGCATGGTAATGGAGGGAGACCCTCATTGTTACACAAAATTACATATCGTTGTGAGTGGAATGGGAAAATAAACATGGAGTGAAATGAATTACAGTAGATGGGGGAAAAAGAGAAGATAGGAAGGGAGGGGAGGGGAGATAGTAGAGTATAGGAAAGGTAGCAGAATACAACAGTAACTAATAGGGCATTATGTAAAAATGTGGATGTGTAACCGATGTGATTCTGTAATCTCTATTTGGGCTAAAAATGGGAGTTCATAAGCCACTTGAATCTAATGTAAGAAATATTATATGTCAAGAGATTTGTAATGTTTTGAGCAACCAATAAAAGAAAAAAAAGTAGCAATTTATATGCCAATCAAAATTCATCATGAAATATATATAATCCACAGATCGAAAAATATTCATTTTACTCAACATGGATTAATGTATAATGATATTCAACTAGGAAGCTCACCCATAGGTTGAATTTTCAGTTCCAACAGCATTTAGGAGGAGTGATCCTTTAGCACAATTTGCATCTGCCAATTCAGTTACCTCACAAGTATGTACGTGTGGTACCAGGTAGAATTCTATATGTGCATATAAAAATACATGTGCTGAATAGGCTACAGAGAAAGGGAGACAGGAATTCACATATTTTTTAATTTTAAAAACACATGTAGAACTATTTCAACAAAAAAAAATTGACTAGATTTATAACTCCTACACTATATAATGAAAAAACCAATTGTAACAATACACCATGCCTCCTCGGAACTGCTTGTATTTCTATTCTGTTTGGGTTATTTTTCACCATCATATTAGAATTATAATTCAGAGTATAGTAGGGTATGTGTTAGTTTCAGGGCTTCAGTATTTCAAATAGAAAATTGAAAAATGAATCGAATGTGTATGTAAATATGTGTTACACAAAAATCTTTCCACTCACATTCAGAACAATGCCTTGATATTAGCTTGGCCCCAAGTAAGACACAATTAGAGTAGAAAAGTGTGAAAATCTGTGAATACATATCTTGGAGGTGGTAGAGGAGTTTCCAAAAGTAAAGAACAGGGTAAACACTCCACAAACATGGAGCTCTGCTGGCCTAAGACTTCTTGGGAAACTGCCTCTGAGGTTGGGCACTTGAAATATATGTTGTTGTCATGAGCTTTAACTTCCTTTGTAGTGAGACCATCAAAGATGGGTCTGCATCTATGTGACCTGGAAGACATGGTTTCTTATATTCCAACGACCATGAGGCAGCAGTGCTGAATTCTCTCTTTGTAGGTAAACTGTGGCCACTGGAGGCTAAGTGTCTCCTCGTGTGGACTCTGAAGACATTTGGTCATCCTCCACTTTTCGTGGTGTTTCTTGCTGCTGCACTGGGAATTTGGTATTTGCTTCAACAAATACAAGGAGTTCTACTAGAATACAGTGCTGGAGGGAGTTCTGTCACGTGCGGTGGGTCAGGGTCTGCAGGAGAATGCACCAACCATGCTTCTATCCAACATAGCTTGCCCCAATAACCATAGTTAACTGATTCTGAACATTGCCCTGAAACCTCTCCATATAAAAAATGCCTTTACATATAAGTGTCTGATTTCTGCACTATGTCAGTCATAATCCATTTGGAAGCCAATGGCCGATCCACATGGCCCCACCATGGTGTTTTATCACACACCTGCCCACCACTGCTCTAGGACCACTACTCAGCAGGATACTAATTACTGGCATCTCTGTTCTACACCATTTACATAAAACCCAGTAAAACAAGGCATTCTCTGGTATACACATGATCAACCACAGGACTTCCAAAGTTTCTCCAGTGCCACCTGGTCATGGGAATTTCAAAAATTTCATGGTATTTATCTAGCCATTTTTCAAAGATTAATTTGGAGGCACTGTGGGTTTCAAATCATTCAGGAACCATTAAGTGTTGAGAAAGCTCATTTCAATGAAAGCTTTGGAGAACACTCACAGGCAAGGCTTCTCAAAGAGTTGCCAAAAGGTCACATGAAGCCAGGCAAATTGAGGTCTACAATGTGAGGTCCATGTGTGTTTTGACTCTCAACTATACCTGCCAATCTTTCAGAATAAAATCATGGGATGTCCTGCCTGAGATTCCCATTGTTTTGTGGAAAGACACCCTGGGCCTAGATCTCAGTTTTCATGGGTGAGTCTCCTGCATGGCCTTCTAAAATCTAAACACGATTCATGGCAATACTTCTCTGAGTTCAGTTCTAGAACTCAGTCTCTAAGGGGAATCACACCAGAGTTCAAGCTCAGGTGGACCCAGTCATTCTTTCCAACCACCACAAAAATGACCGCAATTAAAATCAAAACACTCCCACAGGGCCCTCATCTTCTTCCATAAAGACACTCATCATAACCTCTGGCTGGAGATTTCTATGAGGGGCACAGCCTAAGAAAGTGTCCAAAATAAGCTCACTTGCCCCTCATTTGCCTAAAATCATGGTGGCCTGGACACTCCTCCTGTGAACCAGGAGTGATCAAATATTCCTGCTGTTAAAGTGTTCCGCTTCTCCAATTTGAGGCCTACTGGCTGTGAGGTATGGATTCTTTAAGTGATTTGGAGTCATGAGAAAATGCAAGCAAATATGGGCTAGCCTCTGCATGGATTTGAAGAACTCATTTAATCCAAAGGATCCCTATTCTCACTTGATGGAGGTCAGGAACCTAAAACAAGAAGGCAAAAAAATTCATCCACAATGACTTCTCTTTTGGCCATTTCGGTTTGGGAAGCACATGGGATTTTTATTCAGATCCATTGGGTGCTGAGAATCTAAGTCACAGCCTCACACAAGGACCAGAGACTGATTCAGACACATCCCATTCCAAAGCAATTAAGCAAAGAGCCACAGGTGAAGCCCATTCATTTCCATATGAAAACAGTTTTCTTCAGGCTTCACAAAGGGTTGGCATGAGGCAAAGACCTTCCTGACATTCAGGGTAATTGAATCAGAAGTAAGCAAATGGCCCAAGAAGGGTTTCTTCACTGAGACTTTACTGGTCACACTGATATCTGAGTTTTCTGAGATGCTCTCATTCTCTTCAGCTATCCAGTACATGGCCATGTCACAGAGCCTTGTGGTGTTACATATCTGGGACACAAAACGATGAGCGTATTCTGTAGAGTGGCCAGAATTCACGAAGAAAAGAGTAACTTAAGAAGACAGTAGGTGTTGCCCATCCATAAGGCAAAGTGAAGTCCATTAATCAATTGGGCAGTATTAATGTGGGGAAGCTTTCTCCTAGAGAAAACAAGTCCATTGATGCATTCTCTTTTCTAATGTCTACAACCACAGATACAGTGGGATACACAGACATAGAAACCCTCACAATGTCAAAGGACTTACTAGAAACAGTCCACTCCACACCAAAAAAAACCCGCCTTTCCTACCTATTCTCAGAACATGAGAAAAAAACCACAAACTCACACCCACAACGGCAAAGCCACCTCCTTCCCCCAAGTAGGTATGTGACTATCCAGAGTGTCTTCTGACTGGTGGGCCATATTATGTTCCCACGAAATGGCCTGTCCTGTCTCAGATCTGGTCTCCTTGGCCAACTCTGTGAAGTTGTCAGGAGACAGCGGTGAGCCACTACCTGCTTTCTCAGGGAAGGTACCTCTTCAGAGATCTGCTGGCATTTGGCCATCCTCACATCAGTAGGTACCAAGAAAGACTGACTCTGTTCTTGGGAAAAGCAAACAAGTTAGCCCAATGGGACTAGGACTGGGTCTGGCTCTGGGTGCCTGGCTTCCTGGATCCCAAGTTCAGAGAATTCCATCACCAAGGAAGTGAGAAGAGGTCACTTCCTTCAGGAACTGAATGAGGTCACTGCCTTGAAAACCACTTTGTCCTAACAGTTGCTTCCAAGGTTCCCATGAGATGAAGGCTGCCCCAAAATCCTGTGACACATTCAGAAGTTAGAATGGAATATCAACCTTAGGCACCCGGGAACAGCTCTCCACACAGGCCTGGTTTCTTCCAACTTCTCTAAAATAAGAAGAGACAGGCTGATTTAGACCCATCAATTCATCCTGACCAGGTTGTTTGCCGTGGAAGATTTCTATTGCTCTCTCAGGTCCTACATAGCTGCATAAATCTTCTCCAAGGATCATTTCTCCATGGATCTTTGAGGTTCTCAGAAGGTGGAAGATCACCTACATTCCTATATTGTAAGACCAACTCTGCCCTGCTTTTCTGTAAGTTATATTGAGGGAACAGTGTATGTTTAGGGTTAATAACATGTTTGATTTGGGTTACGAATCATTTTGCGAGATGAATAATGGTATTGGCAACCTTCGATATTTACAAGAGTATATAGGTGAAATATAAGTATGAAAGCAGAAAATTAGGAAAGATTTGAAGCCCAGAAAGGAATTGGACCCTTAAGTGGTATTCTTAGCTTTGAGTTATGTGCTGCACAGTTGTCTCAGATAAATCAATATACAATGGCATAGGACCTTGTACCTTGGATGATTGAATGTTGAAGAGAACATCCAGTCAAAAAGCGATATTCAGTACGATGAGGAAGGTACTCGTTAGGTTTAGAATGAAGAGTGAGTATAGGATTTGGACAAAACGTTTTTTAGCACTAGGGTTTCGGTTAGAGAGTGAGTGTAAATGTCAGCACATGTGAAGAGTCAGTCATAATGATGAACTGGGAAAAATATGAGGGAAAGCAGATATCAATAAAGACATTAGGAAATCAAGCAAAGTACAAAGTGAGTGATAGGATTAGACATTTTCAACAGGCTTGAGGTTGAACATATAATCTTAGGAAGAAACAAATATGTAGTCACCAATAGGATTGACATTTGAGAGAATTAGGCAACCTGGACATGTATGTTTTTAGTAATCCATGCTCACTTTCCATTTAGGCTTTGGTACAATTGAAAGTGTGACCTTTGCTTTTTGTGTCCAGAATATTTCTGTGATAAAATGTATGTGTATATCACGTGACATGAGTATTTCTTCCACCATTTCCAGGAGCAATATTTTGAGAACATATAAATTTGTATTGGGGTACAAATAGGTATACCCTCTGTCTATGAATATAGCAATAATGCATGAATAGACCATACTGGGAATAAATAATATAACTGGATCCACTTTAAATAATGGATTGAATGGATATCTGAAAATATATAAGAAATGTTATAATGATACACAATCAATCATTCCAACCAGTTATATATCTAATGGTCATCTTAGGGTTATGTTTTATCATGAAGGGTGTGTGAGTTTTGCTTAAAAATTGATCATGGAAATCGAAAATAATATATTTGAAAAAAAGTCTCATGAAAAGACCAGTCAAGAAACATAGGGAAATACATGTGTTCTGGAGCAAGAAGTGATTGAAAGTGAAACAAATGCCTATAAATTTGCTAAGTAGTGGATGAAATATATATCCTATGATGTGTATAAACTGAAGAAATAGTAATGTACCAGTGTTGAATAATAATTAATGTCAAAATACACATCATGTCCCATAGGAATCTACTTGCATTGATGTTAAACTAGGTCAGTTAATGTAGAAATACTAGGATTTGTTTGCACCTTTGACTGAAGTTAGTTTTCAGTACTAGAAAACAAATATGTATTTCAGGTGGATGAATATTTCTGAGAATAATCTTGTGAAAAGTTGAATATTAATCCACATACATGAACATGAATGAATTTAGGGAGTGTATATAAGACACATATATTTCATATTTTGAAAAATCTAGAGATTTATATATTGTGTGTTTGTGTGTGTGTGTGTGTGTGTATATATATACACACAAACACACAAACACACACAAAGACATTCAAAAGTAGAATTATATATGCCAATCGAATTTCACCATGAAATATATATCATCCACAGATCCAAAAGTATTCATTTTACTGAACATGGATTTATGTATAATGTTATTAAACTAGGAAGCTCACCATTAGCTTGAATTTTCAGTTCCAACAGCGTTTAGGTGGAGTGATCTCTTCTCACAATTTGTATCTGCAATGTCAGGCACCTCACAAAAATGTACGTGTGATATCAGGTAGGATTCTATATGTGCATATAAAAATTAATGTGCTGAATAGGTTACAGCGAAAGGGAGATAGGAATTCACATATTTGTTAACTTTAATACACATATAAAACAATTTCAATTAAAAAATGACTAGATTTATAACACCTACCATTTATCTTGCAAAAGGCAAGTTCAATATACACCATGCCTCCTCTGAACTGCTTATATTTCAATTCCGTTTGGGTTATTTTTCTCCATCATATTAGTATTTGTTGTTAGCGTCTAGAAGGGTATGGGTTATTGTCAGGAATTCAGTATTTCAATTGGAAAATTGGAAAGTGAATCCAATGTGTATGCAATTATGTGCTGCACAATATTCTTCCCACTCTCATCCAGAACAATGGCTTGACATTACCTTCGCCCCAAGAAAGACACAATTAGAGAAGAAGATTTAGAAATTCTGTGAATACATATCTGGAATGGAAAATGCTCAGGAGTTCACAACCTTGGAGGTGGTAGAGGATTTCCCAAAAGTAAGGGACAGGGTTGATCACCCAACATGATCTTTCATTAAAATTGTGAGCCATCTTGCCACAAAGCCATGAAAAGATAATTTTTGCTTTAGTATAAATTACTGCAAATTCTGAACCTGCTTAGAATGCCTGACCATGTTTTGAACTCACCCATGCCTGGCTCTCTGACCAGATAACAGCCCATTCTGAAACTTTAATGACACCTCATAAATATTCGCCTTCCCTGGCCAGACAACGACCCTCTCAGAGGCTCTAATGGTCCTCATAATTTCTGATGCTGGGGCCAGAAAAAAAAATGTAAACTACAATTAGTGTGATGCTTGTCAAAGTTCTGCTTTCTGTAACCCTCCTTTTGTGTAACTTTCTGGGCTATAAAGCTGGGCTGTAGGAAAGGTGGGGTTGCTGTCTTGTTCCCGCCAGTTTGAGAGGGAGAGGCAGCCCGGCTGCTTGAAATACTAAGCTTGCCTTAATTTGATTTTAATTGGAGTCAGTGGTCTTTTCTTGTGTCCTGGACTAACATTTTGGAGTTCCCCAGCAACATGACCCGACCAGATCACAAAGCCAGACTGCTGGAAATTCTGAAGCTGGCCTATCCTCCAGGACTCCGGGCTGGAGAGCCAAGTTCCAAAACCTTGGAATGAGCCTTCAGTCCGTGGATCACTGCAGTGAACCATCGCACTAAAACTATTATCAAGCACCTGGTGGAGGAGGCCTTCATAGGTAAGAGGCGCCTTTATAACATCTGATATCCGGTTAAGGGAGTACTCTTCTGATGACAGAGAGGTGGCCTGGGAAGGCTCACATATACTCCTGTCTGGGACAGTAATAGGAATCCTTGTTTCCTCTGTTCTGTTCTGTAGGGAATACCTCTGAAAGTGTAGAGAGGTGCCGACTGGCATGCAGGAGCTCCTACCCCAGAGCTTTAGCAAGACGCTGCATTGCTCCTCTGGTTTTCTGTTTATTTGCCGAGTTTCTGTTTTTTTTTTTTTTGTGTGTGTTTTGTTCTGTGTTCTAAATGTTTTTTATTTGTTTGTTTTTGTGCGTTTTGTTGTGTGATTTCTGTGGTAAAAACTTAAGGATATTGGACTTGAAAATGGGTAATAAATCATGTAAGCCTGACACCCCTTTGTACTGTGTTTTAAAGAAATTTGATGCACTATACCCGGCTTTGTTAAGCAGGATGAGAGAAGTCCCTAGCTGGCTGTCTGGAGCACACCCACGGCAGAGGGCAATGCCTGCTGGGGACCTAATAACTGAGTATCTCCCAGGTTAACAAGTGAAACTCCTTTAAAACCCCTTGTCCCTCCAGATCAAGAGAGTCACAACTTTGGACAAAGTCCCCTGTTTTTCTCCTTTGTTAGCAAAGCAGTAAACCTCCCTTTTACTTTTTCTCAAACCCTGTCCTTATATTAAATTGGTATTAATTGGCTTCAAGGTCCGGAACCGAAATTTAAGTTACAAATTTTGATACCGCCCCTGACCCTGGAATTTTTGAGAGCTGACTACTGAAATGTTAGGAGATTCAGCGTGCTTGGGGTGGAACCGAACCAGAGGAGCTAATCCTGTAAGTAAAAGACGGGACTGAGGGACTCCCAGCAGCTGCCGAAGTCCTATTGCTTCAGTGAATTCCCTCCTTCCTTTCCTGCACTGTAAGTATTATGCCACCTCTGTCTTCTTAAAAAAGAGAAAAAGTAAAAGGAGACACTAAATGCAGTAAAGTCACCATGGAGACCTTTGATATTGCATTTCAGGTTCCCCCTCTGTGAAAACATCTGATGTCCTTGTAGGGACATATATCGTGCCACTGGTGTAGGAGATTTTTCTCTTTTCTGCTGTTTTAAAGGCTTCTGTCCTGTAAGCCATAGTCTGGAGCTCCTTTCTGTCTGTCTTTTGTCTTTGTTTCTGGCCATTTAAGACATGTGCAATAATGTGTTGATATTATAAATTGTTTCTTGAGAATGATCTTAGCTGAATGTGTGTCTAAAGGATGATGTTTTATTGTAACAATATGGTATCTGAATGGGTTTTTGAAGCATTGCACAATCTTGAAGTTAAAAGTCGGGTTTAGGTAATTTTTTAGTTTATGATTTCAGATAATTCATGCCAGAGAACTTAAATACTTAAAATGGAAAACTAAAGAATTCTACTTCCAAGTTGGCAAGTAACTTCCCAATCATTCAGTCTTTTTTTTAACCAATTTTTAATTGGGTAGCCTGGGAAAATGTCACAGTATGTATCAGTGCATTAATTTGGACAAGGATAGTAAATCATAGTATGGTATCTGTTGACAAAAAAAGATGTTAAGGTATAAAATTTTGTGAATTGTATCTTAAAATTGTATCATAATTTTCAACATCCTCACCTGAAAATTATGGTTAAAGTGCCTTAGGCCTGAGGTGTCTGCTTAGAATAGCAGTTTTGTCCAGCTCCTTCCAGAACTCAGCCAGGACTTATGTTGAAATGTAAATGAAAGAAGCCTGCAAACTCAGTAGGAGACTGATCTGATGTCTAAGTGGGAAAAAAAAGGTATATCGTATGGTATTTACTAATTACTGGCCAGTCATTTTTTCTAGGACTCTCATTTTTTTCCTTAGATTCTGTATTTTTTTTGAGCTCATTATTTTGATCCTACAGAACTAGGTTAATATTTTTCTGATCAGTTCTATATTTGACCAACAGTGGAGTTTGAAACATTGCAATGGAGATTTCACCTGCGAAAAGCTACAAGGCCTTACTATTATTATTTGTGCACACTTTTGTTATGTGTTGTATGTCTATATATCCATATGTTCGTATATCATATATGTGATATACAAATTAACATATATAAGGAGCGATCATTAAAAAAAAGCACTCATAAAAACAAATTTTAAAAAGTGGATTCAAAGATCTTTAATTCACGTGATTTAAATGGTTCACTTTAAATTTGGATAAGCAAATAACAATAAATGTCTTTAAATTTAAGCTTACAAGTTTTTCTAGTTGCTCAAAAATCTAATAAAATATTAATGTCTATAAAATGTCTAATATGCCTTGGTTCTAGGACTTTTCCTTTAACAAAGAAATGGTTTACACTGTTCAATACATTTCTCTAATATTTTGATAAATAAGTGAAGTAAATTTGATATGGGATTACTCATTCATGAGTACTTTTGTTAGATATCTGATTGATTTAGTAAGGTCTGTATAAGTTTGTTCTAAAGTCTGTATAAGATTGTAAAAATCAGTCATGTGATAAAGCGACAAAAATTTCTTAAAACAAAAGTTTACCCATAACATTGTGTTTATAAAGTTTTATTTTTCTAGAACAAGCAACCATAAAAATTAAACAACTGATTAAATAAGAACTGTTATTTTAGAGCACTCTACTGCCATTTCTTTAAAAGCTAAACTTGGTTAATGTAAAAACATCAATGTCATTGTGATGCTATTAATGTGCTCATATCTTCCAGGTATACAATTCTGTAAGGTAGAAACTTTAAAAGAGCATTTCATCAAGCTGGTGTTCTGAAGTTGTATGGTAATATATATATATATATATATATATATATATATATATATATATATATATATATATATATATATTGGGGATTTATTTACTTGTTATCAATAAGATATATAAAGTTTTATGTTACTTTTTACATTGGGAAAAAATTTAAATATATTTTTAAGTTAATGAGCGCCTAATCTGTGTAAAGGTTAAAAACTTTCAGCCTTTCTTTAATTCATGTTTTAAATGTGATATCATATGGTGTTAGCTAATATTCATGTGACCTCAAAGAATTTATGTAAACTGTGTAAAATGATATTTAATAAACAAAGATCAGGTTTAGAACTAAAACACTTAAGATTTATATAGAGCCCTGCCTTACCTGAGATAAGGCTCTGTGTCTCATCTTACAACATGTGAGAATAACTACGAAAACAGTAGGTCAGATGTTATTTAATTTAAAGTTATGTTTTTCTGTCAAGATTACTAGGATCTCAAAAAGGGGACATAATGTATAACTCAGCCTAAAATTCAGGGTAGCTATTACACGAACTAAGTATTTTTACTCTTGTTAATTTTATTTTGAATTTCCTTATAAGTTAACTAAAGATTCCCTGTTAGTGTTTTACAAAAGAGTTGCTTTTAGAACACAACATTGGTTAATTTAAGATAATAAGTCATCACCTACAAGACAGACAGAAAAATACAGATCCCAAATAATAAAAAGATAAATAATTTTAAATTATAGACATTAAAGCACAGTACTCTTAATATAAGGCTGTTAAAATTTATTTGCTGGATGTTTAAGATTAGGATTTAAAATTTAATTTAAATGAAAAGGGACAATAAAACAAATATTTGGCTCTTGCCCTCTGAGTCAGTCTGTATCCAGGGAACAGGAGACTTCTCTAAAGAACTTTGCAACTCTGAGCCACATAACCTCCTGATCAGGAAGATTAATGAGACCACTGGAGAACAGAAAGCCAATCAGTGCATTTTCTACGAAGAAGAGAGTCATCAGAGAAGGGAGATATTCCTGATGCTTCCGAGAGAAGCCACATGGTCAAGCAAGACCTGGACTCACCTTGCGCAAATGGCACTAGCAGAACTGAGAAGCTGCTCTCAAGTTTCCCCAGGAATGACTCCCATAAAATCTCAGCTGACTGTTAACAATAGATAGAAACAAAAGTCAGTTTTACTGCTTCATCTTAAACTCTTAGCAAAGACAGATAAACCCAAAATACAGCCATTCCTGGGCATTTTAAAAAATAATAGTTATAATAATATTTTAACGTATACACTTTATGCTAGCCTCCCAAAATAAGTAAGACTGGAGGCTACAAAGAAGGATTCTCAGACAGTAATGCCTGATGAGTATAAAAAGAGACTATCAAGAGGAGGTACCAGAGGCAGAAGTTTTTTGTTTAAGGCCTACAGATATTCCTAACCTACACAGGTAGGCTTGGTGTTTGCTAGTACGATTATCCAGCCCTGAATAACAGAATTAAAGGTTTCTCTATTACACACAGAGGTCATACTAGTAAAAGGAATTTGCAAGATCAGATGACATTAAATTATTAAACTGTATCTTATGGGGTGAAACAACTGTGACACTAAAAGTTAAGTTGAAAGTCCTGATAACTGGGGATATTGAAGACAGATGAGGGGACATCTATACAGTGACATGTTTCAGCTGCTGCAACATTTATTCAGTACTCATGGTTTTTGTTTCTCTCATAGAAGAACCCATCCCCAGATGACTTTACAAACTGTTCTACCACAACCAGACTTCAAACCGAATTGACTTCTAAAAGGCAACTCATATCCCTCATGCTGTGCCCCCTCATGTCACCCTCTCTCAGCTCAGAAGAAGCCAAAATGAGTGACGACTCTCTTCTTACAACAATGGAGCCAAAAATAGATAGACTTTCATTTTAAGTAATTAATTAAGTCAGGTAAAATCAGGGAGACTGGTTTTGTGTGAGTTCAAAAAATATGGAGACTGTTACGTGAGGTATTAAAATTCCCTCAGTGCTCTTCCCCTACCCTATCAAAGATTTGAAAGGGACACATTAGAAAAGGGGGGAATGATATACCCAACCTGATCTTTTATTAAAATTTGGATCCATCTTGCCACAAAGCCATGAAAAGAAAATTTTGGCTTAACTATAAATTACACCAAATTCTGAACCTGCTTGGAATGCCTGCCCGTGGCCTTGAACTCACCCATGCCTGGCACTTTGACCAGGAACAGCCCTCTATGAAACTTTATTGACACCTCATAAATATTGGCCTTCCCTGGCCAGACAATGACCCTCTCTGAGGTTCTAATGGTTTTCATAAATTCTGATGTTGGGGCCAGCAAAAAAAAAAAAAAATATATATATATATATATATAAATATATATATATATATATATATATATATATATATATATATATATATATATATGTTATATATATAAACTACGATTAGTGTGATGCTTGTCAGAGTTCTGATATTTGTAACCCCCCTGTAGTGTAAAATTCTGGGTTATAAACCTGGGCTGTAGGAAATTTGGGTGGCTGTCTTGTTCCCACTGTTTTGGGAGGGAGAGGCCACCTGGGCAGTGGAAATTATAAGCTTGCTTTAACTTGATTTTAATTGGAGTCAGTGGTCTTTTCTTGCATCCTGGTCTAATAGGTAAACGCTATCAAACATGCAGCTCTGCCAGCCTAAAGACTTCCTTAGAAACTGCCTCTGAGGATGGGCACTTGACATATATGTTGTTGTCAGGAGCTTTAGCTTTCTTTCTAATGAGACCATCAAAGCTGGATCTGCATCTATGTGACGTGGAGGACATGGTTTCTTATTTTCCAAAGGACATGAGGCAGCAGTGCTGAATTCACTCTTTGTAGGTAAACTGTGGCCACTGAAGGCTAAGTGACTCCCCGTGTGGACTGTGAAGCCATTTGGTCATCCTCCACTTTTCATGGTGTTTCTTGCTGCTGCACTGGGAGTTTGTTATTTGCTTCACAAAATACAAGGAATTCAGCTGGGACACAGTGCTGGAGAGAGTTCTGTCACATGAAATAGATGAGGGTCTGCAGGAGAATGCATCAACCAGGCTTCTATCCCACAAAGCTTGTCCCCTTGACCATAGCACCTGATTCTGAACATTGTCCTGAAACATCTCCATATAACAAGATGCCTTATATGGAGAGTTATCAGACATATAAGTGATTCCTGGCTGCACAATGTCAGCCACAAGCCATTTGGAAGTCAATGTCAGATACACATGGCCCGACCACAGATGTTTTATCACACACCTGCACACCACAGCTCTGGGCCCACTACTCAGCAGGCTCCAACATACTGGCATCTCTGTTCTACATCATTTTCATGAAACCCAGTCAATCAAGGCACTGTCTGGTACACACTTCATCAGTAAGAGGACATTGAAAGGTTCTCCAGTGCCACCTGGTCATGAAAATTTCAAAAATTTCATTGTATTTATCTAGCCATTTTTCAAGGATGAAGTTGGAGAAATTGTGGGTTTCAATTCATTCAGAAACCATTAATGTTTGAGGAAGCACATTTCAAGGAAACTCTGGAGAACTCTCAGAGGCAAGGCTTCCCAAAGAGTGGCCAAAAGGACACATGAAGCCAGGCCCATTGAGGTCTACAATGTGAGGCCCATGTGTGTTTTGACTGTCAACAATGGCTGCCAAGTCTTTCAGAATAAAATAATGTGAAGCCCTGGCAGAGATTGACAATGCTCTGCGGAAAGCCACCCTGGGCATTGATCTCAGTTTCCAAAGGCAACTCTCATGCGTGGTCTCCTAAAATCCCAACACAATTCATGGCAATACTTCTCTGAGGTCAGTTCCTGAACTCAGTCTGTAAGGGGAATCACACCAGAGTTCAAACCACGTGGACCTAGTCATCTCTTCCAACCACCACACAAATGACCACAATTAAAACCAAAACACTCCCAAATGGCCCTCATCTTCTTCCACATAGACACTCTTCATAGCCTCTGACTGGAGGTTTCCATGAGGGGCACAGCCCAAGACAGTTTTCCAAATAAACTCCCTTGCCCGTCATTTGCCTAAAGTCAGGGTGGCCTGGACTCCCTTCCTGTGAACCAATAGTGATCAAGTAGTCCTGCTCTTAATACTGCTCTGCTTCTCTAATTTGAGGCCTACTGACTGTCTGGTATAGATTCTTTATGTGAATTGGTGTCATGAGAAAACCCAAGCCCTTATGTGCTAGCCTCTGTAGGGCTTTGAAGAACTGATTTGACACAAAGGATCCCTATTCTCACTTGATGGAGGACAGGAAGCTTACAGAGGAAGGCGAGAGACTTCGTCCACAATGACTGCTCTTTTGGCCATTTTCATTTTGCATGCAAACTGGGAAACTTTCTTTAGATCCATCAGGTGCTGAGAATCTAAGCCACTGCCTCACATAGGGCAAAGAGGCTTATTCAGCCACATCTCTTTCCAAAGCAATTAAGCAAAGAGCCACAGGTGATGCCCATTCATTTCCATTTGAAAACTCTTTTCTTCTGGCTTCACAAAGGGGTGGCCTGGGGCAAAGATCTTCCTGACATTCAGGACAACAGAACAATAGGTAAGCAAAAGGCCCAATGCAGTGTTTTTCCACTGAGACTTTAATGGTCACACTGATATGTGAGTTTTCTGAGATGCTTCTATTCTCTTCAGCTATCCAGTACATGGCCATGTTACAGATCTTGAAGGTGGTACATATCTTGGAAACCAAACCATGAGGCTATTCTGGAGAGTGGCCAGTATTCAGGAAGAAAACAAGAACTTAGGAAGATAGTAGGTGTTGCCCATCCATAAGGCAAGCCTCTCTCCATTCTTTAATTGTGCAGGATGAATGCTGGCAAGCTTTCTACTAGACAGGACACAACCATTGATGCATTCGCTTTTCAAATGTCTACAACCACAGATACAGTGGAATTCACAGACATAGAAACACTCACGTTGTCAAACGACTTTCTAGAAACATTCCAGTCCAAACAAACAAACAGTCTTTCCTACCTATTCTCAGAAAAGAGACAAAACCACAAACTCACACCAACACCCACAACCGCACCTCCTTCCCCCAAGTATGTTGGTGAATATCTTGAGTGTCCTCTGACTGGTGGTCCATACTATGTTCCCCAAAAATGGCCTGTTCTGTCTCAGATCTGGTCTTCTTCACCAACTCTGTGAAGTTGTCAGGAGCCATGGTTGAGCCACTACCTGCTTTCTCAGAAAAGGCTCCTCTTCAGAGGTCTCCTGGCATTTGGCCATTCTCACTTCAGTAGGTACCAACAAAGACTGACTCTGTCCTTGGTAAATCCAAACATTTGAGACCACTGGGACTGGGACTGGGACTGACTCTGGGTGCCTGGCTTCCTGGATCCCAAGTTCAGAGTGTTCCATCACCAAGGAAGTGTGTACTGATATTTGCTTCTAAGGGTCCCAGTAGATGGAGACTGCCCGTACTTCCTGTGACAGTTTCACAAGTTAGAATGGTATATCAACAATAGGCACCCGGGAACAGCTCTTCTCACAGGCCTGGTTTGGTCCATCTTCTGTACATTAAGAAGAGAAAGGCTGATTCAGATACATCTCTTCATCCTGACCCGGTTGTTTAACATTGAAAATGACTTTTGCTCTCTCAGGTCCTTCATAGCTGCCTTCTTCTTCTCCACGTATCATTTCTGCATGAACCTTTGAGGTTCTCATCAGATGGAAGATACCCTACAATCCAGAATTGGAAGATCAACTCTTTCCCTGCTCTTCTGTAAAGTTAGATTGAGCGAACAGTGTATGGTTAGGGTTAACAACATGTTCGATTGGGTTAGGAATAATTCTGCAGGATGAATAATGGTTATGGGAACATGCGATATTTACAAAATATACAGTTGAAATATAAATATGAAAACAGAAATCTAGGTAAGATTTGATGCCCAGAAGGGCATTGGGCCCTTGATTGGGATACTTAGCTTTGAATTAATTTCTGCACAGATGTCTCAGATAAATCAATATACAATGGTATAGGACATTGTACCTTGGATGATTGAATGTCGAAGAGAACATGCAGTCAAAAAGGGATAGTTGGTAGGATTAGAAAGACAGTCGGTAGTTTTAGAAAGATGAGTGAGTATAGGATTTGGACAAAATGGTCTTTAGCAATAGGGTTTCATGTAGAGAGTGAATGTAAATATCAGCACATGTTAAGCGGCAGTCACAATGATGAACTGGGGAAAATATATATCAGAGACATTAGGAAATCAGGCAAAGTATAAGGTGAGTAATAGGATTAGACATTTTCAACAGGTTTGAGGTTGAATATATAATCTTAGAAAGAAACAAATATGTAGTCACCAATAGGATCGACATTTGAGAGCAATAGGCAACCTGGACATGGATGATTTTAGTAATCCATGTTCAATTTCCATTTAGGCTTTAGTACAATCATAAGTGTGACATTTGCTTTTTGTTTCCAGAATATTACTGTGATAAAATGTATATGTAGATCAGGTGACATGAGTATTTCTTTCACCATTTCTAGGAACAGTATTTTGAAGACGTGTAAATTAGTATTTTGAATACAAATAGGTGTACACTGTGTCTATGAATATAGAAATAATGCATGAATAGACCATAATGTAAATAAATAATATAACTGGTTCCAACTTAAATAATGGTTCGAGTTGATATCTGAAAATATACAGGAAACCTTATATTGATATATATCCATTCATTCAAACCAGTTATACATCTAATGGTAATATTAGGGTTATGGTTTATCATGAAGAATGTGTGAGTTTTGCTTCAAAGGTCATTGTGGAAATCGAAAATAATGTGTTTGGAAAGAAGTCTCATGAAAAACCAGTCATGTAACCTGGAGGAATACATGTGTTCTGAAGCAGGAAGTGATTGAAAGTGAAACAAAAGCCTTTAAATTTCTGAACTTGTGGATGAAATATATATCTTATGATGTACATAAACTGAGGAAATAGTAATGTACAAGTGTTGAAAAAAATGAACGTCAAAATACACATCATATCCCATAGGAATCTACTTGCATTTATATTAACCTGGGTCAATTAGTGTAAAAATATTAGGATATGTATGCACAATTCACTGAACTCAGTTTTCAGTACTAGGAAACAAATACGTATTTCAGGAGGATGAATATGTCTTAGAATAATCTTATGAAAAGTTGATTATAAATACGCACTTAAATATTAATGAATTTAGGGAGTACATAATAAGATACATTTATTTCATATTTTGAAAACTCTGGAAATATATATATATATATATATATATATATATATATATATATATATATATACAGACATTAAAATACACACACAGAAATTAAAAAGTATTAATATACAAGCCAAATGAAATTCACCATGAAATATATATCATCCACAGATCTAAAAATATTCATTTTACTGAACATGAATTTATGTATAATGTTGTTCAGCTAGGATACTCACGCATAGGTTGAATTTTCAGTTCCAACAGTGTTTAACAGGAGTGATCTCTTCTTACAATTTGTATCTGCCAAGTCAGCCACCTCACAAGAATGTACGTGTGGTACCAGGTAGGATTCTATATGTGCATATAAAAATATATGTGCTGATTAGGCTACAGAGAAATGGAGACATGAATTCACATATTTGTTAACTTTAAAAACACATGGAGAAGTGTTTCAACAAAAAAATTCACTAGATTTAAAACTCCTACCATATATAATGCAAAAGGAATGTCCAAATGTACACCTGGCATCCTCTGAACTGCTTGTATTTCAATTTGGTTTGGTCTATTTTTATCCATCATATTAGGATTTGTAGTCAGAGTCTAGTAGGGAGTGGGTTACTATGAGGGATTAAGTATTTTGAATGAATAATTGGAAAATGAATCCAATGTGTATGCAAATATGTGCTACAAAAAAATCTTCCCACTCTCATCCAGAACAATGCCTTGACATTACCTTCGCCCCAAGTAAGATACAATTAGAGGAGAAGAGTTAGAAAATCTATGAATACATATCTGGAATGGAAAATGCTCGGGAGTTCACAACACTGGAGGTGGTAGAGGAGTTTCCAAAAGTAATGGAGACTGTAAACACTCCACAAACATGGAAGTGTGCAGGCCTCAAGACATCTGGGAAACTGTCTTTGAGATTGTACACTTGAAATATATGTTGTTTTCAGGAGCTTTAGCTTCCTTTGTTGTGAGATCATCAAAGCTGTGTATGCATCTATGTTACATGGAGGACATGGTTTCTTATTTTCCAATGAACATGAGGCAGCAGTGCTGAATTCTCTCTTCGTGGGTAAGCTGTGGCCACTGGGGTCTAAGAATCTTTCCGTGTAGACTGTGAAGCCATTTGGTCATTCTCCAATTTTGTTGTGTTTCTTGTTTCTGCACTGGGAGTTTGGTATTTGCTTCACAAAATACAAGGAGTTCAACTGGAACACAGTGCTGGAGGGAGTTCTGTCACGTGTGGTGGGTAAGGGTCTGATGGAGAATGCACCAATCAGGCTTCTATGCCACATTGCTTGCCCCCTTGACCGTAGCAACTTGATTCTGAACATTGCCCTGAAAACTCTCCACCTAACAAGATGGCTTAATATACAAAAGTCTGCTGGCTGCACCATGTCAATCACAAGCATTTGGAAGCCGAAGTAAGATCCACATGACCCCACCACAGATGTTTTATCACACAACTGCACACCACAGCTCTGGGCCCACTACTCAGCAGGCTCCACCATACTGGCAGCTCTGTTCTACACCATTTTCATGAAATCCAGTCAAGGAAGGCACTGTCTGGTACACTCTTGATCAGCAACAGGACATCCAAAGGTTCTCCAGTGCCACCTGGTCATGGAAATTTCAAAAATTTCACGGTATTTATCTAGAAATTTTTCAAGGATGAAGTTGGAGAAACTGTGGGTTTCAATTCATTCAGGAACCATTAAATTTTTAGGAAGCACATTTCAAGGAAACCTCTGGAGAATTCTCAGAGGCAAGGCTTCCCAAAGTGTGGCCAAAAGGCCACATGAAGCCAGGCCCATTGAGGTCTACAATGTGAGGTCCATGTGTGTTTTGACTGTCAACAATGGCTGCCAAGTCTTTCATAATAAAATCATGTGATGTCCTGGCTGAGATTGACAGTGCTTGGTGAATAGCCACCCCAGGCTTAGATCTCAGTTTCCAATGGCGACTCTCATGCATGGCCGCCTAAAATCCCAACACAATTAATGGCAATACTTCTCTGAGGTCAGTTCCAGAACTCAGTCTTTAAGGGGCATCACACCAGAATTCCAGCCCAGGTGGACCCAGGATTCTCTTCCAACCACCAACAAATGACCACAATTAAAACCAAAACACTCCCACATGGCCCTCATCTTCTTCAACATAGACACTCTGAATAACCTCTGGCTAGAGGTTTCCATGACGGGCGCAGCCCAAGACAGTGTACAAAATAAGCTCCCTTGCCCCTCATTTGCCTAAAGTCAGGGTGGCCTGGACACCCTTCCTGTGAACCAAGAGTGATCAAATAGCCCTTCTTTAATACTGCTCTGCTTCTCCAGTTTGAGGCCAACTGACTGTCTGGTATAGATTCTTTATGTGAATTGGTGTCCTGAGAAAACCCAAGCACCTATTGGCTAGCCTCTGCCGAGCTTTGAAGAACTGGTTTGACCCAACGGATCCCTATTCTCACTTGATGGAGGTCAGGAAGCTTACAGAGGAAGGCGAGAGGCTTCATCCACAATGACTGCTCTTTTGGCCATTTTGGTTTTGGATGCACACTTGGAAACTTTCTTTAGATCCATCAGGTGCTGAGAATCTAAGCCACTGCCTCACACAGGGCAAAGAGGCTGATTCAGCCACATCCATTTCCAAAGCAATTAAGCAAAGAGCCACAGGTGACGCCCATCCTTTTCCATTTGAAAATTGATTTCTTCAGGTTTCACACAGGGGTGGCCTGAGGCAAACACCTTCCTGACATTCAGGACAACAGAATAAAAGTCCAAAGTAGTGTTTCTCCACTGAGACTTTAGTGGTTGCACTGATATCTGAGTTTTCTGAGATGCTCTCATTCCCTTCAGCTATCCAGTACATGATCATGTCACAGAGCTTGGAGGTGGTACATATCTTGGAAATAATACCATGAGGCTATTCTGGAGAGTGGCCAGTATTCAGGAAGAAAAGAGGAACTTAGGAAGATAATAGGTGTTGCCCATCCATAAGGCAAGCAGCTCTTGATTCTTTAATTTGGCAAGATGAATGCGGGGAAGCTTTCTACTAGACAGGACACAACCATTGATGCATTCGCTTTTCAAATGTCTACAAAAACAGATTCAGTGGGATACACAGACATAGAAACACTCGCATTGTCAAATGACTTTCTAGAAACATTCCAGTCCAAACAAACAAACCGCCTTTCCTACCTATTCTCAGAACATGAGACAAAACCACAAACTCACACCGACACCCACAATGGAACCTCCTTCCCCCAAGTATGTCTGTGAGTATCCTGAGTTTCCTCTGATTTTTGGGCCATACTATGTTCCACCAAAATGGCCTGTCCTATCTCAGAACTGGTCTTCTTTGCCAACTCTGTGAAGTTGTCAGGAGCCATGGTTGAGCCACTATCTGCTTTCTCAGAAAAGGCCCCTCTTCAGAGCTCTCCTGGCATTTGGCCATTCTCACTTCAGTAGGTACTAAGAAAGACTGACTCTGTCCTTGGTAAATCCAAACAAGTGAGACCACTGGAACTGGGACTGGGACTGGCTCTGGGTGCCTGGCTTCCTGGATCCCAAGTTCAGAGAGTTCCATCACCAAGGAAGTGTGATAGGTCACTTCCTTCACGAACTGAATGAGGTCACTGCATTGGCAACCACTTTGTCCTAACAGTTGCTTCCAAGGGTTCCATGAGATGGAGGCTGCCCATACTTCCTGTGACACTTTCACAAGATAGAATGGTATATCAACCATAGGTACCCGGGAACAGCTCTCCACACAGGCCTGGTTTGGTCGATTTAATCTACATTAAGAAGAGAGAGGCTTTTAGACACATCCCTTCATTTTGACCAGGTTGTTTTACATGGAAGTTGACTTTTGCTCTCTCAGGTCTTTCATAGGTGTCTACATCTTCTTCAGGGATCATTTCTGCATGGAACTTTGAGGTTCTCAGCAGGTGGAAGATCCCCTATATTCCTGTATTGTAAGACGAACAATATCCTTGTTCTTCTGTTAAGTTAGATTGAGGAAATATTGCATGTTTAAGGGTAATAACAGGTTCGATTTGGTTTAGGAATCATTCTGTGGGATGAATTAAGGTATTGGGAACCTGCGATATTTACAAGAATATACTGGTGAAATATAAGTATGAAAACAGAAATCTAGGTAATATTTGAAGTCCAGAAGGGCATTGGGTGGCCTGAACACCCTTCCTTTGATTCAGGAGTGATCAAATAGCCCTGCCGCTAATACTGCACTGCTTCTCCAATTTGAGGCTTACTGACTGTCAGGTATAGATTCTTTATATGATTTGGAGACATGAGAAAACCCAAGCACCTATTGTCTCATGCCACAGCAAATGGTTTATTGGGGTCCAGCATGCTGGGGCTCAAAGCTCACTTCAGAGGAGCAAAGAACAAAGAGCCCCGAGAACAACTTGAAAAGATATTATATACAATATTTAGAGAGTGCAGGGACTTTATATACATCATAGCCTCCTTTAGCAAATCAACATATGTGGTAAGCCATTGTTGTAGATTGTGGCTGCCATTAGAAGTTGGCACCGGGTTCCACTGTGGCCTGTAGTAAACAACTCCTTTTATGGAGAGATGGCACGCTATCCCTTGCTACCCTATGAGAAAGACCCACGTGGCGGCTTAAGATTGGTATGTGGGAGGCTTTATTATACTGTGCTTGGGCGCTCGGGAGGAGGGGGGTCACTAGAAGATACTTTAATCAAGGCCTGAATAAACTGCTGAAAGAAGATTTCTGAGTTGCGTCTTCCCTGCGGGCAAGGGGTCGCGACAAGTGGTGCCGAGACCCGGGAACCAGAACTTTCAGTAGTCAGGTGTGGTGCACCGGTTAGTCTCAGGTAAGTGGGATCCACGATCAAAGCGGGGATTAGTCCCAGGTACGTGGGATCCGCGATCAAAGCGGGGCAGCTCCTCTGTAAAGCAAGAGAGAGCGTTACATTTTATTGCAGCTGCACTGTGTACTTTCACTCTTGTTTTTTGGGTGTATTTTGTTGTGTCATGGGTGCCACATCTTCAAGTCCACTTCTCCTGGTCCTACATGGCCTGTTACGTTCCAAGGGACTAGAAGTGAAACGTAGTACTTTACAGAGATTTTTACAGAAGACAGATATTGCTGCACCGTGGTTTGCGTTTTCGGGCAGCCTTACTATACCTAGCTGGGACAAATTAGGGAAAGATCTAGATTTCGCTCGTGAACAAGGCACCTTAGAGGGTGGTGTTATACCACTTTGTAAGTTAGTTAGAGGATGTATAGTAGATAGTAAATGCCAGGAAGCTGTGAGTGAGGGTCAAGCTGTTCTTGAGCAACTACATGAGGAAAAGTCTGAAGGATCACATAGTGAAGTGGCAGAGAGCATTGGGAGTAAGAGTAGTGAGAAGGCAAAAGAGCCTGAAACTAAAAATAGGAGAAGGCTCTACCCAGACTTGGCTGAATTAAAAACGCCTGCGAACACAAGCGGCTCAGAGAGTTCTGAGGACCTTGATATATTCCTACAACAACTACGCAAGATAAAAATGAAGAAAAAGAAACAAGGGATACAGGGCACGCAGGCCTACTGTAAAAAGGGTACGGGATCCAATATTGGTCAACAACACTCTGAGGAGGAGGAGGTAGAATATCTCGAAAAAGATATGGTGCCGGTTGCCCCACCCCCGTATGTGGGGGGGAGCCAAAATTCCGGGAGATCTTATCATGCGCAAGTTTGGAGGACAGTTAATACAGATATGGGACTTGCATACCCTGTATTTCAGGACAATAACAGGGGAAGATATCATGAGCCTTTAGACTTTAAGATAATTAAAACCTTGGCGGAATCTGTCCGCACTTATGGCGTGGATGCCGCTTTCACCCTTACTCAGGTGGAGGGACTTGCTAGATTTTGTATGACTCCTTCAGATTGGGCTAATCTAGTCTGCGCTTGTGTCTCCCCAGGGAAATTTTGGATTGGAGAACATTTATGCTAGAGGGTGCAGTAGAGCAAGCTGCTCAAAATCATGCAGCGAGACGCCCTGCCTAGGATAAGGATATGCTTTTGGGATAAGGCAAGTTTGCTAATCAACAAACAGGATACCCCCCTGAACATTCACGCCTTGTCAAGATCACTCTTGGGAGAAACATCAGGTCTCTAAGGGTTTCTCTCTTTCCCCCTCTCATCAAAGATACTTATATAATTCTTCCAACTGTAATTCCTCTATAGGAACAGGTTGGTCTTGGTTTCAATGGTTAATTTCCAATGAAAAGGGAGCCACAGCTGATATCTCCACTTTGGCTCAATTACGAGGAGTCAAAAGCTGGTTGTTTAATGTTTCTGGTAGTATCCAAGACTCGGATCGAGGTAGGAGACTTGGAAATATTTCACATAACTCACAATTAAGTAATGCTACGTTATCCTCTGCAGCAGTCTGTCTCCAATCTCCATTCCTGTTTCTTTTGGCTAATGATACATCACAGGGGATGCTTAATTGTTCTAATGTTACCTGTTATTTAACTGAGTGTTGGAATGGTTCTTGGACTGTGGCAGTGATTATGAAAATTCCAACCTTTGTCCCGATCCCAGTTACTGTTGATCCGGAATCTTTTCCTATTGTTGAACTGATTAGAGCCCGTAAAGATTTTGGTATTATGGCAGTTATAGTGACAGCTGTGGCGGTATCTGCTGCTGCAGCAGTTACAGCTGGAGTAGCCATGGCCAGCCAAGTACAAACTGCTGCCACTCTTAATGAGGTTATTCAACAAACATCCACCATACGTAAATCTCAAAGTAGAATTAATCAACACATTTTATCTGGGATTCTGGCTGATAATCAAAGGATAAATCTGCTTCAAGATCAAGTTGAGAAATTGTCTGATCTAGTATATTTAGGTTGTGTTGATCAACGTGCACATTTATGTATAACCTCTGTCAGATTTAATGATTCCAGGAATGCCTCCCACATCATCGGGAAATATTTATCCGGAACCTGGTCCATTGAAGCAGAAAACTTACTCCAATCTCAACTAACTCAAACTGCTGTTTTGAATAGTACCTGTGTCGAACCAGTGACTTTGGGTCAATTCACCAGTTGGCTATCTTCTGCCTTTTCCTTCTTTAAGGAGTGGGTGGGAGTGGGCATTTTGGGGGCAATGTGTTGCTTCGGAATTATACTTTGTTTGTGGCTTCTCTGTCGCCTTAAAACTCGCCATACACAGGAGAAGGCTATGATTGTATAGGCTCTTGCGGCCTTGGAAAATGGCATGTCTCCGCAAATCTGCCTTGTGCATCTTAAACAGTGATTTTCTGGGCATGGCCATTGCACTCCAAGTTAATTTCACAGTGCACTGGGATTGGCATGTCCTCTTTCTTATTCTCCCCCAGTACTGAATAGCCCTTTCACTCTGCAGGTCTTGTTACCATTGCACGAAGATGGGTTTTAGGACTGGTCTTTCTTCTCGGCTACAGACTCTTTACTTTCCTCTGGGGCTTAGGGATTGTGTTGCCAACTAAAAATTTGTTACTGTTACCAGGCTACCTGTGTTGCCCTACTTCTCGCCGTCGTCAAGATGCAGGATGGGAGGCAAAGCACTGCACTTGAGTGATCCCTCAACGGACCTCAAGGAAAGCATGTCCTATTGCATGCGGGTTTGACGTCCACGCCCCCGCCCTACGAAAAAAGGCGTCGGCTGATATGGGGTCAGGTTTGGGGAAGGCGCCTCCTTAGGACTGAACCATACATTGCAGCCGCTTCTGCACAGTGGGATAGGACCTCTACTTTCGCCTGCATTGTTTTATAAAATAGAAGGGGGAACTGTGGTAAGCCATTGTTGTAGATTGTGGCCTCCAATAGAAGATGGCGCCGGCTTCCACTGTGGCCTGTAGTAAGCAACTCCTTTTATGGAGAGTTGGCACGCTATCCCTTGCTACCCTATGAGAAAGATCCACGTGGCGGCTTAAGATTGGTACGTGGGAGGCTTTATTAGACTGTGCTTGGGCGCTCGGGAGGAGGGGGGTCACTAGAAGATACTTTAATCAAGGCCTGAATAAACTGCTGAAAGAAGATTTCTGAGTTGCGTCTTCCTTGCGGGCAAGGGGTCGCGACAATCATATACTGTGGGAAAATCAAATAACAACTGTAAAACATGATTAGCACATTCATGTGCGGGAACAGTTCGGGCAGGGGGTGATTGGTCAGCCCTGAGAAGGGGTATACATTTAAACTGATTGGTTGAAGCCCTGAGATGTATACGTGCTGACATGCACGGTTTCTGGGAAGGGGTTGTTAAGTAACTAGGTGGTCAGGGAAGATTTCAACACATCTAACGGGCAGTTCCGGGAATTGTCTTCACTGACACAGGAATTTCAGGTTCTGAGCACAGCTTGTAAACTTTACAAAACCTGTTTCTTTACGTTTCAATTTCAATTTCATTAATTCTTTCATTTCTCACTCCTTTTTCAGCCTACTTTTAATCTTAAAAGTAATGAATCATAATTATTGTGGGGCCTCACATTCTATTTCTGCCAGTGAAGTGTATTTCTGTCTGATTACCATGAGTTTTACCTGCCCAATCTGAGCCTGGAGAAAGAAAACTATGTAGTTAAGCAAACGAGGTCCCACAGTTATCAACACCATAAGCATGATCAGGGGTCCAGCTAAGGCTGATAGGAGTGTAGTTAACCAGGGGGACTGGGTATATCATGACTCAAACCACACTTGTTGAATCTCCCTTTCTCTCTGGTGCTCTACAAGGAATTTTCTCAATTTACTCATGGATTATTTTACAACTCCAGTATGGTCAGCATAAAAACAGCATTTTTCTCTCAGTACAGCACAGAGGCCCCCCTCCCTCATGAAATGGAGGTCTAATCCTCGACTGTTCTGTAAAACAACTTTAGAGAGAGAGGCTAAGGATTCCTGCAAAAGTGTGATGGAGGTCTCTAACGTCTTCAAGTCTTGATTTATTGCTGTTTCTAATCAGGCCATTTGTGGTGACCCATGGATCATATCAGCTGTTCCTGTACCCACTCCTGCAGCAGCTCCTAGCCCCAATAGGATGGCTAGAGTAAGGGACACTGGCTCCCGGCAAAATCGGGTTGGTTGTCCCCCTAGTAGACCTTCAAAGGATTCTGCATCATGATAGAGCACCCTGGGGAGTATCTGCACCATTATACAATAATGTACAGAGCTGTCAAATACCTGGGCTGAAATGCAAGGAGTTCTGACTGTGTGGAGTTCAGTACCATAAAGGTTCCTTTAATTAGTTCCCAGGGGGAGGAGTCAGCTGTACTCTGGACTGGGGAAGTAGGCAAAGATGGAAACTGCGAAGTATGAGATGGTAGAGGGGTTTTGGTAGATCTAGGCATGGGAGGTTGAGGAGGCTTAATTCCTGACTTGAGGGGATTGGGCCCTATTGCTGTGGGATTTTCTTCCTTTTTAAGCCGGATGGTGAACCAGAGACCAAAGTCATAACCAGGGCAATTAATATAGAATCGCATTCCCCAAGTATTTCCCATAGGCCATGTTGTTCTGAGGTAGCCCCTTCCTTTGGAAGTGAAAGTTATATTGAGGGGGTAACATAGACTATTTTTTCCACAGCAAGTTTTTGACACCACTTGGATAGCGGCACATTTATTGGGATCAATCCAGATGTCATTTCATCCTACCCAAATCATACTGTCTGGGGAGTTTGCGTTTCACAATGTAGGTCCCGTGTGTTCACAACCCCAAGATCTACAATAAAAGTCACTGGGTCCTCCACAGGTTTGGGCCTGTTTGTGACTTCAGAAATCAGCTGGGCACACTTAATACACAAGACTGGCTAGTTTACACCTGAGCTGGGGGAGATGACATCAATAATTCATGGGGTAAGTTGGTCTATGTTGCCCTGGTTTGGGTTTGAGTGGCATCTGTGTGGGGTCCACTATGTCAGGGAGATCCCAGTCAGAGAGGCCTATGGCAAGCTGACAAATACCCGGGTGGAGAGATGGCCACCAAGTCCATAAGGGGGCTGTATGTGAAATAGACCACACTACTTGCCCAGTAGGATTTATAAAACTTGCCATTGTTGCTGAACAGGCTGATGGGGATTAGGACTGCTGCTGGTCAGGGGAAGAATCCATAGCCCTACCCACACCACGGACATGCAACTTGAGAGGGTTACCAGTCTGTTCCAGTTTCCAGCCAGAGTCTGGAGAGGGCGGAGTATTGAGATGGGAGGTATGGATCCAGGAAGTGATCCCATCCACTTTCACCACTGTAGGTGTTATAAGCAGCACCTGGTATGGTCCTTTCCAGCAGGGTTCCAGGGATGACACCTGACACTGTCTCATGTAGACGAAGTCTCCCACTTGATATCAATGTGGAGTTCCCTCGTCTCCAGGATGATAAGCATTGGCCAACTGTTTTCACAGGTATCCCTGGGTGCTGGGTTTGTTCAAGGGCTTTAAGTCTGTCTAGCAAGGGGGTGTTGAAGGAATCATTAATCTCAGAGTTGGGGTTAGGTCCCTTAATGGAGGAGGGGCACCGTAGAGAATTTCATAAGGGGTGAGGTTACACAAAGAGGCGGAGGGGTATTTCTTGCACGAAAAAGTGCATGAGGGAGGAGCATAGTCCAATTTTTTATGCCGGTCTCCAAGATTAATTTCGTTAAGTCTCTTTGATGGTTCTATTCATCGTTTCTATATGTCCTGAGCTCTGTGGTCTATAAGCACAATATAACTTCCAATTAATCCCCAGGGTCCTGGAAAATCCCTGACTTACCTTGGCCATGGATGCCGGTCCGTTATCAGACCCTATTACCTTAGGCAGGCCGAACCTTGGAAAACTGTCTTCTAGGATCTTTTTGATCACCATCTGAGCTGTTTCTTTCTTCATGGGGAAGGCTTTGCCCATCCTGAAAAAGTATCTACAAAGACTAGGAGATATTTAAGTCCATACCTTGCTGGCTTAATTTGAGTAAAGTCCACTTCCCAGAATTGTCCTGGTCTGGTTCCTCGTATGCGCATCCCTGCAGGACTCTTGGATGGGAAAGTATTAACTAATTGGAAGACTTGAAAAGCTCCAGTCACCAGCTCAGCTATTTTTTTCCTCTGTGAGTCAGTCAATAATAAGTCCTTTATTCGGTCCTTTAAGAGTGCTTATAACTTCTTTGAGCCTAAGTGGTTGAGCTGGTGTACATCTTTGACATAAAGGTGGGCTTTTTGAAATTGTAAACTTGGCTCTGTAGGGTCCCAGAGTTCTGTATCTGTCTCCTCAGATGATAAGTTGCCTGAATGTTCCAGGGCGGCCAAGTCTCCTGATTTTTGTTCCCCCCGGTGTGAAAAAAGTTAACAGAGTCACTCCGTTTAGGGCTGCCAATTAAGCTTCCTCATCTGCCCTTCTGTTTCCAACTGCCACGGGATTGTTTCTCTTCTGGTGCCCTGGACAGTGCACTATAGCTAGTTCCTTATGGCCCTGCACTGCTGAGCGAAGGTGGAGGATCTCATCTTTATTCTTTATTTCTTTCCCGGCAGAGGTTAATAGCCCCCATTGTTGGTAAATAGTCCCGTGCATATGAACAGTGGCAAATGCATAGTGGCTAACAGTTTATATGGTGGCCCTTTTGCCTGTTGCTAGTTCCAATGCTTTCATAAGGGCAATCAGTTCTGCTTTTTGGACTGATGTCCCTTCTGGGAGACCAGAGTATCAGATGAAATTAGTTTTGCTAACTGCTGCTGCTCCAGCCCGCTGCTTACCATCTTGGAGGAAGCTGCTGCCATCCGTAAACCATACGACTTCAGGGCGAGGCAGTGGCTGATCCTTCAAGTCTTGTTGTATACTGGTTTCCTTGCCAGTATGTGTTGACACTCATGAGTGACGGGTCCTGATGATTCTTCTGGCAGCAGTGTAGCTGGGTTGAGTGGATCAGGGGGTCCCAGCGTTATTCTGTCTTTGTCAAGCAAGAGGCTCTGGTAGTGGTTTATTCTGGAGTTTGATAGCCACCTCTCTGGAGGCTAACAGATCATGCTCTCCAGGGCATGGGGGGATATAATGGTTAGCTTCTGTCCCAACGTTAATTAATGAGCATCTTTTATTAGAAGGGCTGCCGCTGCTATAGCACTTAAGCAATGGGGCCACCCGCTAGCCACTGGGTCCAGTTTTTTGGATAAATACGCTACCGGCTTTTTCCAAGGTCCAAAAGACTGAGTGAGCACTCCCCGTGCTATTCCTTTCTTTTCCTCGATGTAGAGAGTGAAGGGTTCTCTACATCTGGGAGTGCTAAGGCCGGAGCAGATAGCAGCATCTTTTTTTGACATTATCAAAAGCTTGTTGGTGCTCAGGGGTCCATTGGAAGTGGGCATCCCCCTTTATCAGCGGGTATAAAGGGGCAGCCAAAGATGTTAACCCAGGAGTCCATAACCTGCAAAAGCTGGCAGTCCCAAGAAACTCTCTGAGTTTTCTTTTATTAGACTGGGGCAGTATCTGCACAACAGTTTTTTTTCTGGGCTCAGGGAGCCATCGTTTGCCACCCCTGAGAGAATAACCCAGGAAGATTACTTCTTGCTGACAAATTTGGGCCTTTTGGCAGAAGCCTTATATCCAAGCCGAGCAAGCTCGAATAATAGTGCTTGGGTCCCAGACTCATAGGTCTCCTTGGTGTCGGCTGCCAGTAGAAGATCATGCACTATTGGAGTAGGGTGACTTCGGGGTGTGCAGTTTTGAAGTCATTGATGTCTCTGTGGAGGGCTTCATCAAAGAGAGTGGGGGATTTTTTGAACCCCTGTGGGAGTCTAGTCCAGGTTAGTTGGCCAGATGTTCCAGGTTCTGGGTCTATCCACTCTAAAGCTAACAGCAACTGACAGTACTTATGTAGAGGCGAGCAGAAGTAAGCATCTTTTAAGTCCAGCACAGTGTACCATTTCCGCTACGGATTCAGAGTGCTAAGCAAATTATATGGATTGGGTACTGTGGGGTGAATGTCCTGCACTCTGTTGTTGATCTCTCTTAGGTCTTGAACAGGACGGTAGTCCCCAGTTCCTGGCTTTCTTACTGGTACCGGGGGGTGTTCCAGGCTGATTGACAGGGCCTTAGGACCCCAAGAGCCAGGTATTTATGAATATGGGGCCTTATCCCATCCTTAGCTTCTTTGCTTAGAGGATATTGTTTAACACTAATTGGAGATGAAGAGGCTTTTAATTCTACTACTATTGGAGGTTGTTGATGGCTAGACCTAACCCAGCAGTTTCTGCCCAGGCATTAGGATAATCTTTTATCCATTTATGGGGTAGTTTGCCTGTTTGATTAGTCCTATGGGGCGCAAAGAGTTGATGTTCATCTTCTACGGACATAGTCAAAGATGTGACTATGGGAGTTTATACTGAACGCTATAGAACCTCCACTTGGGGACCATTAGGTTTAAAGGTTATTCTAGTCCGGAGTTTGGTAAGCAGATTCCTGCCCATCAATGGGGCCGGGCATTCTGGAATTACTAGGAAACAGTGGTGGACTTTTCCCTTTCCGAGGTCCATGTTCATCTTAGTTGTCCAAGCCCGATATCTACTGCCATTAGCCCCTTGAACTAGGGACCATTTAATTGATAGGGGGGCCAGTGAAGTCTTAAGGGCTGAGTATACTGCTCCTGTAATCACTTCAAAGTTCACTGTGTTCCCCTCAACTTCAAATGTTACTATGAGCTGGGGAAGGGGATCTGAGCCCCGAATTTTCTAGTCCTCTTCTAGAGTCAGCACGGCGGGCTGGCGTGGCTGCTTCTTTTGGGGGCACTCTTTGGCCCAGTGTTCTTTTTTATTACAGTGGGCACATTGATTTGAGGCCAGGGGCAGCCTTTGGCGTGGGCCCAGGTAACCCTTTATGTATCCCTGCTTTTTAACTTCTGGCCTATTTGCTGCTGTGACCCGAACCTTAGGCAATGCTTTACTCTGCCATTTGCTTCTTTCCTCCTTCTTTTGTTCCCTTTCCTTCTCTCTCTCCTCTATTCCCTTTCCTCCTCAGTTTCTCACTTATAATATGCTTTCTCAGCTTCTCTGACTAAATCTCTTAAGGTCATATCTTATAATCCATCTAGACGTTGTAACTTTCTCTTAATATCTAGGGCAGTCTGCTCGATAAAGGCCATTGCAACAGATGCCTTTTGGTCTTCTGCCTGAGGATCAAAAGGAGTATATTTCCTATTGGCTTCCATAATTCTCTCCAGAAACATAGAAGGAGACTCATTAGGCAATTGAATAATCTCTCTTACCTTGGACAAATTAGTCGGCCCTCTGGCGGCCGCTCAGAGACCCACTATTAGAGAACGGCGATAAGTGGACAGATGCTACCTACATTTAAAGGTGTTGGGGTCCCAGTTGGGTCGGTTCATGGGCCCGTAGGGATGGAGAGGGAGCATCACAGGGGCTTCCGAGTTTTCTATTATCCATCTCCTGCGGGTTTTTTTAGGTGGCCCAGCTTCCTTCAGGGGAGCAGGGGCTGCTGCTGCTGCGGGGAAGTCCCCTGGAGGGCTTGGGTCTGGCCCAATTGCCTCTAGCGGCGGAGAGGCTGAGTCAGCGGCGGGAGGATCATCTGGAACATGTTGTGGGTTGGGGAGCGAGGGTAGAGGATAAGGAGAGAGAGGAGTGTCCAGTCTTGTGACTCAGAATGGAGGGAAGAGGGGGAGGAGCAGAATGTTGGAATGATAGGATCGTGGGGCAAGGGGTATATGGCTGTTGATCTGGGTGGCCACGTGGCCCCGGTGAAAGACAATATCTCTGACTTTTCGGATTAGAGGGAAGTGGAAGGATTCTTCTGGGGGCCATCCGACTCCTAGGATGGGCCATTCTGAAGCACAGAGAGTCTGCCAGGTCCGGCATTTTACTGAAAAAGAAAGATTCTTGGTACTTGAGCGGACATCAGTCCAATGATCAAGGTTAAGGGACAGAGGCATGGAAGTGCTTTGTCCCATAATGTCCCATAATGGGAGTTACTCAAACAGGGACAGTGAATACACAAACATGACACAGACAAAGACAAACAGTAAACGTTTAACATGAGTCCAAGACAAAGATTAGAACTGAGTAACTGGCAAAACATGATGGGTTAGACAATAAAGACAGACAGTAAACTCAACATGAGTTCCTGACAATGAACAAAACTGAGTAGCCAGCAAAACCTGATGGGCTGGAAAACCGAATCGTGAAGCAAAAAATAACCGAGTTGAGGAAACTACTAATCCTCTATTTCCCGAGTCCTCTGGAGTGTCCCCCCGGGACGTGGCCTGTGGCTCTGTGACACATTTGTCAGCCACCGTCGCAGAGAGCTAATGTTCTTCACCGACAGCCATTTTGCCAAGCCCTAACCTGAAACCTGAAACCAGAAAGAGGCACCTTACTTACTCTGAAAGGAGTCCGTTGGGGTCTTTTTTTCCTCACTGCTGGATTTCTCAGCTAGGGCCTCCAGATGAAAAGGTGGGCCGAACGTCGGAGGAAAAGACCACCAAGAGAATTTCTCATGAAACAGCAAAGGGTTTATTGGGGGTCCAGCATGCTGGGGCTCAGAGCTCACTTCAGAGGAGCAAGGAACAAAGAGCCCCGAGAACAACATGAGCAGATTTTATATACATTCTTTAGAGAGGGCAGGGACTTAACATACACCATAGCTTCCTTTAGCAAATCACCGTATACCGTGGGAAAATCAAATAACAACTCTAAAACATGATTTGCACATTCATTGGTGGGAATAGTTCAGGCAAGGTGTTATTGGTTAGCCCTGAGAAGGGGTATACATTTAAAATGATTGGTTGAAGCCCTGAGATGTATATGTGCTGAGCTGCACGGTTTTTGAGAAGAGGTTGTTAAGTAACTAGGTGGTCAGGGAAGATTTCAACACACATCTAAAGGGCAGTTCAAGGAATTGTCTTAACTGCCACAGGAATTTCAGACTCTGAGTGCAGCCTGGATACTTTACAGAACCTGGTTCTTTACGTTTCAATTTCAATTTCTTTTATTCTTTCAGAACCTTACAAAGGAAGGCGAGAGACTTCATCAACAATGACTGCAATTTTGGTTATTTTGGTTTTGGAAGCAGACATGGGATCTTTTTTTTGATCCTTACGGTGCTGGTAATCAAAGCCACAGCCTCACACAGGGCCAAGAGGCTGATTAAGACATATCCCATTCCAAAGCAATTACTTCTCTGAGGTCAGTTACAGAACTCAGTCTCTGAGGGGAATCACATCAGAGTTCAAGCCCAGGTGGACCCAGTCATCTCTTCCAAACTTCACACAAATGACCACAATTAAAACCAAAACACTCCCCCAAGGCCCTCATCTTCTTCCATATATACATTCATCATAACCTCTGGCTGGATGTTTCCATGAATGTCACAGCCTAAGAGAGTTTCCAAAATAAGGTCTCTTTCCCTTCATTTGCCTAACCACAGGGTAGCCTGGACACCCTTTCTGTGAACCAGGATTGATCACATAGGTCTGCCGTTAATACTGCTCTGCTTCTCCAATTTGAGGCCTACTGACTGTCAGGTATAGTTTCTTCATGTGATTTGGAGTCATGAGAAAACCCAATCATCTCTGCAGGGCTTGAAAGAATTCATTTGTCCCAAAGGATCCCTATTCTCACTTGATGGAGGTCAGGAACCTAAAAGAGGAAGGTGAGAGACTTCATACACCATGACTGATCTTTTTTGCATTTTGGTTTTGGATGCACACATTGGATTTTTCTTTAGATCCAACTGGAGCTGAGAATCTAAGCCACTACCTCACACAGGGCAAAGAGGCAGATTCAGACACATCCCTTTACAAAGCATTTAAGCAAAGAGCCACAGGTGATGCCCATTCATTACCATTTGAAAACAGTTTTCTTCAGGATTCACAAAGGGCTGGCCTGAGGCAAAGACCTTCCTGATATTCATGGCAACAGGCAAATAGGTTAGCAAAAGGCCCAAAGCAGGGTTTCTCCACTGAGACTTTCCTGGTCACACTGATATCTGAGTTTTCTGAGATGCTCGCATTCCCTTCAGCTATCCAGTACATGGCCATGTCACAGAGCTTGGAGGTCGTACATATCTTGGACACAAAACCATGAGCCTATTCTGGAGAGTGGCCAGAATTCAGGAAGAAAACAGGATCTTGGGAAGATAGTAGGTGTTGCAAATCAATAATGAAACCTGCAATCCATTCCTAAAATGGGCAGGATGAATGCTGGGAAGCTTTCTACTAGACAGGACACATCCATTGATGAATTCTTATTTCTAATGTTTTCAACCACGGACACAGTGAGATACACAGACATAGAAACACTCACCTTGTCAAACGACTTTCTAGAAACAGTCCACTCCTAACCAAACATACTGACTTTCCTACCTATTCTGAGAACATGAGACATATCCACAAACTCACACCCACATTCACAAAGGCCCCTCCTTCCCCCAAGTGAGTCTGTGACTTTCCAGAGTGTCCTCTGACTGGTGGACCATACTATGTTCCCCCGAAATGGCCTGTCCTGTCTCAGATCCAGTCTCCTTGTCCAACTCTGTGACGTTGTCAGGAGCCTGGGCTGACCACTACCTGCTTTCTCCGGAAAGGCCCGTCTTCAGAGCTCTACTTGCATTTGGCCATCCTCAAATCATTAGGTATCAAGAAATACAGACTCTGTCCGTGGTAAATCCAAACAAGTGAGCCAACTGGGACTGGGACTGGGACTGGCTCTGTGTGCCTGGCTTCCTGGATAACAAGTTCAGGGAGTTCCATCACCAAAGATGTGACTTAGGTCAATTCCTTCAGGAACAGAATGAGGTCACTGCCTTGGCAACCACTTTGTCCTAACAGTGGCTTCCAAGGGTTCCTTGAGATAGTGGCTGCCCCTACTTCCTGTGGCACTTTCACAAGTTAGAATGGTATATAAACCATAGGGACCGAGGAGAAGCTCTCCACACAGGGCTGGTTTGGTCCATCTTCTTTATATTAAGAAGAGAGAGGCTGATTCAGACACATCGTTTCATCCTGACCAGGTTGTTTGCAATGGAAGATGACTTTTGCTCTCTCAGGTCCTTTATATCTGCCTACATCTTCTCCTGGGATCATTTCTGCATCAACCTTTGAGGTTCTCAGCAATTGGAAGATCACCTACATGCCTGTATTGTAAGACCAACTCTGTCTATGCTCTTCTGTAAAGTTAGATTGAGAGAACAGTGTATGGTTAGGGTTAATAACATATTCTATTTGGGTTAGGCATCATTCTGCAGAATGAATAATGGTATTGGGAACCTGCAATATTCACAAGAATATATCCGTGAAATATAAGTATGAAACCAGAAAATCTAGGTACGATTTGAAGCCCTGAAGGGCATTGGGCCCTTTAGTGGGATACTTAGCTTTGAATTATGTTCTGCACAGATGTCTCAGATAAATCGATATGCAATGGCATAAGACCTTGTACCTTGGATGATTGAATGTAGAAGAGAACATCCAGTCAAAAATGAATAGTCCATAGGATTAGAAAGATAGTCGGTAGGTTTAGTAAAAAGGGTGAGTATAGGAATCTGACCAAAAGTTCATTAGCAATATTGTTTCGTTTAGAGAGTGAATGTAAATATTAGCACATGTGAAAAGTCATTCACAATGATGAACTGGAGAAAATATGTAGGAAAAAGATATCAATAGAGACATTAGAAAATCAGGCAAAGTATAAGGTGAGTGATAGGATTAGACATTTTCAACATGGTTGAAGTTGAATGTATAATCTTAGGAAGAAACAAATATGTAGACACCAATAGGATTGACATTTCAGAGCATTAGGCAATCTGGACATGGTTGATTTTAGTATTCCATGCTCACTTTGCATTTTGCTTTGGTGAAAGGTTAATACAATAGGTACTTGTCACTTCCTGTTTTTCTGTATGCTTAACAAAACACTGTTCAAATCTTGAGAACTGTTTGCTAATTTTGTTCCCAGAATGTGCTGTCCCCAACTGCCAAACTGCAGAATGTACTCCCTCTCCTGGTTGCATGCAAACCACCCACTCGCCCTGACCCATCAAAAATTTCCCTCCATGCCCTTTCCAAGAAAAGTATATAAGCTCTCTTTAAGCTGTTCTCAGGGCTCTCTACTCTTTTCATGTGAGCTCTTAGCCCCAGCATGCTGGACCCCCAATAAACCGTTTGCTGTAGCTGAGTGAAAATGGTAAACTCTTCTGGAATTAAAAGATGCTTTCTTTTGCTTGACTCTGCATAAAGATAGTCAGTTTCTGTTTGCTTTCGACTGGGTAGACCCAGAAACTGGAACGTCTGGTCAACTAACTTGGACTAAACACCCACAGGGGTTCAAAAATTCCCCCACTCTCTTTGATTCAGCCCTCCACAGAAATCTCAACAACTTCAGAACTACGCACCCCAAAGTCACTCTGCTTCAATATGTGGATGTCCTGCTACTGGCTGCCAACACCAAGTAAAACTGTGAGTCTGGGACCCAAGCACAATTATCTGAAATTGCTGAACTCGGGTATAGAGCTTCGGCCAAAAAGGCCCAAATTTGCCAGCAAGAAGTAATCTTCCTGGGGTATTCCATTAGGGGCGGTAAATGATGGCTCACTGAGCCCAGAAAACAAACTGTTGTGCAGATACCACTGCCATCTAACAGGGGACAACACAGAGAGTTTCTTGGGACTGCTGGCTTTTGCACGTTATGGATACCTGGGTTTGTGTTCTTTGCGGCTCCTTTATACCCTCTGTTAAATGAGGATGCCCAATTCCAATGGACCCTTTAGCACCAGCAAGCTTTTTATAACATTTAAAACACTGACACTGAACTCCTCAACTTCACTGAGCCCAGCCTGCAATTTCAGAAAGCCCTACACTACATTAAAAATGTACATCAACTTACTCACCTTGGTTCAAAGAAACTGCAGGCAATCCTGAATAATCAGGAACAGAGATTTTGACTAACTCACTCACAGTGAAAGGAAATAACTCACAAAAGCCTGTCGGTTCTGTCAATTGGTTAATGCTTACACTTCCAAGCTTCCTGCAGGAAAGCACCTACGAGTAACCAGACCAGGACAATTCTGGAAAGTGGACTTCACTGAAATTAAGCCAGCAAGGTATGGACTTAAATATCTCTTAGTCTTTGTAAATACAATTTCAGGATGGATTGAATCCTTTCTCACAAAAAAAAGAAAAAAAAAAAAAAAAACAACCGCTGAAACGGTGGTCAAGTACATCCTGAAAGATATTTTTCTAAGACACGGCCTGCCTAAGGTAATAGGGTCTGTTAATTGAACGGTGTTCATGGCCCAGGTGAGTCAGAGCTTAGCCAGGACCCTGGGGATTAATTGGAAGTTACATTGTGCATATAGACCCCAGAGCTCAGGACAGGAAAAAAAAAATAAATAGAACCATTAAAGAGACCTAAACGAAATTAAGCTTAGAGACCGGCATAAAAGATTAGAGTATGTTCCTGCCTTATGCACTGTTTCATGCAAGAAATACTTGCTTGACAGACTAAAAGCTCTTGAAAGAACTCAGCGATACCTGTGGAAACAGCTGGTCACTGCCTACCACCCTGGGGACGAGGGGACTCCACATGGATATCAAGTAAGAGACTTCGTCTACATAAGACGACATCAGGTGTCATCCCTGGAACCCGGCTGAAAAGGACCATACCAGGTGCTACTTATAACACCTACAGTGGTATATGTAGACGGAATCACTTGCTGGATCCATGCCTCTCATCTCAAGCCTGCGCCCTCTCCAGACTCTGGCTGGATACTGGAAAAGAGTGGTAACCCTTTCAAATGGTGTATTCACCAGGTGGATAAGGCTATAGATTCTCCCCTTGGCCACAAGTAGTCCTAATGCTCATCAGCCCGTACAGCAGCAATGGCTAATCACAAATCCTACTAGAGAAGAAGTATGATCTATCTCGCATACAGCCCCCTTAGGGACCTGGTGGCCATCTCTCCACCCAGATATTTGTCAGCTGGTTATAGGTCGTTCCTAGTGGGATATCCCTGAAGAAGAGGATCCCACTAAAATTCCGTTAAATGCCTTCTGTACCATAGATAATGGAAACAAACATTATGGATGTAGGGACACACGAGCCAGATGCAGGTTGGCTAGCCTAGATTACTATGTTTTCCCGGGGGACTATCAAAACCACAAACAGCCATGGCTGTGTGGGGCAAAAGCCGACTTCTTCTGTAAGTCATGGGGATGTGAGCATACAGGGGCTGCCTGGTGGAATCCAAACTCCTCATCAAATTCAGTACACAGCATTGACCATATTACCAATTAGACAATCAAAACTGATGGCCCCCAGATGGGTCTCTAGATCCTCAAATTCTGTGTGACCTTTTTAACTTCTGCAAGTGCTCAAAAGGGTGAAAGGAGATTCCCCTATGGGCAGGCCAATTCCCTCCTTCTCTCACATCCTGAACTATGCTTCTCCAATAGATCCTCACCCTCTGCCTTCTGCTCCAGAATCTCTGCTGTCACTCCAACCTCAGCAACCTTATTTCTCCCCTCCAATTTCTAGATCAAAACCCAAACCTCGGTTCTCAGACAATTGCCCCCTTGCTGAGGTAGCAGGTAGTGAGGCACCCCTCCACCAACTCACTCCTCTCTTCTTCTGTCAGTGCCCGCACCGGGTCCCACCAGGTTCTCTTACCAGCTATACCAAAGCTCAAACCAGCTGAGGAGAGCCCTCAGAACCCTATCCAAGATGTAATAAAAATGGCTTTTAAAGTCGCTTTGTCATCACTGAAAACAGGTTACTAAGAATTTAAAGTCCCTCAGAGACTTTTTGGGATACTCACTCCCGTCTTCCCCTCTGCTCTACCTGTTCTACTGCTCACGATTTTGTTGCTAGGAAAATCCCAAACCCCTTTCTCATTATTCTTTTACATCTCTCCTTTCTCATACACAGATCCATGTAGCTGCTCTCCCCCCCGCCTTCCCCATCTTTCCCCTCTGTAAAAGGCCCACAAAAAAGTCTTAACTGACCTTCTCCAAAATTCTTCACCAAGGCTGACTTTAGGACTTTCAGCAAAAGAGTCCCAATAAAAGAGTTCAATGTAGACAAACTTCCTCTTTTTGTGTTGCCTGTTCTACTTGGCAACTGGCTGGAAAAATCAGCACTCCTAAGCTAGACAGCCCCTTACTAATTTTTCACAAAATATGTGAACAAGGCCTCTGGCCTTGAGCTGGGGCTTCACAGGGATGGCTACATTTGTAAGATAAAGAAGTTACCAACTGGACCCCATGGTAACAGCTGGCAGGGAGAAAACTAAAAAGAGAAGAAAAAAGCTCTCCCTCTCCTAGGAGTCCTTAAAAAGTTAACTTGCCCAGAACAGAGGAAAAAAAAAAAGAAACAAAAACTGCTTTTTGTGGACTTCTGCAGACTGTGAACTTCTGAGCCCCTTCCATTACATATTGGGGACAAAATTCTAAAACTACCTAAACTTGGGGTTCAAGGGATTAATTGATTACAACAGAAGCAATGCCCTCTATATCCGGTTGCAACCAAATAGGACTGTTTCTCTGTTTTCGGTGCTATCTTAGGTGCCTTGCCCTGTCCATACCAACAAGAGTATTATTCTATATACTTAAACATTGTTTATGTTTTCATAAAATTGTCAACTGGTGCAATTAATTATGTAATGGTGCAGATGTTTCCCAGAGTGCTCTATCATGATGCAGGTTCATTAAGATCAAATAGCGGGGGGCATACAACCCGGTTCTGCCGGGAATCTGTATTCCTCACTTTAGCCATCCTATTAGGAATAGAAGTTGCTGCAGGGCTGGGCACAGGAACCACTGCCGTAGTCCATGGAACACAACAAATGACCCAATTAGAAGCAGCAGTAGAACAAAGCTTTAAGATATTAAACCTCCATCACAGCCTTACAGGAATCTTTAAAATCTCTCTCTGAAGTTGTTTTACAGAAAAGGCGAGGGTTGGACCTCCTTTTCATGAGAAAAGGGGGCCATTGTGCTGTATTGAGGGAAGAATGTTGTTTTTATTCCGATCATACTGGTTGTAAAATTATCTATGAGTAAATTGAGAAGACACCTTAAAGCGCATCAACGAGAGAGAGAGGCCCCAAAAGGGTGGTTACAGTCTTCGTTCACACAGTCCCCCTGGTAAACTACGCTTTTATCAGCTTTGGCCGGTCCATTAATAATCATCATATTATTGCTAACTCTAGACCCTGTTTGCTCCACCGTGTAGTTTCATTTCTTCAAGCTCAAATTGGACAAGTTAAATTTTGGTAATCAGACAACAATATACCCCACTAGCAGACATAAAATGTGACACCCCTCAATGATCACTTTTATGATTAAACGTAACCAGAAGAAGAAGTGGGGAATGAAAGATTAATAAAATAGGTATTTGTCACTTCCTGTTTTTCTGTATTCTTAACAAAACACTATTGAAATCTTGAGAATTGTTTGGTAATCTTGTTCCCAGAATGTGCTGTCCCCAAATGCCAAACTGCAGAATGTAATCCCTCACTCAGTTGCACACAAACCGTCCATTCGCCCTGAACCACCAATAAACTTCCTTCCCTTCCCTCTCCAAGTTAAGTATGTAAGCTCTGCTTAAGATGTTCTAAGGGCTCTAGGCTCTATTCAAATTAGGTCTGAACCCCAGCATTCTGGACCCCGAATAAACCCTTTGCTGTTGCATGAGACAGTCTCTTGGTTATCTCTTCCTCCAATGGTAGAATGACTTTTACATTGGTACAATCATAAGTATGACCTTTGCTTTTTGTGTCCAAAATATTACTTTGATAAAATGAATATATAGATCAGGAGAATTGAGTATTTCTTCCACCATTTCTTGCAGCAATATTTTGAAGACATAAAATTAGTATTGGGTGTACAAATAGGTGTACTCTGTGTCTATGAATATAGAGATAATTCATGAGTAGACCATACTGTGAATAAATAATATAACTAGTTCCAACTTTAAATAATGGATCGAATTGATATCTGAAAAAATACAGGAAATCTTATATTGATATACATACATTCATTCCAACGAGTTATACATCTAATAGTAATATTAGGGTTATGGTTTATCATGAAGAGTGTGTGAGTTTTGCTTCAAAAGTGATTATGGAAATCAAAAATAATGTGTTTGGGAAGAAGTCTCATGAAAAGACCAGTCAAGAAACATGGAGGAATACATGTGTTCTGAAGCAGGAAGTGATTGAAAGCGAAACAAATGCGTACAAATTTACTAACTTCTGGATGAAATGTATATACTATGATGTGCATAAATTGAAGAAATAGTAATGAACCAGTGTTGAATAAAAACTAACATCAAAATATACATCATGTCCCATAGGAATCTACTTGCATTAATGTTAAACTGGATCAGTTACTGGAGAAATATTAGGATTTGTATGCAACAGTCACTGAAGGTAGTTTTCAGAACTAGGAAAAAAAATATGTATTTCAGGTGAATGAATACTTCTGAGAATAATCTTGTGAAAAGTTTACTATAAATCCACATACATGAACATGAATAAATGTAGGGAGTGAATAATAAGATGCATATATTTCATATTTTAAAAAATCTGGAGAGTATATATATATATATATATATATATATATATATATATATATATATAACACAAACAAAGACATTAAAAAGTAGCAATATATATGCCAATCAAAATTCATCGTGAAATATATATCATCTACAGATCCAAAAATATTAATTTTACTGAACATGGATTTATGTATAATGTTGTTCAACTAGGAAGCTCTCTCACAGTTCGAATTTTCAGTTCCAAAAGCATTTAGGAGGAGTGATCTCTTCTCACACTTTGTATCTGCCAAGTTAGCCACCTCACAGGAATGTACGTGTGATACCAGGTAAGATTCTATATGTGCATATGAAAATACATGTGCTGAATAGCCTACAGAGAAAGGGAAACAGAAATTCACATATTTGTTAACTTTCCAAACACATGGAGAACTATTTCAACAAAAAATTGACAAGATTTATAACTCCTAACCTATATCATGCAAAAGGCAAAACCAAATATACACCGTGCCTCCTGTGAACTGCTTGTATTTCTATTCTATTTGGGTTATTTTTCTCCATCATATTAGGATTTGTAGTCAGAGTCTAGTACGGTATGGGTTAGTATCAGGGGTTCAGTATTTCGAATGGAAAATTTGAAAATGAATCCAATGTGTATGTAAATATGTGCTACACAAAAATCTTCCCACTGTCATCCAGAACAATGCCTTGAGAATACCTTTGCCCTAAGTAAGACACAATTAGAAGAGAAGAGTTAGAAAATCTGTGAATACATATCTGGAATGGAATATGCTCAGGAGTTCAAAACCTTGGAAGTGGTAGAGGAGTTTCCAAAAGTAAAGGACAGGCTAAACACTCCACAAACATGGAGGTCTACTGGCCTAGAGAATTCTTGAGAATCTGCCTGTGAGGTTGGGCACTTGAAACATATGTTGTTGTCAGGAGCTTTAGCTTCCTTTCTAGTGAGACCATCAAAGGTCTGACTGAATCTATGAGACCTGGAGGACATGGTTTCTTCTTTTTCAATGAACATGTGTCAGCAGTGCTGAATTCTCTCTTTTTAGGTAAACTGTGGCCACTGGGGGCTAAATGTCTACCATGTGGACTGTGAAACCATATGGTCATCCTCCATTTTCATTGTGTTTCTTGCTGTTGCACTGGGAGTTTTGTATTTGCTTCATGATATGCAAGGTTTTCAACTGGGACACAGTGCGGGAGGGAGTTCTGTAACGTGTGGTGGGTCAGGATCTGCAGGAGAATAAAAGAACAAGACTTCTATCCCACATAGATTGCCTCCTTGACTATAGCAACCTGATTCTGAACAATGTCCTGAAACTTCTCCATATATCAAGATGCCTTTACATATAAGGGTCTGCTGGCTTCACCATGTCAGTCACAAGCCATTTGGAAGCCAATGGCAGATCCACATGGCCACCCCACAGATGTTTTATCACACACCTGCCCACCATTGCTCTAGGCCCACTACTCAGCAGGATGCAACTTTCTGGCATCTCTGTTAAAAACCATTTTTATGAAAACCAGTCAATCAAGGCACTGTCTGGTATATTCATTGTTGGGAAAAGTATACACGGCAGCCATAACCCAGAGAAAATTCCCAACATGGCGCCTAAGGACTTTTTCTTCCTACCTTCTTCTTTCCTGCAGTGGCGTGAAAAGTTCCCGCCCATGTGAACTCTCCCGCCTCCTCCAATTTCAAATCTCGCTGGCGGAGAACCTTAGCCCCAATGAGAACAAATTCCTGGGCTCCGGAGGTGATATCAGAAAGAACTTGCCAATAAATGGGTTGCCTGCCATTTATCTAAGCCCTTCCATCTCCCCCTTAGTTATATATAAGCACACAGCTTTTTGCAATAAAATTGGAATTTTCTGGTGAAGTGTCTTTGCATGGGGAGTTCTTTCATTCTGGTGCCCCGTGAGAGGATACAGGTGAGCTCTTTCCAACAAGAGCCCCGTCCCCCACTCCGCCGAGACACTCTGCCCTAGTCCGCTCTTTTCAGACGCCAGCTTTCTGCACTCAACACTGATCTGATGTAAGTAATCCTCCCCTGACCCCGGCTCGCCAACTCCCTTCAGGCTGCCACTGGTTTTGTGACAGTGATCGTCAGGCACACTCCAGATGCCTGGTAGGGGAGAGGGAATTCCTCCCACTAAGACCTTTACTAGTTGCAGTGGACCCTCTGGTGTTTCGTTTCTTTTTGGGGCATGAGGCTTCTGAGTTTACACGAGAGGCTTTATGGATTTTCCTGCTCCACTGCCGCTGCTGCTGCCGGCTAGAGTTGCTGTATCCTGTGGGGTTGCTGTGTCTGGCTGAAGCTGCCTCTCTGCTCTGCGAAAACTGAACTCCCGGCCTGGAATTGCATTCTGTCAGAGCCAGAGTTTTGTTTTCATTACTGACTTCTTCTGCTGCAGTTGAAAACTTTCCTGACGTCAGGTTGCCCTTGGCTCCAATTCCTTTTGGTTTCACAGATCGCACTTCACTGGTGATGACCAGGTAGTGCCCTCTGTATTTCCTCGTGATGGCTTGTCATTTTGGGGACGCCCACCTGACCCCCATTTGCCCTGAGCTTCCTGGAAGCCGTTCCAGCCCGGGTTTTCTCTTTGTCTTTCTTGCTTACTCCTATTATCTCTCTCTCTCTCTCTCTCTCTCTCTCTCTCTCTCTCTCTCTCTCTCTCTCTCTCCCCCATCTCTCCCTGTGACTATGGGCACCTCTTAGTCTGCACCTGAAGACTCACCTCTCAAATGTTTAATAAAAAATCTGGCCACACTCTCCCTCACACCAGACATCAAGCCCAAACTTTTAATCAAAATCTGTAGCCATGATTGGCCTACATATCCACTGGATAATGGCAATCATTGGCCACCAGAAGGCTCCTTAGATCCAAACCTCTTCCGGGACCTTTTTAACTACTGCCAGCATCTGAAAAAGTGGAGGGAGATTCCCTGCATTTAAGATTTTAGCCTTCACACACAGCACCCTGCTCTCTGCTCCTTTTGCCCTCCCTCTCAGGTCCTCTTTGCTTGAAAACCCCTCTCTTCCCCTACTTCTATTCCTGACTTCACAGATTCTTCCTCATTCGACCAAGCAGATGAACCCCCACCTTATCCCCCAGCCCCATCTGCCCCTCCTCTCCCGCTATACCTTCCTCTTCCTCTGCCTAATTCCATGGATCCTCCGCCTTCCGTTTCATCCCTCTTTCCTCCGCCCTCTTCTGCCTGCTCCACCTCCTCTTCCTCCACAGAGACACTCCCTTCCTCTCCCTCTCCTTCCTGTTCACCGCCTTCCTCTTTCAGTCCTCCTGTTACCAGGTCTAAGGGACTCCTTCCCACCCCCAAGACAATTGCACCCCTTCGTGAGGTAGCTGGTCCCGAGGGTGTCATCAGAGTCCACGTTCCGTTTTCCATGTCGGACATTACTCAGCTAGAGAGGAAGTTAGGCTCTTTCACCACTGACCCCACCACTTACATTCGGGAGTTTCAATGTGTCCTGCAAGTATGTAGCCTCACTCATCATGACATCTACATGCTCTTGGCCAATACACTTCTCCCCAAGGAAAGGCAATGAGTCTGGGAGCTAGCCCAAGCCCATGCTGATGAAAATCATAGGACCAATCCTACCCACCCCACAGGCCCTCATGCTGTCCCAGAGCAGGATCGCCTATGGGATTACAAGACCCGTGAAGGCTTACAGTTTCGTGACCTTTTTACATCCTGTCTCTTGGCGGGGCTGAAAAAGGCCACCCGCAAGGCTGTTAACTTTCAAAAGGTGCAGGAGGTCATTCAAAGGAAGGAGGAAACACCTTCAGATTTCCAGGATAGACTAACCAAGGCCCTTCAACAGTACACAAAACTCGACCCAGAAACCCCAGATGGCCGTCATGTCTTAATGACATACTCTCACTATTAAAAGTCACCATTCATATATCACCCCACATTATTCTACCTCTCATTTCCTCATGATGTTCCTAGGGGCAAATACACCTCCTTCATGCAGTCTCCCACGACTATCTAAACCAGTTAACCCTGAGGTTTGGGACACAACTACACCCTCTATGGCTAAATGAAGTCCTATTCTTATTGTCTTACACGACCCTTCAAGATATATTAGTCAACCACAATATCTACTCACAACCACAGCCTTCCTCGGATTAGAACCCATCATCCAGGATTTATTATGAAAGGGGTATCTTAGGCCTACACAATCTCCTTTCAACACCCCCCATTCTGGCAGTTAAGAAACCTAACGGGTCCTACAGGCTGGTTCAAGACCTTCACCTTGTCAACTCCTCTGTGGTCCCCATCCACCCGTTAGTGCCCAACCCTTACCCCTGCCTCTCTCAGATCCATGCCACTACTACCCACTTCTTGATCCTAGATTTCAAAGATGCATTCTTTTCTATTCCCTTGTCATCAGAATCTCAGGATATCTTTGCTTTTACGTGGACTGACCCTCACACCCGCCATTTTCGTCAGCTTACCTGGACTGTCCTCCCACAGGGATTCAGGGATAGGCCCCATCTCTTTGGCCAAGTTCTTGCCCAGGACCTCACATCCTTTCACCCGACCTGTCCTGACTCTACTCTCCTTCAATGTGTCGATGACCTTCTTCTATGTAGTCCCTCTTGGGAACACTCTCAATCCCACACTGCTCAGCTTCTTAATTTCCTAGCATACAAGGGATATAGGGTGTCTCCCCACAAGGCCCATGTTTTCCCGTTTTTTCTCATCTATCTTGTTTTTTGCCTTACACCTAGGAAAAAGGAAATAACACTGGATAGGAGGCAACTCCTTTCTGATCTTCCAGTGCCCCATACGAAAGCCGAAATACTATCATTCCTAGGACTAGCATTTATTTTAGGGCCTGGATCCCAAATTATTCTCTTCTAGCCAAAAGCCTGTATGACCTAGCAAAGGGACCCCCTAGTGAATCTCTTGCCTCCTCCCCTAACTACCACTTCTGCAGGCTTCAGCAACTCCTCTTTAAGGCACCTGCCTTGCACCTTCCTGATATTTCAAGACCATTTCATCTATATGTCCATGAAAAAGGGGAGCAAGAATTTGGGGTCTTAGGTCAAAACTATGGGCCTACATTTGCACCTCTGGCACATGTGTCCAATAAAGTAGACCATACGATCTGTGGGTAGGCCCCTTGCTTAAAAGCTCTGGCTGCTGAACAAATTTTACACAAAGAAGCCTCTAAGCTGACTTTTGGGGCCCCTTGAACTATTCACTCCCCACATCACTTGAAGGATCTTTTAGCTTATAAGGGCCTTCAAACCCTTCCTCCATCCAGAGTTCTGTCGCCCCCCACTTCATTTCTGGAAAACCCTAATATTACTTTCCTCCCCTGCTCTGCACTGAACCCTTCCTCACTGCTCCCAATGACTCCCACGTCTAACACAACAATTCATAATTGCTTGGAAACCTTAGATGATTTCCTTCCCTGTCATTCTTCAATTTCTGAGGGACCACTCACCAAGCCTGACCTTATCTGGTTCACTGACGGCAGTTTCTTTAGGCAGAATGGCACTCATTACTCTGGATACACTGGAGTTTCAGCCACTGAGATTATAGAGGCCAAAGCTCTACCTTCAGGAACTACCAACCAGCAGACTGAACTCATAGCAGCCACTCGTGCCTGCCTTCTAGCACAAGGCAAATCCCTCACCCTTCATACTGACTCAAAATATGTCTTCCATATCTTATTTTCCCATGCTGCAATATGAAAGGAGCGAGGACTACTTACCACCAAAGGTAATGTGATCACTAATTCGGCTCTTATAAGCAATCTGATAGAGGCCTCCCACTTTCCCACCCAGTTGGGAGTTGTCCATTGTATGTCCGATCAGAAGGACGGCTCTCTTATCACTGAGAGCAATGCCAAAGCTGACCAGGCGGCACGAATGGCTGCCACCACTTCCAGTTATTGCCCCCATTGGGGGACATATAATGGCCACTTTAGACATCTCATCTGAAGCCACTACTTCTTCCAGTAAGAACAAGGATCTTTTCAAGTTCCTTTATACTCTATTCCATTCCGATTCTCAGTCTTTGAACCTCTTTTTACAGAGCTTCTTCTCCCTCACCCCCTCTGACAAAGCCATGCTACAGAATATAGCCTCTAATTGTCAGATCTGTCAGCGGACCAACCCTCATACTTTTTTAAGGCCCAAACCTTTCCCTTCCCACCAAGCCCGGGGACACATTCCCACTGCTGACTGGCAGGTACACTTCACCAACATGCCCAAAGTATTGCACACTAAATACCTCCTTGTCTTTGTGGACACTTTCTCTGGTTGGGTTCAGGCATTTCCCATTTCCAATAAAAGGCTTCCACTGTACCTTCAATCTTTCTGACAGTCATCATCCCCAGGTTTGGAATGCCCACTTTCCTACAATCTGACAATGGCCCTGAGTTTATTTCTAGGATCACACAAAAGGTCTCTCAAGCCCTCTCCTTCAAGTGACATTTTCACTGTCCATATCACCTTCAGGCTTCAGGGAAAGTGGAAAGGGTAAATCGTACTCTAAAGGAAGTCCTTACCAAATTGACAATGGAATTAAACTTAGACTGGGTCAAACTCCTTCCCTTGGATTTGTTTCGAATCAGAGCTCTACCTAAGAAACCATCTTTACTGTCTCCCTTTGAGATAAGGTATTCAAGACCTCTTATCCCCCCTGGGTTGGTCATTTCACAAGGACCTCTCACCGGAGATTTGTCTTTGCCTCTCTTGTTTTATCTTCGCTCGGAACTCTGGAAATATCAGGACTGGCTTCTTCTCGACCCAGTCCCCACTCCAAACACTCCTCCCTTAACAGCTGGGAGTCTAGCCTATTATAATACCCCAGAGGAGAACGGGCCTCTTGCCCCAAAATGGGAAGGCCCCTATCCTGTCATTCTCTGTACCCCCAACTCCACCTAACTCTCCTTATCAGACAACTGTCTCACCCCTTGGATTCACATATCTAGGTTGAAGCCATATCACCAAGAGGCCCACCTGATGACGACAGGACCACCTCAGAGGAACTCCAAGAATCACCTCCTGAACCTCCCCTTTACTCCTGCTCTCCACTCCCATCTCACCCATTTAAGTTGCGGCTAACACGGTGTTCCCCGCAGAACAATTCCTCTTAAAGAAGGCACAATGAGCTCTCCCAACACCCTAGTCTTCTCTAACTGCTTGTTTTTTGTGCTCTGCTTATTTTCTGTGCTCTGTCAGGACTGGTATCTACCCTCCTCTGCTACAATGTATTTTTTCACTCTTCGGGAATGATACTCAGAACATGGCATGCAGAATGTCCACGCAGTGGATGCAACTGCTTGCTTCATCCACAACTGCACATCTATTTCCCTAAAATTGTCACCTTCAAGGACCTTCGTCCCTGGTAGCTGGAACTGGCCTTTCATTTGCTTCCTTTTTCATCAAACCAAAGACTATTGTCATTGGTGGCCTGAGATATATAATGGGTGCCCCTATAAGTCATGCAGGTTCCATCATGAACGTGGTAGCTATTCTTACCACTCACTTGGTTACCATGAAGGGTGGACTTCTAGTTACCTAAAGTGGCATAAAGGCTCTTCATCCAATAACAATGGATGGTATACTTTAGATATACCTGACCCCAAGGCCAAACGTTGGGACTATGTTGAGTTTGCTGTCTATGCTCGGACAACCTCAGCCAGACCCACAATGTGGATGACTGTTGGCCGCACCCTGATTACGCCACCTAAGGCAGCCATCCAGGTAGTCGAACACATTAAGGAGTCAGAATCAAAACTTCGAGATCTTATCCATAGCTCATTTAAAGAGGATTCAGAGCCTTCAACCCCCTCAGGTCCCCCTCCCACATGGCTCAATTTGCTACACCAAACTCTTTGATTATTAAACTCCACCCCTCTTTCTGTGCCTACTTCTCAGTTCTTTCTCTGTGCTTCACTTAGTCGTCCACTTCTAGCAGCGGTCCCATTAGCGGCAGGAAATATTTCAGCAAAAACCTACAGTTTCTCTAAGAAAGGAAAACCCCTACATGTGACACGTATCCCACTATGGGAAAGTTGTTCCACCAATACTTTATTTCCTTTCATCTGTTTCCACCTGACAATAATGAATTCTTTACCCATTTGTTCCTTGAGCTTTAGCACCACATCGAGCCCTGATTTATGAAACCTGGACATTTTCTCTCGTGTAACGGGTCTATAAGTACCTCAACGATCAATGTCTCTGGCATCTGTTTCTTGGTTACGGTAGTTCCTCAGCTGTCTTTGTATACTCCCATCGAATTCCGACAGGTGGCCCTACCTTCCTGCACCCTTAGGGCAGTCTTTCTGCCGGTTCTGGTAGGCCTCACATTAACAACCTCAGCGGCGAGTCTCGAAATCTCTGGTGAAGCTATAGGTCATGCTCTATGGGCATCCAATGACCTGCAACAAAAACTGCAGGAAGCACTTGATAACACTGCTCAGTTTCTGGGCTCCTTGCAGTGACGGTTACTTCATTGGCACAACTGGCTTTACAGAACCGAAGGGCAATTGATCTTCTCATTGCAGAAAAAGGGGGAACATGCCTGTTCCTCAGAGAGGAATGTTGTCATTATGTTAATGAATCTTGCCTAATAGAAGAAAATGTTGTTAAATTGCAGGAATTATCAACCCAATTGCTTCCAATCCTTTCTTGCCATGTACTTACTACCAATCTTGGGGCCCCTTATTGGGATGCTCCTTTTTTGTGCTCTCTTGCCCTGCATAATGAAGTGCCTTCAAACCCAACTGAAAAAAAATTTCTAATCAAACATTCAACCAGCTTTTGCTTAGGCACTAGCAGCCTCTGATGACTGATGAACCCCCAACATCTCCAAGAGAACAGTTCACTCAGTGCTGAAGCTCACTACCAGGCACGATGGAATGCAACGGACATCAGACGGCGAGAGACAACGAGCTTGGAGAACCTTTTAATCTGCCATCCTGGATTAATGAGTCTTTATGTCCTTCTAAGATTCCTCATGGCCCTTGGCCTCTTCTCTGTCAGTCCCCCAACATGGTACTTCTGCCAAAAAATGACCTTTGCTTTAATTTTTATCTTAATTCTGTTTTTATTCTCTCTGATCTTCTTCAGGTGCTGGTGATGCCATGTCCAGGCAACGCTTCCAGTATTTCCCAGAGTCTCTGAAACAGGACCAGTGACTGATACCAACAAACTCCTCCATCCAGGACTGGTTCAATGCCATCGACAACTTGAGGCTTCAGGGAACTTTCATAGACTTCACCCCTATGGAAGTAGCTGTCTGTAGCCACTGGGTTTTCTTTCTGGCTGCCATGATATCCCCAGACCTGCCCCCCGAGAATTCCTCCACTTCCCATTCTAGGCCCCACAGCGCCCCCAAACAGCAAGAAGCAGCCGGATCTGACCAACGACGCCACACTTCCTAAGAAAACAAAAAGGGAGGAATGTTGGGAAAAGTATAAACGGCAGCCATTCCCCAGAGTAAAAAACCCAACATGGTGCCTAAGGACTTTTTCTTCCTACCTTCCTCTTTTCTGCAGTGATGCAAAAAGTTCCCGCCCGTGTGAACTCTCCCGTCGGCGCCAATTTCAAATCTCTCTGGCGGGGAACCTTAGCCCCAATGAGAACTAATTCCTTGGCTCCGGAGCTGATATCTGAAAGAACTTGCCAATAAATTGGTGCCCTGCCATTTATCTAATCCCTACCATCACCCCTTTAGTTCTATGTAAGCACACAGCTTTTTGCAATAAAATTGGAATTCTCCTAGGGAAGTGTCTTTGTGTGGGGAATTCTTTCACTCATGATCAGCAACAGGATATCCAAAGGTTCTCCAGTGCCACCAGGTCTGGGAATTTCAGAAATTTGATGGTATTTATTTAGCCATTTTTGAAGGATGAAATTGGAGTTACTGTGGGTTTCAATTCATGCAGGAAACATTATATGGTGAGGAAGCTCATTTCAATGAAATCTCTGGAGAACACTCACAGGCAAGCTTCCCAAAGAGTGGCCAAAAGTTCACATGAAGCCAGGATCACTGAGGTCTACAATGTGAGGTCCATGTGTGTTTAGACTCTCAACTTTGGCTGCCAAGTCTTTAAGAATAAAATCATGTGATATCCTGGCTGAGATTCCCAGTGCCCTGTGGAAAGCCTCCCTGGACCTCTATCTCAGTTTCCAAGGGCGATTCTGATGCGTGGCCTTCTAAAATCCCAACACATTTCATGGCAGTACTTCTTTGAGGTCAGTTCCAGAACTCAGTCTCTAAGAGGAATCACACCAGAGTTCAAGCCCAGGTAGGCCCAGTCATCTCTTCCAACCGCCACAAAAATGACCACAATGAAAACCAAAACACACCCACAGGGCCCTCATCTTCTTACATATAGACACTCATCATAACTTCTGGCTGGAGTTTTCCATGAGGGGTGCAGCCCAAGACGGTGTGAAAAATAAGCTCCCTTGCCGCTCATTTGCCTAAAGTCCGGGTGGCCTGGAAACCCTTCTTGTGAACCAGGAGTGATCAAATAGGCCTGCTGTTAATACTGCTCTGCATCTCCAATTTGAGGCCTACTGAATGTCAGGTATAGATTCTTTATATGATTGGGAGTCATGAGACAAACCAAAAACCTCTGGGCTAGCCTCCACAGGGCTTTGAAGAACTCATTTTACCCAAAGGATGCCTATTCTCACTTGATGGGCCTCAGGAACCTTAGAAATGAAGTCAAGAGACTTCATTCACAATAACTGCTCTTTTGGCAATTTTGGTTTTGGATGCACACATGGGATCTGTCTTTGGATTAATCAGGTGCTGAGAATCTAAGCCACAGCCTCACACAGGGCCAAGAGGCTGATTCAGACACATCCTTTTCCAAAGCAATTAAGCAAAGAGCCACAGGTGATGCCCATTCATTTCCATTTGAAAACTGTTTTCTTCAGGGTTCACAAAGGGGTGGCCTGAGGCAAAGACCTTCCTGACATTCAGGGCAACAGAACAATAGGTAAGAAAAAGTCCAAAGCAGGGTTTCTCCAATGAGACTTTCCTGGTCACACTGATATCTGAGTTTTCTGAGATGCTCGCCATTCCCTCCAGCTATCCAGTACATGGACATGTCACAGAGCTTGGAGGTGGTACATATTTTGGACAAAAACCATGAGTCTATTCTGGAGAGTGGCGAGAATTCAGGAAGAAAACAATAACTTAGGAAGTTAGCAGGTGTTGCCAATTTATAAGGGAAGCGGCAGTCCATTCATAAATTGGGCAGGATGAATGCTGGGAAGCTTTCTACTATACAGGACACATCAATTGTTGCATTCTCTTTTCTAATGTCTACAACCACGGACACAGTAGCATACACAGACATAGAAACACTCGCCTTGTCAAACGTCTTACTAGAAGCAGTCAACTACAAATCAAAGAAAAAAACGCCTTTCCTACCTATTCTCAGATCATGAGACAAAACCACAAAATCACACCCACACCCACGAAGGCACATCCTTCCCCCATTAAACTCTGTGACTATCCAGAGTTTCCTCTGACTGGTGGGCCACAGTATGTTCCCCCGAAATGGCCTGTCTTGTCTCAGATCTGCTCTTCTTTCCCAACTCTGTGAAGTTTTCAGGAGCCAGTGGCCAACCACTACCTGCTTTCTCAGGAAAGGCCCCTATTCAGAGCTCTCCTGGTATTTGGCCATCCTCATATCTTAAGGTACCAAGAAAGACTAACACTCTCCTTTGTAAATCCAAACAAGTTAAACCCCTGGGCCTGAGACTTGACTGGCTCCGGGTGCCTGGCATCCTGGATCCCAAGTTCAGAGAGTTCCATCACCAAGGAAGTGAGGTAGGTCAATGCTTCAGGAACTGAATGAGGTCACTTCCTTGGCAACCACTTTGTCCTAACAGTTGCTTTCAAGTGTCCCATTATATGGAGGCTGCCCCTACTTCCTATGACATTTTCACAAGTTAGAATGGTATATAAACCATGGGCACCCGGGAACAGCTCTCCACCTAGGACTGGTTTGGACCATCTTCTCTACATTAAGAAGAGAGAGGCTGATGCATACACATCCCTTCATGCTGACCAGGTTGTTTGCCATAGAAGATGACTTTTCTCTCTCAAGTTTTCATAGCTGCCCACATCTTCTCAAGGCATCCTTTCTGCATGGACCTTTGACGTTCTCAACAGGTGGAAGATCGCCTACATTCATGTATTGTAAGACCAACTCTGTCGCTGCTCTTCTGTAAAGTTAGATTGACGGAACAGTGTATGGTTAGGGTTAATAACATGTTCAATTTGGGTTAGGAATCTTTCTGCACGATGAATAATGGTATTGGGAAACTATAATATTTACAAGAATATATAGGTGAAATATAAGTATAAAAACAGAAATCCAGGGAAGATATGAATCCCAGAAGGGCATTGCACCCTTAATTGGTATGCTTAGCTTTGAATTATGTTCTGCACAAATGTCTCAGATAAATCGATGTACAATGGCATAGGACCTTGTACCTTTGATGATTGAATGTCAAAGAGAACATCCACTCAAAATGGGATAGTAGGTAGAATTAGGAAGATGGTCGGTAGGTTTAGAAAGAAGAGTGAGTATAGGATTTAGACCAAAACTTCTTAAGCAATAGGGTTTCGGTTAGAGAGTGAATGTAAATTTCAGCACACATGAAGTGTAAGTCACAATGATGAACCGGGGAAATATGTAGGATAGCAGATATAAATAGAGACATTACTAAATCAGGTAAAGTATAAAATGAGTGATAGTATTAGACATTTTCAACAGGCATGAGGTTGAATATATAATCTTAGGAAGAAACAAATATGTAGTCACCAATAGGATTGATATTTGAGAGCATTAGGCAACCTGGACATGGAAGTTTATGTAATCCATGCTCACTTTCCATTTAGGCTTTGGTACAATCTTAAGGGTGACTTTTTTTTTGTCTAGAATATTACTGTGATAAAATGTATATGTAGATCTGGTGACATGAGTATTTCTTCCACCATTTCTTTTAGGAATATTTTGAAGATGTATAAATTAGTATCTAAGGTAAAATAGGTGTACCCCTTGTCTATGAAAAGAGAGATAATGCATTAATAGACCATACAGTTAATAAATAATATAACTGCTTCCACTTTAAATAATGGATTGAATTGATAACTGAAAATATATAAGAAATCATATTTTGATATAGAATCATTCATAACAACTAGTTATACGTCTAATTGTAATATTAGGGTTATGGCTTTTCATGAAGAATGTGTGAGTTTTGCTTCAAAATGATTATGAAAATCAAAAATAATGTGTTTGGAAAGAAGTCTCATGAAAAGACCAGTCAAGAAACATGGAGGAATACATGTTTTCTGAAGCAGGAAGTGATTGAAAGTGAAATAAATGCTTATAAATTTGTGAACTTGTGAATGAAATATATATACTGTAATGTGCATAAACTTAAGAAATAGTAATGTACCAGTGTTGAATTAAAACGAACTCCAAAACACATATCATGTCCCAAGAGAATCTACTTGCATTGATGTTAAACTGGGTCAGTTACTGTAGAAATATTAGGAGTTATATGCACCATTCACTGAAGTTAGTTTTCAGTACTAGGAAACAAATATGTATTTCAGGTGAATGAATATTTCTGAGTATAATCTTATTAAAAGTTGATTATAAATCCACATACATGAACAGAAGTTATTCACTCCAAACCCAACAAACCGCCATTCCTACCTATTCTCAGAACATGAGACAAAATCCGCAAACTCACACCCACACCCTCAAAGTCACCTACTTCCTGCAACTAGGTCTATGACAATCTGGAGTGTCCTCTGACTGGTGGGCCACACTATGTTCCCCTGAAATGACCTGTTCTGTCTCAGAACTAATCTCCTTGTCCAACTCTGTGAAGTTGTCAAGAGTCAGCGGTGAGCCACTACCTGCTTTCTCAGGAAAGACCCCTCTTCAGAGCTTTTCTCACATTTGGCCATCCTCACATCAGTAGGTACCAAGAAAGAGTGAATCTGTCCATGCTAAATCCAAACAAGTGAGACCACTGGGACTGGGACTGGGACTGGGACTGGCTCTGGGTGCCTGGCTTCCTGGATCCCATGTTCAGAGAGTTCCATCAACAAGGAAGTGTGGTGAGGTCACTTTCTTCAGAAACTGAATGAGGCCACTACCTTGGCAACCACTTGGTCCTAATAGTTGCTTCCAATGGTCCCATGAGATGGAGGCTGCCCCTACTTCCTGTGACACTTTCACAAGTTAGAATGCAATATCAACCATAGGCACCCGGGAACAGCTCTCCACACAGGCCTGGTTTTGTCCATCTTCTCTACATTGAGAAAAGAGGGGCTTATTCAGACACTACCCTTTATCCTGACCAGGTTTTTGCCATGAATGATGACTTTTGCTCACTCAGGTCCTTCATATCTGCCTACATCTTCTTCAGGGATCATTTATTCATGGACCTTTGAGGTTCTCAGCTGGAGGAAGACCACCTACATTCCTGTATTTTAAGACCAACTCTGTCCCTGCTCTTCTGTAAAGTTAGATTGAGGGAACTGTGTATGGTTAGGGTTAATAACATTTTTGATTTGGGTAAAGAGTCATTCTGCTGGATGAATTATAATATTGGTAACCTTTAAGATTTATAAAAATATAGAGGTGAAATATATGTATGAAAACAGAAATCTAAGTAAGATTTGAAGCCCAGAAGGGCATTGGGCCCTTGATTGGGATACTTTACTTTGAATTACATTCTACTAAGATATCTCAGATAAATCGATATACAATGGCATAGGACCTTGTACCTTGGACGATTGAATGTTGAATAGAACATCTAGTCAAAAATGGATAGTAGGTAGGAATAGGAAGATAGTTGGAAGTTTTAGGAAGAAGAGTGTGTATAGGATTTGGAATAAAAGTTCTTTAACAATAGGGTTTTGTTTAGAGAGTGAATGTCAATGTCAGCACATGTCAAGTGTCAGTAACAATGGTGAACTTGGAAAAATATGTAGGAAAGCAGATATCATTAGAGAGATTAGGAAATCAGGTAAGGTATAAAGTCAATCATAGGACTAGACATTTTCAACAGGGTTGAGTTTGAATATATAATCTTAGGAAGCAACAAATATGTAGTCACCAATATGATTGACATTTGAGAGCATTAGGGAACCTGGACATGGATGTTTTTAGTAATCCATGTTCACTTTCCATTTAGGCTTTGATACCATCATATTGTGTCTTTTGCATTTTTGTCCAGAATATTTCTGTGATAAAATGTATATGTAGATCATATATTTCATATTTTGAATAGTTTGGAGAGTGTGTGTATATATATATATATATATATATATATATATATATATATATATATATATATATATATATATATAAACCACTGAGACATTAACAATTAGCAATATATATTCCAATCGAAATTCATCATGAAATATATATCATCCACTGATGAAAAAATATTTATTTTACTGAACATGGATTTATGTATAATCTTGATCTCTTAGGAAGCTCACACATAGGGTGAATTTTCACTTCCAACAGTGTTTCTGCTGAGTGATCTCTTCTCACAACTTGTATTTGCGAAGTCAGCCACCTCACAAATATGTACGTGTTATACCAGGTAGGATTCTATATGTGCATATAAAAATACATGTGCTGAAGTGGGTACAGAGAAAGGGAGACAGAAATTCACATATTTGTTAACTTTAAAACACATGGAGAACTATTTCAATTAAAAATTTACTAGATTTTTTACAGCTGCCTTTTATCCTGCAAAAGGCAAGTCCAACTATACTCCATGCCTCTTCTGAAATTTTTTATTTCTATTCTGTTTTGGTGTTTTCCTTATCATATTAGGATTAGTAGTCAGAGTCTAGTAGCGTATGGATTAGTGTCAGGGATGCAGTATTTCGAATGGAAAATAGGAAAATGAATCCAATGTGTATGCAAATATGTGCTACAAAACAATCTTCCCACTCTCATCCAGAATAATGCCTTGACATTACTTTTGCCCCAAATAACACACAAATAGAGGAGAAGAGTAAAAAAAATCTGTTAATATATATATGGAATGGAAAATGCTCAGGGTTTCACAACGTTGGATGTGGTAGAATAGTTTCCAAAAGTAAGGGACAGGGTAAACATTCCACAAACATGGAGCTCTTTCGGCCTAAAGACTTCTTGAGGAACTGCCTCTGAGGTTTGACACTTGAAATATATATTGTTGTCAGGAGCTTTAGATTCTTTTCTAATGAGACCATCAAAGCTGCGTCTGCATCTATGTGACCTGGAGGACATGGTTTCTTCTTTTCCAATGAACATGAGGCAGCAGTGCTGAATTCGCTCTTTGTTGGTAAAATGTGGCCACTGTGGGCTAAGTGTCTCCCCGTGTGGACAGTGAAGCCATTTTTTCGTCCTCCACTTTTCGTGGTTTTTCTTCCTGCTGCATTGGGAATTTCATATTTGCTCCACAAAATACAAGGAGTTCAACTGGGACACAGTGCTGGAGCGGGTTCTGTCACGTGTGTTGGGTCAGGGTCTGCAGGGGAATGCATCAACCAGGCTAATATCCCACAGAGCTTGCCCCCTTATACATAGCAACATGATTCTGAACATTGCCCTGAAATCTCTCCATATAACAAGATGCATTTACAAATAAGCTTCTGTTGGCTACACCATGTCAATCACAAGCCATTTGGAAGCTAATGGCAGATCCACATGGCCCCACAACAGATATATTATCACACACCTGCACACCACTGCTCTAGGCCCACTAATCAGCAGGCTCCAACTTACTGGCAAATCTGTTCTACACCATTTTCATGAAACCCAGTAAATCAAGGCACTGTCTGGTACACTCATGATCAGCAACAGGACATCCAAATGTTCTCCAGTGCCACCTGGTCTTGGGAATTTCAAAAATTTCATGGAATTTATCTAGCCGTTTTTCAAGGAAGATGTTGAAGGCACTGTGGGTTACAATTCATTCAGGAACCATTAAATGGTGGGGAAGCTCATTTCAATGAAAACTCTGGAGAACTCTCACAGGCAAGGCTTCCCAAAAAGTGGCCAATAGGTCACATGAAGCCAGGCCTATTGCAGTCTACAATGTGAGGTCCATGTGTGTTTTGACTGTCAACTATGGCTGCCACGTCTTTCAAAATAAAATCATGTGATATTCTGGCTGAGATTCCCAGTGCTCTGTGGAAAGCCACCCTGTTCCTAGATCTCACTTTTCTTTCCAAGGGCGACTCTCATGCGTTGCCTCCTAAAATCCTAACACAATTACTGGCAATATTTTTCTGATGTCAGTTCCAGAACTCAGTCTGTAAGGGGAATCACACCAGAGTTCAAGCCTGGTTTGGTCCATCTTCTATACATTAAGAAGAGAAATGTTGATTCAGACACATCCCTTCATCTGACCAAGTTGTTTGCCATGGAATATGACTTTTGCTTTCACAGGTCCTTCATAGCTGCCTATATCTTCTCCAGGGATCATTTCTTTGTTGACCTTTGAGGTTCTCAGCAGGTGGAGGATCCTCTAAATTCCTGTATTGTAAGACCAACTCTGTCCCTGCTCTTTCGTAAAGTTAGATTGAGGGAACAGTGTATGGTTAGGGTTAATATCATGCTCCATTTGGGTTAGGAATCATTCTACGGGATGAATTATGGTATTGGGAACCTGAAATATTCATAGGAATATAAGTGTAATATAAGTATGAATACAGAAATCTAGGTAAAATTTGAAGCCCAGAAGGTCTTTGGGCCCTTGACTGGGATACTTAGCTTTGAATTATATTCTGCACAGATGTCTCAGATTAATCAATATACAATGGTAGCGTTCCTTGTACCTTGGATGATTGAATGTCGAAGAGAACATCCACTCAAAAAGGGATAGTCGGTAGGATTAGGAATTAGTCAGAAGAGTGAATATAGGATTTGGTCCAAAAAATCTTTAGCAATAGGGTTTTGGGTACAGAGTGAGTGTAAATGTGAGCACATGTGAAGAGTCAGTCACAATGATGAACTGGGGAAAATATGAAGGAAAGCAGATAATAATAGAGACATTAGGAAATCAGGCAAAGTATAAACTGAGTGATAGGAGTAGACATTTTCAACTGGCTTGATGTTGAATATATAATCTTAGGAAGAAACAAATATGTAGACACCAATCGGGTTGACATTTGAGAGCATTAGGCAACCTGGACATGGATGTTTTTCGTGATCCATGCTCACTTTTCATTTAGGCTTTGGTACAAACTTAAGTGTGATCTTTGTGATTGTGTCCAGAATATTACTTTGATAAAATGTATATGTACATCAGGTGATATGAGTATTTCTTCCACCATTTCTGGGAGCAATATTTTGAAGATGTATAAATAAGTATTGGGGGTATAAAAAGGTGTACCCTGTGTCTATGAATATAGACATAATGCATGAATAGACCATACTGTGAACAAATAATATAACTTTTTCCAACTTTAAATAATGGATTGAATTGATATCTGAAAATATACAGAAAATCTATATTGATGTACAATCCTTCATTCCAACCAGTTATACATCTAATGGTAATATTAGGGTTATGGTTGATCATGACGTGTATTTGAGTTTTGCTTCAAAGGTGATTATGGAAATAGAAAATAATGCGTTTGGAATGAAGTCTCATGAAAAGACTGTGAATCAGGCGGTATAGTGATACCAGACTTCAAACTATACAACAGAGCAATAGTAACAAAATCAGCATGGTACTGTACCAAAACAGGCGGTTGGAAAAATGGTACAGAATAGAGGACACCGAAACCAATCCACTAAACTACAACTATCTTATATTTGATAAAGAGGCTGAAAGCACACAATGGAGAAATGATAGCAGCTTCAACAAATGTTGCTGGGAAACCTGGAAATCCATATGCAACAAAATGAAACTGAATCACTTTCTCTTGCCATGAACAAAAGTTAACTCAAAATAGATCAAGGAGCTTGATATCAAATCAGAGACACAGTGTCTGACACAAGAAAAAGTTGGCTATGATCTACATACTGTGCGGTCGGGCTTCAAATTTCTTAATATGACACCCATAGCACAAGAGTTAATAACTAGATTCAACAAATGGGACTTACTCAAACTAAAAAGTTTTTTTCTCAGCAAAAGAAACAATAAGAGAAGTAAATAGGTAGCCTACATCTTGGGAACAAATCTTTACTCCTCAAACTTCAGATTGAGCCCTAATATCCAGAGTATACAAAGAACTCAAAAAATTAGACAATTAGATAACAAATAACCCAATCAACAAATGGGCCAAGGACCTGAACAGACACTTCTCAGAGGAGGACATTCAATCAATCAACATGTACATGAATAAATGCTCACCATCTCTAGCAGTCAGAGAAATGCAAATCAAAACCACCCTAAGATATCATCTTGCTCCAGTAAGATTGGCAGCCATTATGAAGTCAAACAACAACAAGTGCTAATGAGGACGTGAGGAAAAGGGTCCACTTGTACATTGCTGGTGGGAGTGCAAATTGGTGCAGCAAATTTGGAAAGCAGTATGGAGATTTCTTAGAAAGCTGGGAATGGAACCACCGTTTGACCCAGCTGTTAACCTTCTCGGTCTATTCCCTAAAGACCTAAAAAGAGCATGCTACAGGGACACGGCTACATCGATGTTCATAGCAGCACAATTCACAATAGCAAGACTATGGAACCAGCCTAGATGCCCTTCAATAGACGAATAGATAAAAAAAAATGTGGCTTTTATACAAAATGGAGTATTACTCTTCATTAAAAAATGACAAAATCATAGAATTTGCAGGGAAATGGATGGCATTATAGCAGGTTATGCTAAGTGAAGCTAGCCAGTCCTTGAAAAACAAATGCCAAATGTCTTCTTTGATATAAGGAGAGTAACTAATAACAGAGTAGGGACAAAGAGCCTGAGAAGATCAACACTAAACAGGAATGAGAGGTGGGAGGGAAAGGAAGAGAGAAGGGAAATTGCATGGAAATGGAAGGAGACCCTCAGGGTTATACAAAATTGCATAGAAGAAGAAGTGAGGTGAAAGAGGAAAAAAAAAACAAGGGAGAGAAATGAATAACAGTAGAGAGGGTAGAGAGAGAAGAGGGGAGGGGAGGGAAGAAGAGGGGGATAGTAGAGGAGAGGAAAGGCTGCAGAATACAACAGACACTAGTATGGCAATATGTAAATCAATGGATGGGTAACTGATGTTTTTCTGCAATGTGTATGCGGGGTAAAAATGGGAGTTTATAACCCACTTGAATCAAAGTGTGAAATATGATATATCAAAAACTATGTAATATTTTGAACAACCAACAATAAAAATTTTAAAAAAAAGAAACCTGGAGGAATACATGTGTTCTGACGCAGGAAGTAATTGAAAGTGAAACAAATGTCTATAAATTTATGAACTTGTGGATAAATATATATCTTATGATGTGCATAAACTGAAGAAATAGTAATGTACTAGTGTTGCATAAAAATGAACGTCAAAATACACAACTTGTCACATAGGAATCTACTTGCATTAATGTTAAACTGGGTCAGATACTGTAGAAATATTAGGATTTGTGTGCACCATTCACTAAAGTTATTTTTCAGTACTAGGAGACAAATATGTATTTCAGGTGGATGAATATTTTTGAGAATAATCTTGTGAAAAGTTTATTATAAATCCACATACATGAACATGAATGAATGTGGGGAGTGTATAATAAGGCATATATATTTAATATTTTGAAAAATCTGGAGAGTGTGTGTATATGTATATGTATATATAATATATATATATATATATATATATATATATATATATATATATATATATATATATATATATATATATTATATACATATACATATACACACACTCACACACAAAACACACACAGGAACATTAAAAATTAGCAATACATATGCCAATCGAAATTCATCATGAAATATATATCTTTCACAGATACAAAAGTATTTATTTTACTGAACTTGTATTTATGTATAATGTTGTTCAACTAGGAAGCAAACACATAGATTGAATTTTCTGTTAAAACAGTGTTTAGGAGGAGTGATCTCTTTTTACGATTTGTATCTGCCAAGTCAGCCACCTCATAAGAATGTATGTGTGATACCATGTAGGATTCTATATGTGAACCTAAAAAATACATGTGCTGAATAGGCTTCAGAGAAAGGGAGACAGGAATTCACATATTTGTTAACTTTAAAAACACATGGAGAACTATTTCAATTAAAAATTGACTAGATTTATAACACCAACACTTTATCAGGCAAAGGGCAAGTCTAACTATACACCATGCCTACTCTGAACTGCTTCTATTTCTATTCTCTTTGGGTTGATTTTCTCCATCATATTAGAATTAGTAGTCAGAGTGTAGTCTTGTTTTGGTTAGTGTCATGGATTCAGTATTTTGAATGGAAAATTAGATAATGAATCCAATGTGTATGCAAATATGTGCTGCACAAAAATTTTTCCACTCTCATCCAGCACAATACCTTGAAATTATCTTTGCCCCAAGTAAGACACAATTAGAGTAGAAGAGTTAGAAAATCTGTGAATACATATCTGTACTGGAAAATGCTCAGGAGTTCACAACCTTGGAGGTGGTAGAGGAGTTTCCAAAACTAAGGAACAGGGTAAACACTCCACAAACATGGAGCTCTGCTGGCCTAAAAACTTTTTGAGAAACTGCCTCTGAGCTTCCACACTTGAAATATATGTTGTTTTCAGGAGATTTGGATTCCTCTGTAGTGAGACCATCAAAGCTGGGTCTGCATCTATGTGACCTGGAGGACATGGTTTCTTATTTTCCAATGAACAAGATGAAGCAGTGCTGAATCCTCTCTTTGTAGGTAAACTGAGGCCACTGGGGACTAAGTGTCTCCCCGTGTGGACTGTGATGCCATTTGGTCCTCCTCCAATTTGTGGTGTTTTTGCTGCTGCACTGTGAGTTTGGTATTTGTTTCATGAAATACTAGGAGCTAAACTGGGACACAGTGCTGGAGGAAGTTCTGTCACGTGTGGTGGGTGAGGGTCTGCAAGAGAATGCACCAACTAGGCTCCTATCTCTCACAGCTTGCCCCATTCCCCCCTTGTCCATATCAACCTGATTCTTAATTTTCCTCTGAAAACTCTCCATATAACAATATGCCTTTACATATAAGGGTCTGCTGGCTGCACCATGTAAGTTACAAGCCATTTGGAATTCAATGGTAGATCCACATGGCCCTACCACGGATGTTTTATCAAACACCTCCCCACCACTGCTCTAGACCCACTACTCAGCAGGCTCCAACTTACTGGCATCTCTGTTCTACACCATTTTCATGAAACTCAGTAAATCAAGGCACTGTCTGGTATACTCATGATCAGCAACAGGACATCCAATATTTCTCCAGTGCCACCTGGTCATCGGAATTTCAAAAATTTCATGGTATTTATCTAGCCATTTTTCAAGCATGAAGTTGGAGGCACTGTGGGTTTCAGTTCATTCAGCAAACATTAAATGGTGAGGAAGCTCATTTCAATGAAATCTCTGGAGAACTCTCACAGGCACGGCTTCCCAAAGAGTGGACAAAAGGTCACATTAGGCCAGGCCCATTGATGTCTACAATGTGAGGTCCATGTGTGTTTTGACTCTCAACTATGGCTGCCATTTCTTTAAGAATAAAATCATGTGATATCCTTGCTGAGATTCCCAGGCCTCTGTGGAAATCCACCCGGGGCCTAGGTCTCAGTTTCCAAGAGCGACTTTCATACGTGGCCTCTTTAAATCCCAACAAAATTCATGGCAATGCTTCTCTGAGTTCAGTTCCAAAGCCCAGTCTCTAAGGGGAATCACACCAGAGTTCAAGCCCACGTGGACCCAGTCATTTTTTCCAATGCAACACAAATGACCAAAATTAAAACCAAAACACTCCCACATGGCCTTCATCTTATTCCATATAGTCAATCATCTTAACCTCTGGCTGGAGGTTTCCATGAGGGGCGCAGCCCAAGACAGTGTCCAAAATCAGCTCGTTTGGCCCTCATTTGCCTAAATTCAGGGTAGCCTGGACACCGTTTCTGTGAACCAGAAGTGAACAAATAAGCCTGCTGTTAATACTTCTTTGTTTCTCCAATTTGAGGCCTACTGATTTTAGGTATCGATTCTTTAGGTGATTTAGAGTCATGCGAAAACACAAGCACCTCTGCAGGGCTTTGAAGAACTCATTTGACCAAAAGAATCCCTATTGTCATTTGATGGAGTGCAGGAACCTAACAGAGGAAGGCAAGAGACTTCATCCACAATGAATGATATTTTTTGCCATTTTGGTTTTGGAACCTCACATGGGATCATTCTTAAGATCCATCAGGTGCTGAGAATCTAAGTCACAGCCACACACAGGTCCAAGAGGCTGACAAAGAGCCACAGGTGAGGCCCATTCATTTCCATTTGAAAACTGTTTTCTTCAGGCATCACAAAGGGGTGGCCTGAGGCAAAGACCTTCCTGACATTCAGTGCAACACAACAATAAGTAAGCAAAAGGCCCAAAGCAGGGTTTCTGCACTGAGACTTTCCTGGTCACACTGATATCTGAGTTTTCTGAGATGCTCGCCATTCTCTTCAGCTATCCAGTACATGGCCATGTCACAGAGCTTGGAGGTGGTACATATTTTGGACACAAATCCATGAGCCTATTCTGGAGAGTGGCCAGAATTCAGGAAGAAAACAACAACTTAGAAAGATAGCAGGTGTTGCAAATTGATAAGACAAGCTGCAGTCCATTCATATATTGGGCAGGATGAATTATGGGAAGATTTATACTAGACAGGACACATCCATTAATGCATTCTCTTTTCTAATGTCTACAACAACGGACACAGTGGGATACACAGAAAGAGAAACACTCGCCATGTCAAATGACTTACTAGAAACTGTCCACTCCAAACCAAACAAACCGCCTTTCCTATCTATTCTCAGAACATGAGACAAAACAACAAACCCACACCCACTCCCACAAAGGCACCTCCTTCCCCCAAGTAGGTCTGTGACTATCCGGAGTGTCCTCTGACTGGTGGGCCATACTATATTCCCCCGAAATGGCCTGTCTTCTCTCAGATCTTGTTTCCTTGACCAACTCTGTGAAGATGTCAGGAAAAAGTGGTTAGCCACTACCTGTTTTCTCAGGAAAGGTCCATCTTCAGAGCTCTCCTGGCATTTGGCCATCCTCACATCATTAGGTACCAAGAAAACTGACTCTGTCCTTGGTAAATCCAAACAAGTGAGCCCACTGGGACTGGGACTGGGACTGCCTCTGGGTGCCTGGCTTCTTGGATACCAAGTTCAGAGAGTTCCATCACCAAGGAAATGAGGTATGTCACATTCTTTGGAACTGAATGAGGTCACTGCCTTGGCAACCACTTTGTCCTAACAGTTGCTTCCAAGGGTAACATAAGATGGAGGTTGCCCCTACTTCCTGTGACACTTTCATAAGGTAGAATGTATATCACCATTGGCACCCGGGAACAGCTCTCCACTCAGCCCTGGTTTGGTCCATCTTCTGTACAATAAGAAGAGAGAGAGGCAGATTCAGACACATCCCTTTATCCTGACCAGGTTTTTTGCCATGGAAGATGACTTTTGCTCTCTCAGGTGCTTCATACCTGCCTAAAACTTCTCCAGGTATCATTTGTGCATGGACATTTGAGGTTCTCATCAGGTTGAAGGTCCCCAACTTTCCTGTATTGTAAGAACCACTCTGTCTCTGCTCTTCTGTAAAATGATTGAGGGAACAGTGTATACTTGGGGTTAAAAACAGGTTTGATTTGGGTTACGAGTGATTCTGTGTGATGAATAATGGTATTGGGAACCTGCAATATTTACAAGAATATAGAGGTGAAATGTAAGTAGGAAAACAGAAATCTAGGTATGATTTGAAGCCCAGAAGGGTTTTGCCCTTGATTGGGATACTTAGCTTTGAATTATGTTCTGCAAAGATGCCTCAGATAATTCGATATACAATGGCATAGGACCTTGTACATTGGATGATTGAATTTAGAAGAGAACATCCAGTCAAAAAGGGATATTCAGTAGGATTAGGAAGATAGTCGGTAGGTTTAGGAAGAAGAGTGAGTATAGGATTTGGACAAAAAGTTCTTTAGCAATAGACTTTCGGTTGTAGAGTGAATGTAAATGTCAGCACATATGAAGAGTCAGTCACTATGTTTAACTGGGGAAAATATGTAGAAAAGCAGATATCAATAGAAACATTATGAAATCAGACAAAGTATAAAGTGAGTGATAGAATTAGACATTTTCAACAGGGTTGAGTTTGAATATATAAATTAGGAAAAAAACAAATATGTAGTCACCAATAGGATTGACAATTGACAGCATTAGGCAACCTGGACATGGATGTTTTTAGAAATCCATGTTCACTTTCCATTTAGGCTTTGGTACAATCATAAGTGTGACCTTTCCATTTTTTGTCCAGAATATTACTGTGATAATGAGGTGACATGAGTATTTCTTTCACCATTTCTGGGAGCAATATATTGAAGATGTAAAATGAGAATCGGGGGTACAAAGAGGTGTACCCTGTTTCTAGGAACATAGAGAAAAAGCATGAATAGACCATACTGTGAATAAATAATATAACTTTTTTGAACTTTAAATAATGAATTGAACTGATATCTGAAAAATTAAAGGAAATCGTATATTGATATACAATCATTCATTCCAACCAGGTATATATGTAATGGAAATATGGAAATATTTGTGTTTAGGTTTATCATGAAGAGTGTGTGAGTTTCCAAAAGTAAGGGACACGGGTTGATAGACCCAACCTGATCTTTTATTAAAATTGGGAGCCATCTTGCCACAAAGCCATAAAAAGTTAATTTTGGCTTTACTATAAATAACTGCAAATTCTGAACCTGCTTGGAATGCCTGCCCGTGCCTTGAATTCACCCATGCTTGATTCTCTGACCAGATAGCAGCCCTCGCTGAAACTTTAGTGACACATCATAAATTTTGGCCTTCCCTGGCCAGACAACGACCCTCTCTGAGGCTCTATTTGTCCTCATAATTTCTGATATTGGGGCCACCAAAAAATAAATAAATAAATAAATGAACTACCATTTTTGTGATGCTTGTCAAAGTTCTGTTATCTGTAACCCCCATTTTGTGTAACTTTCTGGGCTATATAGCTGTGCTGTAGGAAAGGCGGGGTTGCTGTCTTGTTCCTGCCGTTTTGGGATGGAGAGGCAGCCCAGCCGGTTGACATAATAAGCTTGCCTCAATTTGATTTTAGTTGGAGTCAGTGTTCTTTTTTTGTGTCCTCATCTAATTTTTTTGAGTTCCCCAGCAAGATGACCCTGCCGACCAGATCACAAGACCAGACTGCTCGAAAATCTGAATCTGGCCTTCCCTTCAGGGCTCCGGGCTGGAGAGCCACTCTAGTGGGTGCACATCTTGAGCTGTTCCAAGGTCATGGAGTGAGCGTTAGGTCCCAGGAGCACTGCGGTGAACCACCGCACTAAAACTATTAGCAATCACCTGGTGGAGGAGGCCTCAAAAATTAAGTGGCACATTTATAACATCTGATATCCGTTATAAAGGATATCAGATGTTATAATATCATCTGTTCTGATGACATAGAGGTGTCCTGGGGAGGCTCACATATACTCGTTTTCGGTACAGTAATGAGAATCGTTCTGTCCTCTGTTCTGTTCTGTAGGGAATTCATCTGGAATGGTAGAGATGTGATGACTGGCATGTACGTGGTCCTACTTCGGAGCTTTAGCAAGACGTTGCATTGCTCCTATGTTTTTTGTTTCAAGTTCGGGTTTCTGTATTTTGTGTTTTGTTCTGTGTTCTATATGTTTTTCTTGTTTGTTTTGTGTGTTTTGTTCTGTGATTTCTGTGGTAAAAACATAAGTATATTGGACGTGAAAATGGGTAACAAAGAAAGTAAGCCTGATATTCTTTCGGACTCTGTTTTAAGGAACTGCGATGAACTTTACCCCCCTTTGTTAAGCAGGATGAGAGAAGCTCCTAGCTGGCTGCCTGGAGTATAACCACTGCAGAGGGCAATGCCTGCTGGGGACCTAAGAACTGAGTATCTCCCAGGTTAACAAGTGAAACTCCATTAAAACTCCTTGTCCCTCCAGATCAAGAGAGTCACAACCTCTGGGCAGGGTTCCCTGTGTTTCTTCTTTGTTACCAAAGCAATAAACCTCCCTTTTCTTTTTCTAAAAACCTTGTCCTCATTATTAAATTGGCATTAATTGGCTTCAAGGTCAGGAGCCGAACTTTAAGTTACAAATTTTGATAAATCCCTCCCCCACCCCCTGTCCCGGAACATTTTTAGAGCTGACTACTGAAATGTTACTAGATGGAACATGCTTGGGGTGGAACCGAACCAGAGGAGATAATCCTGTAAGTAAAAGGAGGGACTGAGGGACTCCCAGCAGCTGCTGAAGCCCTGTTGCTTCAGGGAATTCCCTCCTTTCTTCCCTGCACTGTAAGGATTATGCCACCACTGTCTTGTTAAAAAAGAGAAAAAGAAAAAGGGGACACTAAATGCATTAAAGTCACCATGGAGACCCTTAATTGTACATTTCAGGTTGCCCCTCTGTTAAAACATCTGCCCCCCCCCCTTGTGGACATCTATGGTGCCACTGGTGTAGGAGATTTTTTTTCTTATCTGCTCAGGTTTAAAGGATTCTGTCTGACAGCCATAGTCTGGACCTTCTTTCTGTCTGTCTTGTGTCTTTGTTTCTGGCCCTTTAAGACATGTGCAATAATGTGTTGATATTATAAATTGTTTCTTGGGAATGATCTTAGCTGAATGTGTGTCTAAATGATGATGTTTTCTTGTAACAATCTGGTATTTGAATGGGTTTTTGAAGCATTGCAAAATCTTGCAGTTAAAAGTCGGGTTTAGGTAATGGTTTAGTTTATGATTTCAGATAATTCATGCCAGATAACTTAAATACTTAAGATGGAAAACTAAAGAACTCTACTTCCAAATTGGCAAGTAACTTCCCAATCATTCAGTCTTTATTTTTCACCAATTTTGAATTGACTAGCCTGTGAAAATATCACTGTGTGTTCGAGAGCATTAATCTGGACAAGGATTGTAAATCATAGTATGATATCTGTTGACAAAACAAGATGTAAAGATATAAAATTTTGTGAATTGTATCTTAAACTTGTACCATAATTTTCAACATCCGAACCTGAAAATTATGGTTAAAATGCCTTAGGCCTGAGGTGTCTGCTCAGAAAAGCAGTTTTTTCCTGCTCCTTCCAGACCTCAGCCATGACTTATTTTGAAAGGCAAATGAAAGAAGCCTGCAAGCTTAATAGGAGACTGATCTGAGGCCTAAGAGAAAAAAAGGTAAATTGTATGGTATTTACTAATTACTGGCCAGTCATTTTTTCTAGGACTCTTATTTTTTTCCTTAGATACTTTATTTTTTTTTTGAGCTCATGATTTTGATCATACAGACCTAGGTTAATGTTTTTCTGATCAGTACTATCTTTGACCAACTGTGGACTTTTTGAAACATTGCAATGGAGATTTCACCTGCGAAAAGCTACAAGGCCTTTACTATTATTATGTGTGCTCAATTTTGTTATGTGTTGTATGTCTATATATACATATGTCCGTATATTTTATATATGATATACAAATTAATATATATAAGGAGCACTCATTAAAAAAAAGCACTCATAAAAACAAATTTTAAAAAGTGGATCTAAAGATCTTCAATTCACGTGATTTAAATAATTCAATTAAATTTGATAAACAGATAAAAATAAATGTCTTTAAATTTAAGCTTTCAAGTTTTTCTAGGTATTCAAAAATCTGATAAAATATTAATATCTACAAAATGTCTAATATGCCTTGGTTCTAGGACTTTTCCTTCAACATAAAAATGGTTTACACTCTTCAATACATGTGTCTAATATTTTGATAAATAAGTAAAGTAAATTTGATATGGGATTACTCATTCATGAGTACTTTTGTTAGATATCTGATTGACTTACTAACGTCTGTATAAGTTTGACTAAATTCTGTAAAAGATTGTAAAAATCAATCATGTGTTAAAGAGACAAAAATTTCTTAAAACATAAGTTTACCCATAACATTGTGTTTATTAAGTTTTATTTTTTCTTGTGCAAGCAACCATAGAAATTAAACAACTGATTAAATTAGAACTGTTATTTTAGAGCACTGTACTGCCATTTCTTTAAAAGCTAAACTTGGTTAATGTAGAAACATCAATGTAATTGTGATGCTACTAATGTGCTCATATCTTACAGGTATGCAAGTCTGTAAGGTAAAAATTTTAAAAGAGCATTATATCAAGCTGGTGTTCTGAAGTTTTATGGGGATTTATTCACCTGTTATCAATAAGATATGTAAAGTTTAATCTTTACTTTTTACATTGGGGAACAATTTAAATGTACTTTATGTTAATGAGAGCCTAATCTATGTAAAGGTTAAAAACTTTCAGCATTTGTTTAATTCATATTTTAAAGTGATTTTATATGGTGTTAGCTAATGTTCATGTGACCTCAAACAATTTATGTAAACTTTTTAAAATAATATTTAAAAAATAAAGATCAGCTTTAGAACTAAAACACTTAAGATTTATAAAGAGCCCTGCCTTACCTGAGATAAGGCTGTGTGTCCCGTCTTATTTCATGTGAGAATGAATACAAAAGCAGTAGGTCAGATTTTATTTCTTTAAAGTTATGTTAAAAGTTCTTTTTTAATGTCAAGATTCCTAGGATCTCAAACAGGGGATATAATGTATGACTCAGCCAAAAAATTCAGGGTAGCTATTAAACGAACTAAGTATTTTTACTGTTGTTAAAAAATTTTATTTTGTAATTTTCTTATGTGTGATCTAAAGATTCCCTGTTAGTGTTTTAAAGAAGTGTTGCTTTAAGAACAAAACATGGGTTAATTTCAGAGAGTAAGTTATCACCTACAAGACAGACAGAATAATACAGATCCCAATTAATAAAAAGATAAATAATTATAAAGTTATAGACATTAAAGCCTGGTGCTCTTAATATCAGGCTGTTAAAATTTATTTGATAGATGTTTAAGATTAGGATTTTAAATTAAAATTAATTGAAAAGGGCCAAGGAAACCAATATTTGGCTCTTGCCCTCTGAGTCAGTCTGAATCCAGGGAACAGGGGACTTCTCTAAAGAGTTTTGCAACTCTGGGCTATAAAAACTCCCCATCAGGGAGATTAATGAGACCACTGGAGAACAGAAAGCCAATCAGTGCATTTGCTATGAAGAGAAGAGTCATCAGAGAAGAAAGAAATCCCTGATGCTTCCGAGGGAAGCCACATGGTCAAACAAGACCTGGACCCACCTAGCGCAAATGGCTCTAGCAGAACTGAGAAAGTGCTCTCAAGTTTACCCAGTTTATGACTCCCATAAAAGCTCACCTGACTGTTAACAATAGATAGAAACAAAAGTCAGTTTGAATGCTTCATCTTAAACACTTAGCAAAGACAGTGAAAACCAAAATACAGCCATTCCTGGACATTTTGAATAATAATAATAATAATAATAATAATAATAATAATAATAATAATAATATTTTAAGGTACACACTTTATGTTAGCCTCCCAAAATAAGTAAGACTGGAGGCTACAAAGAAGGATTCTCTGACAGGAATGCCTGATACTTATTAAAAGAGACTATCAAGAAGAGCTGCCAGAGTCAGAAATTTTCATTTTAAGGCCTAAATATATTCCTAACCTACACAGGTAAGCTTGGTGTTTGCTAGTACGATTATACAGTCCTGAGTATCAAAATTAAAGGTTTCTCTATTAGACACAGAGGTCATACTGGTAAAAGGATTTTGCAAGATCAGTTGACACTAAATTATTAAACTATATCTTATGGGGAGGGACAACTCTAATACTAAAAGTTAAATATTAAATTGACAGTCTTTATAACTGGGGATATTAAAGACTGGAGAGGGAACTTCTATACAGTGACATGTTCCAGCTGCTGCAACATTTATTCAGTACTCATGGTTTTTGTTTCTCTCATGTAATAACCAATCCCCAGATGACTTTACAACCTGTTCTTCCCCAACCAGACTTCAAACCGAACTGACTTCTAAAAGGCAACTCATGTCCCTCAACTACTTCTAAAAGGCAACTCATGTCTCTCACACCATGCCTACTCACGTCATCCTCTCTCAGCTCAGAAGAAGCCAAAATGGGTGACGCCTCTCTTATTACAACAATGGAGCCAAATATAAATAGACAATCAATATAAGTAATTAATTAAGTCAGGTAAAATCAGGGAGACTGGTTTTGGGTGAGTTCTAAAAATTTGGAGACTTTTACCTGAGGGATTAAAATTTCCTCAGTGCTGTACCCCTAATCTATCAAAGATTTGAAAGGGACACAGAGAAACGGGGGGAATGATAGACCCAACCTGATCTTTTATTAAAATTGGAAGCCATCTTGCCAAAAAGCCATGAAAAGATAATTTTGGCTTTACCATAAATTACTGAAAATTCTGAACCTGCTTGGAATGCCTGCCAGTGTTTGAACTGAGCCATGTCTGGCTCTCCGAACTGATAGCAGCCCTCTCTGAAACTTTAGTGACATATCATAAATATTTGCCCTCCCTGGCCAGACAACAACCCTCTCTGAGGCTCTAATGGTCCTCATAAATTCTGATGTAGGGACAGCAAAAAAAAAAAAAAAAAAAAAAAAAAAAAAAAAAAAATATATATATATATATATATATATATATATATATATATATATATATATATATATATAAACTACCAGTAGTGTGATGCTTGTCAGAGTTCTGTTAAATGTAATGCCCATTTTGTGTAAATTTCTGGTCCATGAAGCTGGGCTGTAGGAAAGCTGGGGTTGCTGTCTTGTTCCCGCCATTTTGGGAGGGAGAGGCAGGATGGCCTCTGGAAATAATAAGCTTAATTTAATTTAATTTTTATTGGTGTCAGTGGTCTTCTCTTGTGTCCAGATCTAACAGGAAAACACTCACAAAACATGGAGCTCTGCTGGCCTAAAGACTTCTTGAGACACTTCCTCTGAGGTTGGGCACTTGAAATATATGTTGTTGTAAGGACCTTTAGCTTACTTTCTAGTGGGACCATCAAAGCTGGGTCTGCATCTGTGTGACCTGGAGGCCATGGTTTCTTATATTCTAATGAACATGCGGCAGCAGTGCTGAATTTTCTCGTTGTAGGTAAACTGTGGCCACTGGGTCCTAAGTGTCTCCCCGTGTGGACTGTGAAGACATTTTGTCATCCTAAACTTTTAGTGGTGTTTCTTGCTGCTGCACTGCGATTTTGGTATTTGCTTCATGAAATACAATGAGTTCAACTGGGACCCAGTGCTGGAGGGAGATCTGTCACTTGTGGTGGGTCAGAGTCTGCAGGAGAATGCACCAACCAGGCTTCTATCCCACAGAGCTTGCCCCCTTGTCCATAGCAATCTGACTCTGAAATTTGCCCTGAAACCTCTCCATATAAAAAGATGCCTTTACATAGAAGGGCCTGCTGGCTTCACCATGTCACTCACAAGCCATTTGGAAGGCAATGGCAAATCCTCATGGCCACACCACAGATGTATTATCACACACCTGCCCACCACTGCAATAGGCCCACTACTCTGCAGGCTCCAACTTACTGGCATCTTTGTTCTACACCATTTTCATGAAACCCAGACAATCTAGGCATCCTATGGTACACTCATGATCAGCAAGAAGACATCCAAAGGCTCTCCAGTACCACCTGGTTAAGGGAATTTCAAAAATTTCATGGTATTTAACTAGCAATTTTTCATGGATGAAGTTGGAGGCACTGTGGGTTTCAGTTAATTCAGGAACCATAAAATGGTGAAGAAGGTCATTTCAATGAAAGCTGTGGAGTACTCTCACAGGCAAGTCTTCCCACAGAGTGGCCAAAGGCTCATATGCATCCAGGCCCATTAAGGTCTACAATGTGACGTCCATGGGTTTTTTGACTCTCAACTATGGATGCCTAATCTTTCAGAAAAAAATCTTGTGATATCCTGGCTGAGATTCTCAGGCTCTGTGGAAAACAAACCTGGTCCTTGATCTCAGTTTCCACGGGCGAATCCCATGCGTGGCCTCCTAAAATCCGAACACAATTCATGGCAATATTTCTCTGAGATCAGTTCCAGAACTCAGACTCTAAAGGAATGACACCAGAGTTCAAACCCAGGTAGAACCAGTCATCACTTCCAACCGCCACACAAATCCCCACAATTAAAACCAAAACACTCCCACAAAGCCCTCATCTTTTTCCATATAGACACTCATCATAACCTGTGGCTGGAGTTTTCCATGAGGGACTCATCCCAAGACAGTGTACAAAATAACCTTCCTAGCCCCTCATTTGCCTAAAGTCAGGGTTGCCTGGACACCCTTCCTGAGAACCAGGAGTGACCATAGGCCTGACGTAAATACTGCTCTGCTTCTCCAATTTGAGGCCTACTGACTGTCGGGTTTAGATTTTTTATCTGAATTGGTGTCATGAAAAAACCCAAGCACCTAAAGACTTGCCACTGCAGAGTTTTGAAGAACTCATTTGACACAAAGAATCCCTATTCTCACTAGATGGATGTCAGGAACCTTATAGAGAAAGGCGACAGACTTCATCCACAAAGACTGCTTTTTGGGCCATTTTGGTTTTGGAAGCACACATGGAATCTTTCTTTAGATCCATCAGGTGCTGAGAATATAAGCCACAGCCTCACACATGGCCAAGAGGCTGATTCACAAACATCCCTTTCCAAAGCAAATAAGCAAAGAGGTACAGGTGATGCCCATTAATTTCCATTTGAAAACTGTTTTCTTCAGGCGTCCCAAAGGGGTGGCCTGAGGCAAAGACCTTCCTGACATTCAGGGCAACAGAACAATAGGTAAGCAAATGGCCCAAAGCAGGGTTTCTCCACTTAGACTTTTTTGGTCACACTGATATCTGAGTTTTCTGATATTCCCCCAATCCCTTAAGCTATCCAGTACATGGCCATATCACAGAGCTTGGAGATGGTACATATATTGGACACAAAACCATGAGCCTATTCTGGAGAGTGGCCCAAATTCAGGAAGAAAACAGGAACTTAGGAAGATAGTAGGTGTTACCCATCCATAAGGCAAGCCAAAGTCCATTCATTAATTGGGCAGGATGAATGCTGTGAAGCTTTCTACTAGACAGGACACATCCATTGATGCATTCTCTTCTCTAATGTCTACAACCACGAACACAGTGGGACATACAGACATAGAAACACTCATCTTGTCAAACGACTTACTAGAAACAGTCCCCCCCAAACCAAACAAACCGCCTTTCCTCCCTATTCTCAGAACATGAGACAAAACCATAAACTCCCACCCACACCCACAAAGTCATGTCCTTCCCCCAAGTAGGTCTGTGACTATCCGGAGTATCCTCTGACTGGTGGGTCTTAGTATGTTTTCCGGAAATGGCCTCTCCTGTCTCAGATCTTGTCTCCTTGGTCAACTCTGTGACGTTGTCAGGTGCCAGTGGTGAGCCACTACCTACTTTCTGAGGAAAGGGCCCTCTTCAGAGCTTTGCTGGCATTTGGCCATCCTCACATCAGTAGGTACCAAGAAAGACTGACACTGTCCTTGGTAAATCCAAACAAGTGTGCCTACTGGAACTGGGACTGAGAGTGGCTCTGAGTGCCTGGCTTACTGGACCCCAAGTTCAGAGAGTTTTTTTCCCAAGGAGGTGAGGTAGGTCACTTCCTCCAGGAACTGAATGAGGTCACTGCCTTGGCAACCACTTTGTCCTAACAGTTGCTTCCATAGGTCCCATGAGATGGAGGCTGCCCCTACTTCCTGTGACACTTTCACAAGTTCAAATAGTGTATCCACCCTACTCACCTGGCAATAGCTCTCCACACAGGCCTGGTTTGTTCCATCCTCTCTACATTAAGATCAGAGAGGCTGATTCAGACACAACCCTTCATCCTGCCCAGGTTGTTTGCCATGGAAGATGACTTTTGCTCTCTTAGGTCCTTCATAGCTGCCTACATCTTCTCCAGGGATAATTTCTGCATGGACTTTTGAGGTTCCCAGCAGGTGGAAGATTCCCTACATTCCTGTATTTAAGACCAACTCTGTCCCTGCTCTTCTGTAAAGTTATATTGAGTGAACAGTGTATGGTTAGGGTTAATAACATGTTTGATTTATGTTAGTAATCATTCTGCAGGATGAATAATGGTATTGAGAACCTGCCTTGTTAATAAGAATATAGAGGTGAAATATAAGTATGAAAACAGAAATCTAGGTAAAATTTGAAGCCCAGAAGTGCATTTGGCCCTTGATTGGGATACTTAGCTTTGAATTATGTTCTGCACAGGTGTCTCAGATAATTCAACATACAGCATCATAGGACCTTGTATCTTGGATGATTGAATGTCGAAGAGAACATCCAGTCCAAAAGCGATAGTCAGTAGGATTAGGAAGATAATTGGTAGGTTTAGAAGGAAGAGTTAGTATAGGATTGATACCAAAAGTTTTTTAGCAATAGGGTTTCGGGTAGAGAGTGAATGTATATGTCAGCCCATGTGAAGAGTCAATCACAATGATGAACTGGGATAAATATGTAGGAAAGCAGAAATCAATAGAGACATTAGGAATTCAGCCAAAGTATAAAGTGAGTGATAGAATTAGATATTTTGAACAGGGTTGAGGTTGAATAGAAAATCTTAGGAAGAAACAAATATGTAGTCACCAATATGATTGATATTTGAGAGCATTAGGCAACCTGGACATGGATGATTTTAGTAATCCATGCTCACTTTCCTTTTAGGCTTTGGTGAAAGGTGAATAAAATATGTACTTGTCACTTCCTATTTTTCTGTATGCTTAACAAAACACTGTTGAAATCTTGAGAACTGTTTGCCAATCCTGTTCCCAGAATGTGTTGTCCCCAACTGCCAAACTGCAGAATGTACTCTCTCACCCATTTGCTCACAAACCGACCAGTCGCCCTGACCCATCAATAAACTTCCCTCCCTGTCCTCTCCATGAAAAGAATATAAGCTCTGCTTAAGCTCTTTCAGGGCTCTCTGCTCTATCCAAGTGAGGTCTGAGCCCCAGCATGCTGTACTCCCTATTAACCCTATACTATTGCATGAGACAGTCTCTTGGTGGTCTCTTCCTCCAATGCTTGCCAGAACTTCACATCTGAAACCCCCAGCAAGATCCATCAGTGGTGTACGAAAGACTCCCAAAGAGCTCCTATCAGGATAAGTAAGGTACCACTTTCGTGTTTCGGGTTTCAGGTTAGGGCTTTGCAAAATGGCTATCGGTGATGAGTGTGAGTTCTCTCAGATGCTGGCTGACAGACGTGTCACCAAGCCACAGGTCACGTTCCTGGGGGATGCCCCCAGAGGATTCGGAAAATAGAGGAACAATAGTATCCTCGACTCAGTGATTTTTTTGTTTTGGATTCGGTTTTGCCAGCACATCAGGTTTTGCTGGCTAATCAGTCCTGGTCTCAGTATTGGACGTCCATTGCCTGTCTTTATTGTCTTGTCTTGTCTGTGTTGTGTGTCATTGCTTTCACTGTTTGTATATCTTTCATTATGGGACAGAGCACTTCAATGCCTCTGTCCCTGACTCTTGTTCAGTGGACCAAAGTCCACTTAAGGGCTCAGAATCTTTCTATTTCAGTAAAACGCCGGAACTGGCAGACTCTCCGTGCCTCAAAATGACCCACCTTTGGAGTCGGATGGCCCCTAAAGAAACTTTCTACTCCCCACTAATTCAAAAAGTCAGAAATATTGTCTTTCAACTGGGGCCACATAGCCATCCAGATCAAAAGCCATATATCTTAACTTTGCAGGACCTCTGCAAATCTCCTCCTCCATTTGTGAAGCCTTTCCTTTTCCCTGCCCCCGCTCCTCCACCTTCCCCCATGATTCTATCTCTCAAACCCTCTGCTCCTCCTCCTCCACCCTTTGTTCTTCCTAAGTCTCAAGACTCAACTAGACTCTCCGCACCCTCCTTATCCCCTACCCTCTTCCCCCAACACCCAACACCCTCTAAGTGATTCCCTTGCTGCTGACTCAGCCTCTCCACCATTGGAGGAAGCTAGGCCGGCCCAGCGCCCTCCCGATTACTACCCGGCAGCACACAAAGCCACTCCTTCCCTGGAAAAAGCTGGCCCCGGTTAAAGAACTCAAAGAACTTGCCGGCGTTGTCACACCTGCCTACTTGGGATGACTGCCAACAACTCCTACAGACTCTCTTCATGACAGAGGAACAAGAGAAAAACCTTCTGGAAGTTAAAAAAAAATATCCTCGGACAAGATGGGTGACCGACACCTCTTCCCACATCATCAAAGCCGGCTTCCCATTGAACCAACCGAACTGGGACACCAACACGTTTGAAGGTAGGTAGCATCCGTCCACTTATTGCCGGGCTCTAATAGCGGGTCTCCAAGCAGCCGCTAAGGTGACCAACTAATTGGGCCAAGGTTAGAGAGATTATTCAAGGGCCTGATAAATCTCCCTCTATGTTTCTAGAGAGATTTATGGAGGCATATAGGAGATATACTCCTTTCGATCCTCAGGCAGAGGATCAAAAGCCATCTGTCATGATGGCCTTCATTGGGCAAGCTGCCCTGGATATTAAAAGAGAGTTACAATGCGTAGATGGATTACAAGATATGGCTTTGAGAGATTTAGTCAGAGAAGCCTAAAAAAGTAAACTATAAGAGATAAACTGAGGAAGAGAAGGAACAAAGGAGGAAGAAATAAAGGGAGCAAAGAGAGGATGCAAGAAGCAAAAGATAGACTAATGCATTGACTAAGGTCCTGGTCACAACAAAAAATAGGACAGAAATTAAGAAACAGGGATCCAGGAAGGGATACCTGGGCACACGCCAAAAGAAACCCCTGGCCTCAGATCAATATGCCTACTCAAAAGAAAAAGGACACTGGGCCAAAAAGAGCCCGAGAATGAGACAGCCACACCAGCCAGACATTCTGACTCTGGAGGATGACTAAGAAAGTCGGGGCTCAGATCCTCTTCCCGAGCTCAGGGTAACTTTTGAAGTGGAGGGTACCCCAGTACACTTTGAAGTGGACACAGGGGCAGTATACTCAGCCCTTAAGGCCCCATTGGGTCCTCCATCAAATAAAAGGTCTCTATTTCAAGGGGCTAATGGCAGTAAATATCGGGCATGGACAACTAAGAGGATCATGGACCTGGGGAAAGGAAAAATCCATCACTCCTTCCTAGTAATCCCAAGATGCCCGGCCCTATTAATGGGCCGAGATCTGCTCACCAAGCTCCGGGCCAGAATAACTTTTATCCCTGAAGGCCCCAAAGTGAAAATTATAAATCCTTCAGTAAAAACTCCTATAGTCACAGCTTTAACTGTCAGTAGAAGATGAATATCAACTCTTCACACCACACAAGACTGATCAAACAGGCACGTTACCCCAGAATTGGATAACATATTACCCAGATGCCTGGACAAAAACTGATGGCTTAGGCCTGCCCATTAAAAAACCTCCAATAACAGTGGAGTTAAAAACCTCAGCCTCTCCAATCAATGTCAAAAAATATACTCTGGGCAAAAATCTAAAGATGGGATAAGGCCCCATATTCAGAAATATCTGATCTTAGGGGTCCTAAGGCCCTGTTAATCAGCCTGCAACACTCCCCTGCTACCATTAAAAAATGCCAGGAACTGGGGACTATCACCCTGTTAAAGACCTACGAGAGATCAACAACAGAGTGCAGGACATTCACCGCATGGTACCTAATCTGTGCAATCTGCCTAGCACTCTGAACCCTGAGCAGAAATGGTATACTGTTCTGTACTTAAAAGATGCTTTATTTTGCTTGCCTCTGCATAAAGATAGTCAGTTGCTGTTTGTTTTCGAGTGGGTAGACCCAGAAACCGGAACGTCTGGTCAACTAACTTGGACTAGACTCGAACAAGGGTTCAAAAACTCCCCCACTCTCTTTGATGAAGCTCTCCACAGAGATCTCAACAACTTCAGAACTATACACCCTGCTTCAACATGTGGATGGCCTGCTACTGGCAGCCAACACTAAGGAAAACTGTGAATCTGGGACCCAAGCACTATTATCTGAGCTTGCTAAACTGGCGTGTAGAGCTTCTGCCAAAAAGGCCCAAATTTGCCAGCATGAAGTAATCTTCCTGGGCTATTCACTTAGGGGCGGTAAAGGATGGCTCACTGAGCAAAGAAAACAAACTGTTGTGCAGATACCACACAGATCTAACAGCAGACAACTCAGAGAGTTTCTTGGGACTGCTGGCTTTTGCAGGTTATGGATACCTGGGTTTGCATCATTAGCTGCTCCTTTATACCCGGTGCTAAAGGGAGATGCCCATTTCCAATGAACCCCTGAGAACCAGGAAGCTTTTGATAACACCTAAAGACTCTGACACTGAACCCTCAACTTCACTGAGCTTAGCCTGCAATTTCAGAAAGCCCTACACTAAGTTAAAATGTATATCAACTCACTCACCTTGGTTCAAAGAAATTGCAGGCATTCCTGAAGGATCAAGAACAGAGTTTTCCACTAACCGATTCAAAGAGAAAGGGAAGAACTGAATGGGTAACAAAAGCCTGTCGGGTCTGTCAATTGGTTAACGCTTACACTTCCAAGCTTCTTGCAGGAAAGCACCTATGAGGAACCAGACCAGGACAATTCTGGGAATTGGGAAGTTGACTTTACTGAAATTAAGCCAGCAATGTATGGACTTAAATATCTCCTAGTCTTTGTAGATACATTTTCAGGATGGATTGAAGCATCCCCAACAACAACAAAAAAAAAAAAAAAAAGAAAAGAAAAGAAAAGAAAAAAGAAAAGAAAAGAAAAAAAAAAAAGAAAAAAAAAAACCGGCCCAAATGGTGGTCAAAAAGATCCTGAAAGATATTTTTCCAAGATTCTGCCTGCCTAAGGTAATATGGGTCTGATAATGGGCCGGCGTTCATGGCCCAGGTAAGACAGGGGTTAGCCAGAATTCTAGGGGTTTATTGGAAGTTACATTGTGCTTATAGACCCCAGAGCTCAGGACAGGTAAAAAAATAAAAAGAACCATTAAAGTGACCTTAACGAAATTAAGCTTAGAAACTGGCATAAAAGATTGGACTATGCTCCTGCCTTCTGCACTGTTTCATGCAAGAAATACTCCCTCTGTTTCTTTGTCTAACCTCACCCCCTATGAAATTCTCTATGGTGCCCCTGCTCCAGTAAGGGACCTAACCCCAACTCTAAGACCTAACGATCCCTTCCACACCCCCTTGCCTGACAGACTTAAAGCTCTTGAAAGAACTCAGCGGTACTTGTTGAAACATCTGGCCCCTTCCTACCAACCAGGGTATGATGGGACTCCACATCAATATCAAGTAAGAGACCTCATCTACTAAAGACGACATCAGGTGTCATTCCTGAAACCCCGGTGTAAAGGACCATACCAGGTGCTACTTATAACACCTACAGTGGTAAAGGTAGACGGAATCACTTCCTGGATCAATGCCTCTCATCTCAAGCCTGCGCCATGTCCCCACTCTGGTTGGAAGCTGGAAAAGACTGGTAACCCTTTCAAACTGTGTGTTCGTCATGTGGATAAGGCTATAGACTCTCCCCTTGGCCACCAGTATTCCTAAGCATCATCAGCCCGTTCAGCAGCGATGGCTGATCAAAAATCCTACTAGACAACAAGTATGGTCTACCTCGAATACAGCCCACTGAGGGACCTGGTGGCCATCCCTCCACCCAGACATTTGTCAGCTACCTATAGGTCTTTCATATTGGGATAGCCCTGATGAACAGGATTCCACTAAAATTCCATTAAATCACTTTCGTACCATAGGTAATGGAAACCAACATTATGGATGTAGGGACACGTGAGCCAGATGCAGTTTGGCTAGCCTAGATTACTATGTTTGCCCGGCGGACTATCAAATCCACAAACAGCCATGGCTGTGTGGGGAAAAGCCGACTTCTTCTGTAAGTCATGGCGATCTGAGCATACAGGGGCTGCCTGCTGGAACCCAAACTCCTCATCAAATTCAGTACACAGCATTGGCCATATTACCAATTAGACAACCAAAATCCATGTCCCCCAGAGGGGTCTCTAGATCCTCAAATTCTGCATGGACTTTTTAACTTCGGCAAGTGCTCAAAAGGGTTGAAGGAAATTCCCCTATGTGCAGGCCTTTTTCCTCCTTTGCTCACATCCTGAACTATGCTTCTCTAATAGATCCTCACCCTCAGATTTCTGCTCCAGACTCTCTGCTGTCACTTTCACCTCAGGAATTTGATTTCTCCCCTCCAATTACTAGATCAAAAACCCAAACCTCTACCCTTTCTCAGACCATTGCCCCCTTGTTGAGGTAGCAGGTACTTAGGTACCCCTAAACCCAGACACTCCTCTATTCTTCTGTCAGTGCCCACAATGGGTCCCAACAGGTCCTCTTACCTGCTAACCCAAAGCTCAAACCAGCTGAGAAGAGCCCTCAGACCCCTATCCAAGATGTAATAAAAATTACCTTTAAAGTTGCATTGTCAACACTGAATACAGGTTACTAAGAATTTAAAATCCCTCACAGGCTTTTTGAGATACTCACTCCCATCTTCCCCTCTGCTCTACTTGCTCTACTGCTCAAGTTTTTTTTTGCTAGCAAAATCCCAAACCCCTTTCCCAATAGTCTTTTAATCTCTCCTTCCTGATTCTCAGATCCATGGAGCTGCTCTCACCCCCTGCCTTCCACTCTTCCCCCTCTGTACCAAGACCACAGAAAATTCTTAAGTGACCTTCTCCAGAAGTCTTCACCATGACTGACTTTAGGACTTTCAGCAAAATAATCCCTATGAAAGAGTTCAATGTAGATAAACTTCCTCTTTTCTTGTTGCCCTGTTCTAGTTGCCACTGGCTGGAAAAATCAGCACTCCTAAGCTAGACACCCCTTACTAGTTTTTCACAAAATATGTGAACAAGGCCTCTGGCCTTGAGCTGGAGCTTCACAGAGATTGCTACATTTCTAAGATAAAGAAGTTACCAACTGGGCTCCATTTTAACAGCTGGCAGGGAGAAAAAAAAAAAAAGAGAAGACGAAAGCTCTCCCCCTCCCAGGTGTCCTTAAAAAGTTAACTTGCCAAAATAGAAGAAATAAAACAGAAACAAAAACTGCTTTTTGTGAACTTCTGCAGACTGTGATATTCTGAGCCCATTCGCTTACATGTTGGCTACAAAATTCTGAAACAACCTAAACTTGGGGTTCAGAGGATTAATTGATTACAACAGAAGCAATGCTCTCTACATCCTTTTGCAACCAAATAGGACTGCTTCCCTAGCTTCGGTGCTATCTTAGGTGCCTTTCCTTGTCTGTTCCTTCAACAGTATAATTCTATATACTTAATTATTGTTTATGTGTTCATAAAATGGTCAATAGATGTGATTAGTTATGTAATGGTGCAGATGTTTCCCAGAGTGCTCTATCATGACACAGGTTCATTTAAAGTTCAAATAGGGGGGGCATAAAACCCGGTTCCGCTGGGAACCTGTATCCCTCACTTTAGCCATCCTATTTGGAATAAGAGTTGCTGCAGGTGTGGGCACAGGAACCACTGACCTAGTCCATGGGACACAACAAATGACTCAATGAGAAGCAGCAATAGACCAAAGCTTAAAGATATTAAAAACCTCAATCCCAGCTTTACAGGAATCTTTAACCTCTCTCTCCGAAGTAGTTTCACAGAATAGGCGACGGTTGGACCTCCTCTTCATGAGAGAGGGGGCCTTTGTGCTGCAATGAGGGAAGAATTTTTTTTTTATGCTGACAATACTGGAGTTGTAAAAGAATCTATGAGTAAATTAAGAAAACGCCTTGAAGAGCGTCAACGAGAGACAGAGGCCCAAAAAGCATGGTTTGAGTCTTGGTTCACACAGTCCCTTGGGTTAACTATGCTTTTATCTGCCTTGGCCAGTCCATTAATAATCCTCATATTATTGCTAACTGTGGGGCCCTGTTTGCTCAACCGTGTAGTTTCCTTTCTCCAAGCTCAAATTGGACAAGTTAAACTTATGGTAATCAGACAACAATATAACTCACTAGCAGACATAAAATGTGACACCCCCCAATGATCACTTTTTTGATTAAAAGTAACCAGAACAAGAAGTGGGAAATGAAAGGTTTATTAAATAGGTACTTGTCACTTCCTGTTTTTCTGTATGCTTAACAAAACACTGTTGAAATCTTGAGAACTGTTTGCTAATCTTGTTCCCAGAATGTGTTGTCCCCAACTGCCAAACTGCAGAATGTACTCCCTCACACATTTGCAAGCAAACCGCCCACTCACCCTGACCCATCAATAAACTTCACACCCTGCCTTCTCCAAAGAAAGTACATAAGCTCTGCTTAAGCTATTCTCAGGGCTCTCTGCTAAATTCAAGTGAGCTCTGAGCTGCAGCATGCTGGACCCCCAATACACACTTTGCTGTTGCATGAGACAGTCTCTTGGTGGTCTCTTCCTAAAATGCTCACTCGACCATTCCATTGGTACAATCATTAGTGTGAACTTTGCTTTTTGTGTCCAGAATATTACTGTGATAAAATTTATATGTAGGTCAGGTGACATGAGTATTTCTTCCACCATTTCTGGGAGGAATATTTTCAAGACCTAATAATTAGTATTGGGGTTATAAAGACGTGTACCCTGTGTCTATGGATATAGAGATAATGCATGAATAGACAATACTGTGTTTAAATAATATAACAGGTTCCACTTTAAATAATGTATTTAATTGATATCTGAAAATATATAAGAAATCATTTATTGATATACAATCATTCATTCCAACCAGTTATACATCTAATGGTAATATTATGGTTATGGTTCATTATCTAGAGTGTGTGAGATTTCCTTCAAAAGTAATTATGAAAATCAAAAATAATGTGTTTGGAAAGAATTCTCATGAAAAGACCAGTCAAGAAACATGGAGAAATATATGTGTTCTTAAGTAGAAAGTGATTGAAAGTGAAACAAATGCCAATAAAATTGCAAACTTATGGATGAAATATATATCCAATGATGTGCATGAACTAAAGAAATAGTAATGTACAAGTGTTGAAAAAAATGAACTTCAAAATACACATCATGTCCCATAGGAGTCTACTTGCATTGATGTTAAACTGAGTCAGTTAATGTAGAAATATTAGGATTTGTATACACCATTCACTTAAGTTAGTTTTCAGTGTTGGAAAAAAATAGGTATTCCAGGTGGATGAATATTTCTGAAAATAATCTTGTGAAAAGATTATTATAAATCCACATACATGAATATGAATGAATTTAGGAAATGTATAATAAGACACATTTATTTCATATTTTGAAAAATCTGGAGAGTATATATATATATATATATATATATATATATATATATATATATATAAACACACACAGATATTAAAAATTAGCACTATATGCCAATTGAAATTCACCATGAAATATATATTATCCACAGATCAAAAATATTTATTTTACTGAACATGGATTTATATATAATGTTGTTCAGCTAGGAAGCTCACCCATAGGGTGAATGTTCAGTTCCAACAGCGTTTAGGAGGAGTGATCTCTTCTCACAATTTGTATCTGCCTATTCAGGTACCACACAATAGTGTACATGTGGTACCAGGTAGGATTATACATGTTCTTATAAAAATACATGTGCTGAATACGCTACAGCGAAAGGGAGACAGGAATTCATATATTTGTTAACTTTAAAAACACATTGAGAACTATTTCAACAAAAAAATGAGTAGATTTATAACTCCTACTCTATATATTGCAAAAGGCAAGTCCAACTATACACTGTGCCTTTTCTGTACTGCTTGTATTTCAATTCTGTTTGGGTTATTTTTCTCCATCATATTAGGATTAGTAGACAGAGTTTAGTAGGGTATGGGGTAGTGTCAGTGTTTCAGTATTTCAAATGGAAAATTGGAAAATGAATCCAATGTGTATGCAAATATGTGCTACACAAAAATCCACCCACTCTCGTCCAGAACAATTACTTGACATTACCTTTGCCCCAATTAAGACACAATTAGAGGAGAAGAGTTATAAAATTTGTGAATACATATCTGGAATGGAAATTGCTCAGGAGTTCACAACTTTGGAGGTGCAAGAGGAGTTTCCAAAAGTAAGGGACAGGATAAAACTCCACAATCATGGAGCTCTGTTGGCCTAAAGACTTCTTGAGAAACTTCCTCTGAGGTTGGGCACTTGAAATATATGTTGTTGTCAGGAGCTTTATCTTCCTTTGTAGTGAGACCATCAAAGCTGGGTCTGCATATATGTGACCTGGAGGACATGGTCTCTTATATTCCAATGAACATTAGACAGCAGTGCTGAATTCTCTCTTTATAGATATCTGTGGCCACTGGGGGTTAAGTGTCTCTCCGTGTGGACTGTGAAGCTATTTGGTCATCCTCCACTTTTTGTGGTGTTTCTTGCTGCTGCATTGGGAGTTTGGTATTTGCTTCTCGAAAAACAAAAAGTTCAACTGGGACACAGTGCTGGAGGGAGTTCTGTCATGTGTCGTGTGTCAGGGTCTGCAGGAGAATGCACCAAATAGGCTTCTATCACACATAGGTTGCCCCCTTGACCATAGCAACCTGATTCTGAACATTGCCCTGAAATTTCTCCATATAACAAGATGCCTTTACATACAAGGTTCTGCTGGCTGCACCATGTCAGTCGCAACCCTTTTGGAAGTAAATGGCAGATCCACATGGCCCCACCACAGATGTTTTATCACACACATGCACAACACTGTTCTATGACCACTAATCAGGAGTCTCCAACGTACTGACATCTCTGTTCTACACCATTATCATGAAACCCAGTCAATCAAGGCACTGTCTTGTACACTCGAATTAGCAACAGGACATCGAAGGTTCTCCAGTGCCACCTGGTCAAGGGAATTTCAAGAATGTCATGGTATTTATGTAGCCATTTTTCAAGGATGAAGTTGGAGGCACTTTGGGTTTCCATTCATTCAGGAACCATTAAAGGTTGAGGAAGATCATTTCAATGAAAGCTCTGGAGAAATTTCACAGGCAAGGCTTCCCAAAGAGTGGGCAAAAGGTTACATGAAGCCAGGCACATAGAGGTCTACAATGTGAGGTCCATGTGTGTTTTGACTCTCAACTATGGATTCCAAGGCTTTCAGAATAAAATCATATGGTATCATGGCTGAGATTCCCTGTGCTCTGTGGAAAGCTGCCCTTGGTCTAGATCTCAGTTTCCAAGGGCGACTCTCATGCGTGGCCTCCAAAAATGCCAACACAAATCATGGCAATTCTTCTCTGAGGTCAGTTCCACAATGCAGTCTCAAAGGGGAATCACATCAGAGTTTAAACCCCGATGGACCCAGTCATCTTTTCCAACCACCACACTAATGACCACAATTAAAACCAAAACACTTCCACATAGCCCTCATATTCTTCCATATAGATACTAATCATAACCTCTGGCTGGAGGTTTCCATGAGGGGCACATCCAAAGACAGTGTCCAAAATACGTTCTCTTGCCCCTCATTTGCCTAAAGTCATTGTGGCCGGGACACCTTTCCTGTGAACCAGGAGTGATCAAATAGGCCTGCTCTTAATACTGCTCTGATTCTCCAATTTGAGGCCTACTGACAGTCAGGAATAGATTCTTTATGTGATTTGGAGTCATGAGGAAACCCAAGCACCTCTGCAGGGCTTTGAAGTACTAATTTTACCCAAAGGATTCCTATTCTCACTTGATGGATGTCAGGAAACTAATAGAGAAAGGCAAGAAGCTTCATCCACTATAACTGATCTTTTTGCCATTTTGGTTTTGGATGCACACATGGCATCTTTTTTAGATCCATCTGGTTTTGAGAATCTAAGCCACAACCTGACACAGGGCCAAGATACTGATTCAGACACATCCATTTCCAAAGCAATTAAGGAAAGAGCCACAGGTGATGCCCAATCATTTCCATTTGAAAACTATTTTCTTCAGGCTTCACAAAGTGTGACCTGAGGCAAAGACCTTTCTGACATTCAGGGCAACAGAAAAATAGGTAAGTAAAAGGCCCAAAGCAGGGTTTCTCCACTGAGACTTTTCTATTCACACTGATATTTGAGTTTACTGAGATGATCACATTTCCTTCAGCTATTCAGTACATGGCCATTTCACAGAGCTTGGAGGTGGTACATATCTTGGACACAAAACCATGAGCCTATTCTGGAGAGTTGAGAGAATTCAGGAAGAAAACTGAAACTTAGGAATATAATAGGTGTTGCACATCAATAAGGCTGCCCACTCTCTATTCATACATTGGGCAGGATGAATGCTGGGAGCTTTCTACTAGACACAACACATCCGTTGATGCATTCTCTTTTCTATTGTCTACAACCACTGACACAGTAAGATACACAGACATAGAAACACTCGCCTTGCCAAACGACATACAAGAAACAGTCTACCCCAAAACAAACAAACCGACTTTCCTACCTATTCTCAGAACATGAGACAAAACCACATACTCACACCCACACTCAAAAAGGCACCTCCTTCCCCCAAGTAGGTCTCTGACTATATGGAGTGTCCTCTGACTGGTGAGCCATACTTCGTTCCCCCGAAATGGCCTGTACGGTCTCAGATCTTGTCTCCTTTTTCAACTCAGTGAAGTTGCCAGCAGCCAGTGGTGAGCAACTACCTACTTTCCCAGGAAAGGACCCTCTTCATAGCTATTCTGTCATTTGACCATCCTCACATCAATAGGTACCAAGAAAGACTGACTATGTCCATGGTAAATACAAACAATTGAGCCCACTGGGACGGGGACTGGGACTGGCTCTGGGTGCCTGGCTTCCTGGATACCAAGTTCAGAGAGTTCCATCAACAAGGAAGTTAAGTAGGTCAATTCTTTCAGGAACTGAGTGAGGTCACTGCCGTGACAACCACTTTGTCCTAACAATTGCTTCAGTTGCTTCCAAGTGTCCCATGAGATGGAGGCTGCCCCTACTTCCTGTGACACTTTCACAAGTTAGAATGGTATGTAAACCATAGGCACCCAGGAACAGCTCTCCACACAGGCCTGGTTTGGTCCATCTTCTCTACATTAAGAAGAGAGAGAGGCTGATTCAGACACATCCCTTCATTCTGACCAGGGTTTTTGCATTGGAAGATGACTTTTGCTCTCTTAGTTCCTCAATAGCTGCCTACATCTTATCCAGGGATCATTTCTGCATGGACATTTTAGGTTCTCAGCAGGTGGAAGATCCCCTACATTCCTGTATTGTAAGACGAACTCTGTACCTGCTCTTCTGTAAAGTGAGATTGAGAAAAGAGTCTATGGTTACGGTTAATAACAGGTTCTATTTGGGTTCGGAATCATTGTGCAAGATGATTAATGGTATTGGGAACCTGCAATATTTTCAAGAATATACAGGGGAAATATAAGTTTGAAAACAGAAATCCAGGTAAGATTTGAAGCCCAGAAAGGCATTAGGCCTTTGAGTGGGATACTTAGCTTTGAATTATATTCTGCACAGATGTCTCAGATGAATCGATATACAATTGCCTTGTACCTTGGATGATTGAATGTCAAAGAGAACATCCAGTCAAAAAGTGATAGTCGGTACGATTAAGACGAAAGTCGGTAGGTTTAGAAAGAAGAGTGAGTATAAGAGTGGGACCAAAAGTTCTTTAGCAATAGGCTTTCGGGTAGACAGTGAATGTAAATGTCAGCACATGTGAAGAGTCAGTCACAATAATGAACTGGGATAATATGTAGGGAAGCAGAAATCAATAGAGACATTAGGAAATCAGGCAAAGTATAAATTGTGTGGTAGGATTAGACATTTTCAACAGGATTGAGGTTGAATATATAATCTTAGGAAGAAACAAATATGTATTCACCAATAGTATTGACGTTAGAGAGCATTAGGCAACCTGGACATGGATGTTTTTAGTAACGCATGCTCACTTTCACTTAGGCTTTGGTACAATCATAAGTGTGACATTTTCATAATGTGTCCAGAATATTACTGTGATAAAATGTATATGTAGATCAGGTGACATGAGTATTTTTGCCAAAATTTCTGGGAGCTACATTTTGAAGATGAATAAATTAGTATTGGGGATACAAATAGATGTACCCTGTGTCTATAAATATAGAAATAATGCATGAATAGACCATACTGTGAATAAATAATAAAAGTGGTTCAAACTTTAAATAATGGATTGAATTGATATCAGAAAATATACAGGGAATCTTATATTGATATACAATCATTCATTCCAATCAGTTACACATATAATGGTAAAATTAGGGTTATGGTATATCATGAAGAATGTGTGAGTTTTGCTTCAAAATGATTATGAAAACCAAAATGAATGTGTTTGGACATAAGTGTCATGAAAAGACCATTCAGGAAACTAGGAGTAATACATGTGTTCTGAAGCAGGAAATGATTGAAAATGAATCAAATGCGTATAAATTTGTGAACTTGTGGATGAAATATATATCCTATGATGTGAATAAACTGAAGAAATTGTAATGTACCAGCGTTGAACAAAATGAACTTCAAAATACACATCATGTCCGATAGATTTCTACTTGCATTGATGTTAAACTGTGTCAGTCACTGTAGAAATATTAGGATTGTATGCACCATTCACTTAAGTTAGTTTTCAGTACTAGAAAACAAATATGTATTTCAGGTGGATGAATATTTCTGAAAATAATCTTGTGAAAAGTTGATTATAAATCCACATACATGAACATAAATGAATTTAGGGAGTGTATATAAGACACATATATTTCATATTTTGAAAAATCTGAAGAGTGTATATATATACAAAACACACACACAGACAATAAAAAGTAGCAATATATATGCCAAACAAAATTCATCATGAAATATATATCATCCATAGATGCAAAAATATTTATGTTACTGAACATGGATTTATGTAAATTGTTGTTCTACTAGGAAGCTCACCCATAGATTGAATTTTGAGTTCCAACAGCGTTTATGGGGAGTGATCTCTTCTCACAATTTGTATCTGCCAAGTCAGCCTCCTCACAAGAATGTACGTGTGATTCCAAGTAGGATTCTATATGTGCAGATAAAAATACATGTGTTGAATAGGCTACAGAGAAATGGAGACAGGAATTCACATATTTGTTAACTTTAAAAACACATGGAGAACGATTTCAATTAAAAATTAACTAGATTTATAACACCTACCCTATATCATGCAAAAGGCAAGTCCAAATATACACCATGCCTCCTCTGAACTGCTTGTATTTCTATTCTGTTTGGGTTATTTTTCTCCATCATATTAGGATTAGTAGTCAGAGTGTAGTAGGGTATGGGTTAGTGTCAGTTGTCCCGGCCGGCCGCACACATCAATGTGGGCAAGGAACCTAGTTGGGGAGGAATGAAGGGACAAGAGACACGAGAGATTACAGCAAGACTGGAGTTCTGGTCATGCTGCAAACTTTTATTGTTCTCACATGGGAATTTATATGTTGTGGATGGGAAAGCTCTCTTATCGGCAGTTGCTGGATGTCTTCAGAAAGTTTGATAACCTCAGGATGTTGCAGGAAGACAGATGGCCGCAGGATGTCTCAGGGAGATAGATGGCTGCGGGATGTCTCCCAGGCAGGATATCTCCCAGGGGGCTGTTTATTTTCAGTGTCAGGCTATTCTTTGAAGGAGAACTTCCTTCTAGCCCCTGACCTCTCTTTCTTATATAAAATATTTGACCATAACTTACCGGCCAATGTTTTAGGGGGTGATAGAGGCTCTGTTTCTTTAGCAGGCCTTAGAATATCTCCTGATTCGAGAGAGCATGTTTACTAGGAGATTTCGTGGTGGCCTTGGCATGTTTTGGGAGGAGACGGCTTTGAGGGGGAAGCAGGCTGACCACCATGCACCAGAGCGTGTCACTAAGAGGTCTTCTGTTTTGGGATCCGTGGATACATCCTCCTGCAGTCCATCCTGCACCCTCCATTATTATGGCCTAACGTCCTCACTCCATGGGTGCATCCTCCCCCAAGTGGAGGGGCCCATGGAGGACGAACCATTATGGCAATGGCAGAAGATGGTTGGTCAGAGCTGTTACTTATAGTTTAATGAAAGAAAGAGAGATCTGTGGGGATGTAAACTTAAGAAATAAGCCTGTGAGAAGGGTAGAACATCCTTTTAAATGTTGGCAGCATGGTCTTCCATCTCCAGGCGATGATAGTGGACCTGTATGGGCTTAGAGGCCAAAATATTAATCTGTTCTATAATAAATTGTACAAGCCTGTTTATAATGCAGGGTCCTATGGACACCATTAAAAGTAAACCCAACAAAGGGCCTAATAGGGGAAGAAGGTAGGGTAGAAATCCATTAAACCCAGTCCAGAGGGGATTTTCAAAAAGTTCCCTTCATCTCTTTTCTAGATCTTCTTGAAGCTGCTTAATTTTAGTGCGTACTATGGCTGATTTATTGGCATTAAAGCAGCATCGTTCCCCTAAGGCCAAGCAAATACCTCCCTGGTTAGCTGTCAGTAAATCTAAGCCTTCTCTGTTTTGAAGGAACACTTCTGCCAGGGAGTCTACTAGGTCCTGCAAATCTTTAATGGTTCCTGATAGAGTTTTTACATCATTTACAAGTTGTTGAGACAGGCGACGCTAAGAGTGTATAGCCATGCCTAAGCCAGCTGTACCTGTGGCCACAGTAGCTGTTATTCCAAGGCTGGCAACGAGTGGTAAGGCCTGTATTGCCCGCCTGTGTCTTTTGACTGAGGTGTCTAGACTAGGAATGCATAGAGTTTCGTCTCCTGGGACAATAGTTATATCAGGGAGTAATAAGGCAAGAACACAGCCAACGGTCCAATTCGATGGAAGCCTCGGGAAGGCCGAGTTTCCTCCACACATAAAAACTGTGCCATTGGAGGGACAAAGAGATGGGGTGGATGAGGAATAGTTTTGTACTGTTGAGCAATTTCCAAAGGAAGTAACTCCAACATCAATATCATAGGTATTATTTAGCATCGTGCCTAAAAGAGATATTGTAAAAGTGCCTATAGACTGTACTTTTAAATGAAATCTGGGTTGGCATGTATTATCATCGTCTATGATAGAATTAATAGGAACTGCCATAGGCATGATTGCCCCTGTTGTCATGGAGAGCCAGCAATCACCAGCAAAGTTGGGGTTGGAATTATTAAGCAAGGAGAAGGTAGTTTCCAAAATATCTAATGTATTGTTATCTAAACCTGGGAGCTGGCATTTTGGCTATATTAAGGGATGATATGTGAGCTCAGGGATTTGGGGTTTCAAAAGTTTGATTATCTGAAGATGCTTGACAGCATAAGGGAATCCTCCACCATCAGTGACCCCTGTAGGTGCCTTAATGGGGCAGCAGGAGGGTTTACCAACAGGGCCTTGGCACCCAGCTGACTGTAGCTTGGTGTATTTGCCTTCTCCTCCCCGGTCAAAAAGAACGGGGGTATAATGAATAGTGGTCCCTCCTGCTGCATGAGTTTTAGTTAGGGAGGCTTCAAAAAATTGTTCTCCCTGCTTGTTAACACAAATTGAGGCCACCTTAGTCACACAGTCAGCAGTCTGGGTCAAACTAGTGGGAGCCTGAGTCCAAGATCCTCCCTTGCGTTCACAGGGAGGGCCAAAAAGGTACTCCATGATGTTGGAAGGTGGAGGGCCAAAGCCTCCGTGTACAATCCTGTTCAGCAGAAGTGCCTTAAGTAGGATCCTCACACAGATTGTTGGCTGCATCTGAAAAAGAGGAAAACTTGTCCTCAGGGGGAGGGCCTCCATCCCCGTGTTGAGGTAAGCCATTAACCTGTTTAACCAGGCGTTCTGGTAACCATCTTGGGGCTGCTTGCTCTTCGTCCAAAACACAAGCTGAGCCTCGTCCACAGATGAGGACAGGACCTGGGTGTTTCCATTTATTTGTAAGGGGATTGTGCCACATAACAGGTGGGCGAACAGAATTGGACGAGGATTGCCTGTGTCAGTCTGCAGCCGAATGGCCTTCATTGTCTAGGGAAAGAAAAATAAGGGCAAATAATGCATGATTAAGGCGATGCCTGTGAGTGGTAAATACAAGTGCAGAAGCATTAATGCGGGTTAGCCAAGATTTAGGTAAGGTGGGCACGTTCCACAATGCCTGAGGCTTGGATGGAATTCCAGTAGTATGCCAAATTTGCGAGGTAGCACAAAACTGTTTAAATTTGGCACTGGTATATGCAGGACAATTATCTTTTTTTAATATGTATTGGTTTACCCATTACAGAAAACGCTGAAACAAGATGAGAAAGGACATCTTTGATAGCCTCTCCAGAATGTGGTGATGCGAAAATAAGGCCACTGAAGGTATCTACAGAAACGTGTACATATTTGGTTTTTCCAAATTCAGAAAAATGAGTAACATCCATTTGCCAAAACTGATTGGACAGTAATCTTCGGGGGTTAACTCCCAAGTGTTGAATGGGGAGGGAGACAGGGCAACCAGGGCATGCTTTTACTATTTCTCGTGCCTGTTGCCTGGTAATTTTACATAGTTATCGAAGGTTCTGGGAATTTAGATGGTGAAGATTGTGTAACTCCGTGGCCTTTTGAGTGCAGCCAACAAAAATTGGAAAGATGAAACGAGTTGCTGCATCAGCTTTGGCATTACCTTGTGTTAGAGGGCTGGGAAGATCAGAGTGTGCCCTGCTGTGTCCTAAGAAAAATGGGTGTTGTCTGGCCTGAATTAGCTGCTGAAGCTGGTGAAACCAATGGGCGACATTGGAAGAAGCCTTAATGGTGGGTGAAATCTCAAGCAGGCGCACAGAATGAGCAATGTAGGCACTGTATGTATAAATATTAAGAGGATTATCAAAAAATGTTTTAAAAACTTTTGTTATTGCAAACAATTCCACAACCTGTGCTGAATGATAGACAGTATCAAAGGTGTTAGGCTGGTTATTGACAACAAAGACTGCTCGGCCATTACTGGAACTGTCTGTAAAGACAGTAAGGGCTTGAGGAATGGGAGCCTTTTGAGTAATTTTGGCAAAAATAAATGGATGTAACTGGACAAAATGTAAAAGGGGGTCATTGGGTAGGTGGTTATCAATTGTTCCCAAAAAGCCTGATAAGGCAATACGCCATTCATCCTCCGTCTGTAGTAAATATTGGATTTGGTCTTTAGTATATGAAATTAAAATATTATCATGGTCTTTGCCAAAATGTTGTCGAGATAGCAAACGACTTTTAAAAATAATAGAAGCTACCTGAGCAAGAAAAACAGTAATAACCTTGGAGAATGTGGTGGGTAAATGGACCCAAAGCAAAGGCAGCCTTTATTTCTAAAATGTGTATTTCGTTGCCAAAATATTCCTGTGGGTGTATGAGGAGTGTGTAAAATAATCAGAACCAGAGGAAGGTTATAAGAATGTTCTGTAAAAAACTGTTTGGCAATGGCTTCTGTGACTTGGTTTAATGCCTGTCATGCCTCGGGAGTAAGTTTTTGAGGGGAGGAGGGGTGGGAATCACCTCTCAAAATATTATTAAGGGACAAAAGTACACAAGGTGGTAATTTTAAATATGTTTTTAGCCATTGAATATTCCCCAGGAATTTTTGAAAATCATTAAGGTTGTGAAGATGGTGCACCCATAGTGGTATCTTAGGAATTTGGATCTGATTATCTTGAAGTTTAAGGCCCAAATAGGTATAACAGTCCTGTGTTTTAACCTTATTAGGAGCTATCTGTTGTCCCAAGGAAGTGAGGATTTTGTAAATGTCCAAGTAACAATTATTAAGGTCATGGTTATTAGGTGCAGCAATTAACAAATCATCCATATAATGTAAAATATAAATTTGTGGCCATAGCTCTCTCACAGGGTCTACTGCTTGAGCAACGTATTTTTGGCAAAGACTAGGGCTGTTGGCCATACCTTGGGGAAGAACCTTCCATTGAAATCTCTGCATAGAGCCCTGAAAATTAATGCGAGGGAGACTAAAGGCAAAATAGGGTCTATCCGCAGGATGTAAAGGAATGGTAAAAAAACAATCTTTTAACTCAATAATCATTTTACAATAGTTTTTGGGAATAGCCACTGGTGTGGGAATTCCTGATTGTAGTGCTCTTATTGGGCACATAGCTTTATTAATGGCAAACAAATATTGTAAAAGGCACCACTTGCCTGATTTTTACTTGATAACAAAAATTGGAGTATTCGATGTTGAGGTTGAGGGCTCTACATGGCCGGCTGCCAGCTGTTCCTGCACTAACATGGAGGCAGCCTCCATATTTTCTTGGGTAAGTGGCCATTGATTCACCCACACAAGAGTCTGAGTTTCCCAAATAATTTTATCTCCATGGGGTACAGGAGAGTCAGAGACCGACACTAAAAATCCGAATACCCAAGTCCATATGTATTTGTTTTTTGTATGGGTTTTATTGGCTCAACCAGTCCTTGTCTCAGTCTCCCAAGGCCTGTACCAGGGACAAAATTTATATGAAGCATTTGATGAGTTACCATGGAATTGGGACTGGCATGAATAACTTCCATTTGACTCAAAATATCTTGGGCCCATAGGTTAACAGGGAGGTCAGGAACAACGAAAAGAGTGACAATTCCCTTATTTCCCTCTTTATAAGTCCAGCTAAGAGCCGTAGACCTGACCAGAGGATTTTTTGACTGACCTATCCCTTTAAGGTCAGTCAAGGATAAGGTGAGGGTCCAAGCTGATGGCCAATATTTTTGAGAAATAATTGTGTCATCAGCTCCAGTATCTAGAATTCCTTGGAATTCCTTTCCTTCAATAAGTAAGAAAATTGTGGGTCTTTTGTGAGAAACGGGTTGAACCAAATTTACATCAGAGCAGCCCAAGGAGGCAGTCCCCTGCGGTAGGTTTGGGCGGTGGAAGTGCCTCCTGGATTCAAGGGAAGGAGTATTAATTGTGCAAGACTTGTTCGTGCTGGGATGGCCACAACTCCATTAATAGCTGTGGCCAGTATTTTTTTTCTCCAGTGAAATCATTATTATTAATGCCATGGAAGACCTGAACACCATGTAAGTTAGTAGAGGCTCTCCCAAAAATAAGGGCACACATATGAGATTGAGGGGGACCCATAATTCCAGTGGGTATTATCTGGGGTCCTTGCATTGAGTCCAATATAGTATCGGTGGTGGCACAGAGGTCCAATCCTGCGCTGCCTGGAGTGGCTAGTTGGAGGGAGGCAATTGTGGAGAAGAATTTTGAGGTAGGTTGGGAGTTTGGGAGGGAACAAATCTTATTGCCCCTGGGTTTGTCCTGGGGGATGTCGTGGCCCGGGGCTGGCCCCGCAGGGAGTTTCCCAAGAAGCAGGAAAAAATAGGCTGTCTGAGGGCATTTGTCTTAGATCTACACTCACTGGCCCAGTGATGACCTTTACCACATCTAGGGCAAAGGATAGCTTGGGGCGGTATAGCCCCAGTTGAAGGAGACGCTATTCCTAGGCTTTTTTTGCCTGTCGGACACTTGCGTGCAAAATGGCCAGGTTGTTTACAAGTAAAGCAAGTACGTGAGCCAGGATTGTGAAAGGTCGTGGTAAAGGTGGCACCTAGGGCAAGACCCATGGCATGGGCTGCACCTACCCCTGCATAGAGTCTAATAAAGTCAGAAAGTTTCCCTTTATCCTTATGTGGTTGAAGAACATCCTGACATGCCGGGTTGGCGTTTTCAAAGGCAAGATGTTTTACAAAAGCGCTTTTGCTTTCGCTTGGTCCAAGCAAGCATTCCACAGCTAGGTTAAGCCAGGGAACAAAGTCGCTATAAGGCTCGTCGGGCCCTTGTCAAATTTTTCCCAGGGAAGTGGTAGCCGAGGCTTTTGAGGGAGGTGTCTCCAAGCATGTAAGCCAGCCATCTGAATCTGCATCAAAAGTCCAGCAGGGAAATGTGCCTGTTTAGTTTTATTGTCAAAAGGCTCATTGCCCACTAGCTTAACATAAGTCCTGGATTTAGAGAAGGCCTTAGTTAAAATTTTTTGAGCAGTTTCCCGACAGTGCTCTTTGAAATCTGCATTCCATAACAGGAAGTCTCTGGCACTGAGGGTAGCTTGGTCTAAAAATTTCCAATCATTGGGAGTAAGTCATTGTGTGCTGTGGCTTTCTAATAAAGCCAACGTGTAGGGTGCAATGGGGCCATAGTGAGCACAAGCCTTTTTAAGTTTTTCAGGAAAATGCAGGCTTAATTTTTTGTAGACTTTGGGTTCCTGCCTGCCTAGGGCTGAACTCCTCATCCTCTGATTCCTGATCTCCTTAATCCATTTCCCCTCTTCCTCCTCTTTATGCTCGTCTAATTCTTTGACCTCAGCCTGGGCAGGCTTATCTATCAGACTGGTGGTGACTGGGAAGGCGAGCACAGGTCAATGGAGTGGCTTCGCCTTTGTATTAGACCACTGTAGGCCAGTTGCTTTGACTCCATACCTAAGGCTAATGAAGAGAGCTCAGAGTGAAGGGATCTTAATTCTTTTAAAGGTTGGATCTGTTCCTGTGTATGTTGAAAGGATGCTCACAAAGGAGCCAGTTTAGGCAAGGGAAGTGGGGAGAAAATATCGGGGGGGGGGGCATTTGTTCCCTGAAGGGCCAGAGCACAAAAGGCAGGAGGGATAAAGGAGGGAGGTGGATGTGTAAGTCCTATAGGCTGTGGCAGGGTCTTGAGAGGTGGAGGGTCTTCTGAATGGTAGCGAGCTGCTTCCTTCTCCAAGGTAGCCTCCTCTACAGGGGTCAATGAGTCTCCGGTATTTAAAACTGGATAAAGGCAGTTGGTAATCATTGGAGCCTTATTCATTAGGGTGGTATTTTGAGGGGGACCAGGAAGGTTCCCACGGTCCTGGGGAGCCTGAGAAGGGTCTATGTCTATACTAACTAATGGGCATGCCGAGGGGATATGAGAAGTATTTGCATAGTCTCTTTCCCAACCTTGACAACTTTTAAGGTACCATTGTCAAAGGGTGAACTTTTAAGAATTCTATTAATTAAGTTCCAGTAAGAAAAGGTGGGAACAGGCACTTTTTCTGGGCCAAAGGATTCATAATAATCTTTTAAACAGTCTCCTACTCTAAGCCATCTTTTACCATCAATGGTCCTTTCAAGAGGAAACCATGGACACTGCTCTCTTATGTGTGAAAAGAAAAAAAATTAAGTCTTTTTTCTTAATACGCGCCCCCATGTCTGGAAGGACTCCTTGTAGCCTGACAAAAACAAATCATGTGACGAAACTGCTTGCCCCATGGTGGGTCAATCACCGTGTGTCATCCCCACCCTCCTCCTGGATCTGTCTCTCGGTGGTGTCTTCTGCGGTTATTGCAAGCTCCGCTTGACCAAATCTTCCAGGAGGACGGGGTCCCCCTCAATCAAAAGCTAGAGCCCCAGTCAGTGGGCGCCAGATGTCCCGGCCGGCAGGACACATCAACGTGGGCAGCGAACCTAGATAGGGAGGAATGAAGGGACAAGAGACATGAGAGATGACAGCAAGACAGGAGTTCTGATCAAGCTGCAAACTTTTATTGTTCACACAGGGGTATTTGTATGCTGGATGTGGGAAATCTCTCTTATTGGCACTTCCTAGATGTCTTCACAAGGTGAGATAACCTCAGGAAGTTTCAGAAAGACAGATGGGCACAGGATGTCTCAGGGAGACAGATGGCTACAGGATGTCTCCCAGACAGGATGTCTCCTGGTGGCTGTTTCTTGTAAGTGTCAGGCTATTCTTTGAAGGAGAATTCCTTCTACCTCTGACAGTCAGGGATTCAGTATTTCGAATAGAAAATTGGAAAATGAATCCAATGTGTATGCAAATATATGCTACCCAAAAGTCTTCCCACTCTCATTCAGAACAATGCCTTGACATTACCTTCACCCCAAGTAAGACACAATAAGAGGAGAAGAGTTAGAAAATCTGTGAATACACATCTGGAATGGAAAATGCTCAGTAGTTAACAACCTTGGAGGTGGTAGAGGTGTTTCGAAAAGTAAGGTACATGGTAAAAACTCCACAAACATGAAGCTCTCTTGGCCTAAAGACTTCTTGAGAAACTGCCTCTGAGGTTGGGCACTTGAAATATATGTTGTTGTCAGGAGTTTTAACTTCCTTTGTAGTGAGACCATCAAATCTGGGTCTGCTTCTGTGTGTCCTGGAGCACATGGTTTCTTTTTTTCCAATAAACATGAGGCAGCAGGGCTGAATTCTCTCTTTTTAGGTAATTTGTTGCCATTTGGGGGCAAAGTGTCTCCCAGTGTGGACTTTGAAGCCATTTGGTCTTCCTCTACTTTTCATGGTGTTTCTTGCAGCTATACTGGGAGTTTGGTATTTGCTTCATGAAATACGAGGAGGTCAACTAGGACAGAGTGCTGGAGGGAGTTCTGTCACGTGTGTTGGTTAAGGGTCTGCAGGAGAGTGCACCAACCAGGCTTCTATCCCACATAGCTTGCCCCCTTGACAATAGAAATCTGATTCTAAACATTGCCCTGAAACCTCTCCGTATAACAAGATGCCTTTACATACAAGGGTATGGGGGCTGCACCATGTCAGTCACAAACCATTTGGAAGCCAATGGCAGATCCACATGACCCCATCACAGATGTTTTAACAAACACCTACACTCCACTGCTCTAGGCCGAATACTCATCGGGCTCCAAATTACTGGCATCTCTGTTCTACACGATTTTCATGAAACCCAGTCAATCAAGGCACTGTCTGGTACACTCATGATCATCTATAAGACACCCAAAGGTTCTCCACTGACACCTGTTCATGAGAATTTCAAAAAATTAATGGTATTTATCTAGCCTTTTTTCAAGGATGAAGTTTGAGGCACTGTGGGGTTTAATTCATTCAGGAACCATTAAATGGAGAGGAAGCTCATTTCAATGAAATCTCTGGAGAATTCTAACAGGCAATGCTTCCCAACGACAGGCTAAAAGGTCACATTAAGCCAGGCGTTTGAGGTCTACAATGTGTGATCCTTTTGTGTTTTGACTTGCAACTATGGCTGCCAATTCTTTAAGAATAAAATCATGTGATATCCTTCCTGAGATTCCCAGTGCTCTGTGGAAAGCCACCCTGGGCCTTGATCTCAGTTTCCAAGGGCGACTCTCATGTGTGGCCTCCTAAAATCCCATCACAATACATGGCAATACTTCTTTGAGGTCAGTTCCATAACTCAGTCTCTAATTGGAATCACACCAGTGTTCAAGACCAGGTGGCCTCAGTCATCTCTTCCAACGGCCACAAAAATGACCACAATTAAAACCAAAACACTCCCACATGGCCCTCATCTTCTTCCATATAGACACTAATCATAACCTCAGGCTGTAGGTTTCCATGAGGGCCAAAGCCAAAGACAGTATCCAAAATAAGGTCCCTTTCTCCCATTTGCCTAAAGTCAGTGTGGCAGGGACACCCTTCCTGTGAACCAGGAGTGATCTAAGAGGCCTGCCCTTAATACTGCTCTGATTCTCCATTTTGTGGCCTAATGACTGTGGGGTTTAGATTCCTTATGTTAATTGGGGTCATGAGAAAACCCAAGCACCTATGGCCTAGCCTCTGTAGTGATTTGAAGAACTCATTTGACCCAAAGGATCACTATTCTCAAAGATGGAGGTCAGGAACCTTACAGAGGAAGGTGAGAGACTTCATCCACAATGACTGCTCTTTTGGCTATTTTGGTTTTGGAATCACACATGGGATTTTTTTAGATCCATTAGGTGCTTAGAATCTAAGCCACATCCTCACACAGGGCCAAGAAGCTGATTCAGACACATCCCTTTCCAAAGCAATTAAGCCAAGAGCCAAAGGTGATGCTCATTCACTTCCATTTGAAATCTCTTCAGTCTTCACAAAGGGGTGGCCTGAGGCAAAGACCTTCCTGACATTCAGGGCAATAATACAATAGGTAAGCAAAAGGCCCAAAGCAGGGTTTCTCCACTGGGACTTTCCTGGTGACACTGATATCTGAGTTTTCTGAGATGCTCACCATTGCCTTCAGCTATCCAGTACATGGCCATGTCACAGAGCTTAAAGGTGGTACATATCTTGGACACAAAACCATGAGCCTATTCTGGAGTTTGGCCAAAATTCAGAAAGAAAATAGGAACTTAGGAAGATATTAGGAGTGGCCGATCCATATGGCAAGCCGCAGACCATTCATAAATAGGACAGGATGAATGCTGGTAAGATTTCTACTAGATAGGACATATGTATTGATGCACTCTCTATTCTAATGTCTACAACCACGGACACAGTGGGATACACAGACATAGAAACACTCGCCTTGTCAAAAGACTTACTAGAAACATTTCACACCAAACCAAACAAAACGACTTTCCTACCTATTCTCAGAACATGAGACAAAATGACAAACCCACATCTACACCCACACCCACACCCACACAGACCCCCAAGTAGGTCTGTGAAAATATGGAGTGACCTTTGACTGGTGGGCCATAACATATTCCCCCATAATGGGCTGTCCTGTCTCAGATCTGGTCTCCGTGTCCAACTCTGTGAAGCTGTTAGGAGCCAGCGGTGAGCCAGTACCTTCTTTCTCAGGAAAGGCCCCTCCTCAGACCTTCCTGGCATTAGGCTATCCTCACATCAGTAGGTACCAAGAAAGACTGTCTCTGTCCTTGGAAAATCCAAACAAGTTTGAACACTGGGACATGAACTGGGACTAGCTCTGGGTGCCTGACTTCCTGTATCCCAAGTTCAGAGAGTTCCTTCATCAAGGAAGTGAGGTGAGGTCACTTCCTTCAGGAACTAAATGAGGTCACTGCCTTGACAACAACTTTGTCCTAAAAGTTGCTTCTAAGAGTCCCATGAGATGGAGGATGCACCTACTCGCTCTGACATTTTCACAAGTTAGAATGGTATATCAACCATAGGCACCCGGGAACAGCTCTCCACACAGGCCTTGTTTGGTCCATCTTCTCTACATTAAGATGAAAGAGGCTGATTCAGACACATCCCTTCATCTTGACCAGGTTGTTTACCATGGAAGTTGACTTTTCCTCCCTCAGGTCCTTCATAGCTGCCTACATCTTCTCCATGGATCATTTCTGCATGGACCTTTGAGGTTCTCAGCAGGTGGAAGTTTCCCCACACTCCTGTATTGTAAGGCGAACTCTGTCCCTGCTTTTCTATAAAGTTAGATTGAGGGAACAGTGTATGGTTTGGGTAATAACAGGTTCGATTTTGTTAGGAATCATTCTGAGCGATGAATAATTTTATTGGGAACCTGCGATATTTATTAAATTATATTGGTAAAATATATGTATGAAAACAGAAATCTAGGATTTGAAGCCCAGAAGGGCATTGGGCCCTTGATTGGGATACGTAGTGTTGAATTAGGTTCTGCACAGATGTCTCAGATAAATCCATTTACAATGGCATAGGACCTTGTACATTGGATGATTGAATGAGGAAGAGAACATCCAGTCAAAAAGGGATAGTCGGTAGGATTAGGTAGATAGTCGGTAGGTTTAGGAAGAAGAGTGAGTACAGGATTTGGACGGAAATTTCTTTAGCAATAGGGTTTCAGTTAGAGAGTGAATGTAAATGTCAGCACATATGAAAATTCAGTCACAATGATGAACTTTGAAAAATATGTAGAAAAGCAGATAATAATAGAGACTTTAAAAAATCTGGCAAAGTATAAAGTGAGTGATAGGATTAGACATTTTGTACACTGTTGAGTTTGAATATATAATCTTAAGAAGAAACAAATATGCAGTGACCATTAGGATTGACATTTGAGAGCATTAGGAAACCTGGACATGGATGCTTTTAGTAATCCATGTTCACTTTCCTTTTAGGCTTTGGTACAATCATAAATCTGACCTTTGAATTTTTTGTCCAGAATATTACTGTCATAGAATGTATATGTGGATCAGGTGACATGAGCATTTCTTCAAGCATTTCTGGGAGTAAGGTTTTCAAGAGCTATAAATTAGTATTGGGGGTACAAAAAGGTGTACCCTGTGTCCATGAATATAGACATAATGCATGAATAGACCACATTTTGAATAAATAATTTAACTGTTCCCACTTTAAATAATGCATTGAATTAATATATGAAATATTATAAGAAATCTTGTATTGATATAATATCATTCATTTCAACCAGTAATACATCTAAATGTAATATTAGGGTTATGGATTATCATGAAAGGTGTGTGAGTATTGCTTCAAAAGTGATCCTAGAAATCGAAAATAATGTGTTTGGAAAGAAGTCTCATAAAAAGACCAGTCAAGAAACATGGAGGAATACATGTGATCTGAAGAAGAAAATGATTGAATGTGAAACAAATGCCTATAAACTTGTGAACTTGTGGATGAAATATATATCCCATGATGTGAATAAATTGAAGAAATAGTAATGTACCAGTGTTGAATAAAACGAACATCCAAATACACATCATGTCCCATAGGAATCTACTTGAATTGATGTTAAACTAGGTCAGCTACTGTAGAAATATTAGGATTTGTATGCACCATTCACTAAAGTTAGTTTTCAGTACTAAGAAACAAATATGTATATCAGGAGAATGAATATTTTGAGAATACTCTTGAGAAAATTTGATTATAAATCCACATACTTGAATATGAATGAGTTAAGGGAGTTTATAATAAGACACATATTTCATATTTTGAAAAATCTGGAGAATATATATATATATATATATATATATATATATATATATATATATACACATACACACACACAAACACACACAGACATTAAAAATAGCATAATATATGCTATAGGAAATTCACCATGAAATTTATATCATCCAGAGATCCAAAAATATTTATTTTATTTAACATGGATTTATGTATAATGTTGTTCAACTAGGAAGCTCACGCATAGGTTGAATTTTCAGTTCTAAAGCGCTTAGGAGGAGTGATCTCTTAAAATTTGTATCTGCCAAGTCAGCCACTTCACAAGAATGTACGTGTGGTATCAGGTAAGATTCTATAATTGCATGTAAAAATACATGTGCTGAATAGGCTACAGAGACAGGGAAACAGGAATTCACATATTTGTTAACTTTAAAACACATGGAGAAATATTTTAACAAATAATTGACTAGATTTATAACTCCTACCCTAAATAATGCAAAAGGCAATTCCACTATACACCATGCCTTCTCTGAACTGCTTGCATTTCTATTTTTTTGGTTTATTTTTCTCCACCTTATTAGGATTAGTTGTCAGAGTCTAGTAGGGTAGGTGTTAGTGTGAGGTATTCAGTATTTTGAAAGGAAAATTGGAAAATGAATCCAATGTGTATGTAAATATGTGATACACAAAAATCTTCCCACTCTCATCCAGAACAATGCCTTGACATTACAATCGCCCAGAGTAAGACACAATTAGAAGAGAAGAGTTAGAAAATCTGTGAATAAATATCTGGAATGGAATATGCTCAGGGGTTCACAACCTTGGAGGAGGTAGAGGAGATTCCAAAAGTAAGGGACAGTGTAATCATTCCAAAAACATGGAGCTCTGCTGGCCTAAAGACTTCTTGAGAAACTGCCTCTGAGGTTGGGCACTTGGAATATATGTTGTTGTCGGGAGCTTCAGCTGTGTTTGTAGTGAGACTATCAAATCAGGGTCTTCATCTATGTGACCTGAAGGACATGGTTTCTTATTTTCCACTGAACATGAGTCAGCAGTGCTGAATACTCTCTTTGTAGGTAAACTGTGGACACGGGGGGCTAAGTGTATCCACATGGGCCTGTGAAGCTATTTGGTCATTCTCCACTTTTCGTGTTGTTTCTTGGTGCTGCACTGGGATTTTGGTATTTGTTTCATGAAATACAAAGAATTCAACTGTTACTCTGTGCGTGAGGGAGTTCTGTCACGTGTGGTGGGTCAGGGTCTGCAGGAGAATGCACCAAACAGGCTTATATCCCACATAGTTGCCCCCTTGATCATAGCAACCTGATTCTTAATATTTCCCTAAAACCTCTGCATATAACAAGATGCCTTTACATTGAAGGGACTGCTGGCTGCACCATATCAGTCACAAGCAATTTGGAAGCCAAAGGCAGATCCACATGACCACACCGCAGATGTTTTATCACACACCTGCCCACCACTGCTCTAGGCCCACTCCTCAGGAGGCTCCAACTTCCTGGCATCTCTGTTCTGCACAATTTTTATGAAAACCAGTCAATCAAGGCACTGACTGTTATTCTCATGATCAGCCACAAGATATTCAAAGAATCTCCAGTGCCAACTTGTCACGGGAATTTTAAAAATTTCATGATATATTGACCTAGCCATTTTTCAAGGATGAAGTTGGAGGCATTCTGGAACTATTAAATGGTGAGGAAGCTCATTTCAATGAAATATCTGGAGATGTCTCACAGGAAAGGCTTCCCAAAGAGTGGCCAAAAGGTCACATGAATCCTTGAAAATTGAGGTCTACAATGTGAAGTCCATGTGTGTTTTGACTCTCAACAATGGTTGCCAAGTTTTTCAGAATAAAATCATGTGATATCCTGGCTGAGATTTCCAGTTCTCTGTGAATAGCTACCCTGGGCCTAGATCTCAGTTTCCAAGGGCGACTATCGTGCGTGGCCTCCTAAAATTCCAACACTATTCATGGCAATACTTCTCTGAGTTCAGTACGAGAACTCAGTCTTTATAAGGAATCCCACCAAAGTTCAAGCCAAGGTGGACCATGTCATCTCTACTAACCGCCACAAAAATGACTACAATTAAAACCAAAACACTCACACATGGCCCTCATTTTCTTCCATACAGACACTCATCATAACCTCTGGCTGGAGGTTTCCGTGAGGGGTGCAGCCCAAGACAGTGTCCAAAATAAGCTCCCTTGCCCCTCATTTGCCTAAATTCAGGGTGGCCTGGACACCCTTCCTGTGAACTAAGAGTGATCAAATAGGCCTGCCGTTTATTTTGCTCTGCTTCTTAAATTTGAGGCCTACTGATGGTGGGATTTAGATTCTTCATGTGAATTGGAGTCATGAGAAAACCCAGTCACCTATGGGCTAGAATCTGCAGGGCTTTGAAGAACTTATTTGACCCAAAGGAGCCCTATTCTCACTTGATGGAGGTCAGGAACCATACCAAGGAAGGAGAGAGACTTCATCCACAATGATTGCTCTTTTGGACATTTTGCTTTTGGATGCATACATGGGATCTCTCTTTAGATCCATCAGGTTCAGAGAATCTAAGCCACAGAATTACACAAGGTCAAGGGGCAACAGAACAATAGGTAAGGAAAAGGCCCAAAGCATGGTTTCTCCACTGAGTCTTTACTGGTCACACTGATATCTGAGTTTTCTGAGATGCTCGCCATGCCCTTCATTTAACCAATACATGGCCGTGTCACAGAGCTTGGAGGTGGTACATATCTTGGACACAAAACCATGAGCCTATTCTGGAGAGTGGCCAGAATTCAGGAAGCAAACAGTAACTTAGGAAGATAGCAGGTGTTGCCGATCCATAAGGCAAGACGCAGTCTATTCATAAATTTTTGAAGGATGAATGCTGGGAAGCTTTCTACTAGACAAGACTCATCCATTAATGCATTCTCTTTGCTAATGTCTACAACCACGGACACAGTGAGATACACAGACATAGAAACACTCGCCTTTTCATACGACTTTCTGGAAACACTTTACTTCAAACCAAACAAACCGACTTTTGGACATATTCTCAGAGCATGAGAAAAAAACCACAAACCCACACCCACAGCCAGATAAGCACCTCCTTCCTCCAAGTAGGTTTGTGACTATCCGGAGTGTTCTCTGACTGATAGGCCATACTATGTTCCCCCGAAATAGCCTCTCCTATCTCACATCTGGTGTCCATGGGCAATTCTGTGAAGTTGTCAGGAGCCAGGAGTGAGCCACTACCTTCTTTGTCAGGAAAGTCCCCTCTTCAGAGCTTTCCTGTCATTTGTCCATCCTCACATCAGTAGATACCAAGAAAGACTGACTCTGTCCTTGTTAAATCAAACAAGTGAGACCACTAGGCCTGGGACTGAGACAGGCTCTAGATGCCTGGCTTCCTGGATCCCAAGTTCAGAAAGTGCCATCACCAAAAAAGTGAGGTGAGGTAACTTCTTTCAGGAACTGAATGAGGTTACTGCCTTGGCAACCAGTTTGTCCTAACACATGCATCCAAGGTTCCCATGACATGTAGGCTGACCGTATTTCTGTGACACTTTCACAAGTTAGAATGGTATATCAACCATAGGCACCCGGGAACAGCTCTCCACACAGGCCTCATTTGGTCCATCTTATCTACATTAAGAAGAGAGAGGCTGATTCAGACAAAAGCCTTCATCCTGACCAGGTTGTTTGCCATGGAAGATGACTTTTGATCTCTCAGGACCTTCATACCTGCCTACATCTTCCCCAGGGATCAATTCTGAATGGACCTTTGAGGTTCTCAGCAGGTGGACAATCCCCTACTTTCCTGTATTGTAAGACCAACTCTGTCCCTGCTCTTTTATAAAGGTAGATTGAGGGAACAGTTTATGGTTAGGGTTAATTACTTGTTTGTTTTGGGTTAGGAACCATTTTGCTGGATGAATAATGGTATTGGGAATCTGTGATATATATATAAGAATATAGAGTTGAAAAATATGTATGAAAACAGAAATTTAGTAAGATTTAAAGTCCATATTGGCATTGGGTCTTTGATTGGGATACTTAGCTTTGAATTACGTTCTGCAGTGATGTCTCAGAAAAATCGATAATCAATGACATAGGACCTTGTACCTTGGAAGATAGATTGTAGAAAAGAACATCCACTCAAACAGGGATAGTCCATAGGATTAGGAAGATAGTCAGTAGGTTTTGCAAGAAGTGTGAGTACAGGATATGGACCAAAAGTTCTTTATCAATAGGGTTTCGGTAATAGAATGAATGTCAATGTCAGCACATGTGAAGAGTCAGTCACATAGGTAAACTGGGGAAAATATGTAGGAAAGGAAACATCAATAGAGACAGTAGGAAATCAGGCAAAGTATAAAGTGAGTGATAGGATTAGACATTTTAACAGGGTTGATATTCACTATATAATCTTCAAAGAAACAAATATGTAGTCACCAATAGGATGGACATTTGAGAGAATTAGGCAACCTAGACATCAATGTTTTTAGTAATCCATGCTCCCATTCAATTTAGGCTTTTGTAGAAACATATGTGTGATCTTTGCATTTTGTATCCAAAATAGTACTGTGATAAAATGTATATGTAGATCAGGTGACATAAGTATTTTTTCCACCATTTCAGGGAGCAATATTTTGAAGATGTATAAATTAGTATTGCGGGTACAAAGAGGTGTACCCTGTGTCTATGAATATAGAGATAATGCATGAATAGATGATACTGTGGATAAATAATATAACTGATTCCACTTTAAATAGTGGATTAAATTGATATCTTAAAATATATAAGAAATCTTATATTGATACACAGTCATTCATTCCTATCAGTTATACATCTAATGGTAATATTAGGGTTATGGTTTGTCATTAAGGGTGTGTGAGTTTTGCTTCAAAAGTAATTATGGAAATCGAAAATAATGTGTTTGTAAAGAATCTCATGAAGAGACTAGTTAAGAAACATGGAGGAATACATGTGTTCTGAAACAGGAAGTAATTGAAAGTGAAACAAATTGATATAAATTAGCGAACTTGTGGATGAAATATATATCCTATGATGTGCATAAACTGAAGAAATAGTAATGTACCAGTGTTGAAAAAAAATGAACATCAAAATACATGTCATGTCCCATAGGAATCTACTTGCATTGATCTTAAACTTGGTCAGTAACTGTAGAAATATTAGGATTTGTATGCATCATTCACTGAAGTTAGTTTTCAGTGCTAGGAAACAAATATGTATTTCAGGTGGATGAATATTTCTGAGAATAATCTTGTGAAAAGTTGATAATAAATCCACATACATGAACATGAATAAATTTAGGGAGTGTATAATAAGACACATATATTTCATTTTTTCAAAAATCTGGAGAGTGTATATATATATATATATATATATATATATATATATATATATATATACACACACACACACACACTCACACAGACATTAAAAAGTAGCAATATATATGCCAATCAAAATTTATCATGAAATATATATAATCCACACATCCCAAAATATACTTTTTACTGAACATGGATTTATATATAATTTTGTTCAGCTAGGAAGGTCACCAATAGTTTGAATTTTCAGTTCCAACAGCATTAAGAGGAGTGATCTCTTTTCACAATTTGCATCTGCCAAGTCAGCAACCTGTCAAGTATGTACATGTGATACCAGGTAGGATTCTATATGTGCATATAAAAACACATGTGCTGAATAGGCCACAGAGAAAGGGAGAGAGGAATTCACATATTTGTTAACTTTAAAAAAAAATGGAGAACTGTTTTAATTAAAAATTGACTAGATTTATAATCCCTACCCTATATAATGCAAAAGGCAAGTCCAATTATACAACATGACTCCTCTGAACTGCTTGTATTTCTATTCTGTTTTGGTTATTATTCTCCATCATGTTAGGATTAGTAGTCAGAGTCTAGTGGGGTATGTGTTAGTGTCCAAAATAAGCTCTCTTACCCCTAATTTGCCTAAAGTCATGGGGGCCTGGACACCCTGCATTTGAAGCAGGAGTGATAAAATAGGACTGCAGTTAATACTGCTCTGCTTCTCCATTTTGAAGCCTACTGCCTGTCAGGTATAGATTCTTTATGTGATTTGGAATAATGAGAAAACCCAAGCACTTCTTTAGGGCTTTGAAGATTTCATTTGACCCAAAGGATCCCTATTCTCACTTGATGTAGGTCAGGAACCTAACAAAGGAAGGCAAGACACTTCATCTACCATTACGGATCTTTTTGCCATTTTGGTTTGGATGCACACATGGGATCTTTCTTTAGATCCATCAGGTGCTGAGAATCTAAGCCACAACCTCACACAGGTCCAAGAGGCTGATTAAGACACATCCCTTTCCAAAGAAATTAAGCAAAGAGCCACAGGAGATGGCCATTCATTTTCATTTGAAAACTGTTTTCTTCAGGCTTCACAAAGAGGTGGCCTGAGGCAAAGACCTTCCTGACATTCAGGGCAACAGAAACATAGGTAAGAGAATGGCCCAAAGCAGGGTTTCTCCACTGAGAATTTCCTGGTCACACTGATATCTGAGTTTTCTGAGATGTTCCCATTCCTTACCGCTATCCAGTACATGGGCATGTCACAGAGCTTGGAGGTGGTACATATCTTGGACACAAAACCATGAGCCTATTCTGCAGAGTGGCCAGAATTCAGGAAGAAAACAGAAACTTAGGAAGATAGTAGGTGTTGTCCATCCATAAGGCAAGCTGCAGTTCATTCATAAATTGGGCAGGATGAATGCTGGGAAGCTTTCTAGTAGACAGGACATATCCATTGATGCATTCTCTTTTCTAATGTCTACAACCACGGACACAGTGGGATACACAGATATAGAATCACTCACCTTTTCAAAAAACTTACTAGAAACAGTCTATTCCAAACCAAACAAACTGTCTTTCCTACCTATTCTCAGAATAGGAGACAAACCACAAACTGACACTCACACTCACAAAGGCATCTCCTTCCCGCAAGTATGTCTCTGACTATCTGGAGTGTCCTCTGTCTGTTGGGCCATATTATGTTCCAATGAAATGTCCTGTCATGTCTCAGATCTGTCTCCTTTGCCAACTCTGTGAAGTTCTCAGGAGCCAGCGGTGAGCCACTACCTGCTTTCTCAGGAAAGGCCCCTCTTCAGATCTGTCCTGGCATTTGGCAATCCTCACATCAGTAGATACCAAGAAATACTGACTCTGTCCTTGGTACATCCAAACAAGTGAGCCCACTGGGATTGGGACTGGGACTGGCTCTGGGAGCCTGGCATCTTGGATTCCAAGTTCAGAGAGTTACATCACCAAGGAAGTGAGGTAGGTCACTTTCTTCAGGAACTGCATGAGGTCACTACCTTGGCAATCACTTTGATTTAACATTTGCTTCCAAGGGTCCCATGAGATAGAGGCTGCCCCTACTTTCGGTGACAATTTCACAAGATAGAATGGTATATCAAACATAGGCGCCTGGGAACATCTCCCCACACAGGCCTGGTTTGGTCCATCTTCTCTACATTTAGAATAGAGAGACTGATTCAGACACATCCCTTCATCCTGACAAGGGGGTTTGCCATGCAAGATGACTTTTGCTCTCTCAACTCCTTCATAGCTGCCTACATCTTCTCCAGGGATCATTTCTGCATGGACCTTTGAGGATCTCAGCAGGTTTAAGAACCCCTACATTCCTGTATTGTAAAAGCAACTCTGTCCCTGCTCTTCTGTAAAGTTTGATTGAGGGAAGAGTGTATGGTTACGGTTAATAAAAGTTCGATTTGAATCATTCTGCGGGATGAATAATGGTAATGGGAACCTGTAATATTTACAAGAATGTAAAAGTGAAATATAAGAATGAAAACAGTAATCTAGGTAAGATTTGAAGCCCAGAAGGGCATTGGGCCTTTGATTGGGATTGGGATACTTAGCTTTGAATTATGTTCTGCAGAAATGTCTCAGATAAATCGATGTTCAATGGCATAGGACTTTGTACCTTGAATGATGGAATGTCAAAGAGAACTTCTAGACAAAAAGGGATAGTCGGTATTATTAGAAAGATAGTCGGTAGGTTTAGAACGAAGAGTGAGTATAGCATTTGGACCAAAAGTTCTTTAGCAATAGGGCTTCTGGTAGAGATTGAATGTAAATGTGAGCACATGTGAAGAGTCAGTCACAGTGATAATCTGGGGAAAATATGTAGGAAAGCAGATATCAATAGAGACATTAGGAAATCAGGCAAATGATAAAGTGAGTGATAAGATTAGACATTTTCAAGGGGCTTGAGGTTGAATATATAATCTTAGGAAGAAACAAATATGTAGTCAAGAATAGGATTCACATTTGAGAGCATTAGGCAACTTGGACATGGATGTTTTTAGTAATCCATCTTCACTTTCCATTTAGGTTTGGTAAAATCATAAGTGTCACCTTTGCTGTTTGTGTCCAGAATATTACTGTGATAAAATGTATATGTAAATCAGGTGACATGTGCATTTCTTCCACCATTTCTGGGAGCAATATTTTGAAGATGTATAAATTAGTATTGGTGGTACAAAGAGGTGTACCCTGTGTCTATGAATATAGAGATAATGCATGAAAAGACCATACTGTGAATAAATAATATAACTGGTTCCACTTTAAATAATGGATTTAATTGATATCTGAAACTAAGTAAGAAATCTTATATTGATATACAATCATTCATTCCAGCTAGTTGTACATCTAATGGTAATATTAGGGTTTGGTTTATCATACGGGTGTGTGAGTTTTGCTTCAAATGTGATAATGGAAATCGACAATAATGTGTTTGGAAAGAAGTCTCATGAAAAGAGCAGTCAAGAAACATAAGAAATACATGTGTTCTGAAGCAGGAAGTGACTGAAAGTGAAACAAATGCGTATAAATTAGCGAACTTGTGGATGAAATATATATCCTATGATGTGCATAAACTGAAGAAATAGTAATGTTCCAGTGTTGAATAAAAATGAATGTCAAAATACACATCATGTCCCATAGGAATCTGCTAGCCTTGATATTAAACTGGGTCAGTTACTATAGAAATATTAGATTTTTTTTTTTTGGTGTTATAATAGAATTTATTTTACCACTAGCATGCCACAGAATGTTGAGGAAAGAGCAATGGATTTTTAGTTATTGCACTAATAATCTAACATTTAATGACTCTTTTGGATAGTCTAGAAATTACATAAGGCTATGTTACATAATTTTTTTTTTAAATTTAACATTCAAAAAAGCTTGGAGTTTTGCTAATATTTCTACTTTTTTATTTTTTATTTTTTCAGTTGTGATTGACCTTCATTTTGTTTATTTGTATGTGGTGCTTAGAATAGAACCCAGTGTCCCACACATGCTAGAAAAGCATGTTACCACTGAACCACAAACCCAGCCCCTCCACTTTTATCTTTACATCGAACACGCCTCTCCCTCATCTTTACTCACTTTCTTCCTCATTTTCCCCCTTCTCTCTCTTCCTTTTTCGTTTTCCTTTCATATCTGTTTTTCTCTCATGTCATTACAAACAGTAGTATGCTATGAAATTTAAATTTAAGACAGTTTTTTATAGTCATCGTTTTTTTCTTGAGAAAATTTAATAATTATAATCACCTGATAGATATATTAAAATACATTTTTATACATATGTATCTATATTCATGCATATGCATTACATATTATATATGTATATATATATATATGTATATATATATATATATATATACATATATATTTAAAAGTACTTTGATTAGCCTGTTAAAAATAATATAGACCAAAACTTTCTTAATTCTCAAGCCTTCCAGAATTAACATCTTACAGTGAAAATCAAATAAACATATTTAAATAAACAGGTATCATTCTTTTTTATCAATACTGATAATTTAAGGTTTTATATCACATTAAGCTGTAATACGGCATATTAAATCTTCTGAATTAAAAAAAAAGTTTTTTGAATTACCTATTATTTAAGGACCATATGCACTGACATTTTAAATGGCTTTCTTGTGATTTTAATTTCTATCAATTGTGTATTAATTGCCAAATCCTTATTTTAGTACTTTTCATATTCATAATTGATATAAAGTCAATTGTTTAATTCTTCTTGTAAGTAATTACTTATTACAGTAGGGACATATTAATAATTCTAAATCTGTATAAGAAAATAGTACAAAGATATTTTCATGCAAAATTAAGAATAATTGCGTGCTCTAAATGTCTGATTGTTGATACATATAACAAAGAGCTTTTGATCAGTCTCTTCCCCAGTAAAACATAAAATGCAAAGATATTGTTGGGTATATACGTACAAATAAAGATAAAGAAAATACACATTATCAGCTAGAAACTATTAAATAAAAGGTGAAAACAACAATCCAACAGATTGTACGAATTTGTCAGATGAGGTAGAATTCTGGAAGAATAGCCTAAGACTAGACCTGTTCCATGAGAAAATATTCACGAAAAAAATAAAATTTGAAAAATATAGGAAATGCTATGAATTTTTCAAGAAGGTAGGTGAATTATCCTTTAATCTCAATTTATGTGCATTTTCAAAAGCCAATTTCCTGGTAAAATAAATTTGTGATAGTTACAAGTAAACAAAACAAAGTTTTGCTTAGCAAAATGAATGCATCTCAACCCATTTTTAGCTGATTTCTTCCCACTCAATTTTAAACCGTTATTTATTTATTTATTTCTATTGGTTGTTCCAAACATTACAAAGCTCATGATATATCATCTTTGATACATTTGACTCAATTGGGTTATGAACTCCCATTTTTTCCCCAAATATGAATTGCAGAATCACATTGGTTACACATTCACATTTTTACATAATAGCATATTAGTGACTGTTGTATTCTGCGACCTTTCCTATCCCCCAATATCCCCCCTCCCCTCCCCTCCCATCTTCCCTCTCTACCTCATCTGCTGTTGTTCAATTCTCTCCACTGTTTCCCCCCCATTTCCCCTCAAATCCTCTTATATGTAATTTTGTGTAACATTGAGGGTCTCCTACTATTCCCATATGCTTTCCCTTCTCTCTCCCTTTCTTTCCCCCCACTCGTCTTTGTTTAATGTTAAACTTTTCCTCATGCTCTTCCTCGATGTTCTTTTCTTAGTTGCTATTTTAATATCAAAGAAGACATTTGGCATTTGTTTTTTAAGGATTGGCTAGCTTCTCCTAGCATAATCTGCTCTAATGCCATCCATTTCCCTGCAAATTCTATGATTTTGTCATTTTTTAATGAAGAGTAATACTCCATTTTGTATAAAAGCCACATTTTTTTTATCCATTCATCTATTGAAGGGCATCTAGGTTGGTTCCACAGTCTAGCTATTGTGAATTGTGCAGCTATGATCATTGATGTGGCAGTATCTCTATAGTACGCTCTTTTAAGATCCTCAGGAAATAGTCCGAGAAGGGTGATAGCTGGGTCAAATAGTGGATCCATTCCCAGCTTTCCCAGGTATCACCATAGTACTTTCCAAATTGGCCTCACCAATTTGCAGTCCCACCAGCAGTGTACAATTGTACCCTTTTCCCCACATTCTCACCAACACTTACTTTGTTTGACTTCATAATGGCTGCCGATCTTACTGGAGTGTGATGGTATCTTAGGGTGGTTTTGATTTGCATTTCTCTGACTGCTAGAGATGGCGAGCATTTATTCATGTACTTGTTCATTGATTGAATGTCCTCCTCTGTAAAGTGTCTGTTCAGGTCCTTGGCCCATTTGTTGATTGGGTTATTTGTTATCTTATTGTTTAATTTTTTGAGTTTTTTGTATATTTTGGATATTAGGGCTCTATCTGAAGTGTGAGGGGTAAAAATTTGTTCCCAGGATGTAGGCTCTCTATTTACCTCTCTTATTGTTTCTCTTGCTGAGAAAAAAAACAATTTAGTTTAAGTAAGTCCCATTTGTTTATTCTTGTTATTAACTCTTGGGCTATGGGCATCCTATTAAAGAATGTGGAGCCCGTCCCCACAGTATGTAGATCGTAGCCAACTTTTTCTTCTATTAGACACAGTGTCTCTGATTTGATATCTACCTCCTGGATCCATTTTGAGTTAACTTTTGTGCATGGTGAGAGAAAGGGATTCAGTTTCATTATGTTGCATATGGATTTCCAATTTTCCCAGCACCGTTTGTTGAAGATGCTATCTTTCCTCCATTGCATGTTTTTAGCCCCTTTATCAAATATAAGAAAGTTGTAATTTTGTGGATTGGTTTCTGTGTCCTCTATTCTATACCATTGGTCCAGCTGCCTGTTTTGGTACCAGTACCACGATGTTTTTATTACTATTGCTTTGTAGTACAGTTTGAACTCTTGTATCGCTATACCTCCAGATTCACACTTCCTGCTTAGAATTGCTTTTGGTATTCAGGGTCTTTTGTTTTTCCATATGAATTTCATGATTGCTTTATCATTTCTACAAGAAATGCTGTTGGGATTTTTATTTTTCACCGATTTAAACCTGTAGAGAACTTTGGGTAATATCAACATTTTGATGATGTTAGTTCTGCCTATCCATGAACAGGGTACATTTTTCCATCTTCTAAGATCTTCTTCTATCTTTTTCCTTAAGGTTCTGTAGTTTTCATTATATAAATCTTTCACCTCTTTCGTTAAGATGATTCCCAAGTATCTTATTTTCTTTGTGGATATAGTGAATGGAGTGGTTTTCCTCATTTCCATTTCAGAAGTTTTGCTGCTGATATACAGGAATGCCTTTGATTAATGCGTGTTGACTTTATATCTTGCCACTTTGCTGAATTCATTTATTAACTCTAGCAGTTGATTTGTAGACCCTTTTGAGTCTGTTAAATATATTATCATGTCATCTGCAAATAGCGATAATTTACGTTCTTCTTTTCCTATTTTTATGTCTTTAATTTCTTTTGTCTGTCTAATTGCTCTGGCTAGTATTTCAAGAACTAAATCGAATAGAAGTGGTGATAGAGGGCATCCCTGTCTTGTTCCAGATTTTAGAGGGAATGCCTTCAGTTTTTCTCCATTTACGATGATGCTAGCCTGAGGTTTAGCATATATAGCTTTTACAATGTTGAGGTAACTCAACATTGTTATCCTAGTTTTTCTAGTGTTTTTTCTGCATCTATCAAGATGATCATATGGTTCTTGTCTTTAAGTCTATTGATGAGGTGAATAGCATTTATTGATTTCCGTATATTGAACTAGCCTTGCTTCCCTGGGATGAATCCTACTTGATCATGGTGCACAATTTTTTGATATGCTTTTGTATTACATTCACCAGGATTTTATTGAGAATGTTTGCATCCTAGTTCATTAGAGACATTGGTCTTTAGTTTTCTTTCTTTGAAGTGTTTTTGTCTGGTTTTGGGATCAGGGTGATTTTGGCCTCATAGAATGAATTTGAAAGAGCACCTTTTTTTCTATTTCTTGAAATAGCTTGAAAAGTATTGGTATTAATTCTTCTTTTAAGGTTTTGTAGAGCTCCGCTCTATACCCATCCACTCCAGGGCTTTTTTTGGTTGGTAGTCTTTTGATGGCTTCTTATATTTCTTCCTTTGTTATTGGTCTGTTTAAATTGTGTGTGTCTTCCTGACTCAATCTGGGCACATCGTATGACTTAGGAAATTTATTGATATCTTCACTATCTTCTATTTCATTTGAATATAGGGTTTCAAAATACTTTCTAATTATCTTCTGTATTTCTGTAGTGTCTGTTGTGATAATGCCTTTTTCATGCCATATGTTAGTAATTTGAATTCTCTTTCTTCTTCTCTTCGTTAGCATGGCTAAGGGCCTGTCAATCTTATTTATGTTTTCAAAGAACCAACTTTTAGTTTTATCAATTTTTTCAATGTTTTTTTTTTGTTTCAATTTCGTTGATTTCTGCTCTAATTTTAATTATTTCTTGTCTTCTACTGCATTTGCTGTTGTTTTCGTTTTCTTTTTCTAGGTTTTTGAGGTGTAGTGTGAGTTCATTTATTTTTTTTTTTTTTTTTGAGGAAAGAACTCCAAGAAATGAATTTCCCTCTTAAAACTGCTTTCATTGTGTCCTATAGATTCCAGTATGTTGTGTCTGTATAGTCATTTGTCTCTAAGAATTTTTTATATCCTCCTTTATGTCTTCTGTAACCCATTGAACATTCAGTAGAATATTGTTCATTTTTCCATATGATGTAGGATTTTTCCTTCCTTCTTTTATCATTGATTTCCAGTTTCATTCCAATATGATCAGATATGGTGCATGGTATTATCTCCACGCCTTTATATTTACTAAGGGCTGCCCTATGGCATAATATATGATCTATCTTTGAGTAGGATCCTTGTGCTGCTGAGAAGAACGTGTATCCACGTTCTGCATGTTGGCTATCTTCATAATTCTATGACTTGGAGTTGGTCTATTATGGTTTTGAATGTTTGAGGTCATGTAGGCTTCAAGGATTTGGCTATCCATTCCATCTTTCATCTCTGGGAAGTTTTCTAGAATTATTTCATTTAATATGTTGTCCATTCCTTTGGTTTGAATCTCTATGCCTTCTTCTATCCTAATGACTCTCAAATTTGTTTTTTTATGACATCCCATATCTCTTAAATAGATTGCTCATGGGATATAAGCATCTTTTCTGTGTTGACTATATTCTTTTCAAGTTGATAAACTTTGTATTCATTATCTGATCTTCTGACTTCTACTTGATCTAGTCTATTTACAATATTCTCGTTTGAATTTTTAATGTGGTTTATATTTTTCTGCATTCCTAGGATTACTGTTTGATTTTTTTTAAGATCTCTGTCTTTTGGTGAAGCTCGTTCTTTGCCATTTGAATTTGTTTGTTTAATTCATTTTCAAAATATTCTTTTATTGCTTGGACTTGCTGCCTCATGTCTTCTCTAATATTTCTTTCCATCTGAGTTAGGGATGCATTGAGTTTTTTCCCTATCCCTGTTTCTGATGATTCTAGGTCCTCCTCTAAAATTAAGTTGTCCGGCATTATTTGTACACCTTTTTTCCTTGTTTTTTTCATGAAGTTCACATTACTTTCCAGCTCCATTTGATTGCTGTGTTTCTGCTCTCTTCTATATATTTGTTTTGGTTTTATATATCTCTATTGACTCTCCTTTGTGTTGGTAGACTGTGAATGCTAAAGTGGATTCCACTGGGAAGGAATTCCGACGGCCGAGCTCCAGTGATGTCACCTCTCTGCTATGGTGGGCCCCAGGCTCTTTGCCCGGGTGTTCGCATGGGGGTGTGGGACTGTACTGTCTCTGTTTGGTTTCAGCTCCGGGTCGCCGGCGTGCAGGTGGTCACGAGCTGTCCAGTCGCGCAGTCAGCTGGTGGGCTGTCACCGGCGGTTGTGCGATCTCTAGCCACCCATTAGGGTGGGCATATGGCAGGCGATTGGTCGCTGGTGGGCAGGCAGTCTCCAGCCGTCCAGTCGCACCTGCAGCGGGCCGGCTGTTGCCGGCGGGCGAGCGTTCTCCAGGCGCCCAGTCACGCGGGCCTGGCCTCTAGTCCCCTGGTTTCTCCTGCTAGTCCTGGTTTCTCCTGCTAGACCAGATTTCCCCTGAGTAATGCCCTCGGCAGCTCAAACTGTACTCTTGCTTGCCGTTTCTTGGGTGTGGATTGTGTCTATTGGGAACCCCAGCACTCTATTTTTATTATTTTTTCCGTTTGCCCTTTCCCCCATCCCTGGCTAGACTGATTTCATTTTCACCACTGATGGGAGGGGGAGTAGAAGGTCAGGTGCCTCTAGTTTCCCCCCCCAATCTTTATGCAGGCTCTCTCTGAAAATCCCTCCCCTGGAAAGCTTAGGAGAGATTTTATGCAAATTTCCTACTGTATGGGAGATGAGCGGAAAACACACAACTGTTTTATTGTTGCAATCTATCGGAGAGTGGCGGTGGTTACTTCAGCTCTCCAAGATGGTGGCCATTGGTTTCCTTGGTGGAGTTTCTGTTGTGGGGGATAGAACTGTAGAGCTTCCTTCCCTGACTGAAATCCCGAACTCGGCCTGGGGCTCAGTGCGGTGTCAGCCGGCAGGATTCCACAGAATCTGCAGCAACGTTTCTCCCTGGATGCTAGTCGCTTCTCGGTGGTGCCTCGATGTCTGCAGCCATGGGGCGGGCCACAGGGATCAAAAAGCCCGGATCTCTGGTTGCATATTCAGTTCACGTTTGAGACTCAATTACCGGACCTCGTTGGTGGAAATCATTCTTTTAGGTTTCGGTGCACACCCATTTTTCTATAAGATCCTAACAAGATAGTCTTTTGTCATTTTAACTCGTTATTCACCTGCAATGTGGCGAGGTACACTGGGTGTGAAGCACTCTATTTGCGGCCAACTTGCAATGTTGAAATATTATGTTTTGTATGTACCATTTACTGAAGATAGTTTTCAGTACTAGGCAACCAATATGTATTTCAGGTTGATGAATATTTCTGAGAATAATCTTTTGAAAAGTTTATTATAAATCCACATACATGAATATGAATGAATTTGGGGAGTGCACAATAAGGCACATATATTTCATATTTTGAAAAATCTGGAGAATATATATATATATATATATATATATATATATATATATATATATATACACACACAGAGAGACATTACAATGTAGCATTATGTATGCCAACCGAAATTTATCATGAAATACATATCATCCACGGATCCAACAATATTAGTTTTACTGAACATGGATTTATGTATAATGTTGTTCAAATAGGAGGCTCACCCATAGGTTGAATTTTCAGTTTCAACAGCGTTTAGGAGGAGTGATATCTTCTCACAATTTGTATCTGCCAAGTCAGCCACCTCACAAAAATGTACGTGTGATACCAGGTAGGATTCTATATATGAATATAAAAATACATCTGCTGACTAGGCTACAGAGAAAGGGAGAAATAAATTCACATATTTGTTAACTTTAAAAACACACGGAGAACTATTTCAACAAAATTTGACTAGATTTATAACTCCTACCGTATATAATGCAAAAGGCAAGTCCAACAATACCAAACATGCCTCCTCTGAACTGCTTGTATTTCTATTCTGATTGGGTTATTATTCTCCATGATATTACGATTAGTAGTCAGAGTCTAGTAGGGTAGGGGTTAGTGTCAGGGATTCAGTATTTCAAATGGAAAATTGGAAAATGAATCCAATGTGTATGCAAATATGTGCTACACAAAAATGTTCCCACTCTCATCAAGAACTATGGCTTGACATTACTTTTGCCCCAAGTAAGACACAATTAGAGGAGAAGTGTTAGAAAATCTGTGAATACATATCTGGAATGGAATATGCTCAGTAGTTCACAACACTGGAGGTGGTAGAGGAGTTCCCAAAAGTAAGGGACAGGGTAAACACTCCACAAACATGGAGCTCTGCTGGCCTAAAGACTTCTTGAAGAACTGCCTCTGAGGTTGGGCACCTGAAAAATATGTTGTTTTCTGGAGCTTTAGCTTCATTTGTAGTGAGACCATCAAAGCTGGGTCTGCATCTATGTGACCTGGAGGACATGGTTTCTTATTTTCCAGTGAAGATGAGGCAGCAGTGCTGAATTTGCTCTTTGTAGGTAAACTGTGACCACTGGGGTCTAATTGTCTCCCCATGTGGACTGTGAAGCCATTTGGTCATCCTCCAAATTTCATGGTGTTTCTTGCTGCTGCACTAGGAGTTTGCTATTTGATTAAAAAATACAAGGAGTTTTAGTGGATCACAGTGCTGGAGAGAGTTCTGTCACATGTGGTGGGTCAGTTTCTGCAAGAGAATGCACCAAACATACTTCTAGCCCACATATATTGCCCCATTGACGATAGCAACATGATTCTGAACATTGCCCTGAAATCTCTCAATATTACAAGATGCCTTTACATAGAAGGGACTGCTCGCTTCACCATGTCAGTTCCAAGCCATTTGGAAGCCAATGGAAGATCCACAAGGCCCCACCACAGATGTTTTATCACACACCTGACCACCACGGCTCTAGGCCCACTACTCAGCAGGCTTCAACTTATTGGCATCTCTGTTCTACACGATTTTCATAAAACCCAGTCAATCAAAGCACTGTCTGGTATACTCATGACCAGCAACAGGACATCCAAATGTCCTCCATTGCCACCTGGTCATGGGAATTTCAAAAATTTTATGGTATTTTTGTAGCCATTTTTCAATGATGATGTTGGAGGCACTGTGGGTTAAAATTCACTCCAGAACCATTAAATGTAGAGGAAGCACATTTCATTGAAAGCTTTGGAGAATTCTCACAGGCAAGGCTTCTCAAAAAGTGGCCAAATGGTCACATGAAGCCAGGCCCATTGTGGTCTACAATGAGGACCATGTGTGTTTCGACTCTCAACTATGGCTGCCAAGTCTTTCAGAATAAAATCACGTGATATCTTGGCTGTGATTCCCAGTGCTCTATTGAAAGCCACCCTGGGCCTAGATCTCAGTTTTCAAGGGGGACTCTCATGCATGGCCTCCTAAAATCCTAACACAATTCATGGCAATAATTCTCTGAGTTCAGTTCCAGAACTCAGTCTCTAAGGGGAATCACACCAGAGTTCATGTCAAGGTGGACCCAGTCATCTCTTCCAACCACCAAACAAATGGCCACAATTAAAACCAAAACACTCCCACATGGCCCTCATGATCTTTCATATAGACACTCATCATAACCTCTGGCTGGATGTTTCCATGAGGGGCGAAGCCCAAGACAGTCTCCAAAATAATCTCCCTTGCCCCTTAATGGCCTAAAATCAGGGTTGCCTGGACACACTTTCTGTGAACCAGGAGTGATCAAATAGGCCTGCTGTTAATACTTCTCTGCTTCTCTAATTTGAGGCCTACTGACTGTGGGGTTTATTTTTTTATGTGAATTGGAGTCATTAGAAAACCAAGCACTTATCGGCTAGCTTCTGCAGGGTTTGAAGAAATCATTTGATGCAAAGGATCCCTATTCTCACTTGATGGAGGTCAGGAACCTAACAGAAGAAGGGGAGAGACTTCATCCACAATGACTGCTCTTTTGGCCATTTTGGTTTTGGATGCACACATGGGATCATTCTTAAGATACATCAGGTGCTGAGAATCTAAGCCATTGCCTCAAACAGGGCAAAGAGGCGGATTCAGACACATCCCTTTCCAAAGCAATTAAGCAAAGAGGCACAGGTGATGCCCATTCATTTCCATTTGAAACCTGTTTTCTTCAGGTTTCACAAAGGGGTGGACTGAGGCAAAGACCTTCCTGACATTCAGGGCAACAGAACAATAGGTAAGCAAAGCAGGGTTTCTCCACTGAGACTTTATTGGTCACACTGATATTTAAGTTTTCTGAGATGCTCGCCATTCCCTTCAGCTATCCAGTACATGGCCATGTAACAGGGCTTGGAAGTGGTACATATCTTGGACACAAAACCATGAGCCTATTCTGTAGAGTGGCCAGAATTCAGGAAGAACGCAGGAACTTTGGAAAATAGCACGTGTTGCCCATCGATAAGGCAAGCCAAAATCCATTCATCAATTTGGCAGAATAAATGATGGGAAGCATTCTACTAGACAGGACACATCAATTGATGCATTCTCTTTTCTAATGTCTATAACCATGGACACAGTGGGATACACAGACATAGAAACACTCGCCTTGTCAAATGACTTACTAGAAATAGTTCACTCAAAACCAAACAAACCGCCTTTTCTATCTATTCTCAGAACATGAGACAAATCCACAAACACACAGCGACACCCACAGAGGCACCTCCTTCCCCAAAGTAGGTCGGTGACTATCCAGAGTGTCCTCTGACTGGTGGGCCATAGTATGTTCCCCAGAAATGGCCTGTCCTGTCTCAGATCTGGTCTCCTTAACCAACTCTGTGAAGATGTCAGGAGCCAGTGGTGAACCACTATCTGCTTTCCTCAGGAAAGGCCCCTCTTCAGAGCTTTTCTGGAATTGGGCCATTCTCATATCAGTAGGTACCAAGAAAGACTGACTCTGTCCTTGGTATATACAAACAAGTGAGACCACTGTGACTGGGAATGGGACAGGCTCTGGGTGCCTGTCTTCCTGGATAACAAGTTCTTAGAGTTCCATCACCAAGGAAGTGAGGTGAGGTCACTTCCTTCAGGAACTGAATGAGGTCACTGCCTTAGCAACCACTTTGTCCTAACAGTTGCTTCCAAGGGTCCCATGAGATGGAGGCTGCCCCTACGTACTGTGACACTTTCACAAGTTAGAATGTATATCAACCATAGGCACCCAAGACCAGCTCTCCAAACAGGACTGTTTGGGTCCATATTCTAATGGGTGGCACTAGAGAAGATTATGCTTAGTGAAGCTGGCCAATCCCTAAAAAACAAATACCAAATGTCTTCTTTGATATAATGAGAGCAACTAAGAATAGAGCAGGGAGGAAGAGCAGGAAGAAAAGATTAACATTAAACAGAGACATGAGGTGGGAGGGAAAGAGAGAGAAAAGGGGAATTGCATGGAAATGGAGGGAGACCCTCATTGTTATACTAAATTACATATTAGAGGTTGTGAATGGAATGGGAAAATAACAAGGTGAGAAATGAATTACAGTAGATGGGGTAGACAGAGAAGATGGGAGGGGAGGGGAGGGGGGATAGTAGAGGATAGGAACGGTAGCAGAATACAACAATTACTAGTATGGCATTATGTAAAAATGTGGATGTGTAACCGATGTGATTCTTCAATCTGTATCTGGGGTAAAAATGGGAGTTCATAAATCACTTGAAGCTAATGTATGCTAATGTATGAATATGTTATGTCAAAAGATTTGTAAGGTTTTGAACAACCAATAATAAAAAAAAGAACAGAGAGGCTGATTCAGTAACAACCTTTCATACTGACCAGGTTGTTTGCCATGGAAGTTGACTTTTGCTCTCTCAGGTCCTTCAGTGGTGCCTATATCTTCTCCAGGGATCACTTCTGAATGAAACTTTGAGTTTTTCAACAGGTGGAAGATTCCCTACATTCCTCTATTTTAGGACCAACACTGTCCCTGCTCTTCTGTAAAGTTAGATTGAGGGAACAGTGTATGGTTTCGCTTAATAACAGGTTTGATTTGGGTTAGGAATCATTCTGCTTGATGAATAATGGTATTGGGAACCTGTGATATTTATAAGAATATATAGGTGAAATATAAGTATGAAAACAGAAATCTAGGTAAGATTGGAATCCCAGAAGGGCATTGCACTCTTGATTGGGATACTTAGCTTTGATACATGTTCTGCAAAGATGTTTCAGATAAATCAATAATCAATGGCATAGGACCTTGTACCTTCGATGATTGAATGTAGAAGTGAGTATCCACTCAAACTGTGATAGTCGGTAGGATTAGGAAGATATTCTGTAGGTTTCAGAAGAAGAGTGAGTACAGGAATTGGACCAAAAGTTCTTTAGCAATAGGGTATCACATAGACAGTGAACGTAAATGTCAGCACATGTGAAGTGTTAGTCAAAATGGTGAACTGGTGAAAATATTTAGGAAAGCAGACATCAATAGAGACATTAGGAAATCAGGGAGAGTATAAAGTGAGTGATAGGATTAGACATTTGAACAGAGTTGAGGTTGAATATATAGTCTTAGGAAGAAACAAATATGTTGTCATAAATAGGACTGACATTTGAGAGCATTAGGCAACCTGGACATGAATGTTTTTAGTAATCCATGCTCACTTTCCATTTAGGCTTTGGTACAATCATAAGTGTGACCTCTGCTTATTGTGTCCAGAATATTACTGTGATAAATGCATACGTACATCAGGTGACATGAGTATTTCTTCCACCATTTCTGGGAGCAACATTATGAAGACGAATAAATTAGTATTGGGGTTACAAATAGATGTACCCTTTGTCTATGAATGTAGAGATAATTCATGAATAGACCATACTGTGAATAAATAATATAATTGGTTCCAACTTTAAATAATAGATTGAATTGATATCTGAATATATACAGAAAATCTTATATTGATATACAATTATTCATTCTAACCAGTAATACATCTAATGGTAATATTAGGGTTATGTTTTATCATGAAGAGTGTGTGAGTTTTGCTTCAAAATGATTATGGAAATTGAAAATAATGTGTCATGAAAAGACCAGTTAAGAAACCTGGAGGAATACATGTGTTCTGAATCAGTAAATGATTGAAAGTGAATCAAATGCCTATAAATTTTTGAACTTATGGATGAAATATATGTCCTATGATGTTCGTAAACTGTAGAAATTGTATTGTACCAGTGTTGAATAAAAGAAACTTCAAAATAAACATCATGTCCCATAGGAATCTACTTGCATTGATGTTAAACAGGGTCAGTTAATGTAGAAATATTAGGATTGTATGCACCATTCACTGAAGTTAGTTTTCAGTAATAGGAAACAAATATGTATTTCAGGTGGATGAATATTTCTGAGAATAATCTTGTGAAATGTTGATTATAAATCCACATACATGAACATGAAAGAATTCAGGTAGTGTATTTAAGACACATATATTTTATATTTGGAAAAATTTGAAGATTGTATATATATATATATATATATATATATATATATATATTAAAAAAACAAAAACAGACAATACGATGTAGCAATATATATGCCAATCGAAATTCTTCATGAAATGTACATCAGCCACAGATGCAAAAATATTTATTTTACTAAACATGGATTTATGTATGGCTTGTTGTTCAACTAGGAGGCTCACCCATAGGTTGAATTTTCTACTAGGAGGCTCACCCATAGGTTGAATTTTCAGTTCCAACAGAGTTTAGGAGGAGTGATCTCTTCTCACAATTTGTATTTGCCAAGTCAGACACCTCAGAAGAATATACGTGTGATACCAGGTAGGATTCTATATGTGCATATAAAAATACATGTGCTGAATTGGCTACAGAGAATGGGAGACAGGTATTCACTTATTTGTTAACTTTAAAAACATGTGGAGAACTATTTCAATTATAAATTAGCTAGATTTATAACACCTACCCTATATCATTCAAAAGGCAAGTCCAACTATACACCATGCCTCATCTGTACTGCTTGCATTTCCATTCTGTTGGATTATTTTTCTCCATCATATTAGTATTAGTAGTCAGAGTCTAGTAGGTTATGGTTTAGTGTCAGGTGTCCGGGCCGGCTGGACACTTCAACGTGGGCGTTGAACCTTGTTGGGGAGGAATGAAGGGAAAAGAGTCATGAGAGATGATAGCAAGACAACAGTTCTGATCATGCTGAAAACTTTTATAGTTCTCACAGTGTATTTATATGCTGCGGATGAGAAAGCTCTCTTATCGGCAGTTGCTGGATGTCTTCACAGGGTGAGATAACCTCAGGATATTTCAGGAAGACGGATAGCTGCAGGATGTCTCAGGGTGATAGATGGCTGCGGGATGTCTCCCAGGCAAGATATCTCGCAGGGGGCTATTTCTTGTAAGTGTCAGGCTATTCTTTGAAGGAGAACTTCCTTCTAGGCCCTGACATCTCCTCCCTTTCTTATATAAAATATTTGACCATACCTTACAGGCCAATGTTTTAGGGGTTATAGAGGCTCTGTTTCTCTAGCAGGCCTTAGAATATCTCCTGATCTGATCGAGCATGTTTACTAGATTTCGTGGTGGCCTTGGCATGTTTTTTGAGGAGACGGCTTTGAGGGGGAAGCATGCCAACTGCCATGCACCAGAGCGTGTCACTCAGAAGACTTGGATTTTGGGAACCATGGATCCATCCTCCTGCAGTCCTTCCTGCACCCTCCGTTATTATGTCCTAACGTCCTCACTCCATGGGTGCGTCCTCCCCCAAGTGGAGCGGCCCATGGAGGACGAACCCTTATGGCAAGTGCAGAAGATCGTTGGTCAGAGCTGTTACTTAGAGTTTTATGTAAGAAAGCGAGATCTGTGGGCATGTAAACTTAAGAAATAAGCTTGTGAGGAGGGTAGAACATCCTTTTAAATGTTGGCAGCACGGTCTTCCATATCCAGGCAATGATAGTGGACCTGTATGGGCTTAGAGGCCAAAATATTAATCTGTTCTTTAATAAATTGTACCAGCCTGTTTATAATGCAGGGTTTTAGGGACACCATTAAAAGTAAACCCAACAAAGGGCCTAATAGGGGAAGAAGGTAGGGTAAAAATCCATTAAGCCCAGTCCAGAGGGGATTTTCAAATATTTCCCTTCATCTCTTTTCTAGATCTTCTTGAAGTTGCTTAATTTTAGTGCATACTATGCCAGAATTATTGGCATAAATGCAGCATCGTTCCCCTAAGGCCAAGCAAATACCTCCCTGGTTAGCTGTCAGCAAATTTAAGCCTCGTCTTTTTTGAAGGAACACTTCTGCCAGGGAGTCTATTTGGTCCTGCAAATCTTTAATGGTTCCTGATAGAGTTTTTATCAGTTGTTCCTGATAGAGTTTATAATTTGTTGAGAGAGGCGATGGTAAGAGTGAATAGACGTGCCTAAGCCAGTGTACCTGTGCCCACAGGAACTGTTATTCCAAGGCTGGCAGATTGCTGGCTGCATCTGAAAAAGAGGAAATTTTGTCCTCATGAGGAGTGCCTCTGTCCCTGTTTTGAGGTAAGTCATTAACCTGTTTAACCAGGAGTTCTGGTAACCATCTTGGGGCTGTTTGATCTTGGTCCAAAACACAAGCTGAGCCTCCTCCCCAGATGAGGACAGGATCTGGGCCTTTCCATTTATTTGTAAGTGGATTGTGTCACATAACAGGTGGGTGAACAGAATTGGACGAGGGATGGCAGTGTCTGTCTGCTGCCGAATCGCCTTCATTGTCTAGGGTAAGAAAAATAAGGGCAAATAATGCATTGTTAAGGCGATGCCTGGGTGTGGTAAATACAAGGGAGGAAGCCTTAAAGAGGGATAGCCAAGTTTTTAAGTTAAGGTGGGCAAGTTCCACAATGCCTTGGCCCTGAGGGTTGTATGGAATTCTAGTAGTATGACAAATTTGCAAGGTAGCACAAAACTGTTTAAACTTGGCAATGGTAAATGTAGGATAAATATCTGTTTTAATATGTATTGGTTTACCCATAACAGAAAAGGCTGAAACAAGATGAGAAAGAACATCTTTGGTAGCCTCTCCAGAATGTGGTGATGCAAAAATAAAGCCGCTGAAGGTATCTACAGAAACGTGTATATATTTGGTTGTTACAAATTCAAGAAAATGAGTAACATCCATTTGCCAAAACTGATCGGGCAGTAATCCTCGGGGGTTAACTCCCAAGTGTTGAATGGGGAGGGAGACAGCACAACCAGGGCATGCTTTTACTATTTCTCGTGCCTGTTGCTGGTAATTTTACAAAGTAATCAAAGGCTCTGGAAATTTAAATGGTGTATATTGTGTAACTCCATGGCCTTTTGAATGGAGCCAACAAAAATTGGAAAGATGGAACGAGTTGCTGCATCAGCTTGGGCATTACCTTGAATTAGAGGGCTGGGAAGATCATAGTGTGCCCTGATGTGTCCTAAGAAAAATGGGTGTTGTCTGGCCTGAATTAGCTGCTGAAGCTGGTGAAACAGAAAGGCCGAATTGTTAGAAGCCTTAATGGGGGGTGAAATCACCAGCAGGTGCACAGAATGAGCAATGTAGGCACTGTCTTTATTAATATTAACAGGATTATAAAACATGTTATAAAAACTTGTGTTATGTCAAAGAATTCCACAAACTGTGGTGACTGATAGACAGTATCAAAGGTGGTAGGCTTGTTATTGACAACAAAGACCGCTCGGCCATTACAGGAACCGTCTGTAAAGACAGTAAGGGATTGAGGAATGGAAGCCTTTTGAGTAATTTCAGGAAAAGTAAATGGATGTAACTGGACAAAATGTAAAAGGGGGTCTTTGGGGAGGTAGTGATCAATTGTTCCCAAAAGCCTGATAGGGCAATACCACATTCATCCCTTGTCTCTAGTAAAAATTGGGTTTGGTCCTTAGTATATGGAATAAAAATATTATCAGGGTGTTTGCCAAAATGTTGTAGAGAAATCAAATGACCTTTAAAAATAATAGAAGCTACCTGAGCAAGATAAACAGTAATAACCTTCGAGGATGTGGTGGGTAAATGGACCCAAAACAAGGGGCAGTCTTTATTTTTAAAATGTGGATCTCGCTGCCAAAATATTTCTGTGGGTGTATGAGGAGTGTGTAAAATAACCAGAACCAGAGGAAGGTTATAAGAAATTTGTGTAACAAATTGTTGGGCAATGGCTTCTGTTACTTGGTTTAATGCCTGTCATGCCTTGGGAGTAAGATTTTGAGGGGAGGAGGGGTGGAAATTACCTCTCAAAATATCATTAAGGGTCAAAAGTACACAAGTGCATAATTTTAAATATGTTATTAGACATGGAATATCCCTCAGTAATTTCTGAAAATCTTTAAGGGTGTGAAGATGGTCCACACGTCCTTGTATTTTAGAAATTTGGATCTGATTTTCTAGAATTTTAAGGCCCAAACGCTTATAAGAGTCCTGTGTTTGAACCTTATTAGGAGCTATCTGTAGTCCCAAGGTAGTGAGGATTTTGTAAAAGTCCAAGTAACAATTATTAAGGTCATGGGTATTAGGTGCAGCAATTAACAAATCATCCATATAATGTAAAATATAAATTTGTGGCCCTCACTCTCTCACAGGGTCTACTGCTTGAGCAACCTATTTTTGGCAAAGAGTAGGGCTGTTGGCCATACCTTGGGGAAGAACCTTCCATTGAAGTCTCTGCATAGGGCCCTGAATATTAATGCAAGAAAGACTAAAGGCAAAATAGGGTCTATCCTCAGGATGTAAAGGAATGATAAAAAAGCAAACTTTTAAGTCCATAACCATTTTACAATAGTTTTTGTGAATAGCCACTGGTGTGGGAATGTCTGGCTGTAGTATAACTTTATTAATGGCACACAAATCTTGTAAATGGCACCACTTGCCTGATTTTTTCTTGATAACAAAAATACGAGTGTACGATGGTGAGGTTGAGGGCTCTACATGGCGGGCTGCCACCTGTTCCTTCACTAACATGGAGGCAGCCTCCAAATTTTCATGGGTAAGGGGCCACTGATCCACCCACACAAGAGTCTGAGTCTCCCAAATAATTTTATCTGCATGGGGTACAGGAGGGTCAGGGACCGACACTAAAAATCCAAATATCCAAGTCCATATGTATTTTTTTTATGGGTTGTATAAGCCCCACCAGTCCTTGTCTCAGCCTTTCAAGGCCTGTACCAGGGACAAAATTCATACGGAGCATTTGATGAGTCACCATGGAATTGGGACTGGCAAGAATAACTTCCATTTGACTCAAAATATCTCGGGCCCATAGGTAAACAGGGAGGTCAGGAACAACGAAAGAAGTGACAGTTCCCTTATTACCCTCTTTATCAGTCCAGCTAAGAGCAGTAGAGCTGACCAGAGGATTTTTTGACTTTCCTATCCCTTTAAGGTCAGTCAAGGATGGGGTGAGGGGCCAACCTGATCGCCAGTATTTTTGAGAAATAATTGTCGCATCAACTCCAGTAACTAAAATTGCTTGGAATTCCTTTCCTTCAATAAGTAAGGTAAGGGTGTGTTTATTATGAGAAATGGGATGAACCCAATATACCTCAGAGGAGCCCAAGGAGGCAGTCCCCCACAGTAGGTTTGGGTGGTGGAAGTGCCCCTTAATCTAAGGGAAGGAGTATTAATTGTGCAAGACTTTTTCCTCCTGGGATGGCCGCAACTCTATTAATAACTGTGGCCAGTATTTTTATTTCTCCAGTGAAATCATTATCATTAATGCCAGGGAAGACCTGAACACATTCTAAGGTAGTAGAGGCTCTTCCAAGAAGAAGGGCACACGTATGAGATGGAGGGGGACCCATAATTCCAGTTGGTATTATCTGGGGCCCTTGGATTGAGTCTAATGTTGTATCAGTGGTGGTACAGAGGTCCAATCCTGCACTGCCTGGAGTGGGTAGTTGGAGGGAGCCAATTGTGGAGAAGGATTTTGAGGTAGGTTGGGAGTTTGGAAGGGAACAAACCTTATTGCCCCAGGGAGTTTCCTGAGAAGCAGGAAGAAATAGGCTGTCCGAGGGCATTTGTCATTGATCTACACTCACTGGCCCAGTGATGAACTTTACCATATCAAGGACAAAGTGTAGCTGGGGGCGGTTTAGCTCCAGTTTGAGGAGACGCTATTCTTACTCTTTGTTTGCCTGTCGGACACTTGCGTGCAAAATGGCCTGGTTGTTTACAAGTAAAGCAAATACGTGAGCCAGGATTGTAAAAGGCCTTGGTAAAGGGAGCACTAAAGTGAGACCCATGGCATGGGCTGCACCCACCCCTGCACAGACTCTAATAAAGTCAGAAAGTTTCCCTTTATCCTTATGATGTCGAAGAACATCCTGACATGCTGGGTTGGCGTTTTCAAAGGCAAGATGTTTTACAAAGGTGCTTTCGCTTTCGCTTGGTCCAAGCAAGCATTCCGCAGCTAGGTTAAGCCGGGGAACAAAGTCACTATAAGGCTCGTCGGGCCCTTGTCGAATTCTGGCCAGGGAAGTGATAGCCGAGGCCCTTTCAGGGAGGCGTCTCCAAGTATGTAAGCCAGCCATCTAAATCTGCGCAAAAAGTCCAGCAGGGAAACGTGCCTGTTTAGTTTTAGTGTCAAAAGTTGCATTGCCCACTAGCTTAACATAAGTCCAGGATTTAGAGGAGGCCTTTGTTAAATTTTTTTTGAGCAGTTTCTGACAGGGCTCTTTGAAATCTGCATTCCATAGTAGGAAGTCTCTGGCACTGAGGGCAGCTCGGTCTAAAAATTTCCAATCATTGGGAGTAAGAAATTGTGTGTTGTGGCTTTCTAATAAAGCCAACGTGTAGGGCACAGTGGGGCCATAGTGAGCACAAGCCTTTTTAAGTTTTTCAAGAAAATGGAGGCTAAATTTTTTGTAGACACTCTGTGTTCCTTCCTGCCAAGGGGTGAACTTCTCATCCTCTAAGTCCTGATCTCCTTGATCCATTTCCTCCGCTTCCTCCTCTTGATCCTCTTGTAAGTCTTTGACCTCAGCCTGAGCAGGCTTATCTATCTGACTGTTGGTGACTGGGAAGGCGAGCACAGGCCGATGGAGCGGCTTCGCCTTTGTATTAGACCACTGTGGGTCAGCTTGTGTTGACTCCATTCCTAAGGCTAATGGAGAGAGCTCAGAGTCAAGGGATCTTTATTCTTTTAAAAATTGGATCTGTTCCCATCCATGTTGGAGAGACTCTCTCAAGGGAGCCGGATTAGGCAAGGGAAGTGGGGAAAAAATATCTGGGGGGACATTTGGCCCCTGAAGGGCCAGAGCACAAAAGGCAGGAGGGATATAGGAGGGAGGGGAATGTGTAAGTCCTATAGGCTGTGGCAGGGTCATGAGAGGTGGCGGGTCTTCTGAATGGTAGCGAGCTGCTTCCTTCTCCAAGGTAGCCTCCTCCCCAGGGGTCAATGTTTCTCTGGGATTTAAAACTGCATAAAGGCTGTTGGAAACCATTGGAGCCTTATTCATTAGGGTGGGATTTTGAGGAAGATCAGGAAGGTTCCCAGGGTCCTGGGGAGACTAAGAAGGGTCTATGTCTATACCAACTGATGGGCATGCCGAGAAGGGATGAGAGGTCTTTTGCATAGTCACTTCCCCAATCCTGACAAGTATTAAGGTACCATTGTCAAAGGGTGAACTTTTAAGAATTTCACTAATTTATTTCCAGAAAGAAAAGGTAGGAACAGACACTTTTTCTGGGCCAAAGGATTCATAATAATCTTTTAAAATGTCTCCTACTCTAAGCCATCTTTTACCATCAATGGTCCCTTCAAGGGGAAACCATGGAAACAATTTTTCAATGTATGAAAAGAAAAATTTTAAGTCATTTTTCTTAACACGTGCCCCCATGTATTTAAGGATTCCTTTTGGCCTGACAAAAACAAATCATGTGACGAAATTGCTTTTCCCATGGTGGGTCACTCACTGTGCGTCATCCCCACTCTCCTCCTGGATCTGTCTCTCAGTGGTGTCTGCTGAGGCAATCGTGAGCTCCACTTGTCCAAATCTTCCAGGAGGACGTGGTTCCCCCTCAGTCAAAGGCTCGAGCCCCAGTCGTTGGGCGCCAGTTGTCCCAGCCTGCAGGACACATCAACGTGGGTAGCGAACCTAGATGGAGAGGAATGAAGGGACAAGAGACATGAGAGATGACAGCAAGACAAAAGTTCTGATCAAGATGCAAACTTTTATTGTTCACACAGGGGAATTTATATGCTGGAGATTTGAAAACTCTCTTATCGGCAGTTCCTGGATGTCTTCACAAGGTGAGATAACCTCAGAATATTTCAGGAAGACAGATGGCCACAGGATTTCTCAGGAACACAGATGACTACAGGATGTCTCCCAGACAGGATGTCTTCCTGGGGGCTGTTTCTTGTAAGTGTCAGGCTATTCTTTGAAAAAGAATTCCTTCTACCCCTTACAGTCAGGGATTCAGTATTTCAAATGAAAAATTGGAGAAAGAATCCAATGTGTATGCAAATATGTGCTACCCAAAAATCTTCACACTCTCATTCAGAACAATGCCTTGACATTACCTTCACCCCAATTAAGACACAATTAGAGGAGAAGAGTTAGAAAATCTGTGAATACACATCAAGAATGGAAAATGCTCAGGAGTTCACAACTTTGGAGGTGGTAGAGGAGTTTCCAAATGTAAGGGAGAGGGTAAAACTCCACAAACATGGAGCTCTGCTGGACTAAAGACTTCTTGAGAAACTGCCTCTGAGGTTGGGCACTTAAAATATATGTTGTTGTCAGGAGCTTTAGCTCCCTTTGTAGTGAGACCATTAAGCTGGGTCTGCATGTATGTTACCTGGAGGACATGGTTTCTTATTTTCCAAAGGACATGAGGCAGCAGTGCTGAATTCTCTTTTTGTAGGTAAACTGTTGTCACTGGGGGCTAAGTGTCTTCCAGTTTGGAAGCCATTTGCTCATCCTCCAATTTTGTTGTGTTTCTTGCAGCTGCACTGGAAGTTTGGTATTTGCTTCATGAAATACGAAGAGTTCAACTGGGACACAGTACTGAAAAGAGTTCTGTCACATGTGGTGGGTAAGGGTCTGCAGGAGAATGCACCAATCAGGCTTCTATCCCACATAGCTTGCCCCCTTCACTTTAGCAATCTGATTCTAAACATTGCACTGAAACCTCTCCATATAACAACATGCCTTTACATACAAGGGTCTGGGGGCTGCACCATGTCAGTCACAAACCATTTGAAAGCCAATGGCAGATCCACATCACCCAACCACAGATGTTTTAACACACACCTTCACACCACTTTTCTAGGCCAACTACTCAGCATACTCCAAATTACTGCCATCTCTGTTCTACACCATTTTCATGAAACCCAGTCAATCAGGCACTGTCTGGTACACTCGTGATCATCAATAGGACATCCAAAGATTCTACAGTGCGAAGTGGTCATGGGAATTTCAAAAATTTCATGTTTTTTATCAGGCATTTGTCAAGGATGAAGTTGGAGGCACTGTGGGTTTCAATTCATTCAGGAACCATTAAATGGAGAGGAAGCTCATTTCAATAAAAGCTCTGGAGAATTCTAACAGGCAAGGCTTCCCAAAGACAGGCAAAAAGGTCACATTAAGCCAGGCGTTTGAGGTCTACAATGTGTGGTCCATTTGTGTTTTGACTTGCAACTATGGCTGCCAATTCTTTAAGAATAAAATCATGTGATATTCTTCCTGAGATTCCCAGTGCTCTGTGGAAAGCCACCCTGGGCCTAGATCTCAGTTTCCAAGGGCAACTCTCATGCGTGGCATCCTAAAATCCCAAAACAATACATGGCAATACTTCTTTGAGGTCCATTCCATTACTCAGTCTCTAAGGGGAATCACACCAGTGTTCAAGACCAGGTGGACCCATCATCTTTTTTAACAGCCACAAAAATGACCACAATTAAAAGCAAAACACTTCCACATGGCCCTCATCTTCTTTCATATAGACACTCATCATAACCTCAGGCTGTAGTTTTTCATGAGGGGCACAGCCAAAGACAGTATCCAAAATAAGGTCCCTTGCCCCTATTTGCCTAAAGTCAGTGTGGCTGGGACACCCTTCCTGTGAACCAGGAGTGATCAAAGAGGCCTGCCCTTAATACTGCTCTGATTCTCCATTTTGAGGCCTAATGACTGTGGGGTTTAGATTCTTTATGTTAATTGGAGTAATGAGAAACCTATGAACGTATGGTCTAGTCTCTGCAGGGCTTTGAAGAACTCATTGGACCCAAAGGATCCCTATTCTCATAGATGGACGTCAGGAACCTTACAGAGGAAGGTGAGAGACTTCATCCACAATGACTGCTCTTTTGGCTTTTGTGGTTTTGGATGCAAACGTGGGATGTTTCTTTAGATCCATTAGGTGCTGAGAATCTAAGCCGTAGCCTCACACAGGGCCAAGAGGCTGATTCAGACACATCCCTTTCCAAAGCAATTTAGCAAGGAGCCACAGATGATGCCCATTCATTTCCATTTGAAAACTCTTTTCTTCAGGCTTCCCAAAGGGGTGGCCTGAGGCAAAAAAACTTCCTGACATTCAGAGCAACAGAACAATAGGTAATTAAAAGTACCAAAGCAGGGTTTCTTCACTGAGACTTGTCAGAAGCCAGTGGTGAGCCACTATCTCTTTTCTCATACAAGCCCCCTCTTCAGAGCTTTCCTGGCATATGGCCATTCTCACATCTGTAGGTAGCAAGATAGACTGACTCTGTCCTTGGTAATTCAAAACTAGTGACACCACTGGGAGTGGGACTGGGACAGGCTCTGTGTGCTTGGCTTCCTGGATGTCAATTTCCATCACCGAGGAAGTGAGGTGAGGTTACTTCCTTCAGGATCTGAATGAAGTCACTGCCTTGGCAACCACTTTGTCCTAACAGTTGCTTCCAAGGGTCCCATGAGATGGAGGCTTCCCCTTCTTAATGTGACAATTTCACAAGTTAAAATGGTATATCAACCATAGGCACCTGGGAACAGCTCTCCATACAGGCCTGATTTGGTCCATCTTCTCTACATTAAGAAGAGAGAGGCTGATTAAGACACAACCCTTCATCCTGACCAGGTTGTTTGCCATGGAAGATGACTTGTGCTCTCTCAGGTTCTTCATAACTGCCTACATATTCTCCAGGGATCCTTTCAGCATGGATCTTTGAAGTTCTCAGCAGGTAGAGGATCCCTACATTCCAGTATTATAAGACCACCTCTGTCCCTGCTCTTCTGTAAAGTAAGATTGAGGGAACAATGTATGTTTAGGGTTAATAACAGGTTCAATTTGGGTTAGGAATCATTTTGTGGATGAATAATGGTATTGGCAACCTGCGAAATTTATAAGAATATAGAGGTGAACAGTGTGTATGAAAACAGAAATCCAAGTAAGATTGGAAGCCCAGAAGGGCATTGGGCCCTTGATTGTGGTACTTAGCATTGAATTACATTCTGCACAGATGTCTCAGATAAATCAATATACAATGGCATGGGACCTTGTACCTTGGATGATTGAATGTAGAAGGGAACATCCAGTCAAAAAGGGATAGTCAGTAGGAATAGGAAGATAGTAGGTAGGTATAGAAAAAAGGGTGAGTGTATGATTTGGAACAAAATTTCTTTAGCAATAGGGTTTCGGTTAGAAAATGAATTTAAATGTCAGCACATGTGAAGAGTCTGTCACAATGATGAAGTGGAAAAAATATGTAGGTAAGCAGATATCAATAGGGACATTATGAAATCAGGCAAAATAAAAAGTGAGAGATTGGCTTAGACATTTTCAAAGGGTTGAGTTTGAATATGCAATCTTAGGAAGAAACAAATATGTAGTCATCAATAGGATTGACATTTGAGAGCATAAGTAATCTTGGACATGGATGATTTTAGTAATCCATGTTAATTTTCCATTTTGGCTTTGGTACAATCATAAATGTGAACTTTGAATTTAGTGTCCAGTATATTTCTGTGAATAAATGTATATGAAGATCAGGTGACATGAGTATTTCTTCCACCATTTCTGGGAGCAATATTGACTGACTACTTCTGATTGATAGGTACAGATTCTTTATGTGAATTGGAATCATGAGAAACCCAAGTACCTCTTTAGGCATTGAAGAACTCATATGACCCAAAAAATCCCTATTCTCAATTGATGGAGGTCAGGAATCTAATAGAGGAAGGGAAGATACTTCATCCAAAATGAATGAACTTTTTGCCATTTTGGTTTTGGATGCACACATGGGATCTTTCTTTAGATCCATCAGGTGCTGAGAATCTAAGTCACAGCCTCACACAGGGCCAAGAGGCTGATTCAGACACATCCCTTTCCAAAGAAATTAAGCAAAGAGCCATAGGTGATGCCCATTCATTTCCATTTGAAAACTGTTTTCTTCAGGCTTTACAAAGGGTTAGCCTGAGGTAAAGAACTTCCTGACATTCAGGGCAACAGAAAAATAGGTAAGCAAAAGGCCCAAAGCAGGGTTTCTCCACTGAGACTTTCCTGGTCACACTGTCCCTGCTCTTCTGTAAAGTTAGATTGAGGAAACAGTGTATGGTTAGGGTTAATAACACGTTCGATTTGGGTTAGGAATCATTCTGCAGGATGAATATTCGTTCTGGGAATCTGCAATATTTACAAGAATATATAGGTAAAATAAAAGTATGAAAACAGAAATCTAGGCAGGATTTGAAGCTCAGATGGGCATTGGGCCATTGAGTGGGTTACTTATCTTTGAATTATGTTCTGCACAGATGTCTCAGATAAATCGATATACAATGATATAGGACCTTGTACCTTGGATGATTGAAAGTTGAAGAGAACATCCAGTCACAAAGGGAAAGTCCGTAGGTTTAGGACGATATTCTCTAGGTTTAGAAAAAACAATGAGTATAGGATTTGGACCAAAAGATTTTTAGCAATTGGTTTTCAATAAGAGAGTGAATGTAAATATCAGCACATGTGAAGAGTGAGACACAATGATGAAATGGGGAAAATATGTAGGAAAGCAGATATCAATAGAGACATTAAGAAATCAGGCAACGTATAAAGTGAGGGATAGGATTAGACATTTTTAACAGGGTTGTGTTTGAATATATAATCTTAGAAAGAAACAAATACATAGGATTTATCAATAGGATTTACATTTTACAGCATTAAGAAACCGGGACATGGATATTTTTAGTAATCCATGCTCACTTTTCTTTTAGGCTTTGCTACAATCATAAGAGTGACTTTTGCTTTCTGTGCCCAGAATATTACTGTGTTAAAATTTATATGTAGATCAGGTGACATGAGCATTTCTTCCACCATTACTGGGGGCAATATTTTGAAGACGTATAAATATTGGGGGAAAAAAGTGGAGTACCCTGTGTCAATGGATATAGAAATAATGTATGAATAGACCATACTGTGAATAAATAATATAACTGGTTCCAACTTTAAATAGTGGATTGATTTGATATCTTAAAATATACTGGAAATCTTTTTTTTTTTTTTTTTTTTTTTTTTTTTTTTTTTTTTTTTTTTACGTTGTTACTGTTAAGTTTTCAGTTTTTTTTTTTTATATATTTTTTTATTGTTGGTTGTTCAAAACATTACATAGTTCTTGATATATCATATTTCACACTTTGATTCAAGTGGGTTATGAACTCCCATTTTTACTCCGTTTACAAATTGCAGAATCACATCAGTTACACTTCCATTGATTTATATATTGCCATACTAGGGTCTGTTGTATTCTGCTGCCTTTCCTATCCGTTACTACCCCCCTCCCCTCCCCTCCCCTCCCCTCTTCTCTCTCTACCCACTCTACTGCAGTTCATATCTCCCCCTTGTATTATTTTTCCCTTTCCCCTCGTTACCTCTTGTATGTAATTTTGTATAACCCTGAGGGTCTCCTTCCATTTCCATGCAATTTCCCTTCTCCCTCCCTTTCCCTCCCACCTCTCGTCCCTGTTTAATGTTAATCTTCTTCTCATGCTCTTCGTCCCTACTCTGTTCTTAGTTACTCTCCTTATTTCAAAGAAGACATTTGGCATTTGTTTTTTAGGGATTGGCTGGCTTCACTCAGCATAATCTGCTCTAATGCCATCCATTTCCCTCCAAATTCTATGATTTTGTCATTTCTTAATGCAGAGTAATATTCCATTGTGTATAAATGCCACATTTTTTTTATCCATTCGTCTATTGAAGGGCATCTAGGTTGGTTCCACAGTCTTGCTATTGTGAATTGTGCTGCTATGAACATCGATGTAGCAGTGTCCCTGTAGCATGCTCTATTTAGGTCTTTAGGGAATAGACCGAGAAGGGGAATAGCTGGGTCAAATGGTGGTTCCATTCCCAACTTTCCAAGAAATCTCCATACTGCTTTCCAGATTGGCTGCACCAATTTGCAGTCCCACCAACAATGAACAAGTGTACCCTTTTCCCCACATCCTCGCCAGCACTTGTTGTTGTTTGACTTCCTAATGGCTGCCAATCTTACTGGAGTGAGATGGTATCTTAGGGTGGTTTTGATTTGCATTTCTCTGACTGCTAGGGATGGTGAGCATTTTTTCATGTACTTGTTGATTGATTGTATGTCCTCCTCTGAGAAGTGTCTGTTCATGTCTTTGGCCCATTTGTTGATTGGGTTATTTGTTATCTTGTTGTCTAATTTTTTGAGTTCTTTGTATACTCTGGATATTAGGGCTCTATCTGAAGTGTGAGGAGTAAAGATTTGTTCCCAGGATGTAGGCTCAATATTTACCTCTCTTGTTGTTTCTTTTGCTGAGAAAAAACTTTTTAGTTTGAGTAAGTCCCATTTGTTGATTCTAGTTATTAACTGTTGTGCTATGGGTGTCCTATTGAGGAATTTGGAGCCCGACCCCACAGTATGTAGATCGTAGCCGACTTTTTCTTCTATCAGACGCCGTGTCTCTGATTTGATATCAAGCTCCTTGATCCATTTTGAGTTAACTTTAGTGCATGGCGAGAGAAAGGGATTCAGTTTCATTTTGTTGCATATGGATTTCCAGGTTTCCCAGCATATTCATTGATATTCATACATTCATTACAACCAGTTATACATCTAACGGTAATATTAGGGTTATGGTTCATCATGAAGAGTGTGTGAGTTTTGCTTCAAATATGATTATGAAAATCAAAAATAATGTGTTTGGAAAGAAGTCTCATGACAAGACCAGTCAAGAACCCTGGAGGAATATATGTGTTCTGAAGCAGGAGATGATTGAAATTGAAACAAATGCCTATAAATTTGTGAACTTGTGGATGAAATATATATCATATGATGTGCATAAACTGAAGAAATAGTAATGTACCACTGTTTAATAAAAATGAACTGCAAAATACACATCATGTCCCATAGGAAAATGCTTGCATTGATGTTGAACTAGGTTTTACTGTAGAAATATTAGGATTTGTGTGCACCATTCACTGAAGTTAGTCTTCAGTACTAGGAAACAAATCTGTATTTAAGGTGGATGAATATTTCTGAGAATAATCTTGTGAATAGTTGATCATAAATCCACATACATAAATATGAATGATTTTAAGGAGTGTATAATAAGATTCATATATTTCATATTTTGAAAGATTTGGAGAGTATATATATATATATATATATATATATATATATATACACACACACACACACACACACACACACACAGACATTAAAACTAGCAATATATTTGCCAATCGAAATTCATCATGAAATATGTATCATCCACAGGTGCAAAAATATTGATTTCACTGAAAATGGATCTATATATAATGTTGTTCTACTAGCAAGCTCACCCATAGGTTGAATTTTCAATTCCAACAGTATTTAAGAGGAGTGATCTCTTCTCATAACTTGTATCTGCCTAGTCAGCAACCTCACAAAAATGTACGTGTGATAACAGGTAGGATTCTATATGTGCATATAAAAATACTCGTGCTGAATAGTCTACAGAGAAAGGAGACACCAATTTGTTGAAAGCCACAGCTTAAGGGGCCCCATTAAACTTCCAGCTACCAGCAACATTCCCCTGCCAGATGATTATTGGCTCACAGCGGCCCCAGCAACATCTAGCTGATTGGCTCCTCTGCGGTGATGCTCATTGGGCAGTTTCCCTGCCCTTTCAGACCACAGAGCTGCTCATTGTGGGACTTTTTTGGCTCCACCCACCTGACCCAGCTAAATAGCCTCAAGAGCAGGAGGATTGCGGGAGGTGGAGAGGCTTGTCAGTGTGACAGAAACTTTGCAAGGAAGCCAGTGGTGGCAGTTGGGCTCTGAGGGTTTTTCCTGACGAGCTGTTTTGTTTAGCATGTGTGGTTCTAAAAATAAAGTTTGTTTCTTTTGAAAAGTGGCTCTTGAATCGTGCCCAGCCAGACTGCAGCATTTTTATGGCTTGCACGGGGAGCCACTGAGGGTAAGTGATAAGGTAAACTGCTCGCCCCTGAGCGAAGGGCGAGAGGATGGGTAGCCATTTAAGATTCCTCTTTTGTTTTGCTTCACTTTTGTTGCCTGTCAATGGAGATGAGTGAGATGGATGAAAAACCGCTCACATCTGAGAAAAAATTATTTACTTCTGAGGAACAGATAGGGAGAAAGGACGGATGCACATGTCAGTAGGAAATAAAGGCTATAATGACTTTTTGTTGTTCCCTTTTTATTTTATTCTGTCTCGGTTTTGTTTGGCATCGTCTTGTTGGGTTGTATTATAGTAGAAATACGGGATCAGAAATTAGTAAAAAAAACAAACTGAAAGAGTGTTAAGTAAATTGTTAGAGGAAGGAGGCATCTCAGTAAAGTCAAGAACAGTCAGGGCATACGTTGATACAATACAAAAATGTAGCCCATGGATTTTTAAGGAGTTGTTAAATATACCATAATGGAACCATCATGGTGAAGATTTAAAAGGGGGTAAAAGAACAGCCCAGGGACTCTGCCAGTTGGCACATTGCCATTGAGGACGTTCATATCTTGTTTGCTTAGTCCAAAGACTTCAGTTCAGACAAAGATAGAAGAACAAAGCTTAGGGCAGAAAAAGCCATCAGGGGCAAAGTTACAAAAGGAGACTGCTACTAACAACTTTCTATCACTAGAGGGCGTAAATGTCCAAAGAACAGTGCCTCCTCTACAGGAGACTGTTACTAACACCTTTCTATCACCAGAGGATGTAAATGTCCAAATAACAAGGCCACCTCCATATGCTGGGAGGCCCCCAAACCCCACAGTTGATAGTTCGGATCCTGAGACAGGATCTCAAGTATGAACATGCCCTGATTTTGAGGTAGGAGGGCAGCGAATTCACCATGCTTTAAATTTCAAAATAGTGAACAGCTAAAAGGGGCTGTAACAACCTATGGTCCTCAAGCACCCTTCATTGTAAGCTTGGTCGAATCCATTAACAAATTGAATATGACACCAGTAGATTGGGCTAATATGTGTAAAGCTGTGCTAAATGGAGGTCAATACCTTTTATGGAAGGTTGCCAATGAGGAATTTTGCAAGGAGACGGCTAGGCGTAATGCAGAAACTGGTTATCCTCAGAGAAATCTAGATATGTTGTTAGAAAGGGACCTTATGAGGATCAGCAGCAACCAATTGCATATGATCCTGGCGTATACGCAAAAATTGCTGCAGAGGCGGTTAGGGCATGGAAGACTTTACAACGGCATGGAGGTTTACAAGGTCAATTATCTAAGGTAATACAAGGAGCTAATGAATCTTACACTGAATTTGTAGATAGGCTTATTCAAACAGCTACCAGAGTTTTGGGGAATACAGAACAAGCAATGCCATTAATAAAAAACTGGCTTATGACCAAGCGAATCGTTGGTGCAGAGATATCACTAGACCATGGAAACATGAAGATTTAAACACATATATTAAATTATGTAAAGACATTAATGAATAAGAGAAAGTCATGGCAGCTGCAGTAAAACAGGCTTTAGATGCCAGAGACATCAATGAACAAGGGCAATTTGTGGCAGCTGCAGTAAAACAGGCTTTAGATGCCAGACCAGGAACATGCTACAATTGTGAACAAACAGGACATTTTAAAAGGAATTGCTCCATAGGAAGAGGGTTTAACAAAACTATACCCAGTTCTCCAAAGGACATATCAGTAATTTCACCAGGAGATAGAATAGCACAGTTACTAATAATACTCAGTCTGCATGATCAATTTTCCAGCTGTGCTGTAGAAAGAGGTTCCAAGGGATTAGGCTCCACAGGTGTAGATTTGGTTATGCTTTCTTTAAATTTAGATTCTCGCCCCAGGCTAAAACTAAATATTCAAGGACATGAATTTAATGGGCTACTTGATACAGGTGCAGATGTTAGCATCGTCTCTCATCAAGAATGGCCAAAACATTGGCCATTACAACAGTACACTAAAATACTTTGAGACCTAGGAGTGGCAACTAATCCCCATAGAAGTGCAATGGCATTGGATTGGAAGGATCCTGAAGAATGTGAAAGAACTATACAGCCATATGTATTGGATCATCTTCCCGTAAATTTATGGGGATGAGATGTCCTAGATCAATTAGGTTTGACATTAACAAATAACATCAATCAAAATGCACCCACTATTATGGCTAGAGAAGGTTTTAGGAAAGGAAAAAGATTAGAAAAACAAGATCAAGGTATATCATCACCAATACAAATAGACCAAGCAACAGACAGACATGGGTTGGATTTTCAGAAAGGGCCACTGAGACAATAAAAATTACTTGGAAATCAGAAAGACCAGTATGGGTTTTTCAGTGGACCCTGACTAAAGAAAAGATACAAGCAGCCCAGTTCCTGGTCAAACAACAATTAGCGGAAGAACATATACAACCTTCTGTATCTCCCCATTATACTTTCATTTTTGTCATCAAAAAGAAATCTGGTAAATGGTGATTATTGGAAGATTTAAGAGCCATTAATAATGAGATGGTTATTTTGGGACCTGCTCAATCAAGGATTCCTCAATTGTCTGCTTTGCCAAAAACTTGGTATGTTTTAGTTATACATATTAAAGATTGTTTTTTTTTTTTTTTTCATTTCCAATTCTTCCTGAGGATAGTCCAAGTTTTGCATTTACTATCCCTGCACTGAATCATGAAGGTCCTGATCAGAGGTATGAGTGGAAAGTATTCCCTCAAGGGATGGCTAACAGCCCAACTATTTGTCAAATTTATGTTAACAAAGTAATCCAGCCACTTAGAAATCAAAATCCTGAACTACAAATATTTCACAATATGGATGATGTGTTATTAGCACACAAGTTAAAAACCCATTGCTAGAATGTTATGCCACACTTACAAACTTATTAAAAAATTATAATCTAGGGATATCAATTGATAAAGTACAATTAAATTTTCCAATTAATTATTTAGGAGTTCTATTATCCTCAACCATGGTCAGTCCACCAAAAATTCAAATACGAGTAGATCAACTCAAATCAATTAATGACTTTCAAAAGTTATTAGGAGACATTAATTGGATAAGGCCTTATCTAGGTATACCAACAGGAGAGTTGGGACCTATATTTGATATCCTAAAAGGTCCATCTGATCCAAATTCACCCAGAATGTTAATGCCTGAAGCAAGAAAGGCATTAAAAATCATTGAAACATATATGAGAAATATGCATTTGGATAGATTTGATAAAATAATGCCTCTATTATTAATTGTGCTACCAACAAAAAAATATTCCTACAGGAGTATTTTGGCAAGAAGGTCCATTATTATGGATACATTTATCTTATTCTTCTAACACTATTATTACTAGGTATCCTGAGGCTTAGGGACAATTAATACTAATAGGAATAAAAGCAGCAAAGGGAGTGTTTGGAATTTCTCCCAATAAAATTATTACTCCATACACTATGAATCAAATTGATGAATTAGCTAATGAGTTAAATACTTGGGCAATAATCCTGTGTAAATCTAATGTTTCATTTGATAACCACTTACCATCTAATCTTTTATTGTCTTTTGGGTCATTGCATCCTGTAATTTTTCCAAAAATTACAAGAAAACACCTATCATGAATGCTCCAAATATATTCACTGATGGGTCAAATAATGGTACAGCAGCAATAGTTACACCTGATCAAATTTTTACATTTTTAGCACCCCAACAATCAGCTCAAAAGGTAGAGCTTAATGCAGTATTATAAGCTTTTGTGATGTTTAAAGATTCTGTGTTTAATTTATTTTCCAATAGTCAGTATATAGTTAATGCTATAGTATCCCTTGAAGATGCTGGTAGGATTTCCCCTTCCTCTACTGTTTTCTCTTTGCTTTCCAGTATACAAAGTCTAATCTGGGACAGAAAAGATCCATTCTTAATAGGACATATCTTGGCACATACAGGATTGCCTGGAGCCCTTAGTTTGGGCAATGATTTAGCAAGTAAAACTACACATGACATACATACATATTTTCTCTACACTAGAAGAAGCTATAAATTTTCATGAAAAGTTCCATATCAATGCTAATACTTTACAAAAGCATTTTAAAATAACTAAGGAGCAAGCTAGACAAATAATAAAACAATGTCAAAATTGTGTGACCATTTTACCACATTTTAATCTTAGAGTCAATCCTAGAGTATTGATACCTTACCATATATGGCAGATGGAAGTCACACACTTGCCAGAATTTTGAAAAGTAAAATATATGCATGTTACAGTTGATACTTCTTCTGGAGTTTTGATGGGCTCCCTTCATGGGGGAAAAAAAAAACTAAATATGTTATAGCTCATTGCTTACAAAATTTTGCCACTGTGGTCATTCCAAAACAGTAAAAAACAGATAATGCCCCCGGTTATACTTCTACCTCTTTTAAACCATTTTGCTCATCATTTGGCATTACTCATATAACAGGAAACCCATACAATCCACAGGGACAAGCCATAGTTGAAAGAGCACATCACACTATTAAAATGTACTCATTAAAGTAAGAAGACAGAATTGGGAAGGAATATAAATTCCCCAAAGATAAAATTAAAAGAACCCTTTTTAATCTAAACTTTTTAAATTTGGATTTTCAGGACTTAGTGCTGCAGAATGGCATAAGTGTCCAAAAAATGTGTATAAGCCCGAGGTACTTTGGAAGGATATTCTAACAGGAAAATGGAAAGGTCCTGACCCATTAATTTTCTGGAGTTGGAGGTCTGTTTTTTGGTTTCCACAGGAAGAACAGCAGCCGATTTGGATTCCAGAGAGATTAACTAAGGTCCCGACCCAGTGATTGCCTGGAGTCGGGGGTCTGTTTATGTGTTTCCACAAGGAGAACAGCAGCCGATTTGGATTCCAGAGAGATTAACTGAAGCGCTTTCAATAGACCAAAATAAGATGATTTGGCTCAAATCCGTAACAGCTGATATCGAAAACTCCAGTTTGGCTATCCTTACATCTGCGACAGAACAGGGATGCTTTTTTCAATATCTATTATATTATTGCCCTTTCCCACATCATGAAGTTCTCTTTTGTTTTTTGTTTTTTTGAGCTCATACAGACCTAGGATAATGTTTTGCTTATAAGTTCTTTTTTTTGACTATAGAGTTTTTAAACATTGCAATGATGATTTCACATGTAAAAAGTTATAAGGCCTTTACTATTATATTATGTGTTGTATGTATTTATTATGTGTGCACACTTGTGTTTTGTGTTATATATTTGAATGTGCGTATGTCCATATATCACATATGATGAGTGCTAATAAAATAATATATCCATTTTTTTTATTCACGTGAATTAAATTGTTTAATTTAAATTGGGAAAACAACTGTTCAGGATTGTCTTAATATGTGAAAAAATAGGAGGTTAACAGACGTGCTTGTTTACTTTCACTTATCCTTTTCATTATATTTAATTATTCTCTTCAAGATAATGTAAATTGTTAAGAAAATTGTTTTCTTTTAGTGCCCTCAGGAATGTTACATAATTTTTTCTTTAGCCATTACTGCCAGAATTCCTATTTTCATTGCAGTGCCAGTGAAGACAAAGATAAAACCAATCTACAGATTCTGCAATAGCCATCACTGAACTGCTTGCAGAACTTGCCTGGATTATGTATCACTTGTATGCATTGTGAACTCACTTGTATGCATTGTGAACTATCTGCTGCTGCAGCGAATTGTCGTAGTGTTGGGGTACTTATGCTGATGCTGTCATCAGTGATAGAATTTTTCCAATAGGAGCCATCAATTGACTTGGTGTATCTTTCCTATTCTCACTTGATAGAGGTCAAAAAACTTACAGAGGGAGGTGAAAGACTTCATCAGCAATGACTGCTCTTTTGGCAATTTTGGTTTTGGATGCACACATGGGATTTTTCTTTAGATCTATCAGGTTCTGAGAATCAAAGCCACAACCTCACACAGGGCCAAGAGGCTGATTCAGACACGTCCCTTTCCAAAGTAATTAAGCAAAGAGCCACAGGTGATGCCAATTCATTTCAATTTGAAAACTGTTTTCTTCAGGCTCCACAAACGGGTGGCCTGAGGCAAAGACATTCCTAACATTCAGGGCAAGGGAACCATAGGTAAGCAAATTGCCCAAAGCAGGGTTTCTCCACTGAGACTTTTCTGGTTACACTGATCTCTGAGGTTTCTGAGATGTTCCCATTCCATTCAGCTATCCAGTACATGGCTATGTCACAGAGTTTGGAGGTGGTACATATCTTCGACACAAAACCATGAGCCTATTCTGGAGAGAGGCCAGAAATCAGGAGGTGAACAGGAACTTGGGAAGATAGTAGGTGTTGTCTATCCATAAGGCAAGCTGCAGTCCATTCATAAAAAGGGCAGAATAAATGCCTGGAAGCTTCCTACTAGTCAGGACACCTCCATTGATGTATTTGCTTTTCTAATAACTACAACCACGGACACAGTGGATACACAGACATAGAAAAACTCGCCTTCTCAAACGACTTACTAGAAACAGTCGACTCCAAACCAAACAAACCACCTTTGCTACCTATTCTCAGAACATGAGACAAAAGCACGAACTCACACCCACACCCACTAAGGCACCTCATTCCCACAACTAGGTCTGTGACTATCCGGAGTGTCCTCTGACTGGTGGACCATACTATGTTCCCCCCAAATGGCCTGTCCTGTATCAGATCAGGTCCCTTTTGCCAACTCTGTTAAGTTGTCAGGAGCCAGCAATGAGCCACTACCTGCTTTCTCAGGAAAGGCCCCTCTTCAGAGTTCTCCTGGCATTTGGTCATCCTCACATCAGGAGGTACCAAGAAAGACTGACTCTGTCCTTGGAAAATTCAAACAAGTGTGCCCACTGGGAATGGGACTGGCACTGGCTCTGGGTGCCTGGCTTCCTGGATCCCAAGTTCAGAGAGTTCTATCACCAAGGAAGTGAGGTAGGTCACTTCCTTCAGGAATTGAATGAGGTCAATACCTTGGCAACCACTTTGTCCTAACAGTTGTTTAGAAAGGTCCCATGAGATGGAGGCTGCCCCTACTTTCTCTGACTCAGTCATAAATTAGAATGGTATATCAACCACAGGCACCATGGAACAGCTCTCCACACAGGCCTGGTTTTGTCCATCTTCTCTACATTAAGAACAGAGCGACTGATTCAGACACAATACTTCATCCTGACCGGTTTTTTTGCCATGGAAGATGATTTTGCGCTCTCAGGTCCTTCATAGCTGCCTAAGTCTTCTCCAGGGATCATTTCTGCATGGACCTTTGAGGTTTCAGCAGGTGGAAGATACCCTAAATTCCTGTATTGTAAGACCAACTCTGTCCCTGCTCTATTGTAAAGATAGATTGATGGAACAGTGTATGCTTAGGGTTAATAACAGGTTTGATTTGGCTTAGGAATCATTCTGTGCAATGAATAATGGTTTTGGGAACCTGTGATATTTACAAGAATATATAGGTGAAATATAAGTATGAACACAGAAATCTAGGTAAGATTTGAAACCCAGAAGTGCATTGGGCCCTTGATTGGGATACTCAGCTTTGAATTATATTCTGCACAGATGTCTCAGATAAATTGATATACAATGGCATAGGACCTTGTACCTTGGATGATTGAATGTCAAAAAGAACATCCAGTCAAAAGGATAGTCAGTAGGATTAGGAAGATATTCAGTAGGTTTAGAAAGCAGAGTGAGTATAGGATTTGAACCAAACGTTCTTTAACAGTAGGGTTTCGGGTAGAGAATGAATGTAAATATCAGTACATGTGAAGAGCCAGTCACATTGATGAACTCTGGAAAATATGTAGGAAACCATATATCAATAGAGACATTAGGAAATCAGGCAAAGTATAAAGTAAGTGATAGGATCAGGCATTTTCAACAGTGTTGAGGTTGAATATATAATCTTAGGAAGAAACAAATATGTAGTCACCAATAGGATTGACATTTGATAGCATTAGGCAACCTGGACATAGATGTTTTTAGTAATCCATACTCACTTTCCATTTAGACTTCGGTACAAACATAAGTGTGACCTTTGCATTGTGTGAAAGAAGTCTCATGAAAAGACCAGTCAAGAAACCCTGTGGAAAACATGTTTTCTGAATTAGGAAGTGATGGAAAGTAAGACAAAATGCCTATAAATTTCTGAACTAGTGGATTAAATATATATCCTACCATGTGCATTAACTGAAGAAAAAGTAATGTACCAGTATTGAATAAAAATGAAACACAAAATACACATCACGTCCCATAGGAATCTACTTGCATTGATATAAAACTGTGTCAGTTACTGCAGAGATATTAGGATTTGTATGCACCATTTACTGTTAGTTTTCAGTACTAGGAATCAAATATGTAGTTCAGGTGGATGAATATTTCTCAGAATAATCTTGTGAAAAGTTGATTATTAATCCACATACATGAATATGAATGAATTTACGGAGTGTATAATAAGACACATATATTTCATATTTTGAAAAATCTGTAGAGTGTGTGTGTATATATATATATATAAACACACACACACACACACACACACACACACACACACACACACAGGCACGCACACAAACAGACATTAAAAAGTAGCAATATAAGCCAATTGAAATTCACCACGAAATATATGTCATCCACAGATCCAGATAAATTCGTTTTACTGAACATGGATTCATGTATAATTTTATTGTACTAGGAAGCTCATCAATAGTTTGAATGTTCAGTTTCAACAGCGTTTAGTAGGAGTGATCTCTTTTCACAATTTGTGTCTGCCAAGTGAGCCACCTCACAAGAATGTACGTGTGGTACCAGGTAGGATTCTATATGTGCATATAAAAATACATGCGCTGAATAGGATACAGAGAAAGGTAGACAGGAATTCACATATTTGTTAACTTGAAAAACACATGGAGAACCATTTCAACAAAAAATTGACTAGATTTATAACTCCTACCCTATATAAAGCAAAAGGCAATTCCAATGATACACCATTCGTCCTCTGAACTGCTTGTATTTCTATTCTGTTTGGGTTAATTTTCTCCATCATATTAGAATTAGTAGTCAGAGTCTAGTTGGCATGGGTTTGTGTCAGAGATTCAGTATTTCGAATGAAAATTTGTAAAAGGATTCCAATGTTTATGCAAATATATGCTACAAAAGTATCTTCCCACTCTCATGCATAACAATGCCTTGAGATTACCTTGGCCCCAAGTTAGAAACAATTAGAGGAGAAGAGTTAGAAAATCTGTGAATACATATCTGGAATCAAATATGCTCACGAGTTCAAAAACTTGGAGGTGGTAGAGGAGATTCCAAAAGTAAGGGACAGGGTAAACACTCCAGAAACATGGAGCTCTGCTGGACTAAAGACTTCTTGAGGAACTGCCTCTGAGGTTGGGCACTTGAAATATGTGTTTTAGTCAGGAGATTTAGCTTCCTTTGTAGTGAGACAATCAAATCTGGGTATGCTTCTATGTGACCTGGAATACATGATTTCTTATTTTCCAATAAACATGAGGAAGCTGTCTTTAATTTTCTGTTTGTAGGTAAACTGTGGCCACTGGGGACTAATTGTCTACTCTTGTGGACTCTGAAGCCATTTGGTCATCCTCCAGTTTTCCTGGTGTTTCTTGCTACTGCACTGGGAGTTTCGTATTTGCTTCAAGAAATACAAGGAATTCACCAGGGACACAGTGCTGGAGGGAGTTCTGTCACCTGTGGTGGGTCAGGGCCTGCAGAAGAATGTACCAACCAGGCTTCTCTTCCACATAGCTTGCCTCCTTGACCATAGCAACCGGATTCTGAACATTGGCCTGAAACCTCTCCATATAAAAAGATACCTTTACATAGAAGCGTCTGCTGGCTGCACCATGTCAGTCACAAGCCAATTGGAAGACAATGGCAGATCCACATGGCCCCACCACAGATTTTTTTTTTATCACACACCTGCCCTTCACTGCACTGGGCCCACTACTCTGCAGGGTCCAACTTCCTGGAATCTCTGTTATACACCATTTTCATGAAACTCAGTCAATCAAGTCACTGTCCTGAATAATCATGTTCAGCAACAGGACAACCAAAGTTTCTCTAGTGCCATCTGGTCATGGGAATTTCAAAAATTTCATGGTATTTATCTAGCAATTTTTCAAGGATGAAGTTGGCAGCATGTGGGTTTCAATTCATTCAGGGACCGTTAAATGTTGTGGAAGTTCATTTCAAATGAAGTTCTGGAGAACTCTCACTGGCAAGGTTTCCCAAAGATTGGCCAAAGTGTCACATAAATCCAGGCCCATTGAGGTCTACAATGTAACGTCCATGTGTGTTTTGACTCTCAACTAAGACTGCCAAGTCGTTAAGAATAAAATCATGTGATATCAAGCCTGAGATTCCCAGTGGTCTCTGGAAAGCCACCCTGGGCCTAGATCTCAGTTTCCAAGGGTGACTCTCATGCTTGGTCTTCTAAAATCCCAACACAATTCATGGCAATACTTCTCTAAGTTCAGTTCCTGTACTCAGCCTCTAAGGGGAATCACACCAGAGTTCAAACCCAGGTGGACTCAGTCATCCCTTCCAACTGCCACAAAAATAACCACAATTAAATCCAAAACACTCCCACATGGCCCTCATCTTCTTCCATATAGACACTCATCATAACCTCTGACTGGAGATTTTCATGAGGAATGCAGCCCAAGAGAGTGTCCAAAATATGCTTTCTTGCCCCTCATTTACCTAAATTCTGCGTGACCTGGACACCCTTCCTGTGAACCAGGAGTGATCAAATAGGCCTGCCGTTAATACTGATCCACTTCTCAAATTTGAGAACTACTGACTGTGGGGTTTAAATTCTTTATATGAATTGGAGTCATGAGAAGACCCAACCACCTATGGGCTAGCCTCTGCAGGGAACTGAAGAACTCATTTGACCTAAAGGATCCCTATTCTCACTTGATTGATGTCAGAAACCTTACAGAGGAAGGCGAAAGACTTCATCCACAATGACTGCTCTTTTGCTATTTTGGTTTTGGATGCACACATGGGATCTTTCTTTAGATCCATCAGTTGCTGAGAATCTAAGCTACAGCCTAACACAGGGCCAAGACGCTGATTCATACACATCTCTTTGCAAAGCAATTAAGCAAAGAGCCACAGCTGATGCCCATTCTTTTTTATTTGAAAAATGTTTTCTTTAGACTTCGCAAAGCGTTGTCCTGAGGCAAAGACCTTCCTGACATTCAGGGAAACAGAACAATAGGTAAGCAAAAGGCCCAAAGCAGGGTTTCTCCAATGAGACTTTACAGGTTAAACAGGTATGTGAGTTTTCTGAGATGCTCGCAATTCACTTCAGTTATTCAGTACATGGCCATGTCACAGAGCATGGAGGTGGTACATATCTTGGATACAAAACCATGAGCCTATTATGGAGAGTGGCCAGATTTCAGGAAAAAAACAGGAACTAAGGAAGATCGTACGTGTTGCCCATCATTATGGCAAGCCGCATTCCATTTATAAATTGGGCAGCATGAATGCTGGTAAGCTTTCTAAAAGACAGGACACATCCATTGATGCTTTCTCTTTTCTAATATCTACAATAACGGACACAGCGGGATACAGCGACACAGAAACACTCGCATTGTCAAATGACTTACTAAAAACAATTCACCCCAAACCAAACAAACCTCATTTCCTACCTCTTCTCAGAACATGAGCCAAAACCACAAACCCACACCCACACCCACAAAGGCACCTCTTTCCTCCAAGTAGGTTGTGACTATTTGGAGTGTCCTCTGACTGTGGGCCATTCTATGTTCCCCCGAAATGGTCTGTCCTGTCTCAGATTTTGTGTCCTTTGCCAACTCTCTGAAGTTGTCAGGAGCCAGCGGTGAACCACTACCTGTTTTCTCAGGAAAGGCCCCTCTTCAGAGTTTTCCTGCCATTTGGCCATCCTAACATTAGTAGGTACCAAGAAAGACTGACTCTGTCGTTGGGAAATTCAAAAAGTATAACCAATGAGACTGGGACTGGGACTGTCAATGTTTGACTGGCTTCCTGGATCGCAAGTTCACAGAGTTCCATCACCAAGGAAGTGAGGTGAGGTCACTTCATCAGAAACTGAATGAGTTCACTGCCTTGGCAACCAATCTGTCCTAAGAGTTGCTTCCAAGCTTCCCATGAGATGGAGGCTGCCCCTGCTTCCTGTGACACTTTCACAAGTTAGAATGGTATATCACCTATAGGCACCCAGGAGCAGCTCTCCACACAGGTCTCATTTGGTCCATCTTCTCTACATTAAGAATGGAGAGGCTGATTCAGACAGAACACTTCACCCTGACCAGGTTGTTTTCCATGGAAGATGACTTTTGCACTCTCAGGTCTTTCAGAGTTGCCTACATCTTCTCCAGAGATTATATCTGCATGGACCTTTGAGGTTATCAGCAGGTGGAAGATTCCCTATATTCCTGTATTGTAAGACCAACTCTGTCCCTGCTCTTCTGTAACGTTAGATTGAGGGAACCATGTATGGTTAGGGTTAATAACATGTTTGATTTGGGTTAGGAATCATTATGCTGAATAAATAATGGTATTGGGAACCTGCAATATGTATAAAAATATATAGGTGAAATATATGTATAAAAACAGAAATCTAAGTAACATTTGAAGCCCAGAAGGGCACTGGGCCCTTGATTGCGATACTTAGCTTTGAATAAATTGATATACAATGGCATAAGACCTTGTACTTTGGATCATAGAATGTAGAAGAGAACATTCAGTCAAAAAGGATAGTCGGTAGTGAAAGGTTAATAAAATAGGTACTTGTCACTTCCTGTTTTTCTGTATGCTTAACAAAACACTGTTAAAATCTTGAGAACTGTTTGCTAATCTTGTTCCCAGAATGTGCTGTCCCCAAGTGCCAAAGTGTAGAATGTACTCCCTCACCCGGTTGCACGCAAACCGACCACTCGCCCTGAACCATCAGTAAACTTTCCTCCCTGCCCTCTCCAAGGAAAATATATATGTTCTGCTTAAACTGTTCTCAGGGCTCTCTGATCTATTCAAGTGAGCTCCGAGCCCCAGCATGCTGGACCCAGAATAAACCCTTTGCTGTTGGATAAGACAGTCTGTTAGTGGTCTCTTCCTTCCATGCTCTCCCGACCTTTACATATGGAGATTCCACCGAGTTTTGGCAGCGGCGGAAAAAAGACCCTAACGGGTTCCTCTCGGGTTAAGTAAGGCCCCTCTTTCTTGTTTCAGTGTTAAGGTTAGGGCTTGGCAAAATGGCTGTCGATGAAGAGCATGAGTTCTCTCCGATGGTGGCTGACAGACGTGTCACAGAGCCGCAGGCCACGTCCCTGGGGGACTTCCCAAAGACTCGGGAAATCGAGGAACAATTGTCTCCTCGACTCAGTAATATTTTGTATCGGATTCGGAATTGCCAGGCCATTGGGTTTTGCTGGCTACTCAGTCCTGGTCTCAGTTTTGGATGTCCATTGAATGTCTTTATTGTCTTGTCTTGTCTGTGTCGTGTGTCTTGCATTCACTCTTTGTGTATCTTTCATTATGGGACACAGCACTTCAATGCCCCTGTCCCTGACCCTTGATCACTGGACCAAAGTCCGCTTAAGGGCTCAGAATCTTTCTTTTTTAGTAAAACGTTGGACCTTTCGGAATCTCTGTGCCTCACAATGGCCCACCTTTGAATTTGGATGGCCCATAGAAGGATCTTTCTATTTCCCACTAATTTAAGAAGTCAGAGATATTGTCTTTCACCCAGGCACACATAGCCATCCGGATCAACAGCCATATATCTTAACTTTGCAGGACCTCTGCAAATCTCCTCCTCAATGGGTGAAGCCTTTCTTTGTCCCTTCCCCTGCTCCTACTCCTTCCCCCATGATCTCTCAAACCCTCTGCTCCTCCTCCTCCTCCACCCTTTGTAATCCCTGAGTCACAAGATTTGACTCTACTGTACTCTCTTCCCCCTTATTATACCCTGCCCTCGTCCCCCAACCACCAACACCCTCTAAGTGATTCTCCTGCAGCTGACTCAGCCTCTCTACCATTGGAGGAATCTAAGCTGGCCCAGCGCCCTCCAGATAACTCCCCCGCAGCACACACAGCCCCTCCTCCGCAGGAGGAAGCTAGCCCAGCTAAGGGAACTTGATGGTGGCGAATGATTGAAAACCCTGGACCTCCTGTGATGCTCCCCCTATGTCCCTACGGACCATTGATTGACGAAGGCCATGGGGGGAAAATGCAAGCCTACAAATATTGGCCTTTCTCCTCTTCCAACCTATATAACTGGAAAAATAGCAATCCCCCTTTTTCCGAGGACCCCATCGGGCTCACAGGTCTGGTTGAGTCATTGATGTTTTCAAACCTGCCTACTTGGGATGACTGTCAACAATTCCTAGGGACTCTCTTCACGACAGAGGAACAAAAGAGAATCTTCCTGGAAGCTATAAAAAAATGTCCTCCGACCAGATTGGAGACGGACACATCTTCCCAACTTAATCAAAGCTGGTTTTCCCTTGAAACAACCCAACTGGGACACCAACAACATTGAAGTTAGAAAGCATCTGTCCACTTATCACCAGGTTCTAATAGTGGGCCTCCAAGTGGCCACTAGGCGACCAACTAATTTGGCCAAGGTAATAGAGATTATTCAAAGGCCTGATGAATCTCCCTCTATGTTTCTAGAGAGAATTATGGAGGCATGTAGGAGATATACTCCTTTCGATCCACAGGAAGAGGATCAAAAGGCATCTGTCATGATGGCCTTTATTGGGCAAGCTGCCCTGGATATTAAAAGAAAGTCACAATGCTTAGATGGATTACAAGATATGACTTTGAGAGATTTAGTCAGAGAAGCCAAGAAAATATACCTTAAGAGAGAAACTGAGGAAGAGAAAGAAGCAAAGTGAGGATAAAAGAAACAAAACACAGACTAAGGCGTTGACTAAGCTCCTGGTCACAACAACAAAAGGGCCAGAAATTAAGAAACAGGGAGACAGGAAGGGATACCTGGTCCCATGCCAGAGGCCACTCCTGGCCTCAGATCAATGTACCAACTGTAAAAAAAAGGACACTGGGCCAAAGAGTGCCCTAGAAAGGGACAGCCACGCCAGTCAGCCATTCTGACTCTGGAGGATGAGTATGAAAGTCGGGGCTCAGATCCCCTCCCCGAGTTCAGGGTAACTTTTGAAGTGGAGGGGACCCCAGTAATCTTTGAAGTGGATAAAGGGGCAATATACTCACCCCTAATGTCACATTGGGCCCTCTATCAAATAAAAGGTCTCTAGTTCAAGGGGCTAATGACAGTAAATATCGGGCTTGGACAACTAAGAGGATCATGGAACTGGGGAAAGGAAAAATCCATCACTCCTTCCTAGTAATCCCAGAATTCCTAGCCCCATTGATGGGCAGAGATCTGCTCACCAAGTTCCGGTCCAAAATAACTTTTAACCATGAAGGCCCCCAAGTGGAATTTCTAAATCCTTCAGTAAAAACTCCTATAGTCACAGCTCTAAATACGTCAGTAGAAAATGCACATCTACTCACTCACCTTGGTTCAAAGAAACTGCAGGTATTTCTGAAGTATCAAGAACAGAGTTTTCCACTAACTGACTCACAGCAAAAAGAAATAACTGAATGGGTAAAAAAAAGCCTGTCGAGTCCATCAATTGGTAAATTCTTACCCTTCCAAGCTTCCTGCAGGAAAGCACCTATGAGGAACCAGACCAGGACAATTCTGGGAAGTTGACTTTACTGAAATTAAGCCAGCAAGGTATGGACATAAATATCTTCTAGTCTTTGTAGATACATTTTTAGGATGGATTGAAGCCTTCCCCACTAAAAGAAAAAAAAAGAAACAGTGCTAATGGTGGTCAAGCAGATCCTGAAAGACATTTTTCAAAGATACGGCCTGCCAAAGGTAATACGGTCTGATAATGCACCGGCGTTCATGGCCCAAGTAAGTCAGGGGTTAGCCAGGAACCTGGGGATTCATTGGAAGTTTAATTGTGCTTACAGACCCTAGAGTTCAGGACAGGTAGAAAGAATAAATAGAACCATTAAAGAGACCTCAACGAAATTAAGCTTAGAGACCAGGATAAATGATTGGACTATGCTCATGCCTTATACAATGTTTCGTGCAAGAAATATGCCCTCTGTTTCTTTGAGTAACCACACCCCCTGTGAATATCTAGGGTGCCTCTCTTACAGTAACGGACCAAAGCCCAACTCTAAGACCTAACGATCCCTTTCACACCCCCTTGTTTGACAGAATTAAAGCTCTTGAAAGATCTCAGTGATACCTGTGGAAACAGCTGGCCACTCCCTACCAAACTGGGGACGAGGGGACTCCACATCGATATCAAGTAAGAGACTTCATCTACGTAAGATGATATCAGGTGTCATCCCTGGAACCCCACTGGAAAGGACCATACCAGGTGCTACTTATAACATCTATAGTGGTAAAGGTAAACGGAATCACTTCCTGGATCCATGCCTCTCATCTCAAGCCTGCGCCCTGTCCACACTCTGGCTGGAAACTGGAAAAGACTGGTAACACTTTCAAATTGCATATTCACCGTGTGGATAAGCCTATAGACTCTCCCCTTGGCCACAAGTAGTCCTAACCCTCATCAGCCCGTTCAGCAGCGATGGCTGATCACAAATTCTACTGGAAAAGAAGTATAATCTATCTTGCATGCAGCCCACTTAGGGACCTGGTGACCATCTCTCCACCCAGACATTTGTCAGCTGGCTATATGTCTTTCCTAATGGGATATCCCTGATGAAGAGGATCCCACTAAAATTCCATTAAATCCCTTCCTTACCATAGATAATGGAAACAAATATTATGGATGTAGGGACACACGAGTCAGATGCAGGTTGGCTAGCCTAGATTACTGTGTTTACCCGGCCGACTGTCAAAGCCAAAAACAGCCATGGCTGTGTGGGGGAAAAGCCGACTTCTTCTGTAAGTCATGGGGATGTTAGCGTACAGGGGCTGCCTGATGGAACCCAAACCCTGCATTAAATTCAGTAGACAGCATTGGCCATATTACGAATTAGATAACAAAAACTGATGGCCACCAGAGGGGATTCTAGATCCTCAAATCCTGCATGACCTTTTTAACATCTGCTAGTGCTCAAAAGGGTGAAAGGAGATTCCACTATGTGGAGGCCTTTTCCCTTCTTCGCTCAAATCCTGAACTATGCTTATCCAATAGATCCTCACCTTCAGCCTTCTGTTCCAGAGTCTCTGCTGTCACTCCCACCTCAGCAACCTGATTTCTCCACTACAATTATTAGATCAAAAACCCAAACCTCTGCTGGTTCTCAGACCATTGCCCCCTTGCTGAGGTAGCAGGTACTGAGGTACCCCTCCACCCACTCACTCCTCTCTTCTGTTGACAGTGCCCGCACTGGGTCCCACCAGGTCCTCTTATCAACTAACCCAAAGCTCAAACCAGCTGAGGAGAGCCCTCAGACCTCTATCCAAGATGTAATGAAAATGGCCTTTAAAGTTGCTTTGTCATCACTGAAAACAGTTTACTACAAATTTAAAGTCCCTCTGCGTTTTGGGATACTCACTACCATCTTCCCCTCTGGTTGACCTGTTCTACTGCTCAAATATTTGTTGCTAGGAAAATTCCAAACCACTTTCCCATTATTTTTTTACATCTCTCTTTTCTCATTCTCAGATCCTCGGAGCTGCTCTCAGCCCCACCTTCTCCGTCTTTCCCCTCTATACCAGGCCCACAGAAAAGTCTTTAACTGACCTTCTCCAGAAGTCTTCACCATGGCTGACTTTAGGACTTTCAGCAAAAGAGTCCCTATAAAAAAGTTCAATGTAGTTAAACTTCCTATTTTCATGTTGCCCTGTTCTACTTGGCCACTGGCTAAAAAAATCAGCACTCCTAATCCAGACACCCCCTTTCTAGTTTTTCACAAAAATATGTGAACAAGGCCTCTGGCCTTGACGTGGGGCTTCACAGAGATGGCTACATTTCTAAGTTAACGAAGTTAGCAACTGGGCTCCGTAGTAACAGCTGGCAATGGGAAAATAAGAAAGGGAAGAAAAAGCTCTTTCCCTCCCAGGTGTCCTTGAAAAGTTAACTTGCCCAGAACCGAGGAAAAAACAGAAACAAAAACTGCTTTTTTCAACTTCTGCAGACTGTGAACTTCTGAGCCCCTTCCCTTACATGTTGGGTACAAAATTCTGAAACTACCTAAACTTGGGTTTCAGAGGATTAGTGTATTACAACAGAATCAATGCCCTCTGAATCTGGTTGCAACCAAATAGGACTGTTTCCCTGTCTTCAGTGCTATCTTAGGTGCGTTGCCTTGTCCTTCCCTACTACAGCATGATTCTATATACTTAAACATTGTTAATGTTTTCATGAAATGGTCAACAGATGTGATTAATTGTGTAATCGTGCAGATGTTTCCCAGAGTGCTCTATCACGACGCAGATTCATTTGAAGATCAAATAGGGGGGCATTCAACCCGGTTCCACTGAAAATATATATCTCTCAATGTAGCCATCCTATTAGGAATAGAAATTGCTGCACTGGTGGCCACGGGAACCACTGCCTTTGTCCAAGGGACTCAACAAATGACCCAACAAATGACAGCAATAGACCAAAACTAAGATATTAGAAACCTCCATCAGAGCTTTGCATGAGTCTTTTACCTCTCTCTCTGAAGTTGTTTTTCAGACCACTCGAGGGTTGGACCTCCTCGTCATGAGAGAAGGGGGCTTTGTGCTACATTGAGAAAAGAAAGTTGTTTGTATGCTGAGCATACTGGACTTGTAATAAAATCTAAGAGTAAATTAAAAAGATGCCTTGAAAAGCATCAACGAGACAGAGAGGCCCAAAAAAGGTGGTTTGAGTCTTGGTTCACACAGTCTTCCTGGTTAACTACGTTTTTATCAACCCTGGCCGGTCCAATAGTAATCCTCATGTTATTGCTAACTATTAAACCCTGTTTTCTCATCCGTGTAATTTCTTTTCTCCAGGCTCAAATTGGACGAGTTAAACTTATGGTAATACCCTACTAGTATACATAGAATGTGACACCCCCCCAATGATCATTTTTATGATTAAAAGTAGCCAGAAGAAGAAGTGGGGAATAAAAGGTTAGTAAAATAGTTACTTGTCACTTCCTGTTTTTCTGTATGCTTAACAAAACACTGTTGAAATCTTGAGAAATGCTTGCAAATCTTGTTCCCAGTATGTGCTGTCCCCAACTGCCCAACTGCAGAATGTGCTCCCTCACCCAGTTGCACGCAAATCGCCCTCTCACCCCAATCCATCAATAAACTTCCCTCCCTGCCCTCTCCAGGTAATGTATATAAGCTCTACTTAAGCTATTCTCAGGGCATTTTGCTCTATTCAAGTGAGCTCTGAGCACCAGCATGCTGGACACTCAATAAACCCTTTGCTGTTGCATGAGATAGTCTGTTGGTGGTTTCCTCCTGTGAAGCTCGCCAGACATTTACTATAATGATTGAATGTAGAAGAGAACATCCAGTCAAAAAGGGATAGTTGATAGAAATAGGAAGATAGTACGTTTAGGAAGAAGTGTGAGTATACCATTTGGAACAAAAGTTCTTTAACAATAGGGTTTCGGTTACAGAGTGATTGTTAAAGTCAGCACATATGAAGAGTCAGTCACTATGATGAGCTGGGAAAAAATGTAGAAAAGCAGATATCAATAGAGACATTACGAAATCAGGCAAAGTATAAAGTGAGTGATAGGATTAGACATTTTCAACAGGGTTGAGTTTGAATACATAATATTAGGAAGAAAAAAATATGTAGTCACCAATAGGATTGACATTTGAGAGCATTAGGCAACCTTGACATAGATGTTTTTAGTAATCCATGTTCACTTTCCATTTAGTCCTTCGTGCAATCATAACCGTGACCATTACATTATTTGTCCAGAATACTACTGTGATAAAATGTATATGTAGATCAGGTGACATGAGTATTTCTTCCACCATTTCTGGAAGCAATATATTCAAGACGTAAAATTAGTATTGGGGTTACAAAGAGGTGCACCCTGTGTCTATGAATTTAGAGATAAAGCACAAATAGACAACACAGTGAATAAATAATATAACTTGTTCCAACTTTAAATAATGGATTGAACTGATATCTTAAAAATTACAGGAAATCTTATATTGATATACAATCACATTCCCACCAATTATACATCTAATGGTAATATTAGTGTTTTGGTTTATCATGAACAGCGTGTGAGTTTTGTTTCAAAAGTGATTATGGAAATCGAAAATAATATGTTTGGAAAGAAGTCTCATGAATAGACCAGTCAGGAAACCTGGAGGAATGCATATGTTGTAAAGCAGGAAGCGATTGAAATTGAATCAAATGCCTATAAATTTGCTAATTTGTGGATGAAATATATATCCTATGATGTGCATAAACTCATGAAATAGTAATGTACCATTGTTGAATAAAAATGAACGTCAAAATACACATCATGTCCCATAGGAATCTACTGGCATTGATTTTAAACTGGGTCAGTTACTGTAGAAATATTAGGATTCTCGTGCATTATTCACCGAATTTAGTTATCTTTTTTTTTTTAATTTTTATATATGGTTGCTCAAAACATTACATAGTTCTTGATAAATAATATTTCACACTTTGATTTATGTGGGTTATGAACTCCCATTTTTGCCCCGTTTACAGATTGCAGAATCACATCAGTTACACATCCATTGATTCATATATTGCCATACTAGTGTCTGTTGTATTCTGCTGCCTTTCCTATCCTCTACTATCCCCCCTCCCGTCCCCTCTCCTCCTCTCTTCTCTCTCTACACCCTCTACACTAATAAATTTCTCCCCCTTGTATTATTTTTCCCTTTCCCCTCACTTCCTCTTGTATGTAATTTTGTATAACCCTGAGGTTCTCCTTCCATTTCCATGCAGTTTCCATTCTCTCTCCCTTTCCCTTCCACCTCTCATCCCTGTTTAATGTTAATCTTCTTCTCATACTCCTCGTCCCTACTCTGTTCTTAGTTACTCTCCTTATATCAAAGAAGACATTTGGCAGTTGTTTTTTTAGGGATTGGCTAGCTTCACTTAGCATAATCTGTTCTAATGCCATCCATGTCCCTGCAAATTCTATGATTTTGTCATTTTTTAATGCACAGTAATACTCCATTGTGTATAAATGCCACATTTTTTTATTCATTCTTCTATTGAAGGGCATCTAGGTTGGTTCCACAGTCTTGCTATTGTGAATTGTGCTGCTATGAACATCGATGTAGCAGTGTCCCTGTAGCATGCTCTTTTTAGTTCTTTAGGTTTTAGACCGAGAAGGGGAATAACTGGGTCAAATGGTGGTTCCGTTCCCAGCTTTCCAAGAAATCTCCATACTGCTTTCCCATTTGGCTGCACCAATTTGCAGTCCCACCAGCAATGTACAAGTGTACCTGTTTCCCCAGATCCTCGCCAGCACTTGTTGTTGTTTGACTTCATAATGGCTGCCAAACTTACTGGAGTGAGATGGTATCTTAGGGTGGTTTTGATTCACATTTCTCTGACTGCTGGAGATGGTGAGAATTTTTTCATGTACTTGTTGATTGATTGTATGTCCTCCTCTGAGAAGTGTCTGTTGAGGTCCTCGGCCCATTTGTTGATTGGGTTATTTGTTATCTTATTGACTAATTTTTTGAGTTCTTTGTATACTCTGGATATTAGTGCTCTATCTGAAGTGTGAGGAGGAAAGATTTGTTCCAAGGATGTAGGCTCCCTATTTACCCCTCTTACTGTTTCTTCTGCTGAGAAAAAACTTTTTAGTTTGAGTAAGTTCCATGTGTTGATTCTAGTTATTAACGCTTGTGCTATGGGTGTCCTATTGAGAAATTTGGAGGCGACCCCACAGTATGTAGATCGTAGACAACTTTGTCTTCTATCAAACACCATGTCTTGATTTGATATCAAGCTCCTTGTTCCATTTTGATTTAACTTTTGTGCATGGCAAGAGAAAGGGATTCAGTTTCTTTTTGTTACATATGGATTTCCAGTTTTCCCAGCACCATTTGTTGAAGATGCTATCATTCATCCATTGCATGCTTTTAGCCCCTTTATCAAATATAAGAGAGTTGTATTTTTTTGGATTGGTTTCTGTGTCCTTTATTCTTTACCATTGGTCCACCCACCTGTTTTGGTACCAGTACCATGCTATTTTTTTTACTATTGTTCTGTAGTATAATTTGAAGTCTGGTATCGCTATACGGCCTGATTCTCACTTCCTGCTTAGTGTTGTTTTTGCTATTCTGGGTCTTTTATTTTTCCATATGAATTTCATGATTGCTTTCTCTATTTCTACAAGAAATGCCGTTGGGAATTTGAATTGCATTGCATTACACATATAGAGAACTTTTGGTAATATCGCCATTTTGATGATGTTAGTTATGTCTATCTATGAACAGGGTACATTTTTACATCTTCTAAGATCTTCCTCTATTTTTCTCTTTAGGGTTCTGTAGTTTTCCTTGTATAAAACTTGCACCTCTTTTGTTAGGTTGATTCCCAATTATTTTTTTTTTTTAGTATATTGTGAATGGAGTGGTTGTCCTCATTTCCGTTTCAGAGGATTTGTCACTGATATTCAGGAATGTCTTTGATTTATGAGTGTTGATTTTATATCCTGCCACTTTGCTGAATTCATTTATTAGCTCTATTAGTTTCTTTGTAGACCCTTTTGGGTCTGCTAGGTATAGAATCATGTCATCTGCAATAGTGATAATATAAGTTCTTCTTTTCCTATTTATATGCCTTTAATTTCTTTTGTCTGTCTAATTGCTCTGGCCAGTGTTTCGAGAACTATGTTGAACAGAAGTGGTGAAAGAGGGCATCCCTGTCTTGTTCCATATTTTAGGGGGAATGCCTTCAATTTTTCTCCATTCAGAATGATGCTAGCCTGAGACTTAGCATAGATTGCTTTTAAAATATTGAGGTATGTTCCTGTTATCCCTAGTTTTTCTAGAGTTTTGAACATAAAGGAATGCTGTACTTTGTCGAATGCTTTTTCTGCATCTATCGAGATGATTATATGGTTCTTATTTTTAAGTCTATTGATGTGATGAATACCATTTATTGATTTCCGTATATTGAACCAGCCTTGCATCCCACGGATGAATCCTACTTGATCATGGTGCACAATTTTTTTGATATGCTTTTGTATCTGATTTGCCAGAATTTAATTGAGGATTTTTGCCTCTAGGTTCATTAGAGATATTGGTCTGTAGTTTTCTTTCTTTGAAGTGTCTTTGTCTGGTGTAGGAATCAGAGTGATGTTGACCTCATAGAATGAATTTGGAAGAATTCCCTCATTTTCAATTTCCTGAAATAACTTGAAAAGTATTGGTATTAGTTCCTCTTTAAATGTTTTGTAAAACTCTGCTATATACCCATCAGGTCCTGGGCTTTTCTTACTTGGTAGTGTTTTGATGTTTTTTTCTATTTCCTCAATTGATATTGGTCTGTTTAGGTTGTCTATATCCTCCTGACTCAATCTGGGCAGATCATATGACTTAAGAAATTTATCGATGCCTTCACCGTCTTCTATTTTATTAGAGTACAAAGATTCAAAATAATTTCGGATTATCTTCTGTATATCTGAAATATCTGTTATGATGTTGTCTTTTTCATCCCATATGCTAGTAATTTGAGTTCTCTCTCTTCTTGACTTCGTTAGCATGGCTAATGTTCTGTCGATTTTTTTTATTTTTTCAAAGAACCAAATGGGTTGACGTGTCTGCTGCGCTTGCAGGCCGCTGGGCCTGTTCCGCCTGTCGGTTGCAGGTCTGCCTACCTTGCGGGAGCGGGTGGTGGCTCTGCTCTGGCCATACTGCCATTGGGGTGTCGTGACTACCATGCTGGCAGATCGCTGGGCCTGTTCTGGGTGCGGGCAAAGGCTCTGCTCTGCCCCTACTCCAATTGGGTTGACGTGACTACCACGCCGGTTGGCCGTTGTGCTTGTACTGGGCACGGGAGAAAGCTCTGCTCTGCCACTACTCCAATTGGGGTGTCATGTCTACCATGGTGGCAGGCCACTGTGCCTGTTCCGCAGGTCAGTCACAGGTCTGCTTTTGTTGCGGGCGTGGGCGGAGGCCTGCTTGGCCCCTACTACAATTTGGGTGACGTGACTACCACACCAGCTGGTGACTGGGCCTTATCCGGGCACGGGCAGCGGCACTGCTATTTCCCTACTCCATTTGGGGTGACGTGGCTACCACGCCTGCGGGCCTGATGAATCTTCCTCTATGTTTCTAGAGAGAATTACGGAGGCATATAGGAGATATACTCCTTTCATTCCTCATGCAGAGGATCAAATGGCATCTGTCACAATGGCCTTTATTGGGCATGCTGCCTTGGATATTTAAAGAAAGTTACAATGCTTAGATGGATTACAAGATATGACTTTGAGAGATTTAGTCAGAGAAGCCGAGAAAGTATACTATAAGAGAGAAACTGAGGAAGAGAAGGGAGCAAAAGGACGATAAAAGAAACAAAAGACAGACTAAGGAGTTGACTAAGGTCCCGGTCACAACAACAAAAGGGCCAGAAATTAAGAAACAGGGAGACAGGAAGGGATACCTGGTCCCACTCCAGAGGCCACCCCTGACCTCAGATCAATGTGCCTACTGTAAAGAAAGAGGACACTGGGTTCAAGAGTGCCCTAGAAAGAGGCAGCCAAGCCAGCCAGCCATTCTGACTCTTCAGCATGACTACGAAAGTCGGGGCTCAGATCCCCTCCCTGAGCTCAGCATATCTTTTGAAGTGGAGGAGACCCCAGTAAACTTTGAAGGGGATACAGGGGCAATAAACTCAGCGCTTAAGGCCCCATTGGGCCCTCTATCAAATAAAAGGTCTCTAGTTCAAGGGGCTAATGGCAGTAAATATCGGACTTGTACAACTAAGAGGATCATGGACCTGGGGAAAGGAAAAATCCATCACTCCTTTTTAGTAATTCCAGAATGCCTGGCCGACTTTTTCTGTACGTCATGGGGATGTGAGCATACAGGGGCTGCCTGATGGAACACAAACTCCTCATCAAATTCAGTACACAGCATTGGCCATATTACCAATTAGATAACCAAAACCGATGGCCCCCAGAGGGGTCTCTAGATCCTCAAATTCTGCGTGACCATTTTTTTTAAAGAGAGAGGCGAGAGACAGAGAGACAGAGAGAATTTTTAATATTTATTTTTTAGTTTTTGGCGGACACGACATCTTTGTTTGTATGTGGTGCTGAGGATCAAACCCGGGCCACACGCATGCCAAGCAAGCGTGCTACAATTGAGCCACATCCCCAGCCCTGTGTGACCTTTTTAACTTCTGCAAGTGCTCAAAAGGGTGAAAGGAGATTCCCCTATGGGCAGGCCTTTTCCATCCTTCACTCATATCCTGAACTATGCTTATCCAATAGATCCTCACCTTCAGCCTTGTGCTCCAGAGTCTCTGCTGTCACTCTCACCTCAGCAACCTGATTTCTCCCCTCCAATTATTAGATCAAAAACCCAAACCTCTCCCGGTTCTCAGACCATCGCCCCCTTGCTGAGTTAGCAGGTACTCAGGTTCTCATCCACCGACTCACTCCTCTCTTCTCCTGTCTGTGCCCGCACCGGGTCCCACCAGGTCCTCTTACCAGCTAACACAAAGCTGAAACTAGCAGAGGAGAGCCCTCAGACTCCTATCAAAGATGTAATGAAAATGGCCTTTAAAGTTGCTTTGTCATCACTGAAAACAGTTTACTAAAAATTTAAAGTCCCTCACATGCATTTTGGGATACTCACTCTTGTCTTCCCCTCTGCTCTACCTGTTCTGCAGCTCAAGTTTTTGTTACTAGGAAAATACCAAACCCCTTTCCCATTATTCTTTTACATCTCTCCTTCCTTATTCTCAGATCCTCGGAGCTGCTGTCAGCCCCACCTTCCCTGTCTTCTCCTTCTGTACCAGGCCTACAGAAAATTCTTAACTGACTTTCTACAGAAGTCTTCACCATGGCTGACTTTAGGACTTTCAGCAAAAGAGTCCCTATAAAAGAGTTCAATGTAGATAAACTTCCTCTTTTAGTGTTGCCTTGTTCTACTTGGCCACTGGCTAAAAAAATAAGCACTTCTATGCTAGACACCCCATTACTTGTTTTCCACAAAATATATGAACAAGGCCTCTGGCCGTGAGCTGGGGCTTTACAGAAATGGCTATATTTCTAAGATAAAGAAGTTACCATCAGGGCTCCATGGTAACAGCTGTCAGGGGCGAAAAATAAGAAAGGTAGGAAAAAGCTCTTTCCCTCCCAGGTGTCCTTGAAAAGTTAACTTGCCCAGAACCGAGGAAAAAACAGAAACAACAACGGCTTTTTTGAACTTCTGCAGACTGTGAACTTCTGAGCCCCTTCCCTTACATGTTGGGTACAAAATTCTGAAACTACCTATACTTGAGTTTCAGGAGAATAATTGATTACAACAGAAGCAATGCCCTCTGAATATGGTTGCAACCAAATAGGACGGTTTCGCTGTCTTCTTTGCTATCTTAGGTGCCTTGCCTTGTCCGTCCCTACAACAGCATAATTGTATATAATTAAACATTGTTTATGTTTTCATGAAATGGTCAACAGATGTGATTAATTGTGTAATGGTGCAGATGTTTCCCAGAGTGCTCTATCATGATGCAGGTTCATTTGAAGATCAAATAGGGGGCCATACAACCCGTTTCAACTGGGAACATATATCCCTCACTTTAGCCATCCTATTCGGAATAGGAGTTGCTGCAGGGGTGGGCACAGGAACCACTGCCCTCGTCCATGGGACACAACAAATGACCCAATTAGAAGAAGCAATAGACCAAAACTAAGATATTAGATACCTCCATCAGAGCTTTGCATGAATTTTTAACCTCTCTCTCTGAAGTTGTTTTACAGAACAGGTGAGTGACACAAAACACACACACACACAGAAAAAAAAATAGCAACATATATGTCAATCAAAATTCATCATAAAATATATATCATCCACAGATCCAAAAATATTCATTTTACTGAACATGGAAGCTCACCCATTGGTTGAATATTCAGTTCCAACACGGTTTAGTAGGAGGGATCTCTTCTCACAATTTGTATCTGCCAACTCATCCACCTCACAAGAATGTATGTGTGGTACCAGGTATGATTCTATATATCCATATAAAAATATATGTGCTGAATGGGCTACAGAGAAAGGGAGACAGGAATTCACAATTTGTTAACTTTAAAAACACATGGAGAACTATTTCAACAAAAAATTGACTAGATTTAACTCCTACTCTGTATCATGCAAAAGGCAAGTCCAAATATACACCATGACTCCTCTAAACTGCTTGTATTTCTATTCTGTTTGGGTTATTTTTCTCCATCTTATTAGAAATAGTATTCAGAGTCTGATAGGGTATGTGTTAGTGTCAGGGATTCAGTATTTCGAATAGAAAATAGGAAATTGAATCCAATGTGTATGCAAATATATGCTACACAAAAATCTTCCCACTCTCATCCAGAACAATGCTTTAACATTACTTTTGCCTCAAGTAAGACACAATTATAGGAGAAGAGTTAGAAAATCTGTGAATACCTATCTGGAATGGAAAATGCTCCAGATTTCACATCTTTGGTGGAGGTAGAGGACTTTCTAAAAGTAAGGGACAGGGTAAACACTCCACAAACATGGAGCTCTTCTGGCCTAAGGACTTTTTGAGAATCTCACTCTGAGGTTGGGCACTTGAAATTTAGGTTGTTTTCAGGAGCTTTATCTTCTTTTGTAGTGAGAACATCAAAGGTGGGTCTCCATCACTTTGACCTGAAGGACATGGGTTCTTATTTTCCAATTAACATGAAGCAGGAGGCCTGAATCCTCTCTTTGTTGGTAAACAGTGACCACTGGTGACTAAATGTCTCCCCATGTGAACTGTGAAGCCATTTTGTCCTCCTCCACTTTTTGTGGTGTTTTTCCTGCTGCACTGAGAGTTTAGTATTTGCTTCATAAAATACAAGGAGCCCAACTGAGACACAGTGCTGGAGGGAGTTATGTCACGTGTGGTGGGTCAGGGTGTGCAGGAGAACCCACCAACCAGGCTTCTATCCCTCATAGCTTGCCCCATTGCCCCCTTGTCCATATGACCCTTATTCTGAACATTGCCCTAAAACCTCTCCATATAAAAAGATGACTTTACAAATAAGGATCTGCTGGCTGCACCATGTCAGTCACAAGCCATTTGGAATCCAATGGTAGATCCTCATGGCCCTACTACTGATGTTTTTTCACACACCTGCCCACCAGTGCTCTAGGCCCACTACTCAGCAGACTCAAACGTACTGGCATCTCTTTTCTACAACATTTTCATGAAATCCAGTCAATCAAGGCACTGTCTGGTATACTCATGATCAGCAACAGGACATTCAAAGGTTCTCCAGTGCCACCTGGTCATGGAAATTTTAATAACTACATGGTATTCATCTAGCCATTGTTAAGGATTAAGTTGGAGGCACTGTGGGTTTCAATTCATTCAGAAACCATTAAATAATGAGGAAGCTCATTTTCAATGAAAGCTCTGGAGAACTCTCACAGGCAAGGCTTCCCAAAGAGTGGCCAAAAGGTCACATGAAGCCAGGTAAATTGAGGTCTACAATGTGAGGTCCATGTGTGTTTTGACACTCAACTATGGCTGCCAAGTCTTTCAGAATAAAATCATGTGTTATCCTGGCTGAGATTCTCAGTGCTCTGTGGAAAGCCACCCTGGGCCTAGATCTCAGTTTCCAAGGGCGACTCTCATGCGTGGCCTCCTAATATCCCAACACAATTCATGGCAATACTTCTCTGAGTTCAGTTCCAGAACGCAGTCTCTAAGGGGAATCCAACCAGAGTTCAAGCCCAGGTGGACCAAGATATTTCTTACAACCACCACACAAATGACCACAATTAAAACCAAAACACTCAAACAAGGTCCTCATCTTCTTCCATATAGTCACTCATCGTAACCTCTGGCTGAAGGTCTCCATGAATGGCTCACCCAAAGACAGTGTCCAAATAAACTCCCTTGCCCCTCATTTGCCTAAAGTCATGTTGGCCTGGACACCCTTCCTGTGAACCAGGAGTGATCAAATAAGCCTCCCGTTAATACTGCTCTGTTTCTCCAATTTGTGGCCTACTGACTTTCAATTATAGATTCTTTATGTGATTTGGAGTCATGCAAAAACCTAAGCACCTCTGCAGTGATTTGAAGAACTCATTTGACCCAAGGAATACCAATTCTCACTTGATGGAAGTCAGGAACCTAACAGAGGAAGACGAGAGACTTCATCCACAATGACTGATCTTTTGGCAATTATGGTTTTGGATGCACACATGGGATCATTCTTTAGATCCATCAGCTGCTGAGAATCAAAGTCACAGCAACATACAAGGCCAAGAGGCTAATTCAGACACATCCCTTTCCAAAGAAATTAAGAAAGAGCCACAAGTGATGCCCATTCATTTCCATTTGAAAACTGTTTTCTTCAGGCTTCACAAAGGGGTGGCCTGAGGCAAAGACCTTCCTGATATTCAGGGCAACAGAACAATAGGTAAGCAAAAGGCCAAAAGCAGGGTATATCCACTGAGACTTTCCTGGTCACATTGATATCTGAGTTTTCTGAGATGCTGGCCATTCCCTTCAGCTATCCTGTACATGGCCATGTCACAGACCTTGGAGTTGTTACATATCTTGGACACAAAACCATGAGCCTATTCTGGAGAGTGGCCAGAATTCAGAAGAAAACAGAGACATAGGAAGGTAGTAGGTATTACCCATCCATAAGGCAAGCCGCACTCTATTCACAAATTAGGCAGGATGCATAATGGAAAGCTTTCTACTAGACAGGACACATCCATTGTTGCATTCTCTTTTCTCATGTCTACAACCGCGGACACAGTGGGATACACAGACATAGAAACACTCATCTTGTCAAACGACTTACTAGAAACAGTTCACTTCAAATCAAACAAACCGCCTTTCGTACCTATTCTCTGAACATGAGACAAAACAACAAACCCACACTCACAAATGCACCTCCTTCCCTCAAGTAGGTCTGTGACTCTCCGGAGTTAACTCTGACTGGTGGGCCATATTATGTTCCCCCAAAATGGCGTGTCCTCTATCAGATCTGGTTTCCTTGACCAACTCTGTGAAGTTGTCAGGAAAAAGTGGCCAGCTATTACCTGCTTTCACAGGAAAAGTATCTCTTCAGAGCTCTCCTGGTATTTGGCTATACTCACATCAGGAGGTACCAAGAAAGACTGACTCTGTCCTTGGAAAATCCAATCAAGTGAGCCCACAGGGACATGGACTGGGATTGCCTCTCGGTGTCTTGGTTCTTGGATAGCAAGTTCAGAGTGTTCCATCACTAAGGAAATGAGGTATGTCACTTTCTTTGGAACTGAATGAGGCCACTGCCTTGGCAACCACTTTGTCCTAACACTTGCTTAAAAGGGTCCCATGAGATGGAGGCTGCTCCTACTTCCTGGAACACTTTCACAAGTTAGAATGGTATTTCAACCATAGACACCTGGGAACAGCTCTCCACACAGGTCTGGTTTACTCCATCTTCTCTAACATAAGTAGAGAGATGCTGATTCAGACACATCCCTTTATCCTGACCAGGTTGTTTGACTTGGAATAGGACTTTTGCTCTCTCAGGTCTTTCATACCTCCCTACAACTTCTCCAGGTATCATTTCTGCATGGACCTTTGAGGTTTTCAGCAGGTGGAAGGTCCCCTAATTCACTGTATTTTAAGAACAACTCTGTTGCTGCTCTTCTGCAAAATGAGATTTAGGGAACAGTGTATGTATAGGGTTAATAACAGGTTCAATTTGGGTTAGGAATCATTCTGGGCGATGAATAATGGTATTGAGAACGTGCGATAATTACAAGAATATAGAGGTGAAATATCAGTATGGAAACAGAAATCTAGGTATGATTTGAAGCACAGGACCTTGTACCTTGGTAGATTTAATGTAGAAGAGAACATCCAGTCAAAATGGATAGTCGGTAGGATTAGGAAGATAGTCGGTAGGTTTAGGAAGAAGAGTGAGTATAGGATTTGGACCAAAAGTTCTTTAGCAATAGGGTTTCTGTTAGAGAATGAATGAAAATTTCAGCACATGTGAAGAGTCAGTCACAACGATGAACTGGGGAAAATAAGTAGGAAAGCAGGTATCAATAGAGACATTATGAAATCAGGCAAAGTATAAAGTGAGTTATAGGATTAGACATTTTCAACAGGGTTTAGTTTGAATATATAATCATTGGAAGAAACAAATATGTTGTCACCAATAGGATTGACATTTGAGAGCATTAGGCAACCTTCACATGGATGTTTTTAGTTATCCATGTTCACTTTCCTTTTAGACTTCGGTACAATCATAAGTGTGACCTTTACATTTTTTGTTCAGAATTTTACTGTGATAAAATATATATGTGGATCAGGTGACATGAGTATTTCTTCCACCATTTCTGGGAGCAATATTTTGAAGACATATACATTAGTGTTAGGGGTACACAGAGGTGTACCCTGTGTCTATGAATATAGAGATCATGCATGAATAGACCATCCTGTGAATAAATAATTTAACTGGTTCCACTTTAAATAATGAATTGAATTGATATCTAAAAATATATAAGAAATCTTATATTGATATATAATCATTCATTCCAACCAGTTATACACCTAATGGTAATTTTAGGATTATGGTTTATCATGAAGGGTGTTTGAGTTTTGCTTCATAAGAGATAATGAAAAATGAAAATATTGTGATTGGAAAAAGTCTTATGAAAAGACCAGTCAAGAAACATGGAGGAATACATGTGTTCTGAAGCAGGAAGTGACTGATCATTAAACAAATGCCTATAAGTTTTCTAACTTGTGGATGAAATATATATCCTATGATGTGCATAAACTGAAGAAATAGTAATGTACCAGTGTTGAATAGAAATGAACGTCAAAATACACATCATGTCCCCTAGGAATCTACTTGCATTGATGTTACACTGGGTAAGTATCTGTAGAAATATTAGAGTTTGTATTCACCATTCTATGAAGTTACTTTTCAGTACTAGGGAAGAAATATATATTTCAGGTGGATGATTATTTCTGAGTATAATCTTGTGGAAAGTTTGTTATAAATCCACATATATGAATATGAATGAATTTAGGGAGCGTATAATAAGACACATATATTTCATATTTTGAAAAATCTGGAGAGTATATATATATATATATATATATATATATATATATATATATATGCACGCACACGCACAGACATTAAAAAGTAGCAATATAGGAGATCCAACATGGTGGCGAACATGGAGAAATCAAGTCTCTGACCTCTTAAGCTGCGCAGGCATAGGGAGTCATAAACTGTCTAAATGCTGTTTGTTCAGAATCACTAGGCAATGCTGACCTGACATGGATCTGGTGCGAACAGTCTGGGCCCCTCAGAAAACACACAGAGCCCGGATCAGCTGCATAGAAGCTCAGATTTGCCTGCTTCTTGTGTCTCAGAACTAACATTCCCTCTGAAATAACTGGTGGGCCCTTCTGAATTTACAGAGGTAAAAGGCCACTGAATTGAAATGGGGCTTCGGAGACACAGTCAGGACCCATCCGTTGCATTGGTCACCTGGCAAAAGGAATGAACGGTCACCATTTGCATGGGATACCACCATGGAAGAGAACTGACGTCATGGGCAGAGGAGATAACTTCATTGAAACCAGTACGACAGGTGTGTAATTCCCTATGCATCTCTCTCCACACAGCGGGGAAACATTAAGGGCCCCTTCCAGCTCTCCTTTAAGGGGCCTCCCAGGTCTCCCGTGAGAAAGATGGCCAGACCGAGGAAATCATGTGTGCTGTGGGACTCGTGGCATGGAATTCCCTGCTACCGCTCCCACCAGTGCTGACAACTGAGGTCTCTTACACCAGCTAATGTGGGCATGGATACCAGAGAGCAAGCAAATTCGCTGGGGGTTCCCAGCCCCAAGCTCTACAAACTTAGGGTCTGAGGGAGGCAAACAGGGAGAGAGTGGCAGGCGTTGATGAAAACAGGACTACCAGGAACAGAGACCTGACGTGTAGCAAGTATTGTGGTGAGTGTCACAGTTGAGCGGAGCCTGGCTTGAGGAAACACTAGAGAAGGTCCTAGGCACTCAGGATTGGAGACCCGCCCAGTCTGGGAGGAAGAGCTGCTGCACAGTGATTGGTTCCCACCTATTGAGAGGAGAAGCTTGGCCCAGTGAGCACAGCTCCACCTACTGGAAGAGAAGTTAATTGAACTCTATGACTGCATGTATTATTACTATTATTAATTTATTTTTACTTTTTTTCTTTCATTTTCATTTTTTGTTGTTGTTCTTTAACTTATTTTAATGTTTTTATTTTTTAAATTTTACTATTATTATTATTATTTTAAATTTTAATTTTCATTTTTAATTATCATTATTATTTTAAAAAAATTATTTCTTTCTTTATTTTCTATTTTTTTCTTTTGTCTTTTCATTTCTTTTCAATTTTCTTATTCCCTCATCCTTGAATTCTACCTGCCTATTCTCATTCTCTTTAGTGACTTCTTCCCATCCCTTCTAATATCTTTCCTCCCAAGCTTCAAATAAATTTATAAGAAAAAGCAGTAACGCAGCACTCAAACAAACAAGAAGTAACATGAGCAGCATAAAAAAGCAAGAAAGAAAAGGAGTACAAACAATGAAGGATAACCTAAATATTCAGGAGGACCTAGAATCATCAGAAAAATGGTCATATAAAAAACTCAAGGAATACCTTAGACAGATGGAATGAAACCTTAAAGAGGATACGAGAGAGCAAATAAATACAGTGAAAGAACACATTGAAAATGAATTACATAAACAGATAAAAGAAGAAGTTAATCTTCTTTATCAGGAGATAGAGATTATAAAAATTCAAAGAATAATTCTAGAAATGAAGAAAACGATAAACCAAATTAAAAACTCAATTGAGAGTATCACTAACAGAGTGGAGCAAGTAGAAGACAGAATGTCACATAATGAAGACAAAATATATCATCTTGAAAAGAGTCTAGCCAACACAGAAAGGCTGGTAAAAAATCACGAAAAAAACATCCAAGAGATATGGTATAACATAAAAAAACAAACTTATGAGTCATCTGGATAGAGGAAGGTACAGAGATTCAAACCATGGGAATGAGTAACCTGTTGAATGAAATAATTACAGAAAATTTTCCAGAAATAAAAAAGGAAACGGATATACAAATTGAAGATGCTTACAGGACACAGAGCACACAAAATCACAGTAGACCAACGCCAAGACACATTGTTATGAAGATATCCAATATACAGAACAAAGAGAAAACATTAAAAGCTTCAAGAGAAAGGAGGAAGATTACATTCAGGGGTAAACCAATATGGTTAACAACCTATTTTTCATCACAGACACTGAAAGTGAGAGGATCCTGGAACAACGTATTTCAAACATTGAAAGACAATGGATGCCAAACAAGAATTCTGTATCCAGCAAAATTCAGCTTCAGGTATGACAACGAAATAAAAATCTTTCATGATAAAGAAAAGCTAAAAGAATTTGCAGCAAGAAAACCACCATTGCAAAGTGTCTTGAGCAAAACACTACACGAGGAAGAAATGAAAAACAACAACCAAAACCATCAGTGGGAAGTGCCTCAGTAATGACAGAGGGCGGGGGAAAAGCTAATCATGGAGAAACAAAGTAAATTTAAAAAAACGATAAATATTCAAACATGGATGGCAGTAGAAACCATATATCAATAGTAGCTCTAAACACTAATGGCTTAAACTCTCCAATAAAGCAACATATGCTTGTAACTTGGATTCAAAAAACAAATCCAACAATATGTTGCCTCCAGGAGACATATCTGAATGGAAAAGACATACACAGGCTGAAGGTGAAAGGTTGGGAAAAAATATACATGCACACGGTCCTCATAAGCAAGCAGGGGTGGCCATCCTCAAATCGAATTAAATCGACTTCATGACTAATTTAATCAAAAGGGATAATGAAGGAAATTATATACTGTTAAAAGGAAACATTCACCAACAAGACATAAAAATTATCAATATTTACGCACCATTAAATGGTGCTGCAACGTTCATAAAACAAATTCTCCTCAAGTTCAAGAATCAAATAGACCACAACACAATAATTATGGGTGGCTTCAACACACCTCTCTCACCATTGGACAGATCCTCCAAATAAAAGTTGAATAAAGAAACTATAGAACTCAATATCACAATCAATAACCTAGACTTAACTGACATATATAAAATATATCAACCATCATCAAGTGGATATACTTTTTTTTTAAGCAGCACATGGATCCTTCTCAAAAATAGACCATATATTATGCCATAGAGCAACCCTCAATAAATATAAATAAATATGGTGGACATAATACCATGAATTTTATCTGATTATAATGGAATGAAACTGGAAACCAATGAAAAAGAAGGAAGGAAAAATCCTACATCACATTGAAAATGAACAACATTTTACTGAATCATTAATGTGTTACAGAAGACATAAATGAGAAAATCAAAAAATTCTTCGAGATAAATGAAAATACAGACACAACATATCGGAATCTATGGGACACAATGAAAGGAGTTTTAAGAGGGAAATTCACCACCTTGACGTCATTCCTCAAAAATAGGAAAGAACAACAAATAAATGAGCTCACACTTCATCTCAAAGCCCTAGAAAAGGAAGAGCAAAACAACAGCAAATGTAGCAGAAGGCAAGAAATAACTAAAATCAGAGCGGAAAACAACAAAATTGAAACAAAAGAAACTATTGAAAAAATTACAAAACTAAAGCTTGGTTCTGCGAAAAATAAATAAGAACAATAGACCCTTAGCATCCCTTTATGTTCAAAACATTAGAAAAATTAGAGATAACAGGAACTTACCTCGACATTGTAAAAGCTATCTATGTTAAGCCTCAGGCTAGCATTATTCTGAATGGAGAAAAATTGAAGCATTCCCTCTAAAATCTGGAACAAGACAGAGATGTCCTCTACCACCACTTCTATTCAATATAGTTCTCGAAACACTGGCCAGAGCAATTAGACAGATGAAAGAAATTAAAGGCATGAAAATAGGAAAAAAATAACTCAAATTATCACTACTTGCAGCTGACATAATTCTATATATAGAAGACCCAAAAGGGTCTACAAAAAAAAAAAAAAAACTACTAGAACTAAGAAATGATTTCAGCAATGTGGCAGGATATAAAATCAACATTCATAAGTCAAAGGCATTTCTGTATATCAGTGAGAAAACTTCTAAAACGGAAATGAGAAAAAAAACACTCCATTCACAATATCCTCAAAAAATAAAAATAAAATCCTTGGGAATCAACCTAACAAAAGAGGTGAAAGATTTATACAATGCAAACTACAGAATCCTAAAAAGAGAAGTAGAATAAGATCTTAGAAGATGGAAAAATATACACTGTTCATGGATAGGGAGAACTAACATCATCAAAATGGTGATATTCCCAAAAGTTCTCTATAGGTTTAATGCAATGCCAATCAAAATCCTAACCGCATTTCTTGTAGAAATAGAGAAAGCAATCATGAAATTCATTTGGAAAAATAAAATATCCAGAATATCAAAAGCAATTCTAACCGGGAAGTGTGAATCAGGCCGTATAGCGATACCAGATTTCAAACTAAATTTCAGAGCAATAGTAACAATGACAGCATGGTACTGGTACCAAAACAGGCGGGTGGACCAAAGGTACAGAATGGAGGACACAGAGATTAATCCACAATGCTACAACAATCTTCTATTTGATAAAGGAGCTAAAAGCATCAATGGAGGAAGGATAGCATCTTCAACAAATGGTTCTGGGAAAACTGGAAATCCATATGTAACAAAATGAAACTGAATCCCTTTCTCTTGCATGCACAAATTTCACTCAAAATGGATCAAGGACCTTGATATCAAATCAGAGACATGGCGTCTGATAGAAGAAAAAGTTGGCTACGATCTACATACTGTGGGGTCGGGCTTCAAATTCCTCAATAGGACATCCATAGCACAAGAGTTAATAACTAGAATCAACACATGGGACTTACTCAAAGTAAAAAGTTGTTTCTCAGCAAAAGAAACAATAAGAGAGGTAAATAGGGAGCCTAAATTCTGGGAACAAATCTTTACTCCTCACACTTCAGATAGAGCCCTAATATCCAGAGTATACAAAGAACTCAAAAAATTAAACAATAAGATAACAAATAACCCAATCAACAAATGGGCCGAGGACCTCAACAGACATCTCAGAGGAGGACATATAATCAACAAGTACATGAAAAAATGCTCACCATCTCCAGCAGTCAGAGAAAGGTGAATCAAAACCACCCTAAGATACCATCTCACTCCAGTAAGATTGGCAGCCATTATGAAGTCAAACAACAAGTGTTAGTGAGAATGTGGGGAAACAGGTACACTTGTACATTGCTGGTGGGACTGCAAATTGGTGCATCCAATTTGGAAAGCAGTATGGAGATTTCTTGGAAAGCTGGGAATGAAACCACCATTTGACCCAGCTATTCCCCTTCTCGGTCAATTCCCTAAAGACCTAAAAAGAGCATGCTGCAGGGACACTGCTACATCGATGTACATAGCAGCACAATTCACAATAGCAAGACTGTGAAACCAACCTATATGCCCTTCAATAGATGAATGGATAAAAAAAATGTGGCATTTATACAGAATGGAATATTGCTCTGCATTAAAAAATGACAAAAGTCATAGATTTGCAGGGAAATGGATGGCGCTAGAGCAGATTATGCTAAATGAAGCTACACAATCCCTTAAAAACAAATGCCAAATGTCTTCTTTGATATATGGAGATTAACTAAGAACAGAATAGGTATGAAGAGGATGAGAAGAAGATTAACATTAAAACAGGGATGAGAGGTGGGAGGGAAAGGGAGAGAGAAGGGATATTGCATGGAAATGGAAGGAGACCCTCAGGGTTATACAAAATTACATACAAGAGGAAGAGAGAACAAAGGGAAAAATAATACATGGGGAGAAATTTATTAAGGTAGAGGGGGTAGAGAGAGAAGATGGTAGGAGAGGGGAGGGGAGGGGGGATAGTAGAGGATAGGTAAGGCAGCAGAATACAACAGACACTAGTATGGCAATATGTGAATCAATGCATGTGTAACTGATGTGATTCTGCAATCTGTATACGGGGTACAAATAGGAGTTCATAACCCACTTGAATCAAAGTGACAAATATGATGTATCAAGAACTATGTAATGTTTTGAACAAGCATAAATAAAAATTTAAAAAAAAAAGAAAACTAACTTTGGTGAATGATGCACGCGAATCCTAATATTTGTACAGTAACTGACCCAGTTTAACATCAATGTAAGTAGATTCCTATGGTACATGATGTGTATTTTGACGTTCATTTTTATTCAACACTGGTACATACTATTTCATCAGTTTATGCACATCACAGGATGTATATTTCATCCACAATTTAGCAAATTTATAGGCATTTGTTTCACTTTCAATCACTTCCTGCTTCAGAACACATGGATTCCTACATATTTCTTGATTGGTAATTTCATGAGACTTCTTTCCAAACACATTATTTTCGATCCATAATCACTTTTGAAGCAAAACTCACACACACTTCATGATAAAAAATAACCCTAAGATTACAATTAGATATATAACTGGTTGGAATTAATGATTGTATGTCAATATATGATTTCTTATATATTTTCAGATAACAATTCAATCCATTATTTAAAGTGTAACCAGTTATATTATTTATTTACATTATGTTCTATTCATGCATTATCTCTATATTCATAGACACAGGGTACACCACTTTGTACCCCCAATACTAATTTATATGTCTTCAAATATTGCTCACAGAAATGGTGTAAAAAATACTCATGTCACATGATCTACATATATATTTTATCACAATAATTTTCTGGGCACAAAATGCAAAGGTCACACTTATGATTGTACCAAATCCTAAATGGAAGTTGAATATGGATTACTAAAAACTTCCATTTCCAGTTTGCCTAATGCTTTCAAATGTCATTTCTATTGGTGACTACATATTTGTTTCTTCCTAAAATTATGTATTCAATCTCGATCCTGTTGAAAATGTCTAAACCTATCACTCACTTTACAATTGCCTGATTTTGTAATGTCTCTATTGATATCTTCTTTCCTATATTTTCCGCAGTTCATCATTGTGACTGACTCTTCGCATGTGCTGACATTTACATTCACTGTATAAATGAAACCCTATTGCTAAAGAACATTTGATCCAAATTTTATACTCACTCTTCTTCCTAAACCTACCGACTCTCTTCCTTATCCTACCCACTATCCCAATTTGAGTGGATGTTCTCTTCTACAATCAATCTTCCAAGGTACAAGGTCCTATGCCATTGATTATCAATTTATCTGAGACAACCGTGCAGAACATAATTAAAAGCTAAGTATCCCAATCAAGGGCCTCATTCCCTTCTGGGCTACAAATCATACCTAGATTTCTGTTTTCATACTTATATTTCACCTCTATAGTTTTATAAATATCACAGGTTCCCAATACCATTATTCATCCATCAGAATGATTCCGAACCCAAATTGAACATGTTATTAACCCTAACCATACACTGTTCCCTCAATCTAACTTTACAAAAGAGAAGGGACAGGGTTCGTCTTGCAATACAGCAATGTAGGGGATCTGCCACCTACTGAGAACCTCAAAGGTCCATGCATATTTGATCCCTGGAGAAGATGTAGGCAGCTATGAAAGACCTGAAAGACCAAAAGTCATCTTCTATGGCAAACAACCTGTTCAGGATGAAGGGTTGTGTCTGAGTAAGCCTCTATCTTCTTAATGTAGAGAAGATGGACCAAACCAGGCCTATGAGGAGAGCTGTTCCCGCAAACTGGTGTGGCCAATTTGGAAAGCAGTATGGAGATTCCTGGGAAAGCTTGGAATGGAACCACAATTCGACCCAGCTATTGCCCTTCTCGGACTATTTCCTGAAGACCTTAAAATAGTGTATACCTCTGGGATACTGCCACATCGATGTTCTTAGCAGTACAATTCACAATTGCTGCACTGTGGGCCCAACCTAGATGCCCTTCAATAGATGAATGTATAACAAAAATGTGGCATTTATACACCATGGAGTATTACGCAGCACTAAAATATGACAAAATCATGGAATTTTAAGGGAAATGGATGGTAATAGAGCAGATTATGTTTAGTGAAACTAGCCAATCCCTAAAAAACAAATACCAAATGTCTTCTTGGATATAATGAGAGCAACTAAGAACAGAGCAGGGAGGAAGAGCAGGAAGAAAAGATTTACATTAACAGAGACATGAGGTGGGAGGGAAAGGGAGAGAAAAGGGAAATTGCATGTTAATGGAGGGAGACCCTCATTGTTATACAAAATTACATATAACAGGTTGTGAAGGGAATGGGAAAATAAACAAGGAGAAAAAATAATTACAGTAGATGGGGTAGAGAGAGAAGATGGGAGGGGAAAAGAGGGGGGATCATAGAGTATAGGAAAGGTAGCAGAATGCAACAGTAACTAATAGGGCATTATGTAAAAATGTGGATATGTAACCAATGTGATTCTGCAATCTTTATTTGGGGCAAAAATGGGAGTTCATAACCCACTTGAATCTAATGTATGAAATATGATATGTCAAGAGCTTTGTAACGTTTTGAACAACCAAAAAAAGAAAAAAAAGTAGCCATGTATATGCCAATCGAAAATCATCATGATATATATATATAAATACAATCCACAGATGCAAAAATATTCATTTTACTGAACATGGATTTATGAATAATGTTATTGAACTAGGAAGCTCACCCATAGGTTGAATTTTCAGTTCAAACAGCGTTTAGGAGTAGTGATCTCTTCTCACAATTTGTATCTGCCAATTCAGCCACCTCACAAGTATGTACGTGTGATACCAGGTAGGATTATCTATGTGCAAATAAAAATACGTGTGCTACAGAGAAATGGAGACAGGATTCCCATATTTGTTAACTTTAAAAACACATGTAGAATTATTTCAACAAAAAATTGACTAGATTTATAGCTCCTATACTATATAATGCAAAAGGCAATTCCAACTACACACCATGCCTCCTCTGAACGGCTTGTATTTCTATTCTGCTTGGGTTATGTTTCACCATCATATTAGGATTATTAGTCAGAGTCTAGTGGGGTATGGGTTAGTGTCAGGAATTCAGTATTTCAAATGGAAAATTGGAAAATGAATCCAATGTGTATGCAAATATGTGATATACAATAATCTTCCCACTCTCATCCAGAACAATGCTTTGACATTACTTTTGCCCCAAGTAAGACACAATTAGAGGATAAGAGTTAGAAATTCTGTGAATACTTATCTGGAATGGAAAATGATCAGGAGTTCACAACCTTGGAGGTGGTAGAGGAGTTTCCAAAAGGAAGGGACAGGGGTGATCACTCAACCTGATCTTTCATTAATATTGGGAGCCATCTTGCCTTAAAGCCATGGAAAGATAATTTTTGCTTTACTATAAATTACTGCAAATTCTGAACCTGCTTGGAATGCCTGCCCATGCCTTGAACTCACCCATGCCTGTCTTACTGACCAGATCACAGCCCTCTCTGAAACCTTACTGACACCTCATAAATATTGGCCTTCCCTGGCCAGACAACGACCCTCTCTGAGGCTCTAATGGTCCTCATAATTTCTGATGCTGGGGCCAGCAAATAAAAAATGTTAACTACAGTTAGTGTGATGCTTGTCAAAGTTCTGTTTTCTGATACTCCCTTTTTGTGTAACTTTTTGGGCTATAAAGCTGGGGTGTAGGAAATGTGGGGATGCTGTCTTTTTCCCGCCGTTTTGAGAAGGAGAGTCAGCCTAGCCGGTTGAACTAATAAGCTTGCCTTAATTTGATTTTAATTGGAGTCAGTGGTCTTTTCTTGCATCCTGGTCTAACATTTTGGAGTTCCCCAGCGAGATGACGTGACCAGATCACAAGAACAGACTGCTGGAAATTCTGACGCTGGCCTTTCCTCCAGGGCTCAGGGCTGGAGAGCCAAGTTCCAAAGCCTTGGAGTGAGCCTTTGGTCCAGGGAGCACTGCAGTGAACCATCACACTAAAACTATTAGCAAGCACCTGGTGGAGGAGGCCTCCATTGGTAGGTGGTGCCTTTATAACATCTGATATCTGGTTAAGGGAGATGTCTTCTGATTACAGAGAGGTGGCCTGGGGAGGCTCACATGTACTCCTGTCCAGGACAGTAACAAGAATTGTTCTGTCCTCTGTTCTGTTCTGTATGGAATTTCTCTGAAAGGGTAGAAAGGTGCAGCCGGGCACGCAGGAGCTCCTATCCCGGAGCTTCAGCAAGACATTTCATTGCTCCTCAGTTTTTCTGTATCTTCACCAGGTTTCTGTTTCTTTGTGTTTTGTTTTGTGTTCTATATGTTTTTTGTTTGTTTGTTTTTGTGCATTTTGTTGTTTGATTTCTGTGGTAAAAACTTAAGGATATTGGACGTAAAAATGGGTAATAAAGCAAGTAAGCCTTACACCCTTTGGACTGTGTTCTAAAAAACTGTGATGAAGTTTACCCCCCTTTGTTAAGCAGGATGAGAAAAGCCCCTAGCTGGCAGCCTGGAACTCACCCACTGCAGAGGGCAATGCCTGCTGGCCACCAAGGAACAGAGTATCTCCCAGGTTAACAATGGAAACTCCTTTAAAACCCCTTGTTGCTCCAGTTCAAGAGAGTCACAACCTTTGGGCAGAGTCCCCTGTGTTTCTGCTTTGTTAGCAAAGCAGCAAACCTCCCTTTTTATTTTTCTCAAACCCTGTCCTCATTATTAAATAGGTATTAATTCGCTTCAAGGTCAGAAACCGAAATTTAAGTTACAAATTTTGATAACCCCCCGACCCTGGAACTTTTTGAGAGCTGACTACTGAAATGTTAGGAGATGGAGCGAGATAGGGGTGGAACCAAACCAGAGGAGCTAGTCCCATAAGTAAAAGGAGGGACTGAGGGACTCCCAGCATCTACCAAAGCCCTGCTGCTTCAAGGAATTCCTTCCTTCGTTCCCTGCACTGTAAGGATTATGCCACCTCTGTCTTCTTAAAAAAAAGAAAAAGAAAAAGGGGACACTAAATGCAGTAAAGTCACCATGGAAACCCTTGATATTACATTTCAGATTGCCCTCTGTGAAAACATCTGATCCCCTTGTGAGGACATCTATCCTGCCACTGGTGTAGGAAATTTTTCTCTTATCTGCTCTGTTTTTAAGGCTTCTGTCTGTCAGCCATAGTCTGGACCTCCTTTCTGTCTGTCTCGTGTCTTTGTTTCTGGCCCTTTAAGACATGTGCAATAATGTGCTGATATTATAAATTGTTTCTTGGGAATGATATTAGTTCAATGTGTGTCTAAATGATGATGTTTTATTGTAACAATCTGGTATCTGGATGGGTTTTTGTAGCATTGCTCAATCTTGCAGTTAAAAGTCGGGTTTAGGTAATTGTTTAGTTTATGATTTCAGATAATTCATGCCAGATAACTTAAATACTTAGGATGGAAAACTAAAGCACTCTACTTCCAAGTTGGCAAGTAACTTCCCAAACATTCAGTTTTATTTGTCACTAATTTTGAATTGGGTAGACTGAGAAAATATCACAGTGTGTACCAGTGCATTAATTTGGACAAGGATAGTAAATCATAGTATGGTATCTGTTGACAAAACAAGATGTAAAGATATTAAATTTTGTGAATTTCATCTTAAAATTGTGTCATAATTTTCAACATCCGAACCTCAAAATTATGGTTAAAATGCCTTAGGCCTGAGGTGTCTGCTCAGAATAGCAGTTTTTCCCTGCTCCTTTCAGACCTCAGCCAGGACTTTTGTTGAAATGCAAATCAAAGAAGCCTGCAAGCTCAGTTGGAGACTGATCTGAGCCCTAAGGCAGGAAAAAAGGTAAATTGTATGGTATTTATTAATTACTGGGCAGTCATTTTTTCTAGGACTCTTATTTTTTCCTTAGATTCTGTATTCTTTTTTTGAGCTCATGAATTTGATCCTACAGACCTAGGTTAATGTTATTCTGATCAGCTCTATCGTTGACCAACAGTGGAGTTTTTGAAACATTGCAATGGAGATTTCAACTGCAAAAAGCTACAAGGCCTTTACTATTATAATGTGTGCACACTTTTGTTATGTGTTGTATGTCTATATATACATATATCCCTATATCATATATATGTTATACAAATTAACACATATAAGGAGCACTCATAAAAAAAGCACTCATAAAAACAAATTTTAAAACGTGGATCCAAAGATCTTTAATTCAAGTGATTTAATTGGTACAATTTAAATTGGATAAACAGATAAAAATAAATGTCTTTAAATTTAACCTTACAAGTTTTTCTAGGTGTTCAAAAATCTAATAAAATATTAATGCCGACAAAAGGTCTAATATGCCTTGGTTCTAGGACTTTTTCTTCAACAAAAAATGGTACACTGTTCAATACATTTGTCTAATATTTTGATAAATAAGTAAAGTAAATTTGATATGGGATTACTCATTCATGAGTACTTTTGTTAGATATCTGATTGATTTACTAAGGTCTGTATAAGTTTGTCCTAAAGTCTGTATAAGATTGTAAAAATCAGTCATGTGTTAAAGAGACAAAAATTTCTTAAAACATAAGTTTACCCATAACATTGTGGTTATTAAGTTTTATTTTTCTAGAGCAAGCAACCATAAAAATTAAACAACTGATTAAATAAGAACTGTTATTTTAGAGCACTGTACTGCCATTTCTTTAAAAGCTAAACTTGGTTAATGTAGAAAAATCAATGCAATTGTGATGCTATTAATGTGCTCATATCTTCCAGGTATACAAGTCTGTAACGTAGAAACTTTAAAAGAGCATTATATCAAGCTGGTGTTCTGAAGTTGTATGGTAAAAAATATATATATATATATATTGGGATTTATTTACCTGTTGTCAATAAGATATGTAAACTTTTATGTTACTTTTTATATTGGGGAACAATTTAAATGTATTTTAAGTTAATGAGAGCCTAATCTATGTAAAGGTTAAAAACTTTCAGCCTTTTTTAAATTCATGTTTTAAATGCTATATCATATGGTGTTAGCTAATGTTCATGTGACCTCAAACAATTTATGTAAACTTTGTAAAATGATATTTAAAAAACAAAGATTAGCTTTAGAATTAAAACACTTAAGATTAATTAAGAGCCCTTCCTTACCTGAGATAAGGCTCTGTGTCCCATCTTATTATGTGAGAATGACTACGAAAGCAGTAGGTCAGATGTTATTTCATTTAAAGATATTTTCAAAAGTTTTTTTTTTCCTGTCAACATTACTAGCATCTCAAACAGAGGATATAATGTATAACTCAGCCAAAAATTTTAGGGTAGCTATTACAAGAACTAAGTTTGTTTACTGTTGTTAATTTTATTTTGTAATTTCCTTATGGGTGATATAAAGATTCCCTGTTAGTGTTTTACAGAAGTGTTGCTTTAAGAACACAACATTGGTTAATTTAAGATAATTAGCCATCACCTACAAGACAGACAGAATAATACAGATCCCAAATAATAAAAAGATAAATAATTTTAAATTATAGACATTAAAGCCCAGTACTCTTAATATAAGTCTGTTAAAATTTATTTGATGGATGTTTAAGATTAGGATTTAAAATTAAAGTTATATGAAAAGGGACAAGAAAACCAATATTTGGCTCTTGCCCTCTGAGTCAGTCTGTATCCAGGGAACAGCGGACTTCTCTAAAGAGCTTTGCAACTCTGAACCACATAACTTCCTGATCAGTGAGATTAATGAGACCACTGGAGAACAGAAAGCCAATCAGTGCATTTGCTACGAAGAGGAGAGTCATCAGAGAAGGGAGACATCCCTGATGCTTCCGAGGGAAGCCACATGGTCAAACAAGACCTGGACCCACCTAGCGCAAATGGCACTAGCAAAACTGAGAAGCTGCTCTCAAGTTTCCCCAGGAATGACTCCCATAAAAGCTCAGCTGACTGTTCACAATAGATAGAAACAAAAGTCAGTTTGACTGCTTCATCTTAAACACTTAGAAAAGACAGTTAAAAACAAATTACAGCCATTCCTGGGCATTTTATATAATAATAGTAATAATAATATTTTAAGGTATACACTTTATGTTAGCCTCCCAAAATAAGTAAGACTAAAGGCTACAAAGAAGGATTCTCAGACAGGAATGCCTGATAACTATAAAAAGAGGCTATCAAGATTATCTGCCAGAGGCAGAAGTTTTTAGTTTAAGGCCTACAGATATTCTTAACCTAAACACATAGTCTTGGTATTTGTTAGTATGATTATGCAGCAATGAGTAAGAGAATTAAAGGTTTCTCTATTAGACACAGAGGTCATACTAGTAAAAGTATTTTGCAAGATCAGATGACATTAAATTATTAAACTGAATCTTATGGGGAGGGACAAATGTAACACTAAAAGTTAAATATTAAGTTGATAGTCCTGATAACTGGGAATATTTAAGACTGGTGAGGAAACTTCTATACAGTGACATGTTCCAGCTGCTGCAACATTTATTAAGTACTCATGATTTTTTGTTTCTCTCATAGAAGAACCCATCCCCAGATGACTTTACTACCTGTTCTTCCCAATTCAGACTTCAAACCTAACTGACTTCTAAAAGGCGACTAATGTCCCTCAGGCGGTGCCCCCTCACGTCACCCTCTCTCAGCTCAGAAGAAGTCTAAATGAGTGACGCCTCTCTTCTTACAACAATGGAGACAAAAATAAATAGAATATCAATATAAGTAATTAATTAAGTCAGGTAAAATCAGGGAGACGTGTTTTTGGGTGAGTTCAAAAAATCGGGAGACTATTACCTGAGGGATTAAAATTCCCACAGTGCTCTTCCTACCCAATCAAATATATGAAAGGAACACATTAGAAAAGGGGGGAATGATTGACCCAACCTTATCTTTTATTAAAATTGGGAGCCATCTTGCCACAAAGCCGTGAAAAGATAATTTTGGCTTAACTATAAATTACAGCAATATCTGAACCTGCTTGGAATGCCTGCCCGTGCCTTGAACTCACCCATGCCTGGCTATCTGACCAGATAACAGCCCTCTCTGAAACTTTGTTGACACCTCATAAATATTGGCCTTCCCTGGCCAGTCGACACTCTCTGAGGCTCTAATGGTCCTCATAAATTCTGATGTTGGGGCCAGCAAACAAAAATGTAAACTACCATTAGTGTGATGCTTGTCAGAATTCTGTTATTTTTAACCCCACTTTTGTGTAACTTTCTGGGCTATAAAGCTGGGCTGCTCTTCTGTTCCCGACGTTTTGGGAGGGAGAGGCAGCCAGGGTGGTGGAAATAATAAGCTTGCTTTAATCTGATTTTAATTGGAGTCAGTGGTCTTTTCTTGCGACCTGGTCTAAAAGGTAAACACTACACAAACCTGGAGCTCTGCCGGACTAAAGACTTCTTGAGAAAATGCCTTTGACGATGCGCACTCGACATATATGTTGTTGTCAGAAGCTTTAGCTTCCATTCAAATGAGACCATCAAAGCTGGGTCTACATCTATGAGACCTGGAAAACATTGTTTCAATTTTTTCAAAGAACATGAGGCAGCAGTGCTGACTTCTCTCTGTAGGTAAACTGTGGCCACTGAAAGCTAAGTGTCTCCGCATGTGGATTGTGAAGCCATTTGGTCATCCTCCAATTTTCATGGTGTTTCTTTCTACTGCACTGGGAGTTTGGTATTTTCTTCATGAAATACAATTAGTTCAACTGGTACACAGTGCTGGAGGGAGTCCTGTCACGTGTGGTGGGTCCGGGTCTGCAGGAGAATGCACCAACCAGGCTTCTATCCCACATAGCTTGACCCTTTGACCATAGCAAACTGATTCTGAACATTGCCCTGAAACGTCTCCATATAACAAAATGCCTTTTATGGAGAGGTTTCAGACATATAAGTGATTCCTGTCTGTAACATGTCAGCCACAAGTCATTTGGATGTCAATGGCAGAATCACATGTCCCGACCACAGATGTTTTATCACACACCTGCACACAAAAGCTTTTGGCCCACTACTCAGCAGGCCCCAACATACTGGCATCTCTGTTCTACACCATTTTCATAAAACCCAGTCAATCAAGGCACTGTCTGGTACACTCAGGATCAGCAACTGTACATCCAAAGGTTCTCCAGTGGCAGGTGGCCATGGGAAGTTCAAAAATTTCATGGTATTTATCTAGCCATTTTCAAAGATGAAGTTGGAGAAACTGTGGGTTTCAATTCATTAAGGAACCATTAAATTTAGAGGAAGCACATTTCAATGAATAATCTAGAGAACTCTCACAGGCAAGGGTTCCCAAAGACTGGCCAAAAGGTCACATGAAGCCAGCCCCATTGAGGTCTACAATGTAAGGTCCATGTGTGTTTTGACTCTCAACTATGGCTTCCAAGTCTTTCAGAATAAAATCATGTGATATCCTGGCTGAGATTCCCAGTGCTCTGTGGAAAGCCACTCTGGGCTTAGATCTCAGTGTCCAAGGGCGACTCTCATGTGTGGCCTCCTAAAATCCCAACACAATTCATGGCAATACTTCTCTGAAGTCAGTTCCATAACGCATTCTTTAAGAAGAATCACACCAGAGTTCAAGCCCAGGTGGACCCAGGCATCTCTTACAACCACCACACAAATGACCACAATTAAAACTAAAACACTCCCACATGCTCCTCATCTTCTTCCACATAGACATTCATCATAAACTCTGGCTGGAGGTTTCCATGAAGGGCACAGCCCAATACACTGTTCAAAATAAGCACCCTTGTCCCTCATTTGCCTAAAGTCAGGGTGGCCTGGACACCCTTGCTGTGAACCAAGAGTGATCAAATAGGCCTGCCCTATATCTGATCTGCTTCTCCAATTTGAGGACTAATGACTGTCTGGTATAGATTCTTTATGTGAATTGGTATCATAGAAAACCCAAGCCCCTATCGGCTAGCCTCTGCAGGGATTTGACGAAATGATTTGACCCAAATGATCCCTATTCTCACTTGATTTAGCTCAGGAAGCTTACAGAGGAAAGTGAGATACTTCATCCACAATGACTGCTCTTCTGGCCATTTTGGTTTTGGATGCACACTTGGAAACTTTCTTTAGATCCATCAGGTGCTGAGAATCTAAGCCACTGCCACCACACCGGGCCAAGTGGCTGTTCCAGACACATCCCTTTCCAAAGCAATTAAGCAAAGAGCCACAGGTGATGCCCATTCATTTCCATTTGAAAACTGTTTTCTTCAGGCTTCACAAAGGGTTGGCCTGAGGCAAAGACCTTCCTGACATTCAGGGTAATAGAAACATAAGTAAGCAAATGGCCCAAAGCAGGGTTTCTCCACTGAGACTTTACTGGTCACACTGATATCTGAGTTTTCTGAGATGCTCCCATTCCCTTCAGCTATCCAGTACATGGCCATGTAACAGAGCTTGGACGTGGTACATATCTTGGAAACAAAACCATGAGGATACTCTGGAGAGTGGCCAGTATTCAGGAAGAAAAGAGGAACTTAGGAAGATAGTAGCTGTTCACCTTCCATTAGGCAAGCCGCACTCCATTCTTAAATTGGGTGAGAAGAATGCTGGGGAGCTTTATACTAGACAGGACACAACTATTGATGCATTCGCATTTCAAATGTCTACAACCACGGATACAGTGGGATACACAGACATAGAAACACTCGTGTTGTCAAACGACTTTCTAGAAACTTTCCAGTCCAAACCTACATGAGACAAAACCACAATCTCACACCGACACCCACAACGGCACCTCCTTCCCCCAAGTATGACTGTGACTATCCTGAGTGTCCTCTGACTGGTGGGCCATACTATGTTCCCACGAAATGGCCTGTCCTATCTCAGATCTGGTCTTCTTTGCAAACTTTTTGAAGTTGTCAGGAGCCATGATTGAGCCACTACCTGCTTTCTCAGAAAAAGCCGCTCTTCAGAGCTCTCCTGAAATTTGGCCATCATCACATAAGTAGGTACCAAGAAACACTGACTCTGTCTTTGGTAAATTCAAACAATTGAGACCACTGGGACTGAAACTAAGACTTGCTCTGGGTGCATGGCTTCCTGGATACCAAGTTCAGAGAGTTCCATCACCAAGGAAGTGTTGTAGGTCACTTCCTTCAGGAACTGAATGAGGGCACTGCGATGGAAAACCACTTTGTCCTAACAGTTGCTTCCAATGGTCCCATGAGATGGAGGCTGCCCCTACTTCCTGTGACACTTTCACAAGTTAGAATGGTATATCAACCATAGGCATCCGGGAACAGCTCTGTACACAGGCCTGGTTTGGTCCATTTAATCTACATTAAGAAGAGAGAGGCTGATTCAGACACATTCCTTCATTCTGACCAGGTTGTTTGACATGGAAGTTGACATGGATTTGACTTTTGCTCTCTCAGGTCCTTCATAGGTAAAAAGGTCGGTCAAAAGTCGGAGGAAAAGTCCACCAAGAGACTGTCTCATGCCACAGCAAAGGGTTTATTGGGCGTCCAGCATGCTGGGGCTCAGAGCTAACTTCAGAGGAGCAAAGAACAAAGAGCCCCAAGAACAACTTGAGCAGAGTTTATTTACATTCTTTAGAGAGGGCAGGGACTTTGCATACATCATAGCCTCCTTTAGCAAATCAACATACCACGGGAAAATCAAATAACAACCCAAAAACATGATTAGCACATTCATTGGCAGGAAGAGGTCGGACAGGGGGTGATGGGTTAGCCCTGAGAAGGGGTATACGTTTTAACTGATTGGTTGAAGCCCTGAGATGTATACGTGATTAGCTGCACGGTTTCTGGGAAGGGGTTGTTTAGTAACTAGGTGGTCAGGGAAGATTTCAACACACATCTAATTGGCAGTTCCGGGAATTGTCTTAACTGCCACAGGAATTTCAGGTTCTGAGTGCAGCTTGGAAACTTTACAAAACCTGGTTCTTTATGTTTCAATTTTAATTTCTTTTATTCTTTCATTTCCCACTCCTTTTTCTTACTACATTTAATCTTAAAAGTAATGAATCATAATTATTGCGGGGTCTCACACTCTATTTCTGCCAGTGGAGCGTATTTCTGTCTGATTACCATGAGTTTTTCCTGCCCAATTAGAGCCTGGAGAAAGGAAACTAAGCGGTTAAGCAAACAAGGTCCCACAGTTAGCAACACCATAAGGATGATCAGGGGTCAAGCTAAGCCTGATAGGAGTGTAGTTAACGAGGGGGACTGGGTAAACCATGACTCAAACCACCCTTGTTGAATCTCCCTTTCTCTCTGGCGCTCTTCAAGGCATTTTCTCAATTTACTCATGGATTCTCTTACAACTCCAGTATGGTCAGCATAAAAACAACATTCTTCTCTCAGTGCAGCACAGAGGCCCTGCTCCCTCATGAAGAGGAGGTCTATTCCTCGCCTGTTCTGTAAAACTACTTCAGAGAGAGAGTTTAAGGATTCGTACAGCACTGTGATGGAGGTCTCTAATGTCTTCTAGTCTTGATCTATTGCTGTTTCTAATCAGGCCATTTGTTGTGACCCATGGATGATAGCAGCTGTTCCCGTACCCACTCCTGCAGCAGCTCCTATCCTCAATAGGATAGCTAGAGTAAGGGACACTGGATGACAGTAAAATCAGGTTGTTTGTCCCCCTAGTAGACCTTAAAATGATTCTGCATCATAATAAAGAACCCTGGGGAGTATCTGCACCATTACACAATAATTTACAAAGCTGTCAAATACATGGGTTGAAATGCAAGGAGTTCTGACTGTGTGGAGTTCAGTACAATTAAGGTTCCTTTAATTAGTTCCCAGGGGCAGGAGTCAACTGTACTCTGGACTGGGGAAGTAGGCAAAGATGGAAACTGGGAAGTATGAGATGGTAGAGGGGTTCTGGTAGATCTAGGCATGGGAGGTTTTGGAGGCTTAATTCCTGGCTTGAGGGGATTGGGCCCTATTGCTGTGGGATTTTCCTCCTTTTTAAGCAGGATGGTGAACCAGTGACCAACGTCATAACGAGGGCCATAAATATAGAATCGCATTTCCCACGTATTTTCCATAGACCATGTTGTTCTGAGGTAGCCCCTTCCTTTGGAATTGAAAGTTATATTGAGGGGGTAACATAGACTATTCTTTCCACAGCGAGTTTTTGACACAACTTGGCTAGCGGCACATTTCTTGGGATCAATCCAGGTGTCATTTTTTCCAACCTGAATGATACTGTCTGGGGAGTTTGGGTTCCACCATGCAGCTTCCGTTTGTTCACAACCCCAAGATCTAAAATAAATGTCACTGGGTCCTCCACAGGTTTGGGCCTGTTTGCGACTTCAGAAATCAGCTGGGCACACATAAAAATCAAGACTGGCTAGTTTACACCTGAGCTGGGGAAGATGATATCCATAATTCATGGGGTAAGGTGGTCTATGTTGCCCTGGTTTGGGTTTGAGTGGGATCTGTGTGGAGTCCTCTATGTCAGGAAGATCCTAGTCAGAGAGGCCTATGGCAAGCTGACAAATGTCCAGGTAGAGAGATGGCCACCAAGTCCATAAGAGGGCTGTATGTGAAATAGACCACACTACTTGCCCAGTAGGATTTATAGCTGCCATTGTTGCTGAACAGGCTGATGGTGATTAGGACTGCTGGTGGTCAGGGGAAGAATCCATAGCCCTACCCACACGACGGACACGCAACTTGAGAGTGTTACCAGTCTGTTCCAGTTTCCAGCCGGATGCTGGACAGGGCGCAGGCTTGAGATGGGTGGCACGGATCCAGGAAGTGATTCCATCCACTTTCACCACTGTAGGTGTTATAAGCAGCACCTGGTATGGTCCTTTCCAGCGGCGATCCAGGGATGATACCTGATGCCGTCTCACATAGACGAAGACTCCCACTTGATATCAATGTGGGGTTCCCTCGTCTCCAGGCTGATAAGCAGTGGCCAACTGTTTCCACAGGTATTGCTGGGTGCTGTGTTTGTTCATGGGCTTTAAGTCTGTCAAGCAAGGGGGTGTGAAAGGAATAATTAAGTCTCAGAGTTGGGGTTAGGTCCCTTACTGGAGGAGGGGCACCATAGAGAATTTCATAAGTGGTGAGTTTACACAAAGAGGAAGAGGGTGTACTTCTTGCACGAAACAGTGCTTAAGGTAGGAGCATAGTCCAATTTTTTATGCCGGTCTCCAAGCTTAATTTCTTTAAAGTCTCTTTGACGGTTCTAATCATCCTTTCTACCTGTCCTGAGCTCTGGGGTCTATAAGCACAATGTAACTTCCAATTAATCTTCAGGGTCCTGGTGAATCCCTGACTTACCTGGGCAACGAATGCCGGTCCATTATTGGACCCTATTACCTTAGGCAGGCCGAACCTTGGAAAAATGTCTTCTAGAATCTTTTTGAGCACCGTCTGAGCCGTTTCTTTCTTCATGGGGAAGGCTTCAACCAATCATGAAAGAGTATCTACAAAGACTAGGGGATATTTAAGTCCATACCTTCCTGGCTTAATTTCAGGAAAAGTCGACTTCCCAGAATTGTCCTGGTATGGTTCCTCGTAAGCGCTTCCCTGCAGGAAGCTTGGATGGGTAAGCATTAACTAATTGGCAGACTTGACAAGCTCTAGTCACCTGCTAAGCTATTTCTTTCCTCTGTGAGTCAGTCATTAATAAATCCTTTCTTCGGTCCTTTAAGAGAGCCTATAACTTCTTTGAGCTTAAGTGGGTGAGCTAGTGTACGTCTTTGACATAAAGGTGGGCTTTTTGAAATTTTAAACTTGGCTCTGTAGGGTCCCAGAGTTCTGTATCTGTCTCCTCACATGATAAGTTGCCTGAATGTTCCAGTGTGGCCAAGTCTCCTGAATGTTGATCCCCCTGGTGTGGAAAAAGTTAACAGAGTCACTCCGTTTAGGGCTGCCAATTAAGCTTCCTCATCTGCCCTTCTGTTTTTAACTGCGACGAGGTCGTTTCCCTTCTGGTGCCCTGGACAGTGCACTATAGCTAGTTCCTTAGTGCCCTGCCCTGCTGAGAGAAGGTGGAGAATCTCAACTTTGTTCTTTATTTTTTTTCCCAGTGGAGGTTAATATCCCCCTTTGCTGGTAAATAGCCCTGTGCACATTAGCATTGCCAAATGCATAGCGGCTATCAGTGTAATGGTGGCCCTTTTGCCTGTTGCTAGTTCCAATGCTTTCGTAAGGGCAATCAGTTCTGCCTTTTGGACTTATGTCTCTTCTGGGAGACCAGAGGATCAGATGACATTAGTTTTGCTAACTACTGCTGCTCCAGCCCGCCACATACCATCTTGGAGGAAGCTGCTCTCTTTCGTAAACCATACGACTTCAGGGTGAGGCAGTGACTGGATTTTTCAAGTCTCGTCCTATACTGGTTTCCTCTGACAGTATGTGTTGACACTCATGAGCGACAGGTCCTGATGATTCTTCTGGCAGCCAGGTTGAGTGGAGCAGAAGGTCCAAGAGTTATTCTGTCTTTGCTAATCCAGAGGCTCTGGTAGTGGTTTATTCTGGAGTTTGATAGCCACCTCTCTGGAGGTTGACAGATGATGCTCTCCAGGGCATGGGGGGCTATCATGGATAGCTTCTGTCCCAACGTTCATTAATGAGCATCTTTTATTAGAAGCGCTGCCACTGCTATAGCTCTTAAGCAACGGGACCACCCAGTAGCCACTGGGTCCAGTTTTTTTGATAAGAATGCTACCGACCTTTTCCAAAGTCCCAAATTCTAAGTGAACACCCCCCGTGCTATTCCTTTCTTTTTCTCGATGTAGAGAGTGAAGGGTTTATCTATATCTGGGAGTGCTAAGGCCGGAGCAGATAGCAGCACTTTTTTTGACATTATCAAAAGCTTGTTGGTGCTCAGGGGTCCATTGGAATTGGGCATTACACTTTATCAGCGGGTATAAAGGGGCAGCCAGAGAGGTGAACCCAGGAATCCATCACCTGCAAAAGGCAGCAGTCCCAAGAAACTCTCTGAGTTGTCTCTTATTAGATGGGGGTGGTATCTGCACAATGGTTTGTTTTCTGTTCTCAGTGAGCCATCATTTGCCACCCCTAAGAGAATAACCCAGGAAGATTACTTCTTGCTGACAAATTTGGGCCTTTTGGCAGAAGCCCTATATCCAAGCCGAGCAAGCTCGGATAATAGTGCTTGGGTCCCAGACTTATAGTTCTCCTTGGTGTCTGCTGCCAGTAGCAGATCATCCACATATTGGAGTAGGGTGACTTCGGGGTGTGCAGTTCTGAAGTCGTTTATGTCCCTGTGGAGGGCTTCATCAAAGAGAGTGTGGGGGGGTTTGAACCCCTGTGGGAGTCTAGTCTAGGTTAGTTGGCCAGATGTTCCAGTTTCTGGGTCTATCCACTCGAAAGCAAACAGCAACTGACTGTCCTTATGTAGAGGCAAGCAGAAGTAAGCATCTTTTAAGTCCAGCACAGTGTACCATTCCCGCTCCAGATTCAGAGTGCTAAGCAAATTATATGGATTGGGTACTGTGGGGTGAATGTCCTGCACTCTGTTGTTGATCTCTCTTAGGTCTTGAACAGGACTGTAGTCCCTAGTTCCTGGCTTTCTTACTGGTAGCAGGGGGGTATTCCAGGCTGATTGACAGGGCCTTAGGACCCCAATGGCCAATTATTTCTGAATATGGGGACTTATCCCATCCTTAGCTTCTTTGCTTAGAGGATATTGTTTAACACTGATTGGAGAGGCCGAGGCTTTTAATTCTACTACTATTGGAGGTTGTTTTATGGCTAGACCTAACCCAGCAGTTTCTGCCCAGGCATTATTATAATATTTTATCCATTTCTGTTGTAGTTTGCCTCTTTGATAAGTCCTAGGGGGCACGAAGTGTTGATGTTCATCTTCTACAGACATAGTCAATTCTCTGACTATGGGAGTTTTTACTGAAGGCTTTAGAACATCCACTTGGGGACCATCAGGGTTAAAAGTTACTCTATCCCCGAGTTTGGTAAGCAGATCCCTGTGCATCAATGGGGCTGGGCATTCTTGGATTACTAGGAAAGAGTGGTGGACTTTTCATTTTCCTACTTCCATAATCCTCTTAGTTGTCCAAGCCCGATATGTAGTGCCATTAGCCCCTTGAACTAGGGACCATTTATTTGATATGGGGCCCAGTGAAGCCTTAAGGACTGAGTATACTGCTCCTGTATCCACTTCAAAGTTCACTGGAGTCCCCTCCACTTCAAATGTTACCCTGAGCTTGGGGAGGGGATCCGAGCCCTGACATTCCAAGTCCTCTTCTAGAGTCAGCATGGCGGGCTGCCGTGGCTTCTTCTTTTTGGGGCACTCTTTGACTCAGTGTTCTTTTTCTCTACAGTAGGTACATTGATCTGAGGCCAGGGACAGCCTTTGGCGTGGGCCCAAGTATCCCTTTCTGACTCCCTGCTTTTTAATTTCTGGCGTATTTGCTGCTGTGAAGAAAACCTTAGCCAATGCTTTTGTCTGCCTTTTGCTCCTTTCATCCTCCTTTTGTTCCCTTTCCTTCTCTCTCCTCTGTTCCCTCTCCTCCTCAGTTTCTCTCTTATAATAGACTTATATACTTATACTATATACTTATAATATATATCTTATAATATACTATTTCAGCTTCTCTGTCTAAATCTCTTAAGGTCGTATTTTGTAACCCATCTAGACATTGTAACTTTCTCTTAATATCTTGGGCAGCCTGCTCAATAAAGGCCATTGTAACAAATGCCTTTTGGTCATCTGCCTGAGGATCAAAAGGAGTATATTTTCTATATGCTTCCTTAATTCTCTCCAGAAACATAGAGGGAGACTCATTAGGCCCTTGGATAATCTCTCTTACATTGGCCAAATTGGTCGACTCTCTGGCGGCCACTCAGAGACCCGCTATTAGAGCCTGGAGATATGTGGACAGATGCTTCCCACCTTCAAAGGTGTTGGAGTCCCAGTTGGGTCGGTTCATGGGCCCATAGGAATGGAGAGAGAGCATCACAGGGGCTTCTGAGTTTTCTATTATCCGTCGCCGGTGGGTTCCTTTAGGTTGCCCAGCTTCCTTCAGGAGAGGAGGGTTTGCTGCTGCTGCGGGGAAGTCCCCTGGAGGGCTTGGGTCTGGCCCAATTGCCTCTAGCAGTGGAGAGGCTGAGTCAGCGGTGGGAGGATCATCAGGAACTGTGTTGGGGATTGGGGAGGGAGAGTAGACGATAAGGAGGGGGTGGAGTGTCCAGAATGGAAGGAAGAGGGAGAGGAGTGGAAAGTTTGAATGATAGGAATGTGGGGGAAGGGGTATATGGCTGTTGATCTGGTTGGCCATGTGGCCCCAGCTGAATGACAATATCTCTGAATTTTCAGATAAGAGGAAAGTGGAAGGATTCTTCTGGGGACATCCGAATTCAAGGATGGGCCATTCTGAAGCACAGAGAGTCTGCCAGGTACAGTGTTTTACTGAAAAAGAAAGATTCTGGGCCCTGGAGTGGACATCAGTCCAATGATCAAGGGTCAGGGACAGAGAAGAGGAAGTGCTGCGTCCCATAATGGGAGTTACTCAAACAGGGACAGTGAAGACACAAACACAACACAGACAAAGACAAACAGTAAACGTTTAACATGAGTCCAACACAAAGATTAGAACTGAGTAACTGGCAATGGGTTAGACAATAAAGACAGACAGTAAACTCAACATGAGTTCAGAACAATGACCAAAACTGAGTTACCGGCAAAACCTGATTGGCTGGCAAATTGAATCCTGAAGCAAAACATAACCGAGTTGAGGAAACTACTATTCCTTGAATTCCCTAGTCCTCCGGAGTGTCCCTCAGGGACGTGACCTTGGCTCTGTGACACGTCTCTCACCCCATAGAAGAGAGCTAATGCTCTTCACCAACAGCCACTTTGCCATGCCCTAGCCTGAAACCCGAAACCAGAAAGAGGCGCCTTACTTACCGCGAGAGGAGTCCCTTGAGGTCTTCCGTCCACCGCTGCCAGATATCTCACCTGGGGCCTCCAGATGAAAAGGTGCTGCGAACGTCAAAGGAAAAGACAACAAAGAGGCTTTCTCATGCATCAGCAAAGGGTTTATTGGGGGTCCAGAATGCTAGGGCTCAGAGCTCCCTTCAGAGGAGCAAAGAACAAAGAGCCCCGAGAACAACTTGAGCAGCGTTTATATACATTCTTTAGAGAGCTCAGGGACTTTACATACATCATAGCCTCCTTTAGGAAATCATCATGTACCACGGGAAAATCAAGTAACAACTCTAAAACATGATTAGCACATTCATTGGCGGGAAAAGTTGGGGCAGGGGGTGATTGGTCAACCCTGAGAAGGGGTATACATTTAAACTAATTGGTTGAAGCCCTGAGATGAATACGTGGTGAGATGCACGGCTTCTGGGAAGGGGTTGTTAAGTAACTAGGTGGTCAGGGAAGATTTCAACACACATCTAATGGGCAGTTCCAGGAATTGTCTTAACTGCCATAGGAATTTCAGGTTCTGAGTGCAGTTTAGAAACTTTACAAAACCTGGTTCTTTACATTTCAATTTCAATTTCTTTTATTCTTTCAGAACCTTACAGTGGAAGGTGAGAGACTTCATTCACAATGACTGCTCTTTTGGCAATATTGGTTTTGGATGCACATATGGGATCATTTTTTTTGATCCGTCTGTTGCTGATAATCTAAGCCACAGCCTCACACAGGGCCAAGACCCTGATTAAGACACATCTCTTTCCAAAGCAATTACTTCTCTGAGGTCAGTTTCAGAACTCAGTCTCTGAGGAGAATCACACCAGTGTTCAAGACCAGGTGGACCCAGTCATCTCTTCCAACCGCCACACAAATGACCACAATTAAAACCAAAACACTCTCACATGGCACTCATCTTCTTACATATATACACTCATTATTCCCTTTGGCTAGAGGTTTCCATGAATGGCGCAGCCCAAGAGAGTGTCCAAAATAAGCTCCCTTGCCCCTCATTTGCCTAACCTCAGGATGGCCTGAACACCCTTCCTGTGAACCAGGATTGATCACATAGTTCTTCCTTTAATACTGCACTGCTTCTCCAATTTGAGGCCTACTGACTGTCAGGTATAGATTCCTTATGTGATTTGGAGTAATTATTAAACCACAGTAACTTTGCAGCGCTTCAAAGAACTCATTTGACCCAAAGGATCCCTATTCTCACTTGGTGGAGGTCAGGAAACTTACAGAGGAAGGTGAGAGACTTCATGCTCAATGACTGATCTTTTTGCCATTTTGGTTTTGAATGCACACATTGGATCTTTCTTTAGATTCATCAGTCGCTGATAATCTAAGCCACAGCCTCAAACAGAGCCACAAGGCTGATTCAGACACATACTTTTCCAAAGCAGTTAAGCAAAGAGCCACAGGTGATGCCCATTCACTTCCATTTTAAAACTGTTTTCTTCAAAATTCACAAAGGGTGGCCTGAGGCAAAGACCTTCCTGACTTCAGGGTAACAGAACAATAAGTCAGCAAATCCCAATGCAGGGTTTCTCCACTGAGACTTTCTTGGTCACACTGATATCTGAGTTTTCTGAGATGCTTACAATTCCCTTCAGCTATCCAGTACATGGCCATGTCACAGAGCTTGGAGGTGGTACATATCTTGGACAAAAAACCATGAGCCTATTCTGGAGAGTGGCCAGAATTCAGAAAGAAAACAGTAACTTAGGAAGATAGTAGGTGTTGCCCATCGAAAAGCAACCAGCAGTCCTTTCCTAAAATGGGCAGGATGAATGCTGGGAAGCTTTCTACTAGACAGGATACATCCATTAATCCATTCTGTTTTCTAATGTGTACAACCAAGGACACAGTGGGATACATAGACAGAAACACACTCGCATTGTCAAAGGACTTTCTAGAAACAGTCCACTCTAAACCAAACAAACCGCCTTTCCTACCTATTCTCAGAACATGAGACAAAAGCACAAACTCACACCCACACTCAAAAAGTCACCTCCTTCCCCCAAGTAAGTCTGTGACTATCCAGAGTGTCCTCTGACTGGTGGGCCATACTATGTTCCCCCAAAATGGCCTGTCCTGTCTCAGGTCTGGTCTCCTTGTCCATCTCTGTGAAGTTGTATGGAGCCTGTGCTGACCACTACCTGCTTTCTCATTAAAGGCCCATCTTCAGAGCTCTACTTGCATTTTGTCATCCTCAAACCATTAGGTACCAAGAGAGACAGACTCTCTCCTTGGTAAATCCAAACAAGTAAGTCCACTGGGAATGGGACTGGGACTGGCTCTGAGTGCCTGGCTTCCTGGATCCCAAGTTCAGAGAGTTACATCACCAAAGAAGTGAGGTAGGTCAATTCCAACAGGAAGGGAATGAGGTCACTGCCTTGGCAACCACTTTGTCCTAACACTTCTTTCCAAGGGTCCCTTGAGATGGAGGCTGCCCCTACTTCCTGTGACACTTTCAGAAGTTAGAATGGTATATCAACCATAGACACCCAGGAGAAGCTCTCCACACAGGGTTGGTTTGGTCCATCTTCTTTATATCAGTAGGAGAGAGGCTGATTCAGACACATCACTTCATCCTGAACAGGTGGTTTGCCATGGAAGATGACTTTTGCTCTTTCAGGTTCTTCATAGCTGATTCATCTTCTCTAGGGATCATTTCTGCATCAAACTTTGAGATTCTCAACAGGTGGAAGATCCCCTACATTCGTGTATTGTAAGACCAACTCTGTCCCTGCTCTTTTGTGAAGTTAGATTGAGGGAACAGTGTATGGTTAGGGTTAATAACATATTCTATTTGGGTTAGGAAACATTCTGCAGGATGAATAATGGTATTGGGAACCTGTGATATTCACAAGAATATATAGGTGAAATATAAGGATGAAACCTGAAATCTAGGTACGATTTGAAGCCCAGAAGGGCATTGGGCCCTTTAGTGAGATACTTAGCTTTGAATTATGTTCTGCACAGATATCTCAGATAAATCGATGTGCAATGGCAGAGGACCTTGTACCTTGGATGATTAAATGTCCTAGAGAACATTAAGTCAAAAAGGAATAGTCGGCAGGATTAGGAAGGTAGTCAGTAGGTTCAGAAAAAAAGAGTGAATATAGGATTTGGACAAAAGTTTCATTAGCAATAGGGTTTTGGGTAGATAGTGAACGTAAATATGAGCACATATGAAGAGTCAGTCACAATGATGAGCTGGGGAAAATATGTAGGAAAGCAGATATCAATAGAGACATTAGGAAATCAGGCAAAGTATAATGAAATAGGGTTAGACATTTTCAACATGGTTGAGGTTAAATATATAATCTTAGGAAGAAAGACATATGTTGCCTCCAATAGGATTGACATTTGAGAGCATTAGGAAATCTGGACATGGTTGTTTTTAGTAATCCATGCTCACTTTCCATTTTGCTTAGGTGAAAGGTTAATTAAATAGACACTTGTCACTTCCTGTTTTTCTGTATGCTTAACAAACCACTGTTGAAATTTTGAGAACTGTTTGCTAATTTTGTTCCCAGAATGTGCTGTCCCCAAATGCCAAACTGCAGAATATACTCCCTCACCCGGGTGCACGCAAACCGCACACTCGCCCTGACCCATCAATAAATTTCCCTTTCTGCCCTCTCCAAGAAAAGTATATAAGTTCTGTTAAAGCTGTTTTCAGGCTCTCTGCTCTATTCAAATGAGCTCTGAGACCCAGCATGCTGGACCCCCAATAACCTCTTTGCTGTGGCCGAGTGTAAATGGTATACTGTTCTGTACTTAAAAGATGCTTTCTTTTGCTAGCCTCTGCATAAAGATAGTCAGTTGCTGTTTGCTTTCGAGTAGGTAGACCCAGAAACCAGAACGTCTTTTCAACTAACTTGGACTAGACTCCCACAGGGGTTCAAAAACTCCCCCACTCTCTTTGATGAAGCCCTTCACAGACATTTCAACAACTTTAGAACTATGCAACCCGAAGTCATTCTGCTTCAATATGTGGATGTCCAGCTACTGGCAGCCAACACCAAAGAAAACTGTGAGTCTGAGACGCAAGCACTATTATCTGAGCTTGCTCAACTCGGGTAGAGAGCTTCGGACAAAAAGGCCCAAATTTGCCAGCAAGAAGTAATCTTCCTGGGGTATTCCCTTAGGCACGGTAAATGATGGCTCACTGAGCCCAGGAAACAAACCGTTGTGCAGATACCACCCCCATTTAACAGGACACAACATAGAGAGTTTCTTGGGACTGCTGGCTTTAGCAGGTTATGGACCTGGGTTTGTGTTCTTAGCTGCTCCTTTATACCCGCTGTTAAATGAGAATGCCCAATTCCAATGGACCCTTGAGCACCAGCAAGCTTTTGATAACATCTAAGAACACTGACAATGAACTCCTCAACTTCAGTGAGCCCAGCCTGGAATTTCAGAAAGCCCTACACTAAGTTAAAAATGTACATCAACTCAATCAACTTGGTTCAAAAAAACTGCAGGCATTACTGTAGGATCAAGAACAGAGTTTTAGACTAACTCACTCACAGTGAAAGGAAATAATTGAATGGTTAACAAAAGCCTGTCAGTTCTGTAAATTGGTTAATGCTTACCCTTCCAAGCTTCCTGCAGGAAAGCACCTATGAGGAACCAGACCAGGACAAATCTGGGAAGTGGACGTTTCTGAAATTAAGCCAGCAAGGTATGGACTTAAATATCTCCTAGTCTTTGTAGATACATTTTCAGGATGGATTGAAGCCTTTCCCACCAAAAAAATAAAAGAAAACCGGCACAAATTGTGGTCAAGAAGTTCCTGAAAGATATTTATCAAAGACACGGCCTGCCTAATGTAACATGGTCTGATAATTGAACAGCCTTCATGGGCCAGGAAAATCAGGGGTTAGCCAGGACCCTAGGGATTAATTGGAATTTACATTGTGTTTATAGACCCCAGAGCTCAGGACACATAAAAAAAACAAATAGAACCATTAAAGAGACCTTAACGAAATTAAGCTTAGAGACCGGCATAAAAGATTAGACTATGCTCCTGCCTTATGCACTGTTTCATGCAAGAAATACTCCCTTTGTTTCTTTGTGTAACCTCACCCCCTATGAAATTCTCTATGGGGCCCCTCCTCCACTAAGAGACCTAACCCAGACTCTAAGACCTAAGGATCCCTTCCACACACCCTTGCTTGACAGACTTAAATCTCTTTTAAGAACTCAGCTATACCTGTGGAAACAGGTGGCTACTGGCTTCCAACCTGGGGACGAGGGGAATCCACGTTGATATCAAGAAAGAGACTTCCTCTGAATAAGATGACATCAGGTGTCATTCCTGGAACCCCACTGGAAAGGAACATTCCAGGTGCTACTTATAGCACCTACAGCAGTAAAAGTAGAGGGAATCACTTCCTGCATCCATGCCTCTCATCTCAAGCCTGTGCCATGTCCAGACTCTGGCTGGAAACTGGAAAAGACTGTTAACCCTTTCAAATTGCATATTCACCACGTGGGTAAGGCTATAGACTCTCTCCTTGGCCACCCGTAGTCCTAACGCTCATCAACCCCTTCAGCAGCGATGGCTGATCACAAATCCTACTAGACAAGAAGTATGGTCTATCTTGCATACAGCCCCCTTAGGGACCTGGTGGCCATCTCTCCACCCAGACATTTGTCAGCTGGCTATAAGTCTTTCCTATTAGAATATCCCTGATGAAGAGGATCCCATTAAAATTCCATTAAATCCTTTCCGTACCATAGATAATGGAAACAAACATTATGGTTGTAGGGACAGGCAAGCCAGATGCAGGTTGGCTAGCCTATATTAGTATGTTTGCCCGGCAGACTATCAAAGCCACAAACCGCCACGGCTGTGTGGGGGAAAAGCCGACTTCTTCTGTAAGTCATGGGGATTTGAGCATACAGGGGCTACCTGGTGGAACCCAAAATCCTCATCAAATTCAGTACACAGCATTGGCCATATTACCACTTAGACAACCCAAACTGATGGCCCCCAGAGGAGTCTCTAGATCCTCAAATTCTGTGTGACCTTTTTAACTTCTGCAAGTGCTCAAAAGGGTGAAAGGAAATTCCCCTATGTGAAGGCCTTTTTCCTCTTTCGCTCACATCCTGAACTATGCTTCTCCAATAGTTCCTCAAACTCAGCCTTCTGCTCCATACTCTCTGCTGTCAGTCCCACCTCAGCAAACCTGATTTCTCTTCTCCAATTACTAGAACAAAAACCGAAACCTCTGCCTCTTCTCAGAGCATTGCCCCCTTGCTGAGGTAGCAGGTACTGAGGTACCCATCCACCCACTCACTTCTCTATTTTCCTGTCAGTGCCCACACCGGGTCCCACCAGATCCTCTTACCACCTAACCCAAAGCTCAAACCAGCTTAAGAGAACCCTCAGACCCCTATCGAAGATGTAATGAAAATGGCCTTTAAAGTTGCTTTGTCATCACTGAAAACAGGTTACTAAGAATTTAAAGTCCCTCACAGGCTTTTTGGTATACTCACTCCTGTCTTCCTTTCTGCTCTACCGGTTCTACTGATCAATTTATGTTGCTAGGAAAATCCCAAAACCCTTTCCCATTATTCTTTTACATTTCTCCTTCCTTATTCTCAGATCCATGGAGCTGCTCTCACCCCCTGCCTTCCCCGTCTTCCCCCTCTGTACCAGGCCCACAGAAAAATCTTCACTGAACTTCTCCAGAAGTCTTCACCATGGCTGACTTTAGGACTTTCAGCAAAAGAGTCTCTATAAATGAGTTCAGTGTAGATTAACTTCCTCTTTTTCTGTTGCCCTGTTCTACTTGGCTACTGGCTGGAAAAATCAGCACTCCTAAGCTAGACACCCCCTTAATAGTTTTTCACAGAATGTGTGAAAAAGGCCTCTGGCCTTGAGCTGGGGCTTCACAGAGATGGCTACATTTCTAAGATAAAAAGTTCCAAACTGGGCTCCATGGTAACAGTTGGCAGGGGGATAAAAGAAAAGGAAAAAAAAAAGCTCTCTGCCTCCCAGGTGTCCTTGAAAAGTTAACTTGACCACAATAGAGGAGAAAACAGAAAAAAAAAAAGCTTCTTTTTTTGAATTTCTGCAGACTGTGAACTTCTGAGTCTCTTCTCTTTCATGTTGGGTACAAAATTCTGAAACTACCTAAACTTGGGGTTCAGGGAGTTAATTGATTACAACAGAAGCAATGCCCTCTGAATCCGGTTGCAACCAAATAGGACTGTTTCCCTGTCTTTGGTGCTATCTTAAGTGCCGTGCCTTGTCCGTCCCTACAACAGTATAATTCTATATACTTAAACATTGTTTATGATTTCATGAAATGGTCAACAGATTTGATTAATTGTGTAATGGTGAAGATGTGTCCCAGATTGCTCTATAATGACCCAGGTTCATTTGAAGTTCAAACAGGGGGGCATACAACCCGGTTCCACTGGGAACATATATCCCTCACTTTAGCCATCACATTAGGAATTGGAGTTGCGGCAGGGGTAATCACAGGAACCACTGCCCTGCTCCATGGTACACAACAAATGACCCAAATAGAAGCAACAAGAGAACAAAACTTAAAGATAATAGAAACCTCCATCACAGCTTTGCAGGAATCTTTAACATCTGTATCTGAATTTGTTTTACACACCAGTTGAGGGTTGGACCTCCTCTTCATGAGAGAAGGGGGCCTTTGTGCTGCATTGATATAAGAATGTTGTTCTGATGCCGACCATACTGAGGTTGTAAAAAAAACCTATGAGTAAAATAAAAAGATGCCTTGAAAAGCGTCAATGAGAGAGAGAGGCCCAAAAAGGGTGGTTTGAGTCTTGGTTCACACAGTCCCCCTGGTTATCTACGCTTTTATCAACCCTGGCCTGTCCAATAATAATCCTCATATTATTTCTAACTATAAAACCCTGTTTGCTCAACCATGTAATTTCTTTACTCCAAGCTCAAATTGGAAAAGTTAAACTTATGGTAATACCCCACTAGCAGACATAGAATGTGACACGCCCCAATAATCACTTTTATGATTAAAAGTAGCAAGAAGAAGATGTGCGGAATGAAAGGTTAATAAAAAAGGTACTTGTAACTTCCTGTTTTTCTGTATGCTTAACAAAACACTGTTGAAATCTTGAGAACTGTTTGTAATCTTGTTCCCAGATTGTGCTGTCCCCAACTGCCAAATTGCAGAATGTATTCCCTCACCCACTTTCACACTAACCGCCCACTCGCTCTGACCCATCAATAAATTTCCGTCCCTGCCCTCTCCAAGGAAAGTATATAAGCTCTGCTTAAGCTGTTCTCAGGGCTCTCTGCTCTATTCATGTGAGCTCTGAGCCCCAGCTTGCTGGACCCCCAATTAACCCCTTGTTGTTGCATGAGACACTCTCTTGGTGATCTCTTCCTCCAACGCTTGCAGGAACATTACTTGGATGTTTGATGTAGAAGAGAAAATCCAGTCATAAAGGGATAGTCGGTAAGATTAAGAAGATAGTCGGTAGTTTTAGGAAGAAGAGTGAGTATAGGATTTGGAAAACAATATCTTTAGCAATAGGGGTTCGGTTAGAGAGTGAATGTAAATGTCAGCACATGTGAACAGTCACAATAATGAAGTGGGGAAAATATGTAGGAAAGCAGATATCAATAAAGACATTACAAAATCAGGCAAAGTATAAAGTGAGTGATACAATTAGACATTTTCAACAGAATTGAGTTAGAATATATAATCTTAAGAAGAAACCAAATGTAGTCACCAATAGGATTGACATTTGAGAGCATTAGGCAACTTTGACATGGATGTTTTTTGTAATCCATGCTCACTTTCCATTTAGGCTTTGGTACAATCACAAGTGTGACCTTTACATTTGTCTCCAGAATACTACTGTGATAAAATGTATATGTAGATGTGGTGACATGAGTGTTTCTTCCACTATTTCTGGGAGCAATATTTTGAAGACATATAAATGGGTATTGGGGGTACAAAAAGGTGTACACTGTGTCATTGAATATAGAGATAATGCATGAATAGACCATAAGTGAATAAATAATATAACTGGTTCCACATTAAATAACAGATTGAATAGATATCTGAAAATATATAAGAAATCTTATATTGATATACAATCATTCATTCCAACCAATGATACATCTAATATTAATATTAGGGTTACGGTTTATCATGAAGATATGTTAGTTTTGCTACAAAAGTAATTATGGAAATCAAAAATAATGTGTTTGGAAAGAGTCAGTCACAATGCTGGCAATATGTAAACAAGGCCTCTGAGCTTGAGCTGGGGCTTCACAGAGATGGCTACATTTCTAAGATAAAGAAGTTACCAACTGGGCTTCATGGTAACAGCTGGCAGAGAGAAAAAAAAAAGAGAAGAAAATAGCTCTGCCCCATTCCCGGTGTCCTTAAAATGTTAACTTGCCCAGAACAGATAAAAAAAACAGAAACAAAAACTGCTTTTTATGAACTTCTGCAGACTGTGAACTTTTGAGCCCCTCCCTTACATGTTGGGTACAAAATTCTGAAACAATTTAAACTTGGGGTGCAGGGGATTAAATGATTACAACAGAAGCAATGCCCTCTAAATCCGGTTGTAAGCAAATAGGACTGTTTCCGTGTCTTCGGTGCTATCTTAGTTGCCTTACCTTGCCTTGTCCATCCCTTTTCTCATGAAAAGACCAGTCAAGAAACATGGAGGAATGCATGTGCTCTGAAGCAGGAAGTGATTGATAGTGAAACAAATGCCTATAAATTTTCTAACTTGTGGATGAAATATATATCCTATGATGTGCATTAATTGAAGAAATAGTAATCTACCAGTGTTGAATAAAAATGAACGTCAAAATACACATCATGTCCGATTGGAATCTACTTGCATTGATGTTAAACTGGGTCAGGTACTGTAGAAATATTAGGATTTGTGTGCATCATTCACTGAAGTTACTTTTCAGTATAGGAAAGAAATATGTTTTTCAGGTGAATGAATATTTCTAAGAATAATCATTGGAAAGTTGATTATAAATTTACGTATATGAATATGAATGAATTTGGTGAGTGTAAAATAAGACACATATTTCATATTTTGAAAAATCTGGACAGTATATATATATATATATATATATATATATATATATATATATATGTGTGTGTGTGTGTGTGTGTGTGTGTGTGTGTGTGTGTGACTAAAGTCACGGTGGCCTGGACACCCTTCTTGTGAACCAGGAGTGATCAAACAGGTCTGCCATTAATACTTTTCCACTTCTCCAATTTGAGGCATTCTGACTTTGGCATTTAGATTTTTTATGTGAAATGGAGTCAAGAAAAAACCGAAGCACCTATGGACTAGCCTCTGCATGGTTTTGAAGAATTCATTTGACCCAAAGGATCCCTATTCCCACTTGATGGAGGTCAGGAACCTTACAGAGAAAGGCGAGAGACTTCATCTACAATGACTGCAATTTTTGCCATTTTGATTTTGTATGCACACATGGGATCTTTCTTTACATCCACCAGGTGTTGGTAATCTAAGCCACAGCCTCACACAGGGCCAAGAGACTGATTAAGACACATCCCTTTCCAAAGCAGTTAAGCAACGAGCCACAGGTGATGCCCACTCATTTCCATTTGAAAACTGGTTTCTTCAGGCTTCACAAATGTGTGGCGTGAGGCAAAGCCCTTCCTGACATTCAGGGCAAAAGAACAATAGGTAAGCAAAAGGCCCATAGCAGGGTTTCTCCACTGAGACTTTACTGGTCACACTGATATCTGAGTTTTCTGAGATGCTCGCCATTCCCTTCAGCTATCCAGTACATGGCCATATCACAGAGCTTGGAGGTGGTAAATATCTTGAACACAAAACCATGAGCCTATTCTTGAGTGTAGCCAGAATTCAGGAAGAAAACAGGAACTAAGGAAGATTGTAGGTGTTGCCCTTCGATAATGCAAGCCACAGTCCATTCATAAATTGGGCAGGATTGATGCTGGGAAGCTTTCTACTAGACAGGACCCATACATTGATGCATTCTCTTTTCTAATGTCTGCAACAACAGACACATTGGGATACACAGACATGGAAACACTTGCCTTGTCCAATCACTTACTAGAAACGGTTCACTCCAAAACAAACAAACCACCTTTCTTACCTTTTCTCAGAACATGAGATAAAACCACAAACACACAACAAAAACCACAAAGGCATCGCCTTCCCCCAAGTAGGTCTGTGACTATTTGGAGTGTACTCTCACTGGTGAGCCTTACTGTGTACCTCCAAAATGGCCTGTCCTGTCTCAGATCTGGTCTCTTTGGCCAACTCTGTGAAATTGTCAGGAGCCCGTGGTAAGCCACTACTTGCTTTCTCTGGAAAGGCCAGTCTTCAAAGCTTTCCTGGCATTTGGCCATTTTCACATCAATAAATACCAAGAAAGACTGACTCTGTCCTTGGAATATCCAAACAAGTTAGCCCACTGGGACTGGGACTAGGACTGGCTCTGGGTGCCTAGATTCCTGGATCACAAGTTCAGAGAGTTCCATCACCAAGGAATAGAGATGAGGTCACTTCCTTCAGGAACTGAATGAGGTCACTGCCTTTGCAACCACTTTTTCCTAACAGTTGCTTTCAAGGGTCCCATGAGATAGATGCTGTCCCTATTTCCCGTGACACTCTCACCAGTTAGAATAGTATATCACCCATAGGCACCCGTGAACAGCTCTCCACACAGGCCTGGATTGGTCCATCTTCTGTACATTAGGAACAGAGACACTGAGTCAGAAACAACCCCTCTCCAGACAGGGTTGTTTTCCATGGACGATGACTTTTGCTCTCTCAGGTCCTTAATAGCTGCCTACATCTTCTCCAGGGATTATTTCTGCATGGACCTTTGAGGTTTTCAGCAGGTGATATATTCCCTACATTCCTATATTGTAAGACCAAGACTTTCCCTGCTCTTTTATAAACTTAGAATGAGGGAATAGTATATGGTTTGGGTTAATTACTTGTTCGATTTGGCTTAGAAATCATTTTGCTGGATGAATAGTGGTATTGGAAATCTGCAATATTTATAAAAATATAGAGGTGAAACATATGTATGAAAACAGAAATCTAAGTAATATTTGAAGCCCAGAAAGGGATTGGGCCCTTGATTGGGAGACTTAGCTTTGAATTATGTCCTGCACAGATGTCTCAGATAAATCAATACACAATGGCTTCGGACCTTGTACCTTGAATGATTGAATGTCGAAGAGAACATCCATTCAAAAAAGGATAGTCAGTAGGATTTGGGAGATAGTCGGTAGATTCAGAAAGAAGAGTGAGTATAGGATTTGGACCAAAAGTTATTTAGCAATTGGGTTTCAGGTAGAGAGTGAATGTAAATGTCAGCACAAATGAACAGTCAAAATGATGAACTGGGAAATTATGAAGGAAAGCCTATATCAATAGAGACATTAGGATATCAGGCAAAGTTTAAAGTGAGTGATAGGATTAGACATTTTCAACAGGGTTGAGTTTGAATATATAATCTTAGAAAGAAACAAGTATGTAGTCAACAATTGGATTGACATTTGAGAGAATTAGGCAACCTGGACATGGATGTTTTTAGAAATCCATGCTCACTTTAAATTTAGACTTTGGTACAATCATAAGTGTGACTTTTGCTTTATTTTCCAGAATATTACTGTGATAAAATGTATATGTAGATCAGGTGACATGAGTATTTCTTCCACCATTTCTGGGAACAATATTTTGAAGACGTATAAATGGGTATTGGGGGTAAAATGTGGTGTAGTATCTGTCTAAGAATATAGAGATAATGCAAGAATAGACCATACTGTGAATAAATAATATAATTGGTCCGCTTTAAATAATGGACTGAGTTGATATCTGAAAGTATACAGAAAATCTTATATTGATATTAAATCATTCATTCCAACCAGTTATAATTCTAATGGTAATATTAGGGTGATATTTCATCATGAAGAGTGTGTGAGTTTTGCTTCAAAAGTGATTATGGAAATCGAATATAATGTGTTTAGAAAGAAGTCTCATGAAAAGTCTTGTCAAAAAACATGGAGGAATACATGTGTTCTGAAGAATGAAGTTATTGAAAGTGAAACAAATGCCTATAAATTTGCTAACTTGTGTATGAAATATATATCTTATGATGTGCATAAACTGAAGAAATAGTAATGTACAAGTGTTGACTAAAAATGAACATCAAAATACACATCACGTTCCATAAATATCTACTTGCATTGGTGTTAAACTGGGTCAGTTACTGTAGAAATATTAGGATTCGTATGCACCATTCACAGAAGTTAGTTTTTAGTTCTAGGAAACAAATATGTATTTTAGGTGGATGAATATTTCTGAGAATAATCTCTTGAATATTTGATTATAAATCCACATACATGAATACGAATGAATTTAGGGAGTGTACATTAAGACCCATATATTTAATATTATGAAAAACTTGGAGAGTGTACACACACACACACACACACACACACACACACACAGACATTAAAAAGTAGCAATATATATGGAAATCGAAATTCATCATGAAATGTATATCATCCACTGATCCAAAAATATTCATTATACTGAACATGATTTTATTTATCATGTTGTTCATCTATGAAGCTCACCCATAGGTTGAATTTTCAGTTCCAACTGTGTTTAGGTGGAGTGATCTCTTCTCCCAATTTGTATCTGCAAAGTCAGCCACCTCACAAGAATGTACATGTGATAACAGGAACGATTCAATATGTGCATATGAAATTACATGTGCTGAATTGGCTACAGAGAAATGCAGAAAGGAATTCATCAATTTGTTAACTTTAAAAACACATGGAGAACTATTTCAACAAAATATTGACTAGATTTATAAGTCCTACCCTGTATAATGCAAAAGGCAAGTCCAGCAATACACTATGCCTCGTCTAAACTGCTTGTATTTCTATTCGGTTTGGGTTATTTTTCTCCATCATATTAGAATTAGTAGTCAGAGTCTAGTAGGGTATGGGTTAGTGTCAGCCATTCAGCATTTTGAATGGAAAATAGGAAAATGAATCCAATGTGTATGTAAATATGTGCTTCACAAAAATCTTCGCACTCTAATCCAGAACAATGCCTTCACTTTACCTTCACCCCAAGTAAAACACAATTAGAGTGGAAGAGTTAGAAAATCTGTGAATACATATCTGGAATGTAATATGCTCAAGAGTTCACAACCTTGAAGGTGGCAGAGGAGTTTCCAAAAGTAAGGGACAGGTAAATACTCCACAAAAATGGAGCTCTGCTGGACTAAAGACTTCTGGTGAAACTGCCTCTGAGTTTGGGCACTTGAAATATTTGTTGTTGTCAGGAGTTTTAGCTTTTTTTGTAGAGAGACCATCAAAGCTAGGTATGTATCTAAGTGACCTGGAGGACATGGTTTCTTATTTTCTAATGAACATGAGGCAGCAGTGCTGAATTCTCTCTTTGTAGGTAAACTGTGGCCACTGGGGGGAAAATCTTTCCGTGTGGACTGTAAAGCCATCCGGCAATCCTCCACTTGTCGATGTGTTTCTTGCTGCTGCAATGTGAGTTTGGTATTTGTTTCACAAAATACAAGGAGTTCAACTGGGACACAGTGCTAAAGGGAGTTCTGTCACGTGTGGTGTGTCAGGGTCTGCAGGATAATGCACCAACCAGGCTTCAATCCCATCCTTGACCATAGCAATCTGATTCTGAACATTGCCCTGAAAACTCTCCATATAACAAGATGCCTTTACATAGAAGGGTCTCCTGGGTGCACCATGTCAGTCACAAGCCATTTGGAAGCCAATGGCAGATCCAGATGGCCCCACCACAGATATTTTATCACACACCTGCACACGACTTTTCTAGGCCCACTTCACATCAGGCTCCAGCTTACTGGCATCTCTGTTCTACACCATTTTCATGGTCATGGGAATTTCAAAAATTTCATGGTATTTATCTAGCCATTTTTCAAGAATGATGTTGGAGGCACTGTGTGTTTAACTTCATTCAGGAACAATTAAATGGTGAGGAAGCTCATTTCAATGAAATCTCTGGAGAAACCTCACAGGCAAGGCTTCCAAAGAGTGGCCAAAATTTCACAGGAAGCCAGGGCTATTGCTGTCTACAATGTGAGGTCCATTTGTGTTTTGACTCTCAAATATGGCTGCCATGTCTTTCAGAATAAAACCATGTGATATTCTGGCTGAGATTCCCAGTGCTCTGTGGAAAGCAAACCTGGGCCTAGATCTCGGTTTCCAAGGGCGACTCTCATGCGTGACCAACTGAAATCCCAACATATTTCATGATAACACTTCTCTAAGTCAGTTCCAGAACTCAGTCTTTAAGGGGAATCACACCAGAGTTCAGCCCAGGTGTACCCAGTCATATCTTCCAACTACCACACAAATGACCACAATTAAAACCAAAACACTCCCACATGGTCCTCATCTTCTTCCATATATACACTCTCATACTAAGTTCTGTCTGGAGGTTTACATGAGTGGCGAAGTCCAAGACAGTGTCCAAAATAAGCTCTCTTGCCCCTCATTGCCTAAAATCATGGTGGCCTGGACACCCTTCCTGTGAACCAGGTGTGATCAAATAGGCCTGCCCTTAATACACCTCTGCTTCTCCAATTTGAGGCCTACTGACTGTCAGGTATAGATATTTTTATGTGAATTGGAGTCATGAGAAAACCAAAGAACCTATGTGCTAGACTCTCCAGGGCTTTGAAGAACTCATTTGACACAAAGGATGCGTATTCTCACTTGATGGAGGTCAGTAGCCTTACAGAGGAAGGCAAGAGACTTCATCCACAGGGACTGCTCATTTGGCCATTTTGGGTATGGATTCACACACGGAATGATCCATCAGGTGATGAGAATCTAAGGCACAGCCTCACACAGGTCCAAGAGGCTGATTCAGACACATTATCAGGATCAATCACCTGTTTTTTTCCTCTGTCTAACTAGCTAGAGAGACCTTCTCTTTTAATTGAATTTTTATCTCTGTCTGACTAGCTTGAGAGACCTTCTCTTTTACTTGAATATTTCTACTATAACTATAATACAACCCAAGAAGATATCGCCAAACAAAACTGAACGAGAATGAAACAAAAGTGGAACAACAGAAAATCATTATAATAGCTTTTCTATCCTCCTGAAATGTCCATCTCTTTTTTCTCTCAATCAGTTCCTCAGATGTGAGTGGTTTTTCTTCCATCTTACCCATCTCCAGGGACAGGGAACTTAAAACAAAAGTGAAGCAAAACAAAAGAGGAATTTTAAAATGGCTTCCCATCCTCTCGCCCTGCCTTCAGAGGTGAGCAGTTTACCTTATCACTTACCCTCACTCATTCCCCTGCTGCCCTCCAAATGCCACAGTCTGGCTGGGCAAAATTCAGGAGCCACTTGACAAAAGAAACGAACTTTATTTTAAGAACCACACATGCCAAACAAAACAGCTCCTGAGGAAAACCTTCAGAAACCAACTGCCATCACCGGCTTCCCACAAGCCAGCAGTGACCTACCTCACTTACTTGGTGATGGAACTCTCTGAACTGGAAGCCCGGGACACAGAGCCAGTCCCAGTCTCAGTCCCAGTGGGCTCATTGTTTGGATTTACTAAGGACAGTGTCAGTCTTTCTTGGTACATACTGATGTGAGGATGGCCAAATGCCAGGAGAGCTCTGAAGTGGAGCCTTTCCTGAGAAAGCAGGAAATAGCTGGCTCCTGAAAACTTCACAGAGTTGGCCAAGGAGACCAGATCTGAGACAGTACCGGCCATTTCGTGGGAAAATATTATGGCGCACCAGTCAGAGGAAACTCTGGATAGTCACAGACCTACTTTGGGGAAGGAGGTGACTTGTGGGTATGGGTGTGAGTTTGTGGTTTTGTATCATGTTCTGACAATAGGTAGGAAAAGCAGAATGTTTGGTTTGGAGTGAACTGTGTCTAGTAAGTCCTTTGGCAAGGCAACTGTTTCTATGTCTGTGTATCTCTCTGTGTCCGTGCTTGTAGACCATAGAAGGTGAATTAAAAATTATAGCCAGTTCTCCAAAGGGTATATCTGTAATTTCACCAAGAGACAGAATAGCACAGTTACTAATAATACCAAGCCTACATGATAAATTTTTCAGTCATGCTGTAGAAAGAGGTTCCAAGGGATTAGGCTCCACACATGTAGATTGGGCTATGTTTCTTTAAATTTAGATTCTCGCCCCATGCTAAAACTAAATATTCAAGGACATGAATTTAATGGGCTATTGGATACAGATGCTGAACTTAGCATCATCTCTCATCAAGAACTTAGCATCATCTCTCGTCAAAACATTGGCCATTACAACAATACACTCAAATGCTTCAAGGCCTAGGATTGGTGACTAATCCCCATAGAAGAGCAATGGTATTAGATTGGAAGGATCCTGAAGGATGTGAAGAAACTAAACAGCCATATGTATGGATCATCTTCCCATAAATTTATGGGGATGAGATGTCCTAGATCGATTAGGTTTGACATTAACAAATAACATCAATCAAAATGTACCCACAATTATGGTTAGACAAGGTTTTAGGAAAGGAAAAAGATTAGAAAAACAAGAACAAGGTATAGCAGCCCCAATACAAATAGATCAAAGAACAGACAGACATGGGTTGGATTTTAAGAAAGGGCCACTAAGACAATAAAAACTACTTGGAAATCAGAAATACCAGTATGGGTTCCTCAGTGGACCCTGACTAAAGAAAAGGTACAAGCAACCCATGACCTGGTAAAACAACAATTAGCGGAAGGACATATACAACCGTCTGTATCTCCCCATAATACTCCCATTTTTGTCATCAAAAAGAAATCTGGTAAATGGAGATTATTGCAAGATTTAAGAGCCATTAATAATGAGACGGTTATTATGCGACCTGCTCATTTGGGAATTCCTCAATGTTCTGCTTTGTCAAAAACCTGGTATGTTTTAATTATAGATATTAATGATTGTTTTTATTCAATTGCAATTCATCCTGAGGATAGTCCATGGTTTGCATTTACTATCCCTGCACTGAATCATGAAGGTCCTGATCAGAGATCCAAATGGAAAGTACTCCCTCAAGGGATGGCTAACAGTCCAACTATGTGTCAAATTTATGTTAACAAAGTAATCCAGCCACTTAGAAATCAAAATCCTGAACTACAAATATTTCACTAAATGGATGGTGTATTATTAGCACAGAAAGCTAAAAACGCATTGCTAGAATGTTATGCCACACTTACAAACTTATTAAAAAATTATAAACTAGAGATAGCAATAGATAAAGTACAATTAAATTTTTCAATTAATTATTTAGAAGTTCTTTTATCCTCAATCATGGTCCATCCACCAAAAATTCAAATACGAATAGATCAACTCAAATCACTTAATGACTTTCAAAAGTTATTAGGAGACATAAATTGGATAAGGCCTTATCTAGGTATACCAACAGGAGAGTTTGAACCTTTATTTGATATCCTAAAAGGTCTATCAGATCCAAATGCACCCCGAATGTTAACACCTGAAGCAAGAAAGGCATTAAAAATCATTGAAAAATGTATGGAAAATATTCATTTGGATAGAATTGATTTAAGAATGCCTTTATTATTTATTGTACTACCACCAAAAAAATATTCCTACAGAAGTATTTTTGGCAAGAAGGTCCATTATTATGAATACATTTATCTTGTTCTCCTAACACTATTCTTACTAGGTATACTGAGGCTTTAGGACAATTAATACTCAAAGGAATAAAAGCAGCAAAGGGACTGATTGGAATGTCTTCCAATAAAATTATTACTCCATATACTATGAATCAAATTGATGAGTTAGATAATTAGTTAAATACTTGGGCAATAATCATGTGCAAATCTAATGTTTCATTTGATAACCACTTACCATCTAATCCTTTATTGTCTGTTTGGTCATCACATCATGTAATTTTTCCAAAAATGAGAAGAAAAACACCTATTATAAATGCTACAAATATATTCACTGATGGGTCAAATAATGGTACAGCAGTAATAGTTACACCTGATCAAACTTTTACATTTTTAGTACGAAAAAAATTAGCTCAAAATGTAGAGCTTAATGCAGTATTACAAGCTTTTGTGATGCTTAAAGCATCTGTAATAATTTATTTTCCGATAATCAGTATATAGTTATTGCTATAGTATCACTTGAAGATGTTGGAAGGATTTCCCCTTCCTCTACTCTTTTCTCTTTGCTTTCCACTATACAAAGTCTAATCTGGGACAGGAAAGATCCGTTCTTTATAGGACATTTCAGGACACATACAGGAATGCCTGGAGCCCTTAGTTTGGGCAATTATTTAGTAGATAAAACAACACATGACATACATACATATTTTCTCTACACTAGAAGAAGCTATAAATTTTTATAAAAAGTTCCATGTCAATGCTAATACTTTACAAAAGCATTTCAAAATAACTAAGGAACAAGCTAGACAAATAATAAAACAATGTCAAAATTGTGTGACCTTTTTACCACAAGTTAATCTTGGAGTCAATCCTAGAGGATTGATACCTAACCATATTTGGCAGATGAACGTCACAAACTTGCCAGAATTTGGAAAATTAAAATATTTGCATGTTACAGTTGATACTTCTTCTGGATTTTTGATGGTCTCCCTTCTTGCTGGAGAAAAAAACTAAAGATGTTATAGCTCATTGCTTACAAAATTTTGCCACTGTGGGCGTTCCAAAAGAGTTAAAAACAGATAATGCCCCTGGTTATATTTCTACCTCTTTTAAACAATTTTGCTCATCATTTGGCATTACTCATATAACAGGAATCCCATACAATCCACAGGGACAAGGCATAGTTGAAAGATCACATCAAACTATTAAAACATACATATTAAAGCAAAAAGAAGGAATTGGGAAGGGGTATATATTCCCCAAAGATAAACTTAAAATAACCCTTTTACTCTAAACTTTTTAAATTTGGGTTCATCAGGGCTTAGTGCTGCAGAAAGGCATATATGTCCAAATAATGTACATAAGCCCAAGGTACTTTGGAAGGATATTCTAACAGAACAATGGAAAGGTCCTGACCCAGTAATTGTCTGGAGTCCGGGGTCTGTTTTTGTGTTTCTACAGGGAGAAGAGTAGCCAATTTGGATTCCAGAGAGATTAACTAAAGAGATTTCTACAGACCAAAAATAAGATGATTTGGCTCAAATCAATAAGAGCTGATATCCAGAACTCCAGTTTGGCTGTTCTTACATCTGTGACAGAACCAGAATGTTTTTTTCAACATCTATTTTATTATTGCCCTTTCTCATATCATGAAGTTTTATTTTGTTTTTTTTTTAGCTCATACAGACCTAGGTTAATGTTTTGCTGATCAGTTCTATTTTTGGACAATAGAGTTTTAGACATTGCAATGGAGATTTCACCTGTAAAAAGTCATAAGGCCTTTAATATTATGTCATGTGTTGTATGTATTATATTATGTGTGCACACTTGTGTTTTGTGTTATATGTTTGATTTCAGCATCTTTTCTGTGTTGACTATATTCTTTTCAAGTTGATATACTTTGTCTTCATTATCTGATGTTCTGACTTCTACTTGATCTAGTCTGTTTGTAATATTCTCATTAGCACTTTTAATCTGATTTACGGTTTCTTGCATTTCTATGATTACAACTTGATTATTTTTAACACCTCTATCTCCTGATAAAGTTCATTCTTTGTGGATTTAATTTGTGTGGTTAGTTCCTCTTCAAAATATACTTTCAATGCTTGGATTTGCTGTCTCATGTCTTCTCTAATATTCCGTTCCATCTGAATTAGGAATGCCTTGATTTCTTTCCCTGTCCATATTTCTGATTCTTCTAGGTCCTCCTGTATATTTAGATTGTACTGCATTGTTCGTAACCCTTTTTTCCCTTGTTTTTTCATATTGTTCACGTTGCTTTCCAGCTCTGTTTGACTGCTTTGTAACTGCTTTCTCCTATACATTTGTTTTGGCTTTGTATATCTCTGTTGTCTCTCTTTTGTGGTGGGAGATTATGCCTAGAAATTTTGGGCTTTGTTTTACTTTAAAGCTGATTCATTCAATTCATATAAGGCTTCTAGGTTCTGTATGCATATAATGATTTGCTGTTTGTTCTTAGGACTATATGTTTAGGTTGGGTGCTCTGGTGGTACAATGGTTAGTATGACTTGGCTACTTTAGAAGATTGCTCCACTGAAGGTGGATACTACCAGGCAATTGGATCAGGGTGTTGGTAGTAGCTTGGTATTTAGGAGTCTTATAGACAGCCTCGAGACATTCACCTATTTGCATTTAGACAATTACACACAATGGAAGATGTAATGCTTGGGATGAGAGTTGGGTGGTAGGAGAATGAAGGTGCTCTTAAAAAGAAAGAAATGATAGAGGGAGAAATAGATTAGAGGGGAATGAAAAGAACAATAAAACTTGAAATGGGATAGAAAGAGAGAAGGAAAAGGGGGGAAAGGAACAGGGAGAGAAGAAGGAGAGAAAAAAATATCAACAACAGCAACAACAACAACAAAAAAAAAATTAAAGTCTTAGAGATCCACCTTCTTCTCTTCCAGTAGGCAGAGCTGTGCCTTCCAAGCGGAGTGTCTGCTCTCTACCTGCCGAGAGCTATCCCTGTACGGCGTCTTCTCGGGGTTTCTCAGACTTGTCAGTCAAGAGCCATTTCACTTCTCCAGCTCTTAACCCCCTTCCTCCTGTCAGCCTGCCAGCCAGGTCCTGTTTCCCAGAAGTGATTCTCCAGAGACCTAGTTACACTTGCAGCCCCACCGAGTGTCCCTTTTAAGCCCCAGTGCTGTGGTAAACTGGCGGCTAAGACCTTAGGGGTCACCGCTGGTGATATGGGGGCCTTGGGGTCTGGGCTCCCCTCTGCTTCCCTACGGACATGACCCCTGAGAAGTCAATGAAGTTTCCTGGCTGATTGTATCAGTATGGGGAGTCACGCACCTGCTAAAGTGGATTCTGCTGGGAAGGAATTTCGCCAGCCGAACTCCGATGACGTCAACTCTCTGCTATGGTGGGCCCCAGGCTTCTTGCCGGATTGAACGAGGGGAGGGGTGGGACTGGCCCGGCCCGGTTCGCCTCAGCTCCTGGCGCGTGGAGGCTTGGCTGAAGACTTCTTCCTGCCAAGCTGTGTCTCAGCGTCTAGCAGGACCCAGTCACTTTGGCTGCGGGCGGGTGGATGGATCTGCAGCTGTGCCCGCGGTGCGTGGACTGTGGCTGGTGAATCTCGAACTCCGCGTCTAGTGGCAGGGTCCCGCTCGTCCGGGTCACACAGACGCTTCAAAAAAATTCTAGTAGCTCCCGGGCGGTCTCCCTTCAGTGGAATTTTGCTAGGAGAATCTCCGTTGGTAGAATCCAAGAGTTATCCTTGCGACTTTATGACCCCATCACTGTGAGTGCATTAAAAGCGCAGCCTCTCTGCCCGCCGCCATGTTGGATCCACCTTTTCTTTGCATTATATTTAATAATTCTCTTCGAGACAATGTAAATTGTTAAGAAAATTGTTTTCTTTTAGTGCCTTTTGGAATGTTACATAATTCTTTCTTTAGGCATTGATGCCAGAATTTCTAACTTCATCCCAGTGCATGTGAAGACAAAGATAAAACCAATCTACAGCTTCTGCAATAGCCATCACTGAACTGCTTGCAGAACTTGCCTGGACTATGTATCACTTGTATGCATTGTGAACTCACCTGCATGCATTGTGAACTATCTGTTGGTGCAGCGACTTGTGGTAGTGTTGGGGTATTTCTCTGATGATGTCATCGGTGGTACAATTTTTTCAAAAAGAGCCATCAATTGCCTTGGTGTATCTTCTTCCCTTCTGCTTGTCATGGTCGTTCAGCTAAAATTTGGGTGCCAACAGAGATGAGGCAAAGAACCTCACCTTCCCCTGGTACAAAGACCTCTCCACAGGTGTGGATGTATACTGGACCTGTAGTCAGTGATGGGTAAGATCCAATTACAATGGTACCAATCTAAGACAGGAGGCTGACACCTTGAGGTCAGCTCATTCGATAATGGGTAAGGACCATATGTACTATTGGACAACCTAAGGCAGGCACGGTCCCTAAGCCACATGCTTGTTGTTTAAACAGAGAGGGTTAGATGTTGAGAGCCACAGCCCAAGGGGCCAAAGCAAACTTTCAGACTGCCAGCTGATGGTTGGCTCACAGCGGCCCCAGCAACATCTAGCTGATTGGCTCCTCTGCGGTGATGCCCATTGGGCTGTTTCCCCACCCTTTCAAATTATGGAGCTGCTTCTTGGGGGACTATTTTGCCTCTGCTCAAACAACCCAGCCAATCGACCTCAAGACCAGGAGGAGTGAGGAGGTTGAGAGCTTGTGGGAAGCCGGTGGTGGCAGTTGTGCTCTGAGTGTTTTTCCCGAGGAGCTATTTTTTGGCGTGTGTGGTTCTAAAAATAAAGTTAGCTTTTGACAAGTGGCTCCTGAATTGTGCCCAGCCAGACTGTGGCAATCCTAAATTGATGGAGCAAAATAACCAAAACAGAATAGAAATACAAGCAGTTCAGAGGAGGCATGGTGTATAGCTGGACTTACCTTTTGTATGATAAAGGGTAGGTGTTATAAATCAAGTCAATATTAAATTGAAGTAGTTCTCCGTGTGTTTTAAAGATAACAAATACGTGAATTCCTGTCTCCCTTTATCTGTATCCTATTCAGCACATGTATTTTTGTATGCACATATAGAATCCTACCTGGTAACGCATGTACACTTTTGTGAGGTGGCAGACTTGGTAGATAAAAATTGTCAAAAGAGATCACTCCTCCTGAACGTTGTTGGAACTGAAAATTAAAACTATGGGTGAGCTTCCTAGTTGAACAAGATAATACATAAATCCATGTTCAGTAAAATGAATATTTTTGGATCTGTGAATGATATATATTTCATGATAAATTTCGATTCGCATATATATTGCTACCTTTTAATGTCTGTGCATGTGCGTGTGTGTGTGTGTGTGTGTGTGTGTGTACACACACACTCTCCAGATTTTTCAGAATATAGAATATATGTGTCTTATTATACAATCCCTAAATGCATTCATATTCATGTATGTGGATTTATAATCAAATGTTCACAAAATTATTCTCAGAAATATTCATCCACCTCAAATACATATTGTTTCCTAGTACTGAAATCTAAATTCAGTGAATGGTGCATAGAAGTCCTAATTTTTCTACAGTAACTGACCCACTTTAACATCAATGCAAGTAGATAACTATGGTACATGATGTGTATTATGACGTTCATTTTTATTCAACAATGTTACATGACAATTTCTTCAGTTTATGCACATCATAGGATAAATATTTCATTCACAAGTTTGCAAATTTATAGGCATTTGTTTCACTTTCTATCACTTCCTGCTTCAGTACACATGTATTCCTCCATGTTTTTTGACTGGTCTTTTCATGAGAATACTTTTCATTTTAGATTTCAATAATCATGTTGAAGCAAACCTCACACACTCTTCATGACAAATCATAACCCTAATATTACCATTAGATCTATAAATGGTTGTAATGAATGTATGTATATCAATATAAGATTTCCTGTATATTTTAAGATATCAATTCAATCCATAATTTAAAGTTGGAACCAGTTATATTATTTATTCACAGTATTGTCTATTCATTCATTTTATCAATATTTGTAGACACAGTGTAGACCTATTTGTACACCCAATACTAATTTATACATCTTCAAAATATTGACCACATAATTGGTGGAAGAAATACTCATGTCACCTGATCTACATATACACTTTATCACAGTAATATTCTGGACACAAAATGCAAAGTTCACACTTATGATTGTACCAAAGCCTAAATGGAAAGTGAGCATGGATTACTAAAAACATCCAAGTCCAGATTGCCTAATGCTCTCAAATGTCAATCCTATTGTTGCTAAATATTTGTTTCATTCTAAGATTGTATATTCAACATCTACCATGCTGAAAATGTCTAATCCTATCACTCAATTTATACTTTGCTTGATTTCTTCCTGTCTCTATTGATATCTGCTTCCCTATATATTTTCCCCAGTTAATCATTGTAACTGACTCATCACATGTGCTGACATTTACATTCATTCTCTACCAGAAACCCTATTGCTAAAGAACTTTTGGAGCAAATCCTATACTCACTCTTCTTCCTAAACCTACTGACTATCTTTCCAATCCTACCAACTACCCTTTTTAAGTGGATGTTTTCTTCTACATTTGATCATCCAATTTACAAGGTCCTATGCCATTTTTTATCGATTTATCTGAGACATCTGTGCAGAAGGTATTTCAAAGCTAAGTATCCCAATCATGGACCCAATGCTCTTCTGGGCTTCAAATCTTACCTAGACTTCTGTATTCATACTTATATTTCACCTATATATTCTTGTAAATATCACAGGTTCCCATTGCCATTATTCATCATGCAGAATGATTCCTAACCCAAATCGAACCTGTTATTACCCTAAACATACACTGTTCCCTCAATCTAATTTTACAGAAAAGCAGGACAGAGTTGGTCTTACAATCAGGAGTGTAGGGGATCTTCCACCTGCTGAGAACCTCAAAGGTCAATACAGAAATAATCCATGGAAAAGATGTAGGCAGCAATGAGGGACCTGAGGGAGGAAAAGTCAACTTCCATCATAAACAACCTGGTCAGGGTGAAGGGATGTGTCTGAATCAGCCTCTCTCTTCTTAATGTAGACAAGATGGACCAAACCAAGCCTGTGTGGAGAGCTGTTCCCAGGTGCCTATGGTTGATATATCATTCTAACTTGTGAAAATGTCACAGGAAATAGGTGCACCCTCCATCTCATGGGACCCTTGGAAGCAACTGTTAGGACAAAGGGTTTGCCAAGGCAGTGACTTCATTCACTTCCTGAAGGAAGTTACCTCACATAACTTCCTTGGTAATGGAACTCTCTAAACTTGGGATTCAGGAAGCCAGGAGACCACAGCCAGTTCCAGTCCCAGTTCCAGTGGTCTCACTTGTTTGGGTACACCAAGGACAGAGTCAGTCTTTCTTGGTTCCTAGTTATGTGAGGATGGCCAAATGCCAGGAAAGCTAAGAAGAGGGGCCTTTCCTGAGAAAGCAGATAGTGGATCACCAGTGACTTCTGACAACTTCACAGAGTTGGCCAAGGAGACCAGAACTGAGACAGCACAGTGCATTTCGTGGAAATATAGTATATCCCACCCATCATAGGACACTCCGGATAGTCACAGACCTACTTTGGGAAAGGTGGTGCCTTTTTGAGTGTGGGTGTGAGTTTGAGAATATGTAGGAAAGGCGACTTGTTTGGTTTGGAGAGGACTTTATCTAGTATGTCCTCTGACAAGGTGAGTGTTTCTATTACTGTGTATCCCACTCTGTTTGTGGTCTTGGTATTAGAAAAAGAATGCATCATGGATGTGTTCTGTCTAGTAGAAAGCTTCCCAGCATTCATACTGCCAATTTATGAATGGATTGCGGCTAGCCTTATCAATGGGCAAAACCTACTATCTTTCTAAGTTCCTGTTTTCTTCCTGAATTCTGGACACTCTCCAGAATAGGCTCACAGATTTGTGTCCAAGCTATGTGGCACCTCCAAGCTCTGTCACATGGCCATGTACTGGAGAGCTGAAGGGAAGGGGAGCATGTCAGAAAACTCAGATATCATTGTGACCAGGAAAGTCTCAGTGGAGAAACCCTGCTTTGGGTCATTTGCTTACCTATTTTTCTGTTGCCCTAAATGTAAGGAAAGTCTTTGGCTCAGGCCACCTTTTTGTGAAGCCTGAAGAAAACAGTATTCAAATGGAAATGAGTGGGCATCACCTGTGGCTCTTTGCTTAATTTCTTTGGAAATGGATGTGTCTGAATCAGCCTCTTGACTCTCAGTGAAGCTGGGGCTTAGATTGTCAGCACCTGATGGATCTAAAGAAAGATCCCATGTGTGCATCCATAACCAAAATTCAAAAAGATCAGTCATTGTGGATGAAGTCTCTCACCTTCCTCTGTTAGGTTCCTGACCTCCATCAAGTGTGATTATGGACCCTTGGTTAAAATGAGTTCTTCAAAGCCCTGCAGATGTGGTAGTGTTTTCTCATGACTACAAAACACATAAAGAATCTATACCTGACAGTCAGTAGGCCTCAAAGAGTAGAAGCAGAGCAGTACTAATGGCAGGCCTATTTGATCACTCCTGGTTGACAGGAAGAGTGTCCAGGCCACACTTACTTTAGGCAAATGAGGGACAAGGAAGCTTATATTGGACACTGTCTTGAGCTGCGCCACTTATGGAAACCTCTTGCCAGAAGTTATGATGGATGTCTATATGGAAGAAAATGAGGGCCATGTGGGAGTGTTTTGGTTATAATTGTGGTCATTTTTGTGGCAGTTGGAAGAGATGACTCGGTCCACCAGGGGTTCACTCTTGGGTGATTCCCCTTATAGACTGAGTTCTGGAACTGACCTCAGAGTAGTATTGCCATGAATTGAGTTGGGATTTTAGGAGGCCACGCATGAGATTCACGCTTGGAATCTGAAATCTAGTCCCAGGTTGGTTTTCCACAGAGCACTGGGAATCTCAGCCAGGATATCACATGATTTTATTATGAAAAACATGGCAGCCATAGTTGAGAGTCAAAACACACATGGACCTCACATTGTACAGTTCAATGGGCCTGGCTTCATGTGACCTTTTGGCCACTCTTTGGGAAGACTTTCCTGTGAGTGTTGTCCAGAGAATTCATTGAAATGAACTTCCTCACCATTTAGTGGTTCCTGAATGAATTGAAACCCACAGTGCCTCCAACTTCATCCTTGAAAAATGGCTAGATGAATACCATCAAATTTTTGAAATTCCCATGACCAGGTGGCACTGGAGAAACTTTGGATGTCCTGTTGCTGATCATGAGTATACAATACAGTGCCTTGATTGACTGGGTTTCATGAAAATGTTGAAGAACAGTGATGCCACTAAGTTGGAGCCTCCTGAGTAGTGGGCCTAGAGTATTGGTGTGCAGGTGTGTGATAAAACATCTGTGGTGGAGTCATGTGGACCTGCCATTGGCTTCCAAATAGCTTGTGACTGACATAGTGTAGCCAGCAAACCCTTATATGTAAATGCATCTTGTTATATGGAGAGTTTTCAGGGCAATGTTCAGAATCAGGTTGCTATGGTCAAGGGGGCAAGCTATTTGAGATAGAGGCCTGGTTGGTGCATTCTCTTGCAGACCCTGACACACCACACATGACAGAACTCCCTCTAGCACTGTGTCCCAGTTGAAATCTTTGTATTTCACGAAGCAAATACCAAACTCCCAGTGCAGCAGCAAGAAACACCACGAAAATTGGAGGATGACCAAATGGTTTCAGAGTCCTCACAGGGAGACACATAGCCCCCAGTGGCCACAGTTTACCTACAAAGAGAGAATTCAGCACTGCTGTCTCATGTTCATTGGAAAATAAGAAACAAGATCCTTCAGGTCACATAGATGCAGATCCAGCTTTAATTGTCTCACCACAAATGAAGATTAAGCTCCTGACAACAACATATATTTCATTTTCCCAACCTCAGAGGCAGTTTCTCAAGAAGTCTTTAGGCCAGCAAAGCTCCATTTTTGTGGAGGGTTTACCCTGTTCGTTATTTTTGTAAACTCATCTACCACCTCCAAGTTTGTGAACAACTGAGCATATTGCATTCCATATATATATATATATATATATATATATATATATATATATATATATATATACACAGATTTTCGAACTCTTCTCCTGTAATTGTGTCTTACTTGGCGCAAAGGTAATGTCAAGGCATTGTTCTGGATAAGAGTGGGAAGATTTTTCATAGCACATAATTACATACACATTGGATACCTTTTCCAATTTTCCATTCGAAATACTGAATCCCTGACACTAACCCATAGCCTACTAGACTCTGACTACTTATCCTAATATGATGGAGAATAATAATCCAAACAGAATAGAAATACAAGCAGTTCAGAGGAGGCATGGTGTATAGTTGAATTTGCCTTTTGCATTATGTAGTGTAGGATTTATAAATCTAGTCAACTTTTGTTGAAATTGTTCTCCATGTGTTTTTAAAGTTAACGAATATGTGAATTCCTGTCTCCCTTTCTCTGTAGCCTATTTGCACATGTATTTTTATATGCACATATAGAATCCTACAAGGTACAACACATACATTCTTGTGAAGTGGTTGACTTGGCAGATACACATTGTGAGAAGAGATCACTTCTCCTAAATGCTGTTGGAAGTTAAAATTCGAACTCTCTGTGAGCTTCCTAGTTTAACAACATTATACATAAATCCATGTTCAGTAAAATGAATATTTTTGAAACTGTGGATGATATATATTTCATGGTGAATTTCAATTGGCATATATATTGCTACTTTTTAATGTCTGTGTGCATGTGTGTGTGTGTATATATATATATATATATATATATATATATATATATATATATATATATATATACAAACTTTCCAGATTTTTCAAAATATGAAATACATGTGTCTTATTATACATTTCCTAAATTCATTCATATTCATATATGTGAATTTATAATCAACTTTTCACAAGATTATCGTCAGAAATATTCATCCACCTGAAATACGTATTTGTTTCCTAGTACTGAAAACTATCTTCAGTGAATGGTGCCTACAAATCCTAAAATTAATACAGTAACTGACCCAGGTTAACATCAATGCAAATTGATTCCTATGGGACATGATGTGTATTTTGACGTTCATTTTTATTCAAAACTGGTACATTACTATTTCTTCAGTTTATGCACATAATAGGATATATATTTCATCCACAAGTTCGCGAATTTAGAGGCATTAGTTTCACTTTCAATCACTTCCTGCTTCAGAACACATGTATTTTTTCATGGTTCTTGACTGGTCTTTTCATGAGACTTCTTTCCAAACACATTATTTTTGATTTCCATAATCACTTTTGAAGCAAAACTCACACACTTTTCATGATAAACCATAACCTTAATTTTACCATTAGATGTATTACTAGTTGGAATGAATGTATGTATATCAATATAAGATTTCTTATATATTTTAAGATACGAATCCAATGCATTATATAAAGTGGAACCAGTTATATTATTTATTAACAGTATGGTCTATTCATGCATTAGCTCTATATTCATAGACACAAGGTACACGTCTTTGTACCCCCAATACTAACTTATTAATCTTCAAAATATTGCTCCCAGAAATGATGGAAAAATTACTCATGTCACCTGATCTACATATACATTTTATCACAGTAATAATCTGGACACAAAATGCAAGGTTCACACTTATTATTGTACCAAAGCCTAAATTGAAAATGAACATGGATTACTAAACACAGCCATGTCCAGGTTGCCTAATGCTCTCAAATATCAATCCAATTAGTGACTACATATTGGTTTCTCCTAAGATCATATATTCAAATTCAACCCTATTGAAAATGTCTAATCCTATCACCCACTTTATACTTTGCCTTATTTTGTAATATCTCTATTGATATCTGTTTTCCTACATATTTTCTCCGGTTCACTATTTTGACTGACTCTTCACATGGGCTAACATTTACATTCACACTCTAAACAAAACCCTATTGATAAAGAATATTTTTTTTCCAAAACCTATACTCACTCTTCTTCCTAAACCTAACAACTATCTTCCTAATCCTACCGACTATCCCTTTTTGACTGAATGTTCTTTTCTACACCCAATCATCAAAGTAAACATTGGGCGAGCTTCGGAGGAAGAGACCACCAAAAGACTATCTCATGCAACAGCAAAGGGTTTATAGGAGGTCAGCATGCAGGGGGTCCGAGCTCACTTGAATAGAGCAGAGAGCCCTGAGAAGAGCTTAAGCAGAGCTTATATACTTTCTTTGGGGAGGGCAGGGAGCGAAGTTTATTGATGGGTGAGGGAGAGTGGGCGGTTTGCATTCAACCGGGTGAGGGAGTACATTCTGCAGTTTGGCATTTGGGGACAGGACACTCTGGGAATAAGATTAGCAAACAGTTCTCAAGATTTCAACAGTGTTTTGTTAAGCATACAGAAAAAAAAAAGTGACAAGTACATATTTTATTAATCTTTCATTCCCCACTTCTTCTTCTAGCTACTTTTAATCATAAAAGTGATCATTGGGGGGTGTCACATTCTATGTCTGCTAGTGAGGTATTACCATAAGTTTAACTTGTCCAATTTGAGCTTAGAGAAAAGAAATTACACGGTTGAGCAAACAGGGTTTTATAGTTAGCAATAATATGGAGATTATTATCGGACAGGCAAGGGTTGATAAAAAAGTAGTCAAACAGGGGGACTAGGTGAACCAAGACTCAAACCACTTTTTTTGGTCCTCTCACTCTCTCATTGACGCTCTTCAAGGTGTCTTTTTAATTTAATCATTTTTTTTTCAACAACATTATGCTCGGAATAAACACAAAATTCTTCCCAGGAAGTGACAAATACCTATTTTATTAACCTTTCACTTCCGACTATCCCTTTTTGACTGGATGTTCTCTTCGACATTCAATCATCGAAGGTACAAGGTCCTATGCCATTGTATATTGATTAATCTGACACATCTGTGCACAACCTAATTCAAAGCTAAGTATTCCAATCAAGGGCCCAATGCTCTTTTGGGCTTCAAATCTTACCTAGATTTCTGTTTTCATACATATATTTCACCTATATATTCTCATACATATCGCAGGTTCCCAATACCATTATTCATCCAGCAGAATGATTCCTAACCCAAATCACACATGTTATTAACCCTAACCATACACTGTTCCCTCAATCTAACATTACAGAACAGCAGGGACAGAGTTGGTCTTACAATACAGGAATGTAGTGGATCTTCCACCTGCTGAAAACCTCAAAGGTCCATGCAGAAATGATCCCTGGAGAACATGTAGGCAACTATGAAGGACGTGAGAGAGCAAAAGTCATATTCCATGGAAAACAACCTGGTAAGGATGAAGGGTTGTGTCTCATTCACCCTCTCTCCTTAATGTAGAAAAGATGGACCAACCAAGGCCTTTGTGGAGAGCTGTTCCTGGGTTCCTATGGTTGAGATACCTATCTAACTTGTGAAAGTGTCAGAGGAAGTATGGAAGCAACTGTTCGGAAAAAGTGGTTGCTAAGGCAGTCACCTCATTCAGTTCCTGAAGGAAGTGACCTCACCTCACTTCCTTGGTGATGGAACCCTGTGAACTTGGGATCCAGGAAGTCAGGCATCCAGAACCAGTCCAATTCCCAGTACAGTGGGATCACTTGTTTAAATTTACCAAGGACAGAGTCAGTCTTTCTTGGTACCTACTGATGTGAGGATAGCCAAATGCCAGGAAAGTTTGAAGACTGGCCTTTCCAGAGAAAGCAAGAAGTGGCTCACCGCGGGCTCCTGATATTTCACAGAGTTGGCCAAGGAGACCAGATCTGAGAAAGGACAGGCCATTTCTGGGGAACATAGTATAGCCCACCATTCAGAGGACACTCTGGATAGTCACAGACTTACTTTGCGGAAGGAGGTGCCTTTTTCAGTGTGGGTGTGAGTTTGTGGTTTTGTCTTATATTCTGAGAATAGGTAGGGAAGGCGGCTTGCTTGGTTTGGAGTGGAATGTTTCTAGAAAGTCTTTTGACAAGGCGAGTGTTTCTATGTCTGTGTATCCCACTGTGTCCGTGGTTGTAGACATTAGAAAAGAGAATGAATCAATGGATGTGTCCTGTCTAGTAGAAAGCTTCCCAGCATTCATCCTACCCATTTTAGGAATGGATTGCAGGTTGCCTTATCGATGGACAACATGTACTGTCTTCCTAAGTTCCTGTTTTCTTCCTGAATTCTGGCCACTCTCCAGAATAGGCTCATGGTTTTGTGTCCAAAATATGTACCACCTCCAAACTCTGTGACATGGCCATGTAATCCATAGCTGAAGGGAATGGCAAGCATCTCAGAAAACTCAGATATCAGTGTGACCAGGAAAGTCTCAGTGGAGAAACCCTGCTTTGGCCCTTTTGCTTACCTATTGTTCTGTTGCCCTGAATGTCAGGAAGGTCTTTGCCTCAGGCCACCCTTTGTGAAGCCTGAAGAAAACAGTTTTAAAATGGAAATGAATGGGCATCACCTGTGGCTCTTTGCTTAATTACTTTGGAAAGGAATGTCTCTGAATCAGCCTCTTGGCCCTGTGTGAGGCTGTGGCTTAGATTATCAGCATCGGATGGATCTAAAGAAAGATCCAATGTGTGCATCCAAAACCAAAATGGCAAAAAATCAGTCATTGTGGATGAAGTCTCTTGCCTTCCTCTGTTTGGTTCTTGACCTCCATAAAGGGAGTATTGGGATTTTTTGGGTCAAATGAGTTCTTCCAATCCCTGCAAAGGTGCTTGGGTTTAATAATGACTCCAAATCACATAAGGAATCTATACCTGACAGTCAGTAGGCCTCAAATTGCAGAAACAGAGCAGTATTAATGGCAGAACTATGTGATCAATCCTGGTTCACAGGAAGGGTGTCCAGGCCACCCTGAATTTAGGCAAATGAGGGGAAGGGAGCTTATTATGCACACTCTATTGGGCTGTGCCATTTAAGGAAACCTCCAGCCAGAGGTTATGATGAGTGACTATATGGAAGTAGATGAGGGCCATGTGGGATTGTTTTGATTTTAATTGTGGTAACTTGTGTGGCTTTTGGATGAGATGACTGTGTTCACCTGGGCTTTAACACTGGCGTGATTCTCCTAAGAGACTGAGTTCTGTAACTGACTTCAGAGTAGTAATTGCTTTGGAAATGGATATGTTTTAATCAGCCTCTTGGCCCTGTTTGAGGCTATGGCTTAGATTATCAGCACCAGATGGATCTAAAGAAAGATCCCATGTGTGCATCCAAAACCAATATAGCCAAAATAGCAGTAATTGTCGATGAACTCTCTCGCCTTCCTCTGTAAGGTTCTGAAAGAATAAAAGAAATTGAAATTGAAATGTAAAGAACCAGGTTTTGTAAAGTTTCCAAGCTGCACTCAGCACCTGAAATTCCTGTGGCAGTTAAGACAATTCCCGGATTTGCACATTAGATGTGTGTTGAAATCTTCCCTGAGGACCTAGTTACTTAACAGCCCCTCCCCAGAAACCATGCAGCTCACCACGTATACATCACAGTGCATCCACGAATCAATTTAAATGTATTCCCCTTCTTAGGGCTGACCAATCACCCCCTGCCCAACCTGTTCCCGCCAATGAATGTGCTAATCATGTTTTAGAGTTGTTATTTGATTTTCCCGTGGAATATGATGATTTGCTAAAGGAGGCTATGATGTGTGTAAAGTCCCTACCCTCTCTAAAGAATGTATATAAACTCCGCTCGAGTGGTTCTTAGGGCTCTTTGTTCTTTGCTCCTCTGAAGTGAGCCCTGAGCTCCAGCACGCTATACCCCCAATAAACCCTTTGGTGTTGCATGAGAAAGCCTGTTGGTGGTCTTTTCCTCCGATGTTCGCCCCACCTTTTCATCTGGAGGCCCCAGGTGAGATATCGGCGCAGCGGACGAGAGACCCCAAGGGACTCCTCTCAGGGTAAGAAAGGCACCTCTTTCTGGTTTCGGGTTTCAGGTGAGGACTTGGCAAAGTGGCTGTCGGTGAAGAGCATTAGCTCTCTCTGACGGTGGCTGGCAGACGTGTCACAGAGCTACTGGCCACGTCCCTGGGGGACACTCCAGAGGATGAGGGAAATCAAGGAATATTAGTTTCCTCAACTCGGTTATATTTTGCTTCAGGATTCGGTTTGCCAGCCCATCAGGTTTTGCTGGCTACACAGTTTTGTTCATTGTCCCGAACTCATGTTGAGTTTACAGTCTGTCTTTATTGTCTAACCCATCAGGTTTTGCCAGTTACTGAGTTCTAATATTTGTCTTGGACCCATGTTAAACGTTTACTGTTTGTCTTTGTCTGTGTTGCGTTTGTGTCTTCACTGTCTCTTTTTGAGTAACTCCCATTATGGGACAAAGCACTTTCTTGCTTCTGTCGCTGACCCTTGATCATTGGACTGATGTCCACTCAAGGGCCCAGAATCATTATTTTTCAGTTAAATGTCAGACCTGGCAGACTCTCTGTGCTTCAGAATGGCCCATCCTCAAAGTCGGGTGGCCCGCAGAAGGATCCTTCTACTTCCCTCTAATCCGAAAAGTCAGAGATATTGTCTTTCAGCCGGGACCACGTGGCCACCCAGATCAACAGCCATATACCCCTTCCCCAGGATCCTATCATTCAAACCTTCCGTTCCCTCCCCATCTTCCCCCCATTCTTCCTGAGTCACAAGACTGGACAATCCTCCCCCTCCTTATCCTCTACCCTCGCTCCCCAACTGCCAACACATTCCAGATGATTCTCCCACCACTGACTCAGCCTCTCCGCCACTAGAGGCAATTGGGCCAGACCCAAGCCCTCCAAGGGACTTCTCCGCAGCAGCAGCAGCCCCTCCTTTTCTGGTTGAAGCTGGGCCACCTGAAGAAACCCGCCAGCTACGGAAAATAGAAAACTCAGAAGCCACTGTGATGCTCCCTCTTCGTCCTTATGGGCCCATGAACCGACAAAACTGGGACCCCAACACCTTTGAAGGTTGGTAGCATCTTTCCACTTATCACAGGGCTCTAATAGCGGGGCTCCGAGTGGCCGCCAGAGGGCCGACTAATTTGGCCATGGTAAGAGAGATAATCCAAGGTCCTAATGAGTCTCCCTCTATGATTCTGGAGAGAATTATGGAAGCAAATAGAAAATATACTCCTTTTGATCCTCAGGCAGAGGACAAAAAAACCTCTGTTGCAATGGCCTTTATCCAGCAGGCTGCCCTAGATATTAAGAGAAAGTTACAACGTCTAGATGGATTACAAGATATGACCTTAAGAGATTTAGTCAGAGAAACTGAGAAAGTATATTATAAGAGAGAAACTGAGGAGGAATGGGAACAGATGAGAGAGAAGGAAAGGGAACAAAAGGAGGATGAAAGGAGCAAAAGGCAGACTAAATCATTGGCTAAGGTTTTGGTCAGAGCAGCAAATAGACCAGAAGTTAAAAAGCACGGAGACATGAAGGGATACATGGGCCCATGCCAAAGGCTGCCCCTGGCCTCAGATCAATGTGCCTACTGTAAAGAAAAAGAAAACTTGGACAAAGAGTGCCCCAAAAAGAGGCAGAGAAACCAGTATAGGATGAGACTTGAAGGATCCAGCCACTGCCTCACCCTGAAGTCGTATGGTTTACGAACGAGAGCAGCTTCCTCCAAGATGGTACGTGGTGGGCTGGAGCAGCAGTAGTTAGCAAAACTAATGTCATCTGTTTCTCTGGTCTCACAGAAGAGACATCAGTCCAAAAGGCAGAACTGATTGCCCTTACGAAAGCATTGGTACTAGCAACAGGCAAAAGGGCCACCATATACACTGATAGCCGCTATGCATTTGCCACTGCAAATGTGCACGGGGCTATTTACCAGCAAAGGCAGCTATTAACCTCCGCTGGGTAAGAAATAAAGAAATAAAGAACAAAGATATGATCCTCCACCTTCTCTCAGCAGTGCAGGGCCCTACGGACCTAGGCATAGTGCACTGTCCAGGGCACCAGAAGGGAAACGACCCCGTGGCGGTTGGAAACAGAAGGGCAGATGAGGAAGCTAATTGGCAGCCCTAAACGGAGTGCGTCTGTTCACTTTTTCCACACCGGGGGGAACAACAATCAGGAGACTTGGCCGCACCGGAACATTCAGGCAACTTATCATCTGAGGAGACAGATACAGAACTCTGGGAACCTACAGAGCCAAGTACACAATTTTCAAAAGCCCACCTTTATCTCAAAGACATACACCAGCTCACCCACTTAGACTCTAAGAAGTTATAGGCACTCTTAAAGGACCAAAGGAAGGAATTATTATTGACTGACTCACAGAGGAAAGAAATAACTGCGCAGGTGACTACAGCTTGTCAAGTTGGCCAATTAGTTAATACTTACCCATCGAAGCTTACTTCAGGGAAGCGCTTATGAGGAATCAGACCAGGACAATTCTGGGAAGTGAGCTTTACTGAAATAAAGCCAGCAAAGATTGGACTTAAATGTCTCCTAGTCTTTGTAGATACTTTTTCAGGATGGGTCGAAGCCTTCCCCATGAAGAAAGAAACGGCTCAGCTGGTGGTCAAAAAGTTCCTAGAAGACATTTTCCAAGGTTCAGCCTGCCTAAGGTAATAGGGTCGGATAAGTGACCGGTATTCATGGCCCAGGTAAGACAGGGATTTGCCAGGACCCTGGCTATTAATTGGAAGTTACATTGTGCTTATAGACCCCAGACTCAGGACAGTAGAAAGGATGAATAGAACCATCATAGAGACCTTAACGAAATTAAGCTTGGAGACTGGCATGAAAAATTGGACTCTGTTCCTAAGTTATGCACTGTTTTGTGCAAGAAATACCAAGTCTTCCTCTTTGTGTAACCTCACCCCTTATGAAATTCTCTATGGTGCCCCTCCTTCAGTAAGGGACCTAACCCCAACTAGGAGACTTAATGATTCCTTTCACACCCCCTTGCTTGACAGACTTAAAGCCCTTGAACAAAACCAGCACCCAGCGATACCTGTGGAAACAGTTGGCCTCTGCTAATCAGCCTGGAGATGAGGGAACCCCACATCGATATCAAGTGGGAGAGTTCATCTACGTGAGATGGCATCAGGTGTCATCCCTGGAACCCCGCTGGAAAGGACCATACCAGGTGCTGCTTATAACACCCACAGTGGTGAAAGTGGATGAGATCACTTCATAGATCCATACCACCCATCTCATGCCTGCACCCTGTACAGACTCCGGCTGGAAACTGAAACAGACTGGTAACCATCTCAAGTTGCGTGTCCGTCGTGTGGGTAGGGCTATGGATTCTTCCCCTGACCATCAGCAGTCCTAATCCCCATCAGCCTGTTCAGCAACGATGGCAAGTTATAAATCCTACTGGGCAAGTAGGGTGGTGTATTTCACATACAGCCCCCTTATGGAATTGGTGGCCATCTCTCCCCCCGGACATTTGTCAGCTTCCCATAGGCCTCTCTGACTGGGATCTCCCTGACATAGAGGACCCCACACAGATCCCACTCAAATGCAAACCAGGGCAACATAGACCACTTTACCCCATGAATTATGGATGTCATCTCCCCAAGCTCATGTGTAAACTAGCCAGTCAAGACTATTATGTGTGCCCAGCAGATTTCCAAAGTCGCAAACAGGCCCAAACCTGTGGAGGACCCAGTAACTTTTATTTTAGATCTTGGGGTTGTGAACAAACGGAAGCTGCATGGTGGAACCCAAACTCCCCAGACAGCAAGATTTGGGTAGGATGAAATGACACCTGGATTGATCCCAAGAAATGTGCCGCTAGCCAAGTGGTGTCAAAAACTCGCTGTGGAAAGAATAGTCTATGTTACCCCCTCAATATAACTTTCACTTCAAAAGGAAGGGGCTACCTCAGAACAAAATGGCCTATGAGAAATACGTGGGGAATGCAATTCTATATTTATGGCCCCGGTTATGACTTTGGTCTCTGGTTCACCCTCCAGCTTAAAAAGAAAGAAAATCCCACAGCAATAGGGCCCAATCCCCTCAAGCCAGGAATTAAGCCTCCTATACCTCCCATGCCTAGATCTACCAGAACCCCTCTACCATCTCATAATTCCCGGTTTCCGTCTTTGCCTACTTCCCCAGTCCAGAGTACAGCTGACTCCACCCCCTGGGAACTAATTAAAGGAATGTTTATGGTACTGAACTCCACACAGTCAGAACTCATTGCTTTTCAGCCCAGGTATTTGACAGCTCTGTAAATTATTGTGTAATGGTGCAGATACTCCCCAGGGTGCTCTATCATGATGCAGAATCATTCGAAGTTCTACTTGGGGGACAAACAACCCAATTTCACCGGGAGCCATTGTCCCTTACTTTAGCCATCCTATTGGGGATAGGAGGTCCTGCAGGAGTGGGTATGGGAACAGCTGCTATGATCCATGTGTCACAACAATTGGCCCAATTAGAAACATCAATAGATCAAGACTTGAAGATGTTAGAAACCTCTATCACAGTGCTGCAGGAATCCTTAACCTTTCTCTCTCTCTGCATTTGTTTTACAGAACAGAGGAGGACTAGATTTCCTCTTCATGAGGGAGGGGGTCTCTGTGCGGCACTGAGAGAATACTGTTGTTTTTATGCTGACCCTACTGGAGTTGCAAAATAATCCATGAGTAAATTAAGAAAATAACTTGAATAGCGCCAGAGAGAAAGGGAGATTCAACAAGGGTGGTTTGAGTCATGGTTTACCCAGTTCCCCTGGTTAACTACACTCCTATCAGACTTAGCTTGACCCCTGATCATCCTTAACGTGTTGCTAACTGTGGGACCTTGTTTGCTTAACCGAATAGTTTCCTTATTCCAGGCTCAGATTGGGTAGGTAAAACTCATGCTAATCAGACAGAAATATGCTCCACAGGCAGAAATAGAATTTGAGACGCCAGAATAATTATGAAACATTACTTTTAAGATTAAAAGTAGTCAGAAAAGGAGTGGGAAATGAAAGAATAAAATATATTGAAATTGAAATGTAAAGAACCAGGTTTTGTAAAGCTTTCAAGCTCCACTCAGAAGCTGAAATTCCTGTGGCACTTAAGACAATTCCCAGATCTTCCTATTAGATGTGTGTTGAAATCTTCCCTGACCAGCTAGATACTTAACACCCCTTCCCAGAAACCATGCAGATCTGCACGTATACATCTCAGGGCTTCAACCAATCAGTTTAAATGTTAACCCCTTCTCAGGGCTGACCAATCACCCACTGCACGACCTGTTCCCGCCAATGAATGTGCTAATCATGTTTTAGAGTTGTTATTTGATTTTGCTGGGGTATAAGATGATTTTCTAAAAGAGGCTATGATGTATGTAAAAACCATGCCCTCTCCATAGAATGTATATAAACTCTGCTCAAGTTGTTCTGGGGCTCTTTGTTCTTTGCTCCTCTGAAGTGAGCTCTGAGCCCCAGCATGCTGGACCCACAATAAACCCTTTTGCGGTGGCATGAGACAGTCTCTTGGTGGTTTTTTCCTAAGACGTTCATCCGAACTTTTCAGTTCCTGACTTCCATCAAGTGAGAATAGGGATCCTTTGGGTCAAAGGAGTTCTTCAAAGCCCTACAGTGGATAGTCCATAGGGGCTTGGGTTTTGTCATGACTCCAAATCACAGAAGGAATCAATACCTGACAGTCAGTAGGCCTCAAATTGGAGAAGCAGGGCAGTATTAACGGCAGGGCTATTTGATCATTCCTGGTTCAAAGGAAGGGTGTACAGTACACCCTGATGTTAGGCAAATGAGGGGCAAAAGAGCTTATTTTGGACACTGTCTTGGGCTGCACCCCTTATGGAAACTTTCAGCCAGAGGTTATGATGAGTGTCTATATGGAAGAATATGAGGCCCATGTTGGAGTGTTTTGATTTAATTGCGGTCATTTGTGTGGCGGTTGGAAGAGATGCCTGGGTCCTCTTGGGCCTGAACACTGGTGTGATTCCCCTTAGAGACTGAGTGCTGGAACGGACCTCAGAGAAGTGTTGCATGAATTGTGTTGGGATTTTAGGAGGCCTCGCATGAGAATTGCCCTTGGAAAATGCGATCAGGGTCGCTTTCCACAGAGACTGGAAATCTCAGCCAGGATATCACATGATTTTATTCTGAAAGACTTGGCAACCATAATTGAGAGTCAAAACACACATGGACCTCACATGTAGACCTCAATGGCCCTGGCTTCATATGACCTTTTGGCCACTCTTTGGGAACCCTTGCCTGTGAGAGTTCTCCAGATCTTTCATTGAAATGAGCTTTCTCACCATTTAAGGGTTCCTAAATGAATTGAAATTCACAGTGCCTCCAATTTCATCCTTGAAAAATGGCTATATAAATACCATTAAATTTTTGAAATTTCAATGACCTGGTGGCACTGGAGAAACTTTGGGTGTCCTGTTGCTGATCATGAGTATACCAGAGAGTGCCTTGATTGACTGGGTTTCCTGAAAATGGTGTAGAACAGAGAAGCCTATAGGTTGGATCCTGCTGAGTAGTGGGCCTAGAGAAGTGGTGGGCATATGTGTGATAAAACATCTGTGGTAGGGGAATGAGGATCTACCATTGGATTCCAAATTGCTTGGGACTGACATGGTGCAGCCAGCATAAATTTCTATTTAAAGGCATCTTGATATATGGAGAGGTTTCAAGGCAATGTTCAGAATCAGCTTGCTATGTTCAAGGGGGTAAACTATGTGGGTTAGAAACCTGGTTGGTGCATTCTCCTGCAGAACCTGACCCACCACACGTGACATAACTCCCACCAGCACTGTGTCCCAGTTGAGCTCCATGTATTTGGTGAAGCAAATACCAAAATCCCAGTGCAGGAGCAAGAAACACAATGGAGAGTGGAAGAGCAATAAATGACTATACAGTCCACACAGGGAGACACTTAGCCACCAGTGGCCACAGTATACCCACAAAAAGAGAATCCAGCACTCTTCCCTCATGTTCATTGGAATATTACAATTTATGTCCTCCAGGTCACATAGATGCTGACCCAGCTTTGATCATCTCACTAGAAAAAAAGCAAAAGCTCCTGACAACAACATATATTTCAAGTGCCCAAACTCAGAGGCAGTTTCTCAAGAAATCATTAGGCCAGCAGAGCTCCATTATTGTGGAGTGTTTACCCTGTCCCTTACTTTTGGAAACTCCTCTACCACGTCCATGGTTGTGAACTCCTTATCATATTCCATTCCAGATAAGTATTCACAGATTTTCTAACACTTCTCTAATTGTGTCTTACTTGGGGTGAAGGTAATGTCAAGGCATTGTTCTGGATGAAAGTGGGAAGATTTTTGTGTAGCACATATTTGCATACACATTGGATAAATTTTCCAATTTTCCATTCAAAATACTGAATCCCTGACATTAACACATACTCTACTAGTTTCTGAATACTAATCCTAATATGTTGGAGAAAAATAACCCAAAAAGAATAGAAATACAAGCAGTTCAGAGGAGGCATGGTGTATAGTTGGACTTGCCTTTTGCATAATATAGGGTAGGAGTTATAAATCCAGTCAATTTTTTTTGGAAATAGTTCTCCATATGTTTTTAATGCCAATTCAGGACCTGTATTTTTATATGCACATATACAATCCTACCTGTTACCACACGTTCATTCTTGTGTGGTGGCTGAATTGGCAGATACAAATTCTGACAAGGGATCACTCCTCCTAAACGCTGTTGGAATTGAAAATTCAACCTATGTGTGAGCTTCCTAGTTGAACAACATTATACATAAATCCATGTTCAGTAAAATGAATTTATTTGAATCTGTGCATGATATATATTTCTTGGTGATTTTCAATTGACATATAGTGCTACTTTTTAATGTCTGTGTATATGTGTGTGTGTGTGTGTGTGTGTGTGTGCATGAGTGTGTGTATATATATATATATACACACACACACGCACACGCACACACACACTCTCCAGATTATTCAAAATATGAAATATATGTGTCTTATTTTACACTTCCTAAATTTTTCATATTCATGAATGTGGATTTATAATAATCTTTTCACAAGATTATTCTGAGAAATATTCACATACCTTACTAGAGTCTGACAACTAATCCTAAGATGATGGAGAAAAATAATGCAAACAGAATAGAAATACAAGAAGTTCAGTGGAGGCATGGTGTATAGTTGGACTTGCCTTTTGCATGATAAACGCTAGGTGTTATAAATCTAGTAAATTTTCAATTGAAATAATTCTTCATGTGTTTTTAAAATTAACAAATATGTGAATTCCTGTATCCCTTTCTCTGTATCCTATTCATCACATGTATTTTTACATGCACTTATAGAATCCTACCTGGTATCACAGGTACATTTTTGTGAGGTGGCTGACTTGGCCGATACAAATTCTGAAAAAAGATCACTCCTCTTAAACGCTGTTGGAAACGAAAATTCAACCTATGGTTGAGTCCCCTGGTAGAACAACAATATACATAAATCCATGTTCAGTAAAATATATGTTTTGTCATCTGTGGATAATATATATTTATTGTTGAATTTTGATTGGCATATATATTACTACTTTTTAATGTCTCTGTGTGTGTTTTGTGTATATATAAATATGTGTATATATATACAAATACACACTCTCCAGATTTTTCAAACTATGAAATATATGTGTCTTATTTAAATTCCCTAATTTCATTCATGTTCATGGACTTGGATTTATAATCAACTTTTCACAAGATTATTCTCAGAAATATCCATCCACCTGAAAAACATATTTGTATCCTAGTACTGAACACTAAGTTGAATGAATGGTGCATACAAAAACTAATATTTCTACAGTAACTGACCCAGTTTAACATCAATGCAAGTAGATTCCGATGGGACAAGGTGTGTATTTTGACGTTCAATTTTATTCAACACTGGTACTTAATATTTCTTCATATAATGGACATCATAGGATATATATTTCATCCACAAATTCACAAATTTATGGGCATTTGTTTCACTTACAATCAATTCCTGCTTTTGAACACATGTATTTCTCCAGGTGTCTTGATTGGTCTTTTCATTAGACTTCTTTCCAAACACATTTTTTTCGATTTCCATAATCAATTTTGAAGCAAAACTCACACACACTTCATGATAAACTATAACCCTAATATTACCAATACATATATAACTGGTTTGAATGAATGTATGTACATAAATATAAAATTTCCTGTATATTTTCAGATATCAATTCAATCCATTATTTAAAGTTGAAAACAGTGATACTATTTATTCACAGTATGGTTTAGTCATGCATTATCTCTATATTCATAGAAAAAGGGTGCACCTATTTGTACCCCCAATACTAATTTATATGTCTTCAATATATTGCTCCTAGAAATGGTGGAAGAAATACTCATGTCATCTGATCTACATATATATTTTATCAGTGTAATATTCTGGACACAAAAAAAGCAAATGTCACACTTATGTTTGTACCAAATCCTAAATAGAAAGTGTGCATGGATTACTAAAAACACCCATGTCCAGGTTGCCTAATGCTCTCAAATGTCTATCCTATTGGTGACTACATATTTGTTTCTTCCTAAGATTATATATTCAATCTCAATCCTGTTGAATATGTCTAATCCTATCACTCACTATATACTTTGCCTGATTTCCTAATGTCTCTATTGATATCTGCTTTCCTACATATTTTTTCCAGTTCATCACTGTGACCGACTCTTCACATGTGCTGACATTTACATTCACTCTCTAACCAAAACTCTATTGCTAAAGAACTTTTGGTCCAAATCCTATACTCACTTTTCTATCTAAACCAACACTATCTTCTTAATCCTATCGACTATGCCTTTTTGACTGGATGTTCTCTTAGACATTCAATCAACCAAGGTACATGGTCCTTTGCCATTGTTTATCTATTTATTTGAGACATCTGTGCAGAACATAGTTCAAAGGTAAGTATCCCACTAAAGTGACCAATGCCCTTCTGGGCTTCAAATCTTACCTAGAATTCTGTTTTCATACTTATATTTCACCTCTATATTATTAAATATCACAGAATACCAATACCATTATTCATCCAGCAGAATGATTCCTAACCCTAATCAAACCTGTTTTTAACCCTAATCATACACTGTTCCCTAATCTAACTTTACAAAAGAGCAGACACAGAGTTGGTCTTACAATACAGGAATATAGGGAATCTTTCACCTGCTGAGAAGCTCAAAGGTCCATGTAGATATGATCCCTGGAGAAGATGTAGGGAACTATGAAGGACCTGAGAAAGCGAAAGTCCTATTACATGGCAAAAAAAAACCTGGTCAGGACGAAGGGATGTGTCTGAATCAGCCTCTATCTTTTTAATGTAGAGAAGATAAACCAAACCAGGCCTGTGTGGAGAGCTGTTCCAAGTGCCTATGGTTAATATAACATTCTAACTTGTGAAATTGTCACAGGAAATAGGGGCAGCCTCCATCTCAAAGGACCATTTGAAGAAACTGTTAGGACAAAGTGGTTGCCAAAGCAGTGACCTCATTCAGTTTCTGAAGGAAGTGACCTTACCTAATTTCCTTGGTGATGGAACTCTCTGAACTTGGAATCCAGGAAGCCAAGCACCCAGAGGCAGGCCCAGTCTCAGTCCCAGTGGTCTCACTTGTTTAGACTTACTAAGGACAGAGTCCGTCTTTCTTGGTAAATACTGATGTGAGTATGGCCAAATGCCAGGAGAGCTCTGAAGAGCGGCCTTTCCTAAGAACGCAGGTAGTGGCTCACTGCTGGGCCCTGACAACTTCACAGAGTTGGCCAAGTAGACCAGATCTTAGACAGGACAGGCCATTTCGGGGGAACAAAAAATGGCCCACCAGTCAGAGGACTCTCTGGATAGTCACATACCTACTTGGGGGAAAGAGGTATCTTTGTGGGTATGGGTGTGAGTTTGTGGTTTTGTCTCATGTTCTAAGAATACTTAGGAAAGGCAGTTTGTTTGGTTTGGAATGGACTGTGTCTAGTAAGTCCTTTGACAAGGCGAGTGTTTCTATGTCTGTGTATCCCACTGTGTCTGTGGTTGTAGATATTAGAAGAGAGAATGCATCAATGGATGTGTTATGTCTAGTAGAAAGCTTCTCAGCATTCATCCTCCCTAATTTATGAATGGACTGTGGCTTGCCTTATAGATGTACAACACCTACAATCTTCCTAAGTTCCTGTATTCTTCCTGATTTTGGCCTCTCTCTAGAATAGGCTCATGATTTTGTTTCCAAGTTATGTACCACCTCCAAGCTCTGTGACATGGCTATGTACTGGATAGCTGAAGGGAATGGGAGCATATCAGAAAACTCAGATATCAGTGTGACTAGGAGAGTCTCAGTGGAGAAACCCTGCTTTGGGTCTTTTGCTTACCTATTTGTCCGTTTCCCTGAATGTCAGGAAGGTCTTTGCCTCAGGTCGCCCCTTTGTGAAGCCTGAAGAAAACAGTTTTCAGATGGAAATGAATGGGCATCACCTTGGGCTCTTTGCTTAATTGCTTTGGAATGGGATGAGTCTGAATCAGCCTCTTGGTTCTGTGTGAGGCTGTGGCTTAGATTCTCAGCACCTGTTGGGTCTAAAGAAAGATCCCATGTGTGCATCCAAAAGGAAAATGGCCAAAAGAGCAGTCATTGTGCATGAAGTCTCTCACCTTCCTCTGTAATGTTCCTTCCTCCGTCAAGTGAGAATAGGGATTCCTTGGGTCTAATGAGTTCTTCATAGCTCTGTAGACTCTAGCCCATTGGTGCTTGGGTTTTCTCATAACTCCAATTCACATAAAGAATCTAAACTCCACAGTCAGTAGGCCACAAATTGGTGAAGTGAAGCAGTATTAACAGCAGGCATATTTAATCACTGCTGGTTCACAGGAAGGGAGTCCCGGCCTTTAGGCAAATGAGGGGTAAGGGAGCTTCTTTTGGACACTGTCTTGGGCTGTGCCTCTCAAGTAAACCTCCAGCCAGAGGTTATTATGAGTGTCTTTATGGAAGAAGATGAGGGCTAGGTGGGAGTGTTTTGGTTTTAAATGTGATCACTTGTGTGGCGGTTGGAAGAGATGATTGGTTACACCTGGGCTTCAACTCTGGTGTGATTCCACTTAGAGACTGATTTCTGGAACTGACCTCAGAGAAGTATTGCAATGAATTGTGTTGGGATTTTAGGAGGCCTCGCATGAGAGTCGCCCTTGGAAAATGAGTCTTGGCCCAGGGTTGCTTTCCACAGAGCACTGGAAATCTCAGCCAGGATATCACATTATTTTATTCTGAAAGACTTGGCAACCATAGTTGAGAGTCAAAACAAACAAGGGCCTCACATTGTAGACCTCAATGGGCCTGGCTTCATGTGAACTTTTGGCCACTCTTTGGGAAGCCTTGCCTGTGAGAGTTCTCCAGATCTTTCATTGAAATGAGCTTTCTCACCATTTAATGGTTCCTAAATGAATTGAAACCCACAGTGCCTCCAACTTCATCCTTGAAAAATGGTTAGATAAATACCATGAAATGCTTAAAATTCCCATGAGCAGGTGGCACTGGAGAACCTTTGGATGTCCTGTTTCTGATCATAAGTATACCTGAAGGTGCCTTGATTGACTGGGTTTCATGAAAATAATATAGAAAAGACATGCTAGTAAGTTGGAGGCTGCTGAGGAGTGGACCTAGAGAAATTGTGGGCAGGTGTGTGATAAAAAATCTGTGGTGTGGCCATGTGGATATGCCATTGGCTTCCAAATGGATTAAGACTGATGTGGTGCAGCCAGCAGACCCTTCTATGTAAAGGCATCTTGTGATATTGAGGAGTTTCAGGGCAATGTTCAGAATCAGGTTACTATGCTCAAAGAGGCAAGCTTGTGGGATAGAAGCCTGGTTGGTGCATTTTCCTGCAGACCCTGACCCACCAAACGTGACAGAACTCCCTCCAGCACTATGTCCCAGTTGAACTCCTTGTTTCGTGAAGCAAATACCAAACTCCCAGTGCAGCAGCAAGAAACACCACGAAAGATGGAGTATGAACAAATGGGTTCACAGTGCACATGGGGAGACACTTAGCCCCCAGTGGCCACAGTTTACCTACAAAGAGAGGATTTAGCAATGCTTCCTCATGTTCATTTTAAAATAAGTAACCATGTCCTCCAGGTCCCATAGATGCAGACCCAGCTTTGATGGTCTCACTACAATGGAAGCTAAAGCTCCTGAGAACAACATATATTACATGAGCCCAACCTCAGAGGGAGTTTCTTAAGAAGACTTTAGGCCAGCAGAGTTCCATGTTTGTGTGTGGTGAGCCGCTTCTGCAGATTATGGTAGCCATTGCAGGATGGTGCTGGCTCCACTGTGGTCTGTAACAAACAATTCCTTGTTTGGGAGAGTTGGTGCATGGTTTTTCAGCACCCTGTGAGAAAGTTCCACGTGGAAGCTTTGCATTGGGGCTTGGGATGATTTATTAAGGCTGGAAGGGGCATCCCACAAGGAAGAAGAAGAAATATCAAGGGCCTGAATAAACTGCTGAAAGAAGATTCCTGAGTTGTGTCTTCCTTGCGGGCAAGGGGTCGCGACAAGTGGTGCTGAAAACCCGGGAACCAGAACTTTCAGCAGTCAGGGGTGGTGCACCGGTTAGTCCCAGGTAAGTGGGACCCGCAGTCAAAGCGGAGGTTAGTCCCAGGTAAGTGGGACCCGCGGTCAAAGCGGGGATTAGTCCCAGGTAAGTGGGACCCGCTATCAATGCGGCAGCTCCTCTGTAAAGCCAGAGAGAGCATTACATCTTATTGCAGCTGCACTGTGTACTTTCGCTCTTACTTTCACTTTTGTTTTTTGTGTGTCTTTTGTTGTGTCATGAGTGCCGTATCTTCAAGTCCGCTTCTCCTGGCCCTAGATAACCTGTTACGTTGCAAGGGCCTAGAAGTGAAACGTAGTACTTTACAGAGATTTTTACGGAAGACAGATATTGCTGCACCGTGGTTTGCGTTCTCGGGCAGCCTTACTATACCTAGCTGGGATAAGTTAGGCACAGATCTTGACTTTGCTTCTGAGCAGGGCATATTAGAGGGTGGGGTGATACCCCTTTGGAAGATGATCCGTAGTTGCCTCGCAGATGGCAGATGTCAGGAAGCACTTACTAAAGGACAAGAAGTTTTTGAGCAACTACATGAGGAAAAGTCTGAAGGATCACATAGTGAAGTGGCAGAGAACATTGGGAGTAAGAGTAGTGAGAAGGCAAAAGAGCCTGAAACTAAAAATAGGAGAAGGCTCTACCCAGACTTGGCTGAATTAAAAACGCCTGAGAACACAAGCGGCTCAGAGAGTTCTGAGGACCTTGATATATTGTTACAACAACTACAAAAGATAAAAGTGAAGAAAAAGAAAAAAGGGATACAGGGCACGCAGGCCTACTGTAAAAAGGGGACGGGATCCAATATCGGTCAACAACACTCTGAGGAGGAGGAGGTAGAATATCTCAAAGAAGATATGGTGCCGGTTGCCCCACCCCCGTATGTGGGGGGGAGCCAAAATTCCGGGAGATATTTTCATGCGCAAGTTTGGAGGACAGTTAATACAGATATGGGACTTGCATACCCTGTATTTCAGGACAATAACAGGGGAAGATATCATGAGCCTTTAGACTTTAAGAAAATTAAAACCTTGGCGGAATCTTTCCGCACTTATGGCGTGGATGCCGCTTTCACCCTTACTCAGGTGGAGGGACTTGCTAGATTTTGTATGACTCCTTCAGATTGGGCTAGCCTTGTTCCGGCTTGTGTTTCTCCAGGTAAATATTTGGACTGGAGAGCCTTTCTGCTAGAGGGCGCTGTTGAGCAGGCCGCCCAAAACTATGCGGCGGGACACCCCCATTGGGACAAGGATATGCTTTTAGGACAAGGCAGATTTGCTAATCAACAGACAGGATTCCCTCCTTAGGCATATGATCAAATTAACAACATTTGCATTCGGGCATGGAAGTCACTTCCAAATAGAGGAGAGGTGTCTGGTTACTTGACTAAGATTCTGCAGGGCTCTACAGAACCCTTTTCAGATTTTGTAGCAAGGATGGTGGAGGCCGCTGGAAAGATTTTGGGGGACCCTAATAGGCACCTACAGGGGCGTAAGCATCCTGTGCTAGCTCATCAAAAGCTTAACAGGTTTGGTCTGGGTTTTTCCTAGGGGCCACTGGGGCTCAAATACCCATAACATGGCTCACCGAGGAGCCTGTTTGGGTGCCTCAGTGGCCTCTTCCCTCGGCTAAACTGGCAGCAGCCCATTATCTAGTCAAAGAACAACTTGATTTGGGTCACATCCAACCTTCTACTTCTCCATGGAATACTCCCATATTTGTCATTAAGAAAAAATCAGGGAAGTGGCGCCTACTGCATGATCTACAAGCAGTTAATGCTCAGATGCAACATATGGGACCCATTCAAAGAGGGCTGCCTCTGCTCTCCTCTGTTCCTCAAGGCTGGGATATAATTGTTATTGACATTAAAGACTGTTTCTTTTCCATTCCTTTGCATCCTAAAGATTCACAACGTTTTGCTTTCACCCTTCCCTCGTGTAATCACGAGGAACCAGATCAAAGGTTTGAGTGGGTGGTGTTGGCACAGGGGATGGCTAACAGTCCCACGATGTGCCAAATGTATGTGGGGAAGGCACTCGCACCTCTCAGACATAAGTATTCCTCCACCAAGATCATTCATTATATGGATGATGTGTTATTGGCCGCAAAATTAGAACAGACAGTTAATGAGGCTTATAAAGAACTCATGATGCTGTTGGCTCAACATGGACTGCACATCGCACCTGAAAAGGTTCAAACAGGGGATTCTATCAGGTATTTGGGAGCGACAATTGGGTATGACAAATTAAAACCACAAAAAATTACCATCAGGACTCAAGATTTCCAAACTCTAAATGATTTTCAAAAATTGCTGGGAGACATTAATTGCATAAGAGGATATTTACATATTCCTAATATTGTGCTCCAGCCTTTGTATGCTACTCTTAACGGTGATCCAGGTCTTGCTTCCCCTCGTAGCCTCACTACTGAGGCTAGAGCGGCCCTTATAAAAGTAGAAAAAGCTATACAGCATGCCACTCTATGCAGGCTCCAGAGTGATAAACCTTTCCAGTTATGTGTGCTTGCCACTATGCAGCAGCCTTCTGGAGTACTGTGGCAAGATGGGCCTTTACTATGGATCCACCCACATGTATCCCCAGGAAAATCCTTAGAATATTATCCTGATGCTGTTGCAGCGTTGGCACTTAAAGGGATTCAACAAAGCATTCAATTTTTCGGCCAATCACCTTCTTCTCTTATCATACCCTACACTAAAGCTCAACTTAATGTTTTATGTGCTACTCTAGACAACTGGGCTATTGTGTGTTGCTCGTTTCAAGGGGGTATTGATAATCACTACCCTTCTCATCCATTACTCCATTTTGTTAAAGAACATCCCATCATTTTCCCTAAGGTAACTTCATCCAGTCCAATTCCGGGGGCTGTTAACATTTTTACTGATGGTTCCAAGTCTGGAATGGGAGCTTATGTAATTAATGACTCTCCCCCTATCCAGCATCAATTTGCTCCTGGAAATCCACAATGGATAGAACTACAAATTGTTATTGAAGTTTTTAAACAGTGTTCTTTTCCTTTTAATCTTATTTCGGACTCCAGGTATGTGGTACAAGCACTAAAAGTCCTGGAGGCCGTGGGACCTATTAGTGATGCCCACAATGTGTCTGCTTACTTTACTCAGCTTCAACAGCTTATCTCTAACCGCACTGCTTCTCTTTATCCAATGCACATCAGGGCTCACACCTCTCTTCCTGGTACGTTATCCCAGGGTAATGCCTGTGCGTGCGGACTTAGCCACTAGAGGTCAATTGATATGCTTGGCTTCCTCCTTAGAGGGGGCTAAGTTGTTTCACCAAATCTTCCATGTTAATGCATTAACGCTGCACAGGCATTTTTCCATTTCAAGAGCGGATGCTCGGCAGATAGTATTGCAATATCCCCACTGTGTCACATTTCTTCATCCCCCTAATTATGGAGTAAACCCACGGGGATTAAAGCCATTGGTTGTTTGGCAAATGGATGTGACACATATACCTGACTTTGGTAACCTCAAGTATGTGCATGTTTCCATTGATACGTGCTCTGGAATTATCCATGCTTCTGCTTTATCAGGAGAAAAGGCACGTAATGTCATTACTCACTGTTTAGAGGCATGGGCAGCATGGGGTGCACCTGCATCCCTTAAGACTGATAATGGACCTGCTTATACTGGCAGACAATTTACAGCTTTTTGTTCTACTATGGGAGTGCAACTTACTCATGGTTTGCCTTACAATCCTCAAGGACAAGGCATTGTTGAGTGTGCTCATCGCACCTTAAAGGAAACTTTACAAAAACAAAAAGGGGGAATAGGAGCTGAACACACTCCTAAAGAACGCCTGTCCTTAGCTCTCTTTACCATTAATTTTTCGAATTTGGATATTCATGGTGGCTTTGCGGCCGATAGACATGTGTCCCCTCAGCCCTCTGTGATTGGCTATGTTAAGTGGAAGGATGTTCTTACGGGCCAATGGAACGGCCCTGACCCCGTGCTGACATGGGCACGAGGATCTGTATGTGTTTTTCCCCAGGATCGTACGGAACCGTTGTGGGTCCCTGAACGCTTGACAAGAAGAGTCTCGACATCAACTGACCAGCAACAAGAGATACCACAACAATTCTGTGATGAGGATCTTCATTCTGCTAAGTGCTCTGGCTCTGGTGCTGGTGCCGATGGCACAGGCGACACCAATGCGGTGGTGGGCAGTGGCACGGGCATGGCCAATGCCGATGCCGGTTCATGGTAATTCTAGTGTCCTCCCCACTCTTTTTTCTACCTCATGTGAGATGTCTGCTCCCTGTGCCTCTCCTAGAGGGGACATGGAGAGAATTTTTAATCAATCTCAAGTTAATCTAAAAGGAGTTTTTTGTTTCAGACTTAAAAACGCTAATTGCATTAGCCTTAAGACCAAAAATTTGACTAACTGGGAGGACCCATTGTGGTCCAATCAGGTCTCAGGGAGCATTATCAGTGCTGTATTGAGCAAGGTAGCTTTGGGGAAGCAATCAGGCTCAGGAACCCCCGCAAACAGTAGCTCTGCTCTTAACATAACTACCTTGGCTATTATCTCCGAGGTACTAATCCCAGTGCCTCCTTCTTCTAGTAGTATTCATGATGCCACTCATTTCAAGGCCTCTCCTTACGGTTCCCCAAATCTTGGTTTCCCCCCAACATTTACGCCTTGTCAGGATCGTTCTTGGGAGAAACATCAAGTTGCTAAAGGTTTCTCCCTTTCCCCCTCTCTTAAGAGGTATGTTTATAACTTTAACAATAGTGCCAGCTCCTCTACAGGAGTAGGTTGGTCCTGGTTTCAATGGCTGATTTCCAATGAAAAGGGGGCTTCAGCCAATATTTCTGCATTGGCTCAGTTGGTAGGAGCCAAAAGTTGGCTGACTAATGTTTCTGGTACTGTTAGGGAAAGTGAACGAGGTAATAGACTTACATCTGTTTCATTCAACTCTCTGTTGTATAATGCCACAATGCCTCCTGCAATGGTCTGTGTCCAATCCCCCTTCTTATTCCTTTTGGCTAAGGCCACCTTGTCGGGGATGCTGGATTGTTCTCATACTACCAGTCTCTTATCTGAGTGTTGGAATGGTTCCTGGACTGTAGCAGTGGTTATGAAAATTCCAACTTTTGTCCCAATCCCGGTCACTGCGGATCCTGATAAATTCCCTATTGTTGAGCTACTTAGAGTCCACAGAGATTTTGGAATCACAGCGGCTATAGTGACATCCGTGGCGGTATCTGCTGCTGCAGCGGTTACGGCCGGAGTGGCTATGGCCAATCAAGTACAAACTGCTGCCACCATTAATCAAGTTGTCCAACAAACTTCCACCATACTTGAATCCCAAAATACAATTAATCAACATATTTTGTCAGGGATTTTAGCTGCCAACCAAAGAATAGATTTACTCCAAGCTCAGGTAGAAGAATTGGCTGACTTAGTGCTTTTGGGTTGTGTTGACCAACGTGCACATTTATGCATAACCTCTGTCAGATTTAATGATTCCAGGAATGTTTCCCGCATCATTGGCGAATATTTGGCTGGAAATTGGTCCATGGAAGCGGAAGACATGATCCAGTCTCAACTAACCCATATAGGTGTCTTGAATAACACCCGTGTTGATCCCGTGACTTTGGGTCAATTCACCGATTGGATATCTTCTGCTTTTTCCTTTTTTAAACAGTGGGTGGGGGTAGGCATTTTTGGTGCAATGTGTTGCTTCGGTATGTTTCTCTGTTTGTGGTTTCTCTGTTGCCTCAAGGCCCGCAATGCTCACGATAAGGCTATGATCATCCAAGCTCTTGCAGCTTTAGAAAATGGCAATTCACCTCAAGTCTGGCTTGCGCATCTTAAACAGTAAATCTTTGACATGGTCGTTGCACCCCAAGTTATTATAACATTGCACTGGGATCGGCATGTCTTTCCTCGTTATTCTCTTAGTGTTGGAAAGCCCTTGCACTCTGCCGGTCTTGCTGCCATTGCACGCAGGTGGGTTTCCACACTAATGCTTCTCTATCGCCTTAAAGTCCGTGCCTTTCTTTCAGGGTGCTGTCAACTCGTTTGTCGTTGTGTACAGCCACAGTTCAGCCTCAGCTGTCCCCCTTCGTCCACCTTCGTCATGATACAGGATGCAAGGCAAGGCACTGCACTTGAGTGATCCTTGAAGTGGACCTCAAGGAGAGCATGTCCTATTGCATGCGGGTTTGATGTCCACGCCCCGCCCCACGAAAAAGGCGTCGGCTGATATGGCTTCAGATCTGGGGAAGGGCCCTCCTTAGGACTGAGCCATACTATGCAGCCACTTCTGCACAGTGGGATAGGACCTCTACTCTCGCCTGTATTGTTTTCAGAAAACAGAAAGGGGGAACTGTGGTGAGCCACTTCTGCAGATTATGGTCGCCATTGCAGGATGGCGCTGGCTCCACTGTGGTCTGTAACAAACAACTCCTTGTTTGGGAGAGTTGGTGCATGGTTTTTCAGCACCCTGTGAGAAAGTTCCACGTGGCAGCTTTGCATTGGGGCTTGGGATGCTTTATTAAGGCTGGGAGGGGCATCCAACAAGGAAGAAGAAGAAATATCAAGGGCCTGAATAAACTGCTGAAAGAAGATTCCTGAGTTGCGTCTTCCTTGTGGGCAAGGGGTCTCGACATTTGTGGAGTGTTTACATTGTCCCTTACTTTTGGAAACTTCTCTACCACCCCCAAAGTTGTGAAAATTGAGCAGTTTTCTTTGCAGATATATATTCACAGATTTTTCTAACTCTTCTCCTCTAACTGTGTCATACTTGGGGCGAAGGTAATGTCACAGCATTGTTCTGGATGAGATTGAAAAGATTTTTGTGTAGCAAATATTTGCATACACATTGGATCCATTTTTCAATTTTCCATTTGAAATACTGAATACATGACACTATCCCATACCCTACTAGCCTTTGACTATTCATCCTAATATGATGGAGAAAAATAACCTAAACAGAATACAAATAAAAGCAGTTTAGAGGAGGCATGGTATATAGTTGAACTTTCCTTTTGCATGATAAACGGTAGGTGTTATAAATCTTGTCAATTTTTAATTAAAATAGTTCTCTATGTGTTTTTAAAATTAACTACTATGTGAATTCCTCTCTCCCTTTCTCTGTAGCCTATTCATCATCACATGTATTTTTATATGCACTTATAAAATCCTACCTGGTATTATAGGTACATTTTTGTGAGGTTGCTGACTTGGCAGGTAAAAATTGTGAGAAGAGATCACTCCTCCTAAACGCTGTTGGAACTGAAAATTCCACCTATAGGGGAGCTTCCTAGTAGAACAACATTATATGTAAACTCATGTTCAGTAAAATAAATATTTTTACATATGTGGATGATATATATTTAAAGATGAATTTCGATTGGCATATATATTAGTACTTTTTAATGTCTGTGTGTGTGTTTTGTGTATATATGTATATGTGTATATATATATATATATATATATATATATATATATATATATATATATATATACACTCTCCAGATTTTTCAAACTATGAAATATATGTGTCTTATTTAAATTCCCTAAATTCATTCATGTTCATGGACTTAGATTTATAATCAACTTTTCACAATATTATTCTTAGAAATATTCATCCACCTTAAATACATATTTGTTTACTAGTAGTGAAAACTAACTTCAGTGAATGGTGTATACAAATCCTAATAATTCTACAGTATTTGACCCAGTCAAACATCAATGCAAGTATATTCCTATGGGACATTATATGTAATTTGATGTTTATTTTTATTCAACATTGGTACATTATTATTTCTTCAGTTTTTGCACATCATAGGATATATATTTCATCCACAAGTGAGCAAATTTATAGGCATTTGTTTCAACTTTAATCACTTCCTGCTTCAGAACACATGTATTGTCAGGGTTTCTTGACTGGATTTTTCATGAGACTTCTTTCCAAACACATTATTTTCGATTTCCATAATCACTTTAGATGCAAAACTCACACACTCTTCATGATAAACCAAAACACTAATATTACCATTAGATGAATAACTGGTTGGAATGAATGATTGTATATCCATATAAGATTTCCTGTAATTTTTCAGATATCAATTCAAACCATTATTTAAAGTTGGAACAAGTTATATTATTTATTCACAGTATGGTCTATTCATGCTTTATCTCTATATTCATAAACACAGGGTACACCTATTTTTACCCCCAATACTAATTTATACGTCTTCAATATATTGCTCCCAGAAATGGTGGAAGAAATACTTATGTCACCTGATTTATGTATACATTTTATCACAGTAATATTCTGGACAAAAATTGTAAAGGTCACACTTATGATTCTACCGAAGCCTAAATGGAAAGTGAACATAGATTACTAAAAACATCTATTTCAAGGTTGCCTAATGCTCTCAAATGTCAATCCTATTGGTAACTACGTATTTCTTTCTTTCTAAGATTATATATTCAAACTCAACCCTGTTGAAAATGTCTAATCCTCTCACTCACTTTATACATTGCCTGATTTAGTAATGTCTCTATTGATATCTGCTTTTCTACATATTTTCCCCAGTTCATGATAGTGACCGACTCTTCATATGTGCTGACATATACATTCGCTCTCTAACTGAATCCCTATTGCTAAAGAACTTTTGGTCCAAATCAAATACTCACTCTTCTTCCTAAACCTACCGACTATCTTTCAAATCCTAATGACTATCCTTTTTTGAGTGGATGTTCTCTTCTACATTCAATCTTCCACAGTACAAGGTCCTGTGCCATTGTATATCAAATTTTCTGAGACATCTGTGCAGAACATAATTCAAAGCTAAGTATCCAAATCAAGGGCCCAATGCCCTTGTGGGTTTTAAATCATACCTAGATTTCTGTTTTCATAATTATATTTCACCTCTACATTATTGTAAATATCACAGGTTCCCAATACAATTATTCATGGAGCAGAATGGTTTCTAACCCAAATCAAACCTGTTATTAACCCTAAACATACACTGTTCCCTCAATCTCATTTTACAGAAGAGCAGGGACAGAGTTGTTCTTACAATACAGGAAAGTAGGGGACATTCAACCTGCTGAGAACCTCAAAGGTCCATGCAGAAATGATACCTGGAGAAGTTGTAGGCAGGTATGAAGGACCTAAGAGAGCAAAGGCCAATTTGCATGGCAAACAACCTGGTCAGGATGAAAGGATGTTTCTGAATCAGGCTCTGTCTTCTTATTGTGGAGAAGATGGACCAAACCAGGCCTGTGTGGAGAGCTGTTCCCGGGTGCCTATGATTGATATACCATTCTAACTTGTGAAAGTGTTAGAGAAAGTAGGGACAGCCACCATCTCACTGGACCTTTGGAAGCAATTGTTAGGACAAAGGGGTTGCCAAGGCAGTGACCTCATTCAGTTCCAAAGAAAGTGATGTACCTCATTTCCTTTGTGATGGAACTCTCTGAACTTGGTATCCAAGAAGCCAGGCACCCAGATGCATTCCCAGTCCCAGTCCCAGTGGGCTCACTTGTGTGGATTTACCAAGGACAGTTAGTCTTTCTTGGTACCTACTGACGTGAGGATGGCAAAATGCCAGGAGAGCTCTTAAGAGGGACCTTTCCTGATAGAGCAGGTAGTGGCTCACCACTTTTTCCTGACAACTTCACAGTGTTGGCCAAGGAAACAAGAGAGGGTACAGGCCATTTTGGGGGAACATAGTATGGCCCACCAGTCAGAGGACACACCGGATAGTCAAAGACTTACTTGGGGGAAGGAGGTGCCTTTGTGAGTGTGGGTTTGTTGTTTTCTCTCATGTTCTGAGAATAGGTAGGAAAGGCGTTTTTGTTTGTTTGTTTGTTTGTTTGTTTGTTTGTTTGTTTGGAGTGAACTGTTTCTAGTAAGTCGTTTGACAAGGTGAGTGTTTCTACGTCTGTGTATCCCACTGTGTCCGTGGTTGTAGACACGAGAAAAGACAATGCAACAATGGATGTGTCCTGTCTACTAGAAAACTTCCCAGAATTCATCATGTCTGACTTATGAATGGAGTGTGGCTTTCCTTATGGATGGGCAAAACCTACTACCTTCCTAAGTCCCATTTTTTCTTCCTGAATTCTGGCCACTCTCCAGAATAGGATCATGGATTTGTGTCCAAGATAGGTGCCAAGTCCAACGTCTGTGACATGGCCTTGTACTGGATAGCTGAATGGAATGGCCAGTATCTCAGAAAACTCAGATATCAGTGTGACCAGGAAACTCTCAGTGGAGAAACCCTGCTTTGGGTCATTTGCTAACCTATTGTTCTGTTGCCCTGAATTTCAGGAACGTCTTTGCCTCAGGCCACCCCTTTATGAACCCTGAAGAAAACAGTTTTCAAATGTAAATGAATGGGCATCACCTTGGATTCTTTGCTTAATTTCTTTATAATAGGATGTGTCTGAATCAGCCTCTTGGCCCTGTGTGAGGCTGTGGCTTATATTCTCAGCACCTGATGGATCTAAAGAAAGATTCCATGTGTGCATCCAAAACCAAAATGGCAAAATATTCAGTCATTGTGAATGAATTCTATTGCCTTCCTCTGTTAGGCTCCTGAAATCCATCAAGTGAGAATAGGGATCCTTTGGGTCAAATGAGTTCCTCATCTCTCTGCAGAAAGGCTTGTCTTTTCTCCTGATTCCAATTCACATAAAGAATCTAAACCCCACAGTCAGAAGGCCTCAAATTGGAGAAGCGGAGCAGTATTAAGGGCAGGAATATTTGATCACTCCGGTTTCACAGGAAGGGTTTCCAGCCCACCCTGACTTTAGCCAAATGAGGGACATGGAGCTTATTTTGGACACTCTTTGGAATGTGCCCCTCATGGAAAGCTCCAACCAGAGGTTATGATGAGTGTCTACATGGAAGAAGATGGAAGCCATGTGGGAGTGTTTTGGTTTTAATTGTGGTCATTTGTTTGGCGGTGTGGAGAGATGACTGGGTCAACCTGGGCTTGAACTCTGGTGTGATTCCCCTTAGAGACTGCGTTCTGGAACTGACTCAGAGAAGTATTGTCATAAATTGTGTTGGGATTTTATGAGGCCACGCATGAGAGTCGCCCTTGGAAACAGACAGCTTGGCCCAGGGTGGCTTTCCTCAGAGTACTGGGAATCTCAGCCAGGATATCACAGGATTTTATTCTTTAATACTTGGCAGCAATAGTTGAGAGTCAAAACACACAAGGAACTCATATTGGAGAACTCAATGGGCCTGGCTTCATGTGACCTTTTGTCCACTCTTTTGGAAGCCTTGCCTGTGAGAGTTCTCCAGAGCTTTCTTTGAAATGAACTTCCTCAACTTTTAATGGTTCCTGAATGAATTGAAACCCACAGTGCCTCCAACTTCATCCTTGAAAAATGGCTACATAAATACCATGAAATTTTTGAAATTCCCATGACCTGGTTGCACTGGAGAACCTTTGGATGTTCTGTTGCTGATCATGAGTGTACCAGACCGTGCCTTGTTTGACTGGGTTTCATGAAAATGGTGTAGAACAGAGATGCCAGTATATTGAAGCCTGCAGAGTAGTGGGCCAAGAGCTGTGGTGTGCAGGTGTGTGAAAAAATATCTGTGGTTGAGACATGTGGATCTCCCATTAACTTCCAAATAGCTTGTGGCTGACATGGTGCAGCCAGCAGGCTCTTTCTTGTAAAGGCATCTTTTTATATGGAGAGGTTTCAGGGCAATCTTCAGAATAGGGTTGCTATGGTCAAGGAGAAAGCTATGTGGGATAGAAGCCTGTTTGGTGCATTCTCCTGCAGACCCTGACAAACCACATGTGACATAACTCCCTCCAACACTGTGTCCCAGATGAACTCCTTGTATTTCATGAAGCAAATACCAAACTCCCAGTGCAGGAGCAAGAAACACCATGGAAAGTGGAGGATGACCAAATGGCTGCACAGTCCACACGGGGAGACACTTACCCACAGTGGCCACAGTTTACATACAAATGGAGAATTCGGCACTGCTGTCTCATGTTCATTGGACATAGATGCAGGGTCAGCTTTGATGTTCTCACTACAAAGGAACATAGTTTCTGACAAGCTCCTGAGAACAACAAATATTTCAAGTGTCCAACCACAGAGGCAGTTTCTCAAGAAGTATTATTCCGGCAGAGCTCCATGTACGTGGAGTGTTTACCCTGTCCCTTAGTTTTGGAAATTCCTCTACCACCTCCAAGGTTGTGAACTCCTGATTATTTTCCATTGCAGATATGTATTCACATATTTTCTAACTATTTTCCTCTAATTGTGTCTTACTTGGGGTGAAGGTAATGTAAAGGCATTTTTCTGGATGAGAGTAGGAAGATTTTTGTGTAGCACATATTTGCATACACATTGGATACATTTTCCTATTTTCCATTCGACATACTGAATCCCTGACAATAACCCATACCCAACTAGACTCTTACTGATAATCCTAATATGATGGAGAAAATTAACCCAAACAGAATAGAAATACAAGCAGTTCAGTGGATGTATCACATATATTTGGACTTGCCTTTTGCATAACAAATTGTAGGTGTTACAAATCTTGTCAATTTTAATTGATATAGTTCTCCATGAGTTTTTAAAGTTAACAACTATGTGAATTTCTGTCTCCCTTTTTCTGTAGCCTATTCAGCACATGTATTTTTATATGCACATATAGAATCCTACCTGGTATCACAAGTACATTATTGTGAGTGCATGCATTGGCAGATACAAATTGTGAGAAGAGATCAGCCCTCCTAAACACTTTTGGAATTTAAAATTCAACCTATGGGTGACATTCCTAGTGGAATATTATACATAAATCCATTTTCATTAAAATATAAATTTTTCCATCTCGGGAGGATATATATTTCATGATGAATTTCGATTGGCATATATATTGCTACATTTTAATGTCTCTGTGTGTGTGTTTTGTATATATATATATATATATATATATATATATATATATATATATATATATATATACTGTCCAGATTTTTCAAAATATGAAATATATGTGTCTTATATACACTCCCTGAATTCATTCATGTTCATGTATGTGGATTTATAATCAACTTTTCACAAGATTTTTATCAGAAATATTCATCCACGTGAAATACATGTTTGTTTCCTAGTACAACAAACTCACTACAGTGAATGGTGGTTACAGATCCTAATATTGCTACACTAACTGACTCAGTTTAACATCAATGCAAGTAGATTCCTATGGGACATGGTGTGTATTTTGAGGTTCATTTTCATTCAACACTGGTATATTACTATTTCTTAAGTTTTTGAACATCATAATATATATATTTCATCCACAAGTTCACAAATTTATAGGCATTTGTTTCAGTTTCCATCATTTCCTGCTTCAGAACACATGATTTCCTCCAGGTTTCTTGACTGGCCTTTTCATGAAACTTCTTTCCAAACACATTATTTTCGATTTTCATAATCAATTTTAAAGCAAACCTCACACACTCTTCATGATAAAGCATAACCCTAAAATTACCATTAGATGTATAACTGGTTGTAATGAATGGATGTATATCAATATAAAATTTCCTGTATATTTTCAGATATCAATTCAATCCATTATTTAAAGTTGGAGCCAGTTATATTATTTATTCACAGTATGGTTTATTCATGCATTTTCTCTATATTCAGAGACACAGGGCACACCTATTTTTACTCCCAAAATTAATTTATATGTCTTCAAAAACTTGTTTGCAGAAATGGTGGAAGAAATACTCATGTTCCCTGATGTACATATACATTTTATCACAGTAATATTCTGGACACAAAATGCAAAGTCACATTTATGATTGTACCAAATCCTAAATGGAAAGTGAGCATAGATTACAAAAATCATCCATCTCTAGGTTGCCTAATGCTCTCAATTGTAAATCCTATTTGTGACTATATATTTGTTTCCTCCTAAGATTATATACTCAACCTCAAGCCTGTTGAAAATGTCTAATCCAATCACTCACTTTATTCTTTTCCTGATTTCCTAATATCTCTATTGATATCTACTTTCCTACATATTTTCCACAGTTCATCTTTGTGACTGACTCTTCACATGTTCTGACATTTACATTCACTCTCTACTTGAAACCCTCTTGCAAAAGAACTTATGGTCCAAATCATTTACTCACTCTTCTTCCTAAACCTACCGACGATCATCCTAATCCTACTGACTATCTTTTTTTGACTGGATGTTCTCTTCTACATTCAATTATCCAAGGTACAAGGTCCTATGCCATTGTATATGGATTTATCTGAGATAACTGTGCGGAACATAATTCAAAGATAAGTATCCAACTCAAGGGCCCCATTTGCCCTTCAGGGCTTCAAATCTTACTTAGATTTCTGTTTTCATAATTATATTTCCCCTTTCTTGTAAATATCACAGGTTTCAAGTACCATTATTCATCCCACAGAATGATTCCTAACTCAAATTGAACATGCTATTAACCCTAAACATACACTGTTCCCTCAATCTAACTTTACAGAAGAGCAGGATCAGAGTTGGTCTTACAAAAGAGGAATGTAGGGGATCTTCCACCTGCTGAGAACCTCAAAGGTCCATGCAGAAATAATCCCTGGAGAAGTTGTAGGCAGCCATGAAGAACCTGAGAGAGCACAAGTCATCTTCCATGGCAAACATCCTGGTCAGGATGAAGGTTTGTGTCTGAATCAGCCTTTCTCTTCTTAATGTAGAGAAGATGGACCAAACCAGGCCTGTGTGGAGAGATGTTCCTGGGTGCCTATGGTTGATATACCATCCTAACTTGTGAAAGTGTCACAGGAAGTAGGGGTAGCCTCCATCTATTGGGACCGTTGAATGGAACTGTTAGGACAAAGTGGTCGCCAAGGTAGTGACCTCAGTCTGTTCCTGAATGAAGTGACCTACCTCACTTTCTTGGTGATGGAACTATCTGAACTTGGGATCCAGGAATCCAGGCACCCAGAGCGAGTCCCAGTCCCAGTTCCAGTGGGCTCAGTTTTTTGAAATAACCAAGGACAGTGTCAGTCTTCCTTGGTACCTACTTATGTGAGGATTGCCAAATGCCAGCAGCACTCTGAAGAGTGTACTTTTTCAGAAAGCATGTAGTTGTTCATCGCTTGCTCCTCACAACTCCTCAGAGTTGGCCAAGGAGACCAGATCTGAGACAGGACAAGCCATTTCGGGAAAACATAGTAGGGCCCACGAGTCATTGGACACTCCTGATGGTCACAGACCTATTTGTGAAAACGAGGTGCCTTTGTGGGTGTGGGTGTGAGTTTGTGATTTTGTCTCATGTTCTGAGAATAGGTAGGAAAGGTGGTTTGTTTCGTTTGGAGTTGACTGTGTCTGGTAAGTCCTTTGAGGAGCCGAGTGTTTCTATGTCTGTCCATCTCTCTGTGACCTTGGTTGTAGATATTTGAAAAGAGAATGCATCAATGAATGTGTCCTGTGTAGTAGAAATCTTCACAGAATTCATCCTACACAATTTATGAAAGGAATTCAGCTAGCCCTATGGATGGGCAATGCCTACTATCTTCCTAAGTTTCTCTTTTCTTCCTGAATTTTGCCACTCTCCAGAATAGGATCATGGTTTTGTGTCCAAATTATTTACCACCTCCAATCTCTGACATAGCCATGTACTGGATAGCTGAAGGGAATTGGAGCATCTCAGAAAACCCAGATATCAATGTGACCAGGAAAGTCTCAGTGGGGAAACCCTGATTTGGGCCTACTGCTTACCTATTCTTCTGTTGCCCTTAATGTCAGGAAGGCCTTTGCCTCTGGCCACACCTTTGTGAAGCCTGAACAAAACAGTTTTCAAATGGAAATGAATGGACATCACCTGTGGCTCTTTGCTTAATTGCTTAGGAAAGGGATGTGTCTGAATCAGCCACTTGGCCCTGTGTGAGGCTTTGGCTTAGATTCTCAGCACCTGATGGATCTAAAGAAAGATCCCATGTTTGCATCCATAACCAAAATGCCAAAAAGTGCAGTAATTGTGGATGAAGTCTCTCGCCTTCCTCTGTAAGGTTCCTGACCTCCATCAAGTGAGAATAGGGATCCTTTGGGTCAAATGAGCTCTTCAAATCCCTGCAGAGTCTAGCCCATAGTTGCTTGTGTTGTCTCATGACTCCAAATCACAAACATAATCAATACATTACAGTGAGTAGGCCTCAAATTGGAGAAGCACAGCAGTATTTAGGGCAGGCCTATTTGATCACTCCTGTTTCACAGGAAGTGTTTCCAGGCCACCCAGACTTTAGGCAAATGAGGGGCAAGGAAGTCTATTTTGGACACTGTCTTGTGCTGCACCCCTCATGGAAACATACAGCCAGAGGTTATGATGAATGTCTATATGGATAAAGATGAGGGTCATGTGGGAGTGTTTTGGTTTAAATTGTGGTCATTTGTGTGGCAGTTGGAAGAGATGACTGGGTCCACCTGCTCTTGAACTCTGGTGTGATTTCCCTTAGAGACTGAGTTCTGGAACTAACCTCAGAGAAGTATTGCCATGAATTGTGTTGGCATTTAAGGAGGCCATGCATGAGAGTCACCCTTGGAACCTGAGATCTAGGCCCAGGTGGCTTTCGAGAGAGCACTGGAAATCTCAGCCGGAATATCACATGATTTTATTCTGAAAAACTTGGCAGCCATAGTTGAGAGTCAAAACACACATGGACCTCACATTGTAGACCTCAACAGCGCTGGCTTCATGTGACCTTTTGGACACTCTTTGGGAAACCTTGCCTGTTATCATTCTCCAGAGCTTTCATTGAAATGAGCTTCCTCACCATTTAATGGTTCCTGAATGAATTGAAACCCACAGTGCCTCCAACTTCATCCTTGAAAAATGGCTAGATAAATAAAATGAAATCTTTGAAATTCCCATGACCAGGTGGCACTGGAGAACCTTTGGATGTCCTGTTGCTGATCAAGAGTGTACCAGACAATTCCTTGATTGACTGGGTTTCATGAAAATGGTGTAGAACAGAGATGCCATTAAGTTAGAGCCTGCAGAGTAGTGGGCCTAGAAAGTGGTGTGCAGTTGTGTGATAATACATTTGTGTTGTGGCCATGTAGATCTGCCATTGGCTTCCAAATTGCTTGTGACTGACATGGTGCAGGCAGGAGACCCGTATATGTAAAAGCATGTTTTTATATGGAGAGGTTTCAGGGCAATGTTAAGAATCAAGTTTCTATGCACAAGTTGGCAAGCTATGTGGGAAAGAAGCCTGGTTGGTGCACTCTCCTGCAGACCCTGACCCACCGCAAGTGACAGAACTCCGTCTAGCACTGTGTCCCAGTTGAACTTCTTGTATTTTGTGAAGGAAATACCAAACTCCCAGTGCAGCAGCAAAAAACACCACGAAAAGTGGAGGATGACCAAATGGTTCCACAGTCCCCACGGAGAGACACTTAGACCCATGTGGCCACTGTTTACCTACAAAGAGTGAATTCAGAACTGCTGCCTCAAGTTTACTGGAAAATAAGAAACCATATCCTTCAGGTCACATAGATGTAGACCCAGCTTTGATGGTCCCACTACAAAGAAAGCTAAAGCTCCTGAAAATAACATATATTTCAAGTGCCCAACCTCAGAGGAAGTTTCTCAAGATGTCTTTAGGCTAGCAGACCTCCATGTTTGAGGAGTGTTTACCATGTCCCTTACTTTTGGAAACTCCTCTACCACCTCCAAGGTTGTGAACTCCCGAGAATTTTCCATTCCAGATATGTATTCACAGATTTTCTAACACCACTGTTCTAACTGTGACTTACTTCAGACGAAGGGAATGTCAAAGCTTTGTTCTGGATGAGAGTGGGATGATTTTTGTGTAGCACATATTTGCATACACATTGGATTCATTATCGTATTTTCCATTTGAAATATTGAATCCCAGACAGTAACCCATAACAAACTAGACTCTGACTACTAATCCTAATATGATGCAGTAAAATAACCCAAACAGAATAGAAATGCAAGCAGTTCAGTGGAGGCATGGTGTAGAGTTGGACTTGCCTTTTGCATAATAAAGGGTAGGTGTTATAAATATAGTCAATTTTCTGTTGAAATAGTTCTCCATGTGTTTTTAATGTTAACAAATATGTGAATTCCTGTCTCCCTCTCTCTGTAGCCTATTCAGCACATGCATTTTTATATACACATATAGAATACTACCTGGTATCACGCGTACATTTTTGTGAGGTGGCTGACGTGGCAGATACAAATTGTGAGAAGAGATCACTCCTCCTAAATGCTGTTGGAACTGAAAATTCAATGTATGGGTAAACTTGCTAGTTCAACAACATTATGCATAAATCTATCTTCAATAAAATGAATATTTTTGGATCTGTGGATGATATATATTTCATGGTGAATTTCGATTGATATATATATATTGCTATTTTTAATGTCTCAGTGTGTGTGTGTGTGTGTGTGTGTGTGTATACACACACACTCTCCAGATTTTTCAAAATATGAAATGTATGAGTCTTATTATACACTCCCTAAATTAATTAATATTCATATATGTGGATTTATAATCAGCTTTTCACAAGATTATTCTCAGAGATATTCATCCACCTGAAATACATATTTCTTTCCTAGTACTGAAAACTAACTTGAGTGAATGGTGCATACAAATCCTAATATTTCTACAGTAACTGACCCAGTTTAACATCAATTCAAGTAGATTCCTTTGGGACATGATGTGTATTTAACGTTAATTTTTGTCAACACTGGTACATTACTATTTCTTCAATTAATGCACATCATAGGATATATATTTTATCTACAAGTTAGCAAATATTTAGGCATTTGTTTCACTTTCAATCACTTCCTGCTTCAGAACACATGTACACTTCCGGGTTTCTTGACTGGTCTTTTCATGAGACTTCTTTCCAAACACATTATTTTCAATTTCCATAATCACTTTTGAAGCAATACTCACACACTCTTCATGAGAATCCATAACCCTAATATTACAATTAGATATATAACGGGTAGGATTAAATGTATTATATCAATATAAGATTTTCTGTATATTTTCAGATATCAATTCAATCCATTATTTAAAGTTGGAACCAGTTATATTATTTATTCACAGTATTGTCTATTCATGCATTATCTCTATATTCATAGACACATGGTTCACCTATTTCTATCCCCAATACTAATTCATACATCTTCATTATATTGCTCCCAGAAATGGTGGAAGAAATACTCCTGTCACCTGATCTACATATACATTTTATTACAGTAATATTCTGGACACACAAAGGAAAGTTCACACTTATGATTGTACCAATGTAAAGGTCGGCCGAGCATTGGAGGAAGAAACCAGGAAGAGACTGTCTCATGAAACAGCAAAGGGCTTTTTGGGGGTCCAGCATGCTGGGGCTCAGAGCTCACTTGAATAGAGAAGAGAGCCCTGAGAACATCTTAAGCAGAGCTTATGTACTTTACTTGGTGAGGGCAGGGAGGGAAATTTATTGATTGGTCAGGTCGAGTGAGTGGTTTGCGTGCCAATGGGAGAGGGAGAACATTCTGCAGTTTGGCAGTTGGGGACAGCACATTCTGGGAACAAGATTAGCAAACAGTTCTCAAGATTTCAACAGTGTTTTGTTAAGCATACAGAAAAACAGGTATTACAAGTACCTATTTTATTAACCTTTCATTCCCCACTTCTCATTCTGGTTACTTTTAATCATAAAAGTGATCATTGGGGGGTCTCTGATTTTATGTCTCCTAGTGAGGTATATTGTTGTCTGATTACCATAAGTTTAACTTATCCAATTTGAGCTTGTAGAAAAGAAACTACACGGTTGAGCAAATAGGTTCCTACAATTAGCATTAATATGAGGATTGTTAATGGACTGGCCAGGGTTGATAAAAGCGTAGGTAACCAGGGGGACTATGTGAACAAAGACACAAACCAACCTTTATGTGCCCCTCTCCTTTGTTGATGCTCTTCAAGGCATCTTTTTAACTTACTCATAAATTTTTTTACAACTCCAGTATGGTCGGCATAAAAACAACATTCTTCTCTCAATGCAGCACAAAGGCCCTCTTCTCTCATGAAGAGGAGGTCCAACCCTCGCCTGTTCTGTAAAACAAATTCAGAGAGAGAGGTTTAAGAGAATGGTCTGAGAATGAGAAAGGAGAGATGTAAAAGAATAATGGGAAAGGGGTTTGGGATTTTCCAGGCAACAAAATGTTGAGCAGTAGAACACGTAGAGCAGAGGAGAAGACAGGAGTGAGTATCCCAAAAAGCCTGTGAGCGATGTTAAATTTTTAGTAACCGGTTTTCACTGATGACAAAAAAAAAAAACTTTAAAGGCCATTTTCCTTACATCTTGGATAGGGTGCTGAAGGATCTCCTTAGCTTTTTGAGCTTTGGTTTAGTTGGTAAGAGGACTTGGTGGGACCTGGTGAGGGCACTGACAGGAGAAGAGAGGAGTGAGTGGGTGGATGGGTACCTTAGTACTTGTTACCTCAGCAAGGGGGCAATGGTCTAAGAGCCGGCAGAGGCTTCTGTTTTTGATCTAGTAATTGGAGGGGAGAAATCAGGTTGCTTATGTGGGAGTGACAGCAGAGAGTCTGGAGCAGAAAGCAGAGGGTGAGGATCTATTAGAGAAGCATAGTTCAGGATGTGAGTGAAAGAGGGAAAAGGTCTCCACATAGGGGAATTTCCTTCCACCATTTGAGCACTTGCCGAAGTCAAAAAGGTCATGCAGAATTTGAGCATCTAGAGACCCCTCTGGGGGCCATCGGTTTTGGTTGTCTAATTGGTAATATGCCCAATGCTGAGTACTGAATTTGATGAGGAGTTTGGGTTCCACCAGGCAGCCCCTGTATGCTTACATCCCATGACTTACAGAAGAAGTCGGCTTTTCCCCCACACAGCCCTGGCTGTTTGTGGGTTTGATAGTCCGCTGAGCAAACATAGTAATCTGGGCTAGCCAACCTGTATCTGGCTCAAGTGTCCCTACATCCATAATGTTTGTTTCCATTACGTATGGCACGGAAAAGATTTAATGGAATTTTAGTGGGATCCCCTTCATCAGGGATATCCCAATAGGAAAGACCTATAGCCAGCTGACAAATGTCTGGGTAGAGAGATGGCCACCAGGTCCCTAAGGGGGCTGTATGCAAGATAGAGCATACTTCTAGTACAGTATGATTTGTGATCAGCCATCGCTGCTGAACAGGCTGATGAGGTTTAGGACTACTATTGGCCAAGGGGAGAGTCTATAGCCTTATGCACATGGCGAATACACAATTTGAAACGATTACCAATCATTTCTATTTTCCAGCCAGAGTCTGGACAGGGCGCAGGCTTGAGATGAGAGGCATGGATCCCGGAAGTGATTCCCTCTACCTTTACCACTGTAGGTGTTATAAGTAGCACCTGGTATGGTCCTTTCCAGCGGGGTTCCAGGGATGACACCTGATGTCGTCTTATGTAGATGAAGTCTCTTACTTGATATTGATATGGATTCCCCTCATCCCCAGGTTGGTAGGTAGTGGCCAGCTGTTTCCACAGATATCACTGTCTTCTTTCAAGAATTTTAACTCTGTCAACTCAGGAGGTGCGGAAGGGATCATTAGGTCTTAGAGTTGGGGTTATGTCCCTTACTGGAGGAGGGACCATAGAGAATTTCATAGCGCGTGAGATTACACAAAGAAACAGAGGGAGTATGAGTATTTCTTGCATGAAACAGTGCATAAGGCAGGAGCATAGTCCAAGTTTTTATGCTGATATCTAAGCTTAATTTTGTTAAGGTCTCTTTAATGCTTCTATTTATTTATTTTACCTGTCCTGAGCTCTGGGGTCTATAAGCACATTGTAACTTCCAATTAATCCCCAGGGTCCTGGCTAACCCCTGACTTACAAGGCCATGAACGCCAATCCATTTTCAGACCCTATTACCTTAGGCAGTCCGTATCTTGGAAAATTATCTTTCAGGATCTTCTTGACCACAATTTGTGCCTTTTTTTTTGTGGGAAGGCTTCAATCCATCCTGAAAATGTACCTACAAAAACTTGGAGATATTTAAGTCCATACCATGCTGGCTTAATTTCAGTAAAGTCCACTTCCAAGAATTGTCCTGGTCTGGATCTTTGTAGGTGGTTAACTGCAAGAAACTTGGAAGGGTAAGCATTAACCAATTGACAGGCCTGACAGGCTTTTGTTACTTGTTCAGTTATTTCCTTTCGCTCTGAGTTGGTTAGTGGAAAACTCTGTTCTTTATTCTTCAGGAATGCCTGAAGTTTCTTTGAACCAATGTGAGTGAGTTGATGTACATTTTTAACGTACCATAGGGCTTTCTGAAAATGCAGGCTGGGCTCAGTGAAGTTGAGGATTTCAGTTTCAGTGTCATTAGATGTTGTCAAAAGCTTGCTGGTGCTCAGGGGTCCATTAGAATTGGGCATCTCCTTTTAACAGCGGGTATAAAGGAGCAGCTAAGGACGCAAACCCGCGTATCCATAACCTGCAAAAGCCAGCAGTCCCAAGAAACTCTCTGAATTGTCTGCTATTAGATGGGGGTGGTATATGCTCAATGGTTTCTTTTCTGGGCTCAGTGAGCCATCGTTTACTGCCCCTAAGGGAATATCCCAGGAAGATTACTTCTTTCTGGCAAATTTGGGCCTATTTGGCAGAAGCACTATACCCGAGTTGAGCAAGCTCGGAAAATAGTGCTTGGGTCCCAGACTCACAGTTTTCCTTGGTGTTGGCTGCCAGTAGCAGGTCATCCACATATTGAAGCAGGGTGTCTTCAGGGTGCGTAGTTCTGAAGTTGTTGAGATCTCTGGGGAGGGCTTCATCAAAGAGAGTGGGGGAAATTTTGAACCCCTGTGGGAATCTAGTCCAAGTTAGTTGACCAGACGTTCTGGTTTCTGGGTCTACCCACTCGAAAGCAAATAGCAAATGACTATCTTTATGCAGACGCAAGAAAAAGAAAGCATTTTTATAAAGTACAGAACAGTATAGCAATTCCGCTCAGGGTTCAGAGTGCTAGGCAGATTGTACAGATAAGGTACAGTGGGGTGAATGTTCTGCACTCTGTTGTTGATCTCTCTTAGGTCTTGAACGAAGCGATAGACCCCAGTTCCTGGATTTTTTTACTGGTACCAGGGGTGTGTTCCAGTTTGAATGACTGGGCCTTAGGCCCTAAGGCCAGATATTTCTGAATACAGGGCCTTATCCCATCTTTAGCTTTCTTGCTCAGAGGATATTTTTTGACATTGATTTGGTGGGCTGTAGTTATTAACCCCACTGTTATTGGAGTTGTTTCATGGCTAGGCCTAACTCAGCAGTTTTTTCCTAGGCATCTGCAAAATCTGTTATCCATTTCTGGGGTAGCTTGCCTGTTTGATCAGTCTTGTGGGGGGGGTGACGAGTTGATGTTCATCTTCTACTGACATAGTTAAAGCCGTGACTATAGGAGTTTCTACTGAAGGTTTTAGAAATTTCACTTGGGGGCCTTCAGGGATAAAAGTTATTCTGGCCTGGAGCTGGTTGAGCAGATCTCTGCCCATCAATGGGGGGGGCATTCTGGGATTACTAGAAAGGAGTGATGGATTTTTCCTTTCCCCAGGACCATGGTCCTCTTAGTTGTCTAAGCCCCATATTTACTGCCATTAGGCCCTTGAACTAGAGTCATTTTATTTGATACATGGCCCAATGGTGTCTTAAGGGCTGAGTATACTGCCCCTGTGTCCACTTCAAAATTTACTCACTGCCGGCAAGTTCTTTGAGTTCTATTGGCAGGGCCAGCTTCCTCCAGGGAAGGAGGGGCTGTGTGTGTCACGGGGTAGTCATCTGGAGAGAGCTGGGCTGGCCTAGATTCCTCCAATGGTGGAGAGTCTGAGTCACCAGCAGGGGAATCACTTAGAGGGAGTTGGGGGTTGGGGGACGAGGACAGGGCATAAGGAGGGGGAGGAGAGTCCAGTAGAGTCTTGAGACTCAGGGAGAACAGAGGGTGGAGGAGGAGGAGCAGAGGGTTTGAGAGATACAATCATGGGGGAAGCAGTAGGAGCGGGGGCAGGTTCAAGGAAAGGTTTCACCTATGGAGAAGGAGATTTGCAGAGGTCCTGCTAAGTTAAGATACATTGCTGTTGATCTGGATGGCTAAGTGGCCCTGGCTGAAAGACAATATCTCTGAGTTTTTAAATTAGTGAGAAGTAGAAACATCCTTCTGGGGGCCATCCGACTCCGAAGGTGGGTCACTCTGAGGCACAGAGTGTCTACCAGGTCCGGCGTTTTACTGAAAAAGAAAGATTCTGAGCCCTTAAGCAGACTTTGGTCCACTGATCAAGGGTCAGGGACAGAGGCGTTGAAGTGCTCTGTCCCATATGAAAGATACACAAACAGTGAAACCAATGACACACGACACAGACAAGACAAGACAATAAAGACAGGCAATGGACGTCCAGTACTGAGACCAGGACAGAGTAGCCGGCAAAACCTGATGGGCGGGCAATACCGAATCCAAAACAAAATATCACTGAGTCGAGGAGACTATTGTTACTCGATTTCCCGAGGACCTCCAGGGCGTCCCCCAGAGACATGACCTGTGGCTCTGTGACACGTCTGTCAGCCACCCTCAGAGAGAGCTCATGCTCATCACCGATAGCCATAATGCCCATCCGTATCCTGAAACCTGAAACCAGAAAGAGGCACCTTACTCACCCTGAGAGGAGCCCATTGTCTGTCTTTCATCCACCACTGCTGGATCTCCCTGCGGCCCTCAGATGTAAAGTTCGGGCGAGCGTTGGAGGAAGAGACCACCAAGAGACTGTCTCATGCAACAGCCAAGGGTCCAGAATTCTGGGACTCAGAGCTCACTTGAATAGAGCAGAGAGCCCTGAGAACAGCTTAAAGCAGAGCTTATATACTTTCCTTGGAGAGGGCAGGGAGGGAAGTTTATGGATGGGTCAGGGCGAGTGGGCGGTTTGCGTGTAAAAGGGAGAGGGAATACATTCTACAGTTTGGCAGTTCGGGACAGGACATTCTGGAAACAAGATTAGCAAAAAGTTTTCAAGATTACAACAGTGTTTTGTTAAGCATACAGAAAAACAGAAAGTGACAACTACCTATTTTATGTAATTTCACCAAAGCCTAAATGTAAAGTGAGCATGGATTACTAAAAACATTCTTGTCCAGGTTGCCTAATGCTCACAAATGTCAATTCTCTTCGTGACTACATATTTGTCTCTTCCTATGATTATATATTCAACCTCAACCCTGTTGAAAATGCCTAATCCTATGACTCACTTAATACTTTGCCTGATTTCATAATGTCTCTATTGATATCTGCTTTCCTACATATTTTCCCCAGTTCATCATTGTGACTGACTCTTCACATGGAATGACATTAACATTCACTCTCTAACTGAAACTCTATTGATAAAGAACTTTGGTCCAACTCCTATACTCACTCTTCTTTCTAAACCTACCGACTATCTTCCTAATCCTAACAACTATCCCTTTTTGACTGGAGGTTCTCTTTGACATTCAATCATCCAAGGTACAACGTCCTATGCCATTGTATATCGATTTATCTGAGACATCTGTGCAGAAAGTATTTCAATGCTAAGTATCCCAATCAAGGGCCCAATTCTCTTCTGGGCTTCAAATCTTACCTAGATTTCTGTTTTTCATACTTGAATCATACGTCTATATTCTTATAAATATCACAGATTCCCAGTACCATTATTCATCCCACAAAATGATTCCTAACCCAAATCAAACTGATATTAACCCTAAGTACACAGTGTTCCCTCAATTTAACTTTAGAGAAGAGCAGGGACAGAGCTGATCTTAAAATCCAGAAATGTAGGGGATCTTCCACCTTCTGAGAACCTCAGAGGTCCATGCAGAAAGGATCCCTGAAGAAGATGTAGGCAGCTATGATGGACGTGAGAGAGCAAAAGTCATCTTCCATGGCAAAAACCTGGTCAGGATGAAGGGAAGTGTATGAATCAGCCTCTCTCTACTTAATGTAGAGAAGATGGACCAAACCAGGCCTTTGTGCAGAGCTGTTCTTTGGTGCCTATGAATGATATATCATTCTAACTTGTGAAAGTGTCACAGGAAGTAGGGGCAGCCTCCAGCTCATGGAACACTTGGAAGCAACTGTTAGAACAAAGTGTTTGGCAAGGCAGTGACCTCATTCAGTTCCTAAAGGAAGTGACCTACCTCACTTCCTTGGTAATGGAACTCTCTAAACTTGGGATCCAGGAAGCCAGGTACCCAGAGCCAATCCCAGTCCCAGTCCCAGTGGGCTCACTTGTTTTGTGTTACTAAGGACAGAGTCACTCTTCCTTGGTGCCTACTGATGTGAGGATGGCCAAAAGCCAGGGTCATTCTTGAGAAAGCAGGTAGTGTCTCACCACAGGCTCCTGACAACCTCACACAGTTGGCTGAGGAGACCACATCTGAGAATGGATAGTCCATTTCAGGGGAACATAGTATGACCCACCAGTCAGAGGACACTCCGGATAGTCACAGACCTACTTGGGGGAAGGAGGTGCCTTTTTGCGTGTGGGTGTGAGTTTGTGGTTTTTTCTCATGTTCTGAGAATAGGTAGAAAAGGCGGTTTGTTTGGTTTGGAGTGGACTTTTTCTAGTAAGTTGTTTGATAAGGCGAGTGTTTCTATGTCTGTGTATCCCACTTTGTCCGTGGTTGTAGACATTAGAAAAGAGAATGCATCAATGGATGTGTCCTGTCTAGTAGAAAGCTTCCCAGCATTCATTCTGCCCAATTTGTGAATGGACTTTGACTCGCCTTATGGATGGGCAATGCCTACTATCTTACTACCTTGCTGTTTTCTTCCTGAATTCTGGCCACTCTCGAGACTAGGCTCATGGTTTTGTGTCCAAGATATGTATCACCTCCAAGCTCTGTGACATGGCCATGTACATGATAACTGAAGGGAATTGGAGGATCTCAGAAAACTCAGATATGAATGTGACCAGTAAAGTCTCAGTGGAGAATCCTTGCTTTGGGCCATTTGCTTACCTATTGTTCCATTGCCCTGAATGTCAGGAAGGTCTTTGCCTCAGGCCACCCCTTTGTGAAGCCTGAACAAAACAGTTTTCAAATGGAAATGAATTGGCATCACCTGTGGCTCTTTGATTAATTGCTTTGGAAAGGGATGTTTCTTAATCAGCCTCTTGGTCCTGTGTGAGGCTGTGGCTTAGATTCTCAGCACCTGATGGATCTAAAGAAAGATTCCCTGTGTGCTACAAAACCAAAATTGTCAAAATAGCAGTCATTGTGTATGAAGATTCTCGCCATCTTCTGTAATATTTCTGACATCCATCAAGTGAAAATAGGGATCCTTTGGGACAAATGAGTTCTTCAAATGCCTGCAGAGGCTAGACCATAGATGCTTGGGTTTTCTCATGACTCCAATTCACATAAAGAATCTATAACTGGCAGTCATTAGGCCTCAAATTGGAGAAGTGAAGCCGTAGTAAGGGCAGGCATATTTGATCACTCGTGGTTCACAGGAAGGGTGTTCAGGCCACACTGAATTAGGGAAAATAGGGGCAAGGGAGCATATTTTGGACACTGTCTTGGACTGCGCCCCTTATGAAAACCTCCAGCCAGAGAATTTGATGTGTGTCTATATGGAAGAAGATGAGGGCCATGTGGGAGTGTTTTGGTTTTAATTGTGGTCATTTTTGTGGCGGTTGGAAGACATGACTGTGGCCACCATGACTGGAACTCTGGTGTGATTCCCCTTAGAAACTGAGTTCTGGAACTGACCTCAGAGAAGAATTGCCATGAATTGTGTTGGGATTTTAGGAGGCCACTCATGAGAGTCGCCCTTGGAAACTGAGATCTAGGCAAACTCAGATGGAGACTGCTGAATAGTGACACAGAGCTGTGGTGCACAGGTGTGTGATAAAACATCTCTGGTGGAGCCATGTGGATCTGCCAATGACTTCCAAATGGCTTGTGGCTGAAATGGTGCAGCGCGTAATCCCTTATACGTTTGACCTCTTCATATAAAGGCATCTTGTTATATGGAGAGGTTTCAGGGCAATGTTCACAATCAGGTTGCAATGGTTAAGGGGGCAAGCTATGTGGGATAGAAGCCTGGTTGGTGTATTCTCCTGCAGACCCTGACCCACCACACGTATGAGAAATTCCTCCAGCACTGAGTCCCTGTTGATCTCCTTGTATTTTGTGAAGCAAATACCAAACTCCCAGTGCAACAGCAAGAAACACCATGAAAAGTGGAAGATGAGCAAATGGCTTCACAGTCCACACGGGGAGGCACTTAGCCTTCAGTGGCCACAGTTTCCCAACAAAGAGAGAATTCAGCACTGCTGCCTCATGTTCATTTGAAAATAAGAAACTATATCTTCCAGGTCACATATATGCAGACCCAGCTTTGATGGTCTCACTACAAAGGAAGCTAAAGCTCCTGACAAAAACATATATTTCAAGTGCCCAAGGTCAGGGGCAGTTTCTCAAGAAGTTTTAGGCCGGCAGAGCTCCATATTTGTGGAGTGTTTACCTGTTAGACCAGGACATGACAAAAGACCACTGACTCCAATTAAAATCAAATTAAACCAAGCTTATTATTTCCACTGGCTTCCTCTCCCTCTAAAAATGGTGGAAACTAGACAGCAACCCCACCTTTCCTACAGCCCACCTTTATAGCCCAGAAAGTTACACAAAGGCGGGTTACAGATAAGAGAACTCGGAGAAGCATCACATTAATGCTAGTTTACATTTTTTTGTTTTTTGCTGACCCCTCATCAGAATTTATCAGGACCATTAGAGCCTCAACGACTGTCGTTGTCTGGCCAGGGAAGGCCAATATTTATGAGGTGTCACTAAAGTTTCAGAGAGGGCTGCTATCTGGTCAGAGAGCCAGGCATGGGTGAGTTCAAGGCATGGGCAGGCATTCAAAGCAGATTCAGAATTTGCAGTAATGTATAGTAAAGCCAAAATTATCTTTTCATGGTTTTGTGGCAAGATGGCTCCCAATTTTAATAAATGATCATGTTGGGTCTATCATTCCCCCTTTCTAATGTGCCCCTTCCAAATCTTTGATAGGGTAGGAAAAGAGCAATGAGGGAATTTTAATTCCTCAGGTAACAGTCTCCAAATTTTTAGAACTCACCCAAAACTGGATTCCTGATTTTACCTGACATAATTAATTACTTATATTGATAGTCTATTTATTTTTGGCTCCATAGCTGTTAGACGAGAGGCGTCACTCATTTTGGCGTCTTCAGAGCTGAGAGAGGGTGACGTGAGTGGGCACAGCATATGGGACATGACTTGTCTTTTAGAAGTCAGTTGAGGGACATGGGTTGCCTTTTAGAAATCAGTTCGGTTTGAAGTCTGGTTGGGGAAGAACAGGTTGTAAAGTCATCTGGGGATGGGTTCTTCTATGTGAGAAACAAAAACCATGAGTACTGAAAAAATGTTGCAGCAGCTGGAACATGTCACTGTATAGAAGTTCCCTCAGCAGGCTTTAATATCCCCAGTTATCAGAATGTCAACTTAATATTTAACATTTAGTGTTACATTTGTCCCTCCCCATAAGATACAGTTTAATAATTTATTGTCATCTGATCTTGCAAAATTATTTTACTAGTATGACCTCTGTGTGTAATAGAGAAACCTTTAATTCTGTTACTCAGGGCTGGATAATCATACTAGCAAACACCAAGCCTACCTGTGTAGGTTAGGAATATCTGTAGGCCTTAAACTTAAAATTTGTGCCTCTGGCAGCTCCTCTTGATAGTCACTTTTTATAGTTATCAGGCATTGCTGACTGAGAATCCTTCTTTGTGGCCTCCAGTCTTACTTATTTTGGGAGGATAACATAAAGTGAATACCTTAAAATATTATTATTATTATTATTATTATTATTATTATTATTATTATTTAAAATGTCAGGAATGGCTGTATTTTGGTTTTAACTCTCTTTGCTAAGTGTTTAAGATGAAGCTGTCAAACTGACTTTTGTTTCTATCTATTTTTAACATTAGCTGAGTTTTATGAAAGTCATTCCTGGGGAAACTTGAGAGCAGCTTCTCAGTTCTGCTGGTGCCATTTGCGCTAGGTGGGTCCAGGTCTTGCTTGACCATGGGGCTTCCCTCGGAAGCATCAAAGATGTCTCCCTTCTCTGATGACTCTCTTCTTCATAGAAAATGCACTGATTGGCTTTCTGTTTTCCAGTGGTCTCATTAATCTCCCTGATTGGGAGGTTATGAGGCCCAGAGTTGCAAAGCTTTTAGAGAAGTCCCCTGTTCAATGGATTCAGACTGACTCAGAGGGCAAGAGCCAAATATTGGTTTTCTTGGCTCTTTTCATGTAAATTTAATTTTAAATCCTAATCTTAATTATCCAGCAAATAAATTTTAACAGCCTTATATTAAGAGTACTGGGGTTTAATGTCTATAAGTTTATAATTATTTATCTTTTTATTAATTGGGATCTGTATTGTAGGTGTCTTGTAGGTGATGACTTATTATCTTAAATTAACCCATGCTGTGTTCTTAAAGCAACACTTCTGTAAAACACTAACAGGGAATCTTTAGATCACTTATAAGGAAATTACAAAATAAAATTTTTTAACAAGTGTAAAAATACTCAGTTCGTGTAATAGCTCCCCTGAATTTTTTAGCTGAGTTATATATTATATCCCCTGTTTGAGATCCTAGTAATCTTAACAGAAAACAAAACAACTTTTGAACATAACTTTAAATGAAACATAATCTTACCTACAGCTTTCGTAGTCATTCTCACATGTAGTAATATGGGACACAGAGCCTTATCTCAGGTAAGGCAGGGCTCTTTATAAATATTAAGTGTTTTAGTTCTAAAGATGAACTTTGTTTTTTTAAATATCATTTTACAAATTTTATATAAATTGTTTGAGGTCACATGAACATTAGCTAACACCATAGGATATCACATTTAAAACATGAATTTAATAAACACTGAAAGTTTTTAACCTTTGCATAGATAAGGCTCTCATTAACATAAAAATACATTTAAATTGTTCCCCAATTTAAAAAGTAACATAAAACTTTACATATCTTATTGAAAACTGGTAAATGAATGCCCAATATATTTTTTTTACTATACAACTTCAGAACACCAGCTTGGTATAATGCTCTTTTAAAGTTTCTACCTTACAGACTTGTATACCTGAAAGATAGGAGCACATTAATAGCATCACAATTACATTGATGTTTCTACATTAAGCAAGTTTAGCTTTTAAAGAAATGGCAGTACAGGGCTCTAAAATAACAGTTCTTATTTAATCAGTTGTTTAATTTTTATGGTTGCTTGCTCTAGAAAAAATAAAACTTAATAAAACACAATGTTATGGGTAAACTTATGTTTTCAGAAATTTTTGTCTCTTTAACACATGACTGATTTTTACAATCTTATACAGACTTTATTACACACTTCTACAGACCTTAGTAAATCAATCAGATATGTAACAAAAGTACTCATGAATGAGTAATCCCATATCAAATTTACTTTACTTATTTATCAAAATATTAGACAAATGTATTGAAGATTGTAAACCATTTTTTTTTGTTGAAGGAAAAGTCCTAGAACCAAGTCATATTAGAATTTTTGTAGACATTAATATTTTATTAGATTTTTGAACACCTAGAAAAACTTGTAAGCTGAGTTTTAAAGACATTTATTTTTATCTGTTTATCCAATTTAAATTCAACAATTTAAATCACGTGAATTAAAGATCTTTAGATCCACTTTGTAAAATTTGTTTTTATGAGCGTTGTTTTTATGAGTGCACTTTATATATGTTAATTTGTGTATCATATATATGATATACGGACATATGTATATATAGATATACAACACATAACAACAGTGTGTACACATAATAATAGTAAAGGTCTTGTAGCTTTTCACAGGTGAAATATCCATTGCAATGTTTCAAAAACTCCACAGTTGGTCAAAGATAGAACTGATCAGAAAAACATTAACCTAGGTCTGTAGGATCAAAATCATGAGCTCAAAAAAATAAAGAATCTAAGGAAAAAAATAAGAGTTCTAGAAAAAATGACTGGTAATTAATTAGTAAATACCATACAATTTAACTTTTTTTTTCTCTTAGGCCTCAGATCAGTCTCCTACTAAGTTAGCAGGCTTCTTTCATTTGCATTTCAACATAAGTCCTGGCTGAGGTCCAGAAGGAACAGGAAAAAGCTGCTAATCTGAGCAGACACCTCAGGCCTAAGGCATTTCAACCATAATGTTCAGGTTTGGATGTTGAAAATTATCATACAAGTTTAAGATACAATTCACAAAATTTTATATCTTTACATCTTTTTTTTGTCAACAGATACCATACTATGATTTACTATCCTTGTCCAATTTAATGCACTGCTACACACAGTGACATTTTCCCAGGCTACCCAGTTCAAAATTGGTGAAAAATAGCCTGAATGATTGGGAAGTTACTTGACAACTTGGAAGTTGTGTTGTTTAGTTTTCCATCCTAAGTATTTAAGTTCTCTGACATGAATTATCTGAAATCATAAACTAAACAATTACCTAAACCCGACTTTTAACTGCAAGATTGTGCAATGCTTTAAAAACCCATTCAGATACCAGATTGTTACAATAAAACATCATCATTTAGACACACATTCAGCTAAGATCATTCCCAAGAAACAATTTATAATATCAACATATCATTGCACATGTCTTAAAGGGCCAGAAAAAAAGACACAAGACAGACAGAAAGGAGCTCCAGAATATGGCTGACAGACAGAAGCCTTTAAAACAGAGCAGATAAGAGAAAAATCAACTACACCAGTGGAACCATAGATGTCCCCACAAGGGAACCAGATGTTTTCACAGAGGGACAACCTGAAATGTAATATCAAGGGTCTCCATGGTTACTTTACTGCATTTAGTGTCCCCTTTTTCTTTTTCTCTTTTTTAAAAAAACAGAGGTGGCATAAACCTTACAGTGCAGGGAAGGAAGGAGGTAATTCTCTGAAAAAACAGGGCTTTGGCAGCTGCCTGGAGTCGCTCAGTCCCTCCTTATACTTACAGGATTAGCTCTTCTGGTTTCGTTCCACCCCAAGCACGCTCCATCTCCTAACATTTCAGTAGTCAGCTCTCAAAAATTTCCGGGGCGGTGGGGGGTACCAAAATTTGTAACTTAAAGTTCACTTCCTGAATTTGAAGTCAATTCATGCCAATTTAATAATGAGGACAGGGTTTGAGAAAAAGAAAAAGGGAGTTTTACTGCTTTGCTAACAAAGGAAAAACACAGGGGTCTCTGCCCAAAGGTTGTAACTCTCTTTGTCTGAAGGGACAAGGGGTTTTAAAGGAGTTTCAATTGTTAACCTGGGAGATACTCAGTTCTTACGTCCCCAGCAGGCATTGCCCTGTGCAGTGTGTGTGCTCCAGGCAGCCAGCTAGTGGCTTCTCTTATCCTGCTTAAAAAAGGGGGGTAAAGTTCATCACAGTTCTTTAAAACACAGTTCAAAGGGATGTCAGCCTTACATGCTTTATTACCCATTTTCATGTCCAATATCCTTAAGTTTTTTCCACAGAAATCACACAACAAAACACACAAAAACAAACAAACAAAAAACATGTAGAACACAGAAAAAAAACACACAAAAAACAGAAACTCGGCGCAGAAACAGAAAAACAGAGGAGCAATGGAACATCTTGCTAATGCTCCGGGATAGGAACTTCTGTGTGTCTGTTGGCACCTCTCTACCCTTTCAGAGGAATTCACTACAGAATAGAACAGAGGACAGAATGATTCTCGTTACTGTCCCAGACAGGAGTATATGTGTGCCTCCCCAGGCCACCTCTCTGTCATCAGAAGAGATCTCCCTTTACCGGATATCAAATGTTATATAGGTGCTACTTACCAATGGAGGCCTCCTCCACCATGAGCTTGCTAATTGTTTTAGTGCGGTGGTTCACTGCAGTTCTCCCCGGAACAAAAGCTCACTCCAAGGCCTTGGAACTTGCCTCTCCAGGACGGAGCCCTGGAGGGAAGGCCAGCTTCAGAATTTCCAGCAGTCTGGTCTTGTGATCTGTTGGGGCAGGTTCATCTCGCTGCGGAACTACAAAATGTTAGACCACGATTCAAGAAAAGACCACTGACTCCAATTAAAGTCAAATTAAGACAAGCTTATTATTTTCAGTGGCCGGGCTGCATCTTCCTCTCAAAATAGTGGAAACAAGACAGCAAACCCACCTCTCCTATAGCCCAGCTTTATAGCCCAGAAAGTTACAGAAAAGGGGCGTTACAGAAAACAGAATTTTGATAAGCATCACACTAATTTTTGTTTACATTTTTTTTTGCTGGCCCTAGAATCAGAAATTATGAGGACCATTAGAGCCTCAGAGAGGGTCGTTGTATGGTCAGGGAAGGCCATTATTTATGAGGTGTCACTGAAGTTTCAGAGAGGGCTGCGATCTGGTCAGAGAGCTAGGCATGGGGGAGTTCAAGGCACGGGCAGGCATTTCAAGCAGGTTCAGAATTTGCAGTAATTTATACTAAAGCCAAAATTATCTTTTCATGGTTTTGTGGAAAGATGGCTCCTAATTTTAATAAAAGCTTAGGTTGGGTGTATCAACCGTGTCCCTTACTTTTGGAAACTCCTCTACAACCTCCAAGGTTGTGAACTACTGAGCATTTTCCAATCCAGATATGTATTCACAGATTTTCTAACTCTTCTCCTCTAATTGTGTCTTACTTGAGGCCAAGGTAATGTCAAGACATTATTCTGGATGAGAGTGGGAAGATTATTGTGCAGCACATATTTGCATATACATTGGATTCATTTTCCAATTTTCCATTTGAAATACTGAATCCCTGACACTAACCCATAGCTTACTAGATTCTAACTACTAATACTAATATGATGGAGAAAAATAACCCAAATAGAATTGAAATACAAGCATTTCAGAGGAGGCATGGTGTATACTAGAATTGCCTTTTGCAAGATAAAGGGTAGGTGTTATAAATCTAGTGAATTTTATATTAAAATATTTCTCCATGTGTTTTAAAAATGAACAAATATGTCAATTCCTGACTCCCTTTCTCTCTAGCCTATTCCGCACGTGTATTTTTATATGCACATATAGAATCCTACCTGGTATCACACGTACATTTGTGTGAGGTGCCTGACTTGGCAGATACAAATTGTGAGAAGAGATCACTTCTCGTAAACGCTGTTGGAACTAAAAATTCAACCTATGGGTGAGCTTCCTAGTAGAACATTATACATAAATCCATTTTCAGTAAAATAAATATTATTTTTCCATCTGTGGTTGATATATATTTTATGATGAATTACGTTTTTCATATATATTGCTACTATTTAATGTCTGTGTGTATTTTGTGTGTATGTATGTGATGTATGTGTGTGTGTGTGTGTGTTTATATATATATATATATATATATATATATATATATATATATATGTACACTCTAAAAATATTTCAAAATATGAATTACATGTGTCTTATATACACTCTCAAAATTCATTCTTTTTTATGTATGTGGATTAATAATCAACTTCTCACAAGATTTATCTCAGAAATATTCATCCACTTGAAATACATATTTGTTTTCTATAACAGAAAACTCACTACAGCGAATGGTGGTTACAAATATCAATATTTCTACAGTAACTGACCCAGTTTAACATCAATGCAAGTGAATTCCTATGGGACATGATGAGTCTTTTGACGTTCAATTTCATTCAACACTGGTACATTAATATTTCTTCAGTTTTTGCACTTCATAATATATATATATTTCATCCACAAGTTCACAAATTTATATGCATTTGTTTCACTTTCAATCACTTCCTGCTTCAGAACACATGCATTCCTCCAGGTTTCTTGACTGGTCTTTTCATGAGACTTCTTTCCAAACACATTTTTTTCAATTTCCATAATCACTTTTGAAGCAAAACTCACACACATCATGATAAACCATAACCCTAATATTACCATTAGATGTATTACTGGTTGGAATGAATGATTGTATATCAATATAAGATTCCCTGTATAATTTCAGATGTGAATTCAATCCATTATTTAAAGTTGGAACCAGTTACATTACTTATTCACAGTATGGTCTATTCATGCATTATCTCTATTTTCATAAACACAGGGTACATCTATTTGCACCCCCAATAATAATTTATTGTCTTCAAATATTGCTCCCAGAAATGGTGGAAGAAATACTCATGCACCTGATCTACACATACATTTTGTCACAGTAATATTCTGGACACAAATGCAAAGTTCACACTTATGATTGTACCATATCCTAAGTGGAAAGTGAGCATGGATTCCTAAAACATCCATTTCACATTTGTCTAATGCTCTCAAATATAAATCCTATTGGTGACTACATATTTGTTTCTTCCTAAGATTATGTATTCAACCTCAAGCCTGTTGAAAATGTCTAATCCTGTCACTCACTTTATACTCCTTCTGAATATACTCACATGAATAGAGCAGAGAGCCCTGAGAACAGCTTAAGCAGAGCTTATATACTTTCTTTGGAGAGGGCAGGGACACAAATTTATTGATGGGTCAGAGCGAGTGGGCAGTTAGTGTGAATCTGGGTGAGGGAATACATTCTGCAATTTGGCAGTTGGGGACAGCACAATCTGGGAACAAGATTACAAACAGTTCTCAAGATTTCAACAGTGTTTTGTTAAGCATACAGAAAAACAGGAAGTTACAAGTACCTTTTTTATTAACCTTTCATTCCGCACTTCTTCTTCTTCTTGCTACTTTTAATCATAAAAGTGATTATTGGGGCGTGTCACATTCTATGTCTGCTAGTGGGGTATTACCATAAGTTTAACTTGTCCAATTTGAGCTTGGAGAAAAGAACTTACATGGTTGAGCAAACAGGGTTTTATAGTTAGCAATAATATGAGGATTATTATTGGACAGGCCAGGGTTGATAAAAGCGTAGATAACCAGGGGGACTGTGTGAACCAAGACTCAAACCACCCTTTTTGGGCCTCTCTCTCTCGTTGACGCTTTTCAAGGCATCCTTTTATTTTACAACCTCAGTATGGTCGGCATCAAAACAACATTATTACATCAATGCAGCACAAAGGCCCCCTTCTCTCATGGAGGGGAGGTCCAACCCTCAACTTGAGTGTAAAACAACTTCAGAGAGAGATGTTAAAGATTCCTGCAAAGCTGTGATGGAGGTTTCTATTATCTTTAAGTTTTGGTCTCTTGCTGCTTCTATTTGGGTCATTTGTTGTGTACCATGGAGCAGGGCAGTGGTTCCTGTGACTACCCCTGCCACAACTCCAATTCCTAATATGATGGCTAAAGTGAGGGATATATGTTCCCAGTGGAACCGGGTTGTATGCCCCCCTGTTTGAACTTCAAATGAACCTGGGTCATTATAGAGCAATCTGGGACACATCTTCACCATTACACAATTAATCACATCTGTTGACCATTTCATGAAAACATAAACAATGTTTAAGTATATAGAATTATACTGTTGTAGGGACGGACAAGGCACGGCACCTAAGATAGCACCAAAGACAGGGAAACAGTCCTATTTGGTTGCAACCGGATTCAGAGGGCATTGCTTCTGTTGTAATCAATTAACTCCCTGAACCCCAATTTTAGGTAGTTTTAGAATTTTGTACCCAACATGAAAGAGAAGGGACTCAGAAGTTCACAGTCTGCAGAAATTCACAAAACGAAGCTTTTTTTTTTCTGTTTTTTTTTCTATTGTGGACAAGTTAACTTTTCAAGGACACCTGGGAGGCAGAGAGCTTTTTTTTTTTCCTTTTCTTTTATCCCCCTGCCAACTGTTACCATGGAGCCCAGTTTGGAACTTTTTATCTTAGAAATGTAGCCATCTCTGTGAAGCCCCAGCTCAAGGCCAGAGGCCTTGTTCACATATTCTGTGAAAAACTATTAAGGGGGTGTCTAGCTTAGGAGTGATGATTTTTCCAGCCAGTAGGCAAGTAGAACAGGGCAACAGAATAAGAGGAAGTTAATCTACACTGAACTCATTTATAGAGACTCTTTTGCTGAAAGTCCTAAAGTCAGCCATGGTGAAGACTTCTGGAGAAGTTCAGTGAAGATTTTTCTGAGGGCCTGGTACAGAGGGGGAAGATGGGGAAGGCGGGAGGTGAGAGCAGCTCCGTGGATCTCAGAATAAGGAAGGAGAGATGTAAAAGAATAATGGGAAAGGATTTTGGGATTTTCCTAGCAACATAAATTGAGCAGTAGAAACGGTAGAGCAGAAAGGAAGACGGGAGTGAGTATCCCAAAAAGCCTGTGAGGGACTTTAAAATTTACTAACCTGTTTTCAGTGATGACAAAGCAACTTTAAAGGCCATTTTCATTACATCTTCGATAGGGGTCTGAGGGCTCTCCTAAGCTGGTTTGAGCTTTGGGTTAGGTGGTAAGAGGACCTGGTGGGAGCCGGTGTGGGCACTGACAGGAAAAGAGAGAAGTGAGTGGGTGGATGGGTACCTCAGTACCTGCTACCTCAGCAAGGGGGCAATGCTCTGAGAACCGGCGGAGGTTTCGGTTTTTGATCTAGTAATTGGAGAAGAGAAATCAGGTTTGCTGAGGTGGGACTGACAGCAGAGAGTATGGAGCAGAAGCCTGAGTTTGAGGAACTATTGGAGAAGCATAGTTCAGGATGTGAGCGAAAGAGGAAAAAGGCCTTCACATAGGGGAATTTCCTTTCACCCTTTTGAGCACTTGCAGAAGTTAAAAAGGTCACACAGAATTTGAGGATCTAGAGACTCCTCTGGGGGCCATCAGTTTGGGTTGTCTAAGTGGTAATATGGCCAATGCTGTGTACTGAATTTGATGAGGATTTTTGGTTCCACCAGGCAGCCCCTGTATGCTCAAATCCCCATGACTTACAGAAGAAGTCGGCTTTTCCCCCACACAGCCGTGGCGGTTTGTGGCTTTGATAGTCTGCCGGGCAAACATACTAATATAGGCTAGCCAACCTGCATCTGGCTTGCCTGTCCCTACAACCATAATGTTTGTTTCCATTATCTATGGTACGGAAAGGATTTAATGGAATTTTAATGGGATCCTCTTCATCAGGGATATTCTAATAGGAAAGACCTATAGCCAGCTGGCAAATGTCTGGGTGGAGAGATGGCCTCCTGGTCCCTAAGTGGGCTGTATGCAAGAGAGACCATACTTCTTATCTAGTAGGATTTGTGATCAGCCATCGCTGCAGTAGGGGCTGATGAGCGTTAGGACTACGGGTGGCCAAGGAGAGAGTCTATAGCCTTACCCACGTGGCGAATATGCAATTTGAAAGGGTTTCCAGTCTTTTCCAGTTTCCAGCCAGAGTCTGGACATGGCACAGGCTTGAGATGAGACGCATGGATGGAGGAAGTGATTCCCTCTACTTTTACTGCTTTAGGTGCTATAAGTAGCACCTGGAATGGTCCTTTCAAGCGGGGTTCCAGGGATGACACCTGATGTCATCTTATGTAGAGGAAGTCTCTTTCTTGATATCAATGTGGATTCCCCTCGTCCCCAGGTTGGAAGGCAGTAGCCAGCTGTTTCCACAGGTATATCTGAGTTCTTACAAGAGATTTAAGTCTGTCAAGCAAGGGTGTGTGGAAGGGATCCTTAGGTCTTAGAGTCGGGGTTAGGTCTCTTAGTGGAGGAGGGGTCCCATAGAGAATTTCATAGGGGGTGAGGTTACACAAAGAAACAAAGGGAGTATTTCTTGCATGAAACAGTGCATAAGGCAGGAGCATAGTCTAATCTTTTATGCCGGTCTCTAAGCTTAATTTCGTTAAGGTCTCTTTAATGGTTTTATTTATTTTTTTACGTGTCCTGATCTCTGGGGTCTATAAACACAATGTAACTTCCAATTAATCCCCAGGGTCCTGGCTATCCCCTGATTTACCTGGCCCATGAAGGGTCTTCAATTATCAGACCATGTTACATTAGGCAGGCCGTGTCTTTGATAAATATCTTTCAGAATCTTCTTGACCACAATTTGTGCCGGTTTTCTTTGATTTTTTTTTTTTTGGTGGGAATGGCTTCAATCCATCCTGAACATGTATCTACAAAGACTAGGAGATATTTAAGCCCATACCTTGCTGGCTTAATTTCAGTAACGTTCACTTCCCAGAATTGTCCTGGTCTAATTCCTCATAGGTGCTTTCCTGTAGGAAGCTTGGAAGTGTAAGCATTAACCAATTGACAGAACTGACAGGCTTTTGTTACCCATTCAATTATTTCCTTTCACTGTGAGTGAGTTAGTCTAAAACTCTGTTCTTGATCCTACAGTAATGCCTGCAGTTTTTTTGAACCAAGTTGATTGAGTTGATGTACATTTTTAACGTAGTGTAGGGCTTTCTGAAATTGCAGGCTGGGCTCACTGAAGTTGAGGAGTTCATTGTCAGTGTTCTTAGATGTTATCAAAAGCTTGCTGGTGCTCAAGGGTCCATTGGAATTGGGCATTCTCATTTAACAGCGGGTATAAAGGAGCAGCTAAGAACACAAACCCAGGTCCATAACCTGCTAAAGCCAGCAGCCCCAAGAAACTCTCTATGTTGTCTCCTGTTAAATGGGGGTGGTATCTGCACAACTGTTTGTTTCCTGGGCTCAGTGAGCCATAATTTACCGTGCCTAAGGGAATACCCCAGGAAGATTACTTCTTGCTGGCAAATTTGGGCCTTTTTGTCCGAAGCTCTCTACCCGAGTTGAGCAAGCTCAGATAATAGTGCTTGGGTTTCAGACTCACAGTTTTCTTTGGTGTTGGCTTTCAGTAGCTGGACATCCACATATTGAAGCAGAATGACTTCGGGGTGTGTAGTTCTGAAGTTGTAGAGATGTCTGTGAAGGGCTTCATCAAAGAGAGTGGGGGAGTTTTTGAACCCCTGTGGGAGTCTAGTCCAAGTTAGTTGAAAAGACGTTCCGGTTTCTGGGTCTACCTACTCGAAAGCAAACAGCAACTGACTATCTTTATGCAGAGGCAAGCAAAAGAAAGCATCTTTTAAGTACAGAACAGTATACAATTTTCACTCGGCCACAGCAAAGATGTTATTGGGGGTCCAGCATGCTGGGGCTCAGAGCTCACTTAAATAGAGCAGAGAGCCCTGAGAACAGCTTTAACAGAGCTTACATACTTTTCTTGGAGAGGGCAGAAAGGGAAATTTATTGATTGGTCAGGGCGAGTGTGCGGTTTGCGTGCACCCGGGTGAGGGAGTATATTCTGCAGTTTGGCAGTTGGGGACAGCACATTCTGGGAACAAAATAGCAAACAGTTCTCAAGATTTCAACAGTGGTTTGTTAAGCATACAGAAAAACAGGAAGTGACAAGTGCCTATTTAATTAACCTTTCACCTAAGCAAAATGGAAAGTGAGCATGGATTACTAAAAACAACCATGTCCAGTTTGCCTAATGCTCTCAAATGTTAATCATATTGGAGGCAACATATGTCTTTCTTCCTAAGATTATATATTCAACCTCAACCATGTTGAAAATGTCTAACCCTCTTACATTATACTTTGCCTGATTTCCTAATGTCTCTATTGATATCTGCTTTCCTACTTATTTTCCCCAGTTCATCATTGTGACTGACCCTTCGCGTGTGCTGACACTGACATTCACTCACTACCCAAAAATCTATTGCTAGAGAACTTTTGTCCAAATGCCATAATCACTCTTTTTTCTAAACCTACAGGCTATCTTCCTAATCCTACCGACTATGCCTTTTTGACTGGATGTTCTCTTCGACATTCAATCATCCAAGGTAGAAGGTCCTATCCCATTTTATATCGATTTATCTGAGACATCTGTGCAGAATGTAATTCAAAGCTAAGTATACCAATCATGGGCCCAATGCACTTCTAGGCTTCAAATCTTACCTAGATTTATATTTTCATACTTATATTTCACCTATATATTCTTGTAAATATTGCAGATTCCCAATACTATTAGTCATCACGCAGAATGATTCCTAACCCAAATCGAACCTGTTATTAACCCTAACCATACACTGTTCCCTCAATCTAACTTTACAGAAGAGCAGGCCCAGAGTTGGTCTTTCAATACAGGAATGTAGGAGATCTTCCACATGCTGAGAAACTCAAAGATCCATGTAGAAATGAACTCTGGAGAAGTTGTAGGCAGCTATGAAGGACCTGAGAGAGCAAAAGTCATCTTCAATGGCAAACAACCTTGTCAGGATGAAGGGTTTTGTCTGTATCAGTCTCTCTGTTCTTAATATAGAGAAGATGGACCAAACCAGGCCTGTTTGGAGAGCTGTTCCCTGGTGCCTATGGTTGATATACCATTCTAACTTGTGAAAGTGTCACAGTAAGTAGGGGCAGCCTCCATCTCATGGGACACTTGGAAGCAACTCTTAGGACCAAGTGGTTGCCAAGGCAGTTAGCTCACTCAGTTCCTAAAGGAAGTGACCTACATTTCTTCCTTGGTGATGGAACTCTCTGAACTTGGGATCCAGGAAGCCAGGCACTCAGAGCCAGTTGCAGTACTAGTCCCAGTGGACTCACTTGTTTGGATTTACCAAGGAAAGAGTCAGTCTTTCTTGGTACCTGCTGATGTGAGGATGGAAAAAGCCAGAAGAGCTCTGAAGAGGGGCCTTTACTGAGAAAGCAGGTAGTGGCTAACCGCTGGCTCCAGACAACTTCACAGTGTTGGCCAAGGAGACCAGACCCGAGACAGGACAGGCCATTTCAGGAAAACATAGTAGGGCCCACCAGTCATAGGACACTCTGGATAGTCACAGACATACTAGGGGGAAGGTGGTGCCTTTGTGGGTGTGGGTGTGAGTTTGTGGTTTTGTCTCATGTTCTGAGAATAGGTAAGAAAGGCGGTTTGTTTGGTTTGGAGTGGACAAATTCTAGTATGACTTATGACAAGGTGAGTGTTTCTATATCTGTGTATCCCACTGTGTCCTTCGTTGTAGACATTAGAAAAGAGAATGCATCACGGATATGTCCTGTCTAGTAGAAAGCTTCCCAGCATTCATCCTACCCTATTTATGAATGGACTGTCACTTGCCTTAGGGATGGGCAACACCTACTTCCTTCCTAAGTCCCTGTTTTCATCAGGAATTCTGGCCACTCTCCAAAATAGGCTCATGGTTTTGTGTGCAAGATATGTACCACCTCCAAGCTCTGGGACATGGCCGTGCACTGGATAGCTGAAGGGAATGGGGAGCATCTCAGAAATCTCAGATATCAGTGTGACCAGGAAAATATCAGTGGAGAAACACTGCTTTGGGCCTTTTGCTTACCTATTGTTCTTTTGCCCTGAATCTCAGGAAGGTTTTTGCCTCAAGCCACCACTTTGTGAAGCGTGAAGAAAACAGTTTTTAAATGGAATTGAATAGGCATCACCTGTGGCTCTTTGCTTAATTGCTTTGGAAAGGGACTTGTCTAAATCAGGTTCTTGGCCCTGTGTTAGGCCGTGGATTAGATTCTCAGCACCTGATGGATCCAAAGAATGATCCCATGTGTACATCCAAAACCAAAATAGGAAAAAGTTCAGTCATTGTGGATGAAGTCTCTTGCCTTCCTCTGTTAGGTTACTGATCTCCATCAAGTGAGAATAGGGATCCTTTCTTTCAAATGAGCTCTTCAAAGCCCTGCAGAGGCTAGCCCATAGGTGCTTGGGTTTTCTCATGAGTCCATATCACATTAAGAATCTATACCTGACAGTCATTAGGCCTCAAATTGGAGAAGCAGAGCAGTATTAAAGGCAAGCCTATTTGACCACTCCTGGTTCACAGAAAGGGTGTCCAGCCCACCATGACTTTAGCCAAATGAGGGGAAAGGGACCTTATTTTGGACACTGTCTTGGGCTGCACCCCTCATGGAAAACTCCAGCCATAGGTAATGATGAGTGTCAATGTGGAAGAATATGAGGGCGATGAAGGAGTGTTTTGGTTTTAATTGTGGTCATTTGCGTGGCAGTTGAATGAGATGACTGTGTCCATCTGGGCTTGAACTCTGGAGTGATTCCCCTTAGAAAATGAATTCTGGTACTGAACTCAGAGAAGTATTGTCATGAATTTTTTTGGGATTTTAGCAGGCCACGCATGAGAGTCACCCTTGGAAACTGAGATCTAGGCCCAGGGTGGCTTTCCACAGAGCACTGGGTATCTCATCCAGGATATCACATGATTTATTCTGAAATAATTGGCAGCCATAGTTGAAAGTCAAAACACACATGGACCTTACATTGTAGAACTCAATGTACCTGGCTTCATGTGACCTTTGGCCACTCTTTGGGAAGCCTTGCCTGTGAGAGTCCTCCAGAGCTTTCATTGAAATTAGCTTCCTCAACACTTAATGGTCCCTGAATGATTTGAACCCACAGTGCCTCCAACTTCATCCTTGAAAAACGGGGAAGATATATACCATGAAAAGTTTTAAATTCCCATGACCAGGTGGCACTTGAGAACCTTTGGATGTCCTGCTGCTGATCTTGAGTGTTCCAGCAAAAGCGTTGATTGACTGTGTTTCATTTAAATGGTGTAGAACAGAGATGCCAGTAAGTTGGAGCCTGCTGAGTAGTGGGCCTATTGCAGTGGTGTGCAAGTGTGTGATAAAGCATTTGTGGTGGGGCCATGTGAATGTGCTATTGGCTTTTAAATGGCTTGGGAGTGACATGTGCAGCCAGCAGACCCTTATATGTAAAGGCATCTTGTTATTTGGAGAGATTTCAGGGCAATTTTCAGAATCAGGTTGCTATGGACAAGGGGGCAAGCTATGTTGGATAGAAGCCTGGTTGGTGCTTTCTCCTGCAGATCCTGACCCACCACACATGACAGAACTCCCTCCAGCACTGTCTCCCAGTTGAACTTGTTGTATTTCATGAAGCGAATACCAAAGTCCCAGTGCAGCACCAATAAAAACCACGAAAAGTGGAGGAATTAAAAATAGCTTCAAAGTCCACATGGGAAGAAACTTAGCCTCCAGTGGCACCAGTTTACCTACAAAGAGAGAATTCAGCAATGCTGCCTCAAGTTCAATGTAAAATAAGAAACCATGTCCTCCAGTTCACATAGATGCAGACCCAGCTTTGATGGTCTAACTAGAAAGGAAGCTAATGCTCGTGAGAATAGCATATATTTCAAGTGCCCAATCTTGGAGGCAGTTTCTCAAAAAGTCTATAGGCCAACAGAGCTCCATGTTTGTGGAGTGTTTACCCACACAGGTAATGTCAAGTCATTGTTCTGGATGAGAGTGGGAATAATTTTGTGTAGCACATATTGCATACACATTGGATTCCTTATCTAATTTTCCATTCGAAATACTGAAACCCTGACACTAACACATACCCTACTAGACTCTGACTACTAATCCTAATATGAGGGAGAAATATAACCCAAACAGAATAGGAATACAAGCAGATCAGAGGAGGCATGGTGTATATTTGGACTTTCCTTTTGCATTTCATAGGGTAGGAGTTATATATCTAGTCAATTTTTTTGTTGGAATAGGTCTCTATGTGTTTTTAAGTTAAGAAATATGTGAATTCTTGTCTCCGTTTCTCTGTAGCTTATTCAGCACATGTATATTTATATGCACATATAGAATCCTTCCTGGTATGAAACATGCATACTTGTGAGGTGGCTGACTTGGCAGATATAAATTGTGAGAAGAGATCACTGCTCCTAAACAGTGTTGGAACTGAAAATTCAACCTATGGGTTAGCTTCCTAGTTGAATAACACTATACGTAAATCCATGATCAGTAAAAAGAATATTTTTGGATCTGTGGATAATATATATTTCGTGGTGAATTTCGATTGGCATATATATTGCTCTTTTTAATATCTCTGTGTGTGTGTTTGTGTGTGTGTGTGTATATATATGTATATGTATATACACACACACACACACAAGAAGTATATATATATATATATATATATATATATATATATATATATATATATATATTCTCCAGATTTTTCAAAATATGAAATATATGTGTCTTATACCCACTCCGTAAATTCATTCATATTCATGTATATGGATTTATAATGAACTTTTCACAAGATTATTCTCAGAAATATTCATCCCCCTGAAATACATATTTGTTTCCAGTACTGAAAACTAACTTCAGTTAATGTTGCATACAAATACTAATATTTATACAGTAACTGACCCAGTTTAACCTCAATGCAAGTAGATTCCTATGGGACATGTTGTGTATTTTAATGTTCATTTTTATTCAACACTGGTACATTACTATTTCTTCAATTTATGCACATCATAGGATATATATTTCATCCACCAGTTAGCAAACTTATAGGCATTTGTTTCACTTTCAATCACTTCCTGCTTCAGAGCACATGGATTCCTCCGTGTTTCTTGAATGGTCTTTTCATGAGACTTCTTTCCAAACACATTATTTTAAATTTCCATAATCAGTTTTGAAGCAAAACTCACAGACTCTTCATGATAAACCATAAACCTAATATTACCTTTAGATGTATCAGTGGTTGGAATGAATGTATGTGTATCAATATAAGATTTCCTTTATATTTTCAGATATAAATTGAATGCATTATTTAAATTTGGAACCCATTATATTATTTATTCACAGTATGGTCTATTCTTGCATTATCTCTATATTCATAGTCACAGGGTACACCTATTTTTACACCCAATACTAATTTGTACATCTTCAAAATATTGCTCCCAGAAATGGTGGAAGATATACTCAAGTCACCTTATCTACATGTACATTTTATCACAGTAATATTCTGGACACGAAAAGCAAAGGTCACACTTATTATTTTACCAATGTAATGGTCAGGCGAGTGTCAGAGGAAGAGACCACAAGAGACTGTCTCATGCAACAGCCAAGGGTTTATGGGGGTCCAGCGTGCTGGGGCTCAGAGGTCCCTTGAATAGAGCAGAGAGCCCTGAGAACAGCTTAAGCAGAGCTTATATACTTTCCTTGGAGAGGGCAGGGAGGGAAGATTATTGATGGCTCAGGGCGAGTGGGCAGTTTGCATGCAAACAGGTGAGGGAGTACATTCTGCAGTTTTGCAGTTGGTACAGCACATTCAGGGAACAAGATTAGCAAACAGTTCTCAAGATATCCACAATGTTTTGTTAAGCATACCAAAAAATTGGAAGTGACAAGTACCTATTTTATTAACCTTTCATTCCCCACTTCTTCTTTTGGTTACTTTTAATCATTTAAGTGATCATTGGGGGTGTCACATTTTATGTCTGCTAGTGTGGTATATTGTTTTCTTATTACCATAAGTTTAACTTGTACAATTTGAGCTTGGAAAAAGGAAACTACACGGTTGAGCAAACAGGGTCTCACAGTTAGCAATAATATGAGGTTTATTAATGGACCAGCCAGGGCTGATAAATGCGTAGTTAACCAGAGGGACTCTGTGAACCAAGACTCAAACCACCCTTTTGGGGCCTCTCTCTCTTGTTGATGCTCTACAAGGCGTCTTCATAATTTAATCATAGATTCTTTTACAACTCCAGTATGGTCGGCATAATAACAACATTCTTCACTCAATGCAGGACAAAGGCCCCTTCTCTCAATAAGAGGAGGTCGAACCCTCGCCTGTTCTGTAAAACAACTTCAGAGAGAGAGGTTAAAGATTCCTGTAAAGCTGTGATGGAGGTTTTTAATATCTTTAAGTTTTGGTCTATTGCTACTTCTAATTGGGTCATTTGTTGTGTCCCATGGACTAGGGCAGTGGTTCCTGTGCCCACCGCTGCAGCAACTCCTATTCCTAATAGGATGGAGAAAGTGAGGGATACGGGTTCCTGGTGGAACCAGGTTGTATGCCCCCCTATTGGAACTTTAAATGATCCTGCGTCATGATAGAGGACTCTGGGAAACATCTGCACCATTACATACTTAATCAGAGGAAGAGACCACAAGAGACTGTCTCATGCAACAGCCATATGTTGATCATTTTATGAAAACATAAACAATGTTTAAGTATATAGAATTATACTGTTGTAAGGACGGACAAGGCAAGGCACCTAAGATAGCACAGAAGACAGGGAAACAGTCCTATTTGGTTGTAACCAGATTTAGAGGGCATTGCTTCTGTTGTAATCTTTTAATCCCCTGAACCCCAAGTTTAGGTAGTTTCAGAATTTTGTACCCAACATGTAACGTAAGGGGCTCAGAAATTCACAGTCTGAAGAAGTTCACAAAAAGCAGTTTTTGTTTCTGTTTTTTTTCCTCTGCTCTGGGAAAGTTAACTTTTAAAGGACACCTGGTAGGGGGAGAGATTTTTCTTCTTTTTTTTCTTCCTGCCAGCTGTTACCATGGAGCCCAGTTGGTAACTTCTTTATCTTAGAAATGTAGCCATCTCTGGAAGCCCCAGCTCAACGCCAGAGGCCTTGTTCACATATTTTGTGAAAAAATAGTAAGGGGGTGTCTAGCTTAGGAGTGCTGATTTTTCCAGCCAGTGGCCAAGTAGAACAAAGCAACACAAAAAGAGGAAGTTTATCTACACTGAACTCTTGTATAGGGCCTCTGTTGCTGAAAGTCCTAAAGTCAGCCATGATCAAGGCTTCTGGAGAAGGCCATTTAAGATTTTTCTGTGGGATTGGAACAGAGGGAAAGACAAGGAAGGTGGGGGGTGAGAGCAGCTCCGTGGTTCTGAGAATGAGGAAAAAGAGATATAAAAGAATAATGGGAAAGGGGTTTGGGATTTTCCTGGCAATAAAACTTGAGCAGTAGAACAGGTAGAGCAGAGGGGAGGATGGGAGTGAGTATCCCAAAAAGCCTTTGAGGGACTTTAAATTCTTTGTAACCTGTTTTCAGTGATTACAAAGCAACTTTAAAGGCCATTTTCATTACATCTTGGATAGGCGTCTTAGGGCACTCCTCAGCTGGTTTGAGCTTTGTGTTAGCTGGTAAGAGGACCTGGTGGGACCCGGTGCGTGCACTGACAGGAGAAGAGAGGAGTGAGTGGGTGGAAGGGTACCTCAGTACCTGCTACCTCAGCAAGGAGGCAATGGTATGAGATCCAGCGGAGGTTTTTGTTTTTGATCTAGTAATTGGAGGGGAGAAATCAGGTTGCTCATGTGAGAGTGACTGCAGAGAGTTTGGAGCAGAAGGCGGGGGGTGAGGATGTATTGGAGAAGCATAGTTCAGGATGTGAGCAAAGGAGGGAAAAGGCATAAACATAGGGGAAATTCCTTGGAAGGAAATTCCCAATTGATGGATCTTTTTGAACACTTGCCGAAGTTGAAAAAGTCACACAGAATTTGAGGATCTGGAGACCCCTCTGGGGGCCATCAGTTTTGGTTGTCTAATTGGTAATATGGCCAATGCTGTGTACTGAATTTGATGAGGAGTTTGGGTTCCACCAGGCAGCCCCTGTATGCTCACATCCCCATTATTTTCAGAAGAAGTCCGCTTTTCCCCCACACAGCCATGGCTGTTTGTGGCTTTGATAGTCTGCCGGGCAAACATAGTATTCTAGGCTAGCCAACCTGCATCTGGCTCACGTGTCCCTAGATCCATAATGTTTGTTTCCATTATCTGTGGTAGAGTAGGGATTTAATGGAATTTTAGTTGGATCCTCTTCATCAGAGATATCCCAATATGAAAGACGTATAGCCAGCTGACAAATTCTGGGTGGAGAGATGGCCACCAGGTCACTAAGGGGGCTGTATGCGAGATAGACCATACTTCTTGTCTAGTAAGATTTGTGATCAGCCATCGCTGATGAACGGGCTGATGAGGGTAAGGACTACTGGTGGACAAGGGGAGAGTCTATAGCCTTATCCACATGGCGAATATGCAATTTGAAAGGGTTTCCAGTCTTTTCCAGTTTTTCAGCCAGAGTCTGGACAGGGCGCAGGCTTGAGATAAGAATTAGGATCCAGGAATTGATTCCTTCTACATTTACCACTGTAGGTTTTATAAGTAGCACCTGGTATGGTCCTGTCCAGCGGGGTTACAGGGATGACACCTGATGTTGTCTTATGTAGAGGATGTCTCTTATTTGATATCGATGTGGAGTCCCCTCTTCACCAGGTTGGTAGGCAGTGGCCAGCTGTTTCAACAGGTATCGCTGAGTTCTTTCAAGAGCTTTAAGTCTGTCAAACAAGGGGTTGTGGAGGGGATCACTAGGTCTTAGAGTTGGGGTTAGGTCCCTTACTGGAGGAGGGGCTCCATAAAGAATTTCATAGGGGGTGAGGTTACACAAAGAAATAGAGGGAGTATTTCTTGCATGAAACAGTGCATAAGGCAGGAGCATAGTCCAATCTTTTATGCCGCTCTCTAAGCTTAATTTCGTTAAGGTCTCTTTAATGGTTCTATTTATTTTTTTTACCTGTCCTGAGCTATGGGGTCTATAAGCACAATGTAACTTCCAATTTATCCCCAGTGTCCTGGCTAACCCCTGACTTACCTGGGCCATGAACGCCGGGCCATTATCAGACCCTATTACCTTAGGCAGGCCGTGTCTTGGAAAAATATCTTTCAGGATCTTCTTGACCACCAATTGTGCCTTTTTTTTGTGGGGAAGGCTTCAATCCATCCTGAAAATATATCTACAAAGACTAGGAGATATTTAAGTCCATACCTTGCTGGCTTAATTTCAGTAAAGTCCACTTCCCAGAATTGTACTGGTCTGGTTCCTAATAGGTGCTTTCCTGCGGAAAGCTTGGAAAGATAAGCATTAACCTATTGACAGACCGGACAGACTTTTGTTACCTGTTCAGTTATTTCCTTTTGCTGTGAGTGGGTTAGTGGAAAACTCTGTTCTTGATCCTTCAGGAATGCCTGCAGTTTCTTTGAACCAAGGTGTGTGAATTAATGTACATTTTTAACGTAGTGTAGGGCTTTCTGAAATTGCAGGCTTGGCTCTGTCAAGTTGAGGAATTCAGTGCCAGTGTCGTTAGATGTTATCAAAAGCGTTCTGGTGCTCAGGGGTCCATTGGAATTGGGTATCTCCATTTAACAGCGGGTATAAAGAAGAAGTTAAGGACGCAAACACAGAAATCCATAACCTGCAAAACCCAGTAGTCCCAAGAAACTCTCTGTGTTGTCTGCTGCTAGATGGGGGTGGTATCTGCACAACCGTTTGTTTTCTGGGCTCAGTGAGCCATCGTTTACTGCCCCTAAGGGAATAGCCCAGGAAGATTACTTCTTGCTGGCAAATTTGGGCCTATTTGGCAGAAGCTCTATACCCGAGTTGAGCAAGCTCATATAATAGTGCTTGGGTCCCAGACTCACAGTTTTCTTTGGTGTTGGCTGCAAGTAGCAGGTCATCCACGTATTGAAGCTGGGTGACTTTGGGGTGTGTAGTTCTGACGTTGTTGAGATCTCTGTGGAGGGCTTCATCAAAGAGAGTGGGAGAGTTTTTGAACCCCTGTGGGAGTCTAGTCCAAGTTACTTGATCAGACGTTCCAGTTTCTGGGTCTACCCACTAGCAAGCAAACAGCAACTGACTATCTTTATGCAGAGGCAAACAAAAGATAGCATCTTTTAAGTCCAGAACAGTATACCATTTCTTCTAAGGGTTCAGAGTGATAAGCAGATTGTACGAATTAGTTACCGTGGAGTGAATGTCCTGCACTCTGTTTTTAATCTCTCTTAGGTCTTGAACGGGGGATAGTCCCCGGTTCCTGGCTTTTTTTACTGGGAGCAGGGGAGTCTTCCAGGCCGATTGACAGGGCGTTAGGACCCTAAGGTCAGATATTTCTGAATATGGGGCCTTATCCCATCTTTAGCTTTTCTGCTCAGAGGATATTGTTTGACATTGATTGGGGAGGCTGAGGTTTTTAACTCCACTGTTCTTGGAGGTTGTTTCACGGCTAGGCCTAACCTAGCCTTTTTTGCCCAGGTATCTGGGTAATCTGTTATCCATTTCTGGGGTAGCTTGCTTGTTTGAGCAGTCTTGGGGGGTGTGAAGAGTGGATGTTCATCTTCTACTGACATTTATAAAGCCAAGACTATAGGAGTTTTTACTGAAGGATTTAGAAATTTCATTTTGGGGCCTTCGGGGTTAAAGTTGTTTTGGCCTGGAGCTTACTGAGCAGATCTCTGCCCATCAATGGGGCCAGGCATTCTGGGATTACTAGGAAGGAGTGATGGATTTTTCCTTTCCCCATGTCCATGGTCCTCTTAGTTGTCTATGTCTGATATTTACTGCCATTAGCCCTTTGAACTAGAGACATTTAATTTGATAGTGTGCCCAGTCGGGCCTTAAGGGCTGAGTATACTGCTGCTGTATCCACTTCAAAGTTTAGCTGGGTCCTCTCCACTTCAAAAGTTACCCTGAGCTCGGGGAAGGGATCTGAGCCCCGACGTTCTTAGTCATCCTTTTGAGTCAGAATGGCTGGCTGTCGTGGCTGTCTCTTTTCTAGGGCACTCTTTGGCCCAGTGACCTTTTTCTTTACAGTAGGCACAATGATCTGAGGCCAGGGGTGGCCTCTGGCGTGCGCCCAGGTTTCCGTTCCTGTCTTCCTGTTTGTTAATTTCTGGCCTATTTATTGTTGTGACCAGGACCTTAGTCAATGCCTTAGTCTGTCTTTTGCATCTCTCATCTTCCCTTTGCTCCCTTTCTTTCTCTCTGTTTCTCTCATATAGTATACTTTCTCGGCTTCTCTGACTAAATCTCCCAAAGTCATATCTTGTGATCCCTCTAAGAGTTGTAACTTTCTTTTAATATCCAGGGCAGCTTGCCCAATGAAGGCCATCATGACAGATGCCTTTTGATCCTCTGCCTGAGGATCAATAGGAGTAAATCTCCTATATGCCTCCATAATTCTCTCTAGAAACATAGAGGGATATTTATCAGGCCCTTAAATTATCTCTCTTACCTTGGCCAAATTAGGTGGTTCCCTAGCGGCCGATTTGAAACCCACTATTAGGGCCTGGCAATAAGTGGACAGATGCTCCCTACCTTCAAAGGTGTTGGGTTTCAGTTGGGTCAATTCAAGGGGAAGCTGGCTTTGATTATGTTGGGAAGTTGTGTTGGTCACACATCTGGTCCGAGAATATATTTTTTAGATTCCAGGAGGTTTTTCTCTCATTCCTCTGCCGTAAAGAGAGTCCCTAGGATTTGTTGGCAGTCATCCCAAGTAGGCAAGTGTGAAAACCCCAGGGAGTTCTTTGAGTTCTTTTAGCCGGGCCAGCTTCCTCCAGGGAAGGAGGGGATGTGTGTGACGCGGGGGAGTCATCTGGAGGGCACTGGGCCGGCCTAACTTCCTCCAATGGCAGAGAAGCAGAGTCAGCAGGGGAATCACTTAGAGGTTGTTGGGGATTGGGGACAAGGGCAGGGGATAAGAAGGAGGAGGAGAGTCCAGTAGAATCTTGAGACTCAGGGAGAACAGAGGGTGGAGGAGGAGGAGCAGAGGGTTTGAGAGATAGAATCGTGGTGGAAGGAGTAGGAGCGTAGGCAGGGACAAGGAAAGGCTTCACCCATGGAGGAGGAGATTTGCAGAGGTCCTGCCAAGTTAAGATATATGGCTGTTGATCTGGATGGCTATGTGGCCTCAGCTGAAAGACACTATCTCTGATTTTTCAAATTAGTGGGAAGTAGAAACATCCTTCTGGGGGCCATGCAACTCCAAAGGTGTGTCATTCTGAGGCACAGAGAGTCTGCCAGGTCCAGCGTTTTAATGAAAAAGAAAGATTCTGGGCCCTTAAGCAGACTTTGGTCCAGTGATCAAGGGTCAGGGAGAGAAGTGTTGAAGTGCTCTGTCTCAAAATGAGAGATACACAAACAGTGAAAGCAACGACATACTACACAGACAAGACAAGACAATAAAGACAGACAATGGACGCCCAATACTGAGACAAGGACTGAGTAGCCCTCAAAACCTGATGGACTGGCAATACCGAATCTGAAACAAAATATCACAGAGTCGAGGAGACTATTGTTCCTTGATTTCCTGAGTCCTCTGGGGCGTCCCCCAGGGGTATGGCCTGTGGCTCTGTGACACGTCTGTCAGCCACCGTCAGAGAGAGCTCATGCTCAACACCGATAGCGATTTTGCAAAACCCTAACCTGAAACCTGAAACCAGAAAGAGTCACCTTACTTACCCTGAAAGGAGCCCCTTGGGGGTCTTTCGTCCGCCGCTGCTGGATCTCGCTGGTGCCTCCAGATGTAAAGATTGGGTGAGCGACAGAGGAAGAGACCACCAAGAGAATGTCTCATGCAACAGTAAAGGGTTTATTGGGAGACCAGCTTTCTGGGGCTCAGAGGTCACTTAAATAGAGCAGAGAGCAATGAAAACAGCTTAAGCAGAGCTTATATACTTTCCTTGGAGAGGGCAGGGAGGGAAGTTTATTGATGGGTCAGGGCAAGGGGGAGGTTTGCGTGCAAACGTGTGAGGGTGTGTATTCTGCAGTTTGGCAGTTGGGGACAGCACATTCTGGAAACAAGATTAGCAAACAGTCCTCAAGTTTCCAACAGTGTTTTGTTAATCATACAGAAAAACAGGAAGTGACAAGTACCTATTTTTTTAACCTTTCACCAATGCCTAAATGGAATGTGAGCATGGTTTACTAAAAACATCCATGTCCACGTTGCCTAATGCTCTCAAATCAATCTTATTTTTGACTACATATTTGTTTCTTCCTAAGATTATATATTGAACCTCAACCCTGTTGAAAATGACTAATCCTATCACTCACTTTGTATTTTGCCTGATTTCCTAATGTCTCTATTGATATCTGCTTTCCTACATATTTTCACGAGTTCATCATTGTGACTGACTCTTCACATGTGCTGACATTTACATTCACTCTCTATCCGAAATCCTATTGCTAAAGAACTTTTGGTCGAAATCCTATACTCACTCTTTTTTTCTAAATCTACTGACTATCTTCCTAATCCTACCAACTATACCTTTTTGACTGGATGATCTCTTCTACAATCAATCATCCAAGGTACAAGATCTTAAGCCATTGTATATTGATTTATCTGAGACATCTATGCAGAATATAATTCCAATCAACAGCCCAATGCCCTTCTTGGATTCAAATCTTATCTAGATTTCTGTGTTCATACATATATTTAACCAATATATTCTTGTAAATATCGCAAGTTCCCAATACCATTGTTTCTTCCTCAGTATGATTCCTAACCCAAATCGAACCTGTTATTACCCTAAACATACACTGTTCCCTCAAACTAAGTTTACAGATGAGCCGGGAAAGAGTTTGTCTTAAAATAGTAATGTAGGGGGTCTTCCACCTGCTGAGAACATCAAAGTTCCAGGCAGAAATGATACCCTGGAGAAGTTGCAGGCAGCTATGAAGGACCTAAGAGATCAAAAGTCATATTCCATGGCAAGCAACCTGGTCAGTATGAAGGGATGTGTCTGAATCAGCCTCTCCTTTCCTATTGTAGAGAAGACTGATCAAACCATGCCTGCGTGGAAAGCTGTTCCCAGGTGCCTATGCTTGATATACCATTCTAACTTGTGAAAGTGTCACAGGAAGTAGGAGCAGCCTCCATCTCATGGGACCCATGGAAGCAACTGTAAGTACAAAGTGGTGGCCAAGGCAGTGACTTCATTCAGTTCCTGAAGGAAGTGACCTCACCTCACTTCTTTGGTGATGGAAATCTCTGGACTTGAGATCCAGGAAGCCAGGCACCCAGAGCCAGTCCCAGTCCCAGTTCCAGTGGTCTCACTTGTTTGGATTTACCAAGGACAGAGTCAGTCTTCCTTGGTACCTACTGATATGAGGATTGTCAAATGCCAGAAGAGCTCTGAAGAGAGACCTTTCCTGAGAAAGCAGGTATTGGTTCACCACTGGCTCCTGAAAACTTCACAAAGTTGCCCAAGGAGACCAGATCTGAGACAGGACAGGCCATTTCAGGGGAACATAGTATGGTCCACCAGTTAGAGGACACTCTGGATAGTCACAGACCTACTTGTGTTAAAGAGGTGCCTTTTTGCGTGTGGGTGTGAGTTTGTGGTTTTCTCTCAATTTCTGAGAATAGGTAGGAAAGGCTCTTTGTTTGGATTGGAGTGGACTGTTTCTAGTAAGTCGTTTGACAGGGGTAGTGTTTCTATGTCTGTGTATCCCACTGTGTCTGTGGTTGTAGACATTAGACAAGAGAATGCATCAATGCATGTGTCCTGTCTAGTAGAAAACTCTCCAGGATTTATTCTTCCTAATTCATGAATGGACTGTGGTGTGCCTTATGGATGGGCAACACCTACTAACTTCCTAAGTTAATGTTTTCTTCCTGAATTCTGGACACTCTCTAGTATAGGCTCATGGTTTTGTGTCCAAGATATGTACCATCTCCAAGATATGTGACATGTCCATATACTTGAGAGCTGTAGAGAATGGGAACATCTTAGAAAAATCAGATATCAGTGTGACCAGTAAACTCTCAGTGGAGAAACCCTGCTTTGGTTCATTTGCTTACCTATGGTTCTGTTGCCCTGAATTTCAGGAAGGTCTTTGCCTCAGGCCACCCCTTTGTGAAGCCTGAATAAAACAGTTTTCAAATGAAAATAAATGGGAATAACCTGTGGCTCTTTGCTTAATTGCTTTGGAAAGGGATGTGTCTGAATCAGCCTCTTGGCCCTGTATGAGGTTGTGGCTTAGATTCTCAGCACATGATGAATCTAAAGATAGATTCCATGTGTGCAATCAAAAGCAAAATGGCCAAAAATCTGTCATTGTTGATTAGTCTCCTGCCTTCCTCTGTTAGGTCCCTGACCTCTATCAAGTGAGAATAGGGATCATTTGGGTCAAATGAGTTCTTTGAAGCCCTGAAGAGATGCTTGTGTTTTCTTATGACTCCAAATCACATAAAAAATCTATCGCTGAGAATCAGTAGGCCTCAAATTGAAGAAGCAGAGCAGTATTAACGGCAGGTCTATTGGATCACTCCAGGTTCACAGGAAGGGTGTCCATGCCACCTTGACTTTAGGCAAATTAGGGGTAAGGGAGATTTTTTTGGACACTCTTTTGGGATGTGTCCCGCTTTGAAACCTCCAGCCACAGGTTATGATGAGTGTCTATATTTAATAAGATGAGGGCCATGTGGGAGTATTTTGGTTTAAATTGTGGTCATTCGTGTGGCAGTTGGAAGAGATGACTGGATCCACCTGGGCTTGAACTCTGGTGTCATTCCCCTGAAAGACTGAGTTCTGGATCAGACATCAAAGGAGTATTGCCATGAATTGTGTTGGGATTTTCGGAGGCCACACATGAGATTCGCCTTTGGAATCTGGGAACTAGGCCCAGGGTGGCTTTCCACAGAGCACTGGGAATCTCAGCCAAGATATCACATAATTTTATTCTGAAAGACTTTGAAGCCATATTTACTAGTCAGAACACACATGGACCTCAATTGTAGACCTCAGTGGGCCTGGATTCTTGTGACCTTTTGGCCACTCTTTGGGAGGACTTGCCTGTGAGAGTTCTCCAAAACTTTCATTGAAATCAGCTTCCTCACCATTGAATGATTCCTGAATGAATTGAAACCCACAGTGCCTCCAACTTCATCCTTGAAAATTGACTAGATAAATACCATAAAATTTTTGAAATTCCAATGACCAGATGGCACTGGAGAACCTTTGGATGTCCTGTTGCTGATCATGACTGTACCAGACAGTGCATTGATTGACTGGATTTCATGAAAATTGTGGAGAACAGAGATGCCATTAAGTTGGTGCCTTCTTAGTAGTGGGACTAGAGCAGTGGTGAGCAAGTGTGTAATAAAACATCTGTTGTGGGGTCATGTGGATCTGCTATTGGCTTCCAAATCGCTGTTACTGACATGGTGCAGCTAGCAGACCCTTATATGTACAGACATCTTGTTATATGGAGATGTTTCAGGGCAATGTTCAGAATCAGGTTGCTTTGGTCAAGGGGGCAACCTATGTGGTATACAAGCCCTGTTGGTGCATTATCCTGCAGACCCTGACCCACCACATTTGACAGAACTTCCTCCAGCATGGTGTCCCAGTTGAACGCATTGTATTTCCTGAAGCAGGTACCAAACTCCGAGTGCAGCAGCAAGAAACACTGTGAAAAGTGGAGGATGATGAAATGGCTTCACAGTCCACGTGGGGAGACACTTAGCCCCCAGTGGCCACAGATTACATACAAAGAGAGAATTCAGCACTGCTGCCTCATTTTCATTGTAAAATAAGAATCCATGTCCTCCAGGTCACATAGATGCAGACCCACCTTTGATGCTCTCACTACAAAGAGAATTCAGCACTGCTACTTCATGTTCATTGGGAAATTATAACCATATCCTCCAAATCACAGAGATGAAGACCCATCTTTGATGGTCTCACTAGAAAGGAACCTAAAGCTCCTGACAACTACATGTATTTCAAGTCCCCAACCTAAAGGCAGTTTCTCCAGACGTCTTTAGGCAGGCAAATCTCCATGTTTGTGGAGTTTTTACACTGTCCCTTATTTTTGGAAACTGTTCTATCATCTCCAAGGTTGTGAACTCCTGAGCATTTTCTATTTCAGATATGTATGTAAAGATTTTCTAACTCTTCTCCTCTAATTGTGTCTTACTTGGGGCGAAGGTAATGTCAAGGCATTGTTCTGGATGAGAGTAGAAAAATTTTTTGTGAAGCACATATTTGATAAACATTGGATTCTTCTTCTTATTTTCCATTCGAAATACTGAATCCCTGACACTAACTCATACCCTACTATAATATGACTACTAATCCTAATATGATGGAGAAAAATACCCAAGCAGAATGAATATGCAAGCATTTCAGAGAAGGCATGTTGTATAGTAGGACTTCCCTCTTGCACGATAAAGGGTAGGTTTTATAAATCTAGTCAATTTTTAATTGAAATAGTCCTCCATGTGTTTTTAAAGTTAACAAATATGTGAATTCCTGTCTCCCATTCTCTGTAGCCTACTCAGCACATGTATTTTTATATGCACATATAGAATTCTACCTGGTATCACACGTACATTTTTATGAGTTGGCTGACTTGGCAGAAACAAATTGTGAGAAGAGATCTCTCCTCCTAAACGCTGTTGAAACTGAAAATTCAAACAATGGGTGAGCTTCCTAGTAGAACAATGTTATACATAAATCCATGTTTAGTAAAATAAATAATTTTGCATCTGTGGATGATTTATATTACATGATGAATTACGATTGGCATATAGATATTGATACTTTTTAATGTATTTTTTGTGGTTTTTTAATATATATAAATATATATCTATATAAATACATATATAAATATATATATATTCACACTCTTCACATTTTATTAAATATGAAATATATGTGTCTTATATAACTCCGTAAATTCATTTATGTTCATGTATGTGGATTTATAATCAACTTTTCACAAGATTATTCTCAGAAATACTCATCCACCTGAAATACATATTTGTTTCCCAGTTCTGAAAAGTAACTTCAATAAATGGTGCTTACAAATCCTAATATTTCTAGAGTAAATGACCCAGTTTAACATCAATGCAAGTAGATTCCTATAGGACATGATTTCTATTTTGACGTTCATTATAATTCATCACTGGTACATTACTATTTCTTCAGTTTTTGCACATGATAAGATATATATTTCATCCACAAGTTCACAAATTTATAGGAATTTGTTTCACTTTCAGTCACTTCCTGCTTCATAACACATGTATTCCTCCATGTTACTTGACTGGTCTTTTCATGAGACTTCTTTCCAAACACATCATTTTCGATTTCCATAATCAATTTTGAAGCTAAACTCACACACTCTTCAAGATAAACCATAACATTAATATTACCATTAGATGTATAGCTGGTTGGAATAAATGTATGTATATCAATAAAAGATTTTCTGTATATTTTCACATTTCCGTTCAATGCATTATTTAATGTTGGAACCAGTTATGTTATTTATTCACAGTATGGTCTATTAATGCATTATCTCTATATTCAAAGACACAGTGTACACCTCTTTGTCCCCCCAATACTAATTTATACCTCTTCAAAATATTGCTCCCAGAAATGGTGGAAGAATAACTCATATCACCTTATCTATATATATATTTATATATATTTTTTATCACAGTAATATTCTGGACACAAAAAGCAAAGGTCACAATCATGATTGTATCAAACCCTAAATGGAAAGTGAGAATGGATTACTAAAACAACAATGTCCAGGTTGCCAAATGCTCTCAGATGTAAATCCTATTGGTGACTACATATTTGTTTCTTCCTAAGATTATATATTATAGTTCGAGCCTGTTGAAAATGTCTAATCGTATCACTCACTTTATACTTTGCCTGATTTCCTAATATCTCAATTGATATCTGTTTTCCTACATATTTTCCCCAGTTCATCATTGTGTCTGACACTTCACATTTGGTGACCTATACATTCACTGTCTACCCTAGACCCTATTGCTAAAGAAATTTTGGTCCAAATCCTATACTCACTCTTATTTCTAAACCTACTGACTATCTTCCTAATCCTACTGACTATTGCATTTTGACTCGATGTTCAATTCGACAATCAATCGTCCAAGGTATAAGGTCCTAAGCCATTGTATTTCAATTTATCTGAGACATATATACAGAAAATTATTAAAACCTAAGTATCCCACTCAAGGGCCCAATGCCCTTCTCGTTTCAAATCTTACCTAGGTTTCTGTTTTTATACTTATATTTCAGCTATATATTCTTGTAAATATCACAGGTTCCCAATACCATTATTCATCCGGCAGAGAGATTCTTAACCCAAATAAAACATGTTATTAACCCTAAACATACACTGTTCCCTCAATCTAACTTTACAAAAGAGGAGGGACAGAGTTGGTCTTACAATACTGGAATGTAGCTGATCTTCCACCTGCTGAGAACATCAAAGGTCCATGCAGAAATGACCCCTGGATAAGATATAGGCAGCTATGAAGGACATGAGAAAGCAAAAGTTAAATTCTATGGCAAACAACCTGGTCATGATGAAGGGATGTGTCTGAATCAACCTCTAAATATAGAGAAGATGGACCAAACAAGGCCTGTGTGAAGAGCTGTTCACAGGTGCCTATGGTTGATATACCATTCTAACTTGTGAAAGTGTCACAGAAAGTAGGGGCAGCCTGCATCTCATGGGACCCTTAGAAGTAACTGTTAGGACAAAGAGGTTGCCAAGGCAGTGACCTCATTCAGTATCGGAAGGAAGTGACCTCACCTCACCTCCTTGTCGATGGAACTCTCTGAACTTGTGATCCAGGAAGAGACACACCCAGAGGCACTCGCAGTCCCAGTTCCAGTGGTCTCACTTGTTTCAATTTACCAAGGACAGAGTCAGTCTTTCTTAGTTCCTACTGATGTGAGGATGGCCAAATGCCAGGAAAGCTCTGAAGAGAGGACTTTCCTGAGAAAGCAGGTAGTGGCTCACCCATGGCTCCTGACTACTTCACAGAGTTGGCCAAGGAGACCAGATTTGAGACAGGAGAGGCCATTTTGGGGGAATATAATATGGCCCATCAGTCTGAGGACACTCCGGATAGTCACAGACCTACTTGGGCAAAAGAGGTGCCTTTGTGGGTGTGGATGTGTGTTTCTGGTTTTGTCTCATGTCCTGAGAATAGGTAGGAAAGGCTGTTTGTTTGGATTGGCGTTGACTGTTTCCAGTAAGTCGTTTGACAAGTCAAGTGCTTCTATATCTGTGCATCCCACTCTGTCCGTGATTGTAGACATTAGTAAAGAGAATGCATCAATGGATGTGTCCTGTCTAGTAGAAAGCTTCCAGGCATTCATCCTGCCAAATTTATGAATGGACTGTGGCTTGCCTTATCGAAGGGTAACACCTGCTATCTTCCAAAGTTTCTGTTTTCTTCCTGAATTCTGGCCACTCTCCAGAATAGCCTCATGGTTTTGTGTCCAAGATATGTACCACCTACAAGTTCTGTGATATGGCCATGTTCTGGATAACTGACGGCAATGGCGAGCATCTCAGAAAACTCAGATATCAGTGTGACCAGGAAAGTCTCAGTGGAGAAACCCTGCTTTGTGCCTTTTGTTTACCTCTTTTTTGTTGCCCTGAATTTCAGGAAGGTCTTTCCATCAGGCCACTCCTTTGTGAAGCCTGAAGAAAACAGTTTCAAATGGAAATGAATGGGATTCACCTGTGGCTCTTTGCTTATTTGCTTCGGAAATGGATGTGTCTGAATCAGACTCTTGGCCCTGTGTGAGGCTGTGGTTAGATTCTCAGCACCTGATGGATCCCATGTTTTCATCCAAACCCAAAATGGCCAAAAGAGCAGTCATTGTGGATGAAGTCTCTCGCCTTCCTCTGTAAGGTTCCTGAACTTCATCAAGTGAGAATAGGGATCCGTTGGGTCAAATGAGTTCTTCAAAGCCCTGAAGAGGGAAGCCCATAGGTGCTTGGGTTTTCTCATGTTTCTAATTCACATAAAGAATCTAAACCCCACAGTCAGTATTCCTCAAATTGGAGAAACAGAGCAGTATTAACGGAAGGCCTACTCGATTACTCCTGGTTCACAGGAAGGTGTTCAGGCCACACCAACTTTAGGCAAATGAGGGGAAAGGGAGCTTATTTTGGACACTGTCTTGGGCTGTGCCCCTCATGGAAACCACTAGTCAGAGGTTATAATGAGTGTCTATATGGAAGAAGATGAGGGCCATGAGGAAGTGTTTTGGTTTTAATTGTGGTTATTAGTTTGATGGTTGGAAATGATGACTGGCTCCACCTGGGCTTGAACTCTGCTGTAATTCTCCTTACAGACTGAGTTCTGGAACTGACCTCAGAGAAGTATTGCCATGAGTTGTGTTGGGATTTTAGGAGGCCATGCATGAGAGTCACCCTTGGAATTGAGATGTGTGCCCAGGAAGGCTTTCCACAAGGCACGGGGAATTTCAGCAAGGATATCACATGATTTTATTCTGACAAACTTGGCAGCCATAATTGAGAGTCAAAACACACATGGACCTCACATTGTAGACCTCAATGGGCCTGGCTTCATGTGACCATTTGGCCACTCTTTGAGAAGACTTGCCTGTGTGTGTTCTCCTGTGCTTTCATTAAAATGAGCTTCCTCAACATTTAATGGTTCCTGAATAAATTGAAAATCATAGTGCCTCCAAATTCATCCACGAACAATGGCTAGATAAATACCATGGGATTTTTGAAATTTTCATGTCCAGGTGTCAATGGAGAACGTTTTGATGTCCATTTGCAGATCATGAGTATACCAGACAATTCGTTGATTGACTGGGTTTCATGAAAAATGGTGTAGAACAGAGATGCCAGTTAGTTGGAGCCTGCTTAGTAGCGGGTCTAGAGCAGTGGTGGGCAGGTGTGTGATAAAACATCTGTGTTGGGGCCATGTGGATCTGCCATTGGCTTCCAAATGGCTTGTGACTGACATGGTGCAGCTAGCAGACCCTTATATGTTAAGGCATCTTGTTATATTGAGAGGGTCAGGGCAATGTTCAGAATCAGGTTGCTATGGGCCTGGGGGCAAGCTATGTGAGATAGAAGCCTGATTGGTGCATTCTCCTGCAGACCCTGACCCACCGCATGTGACAGAACTCCCTCCAGCATTATGTCCCAGTTGAACTCCTTGTATTTCGTGAAGCAAATACCCAACTCCCAGTGAAGCAGCAAGACACACCAGGAAAACTAGAGGATGACCAAATGGCTTCACAGTCTACACGGAGAGACACTTAGACAGCAGTTGCCACAGTTTACCTAAAAAGTGAGAATTCAGCACTGCTGCCTCATGTTCATTGAAAAATAAGATACCATGTCCTCCAGGTCACATAGATGCAGACCCAATTTTGGTGCTCTCACTACATAGGAAGCTAAAGCTCCTGACAACAACATATATTTCAAGTGCCCAAACTCAGAGGCAGTTTCTCAAGATGTCTTTAGGCCTGCAGAGCTCCATGTTTGTGGAGTGTTTACCCTGTCCCTTACTTTTGGAAACTCCTCTACCACCTCCAAGGTTGTGAACTCCTGAGCATATTCCGTTCCAGATATGTATTCCGAGATTTTCTAACTCTTCTCCTCTAATTGTGCATTACTTCAGGCGAGGGTAATATCAAGGAATTGTTCTGGATGAGAGTGGGAAGATTTTTGTGTAGCACATATTTGAAAACACATTGGGTTTATTTTCCTATTTTCCATTCGGAATAATGAATCTCTGACACCAACCCATACCCTACTAGACTCTGACTACTAATCCTAATATGATGGAGAATAATAACTCAAACAGAATAGAAATACAAGCAGTTCAGAGGAGGCATGGTGTATATTTGGACTTCCCTTTTTCATTATATAGGATAGGAGTTATAAATAAGTCAATGTTTATTGAAATAGTTCACCATGTGTTTTTAAAGTTAAGAAATATGTCAATTCCTGTCTCTCTTTAGCCTTTTTCAGCTCATGTATTATTATATGCACATATAGAATCCTACCTGGTATCACACGTACCTTCTTCTGAGGTGGGTGACTTGGCACATACAAATTGTGAGAAGAGATCACTCCTCCTAAACGCTGTTGGAACTGAAAATTCAACCTAAGTGTGAGCTTCCAAGTTGAACAACATTATACATAAATCCATTTTTAGTAAAATGTATATTTTTGGATATGTGGAAGATACATATTTCATGATGAATTTCGATTGGCATATATACTGCTTCTTTTTAATGTCTGTGTGTGTGTGTGTTTGTGTGTGTATATATATATATATACTCTCCAGATTTTTCAAAATATAAAATATATGTGTCTTATTATACACGCCCTAAAATCATTCATATTCATGTTTGTGGATTTATAATCAACTTTTCACAAGATTATTCTCCGAAATATTCATACACCTGAAATTCATATTTGTTTTCTAAAACTGAAAACTGACTTCAGTAAATGGTGCATACAAATCATAATATTTCGTCATTGCAAGATGGCCACGAATAGAGTGCATCACACCAAGTGTACTGCACCACTGCACAGGTGAATAATGAGTTAGAGTGACAAAAAAACTATCTTGTTAGGAAATTACAGCAAAATGGGGGTGCACCAAAACCTAGAAGAAGGATTTCTAGCACCATGGTCCGGTAATTGAGTCTCAAACACGAGCCAAATGTGCGACCCGAGATCCCATTTGACTGATCCGCGCGGCCCACCCAGTGGCTAAAGACAGTGCGGCACCACCGAGATCTGTCCAATAAGCAGGGAGAAACGTTGATAAGGATTCTGTGGAATCCTGCCGGTAGAGCCCCCACTGAGCCCTGAGCTGAGTTCAGGATTTCAGACAGGGATGAAAGCGGTACAGTTCTATCTCCCACAATGGAAACTCTTCCAAGGAAACCAATGGCCATCATCTTGGAGAGCTGAAGTAACCACAGCCACTCTCCTACAGATTACAACAATAAAACAGGAGTGTGTTATTCAGCTCATCTCCCATATATCGGGGAATTCGCATAAAATCTCTCCTAGGATTTCCGGGGGAGAGATTATCAGAGCGAGCCTGCATAAAGATGGGGGAAAACAAGCGGCAACTGACCTTCAACTCCCCCTCTCATCAACTGTGAAAATAAAACCTGTCTAACCAGTGCTGGGGGAGGGGCAAGTGGAAAAAATCAAAACAATTGAGTGTCTGGCTTCCCAATAGACACCCTCCACAACCAACAAACGGCAGGCCCAGAGTACAGTTTGAACTGCCGAGAGCCATCACTCAGGGGAAATCTGGTCTTGCAGGAAAAACCAGGACTAGCAGGAGAAACCAGAGGACTAGAGGCCAGGCCCTTGTGACTGGGAAGCGGAAGACTGCAGGCCCACAGGCGACAGTCCACCCGCTGCCCGCGTGACTAGGCAGCTTGAGAACGCCCTGCCGCCGGCGACCGACCGCACCACTGGGTGGCTAGAGATCGCCCGCCCGCCAGTGACAGCCCACCTGCTGCACAAGTGACTGGGCAGCTGGAGACCGCCTGCCCGCCGGCCACCGACCGCACGACTGGGCAGCTGGAGACCGCCTGCCCGCCAGTGACCCGGAGCTGAAACCAACAAGTGACAGTACAGTCCCACCCCCCATACGGACACCTCAGCAAGGAGCCTTGGGCCTGCCAAAACAGAGAGGTGACGTCACTGGAGCTCGGCCTTCGGAATTTCTTCCAAGCGGAATCCACTTTAGCATGCATAGTCTACCAACACAAAGGGGAGACAACAGAGACATACAACACCAAAACAAATCGCTAGAATAAAGCAGAAACACAGCAATCAAATAGAGCTGGAAAGTAACGTGAACATCATGAAAAAACAATGGAATAAAAGGAGTACAAACAATGCAGGACAACTTAATTCTACAGGAGGACCTAGAAGCACCAGAAACAGGGATAGGGAAAGAAATCAAGGCATACTTAACTCAGATGGAAAGAAATATTAGAGAAGACATGAGGCAGCAAGTCCAAGGAATAAAAGTATATTTTGAAAATGAATTAAACAAACAAATTCAAATGGCAAAAAATGAGCTTTACCAAAAAATAGAGATCTTAAAAAAATTCAAACAGTAATTCTAGAAATGCAGGAAACTATAAACCAAATTAAAAACCCAAACAAGAATATTACAAATAGAGTAGATCAAGTAGAAGTCAGAAAATCAGAAAATGAAGACAAAGTTTATCAACTTGAAAAGAATATAGTCAACACAGAAAAGATGCTTAAATCTATTCAAGAGATAAGGGATGTCCAAAAAAAAAAAAAACTTGAGAGTCATCGGGATAGAAGAAGGCATAGAGATTCAAACCAAAGGAATTGACAACATATTAAATGAAATAATTCTAGAAAACATCCCAGAGATGAAAGATGGATTGGATTGCCAAATCCTGGAAGCCTACAGGACCCCAAACATTCAAAAACATAATAGACCAAATCCAAGACATATAATAATGAAGATAGCCAACATACAGAACAAGGAGACAATATTAAACGCTTATAAGAGAAAGGAGGCAGATTACATTCAGGGGTAAACCAATTAGGTTAACGACTGATTTTTCATCACAGACTTTGAAAGAGAGAAGATCCTAGATCAATGTATTTCAAATGCTGAAAAATAATGGATTCCAACCAAGAACACTGTACCCAGCAAAATTAAGCTTCAGATTTGAAAATGAAATTAAAGTCTTTCATGATAAACAAAAGCTAAAAGAATATGCAGCCAGAAAACCAGCACTGCAAAGCATTTTGAGCAAAATACTACAAGAAGAAGAATTGAAAAATAGTGCCCAAAGCTAACAGCAGGAGGTATTTCAGTAAAGGGGGAGGAAAATAACCAAAAAAGTAAAAACTAGCCAAACTAAAATATAATAAATAAATAAACATGACTGGAAGTACAAATCATATTTCAATTGTAACCTTAAATGTTAATGGCCAAAACTCACCAATCAAGAGACATGGCCTAGTAACGTCGAAAAAAAAATCCAACAATATGTTGTCTTCAGGAGACCCATATTATAGGAAAAGACATACACAGGCTGAAGGTAAAAGTTTGGGAAAAATCATACCACTCACACGGCCCTCGGAAACAAGAAGGAGTGGCCATACTCATATGGAATAAAATCAACTTCAAATCTAAGTAAATCAAAGGGATAAAGAAGAACACTATATTCTTTTAGAAGGAACCATCCACCAACAAGACTAACAATTATCAATTTGTATGCACCAAGCAATGGAATTGCAACGTTCATAAAACAAACTCCCCTCAAGTTCAAGAGTCACATAGACTACAACACAATAATTATGGGTGAATTCAACACACCACTCTTGGCATTGGACAGATCCTCTAGAGAGAAACTGAATAAAGAAACTATAGAACTCAACAGCACAATCGATAACCTAGACTTAACAGACATATATAGAATATATCAACCATCATCAAGTGGATACACGTTCTTCTCAGTAGCAGCACATTGATCCTACTCAAAGATAGACCATATATTATGCCATAGGGCAATTCTTAGTACATATAAAGGCATGGAAATAATACCATGCACCATATCTGATCATAATGGAATGAAACGGGAAATCAATGATAAAAGAAGGAAGGAAAAATCCTGCATCACATGGAAAATGAACAACATGCTACTGAATGATCAATGGGTAACAGAAGACATAAAGGAGGAGATAAAAAAATTCTTAGAGACAAATGACAATACAGACACAATGTACCGGAATCTATGGGACACAGTGAAAGCAGTTTTAAGAGGGAAAATCATTTATTGGAGTTCTTTCCTCAAAAAAAGAAAAACCAGCAAATAAATGAACTCATGCTACACCTCAAAAACCTAGAAAAGGAAGAGCAAAACAACAGCAAATGTAGTAGAAGACAAGAAATAATCAAATTTAGAGAAGAAATCAACAAAATTGAAACAAAGAAAAACATTGAAAAAATTGATAAAACTAAAAGTTGGTTTTTTGAAAAAATAAATAAGATCGACAGGCCCTTAGCCATACTAATGAACAGAAGAAGAGAGAGAACTCAAATTACTAAAATACGGGATGAAAAAGGCAATATCACAACAGACACTACAGAAATAAAGAAGATAGTTAGAAAGTATTGTGAAACACTATATTCCAATAAAATTGAAGATAGTGAAGGTATTGATAAATTTCTTAAGTCATACGATCTGCCCAGATTGAGTCAGGAAGACACACACAATTTAAATAGACCAATAACAAAGGAAGAAATAGAAGAACCATCAAAGGACTGCCAACCAAAAAAAACCCTGGACTCGATGGGTATACAGCGGAGTTCTACAAAACCTTCAAAGAAGAACTAATACCAATATTATTCACGCTATTTCAAGAAAAACAAAAAGAAAGAGCTCTTCCAAATTCATTCTATGAGGCCAACATCACCCTGATCCCGAAACCAGACAAAGACACTTTAAAGAAAGAAAACTACAGAACAATATCTCTAATGAACTTGGATGCAAAAATTCTCAATAAAATCCTGGCGAATCGAATACAGAAGCATATCAAAAAAATTGTGCTTCCTGATCAAGTAGGATTCATCCCTGCGATGCAAGGCTGGTTCAATATATGGAAATCAATAAATGTAATCCACCACATCAATAGACTTAAAGACAAGAACCATATGATCATCTCCATTGATGCAGAAAAAGCATTCGACAAACTACAGCATCCCTTTATGTTCAAAACACTATTAAAACTAGGGATAAAAGGAACTTACCTCAACATGGTAAAAGCTATATATGCTAAAAATCAGGCTAGCATCATCCTAAATAGAGAAAAGCTGAAGAAATTCCCTCTAAAATCTGGAACAAGACAGGGATGCCCTCTATCACCACTTCTATTCAATTAAGTTCTAGAAATACTAGCCAGAGCAATTAGACAGACAAAAAAAATAAAGGCATAAAAATAGGAAAGGAAGAATTTAAATTATCGCTATTTGTAGATGACATGATAATATATTTAACAGACCCAAAAGGGTCTACAAAGAAACAGCTTGAGTAAATAAATGAATTCATCAAAGAGGCAGGATATAAAATCAACACACAAAAATCAAAGGCATTTTTGTATATCAGCAACAAAACTTCTGAAATGGAAATGAGGAAAACCACTCCATTCACAATATCCTCAAATAAAATAAAATACTTCAGATAGAGCCCTAATATCCAGAATATACAAAGAACTAAAAAAATTAAACAATAAGATAACAAATAATGTAATCAACAAATGGGACAAGGAACTGAACAGACACTTCACAGAGGACGACATACAATCCATCAACAAGTACATGAAAAAATGCTCACCATCTCTAGCAGTCAGAGAAATGCAAATCAAAACCACCCTAAGATACCATCTCACTCCAGTAAGATTTGCAGCTATTATGAAGTAACAGAACAACAAGTGTTGACGAGGATGTGGGGAAAAGTGTACACTTGTACACTGCTGGTGGGACTGCAAATTGGTGAAGCAAACTTTGAAAGCAGAATGGAGATTCCTGGGAAAACTGGGAATGGATCCACCCTTTGAACCAGCTTTTGCCCTTCTCAGACTATTCCCTGAGGATCTTAAAAGAGCGTACTATAGGAATACTGCCACATCAATGATCATAGTGGCACAATTCAAAATAGGTAGACTGTGGAAACAAACTAGATGCCCTTCAATATATGAATGGATAAAAAAAAATATGGCATCTATACACAATGGAGTATTATGCAGCACTAAAAAATGACAAAATCATAGAATTTGTAGGGAAATGGATGGCATTAGAGCAGATTATGCTAAGAGAAGGTAGCCACTCTTTAAAAAACAAAAGTCAAATGTCTTCTTTGATATAAAGAGAGCAACTAAGAATAGAACAGGGAGTAAGAACTTGAGGAAAAGATTAACATTAATCAAAGACGAGAGAGGAAAGCAAAAGGGAGAGAGAATGGAAACCATATGGAAATGGTAGGAGACCCTCAATGTTACACAAAATTACATATAAGAGGTAGTGAGGGGAAAGGGGGGTGGAATAGGGAGAGAAGTGAAAAACAGCAGATGAGGTAGAGAGGGAAGATGGGAGGGGAGGGGAGGGAAGATAGTAGGGGATAGGAAATGTAGCACAATACAACAGTCACTTATATGACATTTTGTAAAAATATGAATGTGTAACCATTGTGATTCTGCAACTCGTATTTGGGGAAAATTGGGAGTTCATAACCCAATTGAGTCAAATGTATGAAAGATGATATACCATGAGCTTTGTAATGTTTTGAACAACCAATAAAAAATAAATAAATAAAGGTTTAAAATTGAGTGAGAAGATATCAGCTAAAAAAGTGTTGAGATGCATTCATTTTGCTAAGCAGAAACTTTGTTTTGTTTAGTTGTATCTATCACAATTTTATTGTACCAGAAAACTGGTTTTAAAAATGCACATAATTGAGATTAAAGGTTAATCCACCTACCCTCCTGAAAAATTCATAGTATTTCCTATATTTTTCATATTTAATTTTTTAGTGAATATTTTGTCATGGACCAGTTCTAGTCTTAGGCTATTCTTCCAGAATACTAACTCAACTGACAAGTTGGTACAATGTGTTGGATTGTTCTTTTCATCTTTTATTTAATAGTTTCTAACTGATAATGTGTATTTTTTCTTATCTTTATTTGGACATACATACCCAACTGTATCTTTTCATTTTATGTTTTACTGGGAAAGAGACTCATCAAAAGCTCTGTATTATATGTATCAGTAATCAAACATTTAGAGATCGCAATTATTCTTAATTTTGCCTGAAAATATCTTTGTACCATTTTTCTTATAAAGATTTAGAATTATTAATACTGCCCCTACTGTAATAAGTAACTACTTACAAAAAGGATTAAACAATTGACTTTATATCAATTATGAATATGAAAATTACTAAAATAAGTATTTTTTAATTAACACACAATTGATAGAAATTGAAATCACAAGAAGGCCATTTGAAATGTCAGTGCATATGGTCCTTAAATAATAGGTTGTTCAAAAAAAATTTCTCTAATTCATAAGAGTTAATATGCCATATTACAACTTAATGTGATATAAAACCTTAAATTATCAGTATTGATAAATAAGAATGATACCTGTTAACTTAAACATGTTTATTTGATTTTCACTGTAAGATGTTAATTCTGGAAGACTTGAAAATTAAGAAAGACTTGGTATATATTATTTCTAACAGGCTAATCAAAGTAATTTTAAATATATATGTATATATATATGTAATACATGTGAATGAATATAGATGCATATGTATAATAAATGTACTGTAATATATCTATCAGGTGATTATAATTTTTAAATTTTATCAAGAAAAAAGAATGACTATAAAATCAGTTTTAAATGTAAATTTCATAGCATGCTAGTGTTTGTAATGACATGAGAGAAAAATACATAAGGAGGGAAAGTGAAAAAGAATAGAGAGAAGGGGGAAAACGATTAAGAAAGTGAGTAATGAAGAGGGTGAGGAGTGTTTGATGATAAGATAAAGTGTAGGAGCTGGGTTTCTGGCTCAGTGTTAACATGCTTGTCTAGCATGTGTGAGGCACTGGGTGATATTCTCATCACCACATACAAATAAATAAAATGAAGGTCTATGAACAACTGAAAAAATAAAAAATGAAAAAGGAGAAATATTACCAAAATTCCAAGTTTTAATGAATGTTAAATAAAAAACAATTATGTTACATAGCCTTATGCAATTTCTAGACTCCCCAAAATAGTCATTAAATGTTAGATTATTAGTGCTATAACTGAAAATCTATTGCTGTTTCATCTACATTCTGTGGCATGCTAGTGCTAAAATAAAGTGTATTATGACACCAAAAAAAATCAAATATTTCTACAGTAACTGACCCAGTTTAACATCAATGCATGAAGATTCCTATGGGATATAATGTGTATTTTGACGTTCATTTTCATTCAAAACTGGTACATTACTATTTCTCCAGTTTATGCACATGATAGGATGTATATTTCATCCACAATTTAGCAAATTTATACGCATTTGTTTTACTTTCCATCACTTCCTGCTTCAGAACACATGGATTACTCCATGTTTCTTGACTGCTCTTTTTAAGAGACTTCTTTATAAACACATTATTTTTGATTTCCATTATCAATTTTGAAGCAAAACTCACACAACCGTCATGATAAACCATAACCCTAATATTATCATTAGATATAAAACTGGTTGGAATGAATGATTGTATTTCAATATAAGATTTCTTGTATACTTTCAGATATCAATTTAATCCATTATGTAAAGTGGAACCAGTAATATTATTTATTCACAGTATGGTCTATTCATGCATTATCTCTATATTGATAGACACAGGGTACACCTCTGTGTACGCCCAATAATAATTTGTATATCTTCAAAATATTGCTCCCAGAAATGGTGGAAGAAATACTCATGTCAACTGATTTATACATACATTTTATCACAGTAGTATTCTGGACACAAAATGCAAAGGTCACACTTAGGATTCTCCCAAAAGCCTAAATGGAAAGTGAACATGGATTACTAAACTCATCCATGTCCAGGTTGCCTAATGCTCTCAAATGTCAATCATATTGGTGACTACATATGTGTTTCTTCTGAAGATTACATTTTCAATCTCAACCCTGTTGAGAACCTCTAAACCTATGACTCATTTTATAATTTGCCTGATTTCTTAATCTCTATTGATATCTGCTTTCCTACTATTTTCCCCAGTTCATCATTGTGACTGACTTTTCACATGTGCTGACATATATATTCAATCTCTACCCGACACCCTATTGCTAAAGAACTTTTGGTCCAAATCCTATACTCAATCTTCTTCCTAAACCTACCGACTATCTTCCTAATCCTAGCGACAAATCCTTTTTGACTGGATGTTCTCTTCGTTATTCAATCATCCAAGGTGCAAATTTCTGTTCCATTGTATATCGCTTCATCTGAGACATATGTGCAGTACATAAGTCAAAGCTAATTAAACCACTCAAGGGGCAAATGCCCTTCTGGGCTTCAAATCATACCTAGATTTCTTTTTCCATACTTATATTTCACCCACAAGTTAGCAAAATTATTTGCATTTTTGTCACTTTCAATTACTTCCTACTTCAGAACACATGCATTCCTCTATGTTTCTTGACTGGTCTTTTCATGAGACTTCTTTCCAAACACATTATTTTCCATTTCCATACTCACTTTTGAAGCAGAACTCACACACCTTTCATGATAAAATATAACCCTAATATTACCATTAGATGTATAACTCATTGGAATGAATGATTCTATATAAATATAAGATTTCTTATATATTTTTAAATATCAATTCTATCAATCCATTATTTAAAGTGGAATCAGTTATATTATTTATTCACAGTATTGTCAATTCATGCATTACTTCTATATTCATAGACACAGGGTACACCTCTGTGTACACCCAATAATAATTGTATATCTTCAAAATATTGCTCCCAGAAATGGTGGAAGAAATACTCATGTCAACTGATTTATACATACATTTTATCACAGTAGTATTCTGGACACAAAATGCAAAGGTCACACTTAGGATTCTCCCAAAAGCCTAAATGGAAAGTGAACATGGATTACTAAAATCATCCATGTCCAGGTTGCCTAATGCTCTCAAATGTCAATCTTATTGGTGACTACATATTTGTTTCTTCCTAAGATTATATATTGAAACTCAACCCTGTTGATAATGTCTAATCCTATCACTCACTTTGTACTTTGCCTGATTTCCTAATGTCTCTATTGATATCTGCTTTCCTAAATATTTTCCGCATTTCATCATTGTGACTCATTCTTCACATGTGCTGACATTTACATTCACTCTCTAACCGAAACCCTATTGCTAAAGAACTTTTGGTCCAAATCCTATACTCACTCTTCTTCCTAAACCTACGGACTATATTCCTAATCCTACCGACTATCCCTTTTTGACTGGATGTTCTATTCTACATTCAATCATCCAAGTAACGGTCGGGCGAGCGTCGGAAGAAGAGACCACCAAGTGTCTATCTCATGTAACAGCAATGGGTTTATTGGGGGTCCAGCATGCTGGGGCTCAGAGTTCACTTGAAAAGAGTAATGAGCCCTGAGAACAGCTTAAGCAGATGTTATAAACTTTTCCTTGCGAGTGCAGGGAGGGAAGTTAATTGATGTGTCAGGGCGAGTGTTCAGTTTGCATGCAACCTGGTGGGGGAGTATATTCTGCAGTTTGGCAGTTGTGGACAGCACATTCTGGGAACAAGATTGGCAAAAATTTCTCAAGATTTCAACAGTGTTTTGTTAAGTGTACAGAAAAACAGGAAGTGACAACTACATATTTTATTAACCTTTCATTCGACACTTCTTTTTCTGGCTACTTTTAATCATAAATATGATCATTGGGTGGTGTCACATTCCATGTCTGCTAGTGGGGTATTACCATTAGTTTAACTTGTCCAATTTGAGCCTGGAGAAAATAAATTACATGGTTGAGCAAGCAGGGTTTTATAGTTAGCAATAATGTGAGGATTATTATTGGACCCGCCAGGGTTGATAAATGCGTAGTTAACCAGGGGGACTTTGTGAACCAAGATTCAAACCACCCTTTTTGGGCCTCCCTCTCTCGTTGACGCTCTTCAAGTCGTCATTTTAATTTACTCATAGATTTTTTTTACAACTCCAGTATGGTTGGCATAAAAACAACATTCTTCCATCAATGCAAAACAAAGGCCCTCTTCTCTCATGAAGAGAAATTCCAATCCTCGACTGTTCTGTAAAACAACTTCAGAGAGATAGGTTAAAGATTCCTGCAATGCTGTGATGGAGGTTTCTAATATCTTTAAGTTTTGGCCTATTGCTGCTTCTATTTGGGTCATTTGTTTTGTCCCATGGACCAAGGCAGTGGTTTTTGTGCCCACCCCTGCAGCAACATGTATTCCTAATAGGATGGCGAAAGTGAGGGATATATGCTCCCAGTGGAACCAGGTTTTATGCCCCCCTATTTGATCTTCAAATGAACCTGTGTCATGATAGAGCACTCTGGGAAACATTTGCACAACTACACAATTAATCACATCTTTTGACCACTTCATGAAAACATAAACAATGTTTTAAGTATTTAGAATTATACTGTTGTAGGGATGGACAAGGCAAGGCACCTAAGATAGTACCAAAGACAGGAAAACAGTCCTATTTGTTTGCAACCATATTCAGAGGGCATTACTTCTGTTGTAATCAATTAAATCCCCGGAATCCCAAGTTTAGGTAGTTTCAGAATTTTGTACCCAACATATAAGGGAAGGGGCTCAGAAGTTCACAGTCTTAAGAAGTTCACAAGAAGCCATTTGTCTTCTTTTTTTTTCCTCTGTTCTGGGAAAGTTAACCTTCCAAGGACACCTGGGTGAGGGAGAGCTTTATATTCCCTTTATTTTTCCCCCTGCCAACTGTTAGCATGGAGCCCAGTGGGTAACTTCTTTATCTTACAAATGTAGCCATCTATGTGAAGCCTCAGCTCAATGCCAAGGCCTTGTTCACATATTTTGTGAAAAATTAGTATGGGGGTGTCTAGCTTAGGATTGCAGATTTTTTTAGCCAGTGGCCAAGTAGAATAGGGCTACATGAAAAGTGGAATTTTATCTACTTAGAAATCTTTTATTGGGACTCTTTTGCTGAAATTCCTAAATTCAGCTATGCTGGAGATTTCTGGAGAAGGTCAGTTAAGACTTTTCTGTGGGCCTGGTACAGAGAGGGAAGACGGGGAAGGAATGGCTGTGAGCAGTTCCGTGGATCTGAGAATGAGGTAGGAGAAATGTGAAAGAATAATGGAAAAGGGGTTTTGGATTTTTCTAGGAACAAATCTTGAGCAGTACAACAGGTACAGTTAGTATCCCAAAAAGCATTTGAGGGACTTTAAATACTTAGTAACATGTTTTCAGTGATGAAAAAGCAACTTTAAAGGCCATTTACATTGCATCTTGGATAAGGGTGTGAGGGCTCTTCTCAGCTGGTTTGGGCTTTGTGTTAGGTAGTAAGAGGACCTGGTGGGACCCAGTGCGGGCAATGACAGGAGAAGAGAGGAGTGAGTTGGTTGAGGTGTATCTCAGTACCTGCTACCTCAAGAAGGGGGCAACGGTCTTAGAACAGGCGGAGGTTTGGGTTTTTGATCTAGTAATTGGAGGGGAGAAATCAGGTTGCATAGGTGAGAGTAAGAGCAGAGAGTCTGGAGCAGAAGGCTGAGGGTGAGGATCTATTGGAGAAGCATAGTTCAGGATGTGAGCAAAGGAGGGAAAAGGCCTATACATAGGGGAATCTCCTTTTACCCTTTTCAGCACTTGCAGAAGTTAAAAAGGTCACGCAGAATTTGAGGATCCAGAGACCCCTCTGGGGGCCATCAATTTTGGTTATCTAATTGGTAGTATGGCCAATGTTGTGTACAGAATTTGATGAGGAGTTTGGGTTCCATCAAGCTGTCCCTGTATGCTCACATCCTCATGACTTACAGAAGAAGCCGGCTTTCCCCCAACACAGCCTTGACTGTTTGTGGCTTTGATAGTCCGCCGGGCAAACATAGTAATCTAGGCTAGCCAACCTGCATCTGGCTCGCGTGTCCCTACATCCATAATATTTGTTTCCATTATCTATGGTAGAGAAGGGATTTAATGGAATTTTAGTGGGATCCACTTCATCAGGGATATCCCAATGGAAAAGACCTATAGCCAGCTGACAAATGTTTCTGTGGAGAGATGGCAACCATGTCCCTAAGTGGGCTGTATGCGAGATAGACCATACTTCTTGTCCAGTAAGATTTGTGATCAGCCATCGCTGCTGAATGGGCTGATGAGGGTTAGGACTACTGGTGGTCAAGGGGAGAGTCTATTGCCTTATCCACATGGCAAATACACAATTTGAAAGCGTTACCAGTCTTTTACAGTTTCCAGCCAGAGTCTGGACAGGGCACAGGCTTGAGATGAGAGGTATGGATCCAGGAAGTGATTCTGTCTACCTTTACTGCTGTAGGTGTTATAAGTAGCACCTGCTATGGTCCCTTCCAGCAGGGTTCCAGGGATGACACCTGATGTCGTGTAATGTAGACAAAGTCTCTTTCTTGATATTGATGTTGATTCCCCTCATCACCGGGTTGGTAGGCAGTGTCCATCTGTCTTCACAGGTATCTATGTGGCTCTGGCTGAAAGACAATATCTCTAACTTTTTAAATTAGTGGGAAGTAGAAAGATCCTTCTACGGTCCATCCAAATCCAAAGGTGAGCCATTCTGAGGCACAGAGAGTCTGCCAGGTCCAGCATTTTACTGAAAAAGAAAGATTCTGATCCCTTAAGCAAACTTTGTTGCAGTGAACAAGGGTCAGAGACAGAGGCATTGAAGTGTTCTGTCCCATAATGAAAGATACACAAACAGTAAAAGCAACAACACATGACACAGACAAGACAAGACAATAAAGACAGGATATGGAAGTCCAACACTGAGACCAGGACTGAGTAGTTGGCAAAACCCGATGGGTTGGCAATACCAAATCTGAAACAAAATATCACTGAGTCATGGAGACTATTGTTCCTCGATTTTCTGAGTCCTCTATGACGTCCCCCAGGGACTTGGCCTGTGGCTCTGTGACATGACTGTCAGCCACCATCGGAGAGAGCTCACGCTCTTCATCGACATCCATTTTGCCAAGCCCTGACCTGAAACCTGAAACCAGAAAGAGGCACCTTACTTACCCCGAGAGGAGTTCGTTGGGGTCGCTTGTCCACGGCTGCTGGATCTCGGTGGAACCTCCATATGTAAAGGTCCGGTGACAATCGGGTGAAGAGACCACCAAGAGACTGTCTAATGCAAAGCAAAGGGTTTATTGGGGGTCCAGCATGCTGGGGCTCAGAGCTCACTTGAATAGAGCAGAGAGCCTTGAGAACAGCTTAAGCAGAGCTTATATATTTTCCTAGGAGAGGGCAGGGGGGGAAGTTTATTGATGGGTCCGGGCAAGTGAGCGGTTTGTGTGCAACCGGTTGAGGGAGTACATTCTGCAGTTTGGCAGTTTTGGACAGCACATTCTGGGAATAAGACTATCAAAAAGTTCTCAAGATTTCAACAGTGTTTTGTTAAGCATACTGAAAAACAGAAAGTGACAAGTACTTATTTTATTAACCTTTCACTGCGAACTATACTTTTCCAGAATTCCTAATGTTTCTATTGTGTTTGTTAAAGTTCATTTTTATTCAAACCTGGTACGTAATTATTTCTTCAGTTTATGGACATCATTAGATATATCCATTCATTCACAAGTTCACAAATTTATAAACATTTGGTTCACTTTCAATCACTTCCTCCTTTGGAAGACATATATTCCTCCATGTTTCTTGACTGGTCTTTTTACTAAACTTCTTTCTAAACATATTATTTTCGATTCCATAATCATTTTTGAAGCAAAACTCACACACTATTCATGATAAATGATCACCCTAACATTACCATCAGATATATAACTGGTTGGAATGAATGTATGTATATCAATATAAGATTTCCTATATATTTTCAGATATCAATACAATCCATTATTTAAATTTGGAACCAGTTATATAATTTATTCACAGTAGGGTCTATTAATGCATCATCTCTATATTCATCAAAACAGGGTAAACCTATTAGTATCCCCAGTACTAATTTATAAGTTTTCAAAATATTGCTCACAGAAATGGTGGAAGAAATACTCATGTCACCTTAGCTACGTATACATATTATCACAGTAATATTCTGGACACAAAATGCAAAGGTCACACAGAACATAATTTAAGCTATGTATCCCAATCAAGGGCCCAAAGTCCTTCTGGGCTTCAAATATTACCTAGATTTCTGTTTTCATACTTATATTTCACCTCCATATTCTTATAAATATCGCAGGTTCCCAATATCATTATTCATCCAGCAAAATGATTCATAACCCAAATCGAACATGCTATTAACCCTAACCATTCTGTAAACTGAGATTGTTCACTCAATCTCACTTTACAGAAGAGCAGGGACAAAGTTAGTATTACAATACAGGAAGTTAGGAGATCTTTCACCTGCTGAGTACCTCAAAATCCATGCAGAAATGATCCCTGGAGAAGACGTAGGCAGCTATGAAGGACCTGAAACAGCAAAAGTCATCTTCCTTTGCAAACCACCCGATCAGGATGAAAGGATGTGTCTCAATCAGCCTATCTCTTATTAATGTAGGGATGATGTATGAAACCAGGCATGTGTGGAGAGCTGTTCCCAGGTGCCTATGTTTCTATACCATTCTAACTTGTGAAAGTGTCACAGGAAATAGAGGCTGCCTCCTTTTCCTGAGACACTAGGAAGCAACTGTTACGACAAAGTGGTGGCCAAGACAGTGGCCTCATTCATTTTCTGAAGGAAGTGACCTCACCTCACTTCCTTGGTGATGGAAATCTCTAAATTTTGTGATCCAAGAAGCCAGGCACCCAGAGCCAGTCCCAGTCCCAGTCCAAGTGGGCTCACTTGTTTGGATTTACCAAGAGGCTAGATAAATACCAAGAAATTTTTGAAATTCCCATGACCAGATGGTATTGGAGAACATTTGGATGCACTTTTACTGATCATGAGTGTACCAGACAGTGCCTTGATTGACTGGGATTTATGACAATGGTGTAGAACAGAGATGCTATTAAGTTGGACCCTCCTGAGTAGTGAGCCCTGAGCTGTGGTGTGCAGGTGTGTGATGAATCATCTGTGGTTGCGCCATGTGGATTTGCCATTGATTTCCAAATGGCTTGTCACTGACATGGTGCAGTGACCAGACACTTATATGTAAAGGTGTCTTGTTAAATTGATAGTTTTCAGGGCAATGTGCAGAATCAGGTTGCTATAGACAAGGGGGCAAGCTATGTGGGAATGAAGCCTGGTTGGTGCATTCTCTTGTAGACCCTGAAAAACCACAAGTGACAAAACTCCCTCTAGCACTGTGTTCCAGTTGAACCCCTTGTATTTCGTGAGGCAAATACCAAACTCCCAGTGCTGCAGCAGGAAACACCACGAAAAGTGGAGGATGAACAAAAGGCTTCACAGTCCACACGGGGAGACACTTAGACCCCAGTGGCCACAGTTTACATACAAAGAGAGAATTCAGCACTGCTGCCTCATGTGCATTGGAAAGCAAGAAAGAATGTCCTCCAGGTCACATAGATGCAGACCCAGCTTTGATGATCTCACTACAAAGGAAGCTAAAGCTACTGACAACAACATATATTTCAAGTGCCCATCCTCAGAGGAAGTTTCTCTAGAAGTCTTTAGGCCAGCACACCTCCATATTTGTGGAGTGTTTACCCTGTTCCTTACTTTGGGATACTCCTCTACCAACTCCAAGTTTGTGACCTCCTAAATATTTTCCATTCCAGATATGTATTTACAGATTTTCTAACTCTTCTCCTCTAATTGTTTCTTATTTGGGGAGATGGTAACGTCAAGGCATTGTTCTGGATGAAAGTGGGAAGATTTTTGTGTAGCACATATTTGTATACACATTGGATTCATTTTCCAATTTTCCATTCCAAAAACTGAATCCCTGACACTAACACGTACCCTACAAAACTCTGACTACTAATCCTAATATGATGGAGAAAAATGACCCAAACCGAATAGAAAAACAAGCAGTTCTGAAGAGGCATGGTGTATAGTCGGACTTGCCTTTTGCATGATAAAGTGTAGGTGTTATAAACCTAGTCAATTTTTAATTGAAATAGTTCTCCATGTGTTTTTTTTTCCTTTGATATTTATTGTTTGTTCTTCAAAACATTACATAGTTCTTGACATGTCATATTTCACACTTTGATTCAAGTAGGTTATGAACTTCCATTTTTCCCCGTATACAGATTGCAGCATCCCATCAGTTACACATCCACTGTTTTGCATATTGCTATACTAGTGTCTGTTGTATTCTGCTGCCTTTCCTGTCCTCTACTATCTCCCATCCCCTCCCCTCCAATCCTCTCAATGTACCCCATCTTCTGTAATTCATTTCTTCCCTTTGCTTTCGTCCCCTTTCCGCTCACTTCATCTTGTATTAAATTTTGTATAACCATGAGGGTTTCCTTCCATTTCCATACAATTTTGCTTCTCTTTCCTTTTCCCTCCCACCTCTCACCCCTGTTTAATGTTAATCATCTTCTCATGCTCTTCCTTCCAACTCTGTTCTCAGTTACTCTCCTTATATCAAAGAAAACATTTGGCATTTGTTTTTTAGTGATTGGCTATCTTCACGTAGCATAATAGGTTCTAATGCCATCCATTTCTCTGCAAATTGTATGATTTTGTCATTTTTTAATGCAGAGTAATACTCCATTGTGTATAAATGCCACATTTATACACATTCATCTATTCATCTATTCATCTATTGAAGGGCATCTAGGTTGGTTCCACAGTCTTCCTATTGTGAATTGTGCTGCTATGAACATAGATTTATCAGTGTCCCTGTAGCATGCTCTTTTTGGGTCTATAGGGATTAGACGGAGAAGGGGAATTGCTGGGTCAAATGGTGGTTCCATTCCCAGCTTTCCAAGAAATCTCCATACTGCTTTCCAAATTGGCTGCGCCAATTTGCAGTCCCACCAGCAATGTACAGGTGTACCCTTTTCCCCACATCCTCGCCAGAACTTGTTGTCGTTTGACTTCATAAAGGCTGCTAAGCTTACTGCAGTGAAATGGTATCTTAGGGTGGGTTTGTTTTGCATTTCTGTGAATGCTCGATATGGTGAGAAGTTTTTGATGTACTTATTGATTGATTGTATGTCCTCCTCTGAGAAGTGTCTGTTCAGGTCCTTGGCCCATTTGTTGATTGGGTAATTCATTTTCTTATTGTTAATTTTTTGGATTTCTTTGTATAACTCTGGATATTAGGGCTCTATCTGAAGTGTGAGGAGTCAAGATTTGTTCCCAGGGTGTAGGCTCCCTTTTTACATCTCTTATTGTTTCTTTTTCTGAGAAAAATCTATTTAGTTTGAGTAAGTCCAGTTTGTAGATTCTAGTTATTAACTCTTATGCTATGGGTGTCCTATTGAGGAATTTGGAGACCGACCCCACAGTATGTAGATCATAGCCAAAGTTTTCTTCCATCAGATGCCGTGTCTCTGATTTGATATCAAATTCCTTGATCCATTTTGAGTTAACTTTTGTGCATGGAGAGAGAAAGGAATTCAGTTTCATTTGTTACATATGGAATTCCAGTTTTTCCAGCACCATTTTTTAAAGATGCTATCCTTCCTTCATTTCATGCTATTAGCTCCTTTATCAAATATAAGATAGCTGTAATTTTGTGGATTGATTTCTGTGTCCTCTATTATGTACCATTGGTCCACCCACCTGTTTTGGTACCAGTACCATGCTCTTTTTGTTACTATTGCTCTGTAGTATAATTTGAGGACTTGTATCGCTATACCGCCTGATTCACACTTTCTGCTTAGAGTTGTCTTTGATATACTGGGTTTTGTATTTTTCCATATGAATTTCATAATTGTTTTATCTATTTCTACAAGAAATGCTCTTGGGATTTTGATTGGCATTGCATTAAACCTATAGAGAACTTTTGGTAATATCGCCATTTTGATGATGTTAATTCTGCCTATCCATGAACAGGGTATATTTTTCCATCTTGTAAGATCTTCTTCTATTTCTCTCTTTATTGTTCTGTAGTTTTCATTGTGTAAGTCTTTCGCATCTTTTGTTACGTTGATTCCCAAGTATTTTATTTTTATTTTGAGGATATTCTGAATGGAGTGGTAGTCCTCATTTCCATTTCAGAGGATTTGTTGCTGATATACAGGAATGCCTTTTATTTATGATTGTTGATTTTATATCATGCCACTTTGCTGAATTCATTTACTAACTCTAATAGTTTCTTTGTAGACCCTTTTGAGTCTGCTTGGTATAGAGTCATGTCATCTGCAAATAGTGATAATTTAAGTTTTTCTTTTCCTAATTTTATGCCTTTAATTTCTTTCATTTGTCTAATTTCTCTGGCCAGTGTTTCGAGAACTATGTTGAACAGAAGTCGTGAGAGAAGGCATCCCTGTCTTGTTCCAGATTTTAGAGGGAATGCTTTCAATTTTTTCACAATTCAGAATGATACTAGCCTGAGGCTTAGCATAGATTGCTTTTACAATATTGAGGTATGTTCCTGTTATCCCTAGTTTTTCTAGAGTTTTGAACATAAAGGGATGCTGTACTTTGTTGAATACTTTTTCTGCATCTATTGGGGTGATCATATGGTTCTTATTTTTAAGTCTATTGATGTGGTGAATAACATTTATTGATTTCCGTATATTGAACCAGCCTTGTATCCCAGGGATGAATCCTACTTGATCATGTTGCACAATTTTTTAAATATGTTTTTGTATCTGATTCGCCAGAATTTTATTGAGGATTTTTGCATCTAGATTCATTAGAGATATTGGTCTGTAGATTTGTTTCTTTGAAGTGTCTTTGTCTGTTTTATGAATCAGGGTGATATTGGCCTCCTAAAATGAATTTGGAAGTTCTCTCTTTTTCTATTTCCTGAAATATCTTGAAAAGTACTGGTATTAGTTCCTCTTTAAAGGTTTTGAAAAACTCTGCTGTATACCCATTCGGTCCTGTTCTTTTCTTAGTTGGTAGTCATTGGATGGTTTCTTCTATTTCCTCAATTAATATTAATCTGCTTAGGTTGTCTATATCCTCCTGACTCAATCTGGGCAGATCATATGACTTAAGAAATTTATCAATGCCTTCACTATCTTCTAATTTATTGGTGTATAAGGATTCAAAATAATTTCTGATTATCTTCTGTATTTCAGAAGTGTCTGTTGTGATATTGCCATTTTCATCCAGTATGATAGTAATTTGAGTTCTCTCTCTTCTTCTCTTTGTTAACATGGCTAAGAGTCTGTCAATTTTATTTATTTTTCAACTTTTAGTATTGTCAAATTTTTCAATTGATTCTTTTGTTTTGATTTTATTAATTTCAGCTCTGATTTTAATTATTTCTTGCCTTCTACTTCTTTTGCTGTTGTTTTGCTCTTTTTTTTCTAGGATTTTGAAATGAACTATGAGATCATTTATTTGTTGTTTTTTTTCTTTTTTAAGGAAAGAACTCCAAGCAATGAATTTTCCTCTTAGAACTGCTTTCAATGTGTCCCATAGATTCTGATATGTTCCGTCTGTCTTTTTCATTTATCTCTAAGAATTTTTTATTTTCCTCCTTGATGTCTTCTATAACCCATTGATCATTCAGTACGTATTGTTCATTCTCCAAGTGATGCATGAAGTTTCCTTCCTCTTTTTATTGTTGATTTTTCAGTTTCATTCCATTATGATCTGATAAGATGCCTGGTATTATCTATACTCCTTTATATTGTCTAAGAGTTGCCATGTGACATAATATATGATCTATTTTTGAGAGGTATCCATGTGCTGCTGAGAAAAAAGTGTAACTGCTTGATGTTGGGTGGTATATTCTATATATGTCTATTAAGTCTATGTTATTAATTGTGTTATTCAGTTCAATAGTTTCCTTATTCAACTTTTGTTTGGAAGATCTGTCCAGTAGTGAGAGAGGTGTGTTGAAGTCTCCCATGATTATTGTGTTGTGGTCTATCAGACTTTTGAACTTGAGAAGAGTTTTTTTGATGAACATAGCTGAACCATTGTTTGGGGCATATATATTTATGATTGTTATGTCTTGTTGGTGTATGGCTCCCTTGAGCAGTATGTAGTGTCCCTCTTTATCCCTTTTGCTTAACTTTGGCTTGACATCTATTTTATTTGATCTGAGTATGGACACTCCTGCTTGTTTCCGAAGTCCATATGAGTGATATGATTTCTCCCAACCTTTCAACTTCAGTCTATGTTTCTCTTTTCCTATCAAATGCGTCTCCTGCAGGCAGAAAATTGTTGGGTCTTCTTTCGTGATCCATTCTACTAGCCTGTGTCTCTTAATTGGTGAGTTTAAGCCATTAACATTTAGGGTTACTATTGAGATATGGGTTGTTATTCCAGCCATATTTGTTTATTTATGTTACTAACCATGTTTTTGTTTCCTCTTTGATTATTTTTCCCCCCTTTACTGTACTACCTCCCACTGTTGGTTTTCATTGTTATTTTCCATTTCGTCTTCCTATAATGTTTTGCCAAGGATCTTTTGAAGAAAGGGTTTTCTAGCTGCAAATTCCTTTAACTTTTGTTTATCATGGAAGGTTTTAATTTTATCTTCCATCCTGAGGCTTAAATTCGCTGGATACACAATTCTTGGTTGGAACCCAATTTCTTTCAGTGTTTGAAAAATGTTATTCCAGGATCTTCTAGCTTTCAGAGTCTGTGTTGAAAGATCAGCTGTTATCCTGATTGGTTTACCCCTAAATGTAATCTGCTTCCTTTCTCTTGTAGCTTTTAAAATTCTCTCTTTATTCTGTATGTTTGGCATCTTCATTATAATATGTCAAGGTCTTTATCTCTTATGATTTTGCACATTCGGCATCCTGTAGGCTTCTATGATTTGGGATTCTGTCTCATTCTTCATGTCTGGGAAGGTTTCTCATGTTATTTCATTGAATAGATTGCTCATTCCTTTGTTTTGCACCTGTATACCTTCCTGTATCCCAATTACTCTTAAGTTTGGTCTCTTCATGTTATCCCATATTTCTTGGATTTTCTGCTCATGGTTTCTTAACAGTCTTGCTGAGCTGTCTATGTTCTTTTCAAGTTGAAATACTTTGTCTTCATTGTCTGATGTACTATCTTCTACGTGATCTACTCTGCTGGTAGTATTCTCAATTGAGTTTTTAAGTTGGTTTATTGCTTCCTGCATTTCTATGATTTCTGTTTGTTTTTTTTTATAACCTCTATCTCCCTGTATAGTTGATCTTTTGCTTCTTGGATTTGTTTATGTAATTTATTGTTGAAGTGATCTTTCATTGTCTGATTTTGCTGTCTAATGTCTCCCTGTTGACTCAGATCATCGGAAGCAAGTATATCCTAAATTCTTTATCTGACATTCCATCTGCTGCAGATATTACCTCTTCTATGTTGAGTTGACCTGCATTGCTTGTGGTCCTTTCTTTCCTTGTCTTTTTCTACTGTTCGCGTTTTTTTCTGTTTGGTGGAACTTTTGTGTTATTGAATTTTACCCCTAAATGTTTATATTGCTATTGTATTCATGAAAAGTCTCCCTCACAGGTGTGGGCGGTGGCTCTGCCCCTCCTCCAATTGGGGCAATGTGCCTACCACACCAGCAGCCCTCTGGACCTGTTCTGCCGGTCGGTAGCCTGTCCGCCTACCTTGCAGGAGCGGGCAGTTGCACTACACCTCTTCGGGCGCTTCTCCTGTTCAGCCAGTGGGTCACAGGTCCACCTACCTTGCAGGCGCAGGTGTCGGCTCTGCCCCTCCACGTGCCGCTGGGCCTCTTCTGTCAGTGGATTGCAGGGCTGTCTACATTGCAGGCGCGAGTGGCAGCTCTGCCCCTCCCTAAACCGGGGCGATATATCTACCAGGCTGGTAGGTTGCTGGGTCTGTTCTGCCAGAGGGTGAGAGGTCCACCTGCTTTCCAGGCACGGGCAGTGGCTCGGCCCCTCTCCAAACCTGGTTATGTGTCTAGCACCGTGGCGGGGCCTAGCGCCTGGTCTGTCGGTGTTCGCAGGTCTGCCTACTTCGCAGGCGCGGGGGCCGGCTCTGCCCCTCTGAAGGCAGCTGGGCCTCTTCTGCCGGTGGGTCACAGGTTCACCTATCTAGAAGTTGCAAGGGGTGTCTCTTCCCCTCCGTGGGTTGCTGGGCCTGTTCTCCCTGTGGGTCGCATGTCCACGTTCCTTGCAGGCGCGCAGCGGCTCTGCCCAACCCCCAACCAGGGCGATGTGATTGTACGATTGCGGGCCGCTAGGCCTGTTCTACCGGTGGCTCGCAGGTCCGCCTATCTTACAGGCGCGGTTGGAGGCTCTGCCCCTCCCTTCTCCATGTGTTTTTAAAGTTAACAAATATGAGAATTCCTGTCTCCATTTCTCTGTACCCTATTCAGCACATGTATTTTTATATGCACATATAGAATCCTACCTGGTATCACACGTAGATACTTGTGAGGTTGCTGACTTGGCAAATACAAATTGTGAGAAGAGATCACTCCTCCTAAATGCTGTTGGAACTTACAAAACAAACTATGGGTGAGCTTCCTAGTTGAACAACATTATACTTAAATTGATGTTCAGAAAAGTGAAGATTTTTGGATTTGTGGATGATATATATTTCATGATGTATTTCGATTGGCATTTATATTGCTACATTTTAATGTATATGTGTGTGTGTGTGTGTGTGTGCATATATATATGTATAAACTCTCCAGATTTTTCAAAACATGAAATGTATGTGTCTTATTATATACTCCCTAAATTCATTGATGTTAATGAATGTGGATTTTTATTAAACTTTTCATAAGAATATTCTCTGGAATATTAATCCACCTGAAATATATATTTGTTTCCTAGTACGGAAAGCTAACTTCAGTGAATGGTGCATACAAATCCTAATATTGCTACAGTAAATGACTCAGTTTAACATCAATGCAAGTAGATTCCTATGGGACATGATATGTACTTTGACGTTCATTTTTATTCAAAACTGGTACATTAATATTTCTTCAGTTTTTGCACATAATAGAATACATTTTTCATTCACAAATTCACAAATTCATAGGATTTTTTTTCACTTTCAATTACTTCCTGCTTCAGAACATATGTATTCCCCCAGGTTTCATGACTGTTGTTTAATGAGACTTCTTTCCAAGCACATTATTTTTGATTTCCATAATCATTTTAGAAGCAAAACTCACAGACACTTCATGATAAACCATAACACTAATATTACCATTAGATGTATAACTGGTACGAATGATTGTATGAATATCAATATAAGTTTTCCAGTATATATCCAGATATCAATTCAATCCATTATTTAAATTTGGAACCAGTTATATTATTTATTCACAGTATGGTCTATTCATGCATTATCTCTATATTCGTATAACACAGCCTATACCTATTTGTACCCACAATACTAAATTATATGTCTTCACAATATTTCTCCCAGAAATGGTGGAAGAAATACTCATGTCATCTGATCTATATATACATTAATCACAGTAATATTGTGGAAACAAAAAGCAAGGTCACACTTATGATTGTACCAAATCCTAAATGGAAAGTGAGCATGGATTAAAAAAAAAATCCATATCCAGGTTGCCTAATGCTCTCAAAGTGAATCCAATTGGTGACTACATATTTGTTTCTTCCTGAAATTACATATTCAACTTCAACCCTGTTGAAAATTTCTAATCCTATCACTCACTTTATACTTGTCCTGATTTCCTAATGTCTCTATTGATATCTGATTTCCTGTATTTTTTCCCCAGTTTATCACTGTGACTGACTCTTCACATGTGCTGACATTTACTTTCAGTCTCTACCAAAAACCCTATTGCTAAAGATCTTTTGGTCCAAATTCTATACACACTCTTCATTCTAAACCTACCGAATATCTTCCTAATCCACCAACTATCCCTTTTGGACCAGATGTTCTCTTCGACATTCAATCATCCAAAAGACAAGATCCTATGCCACTGTATATCAATTTATCTGAGACACCTGTGCAGAACATAATTGAAAGCTAAGAATCCCAATCATGGGGCCAATTCCCTTCTGTCCTTCAAAAATTACCTAGATTTCTTTTTTCATACTTATATTTCACCTATATATTCTTGAAAATATCGCAAAATCCCAATACCATTATTCATCCCAGAGAATGATTCCTAACCAAAATGGAACCTGTTATTAACCTTAACCATACAATGTTCCCTCAATCTAACTTTACAGAAGAGGAGGGACAGAATTGGTCTTCCAATACAGGAATGTAGGGGATCTTCCACCTCTGAGAACCTCAAAGTTCCATGCAGAAATGATCCCTGGAGAAGATTTAGGCAGCTATGAAGGACCTGAGAGAGCAAAAGTCATCTTCCATGGCAAACAACCCGGTCAGGATGAAGGGATGTGTCAGAATCAGCCTCACTCTTCTTAATGTAGAGAAGATGGACCAAACCAGGCCAGTGTGGACAGCTGTTCCCGGCTGCCTATGGTTGATATACAATTCTCAGTTGTGAAAGTATCACAGGAAATAGGGGCAGCCTCCATCTCATGGGAACCTTGGAAGCAAATTTTAGGACAAAGTGGTTTCCAAAGCAGTGACCTCATTCAGTTCACAAAGGAGGTGACCTTCCTCACTTCCTTGGTGATAGAACTCTCTGAACTTGGGATCCAGGAAGCCAGGCAACCAGAGGCAGTCCCAGTACCATTCCCAGTGGGCTCACTTATTTGGATTTACAAAGAACAGAGTCAGTCTTTCTTGGTACCTACTGATGTGAGAATGGCCAAATTTCAGGAGAGCTCAGAAGAGGGGCCTTTCCTGAGAAAGCAGGTAGTTGCTCACAGCTGGCTCCTGACCACTTCGCAGATTTGGCCAAGGAGACCAGATCTGAGACAGGACAGGACATTTCAGGGAACACAATAAGGCCCACAAGTCAGAGGACACTCCGGATTGTCACAGACCTCTTTGGGGGAAGGAGGTGCCTTTGTGGGTGTGAGTGTGAGTTTGTGGTTTTGTCTCATGTTCTAAGAATAGGTAAAAAAGGTGGTTTGTTTGGTTTGGAGTGGACTGTTCCTAGTAAGTCGTTTCACAAAGTGAGTGTTTCTATGTCTGTGTATCCCACTGTGTCCGTGGTTGTCGACATTTGAAAAGAGAATTCATCAATGGATGTGTCCTGTTTAGTAGAATCCTTCCCAGCATTCATCCTGCCCAATTGATGAATGGACTGTGGCTTCCCTTATGGATGGAAAACACCTACTAATTTCCTAAGTTCCTGTTTTCTTCCTAAATCTGGCCACTCTCCAGAATAGGCTCATGGTTTTGTGTCCAAGATATGTACCACCTCCAAGCTCTGTGACAAGGCCATGTAGTGGATAGCTAAAGGGAATGGCTAGCATCTCAAAAAACTCAGATATCTGTGTTACCAGGAAAGCCTCAGTGGAGAAACTCTGCTTTGGGCCTTTTGCTAACCAATATTTCTCTTCCCCTGAATGTGAGGAAGGTCTTGACCTCAGGACACAGTTTGTGAAGCCTGAAGAAAACAGTTTTAAAATGGAATTAAATGGGCATCACCTGTGGCTCTTTGTTAATTGCTTTGGAAATGGATGTGTCTGAATCAGTCTCTTGGCCCTGTGTTAGGCTGTGGCTTAGGTTCTCAGCACCTGATGGATCTAAAGAATGATCCCATGTGTGCATCCAAAACCAAAATGGGAAAAAGATCAGTCATTGTTGATGAAGTCTCTCGCCTTCCTCTGTTAGGTTCCTTACCACCATCAAGTGAGAATAGGGATCCTTTGAATCAAATGAGTTCTTCAAAGCCCTGCAAAGGCAATTGCATACATGCTTGTGTTTTCTCATGACTCCACATCACATAAAAAATCTATACCGACAGTCAGTAGGCCTCAAATTGGAGAAGCAGAGCAATATTACTGGAAGGCATATTTGATCCCTCCTGGTTCACAGGAAGGGTGTACAATCCACCCTGACTTTAGGAAAATGATGGGCAAGCGAGCTTATTTGGACACTGTGTTGGGCTGCGCCCCTCATGGAAACATCCAGCCAGAGATTATGAGGAGTGTGTATATGGAAGAAGATGAGGGCCATGTGGGAGTGTTTTGGTTTTAACTGTGGTTATTTGTGTGGCAGTTGGAAGCGATGACTGGGTCCACCTGGGCTTGAACTCTGGTGTGATACCCCATAGAGACTGAGTCCTGGAACTGACCTCAGACAAGTATTGCCATGAATTGTGTTGGGATATTAGGAGGCCACACATGGGAGTCGCCATTGGAAACAGAGATCTATTCCCAGGGTGGCTTTCCACAGAGCACTGGGAATCTCAGCCAGGGTATCACATAATTTTATTCTGAAACACTTGGCAGCCATAGTTGAGAGTCAAAACACAAATGCACTTAACATTGTAGACTTCAATGGGCCTGGCTTCATGTGGCATTTTGGCCACTTTTTAGAAGCCTTAGCAGTTAGAGTTCTCCAGAGCTTTCATTGAAATGAGCTTCTTCACCATTTAATGATTACTGAATTAAATGAAACACTCAGTGACTCCAACTTCAACCTTGAAAGATGGGCTCGATAAATACCATTAAATTTTTGAAATTCCCATATCTAGGAGGCAGTGGAGAACCATTGAATATCCTGTTGGTGATCATGAGTGTACCAGACAGTGCCTTGATTGGCTGGGTTTCACGAAAATGGTGTAGAACAGAGATGCCAGTAAGTTGGAGCCTGCTGAATAGTGGACCTAGAGCAAAGGTGGGCATGTGTGAGATAAAACATCTGTGGTGCTTCTATCTGGATTTGCCAATGGCTTCCAAATGCCTTGTGACTGACATGGTGTATCCAGCGGACCATTATATGTAAATGATTCTTGTTATATGGATAAGTTTCAGGGCAATGTTCAGAATCAGGTTGCTATGGTCAAGGTGGCAAGCTTTGTTGGAAAGAAGCCTGGTTTGTGCATTATCCTGCAGACCCTGTTCCACCACACGTGACAGAACTCCCTCCAGCAGTGTATCCCAGTTAAATTCCTTGTATTTCGTGAAGCAAATACTGAACTCCCAGTGCAGCAGCAAAAAACATCACAAAAATTGGAGGATGATCAAATGGCTTCAGAGTCCACATGAGGAGACACTGAGCCCCAAGTGGCCACAGTTGACCCAGAAAGAGAGAATTCATCAATGCTGCCTCATTTTCATTGGTAAATAAGAAAGCATCTACTCCAGGTCACATAGATGCAGACCCAGCTTTTATGGTCTCACTACAAACGAAGCTAAAGCTCCTGACAACAACATATATTTCAAGAGCCCAACATCTGAGGCAGTTTTTCCAGAAGTCATTAGGATAGCAGAGCTCCATGTTTGTGGAGTGTTTACATTGTCCCTTACTTTTGGAAACTTTACTTCTACCTGCAAGGTTGTGAACTCCTGAGCATATTCAATTCCAGATATGTACTCACAGATTTTCTTACTCATCTTCTCTACATGTGTTACTTGGGACGAAGTTAAGGTCAAGGCATTGTTCTGGATGAGAGTCGGAAGATTTTTGTGTAGCACATATTTGCATACACATTGGATTCATTTTCCAATTTTCCTTTCGAAATTCTGAATCCCTGACACTAACCCATACCCTACAAGACTCTGACAACTAATCCTAACTTGATGGAGAAAAGTAACGCAAACAGAATAGAAATACAAACACATCAGAGGAGCCATGGTGTACCGTTGGAATTGCCTTTTCCATTATATAGGGTAGGAGTTATAAATCTAGTCAATTTTTTTGTTGAAAGAGTTGTCCATGTATTTTTAAACTTATCAAATATGTGAATTCCTGTCTCCCCCATTTCTCTGTATCCTATTCAGCACATATATTTTTATATGCACATATAGAATTTTACCTTGTATCACACATATATTCTTCTGAGGTGGCTGACTTGGCAGATACAAATTGTGAGAAAAGTTCAGTCCTCCTAAACGCTGTTGGAACTGAAAATTCAACCTATGGGTGAGCTTTCTAGTTGAACAACATTATACATAAATCCATGTTCAGTAAAATGAATATTTTTGAATACGTGGATGATATATATTTCATGATGAATTTCGATTGGCATATATATTGCTAGTTTTTAATGTCTGTGTGTTTGTGTGTGTGTGTGTGTGTAGATATAGATATAGATATAGATATACACTGTCAAGATTTTTCAAAATATGAAATATATGTATATTTTGGCCACTCTTTGGGAAGCCTTACCTGTGAGAGTTCTCTAGAGCTTTCATTGAAATGAGGTTCCTCAACATTTAATGGTTCCTGAATGAATTGAAACCCACAGAGCCTCCAACTTCATCCTTGAAAAATTGCTCCATAAATACCTTGAAATTCCCCTGACCAGGTGGCACTGGAGAACCTTTGGATGTATTGTTGCTGATCATGAGTGTACCAGACAGTGCCTTGACTGACTGGGTTTCACGAAAATTGTGTAGAACAGAGATGTAAGTAAGTTGGAGAGTGCTGAGAAGTGGGCCCAGAGCTGTGGTGTGCAGGTGTATAATAAAATATCTGTGGTGGGGCCATGTGAATCTGCCATTAACTTCTAAACGGCTTGTGGCTTACATGGTGCAGCTAGCAGAACCTTATATGTAAAGGCATCTTGTTATAAGGAAAGGTTTCAGGACAATGTTCAGAATCAGTTTGCTATGGACAATGTTGCAAGTTATGTGCGATAGAAGCCTGGTTGGTGAATTCTCCTGTAGACCCTGACCCTCCACATGTGACAGAACTCGCTCCAGCACTGTGTCCCAGTTGAACTCCTTGTATTTCATGAAGGAAATACCAAAAGCCCAGTGCAGCAGCAAGAAACACCACGAAAATTGTAGGATGACCAATTGGCTTCACAGTAAAGACGGGGAGACACTTAGCCCTCCGTGGCCACAGTTTACCTTCAAAGGTAGGATTGAGCACTGCTGCCTCATGTTCTTTGGAAAATAAGAAACCATGTCCTCCAGGTCAGATAAATGAAGACCCATCTTTGATGGTATCACTACAAAGGAAGCTAAAGCTCCTGAAAAGAAAATATATTTCAAGTGCCCAACCTCAGAGGCAGTTTCTCAAGAAGTCTTTAGGCCAGCAGAGTTCCATGATTGTGGACTGTTTATCCTGTCCCTTAATTTTGAAAACTCCTCTAAAATGTCCAAGCTTGTGAACTCCTGAGCATTTTCCATTCCAGATATGTATTCACAGATTTTCTAACTCTTGTCCTCTAATTGTGTCTTACTTGGGGTGAAGGTAATGTCAAGGCATTGCTCTGAATGAGAGTGGAAAGATTTTTTGTAGTGCATATTTGCGTAAACAATGGATTCATTTTCCTTTATTTTCATTTGAATTACTGAATCCATGACACTAAAGCATACCCTACTAGACTCTGACTACTAATGCTAATATGATGGAGAAAAATAACCCAAACAGAATAGAAATACAAGCAATTCAGAGGAGGCATAGTGTATAGTTGGACTTGCCTTTTGCATGATAAAGGGTAGTTGTTAAAAATCTGGTTAATTTTTAATTGAAATAGTTCTCCATGTGTTTTGAAAGGTATCAGATATGTGAATTCCTGTCTCCCTTTCTCTGTTGCCTATTCAGCACATGTATTTTTATATGCACAAATAGAATCCTACCTGGTATCACACGTACATTATTGTGAGGTGGCTGACTAGGCAGATACAAATTTTGAGAAGAGATCACTCCTCCTAAACGCTGTAGGAACTGAAAATTCAACATTTGCGTGAGCTTCCTAGTTGAACAACATTACACATAAATCCATGTTCAGTAAAATAAAGATTTTTGGATCTGTGTATGATATGTATTTCATGATGAATTTTGATTGGCATATATATTGCTACTTTTTAATATCTCTGTATGTGTTTTGTGAAAAATCTACACTCTATAGATTATTCAAAATATGAAATATATGTGTCTTATTATACACTCCTTAATTTCATTCATGTTCATGTATGAGACCAAGGCTCATGCAACAGCAAAAGACATTTATTGAGGATCCAATCCAGCATGCTGGTGCTCTGTGCTCACTCAAGAAGGGAGAGCAGCCCAGATCCCCGAGCAGGGGTTGAGCAGTGCTTAAGTACACAATTTGGGGAGTGTGAGACTTTACATATCTCACAGTCTCCTTTAGCAAATCATCATACACTGTGGGAAAATGAAACAACAAATCCTAAACATGATTAGTTCATTCATTGGCTTGAACACATCAGGCGGGAGTGATAGGTCAATTCTAAAGCGGGGTACACATTGAAATTGATTGATTTAGGCCCTTCGATGCATATGTGGTAGGCCACACAGGGTCCTAGGTTATTAAACAACCAGGCGGTCAGGGGGAATATTTACTGGGCAGTCCAGAAATTGTCCTACAATTTACAGGAATTTCAGGTTTTGCGTGTAGCATGGAAACTTAAAAATACCTGGTCCTTTACATTTTAAACCAGGCCTTGAAGATTAGAAACTTTACAACACCCGGTCTTTTACACTTTAACTTTAACACTTTAATTTCAATTTCTTTTACCCTTACAGATCACTCCTGGTTCAGAAGAAGGGTGTCCAAGCCACCCTGACTTTAGACAAATGAGGGGCAAGGGAGCTTATTTTGGACACTGTCTTGGGCTGTGCCCCTCATGGAAACCTCCAGCCATATGTTATGATGAGTGTCTTTATGGAAGAAGATGAGGGCCATGTAGGAGTGTTTTGGTTTTAATTGTGGTCATTTGTGTGGCGGTTGGAAGAGATGACTTGGTCCACCAGGACTTGAACTCTGCTCTGATACTCCTTAGAGCCTGAGTTCTGGAACTCACCTGAGAGAAGTATTGCCATGAATTGTGTTGGGATTATAGGAGGCCACACATGAGATTAGCCCTTGGAAACTGAGATCTAGGCCCAGGGTGGCTTTCCACTGAGCACTGGGAATCTCAGCCAGGATAACACATGATTTTTTTACTGAAAGACTTGGAAGTCATAGTTGACACTCAAAACACACATGTACCTCACATTGTAGACCTCAATGAGCCTGGCTTCATGTGACCTTCTGGCCACTCTTTGGGAAGCGTTGTCTGTGAGAGTTCTCCAGAGCTTTCATTGAAATGAGCTTACTCACCATTTAATGGTTCCTGAATGAATTGAAACCCACAGTGCCTCCAACATCATCCTTGAAAAATGGCTACATAAATACCATGAAATTTTTAATATTCCCATGACCAGGTGGCACTGGAGAAACTTTGGATGTCCTGTTGCTGATCATGAGTGTACCAGACAGTTCCTTGATTGACTGGTTGTCATGAAAATGGTATAGAACCGAGATGTCATAAGTTGGAGCCTGCTGAGTATTGGGGCTAGAGCAGTGGACTATATGGTTGTGAATAAATATCTGTTGTGGGACCACGTGGATCGGCCATTGGCTTCCAAAATACTTGTGACTGACATGGTGCAGGCAGCAGACCCTTATATGTAAAGGCATCTAGTTATATTGAGATGATTCAGGGCAATGTTCAGAATTCGGTTGCTATAGTCAAGGGGGAAAGCTATGTGGGATAGATCCATGTTTCGAAAATTCTCCTGAAGACCCTGACCAATCACACGTGACAGAGCTCCCTCCAGAATTGTGTGCCAGTTGAACTCCTTGTATTTCATTAAGCCAATTCCAAACTCCCAGTGCAGCAGTAAGAAACACCACGAAAATGGAGGATGACCAAACGGCTTCACAGACCACACGGGGAGAAACTTAACTCCCAGTGGCCACAGTTTACCAAGAAAAAGAGAATTCAGAACTGCTGTCTCATGTTCACTAGAAAGTAAGGAACCATTTCCTCCAGGTCACATAGATGCAGACCCACATTTGATGGTGTCCCAACAAAGGAAGCTAAATCTCCTGACAACTTCATATATTTCATGTGCCCAACCTGAGAGGCATTTTCTCAAAGAGTCTTTAGGCCAGAAGAGCTCCAAGTTTGTGGAGTGTTTAACCTCTCCCTTACTTTTGGAAACTGCTGTACCACCTCCAATGTTGTGAACTCCTGAACATTTTCAGTTCCACATATGTAATCACAGGTTTTCGAACTCCTCTCCACTAATTGTGTCTTACTTGGAGCGAAGTAAATGTCAACGAATTGTTCTGGATGAGAATGGCAAGATTTTTGTGTAGCACATATTTGCATACACATTAGATTCATTTTTCTATTTTCATTTGAAATAATGATCCCTGACACTAACACATACCCTAATAGACTCTGACTACTAATGCTAATATGATGGATAAAAAGAAACGTAACAGAATAGAAATACAGGCCTTTCATAGGAGGCATGGTATATACTTGGATTTGCCTTCGGCTTTATCAAGGGTATGTATTATAAATCTTGTCAAATTTTAATTGTAATATTTCTCCATGAGTTTTACATGTATATATATATATATATATATATTTACATATATATATATATATATATATATATATATATATATATATATATATATATACACTCTCTAGATTTATCAAAATATGAAAAAAATGTGTCTTATTAAACACTCTCTAAATTCATTCATATTCATGTATGTGGATATATAATCAACTTTTCACAAGATTATTCTCAGAAACATTCAACCACCTGAAATACATATTTGTTTCCTCGTCCTGAGAACTAACTTCAGTGAATGGTGCTTACAAATCCTAATATTTCTACAGTAACTGACACAGTTTATCATCAAAGCAAGTAGATTCCAATGGACATGATGTGTATATTGATGTTCATTTTAATTCAACACTGGCACATTACAATTTCTTCTTTTTATGCACATCATAGGATATATATTTCCTCCACAGGTTAGCAAATATATAGGCATTTGTTTCACTTTCAATCACTTCCTGCTTCAGAACACATGCATTCCTCCGTGTTTCTTGACTGGTCTTTTCATGAGACTTCTTTCCAAACACATTATTTTCGATTTCCTTTATCAGTTTTGAAGCAAAACTGAAACAGTCTTCATGATAAACCATCACTGTAATATCATCATAAGATGTATAACTGGTTGGAATGAATGATTATATATCAATAAAAGATTTTTTATACATTTTCTGATATCAATTCAATACATTATTTAAAGTGTAACCAGTTATTTTATTTATTCACATTATGGTCTATTCATGCATTATCTCTATATTCATAGACACAGGGTACACCTCGTTGTACCCCCAATACTAATTTATACATTTTTAAAATATTGCTCCCAGAAATGGTGGAAGAAATACTCATGTCACCTGATCTACATATGCATGTTATCACAGTAATATTCTGGACACAAAATGCAAAAGTCACACGTATGATTGTACCAAAGCCTAAAGGGAAACGCAACATGGATTACTAAAAAAATCCATGACCAGGTTGCCTAATGCTCTCAAATGTCAATCCTATTGGTGACTACATATTTTTTCTTCATAAGATTATATATTCAACCTCAAAACTGTTGAAAATGTTTAATTTTTTTCACTCACTTGATACTCTTTGACTGATTTCCTAATGTCTCTATTGATATCTACTTTCCTAGATATTTTCTCCAGTTCAACATTGTGACTGACCCTTCACATGTGCTGACATTGACATTCACTCTCTAACAGAAACACTATTGCTAATGAACTTTGGTCCAAATCCTATACTAGCTCTTCTTCCAAAACATACTGACTATCTTCCTGATCCTATCGACTATCACTTTTTGAGTGGATGTTCTCTACTGCATTCAATCATCCAAGGTGCATGGTCCTATGCCATTGTATATCGATTTTTCTGAAACATGTATGCAGAACGTAATTCAAAGCTACGTATCGCAATCAGTTGCCCAATGCACTTCTGAGCTTCAAATCTTACCTAGATTTCTGTTTTCATACGTATATTTCATCTCTATATTCCTATAAATATTGCAGGTTCCCAAGATCATTATTCATTCTGCAGAATGATTCCTAATCCAAATCAAACCTGCTATTTACGATAACCATACACGGTTGCCTCAATCTAACATTACAAAAGAGCAGGGACAGAGTTCGTCTTACAATACAGGAATGTAGGGTATCTTCAAACTGCTGAGAACCTGAAAGTTCGATGCAGAAATAATCCCTGGATAAGATGTCAGCAGCTATGAAGGACCTGTGAGAGCAAAAGCCATCTTCAATGGCAAACAATCTAGACAGGAAAAAGGAATGTGTATGCATCAGACTCTCTCTTTGTAAGGTAGAGAAGATGGACCTAACCAGGCCTGCGTGGAGAGCTGTTCTCAGGTGCCTATTTTGATATACCATTGAAACTAGTCAAATTGTCAAAGGAAGTAAGGGCAGCCTCCATCCAATGTGACCCTTGGAAGCAATGGTTAGGGCAAAGTTGTTGCCAAGGCAGTGACCTCATTCAGTTCCTGAAGGAAGTGACCTACCTAACTTCCTTGGTGATGGAACACTCTGAAATTTTGATGCAAGAAGCCAGGCACCGAGAGCCAGTCCCAGTCCCAGTCCCAGTGCGCTCACTTGTTTGGATTTACCAAGTACAGAGTCAGACCTTCTTGGTACCTACTGATGTGAGGATGGCCAAATGCCAGGAGAGCTCTGAAGAGAAGCCTTTCCTGAGATAGCAGGTAGTGGCTAGCCGTTGGCTCCTCACAGCATCACAGAGTTTGCCAAGGAGACAAGATCTGAGACAGGAGAGGTCATTTTGTGGAGAACAGAGTATGGCCCACCAGTCAGAGGACACTCCGGATAGTCACAGACCTACTTTTGGGAAGGAGTTGCCTTTGTTTGTGGATGTGAGTTTGCGGTTTTTTCTCATGTTCTGAGAATAGGTAGGAAATGTGGTTGGTTTTGTTTGGAGTCGACTGTTTCTAGTAAGTCTTTTGACAAGGCGACTTTCTATGTCTGTGTATCCACTGTGTCCGTGGTTGTCGACATTAGAAAAGAGAATGCATCAATGGAGGTGTCCTGTCTAGTAGAAAGCTTCCCAGCATTTATCCTGCACAATTGATGAATGGACCGTGGTATGCCTTATGGATAGGAAACACCTACTAACATCCTAAGTTCCTGTTTTCTTCCTGAATTCTGGCCACTCTCCAGAATAAGCTCATGATGTATTGTCCAAGATATGTACCACCTCCAAGCTCTGTGACATGTCCATGTTCTTGAGAGCTGAAGGGAATGGGAACATCTCAGAAAACTCAGATATCAGTGTGAGCAGTAAAGTCTCAGTGGAGAAACCCTGCTTTGGTCCATTTGCTTACCTTTGATTCTGTTGCCTTGAATGTCAGGAAGGTCTTTGCATCATGCCACCCCTTTGTGAAGCATGAAGAAACAGATTTCAAATGGAAATGAATGTGCATCACCTGTGTCTCTTTGCTTAATTGCTTTAGAAAAGGATGTGTCTTAATCAGACACTAGGCTCTGTTTGAGGCTGTGGATAAGATTCTCAGCTCCTGATAGATGTAAAGAAGATCCCATGTGTGCATCCAAAACCAAAATGGCAAAAAGATCAGTCATTGTAGATGAAGTCTCCTGCCTTCCTCCGATAGGTTCCTGACCTCCATCAAGTGAGAATAGGGATTTTTTTTGGGTCAAATGAGTTCTTCAAAGTCCTGCAGAAGTACTTGGGTTCTCTCATGATGCCAAATCACATAATGAATCTATACCTGACTGTCAGTAGGCCTCAAATTGGAGAAGCAGAGCAGCGTTAACGGCAGGCTTTTTTGATCACTCCTGGTTCACAGGAAGGGTGTCCAGGCCACCATGAATTTAGACAAATGAGTGGCAAGGGTGCATATTTTGGACACTGTCTTGGCTGCGCCCCTCATGGAAACCTCCAGCCAGAGTTTATAATGACTGTCTATATGGATGAAGATGAGGGACATGTGGGAATATTTTGGTTTTAATTGTGGTCATTTGTGTGGCGGTTGGAAGAGATAACAGGGTCCACATGGGCTTGAACTCTGGTGTGATTCCTCTTAGAGACTGAGTTCTGGAACTGACCTCAGAGAAGTGTTGCCATGAATTGTGTTGGGATTTTAGGAGGCCACGCATAAGAGTTGCCCTTGAAACCTGAGATCTAGGCCCAGGGTGGCTTTCCACAGAGAACTGAAATTCTCAGCAAGGATATCGCATGATTTTATTCTGAAAAACTTGGCAGCCATAGTTAAGAGTCAAAAGACACATGGACCTCCGGTTGTAGACCTCAATGGGCCTGGCTTCATGTGACCTTTTGGCCACTGTTTGGGAAGCCTTGCCTGTGAGAGTTTTTCAGGGCTTTCATTGAAATGAGAGTCCTCCCCATGTAATGGTTCCTGGAAGAATGGAAACCCCAAAGTGCCTCCAACTTCATTCTTGAAAAATGGATAGATAAATACCATGATGTTTTTGAAATTTCCAATGACCAAGTGGCACTGGAGAACCATTGGTTGTTCTCTTGCTGATCATTAGTGTTACAGACAGTGCCTTGATTGGCTGGGTTTCATGAAAATGGTGTGGAACAGAGATGCCAGTAACTTGGAGCCTGCTGAGTAGTGGGCCTAGAGCAGTGGTGGGCAGGTGTGTGATAACACAACTGTGGTGTGGCCATGTGGATCAGCCATTGGCTTCCAAATAGCTTGTGACTGACTTGGTACAGCCAGCAGACTATTATATGAAAAGGCATCTTGTTATATGGAGAGGTTTCTGGGCAATGTTCAGAATCAGGTTGCAATGGTCAAGGGGGCAAGCTATGTGGGATAGAACCCTGGTTGGTGAATTCTCCTGCAGACCCTGACCCAACACACGTCACAGAACTCCCTCTAGCACTATATCCTAGTTGAACTCCTTGTATTTCGTGAAGCAAATACCAAACTCCCAGTGCAGCAGCAAGAAACACCACAAAAAGTTCAGGATGACCAAATGGCTTCACAGTCCACTCAGGGAGACACTAAGCTTCCAGTGGCCACAGTTTACCAACAAAGAGAGAAATCAACAACGGTACCTTATGTTCAATGGAAAATAAGAAACGATGTCCTCCAGGTCACATAGATGCAGATCCAGCTTTGATGGTCTCACCAGAAATGAAGCTAAAGCTCCGGACAACAAGATATATTTCATGTGTCCAAACTCAGAGGCAGTTTCTCAAGAAGGCTTTTGGCCAGCAGAGTTCCATGTTTGTGGAGTGTTTACGCAGTCACTTACTTTTGGAAACTCCTCTACCACCTCCAAGGTTGTGAACTCCTGAGCATTTTCCATTCCAGATATGTATTCACAGATTTTCTAACTCTTCTCTTCGAATTGCATCTTACATAGGGTGAAGATAATGTCAATGGATTTTTCTGGATGAGAGTGGGAAGACTTTTGTGTAGGACATATTTGCATACATATTGGATTCATTTTCCAATTTTCCATTTGAAATACTGAATCCCTGACACTAAACCATACCCTATTAGTGTCTGACTACTAATCCTAATATGAGGCAGAAAAATAACCCAAACATAATAGAAATACAAACAGTTCAGAGGAGGCATGGTGTATAGTTGGACTTGCCTTTTGCATTATAAAGGTTAGGAGTTATTAATCTAGACAATTTTTGTTGCAATAGTTGTCCATGTGATTTTAAAGATAACAAATATGTGAATTCTTGTCTCTCTTTCTCTGTAGCCTACTCAGCACATATATTTTTATATGCACATAGAGAATCCTACCTGGTACTACACGTACATTCTTGTGAGGTGGCTGACTTGGCAGATACAAATTGAGAGAAGAGATCACTCCTCATAAACGCCGTTGGAACTGAAAATTCAACCTATGGGTGAGCTTCCTAGAGAACAAAATTATACACAAATCTTTGTTCAGTAAAATGAATATTTTTGGATCTGTGGATGATATATATTTAATGGTGAATTTTGATTGGCATATATTGCTATTTTTAATGTCTCTGTGTGTGTGTGTGTGTGTGTGTGTGTATATATATATATATATATATATACACACACTCTCTCCATATTTTTCAAAATATGAAATATATGTGTCTTATATACACTTCCTAATTTCATTCATGTTCATGAACGTGGATTTATAATCAACGTTTCACAAGATTATTCTCAGAAAATTTCATCCACCTGAAATACATATTTGATTCCTAGTGCTGAAAACTAACTTCAGTGAATGGTGCATACAAATCCTAACATTTCTACAGTAACTGACACAGTTTACCATCAATGCAAGTAGATTCCTATGGGACATGATGTGTATATCGACGTTCATTTTTATTCAACACTGGGACATTACAATTTCTTCAGTTTATGCACATCATAGGATATATATTTCCTCCACAATTTAGCAAATTTATAGGCATTTGTTTCAATTTCAATCACTTCCTGCTTCAGAACACATGTTTTCCTCCATGTTTCTTGACTGATCTTTTCATGAGATTTCTTTCCAAACACATTATTTTCGATTTCCTTTATCACTTTTAAAGCAAAACGGACACACACTTTATGATAAACCATAACTATAATATCACTATTAGATGTATAACTGGTTGGAATGAATGATTTTATATCAATAAAAGATTTCTTATATATTTTCTGATATCAATTCAATACATTTTGTAAAGTGGAACCAGTTATATTATTTATTCACAGTATGGTCTATTCATGCATTATCTCTATATTAATAGACACAGGTTACACCTCTTTGTATCCCCAATACTAATTTATACATCTTCAAAATATTGCTCCCAGAAATGGTGGAAGAAATACTCATATCACCTGATCTACATATGCATGGTATCACAGTAATATTCTGGACACAAAATGCAAAATTCACACGTATGACTGTACCAAAGCCTAAATGGAAACTGAACATGGATTACTAAAAACATCCATGACCAGGTTGCCTAATGCTCTCAAATGTCAATCCTATTGGTGACTACATATTTGTTTCTTCATAAGATTATATATTCAACCTCAATACCATTGAAAATGTCTAATTTTTTCACTCACTTTGTTCTTTTCCTGATTTCCTAATGTCTCTATTGATATCTACTTTCCTACATATTTTCTCCAGTTCAACATTGTGACTGACCCTTCACATGTGCTGACATTGACATTCACTCTCTAACCGAAACCCTATTGCTTATGAACTTTGGTCCAAATCCTATACTCACTCTTCTTCCGAAACATACTGACTATTTTCCTGATCCTATCAACTATCCCTTTTTGAGTGGATGTTCTCTACTACATTCAATCATCCAAGGTACAAGGTCCTATGCTATTGTATATCGATTTTTCTGAAACATGTATGCAGAACGTAATTCAAAGCTACGTATCACAATCAGTTGCCCAATGCACTTCTGAGCTTCAAATCTTACCTAGATTTCTGTTTTCATACTTATATTTCATCTCTATATTCCTATAAATATTGCAGGTTCCCAGGACCATTATTCATCCCGCAGAATGATTCCTAACCCAAATCGAACCTGTAAATAACCCTAACCATACACTGTTGCCTCAATCTAAAATTACAAAAGAGCAGGGACAGAGTTCATCTTACAATACAGTAATGTAGGGTATCTTCCAACTGCTGAGAACCTCAAAGTTCGATGCAGAAATGATCCCTGGAGAAAATGTAGGCAGCTATGAAGGATCTGAGAGAGCAAAAGCCATCTTCCATGGCAAACAACCTGAACAGGATGAAGGGATGTGTATGCATCAGCCTTTCTCTTCTTAATGTAGAGAAGATGGACCTAACCAGGCCTGCGTGGAGAGCTGTTCCCAGGTGCCTATTTTGATATACTATTTTAACTAGTCAAATTGTCACACAAAGTAGGAGCAGCCTCCATCTAAAGGGACCCTTGGAAGAAACTGTTAGGACAAAGTTGTTGCCAAGAGAGGGACCTCATTCAGTTCCTGAAGGAAGTGACCTAGCTAACTTCCTTGGTGATGGAACTCTCTGAAATTGTGATGCAAGAAGCCAGGCACCGAGAACCAGTCCCAGTCCCAGTCCCAGTGGGCTCACTTGTTTGGATTTACCAAGTACAAGTAAGACTTTCTTGGTACCTATTGATGTGAGGATGGCCAAATGCCAGTTGAGCTCTGAAGAGGGGCCTTTTCTGAGATAGCAGGTAGTGGCTAACTGCAGGCTCCTCACAGCATCACAGAGTTGGCCAAGGAGACATGATCTGAAAGTGGAAAGGCCATTTCGAGAGGAACATAGTATAGCCCACCAGTCAGAGGACACTCTGGATAGTCACACACCCACTTTTGGGAAGGAGGTGCCTTTATGTGTGTGGGTGTGAGTTTATGGCTTTGTCTCATGTTCTGAGAATAGGTAGAAAAGGTGGTTGGTTTGGTTTGGAGTCGACTGTTTCTAGTTACTCTTTTGACAAGGCAAGTGTTTCTATGTCTGTGTATCCACTGTGTCCGTGGTTTTAGATATTAGAAAAGAGAATGCACCAATGGAGGTGTCCTGTCTAGTAGAAAGCTTCCCAGCATTCATCGTTCACAATTGATAAATGGACTGTGGTTTGCCTTATGGATAGGAAACAACTACTAACTTCCTAAGTTCCTGTTTTCTTCCTGAATTCTGGCCACTCTCCAGAATAAGCTCATGATTTATTGTCCAAGATATGTACCACCTCCAAGCTCTGTGACATGTCCATGTTCTTGATAGCTGAAGGGAATGGGAACATCTCTGAAAACTCAGATATTAGTGTGAGCAGTAGAGTCTCAGTGGAGAAACCCTGCTTTGGTCCATTTGCTTACCTATGGTTCTGTTGCCTTGAATGTCAGGAAGGTCTTTGCCTCAGGCAACCCCTTTTAGAAGCCTGAAGAAACAGTTTTCAAATTTAAATGAATGGGTATCACGTGTGGCTCTTTGCTTAATTGCTTTGGAAAGGGATGTGTCTTAATCAGACACTAGGCCCTGATTGAGGGGGTGGCTAAGATTCTCAGCTCCTGATAAATCTAAAGAAGATCCCATGTGTGCATCCAAAACCAAAATGGCAAAATGATCAGTCATTGTGGATGAAGTCTCTTGTCTTCCTGTGTTAGGTCCTGAACTCCATCAAGTGAGAATAGGATTCCTTTGGGTCAAATGAGTTCTTCAAAGTCCTGCAGAAGTGCTTGGGTTCTCTCATGATGCCAAATCACATAAGCAATCTATACCTGACATTCAGTAGGCCTCAAATTGGAGAAGCAGAGCAGTATTAACAGCAGGCCTATATTATCACTCCTTGTTCACAGGGTGGGTTTTCAGGCCACCCTAAATTTAGACAAATGAGGGGCAAGGGTGCATATTTTGGACACTGTCTTGGGCTGCGCCCCTCATGGAAACCTTCAGCCAGAGTTTATGATGAGTGTCTATATGGATGAAGATGAGGGCCATGTGGAAATGTTTTGGTTTTAATTGTGGTCATTTGTGTGGCGGTTGGAAGAGATGACTGGGTCTACATGGGCTTGAACTCTGGTGTGATTTCCCTTAGAGACTGAGTTTGGGAACTGATGACACAGAAGTATTGCCATGAATTGTGTTGGGATTGTAGGAGGCCACACATGAGAGTTGCCCTTGAAACCTGAGATCTAGGCCCAGGATGGCTTTCCACAGAGAACTGAAAATCTCAGCAAAGATATCACATGATTTTATTCTGAAAAACTTGGCAGCCATAGTTAGAGTCAAAAGACACATGGACCTCACGTTGTAGACCTCAATGGGCCTGGCTTCATGTGACCTTTTGGCCACTGTTTGGGAAGCCTTGCCTATGAGAGTTCCTCAGAGCTTTCATTGAAATTAGCTTCCTCCCCATGTAATGGTTCTTAGATGAATGGAAACCCCAAAGTGCCTCCAACTTCATCCTTGAAAAATGCATAGATAAACACCATGAAATTTTTGAAATTCCCAATGACCAGGTGGCACTGGAGAACCATTGGATGTCCTGTTGCTGATCATAAGTATAACAGACAGTGCCTTGATTGACTGGGTTTCATGAAAATTGTGTAGTACAGAGATGCCAGTAAGTTGGAGGCTGCTGAGTAGTGGGCCTAGAGCAGTGGTGGGCAGATGTGTGGTAATACATCTGTGTTGTGGCCATGTGGATCTGCCATTGGCTTCCAAATGGCTTGTGACTGACTTGGTGCAGCCAGGAGACCATTATATGAAAAGGCATCTTGTTATATGCAGGGGTTTCAGGGCAATGTTCATAATCAGGTTTCTATGGTCAAGGCGATAAGCAATGTGGGATAGAAGCCTAGTTGGTGCATTTTCCTGCAGAGCCTGACCTACCACACGTTACAAGACTCCCTCAAGCACTGTGTGCCAGTTGAACTCCTTGTATGTCATGAAGCAAATACCAAACTCCCAGTGTAGCAGCAAGAAACACCACGAAAAGTGGAGGATGACCAAATGGCTTCAAAGTCCACACGGGGAGTCACATTGCCCGAAGTGGCCACAGTTGACCTACAAAGAGAGACTACAGCACTGGTGCCTCATGTTCATTGGAAAATAAGAAACCATGTCCTCTAGGTCACATAGATGCAGACCCAGCTTTGATGGTCTCACAACAAAGGTAGGAAAAGCTCCTGACAAAAACATATATTTCAAGTGCACAACCTCAGGGGCAGTTTCTCAAGAAGTCTTTAGTCCAGCAGAGCTCCATGTTTGTGAAGTGTTTACCCTGTTCCTTACTTTTGGAAACTCATCAACCACTTGCAAAGTTGTGAAATCATGAGCATATTCAATTCCAGATATGTACTCACAGATTTTTTACCTCTTTTCATATAATTGTGAATTACTTAAGGTGAGGGTAAGTCAAGGCATTGTTCAGGATGAGAGTGGAAAGATTTTTTGTATCACAATTTTGCATACACTTTGGATTAATTTTCCTAGTTGAACAACATTATACATAAATCCATGTTCAGTATAATAAATATTTTTGCATCCGTGGATGATATATATTTCACTATGAATTTCAATTGGCATACATATTGCTACTTTTTAATGTCTTTGTTTTTTTGTATATATATATATATATATATATATATATATATATATATATATATATATATATCCTATCCAGATTTTTCAAAATATATGTGTTTTATTATACACTCTCTAAATTCTATTATGTTCATATATGTGGATGTATAATCAACTTTTCACAAGATTATACTCAGAAATATTCATCCACCTGAAATACGTATTTGTTTCCTAATACAGACAACTAACTTCAGTGAACGATGCATACAAATCCTAATATTTCTACAGTAACAGACTCAGTTTTACATCAATGCAAGTAGATTCCTATGGGGCATGACATGTATTTTGACGTTCATTTTTATTCAAGACTTGTACGTTGCTATTTCTTCAGTTTATGCACATCATATGATATATATTTCATCCACAAGTTAGCATATTTATAGGCATTTGTTTCACTTTCAATCACTTCCTGCTTCAGAACAAATGTATTCCTCCATGTTTCTTGACTGGTCGTTTCATGAGACTACTTTCTAAACACATGATTTTTGAATTTCATAATCACTTTTGAAGCAAAAATCACACCCTTCATGATAAACCATAACCATAATATTACCATTAGATGTATAACTAGTTGGAATGAATGATAGTATTTCAATATAAGATTTCTTATATATTTTAAGATATCAATTCAATCCATTATTTTATGTAGAACTAGTTATATTATTAATTCACAGTGTGGTCTACTCATGCATTTTCTCTAGATTCATATACACAGGGTACATCTCTTTGTACCCCCAATACTAATTTATACATCTTCAAAATATTGCTTCAAAAAATGGTGGAAGAATTACTCATGTAACCTGATCTACATATATATTTTATCACAGTGATATTCTGGACACAAAACGCAAGGCTCACACTTATGTTTGTACCATAGCCTAAATGGAAATTGAACATGTATTACTATAAACATCCATGTCCAGGTTGTCTAATGCTCAATATCAATCCTATTGGTGACTACATATTTGTTTCTTCCTAAGATTATATATTCAAACTCAACCCTGTTGGAAATGTCTAATCCTATCACTCACATTATACTTTGCCTTATTTCCTAATGTGTCTATTGATATCTGTTTTCCTACATATTTTCCCCTGTTCATCATGTGACTGACTCTTCTCATGTGCTGACATTTACGTTCACTCTCTAACCAAAAACCTATTACTAATGAAATTTGTTCCAAAACCTATACTCACTCTTCTTCCTAAACCTACTGACTATCCCAGTTTGAGTGGATGTTCTCTTCTACATTCAATCATCCAAGGTACAAGGTCTTTTGCCATTCGATATCGAATTATGTGAGACAACTCTTCAGAATGTAATTCAAAGCTAAGTATCCCAATCAAGGGCAAAATGCCCTTCTGGGCTTCAAGTCTTACCTAGATTTCTGTTTTCATACTTATATTTCACCAATATATTCTTATAAATATTGCATGTTCCAATACCATTATTCATCTCACAGAATGATTCCTAACCCAAATGGAACATGTTATTAACCCTAAGAATGCACCGTTCCCTCAATCTAATTTTACAGAAGAACAGGGACAGAGTTTGACTTACAATACAGAAATGTAGGTGATCTTCCACCTGCTGAGAACCTCAAAGGTCCATGTAGAAATGATCCCTGGAGAAGATGTAGGCAGCTATGAAAGACCTGAGAGAGCAAAAGTCATCTTCCATGGCAAACATCCTGGTCAGGATGAAAGGATATGTCTGAATCAGCCTCTCTCTTCTTAATGTAGAGAAGATGGACCAAACCAGGCCTGTGTGGAGAGCTGTTCCAAGAGCCTATGGTTGATCTACCATTCTAACTTGTGAAAATTTCAAAGGATGTAGGGGCAGCCTCCGTTTCATTGGTCAATTGAAAGCAACTGTGAGGACAAAGTGTTTGCCAAGGCAGTGACCTCATTCAGTTCCTTAAAGAAATGACCACACCTCACACTTTTGGTGATGGAACACTGTGAACTTTTGATCCAGGAAGCCAGGAACCCAGAGTCAGTCCCAGTCCCAGTCATATTGGGCTCGCTTGTTTTGATTGAACAAGGACAGAGACATTATTTTTTGGTCCTACTGTTGTGAGGATGACCAAATGCCAGGAAAGCTCTGAAAACTGGCCTTTCCAGAGAAAGCAGGTAGTGGCTCATCGCGGACTCCTGACAACTTCACAGAGTTGGCTAAGGAGACCAGATCTGAGACAGGACAGGCCATGTTGGGGGAATATATTATGGCCCACGAGTCAGACCACCCTCTGGATAGTCACAGACCTACTTGGGGGAAGGAGGTGCCTTTGTGGTTGTGGGTGTGAGTTTTTGGTTTTGTCTCATGTTCTGAGAATAGATAGGAAAGGCGGTGTGTTTGGTTTGGTATGGACTGTTTCTAGTAAGTCATGTGACAAGGCGAGTGTTTCTATGTCTGTGTGTCCCACTGGGTCCGTGGTTGTAGACATTAGAAAATAGAATGCATCAATGGATGTGTCCTGTCTAGTAGAAAGCTTCCCAGTATTCATCCTGCCCAATTTATGATTAGGCAGAAGATTGCCTTATGGATGGGCAACACCTGCTATCTTCCTAATTTCCTATTTTCTTCCTGAATTCTGGCCACACTCCAGAATAGGCTCATGGTTTTGAGTAAAAGATATGTACCACCTCCAAGCTCTGTGATATGGCCATGTACTGGATAGCTGAAGGGACTGGCGAGCACCTCAGAAACCTCAGATATCAGTTAGACCAGAAAAGTCACAGTGGAGAAACCCTGCTTTGGGCCTTTCGCTTACCTATTTTTCTTTTGCCCTGAATGTCAGGAAGGTCTTTGCCTCCAGCCACCCCTTTGTGAAGCCCTAAGAAACAATTTTCAAATGGAAATGAATGGGCATCACCTGTGGCTCTTTGCTTAATTGCTTTGGAAAGGGATGTGTCAGAATCAGCCTCCTGGCCCTGTGTGAGGCTGTGGCTTAGATTATCAGCACCTGATGAATCTAAAGAAAGATCCCATGTGTGCATCCAAAATCAAAGGGCAAAAATTGCAGTCATTGTGGATGAAGTCTCTAGCTTTCCTCTGTAAGGTTTCTCACTTCAATCAAGTGAGAATAGGGATCCTTTGGGTCAAAAGAATTCTCCAAATCCCTGCAAAGCTTGCCCATGTGTGCTTGGATTTTCTCATGACTCCAAATCACATAAAGAATCTAAACCCCACAGTCAGAAAGCCTCAAATTTTAGAAGTGGAAAAGTATTAATGGCAGACCTATTTGATTACTCCTGGTTCACATGAAGGGTGTCCAGGCCACTGAGATTTTAGGCAAATGAGGGACAAGGGAGCTTATTTTGGACACTGTCTTTGACTGCGCCCCTAATGGAAAACACCAGCCAAAGGTTATGAAGAAGATGAGGGCCGTGTGGGAGTGTTTTGGTTTTAATTGTGGTCATTTGTGTGGCAGTTGCAAGAGATGATTGGGTCCACCTGGGCTTGAACTCTGGTGTGATTCCCCTTAGAGACTGAGTTCTGGAACTGACCTCAGAGAAGTATTGCCATCAATTGTTTTGGGATTTTAGGAGACCACACATGAGAGTGACCATTGGAAACTGAGATCTAGGCCCAGATTGACTTTCCACAGATCACTGGGAATCTCAGTGAGGAAATCACATTATTTTTTTCTGAAAGACTTGGCAGCCATAGTTGAGAGTCAAAAAACACATGGACCTCACATTTAAGAACTCAATAGGCCTGGCTTCATGCGACCTTTTGGCCACTCTTTGGGAAGCCTTGCCCTTGAGAGTTCCCCAGAGCTTTCATTGAAATGAGCTTCCTCACCATTTAACAGGTCCTGAATATATTGAAACCCACAGTGCCTCCAACATCATCCTTGAAAAATGGCTAAACAGATACCATGAAATTTTTGAAATTCCCAAGACCAGGTGGCACTGGAGAACCTTTGGATGTCCTGATGCTGATCTTGAGTACACCAGACAGTGCCTGGATTCACTAGGTTTCATGAAAATTGTGTTGAATAGAGATGCCAGTACGTTGGAGCCTGCTGAATAGTGGGCCTAGAACAGTGCTTGGCAGGTGTGTGATAAAACATGTGGTGGGGCAATGTGGATCTGCATTTGGCTTCCAAATGGCTTGTTACTGACATGGTGCAGCCAGTAGATACTTCTGTGTAAAGGTATCTTGTTATATGGAGAGCTTTCAGGACAATGTTCAGAATCAGGTTGCTATGGTCAAGGGGGCAAGCTATGTGGGATAGAAGCCTGGTTGGTGCATTCTCCTGCAGACCCTGACCCACCACTCGTCACAGAACTCCCTCCAGCACTGTGACACAGTTGAACTCCTTGTATTTTGTGAAGCAAATACCAAATCCCCAATGCAGCAGCAACAAACACCACGAAAATTGGAGGATGACCAAATGGCTTCACAGCCCACACTGGGAGACACTTAGCCCCCAGTGTCCACAGGTTACCTACAAAGTGAGAATTCAGCACTGCTGCCTCATTTTCATTAGAAAATAAGAAACCGTGTCCTCCAGGTCACATAGATGCAGACCCAGGTTTGATGGTCTCACTATAAAGGAAGCTAAAGCTTGTGACAACAAGATATATTTCAAGTGCCCAAATTCAGAGGCAGTTTCTCAAGAAGTCTTTAGTCCAACAGAACTCCATGTTTGTGGAGTGTTCACCCTGTCCCTTACTTTTGCAAACTCCTCTACCACCTCCAAGGTTTCAAAATCCTGAGCATATTCCATTCAAGATGTGTTTTCACTGATTTTCTAACTCTTCTCCTCTAATGATGTTTTAGTTGGAGCGAAGGTACTGTCAAGGCATTGTTCTGGATAAGAGTGGAAACATTTTTGTGTAGCACATGTTTACATACACATTGTATTCATTTTCCAATTTTCCATTCGAAATACTGAATCCCTGACACTAACCCCTACCCTACTATATTCTGACTACTAATACTAATATGATGGAGAAAAATAACCCAAACAGAATGAAAATACAACCATTTCAGAGGAGTCATGGTGTATAGTTGGACTTACCTTTTGCATTATATAGGGTAGGATTTATAAATCTAGTAAATTTTTTGTTGAAATAGTTCTCCATGTTTTTTTTAAAGTTAACCACCTATGAATTTCTTTCTCCCTTTCTCTGTAGCCTATTCACCACCTGTATTTTTATATGCACAGATAGAATCCTACCTGGTACCACACGTACATTCTTGTGAGGTGGCTGACTTGGCAGATACAAATTGTAAGGGATCACTCCTCTTAAACGATGTTGGAACCGAAGATTTAAATTATGGGTGATCTTCCTACTTGAACAATATTATTCATAAATCCATGTTCAGTAAAATAAATATTTTTCTATCTGTCGATGATATATATTTCATTACAAATTTCAATTGGCATATATATTGCTGTTTTTAATGTGTGTGTGTGTATGTATATATATATATATATATATATATATATATATATATATACACTCTCCAGATTTTTCAACAAATGAAATATGTGTCTTATTTTACACTCATCAAATTCATTCATATTCATGTATGTGGATTTATAATCAACTTTTCACAAGATTATTCTTAGAAATATTCATTCACCTGAAATACATATTTGTTTCCTAGTACTGAAAACTAACTTCAGTGAATGGTGCATAAGAATCCTAATATTTCTACAGTAACTGACCCAGTTTAATATTAATGCAAGTAGATTCCAATCGGACATGATGTGTATTTTGACGTTCATTTTTATTCAACACTGGTAGATTAGTATTTCTTCAATTAATGCACATCATAGGATATAAATTTCATCCACAAGTTAGGAAATTTATAGGCATTTGTTTCACTATCAATCACTTTCTGCTTCAGAACACATGTATTTCTCCATGTTTCTTGACTGGTCTTTAAATGAGAAAAGGGATGGACAAGGCAAGGAAAGGCACCTAAGATAGCACCGAATACAGGGAAACAGTCCTATTTGGTTGCAACCAGATTTAAAGGGCATTGCTTCTGTTGTAATCAGTTACTTCCCTGAACCCCAAGTTTAGGTTGTTTCAGAATTTTGTACCCAACATGTAAGGGAGCGGCTCAGAAGTTCACAGTCTGCAGAAGTTCAGAGAAAGCAGTTTTTGTTTCTGTTTTTTTTTCTCTGTTCTGGGCAAGTTAACATTTTAAGGACACCTGGGAGGGGGAGAGCGTTTTTCTTCTCTTTCTTTTTTCTCCCTGCCAGCTGTTACCATGGAGTCCAGTTGGTAACTTCTTTATCTTAGAAATGTAGCCATCTCTGTGAAGCCTCAATTTGAGGCCAGAGGCCTTGTTCACATATTGCCAGCATTGTGACTGACTCTATCCAAACACATTATTTTGGATTTCCATAATTGCTTTTGAAGCAAAACTAACATATCTTCATGATAAACCATAACCATAATATTAATATTAGATGTATTACTGGTTAGAATGAATGATTGTAAATCAATATAAGATTTCTTATATATTTTCAAATATCAATTCAATCCATAATTTAAAGTGGAAACAGTTATATTATTTATTCACTGTATGGTCTATTCATGCATTATCTCTATATTCATGGACAAAGTGTACACCTCTTTGTACACCCAATACCCATTTATATGCCTTCAAAATATTGCTCCCAGAAATGGTGGAAGAAATACTTGTGTCACCAGATCTACATGTATATTTTATCACAGTAAAATTCTGGACACAAATGCAAAGGTCACACTTAGATTGTACCAAAGCCTAAATAGAAAGTGAGCATTTTTTACAAAAATCATCCATGTCAAGGTTGCCTTATGCTCTCAAATGTCAATCCTATTGGTGACTACATATTTGTTTCTTCCTAAGATTATATATTCAAACTCACCCTGTTGAAAATGTCTAATTGTATCACTCACTTTATACTTTGCCTGATTTAGTAATGTCTTTATTGATATCTGCTTTCCTACATATTTTCCTCAGTTCATTATTGTGACTGTTCTCATGTGCTGACATTTATATTCACTCTCTAACAGAACCCCTATTGCTAAAGAACTTTTGTTCCAAATCCTATACTCAGTCTTCTTCCCAAACCTACCGACTATCTTCTTAATCCTACTGGCTATCCCTTTTTGACTGGATTTTCTCTTATACATTCAATCATTCAAGTAATGTTCGTGCGAGCATCAGAGGTAGAGACCACGAAGAGACTGTCTCATGCAACAGCAAAAGGTTTATTGGAGGTCAAGCATGCTGGGGCTCAGAGCTCACAGAAATAGAGCAGAGAGCCCTGAGAACAGCTTAAGCAGAGCTTATATTCTTTCCTTGGAACGGGCAGGGACGGAAGTTTATTGATGGGTCACGGTGAGTGGGCGGTTTGCATGTAAACGGGTGAGGGAATACATTCTGCAATTTGGCAGTTGGGGACAGCACATTCTGGGAACAAAATTAGCAAACAGTTCTCAATATTTCAACAGTGTTTTGTTAAGCATACAGAAAAATAGGAAGTTACAAGTACCTATTTTGTTAACCTTTCATTCCCCACTTCTTCTTCTGGCTACTTAAAATTATAAAAGTGATCAAGGCTGGTGTCACATTCTATGTCTGCAAGTGGGTTATTACCATAAGTTTAACTTGTCCAATTTGAGCTTGGAGAAAAAAAAATTACACGTTTGAGAAAACAGGGTTTTATACTTTGCAGTAATATGAGGATTATTATTGGACCGGCCATGGTTGATAAAATCATTGTTAACCAGAGGGAATGTATGGATCAGAATCAAACCACCCTTTTTGGGCCTCTCTCAGTGACGCTCTTCAAGGTGTCTTTTTAATTTACTCATAGATTTTTATTACAACTCCAGTATGGTCGGCATAAAAACAATATTTTCCCCTCAATGCAGCACAAAGGCCCCCTTCTCTCATGAATGGGCGGTCCAACCCTCGACTGTTCTGTAAAACAACTTCAGACAGAGAGGATAAATATTCCTGCAAAGCTGTGATGGAGGTTTCTACTATCTTTAAGTTTTGTTCTATTGCTGCTTCTAATTGGGTCATTTGTTGTGTCCCATGGACTAGGGCAGGGGTTTCTGTGCCCACCCCTGCAGCAACTCCTATTCCTAATAGGATGGCTAAAGTTAGGGATATATGTTCCTATGGGAACCGTGTTGTATGCCCGCCTGTTTGAATTTCAAATGAACCTGCATCATTATAGAGCACTCTGGGAAACATCTGCACCATTACACAATTAATCACATCTGTTGACCATTTCATGAAAACATAAACAATGTTTAAGTATATAGAATTATACTGTTGTAGGGACAGACAAGGCAAGGCACCTAAGATATCACCGAAAACAGGGAAACAGTGCTATTTGGTTGCAACAGGATTCAGAGTGCATTGCTTCTGTTGTAATCAATTAACGCCCTGAACCCCAAGGTTAGGTAGTTTCAGAATTTTGTACCCAACATGAAAGAAAAGGGGCTCAGAAGTTCACAGTCGGCAGAACTTCACAAAAAGATTTTTTTTTTCTGTTATTTCCTCTGTTCTGGGCAAGTTAACTTTTCAAGGACACCTGGGAGGGGGAGAGCTTTTTCTTCCTTTTCTTTTATCCTCCTTCAGCTGTTACCATGAAGCCCAGTTGGTATATTTTATTTTAGAAATGTAGCCATCTCTGTGAAGCCCCAGCTCAAGGCCAGAGGCCTTGTTCACATATTGTGTGAAAAACTATTAAGGGGTTGTCTAGCTTAGAAGTGCTGATTTTTCCAAGCAGTGGCCAAGTATAACAGGGCAACAGAAAAAGAGCAAGTTTATCTACACTGAACTCTTTTATAGGGACTCTTTTGCTGAATGTTCTAAAGTCATCCATGGTGAAGACTTCTGGAGAAGTTCAGTTAAGATTTTTCTGTGGGCCTGGTATAGAGGGGAAAGACGGGGAAGGCGAGGAATGAGAGCAGCTCCGGGGATCTGAGAATGAGAAAAGAGAGATGAAAAAGCATAATGGAAAAGGGGTTTGGGATTTTCCTAGGAACAAAATCTTGAGCAGTAGAACAGGTAGAACAGAGGGGAAGACGGGAGTGAGTATCCCAGAAAGCCTGGGAGGGATTTTAAATTCTTAGTAACCTGTTTTCAGTGATGACAAAGCAACTTTAAAGGCCATTTTTATTACATCTTGGATAGGGGTCTGAGGGCTCTTCTCAGCTGGTTTGAGCTTTGGGTTACCTGGTAAGAGGACCTGGGGAGACCGGGTGTAGGCACTGACAGGAGAAGAGAGGAGTGAGTGTTTAGAGGGGTACCTCAGTACCTGCTACCTCAGCAAGGGAGCAATGATCTGAGAACTGGCGGAGGTTTGGCTTTTTGATCTAGTAACTGGAGGAGAGAAATCAGGTTGCTGAGGTGGGACTGACAGTAGAGAGTCTGGAGCAGAAGCCTGAGGGTGAGGATCTATTGGAGATGCATAGTTCAGGAAGTGAGCGAAGGAGGTAAAAGGCCTCCACATACGGGAATTTCCTTTCATCCTCTTGAGCACTTGCAGAAGTTAAAAAGGTAACACAGAATTTGAGGATCTAGAGACTCCTCTGGGGGCCATCAGTTTTGGTTGTCTAATTGGTAATATGGCCAATGCTGTGTACTGAATTTGATGAGGATTTTGCGTTCCACCAGGCAGCCCCTGTATGCTCAAATCCCCATCACTTACAGAAGAAGTTGGCTTTCCCTCCACACAGCCATGGCTGTTTGTGGCTTTGATAGTCTGCTGGGCAAACATACTAATCTAGTCTAGCCAACCTGCATCTGGCTCACGTGTCCCTAAATCCCTAATGTTTGTTTCCATTATCTATGATATGGAAGGGATTTAATTGAATTTTAGTGGGATTTTCATCAGCGATATCCTAATAGGAAAGACTTATATCCAGCTGACAAATGTCTGGGTGGAGAGCTAGCCACCAGGTCCCTAAGGGAGCTGTATACGAGTTAGAGCATACTTCTTGTCTAGTAGGATTTGTGATAAGCCATCGCTTCTGAACGGGCTGATGAGCGTTAGGTGTACTGGTGGTCAAGGGGAGAGTCTACAGCCTTATCCACATAGCGAATATGCAATTTGAAATGGTTACCAGTCTTTCCCAGTTTCCAGACAGAGTCTGGACAGGGCGCAGGCTTGAGATGAGAGGCATGGATCCAGGAAGTGTTTCCGTCTACTTTTACCGCTGTAGGTGTTATAATTAGCACCTGGTATGGTCCTTTCAAGCAGGGTTCCAGGGATGACACCTGATGTTGTCTTATGTAGATGAAGTCCCTTACTTGATATCAATGTGGAGTCCCCTTGTCCCCAGGATGCAAGGCAGTTGTCAGCTGTTTTCACCGGTATCATTGAGTTCTTTCAAGTGATTTAATTCTGTCAAGCAAGGGGGTGTTGAAGGCATCGTTAGGTCTTAGAGTTGGGGTTACATGCCTTACTGGAGGAGGTGCACCATAGAGAAATTCATAGGGGGTGAGTTTACACAAAGAAACAGAGGGAGTATTTCTTGCATGAAACAGTGGATAAGGCAGGGGCATAGTCTAATATTTTATGCCGGTCTCTAAGCTTAATTTCGTTAAGGTCTCTTTAATGGTTCAATTTATTTTTTTTTCCTGTCCTGAGCTCTGGGGTCTAGAAGCACAATGTAACTTCCAATTAATCCCCTGGGTCCTGGCTAAGCCCTCACTTACCCGGGCCATGAACACCGTTCAATTATCAGACCCTATTACCTTAGGCAGGCCTTGTCTTGAAAAAATATCTTAATATCTTTCAGGATCTTCTTGACCACCGTTTGAGCCGGTTTTTTTTTTTTTTTTTTTTTTTTTTTTTGTGAGAAAGGATTCAATCCATCCTGAAAATTCATCTACAAAGACTAGGAGATATTTAAGTCTATACCTTGCTGGCTTAATTTCAGTAAAGTCTACTTCCCAGAATTGTCCTGGTCTGGTTCATCATAGGTGCTTTCCTGCAGGAAGCTTGGAAGGGTAAGCATTAACCAATTGACAGAACCGACAGGCTTTTGTTACCCGTTCAGTTATTTTTTTTCACTGTGAGTAAGTTAGTCGAAATCTCTGTTACTGATCTTTCAGGAATGCCTGCAGTTTCTTTGAACCAAGGTGAGTAAGTTGATGTACATTTTTAACGTAGTGTAGGGCTTTCTGAAATTGCAGGCTGGGCTCAGTGAAGTCGAGGAGTTCAGTGTCAGTGTTCTTAAATGTTATCAAAAGCTTGCTGGTGCTCAAGGGTCCATTGGAATTGGGCATCCTTATTTAACAACGGGTATAAAGAAGCAGCTAAGAACACAAACCCAGGTATCCATAACCTGAAAAGGCAGCAGTCCCAAGAAACTCTCTGTGTTGTCTCCTGTTAGATGGAGGTGGTATCTGCACAATGGTTTGTTTTCTGGGCTCAGTGAGCCATCATTTCCGCCCCTAAGGGAATAACCCAGGAAGATTACTTCTTGCTGGCAAATTTGGGCCTTTTTGGCAGAAGCTCTATACCCGAGTTGAGCAAGCTTGGATAATAGTGCTTGGGTCCCAGACTCACAGTTTTCCTTGTTGTTAGCTGCCAGTAGCAGGACATCCACATATTGAAGCAGGGTGACTTTGGGGTGCGTAATTCTGAAGTTGTTGAGATCTCTGTGGAGGGCTTCATCAAAGAGACTGGGGGAGGTTTTGAACACCTGTGGGAGTCTAGTCCAAGTTAGTTGACCAGAAGTTCCGTTATCTGGGTCTACCCACTCGAAAGCAAACAGCAACTGACTATCTTTATGCAGAGGCAAGCAAAAGAAAGCATCTTTTAAGTACAGAACAGTATACCATTTTCACTCAGCAACAGCAAAGTGTTTATTGGGGTTCCAGCATGCTGGGGCTCAGAGCTCACTTGACTAGAGCAGAGAGCCCTGAGAACAACTTAAACAGAGCTTATATAATTTTTTGGAGAGGGCAGGGAGGGAAATTAATTGATGGGTCAGGGCAAGTGGGCAGTTTTTGTGCAACCGGGTGAGGGAGTACACTCTGCATTTGGCAGTTGGGGACAGCACATTTTGGGAACAAAATTAGCAAACAGTTCTCAAGATTTCAACAGTGTTTTGTTAAGCATAAAGAAAAACAGGAAGTGACAAATACCTATTTTATTAACCTTTCACCAAAGCAAAATGAAAAGTGAGCATGGATTACTAAAAACAACCATGTCCTGGTTGCCTAATGCTCTCAAATGTCAATCCTATTGGTGACTACATATTTCTTTCTTCCTAAGATTATATATTCCACCTCAACCATATTGAAAATGCCTAATCCTATCACTCACATTATACTTTGTCTGATTTCCTAATGTCTCTATTAATATCTGCTTTCCTACATATTTTTCCCCAGTTCATCATTGTGACTGACTCTTTATATGTGCTCATATTTACTTTCACTCTCTACCCGAAACCCTATTGCTAATGAACCTTTTGTCCAAATCCTATACTCACTCTTTTTTCTAAACCTACTGACCATCTTACTATTCCTACCGACTATTCCTTTTTGACTGGATGTTCTCTTGAACATTCAATCATCCAAGGTACAAGGTCCTATGCCATTGCATATTGATTTATCTGAGACATCTGTGCAGAACATAATTCAAAGCTAAGTATACCACTAAAGGGCCCAATGTCCTTCTGGCTTCAAATCGTACCTAGAATTTTGGTTTCATACTTATATTTCACCTATATATTCTTGTGAATATCGCAGGTACCCAATACCATTATTTTTCCAGCAGAATAATTTCTAACCCAAATAGAATATTTTATTAACCCTAACCATACACTGTTCCTCAATCTAACTTTGCAGAAGAGCAGGGACAGAGTTGGTCTTACAATACAGGAATGTACGGGATCTTCCACCTGCTGAGAACCTCAAATGTTGATGCAGAAATGATCCCTGGAGAAGATTTAGGCAGCTATGAAGGGCCTGAGAGAGCAAAAGTCATCTTCCAAGGCAAACAACCTAGTCAGGATGAAGGGATGTATCTGAATCAGCCTCTCTCCTCTTGATATAAAGAAGATGGACCAAACCAACCCTGTGTGGAGAGCTTCTCCTGGGTGCCTATGGTTGATATACAATTCTAACTTCTGAAAGTGTCACAGGAAGTAGTGGCAGCCTCCATCTCAAGGGACCCTTGAATGCAACTGTTAGGACAAAGTTGTTGCCAAGGCAGTGACCTCATTCCGTTCTTGAAGGAATTTACCTACCTCACTTCTTGGGGGATGGAACTCTCTGAACTTGGGATCCAGGAAGCCAGGCACAAAGAGCCAGTACCCGTCCCATTCCCAGTAGGCTCACTTGTTTGGATTTAACAAGGACAGAGTCTGTCTTTCTTGGTACCTAAAGATTTGAGGATGGCCAAATTCAAGTAGACCTCTGAAAATGGGCCTTTCCTGAGACAGCAGGTAGTGGTGAGCACAGGCTCCTGACAACTTCACAGAGTTGGAAAAGGAGAACAGATCTGAGACAGGACAGGCCATTTTGGGGAAACATAGTATGGCCCACCAGTCAGAGGACACTTCGGATAGTCACAGACTTACTTGGGGGAAGGAGGTGACTTTTTGAGTGTGGTTGTGAGTTTGTGGTTTTGTCTCATGTTCTGAGAATAGGTAGGAAAGGCTGTTTGTTTGGTATGGAGTGAACTGTTTCTAGAAAGGCCTTTGACAAGGTGAGTGTTTCTAGGTCTGTGTATCCCAGTGTGTCTGTGGTTGTACACATTAGAAAAGAGCATGCATCCATAGATGTGTCCTGTCTAGTAGAAAACTTCCCAGCATTCATTATTCCCAATTTATGAATGGACTGTGGCTCGCCTTATAGAAAGGCAACACCTACAACCTTCTTAATTTCCTGTTTTCTTCCTGAATTTTGGCCACTCTCCAGAATAGGCTCATATTTTTGTGTCAAAGATATGTACCACCTCCAAGCTCTGTGACATGGCCATGTACTGGTTAGCTGAAGGGAATGGCGAGCATCTCAGAAAACTCAGATATCAGTGTGACCAGGAAAGTCTCATTGGAGAAACCATGCTTTGGGCCTTTTGCTAACCTATTGTTCTGTTGTCCTGAGTGTCAGGAAGGTCTTTGCCTCAGGCCACCCTTTGTGAAGCCTGAAGAAAACAGTTTTAAAATGGAAATAAATGGGCATCACCTTTGGCTCTTTGCTTAATTACTTTGGAAAGGGATGTGTCTGAATCAGCCTCTTGGCCCTTTGTGAAGCTATGGCTTAGATTCTCAGTGCCTGATGGATCTAAAGAAAGATCCAATGTGTGCATCCAAAAGCAAAATGGCAAAAATATCAGTCATTGTGGATGAAGTCTCTCACCTTCCTCTGTTATTTTCCTGATGTCCATCAAGTGAGAATAGTGATCTTTTGTGTCAAATGAGTTCTTCCAAGCCCTGCAGAGGTGCTTCAGTTTTCTCATGACTCCAAATCACATAAGGAATCTATACCTGACAGTCAGTAGGCATCAAATTGGAGAACCAGAGCAGTATTAACGGCAGACCTATGTGATCAATTCTGGTTCACTGGAAGGGTGTCCAGGCTACCCTGAGGTTAGGCAAATGAGGGGCAAGTGAGCTTATTTTGGACACTCTCTTGGACTGCGCCATTCATGGAAACCTCCAGCCACACGTTATGATGAGTGTATATATGAAAAAAGATGAGGGCCTTGGGGGAGTGTTTTGGTTTTAATTGTGGTCATTTGTGTGGCGGTTGGAAGAGATGACTGGGTCCATCTGGGCTTGAACTCTGGTGTGATTCTGCTCAGAGACTAAGTTCTGTAACTGACCTCAGAGAAGTAATTGCTTTGGAAAGGGATGTGTCTTAATCAGCCTCTTGACCCTGTGTGAGGCTGTGGCTTAGAATATCAGCACAAAATGGATCTAAAAAAGATCCCATGCATGCATCCAAAACCAAAATGGCAAAAAGAGCAGCCATTGTGGATGAAGTCTCTGGCCTTCCTTTGTAAAGTTCAGAAAGAATAAAAGAAATTGAAATTGAAACGTAAAGAACCAGGTTTTGTAAAGTTTACAAGCTGCACTGAGAACCTGAAATTCCTGAGTCAGTAAAGACAATTCTTTGATGTGTCCATTAGATGTGAGTTGAAATCTTCCCAGACGACCTTGTTACTTAACAACCCCTTCCCAGAAACCGTGCAGCTCAGCACATATACATCTCAGGGCTTCAAACAATCAGTTTAAATGTCTACCCCTTCACAAGGCTGACCAGTCACCCCCTGCCCGACCTGTTCCCGCCAATGAATGTGCTAATCATGTTTTGGAGTTGTTATTTGATTTTCCCAGGGTACATGGTAATTTGCTAAAGGAGGCTATGATGTATGTAAAGTCCCTGCCCTCTCTAAAGAATGTATATAAACTCTGCTCAAATTGTTCTCTGGGCTCTTTGTTGTTTGCTTTTCTGATGTGAGCTCTGAGCCCCAGCATGCTGGACCCCCAATAAACCCTTTTCTGTTTCATGAGAAAGTCTCTTGGTGGTGTTTTTCTCCGACCTTCGCCCCACCTTTTCATCTGGAGGCCCCAGGTGAGATATTCGGCAGCAGCGGACCAAAGACGCCAACTGACTTCTCTTAGGGTAAGTAAGGCGCCTGTTTCTAGTTTTGGGTTTCCGTTTAAGGCGTGGCAAAGTTGCTGTGGGTGAGGGCATTAGGTCTCTCCTATGTTGGCTGACAGAAGTGTCACAGAGCCAAAGGTCACGTCCCTGGGGGTACTCCAGAGGACTAGGGAAATCAAGGAATAGTAGTTTCCTCAACTGGGTTATATTTTGCTTCCGGATTCGGTTTTCCAGCCCAAAAGGTTTTGCCAGCTACTCAGTTTTGTTCATTGTCCTGAACTCAGGTTGAGTTTACTGTCTGTATTTATTGTCTAACCCATCAGGTTTTGCCAGTTACTCAGTTCTAATCGTTGTCTTGGACTCATGGTAAACGTTTACTCTTTGTCATTGTGTGTGTCGAGTTTGTGTCTTCACTGTCCCTGTTTGAGTAACTTCCATTATGGGACAAAGCACTTCTATGCCTCTGTCCCTGACCCTTGATCATTGGACTGATGTCTGCTCAAGGGCCCAGAATCTTTCTTTTTCAGTAAAACGCCAGAGCTGGCAGACTCTCTGAGCTTCAGAATGGCCCATCCTGGGAGTCGGATGGCCACCAGAAGGATCCTTCCACTTCCCTCTAATCCGAAAAGTCAGAGATATTGTCTTTTAGCTGGGGCCACGTGGCCACCCAGATCAACAGACATATACCCCTTCCCTCATGATTATATCATTCAAACCTTCCACAACTCCCGCTCTCCCCACCATTCTCCCTGAGTCACAAGACTGGATACTCTTCCCCCTCCTCATTCTCTACCCTCGCTCCCCAACCCCCAACATGTTCCAGATGATCCTCCCGCCGCTGACTCAGCCTCTCAGCTGCTAGAGGCAATTGGGCCAGACTCAAGCCCTCCAGGGGACTTCCCTGCAGCAGCAGCAGCCCCTCCTCCCCTGGAGGAAGCTGGGCCACCTAAAGGAACCCGGCGGTGATGGATAATAGAAAACTCAGAATCCCCTGTGATGCTCCCTCTCCGTCCCTACGGGCCAATGAACCGTCCCAACTGGGAACCCAACAACTTTGAAGGTAGGTAGCATCTGTCCACTTATCGCCGGGCTCTAATAGCGGGTATAGCGGGCCACCAAGCGACCGCCAGTGGGCCGACTAATTTGGCCAATGTAAGAGAGATTATCCAAGGGCCTAATGAGTCTCCCTGTATGTCTCAGGAGAGAATTATGGAAGCATAAAGGAAATATACTTCTTTTGATCCTCAGGCAGAGGACCAAAAGGCATCTGTTGCAATGGCCTTTATCGAGCAGGCTGCCCTAGATATTAAGAGAAAGTTACAATGTCTAGATGGATTACAAGATATGATGTTAAGAGATTTAGTCAGAGAACCTGAGACAGTATATTATAAGAGAGAAATTGAGGAGGAGAAGGAACAGAGGAGAGAGAAGGAAAGGGAACAAAAGAAGGATGAAAGGAGCAAAAGGCAGACTAAAGCATTGGCTAAGGTTTTGTTCACAGCAAAAAATACTCCAGAAGGTTAAATGCAGGGAGACAGAAAGGGATACCTGGGCCCACACCAAAGGCTGCCCCTGGCATCAGATCAATGTGCCTACTGAAAAGAAAAAGGACACTGAGCCAAAGAGTGGCCCAAAAAGGAGCAGCCACACGAGCCCGCCATGCTGACTCTAGAAGAGGACTAAGAAAGTCGGGGCTTGGATCCCCTCCCCGATCTCAGGGTAACATTTGAAGTGGAGGGGATTCCAGTGAACTTTGAAATGGATACAGGAGCAGGATACTCAGCCCTTAAGACCCCACTGGGCCCCCTATAAATAAATAAATGGTCCCTAGTTCAAGGGGCTAATGGCAGTAGATATCAGGCTTGGACAAAAAAGAGGATTATGAACCTAGTAAATGGAAAAGTCCACACTCTCTTCTAGTAATCCCAGAATGTCCAGCCCCATTGATTAGCAGGGATCTGCTTACCAAACTCTGGTCTAGAATAACCTTTATCCCTGATGGTCCCCAAGTGGAGTTTCTAAAGCCTTCAGTAAAAGCTCCCATAGTCACGGCTTTGACTATGTCCGTAGAAGGTGAACATCACTCTTCGTGTCCCCTAGAACTGATCAACAAAGCAAACTCGCACAGAAATGGATAAAAGATTATCCTAATGTATGGGCAGAAACTGCTGGGTTAGGTCTAGCCCTTAAACAACCTCCAATAGCAGTATAATTAAAAGCCTCTGCCTCTCCAATCAGTGTTAAACAATATCCCCTAAGCAAAGAAACTAAGGATGGGATAAGGCCCCATATTCAGAAATACCTGACTCTTGGGGTCTTAAGGCTCTGTCAATCAGCCTGGAATACCCCGCTGCTACCAGTTAGAAAGCTAGGAACTGGGGACTACCATCCTGTTCAAGACCTAAGAGAGATCAACAACAGAGTGCAGGACATTCACCCCACAGTACCCAACCCATATAATTTGCTTAGCACTCTGAATCCGGAGCGGGAATGGTACACTGTGCTGGACTTAAAAGATGCTTACTTCTGCTTGCCCCTACATAAGGACAGTCAGTTGCTGTTTGCTTTCAAGTGGATAAACCCAAAAACTGGAACATCTGGCCAATTAACCAGGACTAGATTCCCACAGGAGTTCAAAATCTCCCTCACTCTCTTTGATGAAGCCCTCCACAGGGACTTCAATGACTTCAGAACTGCCCACCCGGAAGTCACCCCACTCGAATATGTGGATGATCTGCTACTGGCAGCCGACACCAAGGAGAACTCTGAGTCTGGGACCCAAGCACTATTATTCGAGCTTGCTCGGCTTGGATATAGGGCTTCTGCCAAAAGGCCCACTTTTGTCAGCAAGAAGTAATCTTCCTGGGTTATTCTCTTAGGGGTGGCAAACGATGGCTCACTGAGCCCAGAAAACAAACCGTTGTGCAGATACCTCCCCCTTCTAATAAGAGACAACTCAGAGCGTTTTTTGGGACTGTGAGCTTTTGCAGGTTATGGATTCCTGTGTTCGCATCTCTGGCTGCACCTTTATACACTCTGATAAAAGGGGATGCCCACTTCCAATGTACCCCTGAGTACAAACAAGCTATTGATAATGTCAAAAAAAAGGTGCTGCTCTCTGCTTCAGCCTTAGCACTACCAGATATAGATAAACCCTTCAATCTCTACATAGAAGAAAAGAAAGGAATAGCACGGGGAATGCTCACTCAGACATTGGGACCTTGGAAATGGCTAGTAGCATTCTTATAAAAAAAAAAACTGGACCCAGTGGCTAGCGTGTGGCCCCTTTGCTTAAGAGCTATAGCAGTGGCAGCCCTTCTAATAAAAGATGCTCATGGACGAACGTTGGGACAGAAGCTCACCATTATAGTCCCCCATGCCCTGGAGAGCATCATCTGCCAGCCTCCAGAGAGGTGCCTATCAAACTCCAGAATTAAGCACTACCAGAGCCTCTTGCTTGACAAAGACAGTATAATGCTGGGACCCCCTGCTCCACTCAACCCGGCTACACTGCTGCCAGAAGTATCATCAGGACCCGTCGCTCATGAGTGTCAAAATATACTGGCAGAGAAAACCAGTATACGGCAAGACTTGAAGGATCAGCCACTGCCTCGCCCTGAAGTCGTATGGTTTACGGACGGCAGCAGCTTTCTCCAAGACGGTAAGCGGCGGGCTGCACGAGCAGTACTTAGCAAAACTAATGTCATCTGGTCCTCTGGTCTCCCAGAAGGGACATCAGTCCAAAAAGCAGAACTGATTGCTCTTACGAAAGCATTGGAACTAGCAACAAGCAAAAGGGCAACCATATACACTGACAGCCGCTATGCATTTGCCACTGCTCATGTGCACAGGGCTATTAACCAGCAAAGAGAATAGTAACCTCTTCCAGGAAAGAAATAAAGAATGAAGATGAGATCCTCCACCTTCTCTCAGCAGTGCAGGGCCCTAAAGAACTAGCTATAGGGCACTGTCCAGGGCCCCAGAAGGAAAACGACCCCGTGGTGGTTGGAAACAGAAGGGCAGATGAGGAAGCTTAATTGCCAGCCCTAAACGAAGTGACTCTGTTAACTTTTTCCACATGGGGGGGAACAAAAATCAGGAGACTTGGCAGCTCCGGAACCTTCAGGCAACTTATCATCTGAGGAGACAGATACAGAACTCTGGGACCCTACAGAGCCAAGTTTACAATTTCAAAAAGCCCACCTTTATGTCAAAGACTTACACTAGCTCACCCACTTAGACTCAAAGAAGTTGTAGGCACTCTTAAAGGACCGAAGAAAGGACTTATTATTGACTGACTCAAAGAGGAAAGAAATAGCTGAGCAGGTGACTAGAGCTTGTCAAGTCTGTCAATTAGTTAATACTTACCCATCCAAGCTTCCTGCAGGAAGCACTTACGAGGAACCAGACCAGGACAATTCTGGGAAGTGGACTTTACTCAAATTAAGCCAGCAAGTTATGGACTTAAATATCTCCTAGTCTTTGTAGGTACTTTTTCAGGATGGGTCGAAGCCTTCCCCATGAAGAAAAAAACGGCTCAGATGGTGGTCAAAAAGATCCTAGAAGACATTTTTCCAAGGTCCGGCTTGCCTAAGGTAATAGGGTCCGACAATGGACCCGCATTTGTAGCCCAAGTAAGTCAGGGATTCGACAGGACCCTGGGGATTAATTGGGAGTTACATTGTGCTTATAGACCCCAGAGCTCAGGACAGGTAGAAAGGATGAATAGAACCATCAAAGAGACCTTAACGAAATTAAGCCTGGAGACCGGCATAAAATATTGGACTATGCTCCTATCTTATGCACTGTTTCCTGCAAGAAATAACCTCTATGCCTCTTTGTGTAACCTCACCAATTATAAAATTCTCTATGGTGCCCCTCCTCCAGTAAAGGACCTAACCCCAACTCGAGACTTAATGATTCCTTTCACACACCCTTGCTTGACAGACTTAAAGCCCTTGAACAAACCCAGCACCCAGCGATACCTGTGGAAATAGTTGGCCACTGCTTATCAGCCTGGAGACAAAGAAACCCCACATTGTTATCAAGTGGGAGACTTAGTCTACGTGAGACGGCATCAGGTGTCATCCCTGGAACCCCGCTGGAAAGGACCATACCAGGTGTTTCTTATAACACCTACAGTGGTGAAATTGGATGGGATCACTTCCTGGATACATGCCTCACATCTCAAGCCTGTGCCCTGTACAGATTCCAGCTGGAAACTGAAACTGACTGGTAACCCTCTCAAGTTGTGTGTCTGTCGTGTGGATAGGGCTATGGATTCTTCCCCTGGCCACCAGCATTCCTAATCCCCATCAGCCTGTTCAGCAACAATGGCAAGTTATAAATCCTACTGGGCAAGTAGTGTGGTCTATTTCACATACAGCCGCCTTATGGACTAGGTGGCCATCTCTCCACCGAGACATTTGTCAGCTTGTTATAGGCCTCTCTGACTGGGATCTCCCTGACATAGAGGACCCCACACATATCCCACTCAAACCCAAACCAGGGCAACATAGACCACCTTACCCCATGAATTATGGATGTCATCTCCCCAACTGAGGTGTAAACTAGCCAGTCTTGATTTTTATGTGTGCCCAGCTGATTTCCGAAGTTGCAAACAGGCCCAAACCTGTGGAGGACCCATTGACTTTAATTGTAGACCTTGGGGATGTGAACAAACGGGAGTGCATGGTGGAACCCAAACTCTCCAGACAGTATGATTCAGGTAGGACCAAATGACACCTGGATTGATCCCAAGAAATGTGCCGCTAGCCAAGCGGTGTCAAAAACTCGCTGTGGAAAGAATAGTCTATGTTACCCCCTCAAATAACTTTCACTTCCAAAGGAAGGGGATACCTCAGAACAACATGGCCTATGGGAAATACTAGGGGAATGCGATTTTATATTTATGGCCCTGGTTATGACTTTGCTCTCTGGTTCACCATCCAGCTTAAAAAGGAAGAAAAGCCCACAGCAATAGGGCCCAATCCCCTCAAGCCAGGAATTAAACCTCCTAAACCTCCCATGCCTAGATCTACCAGAACCCCTCTACCATCTCATACTTCCTGGTTTCGGTCTTTGCCTACTTTCCCAGTCCAGAATACAGCTGACTCCTCCCCCTGGGAACTAATTAAAGGAACCATTATGGTACTGAACTCCACACAATCAGAACTCCTTGCATTTCAGCCCAGGTATTAGATAGCTCTGTAAATTATTGTGTAATGGTGCAGATACTCCCCAGGGTGCTCTATGATGATGCAGAATAATTTGAAGGTCTACTAGGGGGACTAACAACCTGATTTCACCGGGAGCCAGTGTCTCTTACTCTAGCCATCCTACTGGGGATAGGAGTTACTGCAGGAGTGGGTACGGGAACAGCTGCTATGATCCGTGGGTCACAACAAATGGCCCGATTAGAAACAGCAATAGATCAAGACTTGAAAACGTTAGAGACCTCCATCACAGTTTTGCAGGAATCCTTAACCTCTCTCTCTGAGTTTGTTTTACAGAAAAGGCAAGGATTAGACCTCCTCTTCATGAGGGAGGAGGGCATCTGTGCTTCACTGAGAGAAGAATGCTGTTTTTATGCTGACCATAGTGGAGTTTTAAAGAATCCATGAGTAAATTGAGAAAATGCCTTGAAGAGCACCAGAGAGAAAGGGAGATTCAACAAGGGTGTTTTGAGTCATGGTTTACCCAGTCCTCTTGGTTAACTAAACTTTTATCAGACTTAGCTGGACCCCTGATCATCCTTATGGTGTTACTAAATGTGGGACCTTGTTTGCTAAACTGCATAGTTTCCTTTCTCCAGGTTCAGATTGGGCAGGAAAAAACTCATGGTAATCAGATAAAAATACTATCCACTGGCAGAAATAGAATCTGAGAACCCGCAATAATTATGATTCATTACTTTTAAGATTAAAACTAGTCAGAAAAAGGAGTGGAAAATGAAAGAATAAAAGAAATTTAAATTGAAACGTAAAGAACCAGGTTTTGTAAAGTTTCCAAGCTGCACTCAGAACCTGAAATTCCTGTGGCAGTTAAGACAATTCCCAGAACTGCCCATTAGATGTGTGTTGAAATCTTCCCTGACCACCTAGTAGCTAAACAACCCCTTCCCAGAAACCCTGCAGCTCAGCACGATTACATCTCAGGGCTTCAACCAACCAGTTTAAATGTATACCCCTTCTCAGGGCTAAAAAATCACCCCCTGCCCGACCTGTTCCCGCCAATGGATGTGCTAATCTTGTTTTAGAGTTGTTATTTGATTTTCCTGCGGCGTATGATGATTTCCTAAAGGAGGCTATGATGTATGTAAAGTCCCTGCCCTCTCTAAAGAATGTATATAAACTCTGCTCAAGTTGTTCTCAGGGATCTTTTTTCTTTCCTCCTCTGGAGTGAGCTCTGAGCCCCAGATGCTGGTCCCCCAATAAACCATTTCTTTTGGCATGAGACAGTTTCTTGTTGGTCTTTTCCTCCAACGTTCGATGACCTTTTCAGTTCCTGACTACCTTCAAGTGAGAATAGCAATCCTTTGAGTCAAATGAGTTCTTCAAAGACCTGAAGAGGCTAGCCCATAGGTGCTTGGGTTTTCTCATGACTCCAAATCACAGTAAGAATATATACCTGACAGTCAGTAGGCCTCAAATTGGAGAAGAAGAGCAGTATTAGCAGCAGGGCTATTTGATCATTCCTGCTTCAAAGGATGGGGTCCATGCCACCCAACGCCCTTATGGACTTCAAATCTTACCTAGATTTCTGTTTTCATACTTATATTTCACCGCATATTCATGTAAATATCACAGGTTTCCAATACCATTATTTATTCTGCAAAATGATTCCTAATCGAAATCGAACCTGTTATTAACCTTAACCATACACTCTTCCCTCAATCTAACTTTACAAAAGAACAGGGAAATTGTTGATCTTACAATACAGGAATGTAGGCGATCTTCCACCTGCTGAGAACCTCAAAGTTCCATGCAGAAATCATCCCTGAAGAAGATGTAGGCACCTATGAAGCATGTGAGAGAGCAAAAGTCAACTTCCATGTCAAACAACCTGGTCAGGATGAAGGAATGTGACTGAATCAGCCTCTCTCTTCTTAATGTAGATTAAATGGACCAAACCAGGCCCAGGCCTGTGTGGAGAGCTGTTCCTGGGTGCCTGTGGTTGATATACCATTCTAACTTGTGTAAGTGTCACAGGAAGTAGGTGCAGACTCCATCTCATGGGACCCTTGGAAGCAACTGTTAGTACAAAGTGGTTGCCAAGGCAGTGACCTCATTCATTTCCTGAAGGAAGTAACCTACCACACTTCCTTGGTGATTGACTGCCAGGCACCCAGAGAAGTCCCAGTCCCAGTCCCAGTGGTCTCAATTGTTTGGATTTATCAAGGACAGAGTCAGTCTTTCTTGGTACCTACTTAAGTGATGATGGCCAAATGCCAGGAGAGGTCTGAATAGAAGCCTTTTCTGAGAAAGCAGGTAGTGGCTCAACCATGGCTCCTGACAACTTCAAAGAGTTGGCAAAGAAGACCAGATCTGAGACAGAACAGGCCACTTCGGGGAACATAGTATGGCCCACCAGTCAGAGGACACTGAGGATAGTCACAGACATACTTGGGGGAAGGAGGTGCTGTTGTGGGTGTCCCTATGAGTTTGTTGTTTAGTCTCATGTTCTGAGAATAAGTCGGTTTGTTTGTTTGGAGTGGAATGTTTCTAGAAATTTGTTTGACAACATGAGTGTTTCTATGTCTGTGTATCCCACTGTATACATGGTTATAGACATTTGAAAAGAGAATGCATCAATGGTTGTGTCCTGTCTGGTAGAAAGCTTCCCAGCATTCATCCTGCCCAATTTAAGAATGGAGAGTGGCTTGCCTTATGGATGGGGAACACCTACTACCTTCCTAAGTTTCTCTCTTCTTCTTGAATACGGGCCACTCTCCAGAATAGCCTCATGGTTTTGTTTCCAAGGTATGCACCACCTCCAAGCTCTCTGACATGGACATGTACTTAATAGCTGAAGGGAATGGGAGCATCTCAAAAACTCAGAATTCTGTGTGACCAGTAAAGTCTCAGTGGAGAAACACTGCTTTGGGCTTTTTGCTTACCTATTGTTCTGTTGTCCTGAATGTCAGGAAGGTCTTTGCCTCAGGCCACCCCTTTGTGAAGCCTGAAGAAAACAGTTTACAAACGGAAATGAATGGGCATCACCTGTGGCTCTTTGCTTAATTGCTTTGGAAAGGGATGTGGCTGAATCAGCCTCTTGGCCCTTTGTGAGGCAGTGGCTTAGATTGTCAGCATCTGATGCATCTAAAGAAAGTTTCCAAGTGTGCATTCATAACCAAAATGGCCAAAAGAGCAGTCTTTGTGGATGAAGTGTCTCGCCATCTTTTGTAACCTTCCTGACCTCCATCAAGTGAAAATAGGAATTCTTTGGGTCAAATGAGTTCTTCAAAGCCCTCTAGAGGCTAGCCGATAGGTGCTTGAGTTTTCTCATGACACAAATTCTCATGAAGAATCTATACCAGACAGTCAGTAGGCCTCAAATTGGAGAAGCGGAGCAGTTATAGAGCAGGACTAATTGATCACTCTTTGTTCACAGGAAGGGTGTCCAGGCCAAGCTGACTTTAGGCAAATGAGGCACAAGTGTGCTTATTTTGGACAGTGTCTTGGGCTGCGCCCCTCATGGAAACCTCCAGCCAGAGGTTATGATGAGTGTATATGTGGAAGAAGATGAGGGCCATGTGGGAGTGTTTTGGTTTTAATTGTGGTCAGCTGTGTGGTGGTTGGTAAAGATGCCTGGGTCCACCTGAGCTTGAACTATGGTGTGATTTCCCATAGAGACTGAGTAATGGAACTGACCTCAGAGAAGTATTGCCATGAATTGTGTTGGGATTTTAGGTGGCCATGCATGAGATTCACCCTTGAAAACTGAGATATAGAAAAGGGTGGCTTTCCAAAGAGTACTGTCAAACTCAGCCTGGATATCACATGACTTTATTCTGAAAGATTGGCCGCCATAGTTGAGAGTCAAAACATACATGGACCTTACATTGGAGACCTCAATGGGCCTGGCTTCATGTGTCCTTTGGGCCACTCTTTGGGAAGCCTTGCCTCTGAGAGTTCACCAGAGCTTTCCTTGAAATGTGCTTCTTCAAAATTTAATGGTTCCTGAATGAATTTAAACCCACAGTTTCCCCAAATTCATCCTTGAAAAATGGCTAGATAAATACCATGAAATTTTTGAAATTCCCATGACCAGGTGGCCCTGGAGAATCTTTGGATGTCCTGTTGCTGATCATGAGGGTACCAGACAGTGCCTTGATTGACTGGGTTTCATGAAAACGGTGTATAACACAGATACCAGTATGTTGGAGGCTGCTGAGTAGTGGGCCCAGAGCTGTGATGTGCAGGTGTGTGATAAAGCATCTCTTGTCAAGCCATGTGGATCTGTCATTGACTTCCAAATGGCTTGTGACTGACATGGTGCAGACAGGAATCACGTATATGTCTGAATCCTCTCCATAAAAGGCATCTTGTTATATGGAGACGTTTCAGGGCAATGTTCAGAATCAGGTTGCTATGGTTAAGGGGACAAGCTATGTGGAATAGAAGCCTGGTTGGTGCATTCTCCTGCAGACCCTGACCCACCACACGTGACAGGACTCCCTCCAGCACTGTGTCCCAGTTGAACTCCTTGTATTTCGTGAAGCAAATACCAAACTCCCAGTGCAGCAGCAAGAAACACCATGAAAAGTGGAGGATGACCAAATGGCTTCACAGTCCACATGCAGAGACACTTAGCTTTCAGTGGCCACAGTTTACCTACAAAGAGAGAAGTCAGCACTGCTGCCTCATGTTATTTGGAAAATAAGAAACAATGTCCTCCAGGTCACATAGATGCAGACTCAGCTTTAATGGTCTCCTTAGAATGGAAGCTAAAGCTCCTGACAACAACATATATGTCAAGTGCCCATCCTCAGAGGCAGTTTCTCAAGTAGTCTTTAGGCAGGCAGAGCTCCATGTTGGTGGAGTGTTTACCTTTTAGACCAGGACGCAAGAAAAGACCACTGACTCCAATTAAAATCAAATTAAAGCAAACTTATTATTTCCACCACCCGGGCTGTGTCTCCCTCCCAAAACCGCGGGAACAAGAGAGCAACCCCACCTTTCCTACAGAATGGCTTTGTAGCGCAGAATGTTACAGAAAAGGGTGGTTACAGATAACAGAACTCTGACAAGCATCACACTAATGATAGTTTACATTTTTTTTTTTTGCTGGCCCCAACATCAGAATTTATGAGAACCATTAGAGCCTCAGAGAGTGTCGTCTGGCCAGGGAAGGCCAATATTTATGAGGTGTAAATAAAGTTTCAGAGAGGGCTGTTATCTGGTCAGAGAGCCATGCATGGGTGAGTTCAAGGCATGGGCAGGCATTCAAAGCAGGTTCAGAATTTGCTGTAATTTATAGTTAAGCCAAAATTATCTTTTCATGGCTTTGTGTCAAGATGGCTCCAATTTAAATAAAATATCAGGTTGGGTCTATCATTCCCCCATTTTCTAATGTGTCCCTTTCAAATCTTTGATAGGGTAGGGGACGAGCACTGAGGGAAATTTAATTCCTCAGGTAACAGTCTCCCCATTTTTTGAACTCACCCAAAACCGGTCTCCCTGATTTTACTGGCTTAATTAATTACTTATATTGATAGTCTATTTATTTTTGGCTCCATTGTAGTAAGAAGCGAGGCGTCACTCATTTTGACTTCTTCTGAGCTGAGAGAGGGTGACGTGAGGGGGTACGGTCTGAGAGACATGAGTTGCCTTTTCGAAGTCAGTTCGGTTTGAAGTCTGGTTGGGGAAGTACAGGTTGTAAAGTCATCTGGGGATGGGTTCTTCTATGAGAGAAACAAAATACATGAGTACTGAATAAATGTTGCAGCAGCTTGAACATGTCACTGTATAGAAGTTCCCTCACCAGTCTTAAATATCCCCAGTTATCAGGACTGTCAACTTAATATTTAACATTTAGGGTTACAGTTGTCCCTCCCCATAAAATACAGTGTTATAATTTAATACCATCTGATCCTGCAAAATTCTTTTACTAGTATGACCTCTGTGTCTAATAGAGAAACCCTTAATTCTGTTACTCAAGGCTGGATAATTGTACTAGCAAACTCCAATATTACCTGTGTAGGTTAGGAATATCTGTAGGCCTTAAACTAAAAACTTCTGCCTCTGGCAGCTCCTCTTGATAGTCTCTTTTTATAGTTATCAGGCATTCCTCTCTGAGAACCCTTCTTTGTAGGCTCCAGTCTTATTTATTTTGGGAGGCTAACATAAAGTGTATACCTTAAAATATTATTATTACTGTTATTATTTAAAATGCCCAGGAATGGCTGTATTTTGCGTTTAACTGTCTTTCCTAAATGTTTAAGATGAAGCAGTCAAACTGACTTTTGTTTCTATCTATTATGAACAGTCAGCTGAGCTTTTTACGGGAGTCATTCCTGGGGAAACTTGAGAGCAGCTTCTCAGTTCTGCTAGTGCCATTTTCGCTAGGTGTGTCCAGGTCTTGCTTGACCCTGTGGCTTCCCTCGGAAGCATCAGGGATGTCTCCCTTCTCTGATGACTGTCTTCTTCATAGAAAATGCACTGATTGGCTTTCTGTTCTCCAGTGGCTCAGAGTTGCAAAGCTCTTTAGGGAAGTCCCCTGTTCCCTGGATACAGACTGACTCAGAGGGCAAGAATCAAATATTGGTTTTCTTGGCCCTTTTCATTTAACTTTAATTTTAAATCCTAATTTTAAACATCCAGCAAATAAATTTTAGCAGCCTTATATTAAGAGTACTGGGCTTTAATGTCTGTAATTTAAAATTATTTATATTTTTATTAATTGGGATCTGTATTTTTCTGTCTGTCTTTTGGTGATGACTTGTTATCTTTAATTAACCCATGTTGTGTTCTTAAAGCAACACTTCTGTAAAACACTAACAGGGAATCTTTAGATCACTTATAAGAAAATTACAAAATAAAATTAACAAGAGTAAATATTCTTAGTTCGTGTAATAGCTACCCTGAATTTTTAGGCTGAGTTATTTATTATATTTCTTGTTTGAGATCCTAATAATCTTGATATGAAAAAAAAAGAACTTTTGAATGTAACTTTAAATGAAATAACATCTGACCCACTGCTTTCGTAGTCATTCTCACATGTAGTAAGTTGGGACACAGAGCCTTATCTCAAGTAAGGCAGGGCTCTTTATAAATCTTAAGTGTTTTAGTTCTAAAGATGATCTTTGTTTTTAAATATCAGTTTAAAAAGTTAACATTAATTGTTTGAGGTCACATGAACATTAGTTAACACCATATAATATAACATTTAAAACATGAATAAAATAAACGCTGAAAGTTTTATCCTTTTCATAGCTAAGGCTCTCATTAACATAAAAATACATTCAAATTGTTCCCTAATGTAAAAAGTAACATAAAAGTTTATATATCTTATTGATAAAAGGTAAATAAATGCCCAATATATTTTTTTTTTTACCATACAACTTCAGAACACCAGCTTCACATAATGCTCTTTTAAAGTTTCTACCTTAGAGACGTGTATTCCTGGAAGATATGAGCACATTAATAGCATCACAATTGCATTGATGTTTCTACATTAACCAAGTTTAGCTTTTAAAGAAATGGCAGTACAGTGCTCTAAAATAACAGATCGTATTTAATAAGTTGTTTAATATTTATGGTTGCTTGCTCTAGAAAAATAAAACTTAATAAACACAATGTTATTGGTAAACGTATGTTTTAAGAAATTTTTGTGTCTTTTACACATGACTGATTTTTACAATCTTATACAGACTTTAGAACAAACTTATACAGACCTTAGTAAATCAATAACATATCTAACAAGAATACTCATGAATGAGTAATCAAATATCAAATTTAATTTATTTATTTATCAAAATATTAGACAAAAGTATTGAACAGTGTAGACCATTTTTTTGTTGAAGGAAAAGTCCTAGAACCAAGGCATATTAGACCTTTTGTCGACATTAATATTTTATTAGATTTTTGAACACCTAGAAAAACATGTAAGCTTAAATTTAAAGACATTTATTTTTATCTGTTTATCCAATTTAAAGTGAACCATTTAAATCACGTAAATTAAAGATCTTTGGATCCGCTTTTTAAAATTTGTTTTTGTGAGTGCTCCTTTTTTTATAAGCCCTCCTTATGTATGTTAATTTGTATATAATATACATGATATACGGACATATGTATATATACACATACAACACATAACAAGAGTGTGCACACATAATTATAGTAAAGGCCTTGTAGCTTTTCGCAGGTGAAATCTCCATTGCAATGTTTCAAAAACTCCACTGTTGGTCAAAGATAGAACTGATCAGAAAAACATTAACCTAGGTCTGTAGGATCAAAATCATGAGTTAAAAACAATACAGAATCTAAGGAAAAAAAATAAGAGTCCTAGAAAAAGTGACTGGGCAGTTATTAGTAAATACCATACAATGTAATTTTTTCTCCCCCCCCTTAGGCCTCAGATCAGTCTCCTACTGAGCTAGTAGGCTTCTTTCATTTGCATTTCAACATAAGGCCTGGCTGAGGTCTGGAAGGAGCAGGGAAAAACTGCTATTCTGAGCAGACACCTCAGGCCTAAGGCATTTTAACCATAATTTTCAGGTTTGGATGTTGAAAATTATGGTACAATTTTAAGTTACAATTCACAAAATTTTATATCTTTACATCTTGTTCTGTCAACAGATACCATACTATGATTTACTATCCTTTTCCAAATTAATGCACTGGTACACACTGTGATATTTTCCCAGTCTACCCAATTCAAAACTGGTGAAAAATAAGACTGAATGTTTGGGAAGTTACTTGCCAACTTGGAAATAGTGTTCTTTAGTTTTCCATGCTAAGTATTTAAGTTCTCTTGCATGAATTATCTAAAATCATAAACTAAACAATTATATGAACCAGACTTTTAACTGCAAGATTGTACAATGCTTCAAAAACCCATTCAGATACCAGATTGTTACAATAAAACGTCATCATTTAGACACACATTGAGCTAAGATCATTCCCAAGAAACAATTTATAATATGAACACATTATTGCACATGTCTTTAAGGGCCAGAAACAAAGACACAAGACAGACAGAAAGGAGCTCCAGACTATGGCTGACAGACAGAAGCCATTAAAACATAACAGATAAGAGAAAAATCTCCTACACCTGTAGCACGATAGATGTCCCCACAAGGGGAACAGATGTTTTCAAAGAGGAGCAACCTGAAATGTGAAATCAAGGGTCTCCATGGTGACTTTACTGCATTTAGTGTCCCCTTTTTCTTATTCTCTTTTTTAAAAAGACAGAGGTGGCATAATTCTTACAGTGCAGGGACGGAAGGAGGGAATTCTCTGAAGCATCAGGGCTTTGGCAGCTGCTGGGAGTCCTTCAGTCCCTCCTTTTACTTACAGGATTAGCTCCTCTGGTTCAGTTCCACCCGAGCATGCTCCGTCTCCTAATATTTCAGTAGTCAGCTCTCAAAAAGTCCCAGGGTCCGGGGGAGGGTATCAAAATTTGTAACTTAAATTTTGGTTCCTGATGTTGAAGCCAATTAATACCAATTTAATAATGAGGACAGCGTTTGAGAAAAAGAAAAAGGGAGGTTTACTGCTTTGCTAACAAAGGAGAAACACAGGGGATTCTGCCGAAAGGTTGTGACTCTCTTGATCTGGAGGGACAAGCGGTTTTAAAGGAGTTTCACTTTTTCACCTAAGAGATACTCAGTTCTTAGGTCACCAGCAAGCATTGCCCTCTGCAGTGGGTGTGCTCCAGGCAACCAACTAGGGGCTTCTCTCATCCTGCTTGACAAAGGGGGGGAAAGTTCATCACAGTTCCTTAAAACACAGTCCAAAGGGGTGTCAGGCTTACTTGCTTTATTACCCATTTTCACGTCCAATATCATTATGTTTTTACCAAAGAAATCACACAACAAAACGCACAAAAACTAACAAACCAAAAACATACAGAACACAGAAAAAAACACAAAGAAACAGAAAACCGGTGAAGAAACAGAAAAACAGAGGAGCAATACAACGTCTTGCTAAAGCTCCGGGGAAGGAGCTCCTGCATGCCCGTTGGCACCTCTCTACCCTTTCAGAGGAATTCCCTACAGAACAGAACAGAGGAAAGAATGATTCTTGTTACTGTCCCGGACAGGAGTATATGTGAGCCTCCCCATGCCACCTCTCTGTCATCAGAAGAGATGTCCCTTTACCGGATATCAGATGTTATAAAGATACCACTTACCTATGGAGGCCTCCTCCACCAGGTGCTTGCTAATAGTTATAGTGCGATGGTTCACTGCAGTGCTCCCCGGACTGAAGGCTCACTCCAAGGCCTTTGAACTTGGCTCTCCAGCCCGAAGCCTTGGAGGAAAGGCCAGCTTCAGAATTTCCAGGAGTCTGGTCTTGTGATCTGGTCGGGTCATCTCACTGGGGAACTCTAAAATATTAGACCAGGATGCAAGAAAAGACCACTGACTCCAATTAAAATCAAATCAAAGCAAGCTTATTATTTCATCCGGGTGGGCTGCCTCTCCCTCTCAAACAGCGGAAACAAGACAGCATCCCCACATTTCCTACAGCCCAGCTTTATACCCCAGAAAGTTACACAAAAGGGGAGTTACAGAAAACAGAACTTTGACAAGCATCACACTAATTATAGGTTACATTTTTTATTTGCTGGCCCCAGCATCAAAAATTATGAGGACCATTAGAGCCTAGAGAGGGTCTTTGGCCAGGGAAGGCCAATATTTATGAGGTGTCACTAAAGTTTTAGAGAGGGCTGCAATCTGGTCAGAAAGCCAGATATGGGTGAGTTCAAGGCATGGGCAGGAATTCAAAGTAGGTTTGGAATTTGCACTAATTTATAGTAAAGAAAAAATTATCTTCTCATGGCTGTGTGGCAAGATGACTCCCAATTTTATTGAAAGATCAGGTTGGGAGATCAACCCTGTCCTTTACTTTTGGAAACTCCTCTACCACATCCATGTTTGTGAACTCCTGAGCATTTTCTATCCCAGATATGTATTCACAGATATTTTAACTCTACTCCTCTAATTGTGTCTTACTTGGGGCGAAGGTAATGTCAAGGCATTTTTCTGGATGAGAGTGGGAAGATTATTGTATACCATATATATGCATACTCATTGGATTCATTTTTCAATTTTCCATTCAAAATACTATATCCCTCACAATAACCCATACTCTATGAGACTCTAACAACTAATACTAATATGATGGAGAAAAATAACCGAAACAAAATTGAAATACAAGCAGTTCAGAGGAGACATGGTGTATATTGGACTTGCCTTTTGCAAGATAAATGGTAGGTGTTATTAATCAAGTCAATTTTTAATTGAAATAGTTCTCCATGTGTTTTTAAAGTTAAAAAATATGTGTATTCCTGTCTCCCTTTCTCTGTAGCGTATTCAGCACATGTATTTTTATATGCACATATAGAATCCTACGTGATATCACAAGTAAATTTTTGTGAGGTGCCTGACTTGGCAGTTACAAATTGTGAGAAGAGATTACTCCTCCTAAAAGCTGTTGGAACTGAAATTTCAAGCTATAGGTGAGCTTCCTAGTAGAACAACATTATACATAAATCCATGTTCAGTGAAATGAATGTTTTTCGATCTGTGGATGATATATATTTCATGGTGAATTTTGTTTGGCATATGAATTGGTATGTTTATTGTCTGTGGTTGTTTGTGTGTGTGTGTGTGTGTTTGTGTGTTTGTGTGTATATATATATATATATATATATATATATATATATATATATATATATATATATATACACACACACACACTCTCCAGAATTTTCATAATATGAAATGTATGTGTCTTATATACACTCCCTAAATTCATTCATGTTCATGTATGTGGATTAATAATCAACTTTTCACAACATTATTCTCAGAAATATTCATTCACCTGAAATATATATTTGTTTCCTAGTACTAAAAACTAACTTCAGTGAAAGGTACATACAAATCCTAATATTTCTACAGTTACTGACCCAGTTTAACATCAATGCAAGTAGATTCCTATGGGACATGATGCATCTTTTGATGTTCATTTTTATTCAACAGTGGTACCTTACTATTTTTCAGTTTTTGCACATCATAGGATACATATTTCATCCACTAGTTAGCAAAATTATAGGCATTTGTTTCACTTTTAATCACTTTCTTCTCCAGAACACATGTATTTCTCTATGTTTCTTGACTGGTCTTTTAATGAGACTTCTTTCCAAATACATTATAATCGATTTCCATAATCATTTTGAAACAAATCTCACACACGCTTCATGATAAACCATAACCCTAAGATAACCATTAGATATATAACTGGTTGGAATGAATGATTGTATATCAATATAACATTTCTGATATATTTTCAGATATCTATTCAATCCATTATTTAAAGTGGATCCAGTTATATTGTTTATTCACAGAATGGTGTATTCTTGCATTATCTCTATATTCATAGACACAGGGTACGCCTATTTGTACCCCCATACTAATTTATACGTCTTCAAAATATTGCTCCCTGAAATGGTGGAAGAAATACTCATGTCACCAGATCTGCATATACATTTTATCACAGAAATATTCTGGACACAAAAAGCAAAGGTCACATGTACAATTGTATCAAAGCCTAAATGGGAAGTGAACATGGATTACTAAAATCATCCATGTCCATGTTGCCTAATGTTCTCAAATGTCAATTCTATTTGTGACTACATATTTGTTTCCTCTTAAGATTATAAATTCAAGCTCCAGCCTGTTGAAAATGTGTAATCCTATCACTCACTTTATACTTTACTTGATTTCCTAATGTCTTTATTGATATGTGCTTTCATACATGTTTTCCCCAGTTCATCATTGCGACTGACTCTTCACATGTGCTGACATTCACCTTCACTCTCTACCCGAAACCCTATTGTTAAGAACTTTTGGTCCAAATCCTATACTCACTATTCTTCTTAGCCTACCGAATACCTTCCAAATCCTATCGACTATTGCTTTTTGACTGGATGTTCTGTTCAAAATTCAATCATCCAAGTTAAAAGGTCCTATGCCATTGTATATTGATTTATCTGAGACAACTGTGCAGGACATAATTCAAAGCTAAGTATCCCACTCAAGGGCCCAATGCCCTTCTGGGCTTCAAATCTTACCAAATTTCTGCTTTCATACTTATATTTCACCTATATACTCTTGTAAATATCGCAGGTTGCCAATACCATTATTCATCCCGCAGAATGATTCCTAACCAAAATCGATGCTATTATTGAACCTAACCATACACTCTTCCCTTAATATAACTTACAGAAGAGCAGGGACAGAGTTCGTCTTACAATATAGTAATGTAGCTGATCTTTCACCGGCTGAGAAACTCAACGATCCATGAAGAAATGATCCTTAGAGAAGATGTAGGCAGCTATGTAGGACCTGAGAGAGCAATAGTCATCTTCCACAGCAAACAACCAGGTCAGGATGAATTGATGTGTCTGAATCAGTCTCTCTCTTCTTATTGTAGAGAAGATGGACCAAACAAGGCCTGTTGTCGCGACCCCTTGCCTGCAAGGAATACGCAACTCAGGAATCTTCTTTCAGCAGTTTATTTAGGCCCTTGATATTTCTTCTAATTCCCCGTCGGATGCCCCTCCCAGCCTTAATAAAGCATCCCAAGCCCCAATGCGAAGCTGCCACGTGGAACTTTCTCACAGGGTGCTGAGAAACCATGCACCAACTCTCCCAAACAAGGAGTTGTTTATTACAGACCACAGTGGAGCCAGCGCCATCATGCAATGGCGACCATAATCTGCAGAAGTGGCTCACCACAGTTCCCCCCTTCTGTTTTCTGAAAACAATACAGGCGAGAGTAGAGGTCCTATCCCACTGTGCAGAAGTGGCTGCATAGTATGGCTCAGTCCTAAGGAGGGCCCTTCCCCAGATCTGAAGCCATATCAGCCGACGCCTTTTTTCGTGGGGTGGGGCGTGGACATCAAACCCGCATGCAATAGGACATGCTCTCCTTGAGGTCCACTTCAAGGATCACTCAAGTGCAGTGCCTTGCCTCCCATCCTGTATCGTGACGAAGGTGGACGAAGCGGGACAGCTAAGGCTGAACTGTGGCTGTACACAACGACAAACGAGTTGACAGCACCCCGAAAGAAAGGCACGGACTTTAAGGCGATAGAGAAGCATTAGTGTGGAAACCCACCTGCGTGCAATGGCAGCAAGACCGGCAGAGTGCAAGGGCTTTCCAACACTAAGAGAATAACGAGGAAAGACATGCCGATCCCAGTGCAATGTTATAATAACTTGGGGTGCAATGGCCATGTCAAAGATTTACTGTTTAAGATGCGCAAGCCAAACTTGAGGTGAATTGCCATTTTCTAAATCTACAAGAGCTTGGATGATCATAGCATTATCGTGAGCATTGAGGGCTTTGAGGCAACAGAGAAACCACAAACAGAGAAACATACCGAACCAACACATTGCACCAAAAATGCCTACCCCCACCCACTCTTTAAAAAAGGAAAAGGCAGAAGATATCCAATCGGTGAATTGACCCAAAGTCACGGGATCAACACGGGTGCTATTCAAGACAGCTATCTGGGTTAGTTGAGACTGGATCATGTCTTCCGCTTCCATGGACCAATTTCCAGCCAAATATTTGCCAATGGTGCGGGAAGCATTCCTGGAATCATTAAATCTGACAGAGGTTATGCATAAATGTGCACGTTGGTCAACACAACCCAAAAGCACAAAGTCAGCCAATTCTTCTACCTGAGCTTAGAGTAAATCTATTCTTTGGTTGGCAGCTAAAATCCCTGACAAAATATGTTGATTAATTGTATTTTGGGATTCAAGTATGGTGGAAGTTTGTTGGACAACTTGATTAATAGTGGCAGCAGTTTGTACTTGATTGGCCATAGCCACTCCGGCCGTAACCGCTGCAGCAGCAGATACCGCCACGGCTGTCACTATAGCCGCTGTGATTCCAAAATCTCTGCAGACTCTAAGTAGCTCAACAATAGGGAATTTATCAGGATCCACAGTGACCGGAATTGGGACAAAAGTTGGAATCTTCATAAACACTGCTACAGTCCAGGAACCATTCCAACACTCAGATAAGAGACAGGTAGTATGAGAACAATCCAGCATCCCCGATGAGGTGGCCTTAGCCAAAAGGAATAAGAAGGGGGATTGGACACAGACCATTGCAGGAGGCAATGTGGCATTATACAACAGAGAGTTGAATGAAACAGATGTAAGTCTATTACCTTGTTCACTTTCCCTAACAGTACCAGAAATATTAGCCAGCCAACTTTTGGCTCCTACCAACTGAGCCAGTGCAGAAATATCGGCTGCAGCCCCCTTTTCATTGGAAATCAGCCATTAAAACCAGGACCAACCTACTCCTGTAGAGGAGCTGGCACTATTGTTAAAGTTATAAACATACCTATCAAGAGAGGGGGAAAGGGAGAAACCTTTAGCAACTTGATGTTTCTCCCAAGAATGATCCTGACAAGGCGTAAATATTGGGGGGAAACCAAGATTAGGGGAACAGTAAGGAGAGGCCTTGAAATGAGTGGCATTATAAATACTACTAGAAAAAGGAGGCACTGGGATTAGTACCTCGGAGATAATAGCCAAGGTAGTTATGTTAAGAGCAGAGCTGTTGTTTGCAGGGGTCTCTGAGCCTGATTGATTCCCCGAAGCTACCTTGCTCAATACAGCACTGATAATGCTTCCTGAGACCTGATTGGACAGCAATGGGTCCTCCCAGTTAGTCAAATTTTTGGTCTTAAGGCTAATGCAATTAGCGTTTCTAAGGCTGAAACAAAAAACTCCTGTGAGATTAACTTGAGATTGATTAAAAATTCTCTCCATGTCCCCTCTAGGAGAGGCACAGGGAGCAGACATCTCACATGAGGTAGAAAAAAGAGTGGGGAGGACACCAGAATTACCATGAACTGGCATCGGCATTGGCCATGCCCGTGCCACTGCCCACCACCGCATTGGTGTCGCCTGTGCCATCGGCACCAGCACCAGAGCCAGAGCACTTAGTAGAATGAAGATCCTCATCACAGGATTGTTGTGGTATCTCTTGTTGCTGGTCAGTTGATGTCGAGACTCTTCTTGTCAAGCGTTCAGGGACCCACAATGGTTCCGTACGATCCTGGGGAAAAACACATACAGATTCTCGTGCCCATGTCAGCACGGGGTCAGGGCCGTTCCATTGGCCCGTAAGAACATCCTTCCACTTAACATAGCCAATCACAGAGGGCTGAGGGGACACATGTCTATCGGCCGCAGAGCGACCATGAATATCCAAATTCAAAAAATTAATGGTAAAGAGAGCTAAGGACAGGCGTTCTTTAGGAGTGTGTTCAGCTCCTATTCCCCCTTTTTGTTTTTGTAAAGTTTCCTTTAAAGTGCGATGAGCATGCTCAACAATGCCTTGTCCTTGAGGATTATAAGGCAAACCATGAGTAAGTTGCACTCCCATAGTAGAACAAAAAACTGTAAATTGTCTGCCAGTATAAGCAGGTCCATTATCAGTCTTAAGGGATGCAGGTGCACCCCATGCTGCCCTTGCCTCTAAACAGTGAGTAATGACATTACGTGCCTTTTCTCCCGATAAAGCAGAAGCATGGATAATTCCAGAGCACGTATCAATGGAAACATGCACATACTTAAGGTTACCAAAGTCAGGTATATGTGTCACATCCATTTGCCAAACAATCAATGGCTTTAATCCCCGTGGGTTTACTCCATAATTAGGGGCATGAAGAAATGTGACACAATGGGGACATTGCAATACTATCTGCCGAGCATCCGCTCTTGAAATGGAAAAACGCCTGCGCAGCATTAATGCATTAACATGGAAGTTTTAGTGAAACAACTTAGCCCTCTCTAAGGAGGAAGCCAAGCATATCAATTAGCCTCTAGTGGCTAAGTCCGCACAGGCATTACCTTGGGATAACGGACCAGGAAGAGAGGTGTGAGCCCTGATGTGCATTGGATAAAAAGAAGCAGTGCGGTTAGAGATAAGCTGTTGAAGCTGAGTAAAGTAAACAGACACATTGTGGGCATCACTAATAGTTCCCACGGTCTCCAGGACTTTTAGTGCTTGTACCACATAGCTGGAGTCCGAAATAAGATTAAAAGGAAAAGAACACTGTTTAAAAACTTCAATAACAATTTGTAGTTCTACCCATTGTGGATTTCCAGGAGCAAATTGATGCTGGATAGGGGGAGAGTCATTAATTACATAAGCTCCCATTCCAGACTTGGAACCATCAGTAAAAATGTTAACAGCCCCCGGAATTGGACTGGATGAAGTTACCTTAGGGAAAATGATGGGATGTTCTTTAACAAAATGGAGTAATGGATGAGAAGGGTAGTGATTATCAATACCCCCTTGAAACGAGCAACACAGAATAGCCCAGTTGTCTAGAGTAGCACATAAAACATTAAGTTGAGCTTTAGTGTAGGGTATGATAAGAGAAGAAGGTGATTGGCCGAAAAATTGAATGCTTTGTTGAATCCCTTTAAGTGCCAATGCTGCAACAGCATCAGGATAATATTCTAAGGATTTTCCTGGAGATACATGTGGGTGGATCCATAGTAAAGGCCCATCTTGCCACAGTACTCCAGTAGGCTGCCGCATAGTGGCAAACACACATAACTGGAAAGGTTTATCACTCTGGAGCCTGCGTAGAGTGGCATGCTGTATAGCTTGTTCTACTTTTATAAGGGCCGCTCTAGCCTCAGTAGTGAGGCTACGAGGGGAAGCAAGATCTGGATCACCCTTAAGAGTAGCATACAAAGGCTGGAGCACAATATTAGGAATATGTAAATATCCTCTTATCCAATTAATATCTCCCAGCAATTTTTGAAAATCATTTAGAGTTTGGAGATCTTGAGTCCTGATGGTAATTTTTTGTGGTTTTAATTTGTCATACCCAATTGTCGCTCCCAAAAACCTGATAGAATCCCCCGTTTGAACCTTTTCAGGTGCGATGTGCAGGCCATGTTGAGCCAACAGCATCATGAGTTCTTTATAAGCCTCATAAACTGTCTGTTCTAATTTTGCGGCCAATAACACATCATCCATATAATGAATGATCTTGGTGGAGGAATACTTATGTCTGAGAGGTGTGAGTGCCTTCCCCACATACATCTGGAACATCGTGGGACTATTAGCCATCCCCTGCGGCAACACCACCCACTCAAACCTTTGATCTGGTTCTTCGTGATTACACGAGGGAAGGGTGAAAGCAAAACGTTGTGAATCTTTAGGATGCAAAGGAATGGAAAAGAAACAGTCTTTAATGTCAATAACAATTATATGCCAGCCTTGAGGAACAGAGGAGAGCAGAGGCAGCCCTCTTTGAATGGGCACCATAAGCTGCATCTGAGCATTAACTGCTCGTAGATCATGCAGTAGGCGCCACTTCCCTGATTTTTTCTTAATGACAAATATGGGAGTATTCCATGGAGAAGTAGAAGGTTGGATGTGACCCAAATCAAGTTGTTCTTTGACTAGATCATGGGATGCTGCCAGTTTAACCGAGGGAAGAGGCCACTGAGGCACCCAAACAGGCTCCTCGGTGAGCCATGTTATAGGTATTTGAGCCCCAGTGGCCCCTAGAAAAAACCCAGACCAAACCTGTTAAGCTTTTGATGACCTTGCACAGGATGCTTACATCCCTGTACGTGCCTTCCTAGTCCTAGACCTGGCCTATACCCCATATTTTGCATGATATGTTGAGACACTGGGGAATAGTCATTACTAAGAGTGAACCCCATGTCTTTCATCAGATCACGGCCCCATAAAGAAATGGGTAAATCAAGTACATAAGGCTGAAAGGTACCATCATGTCCTTCCGAGTCCTTCCAAGATAGATGTCTACAGCTGATTTGAGGGGCTTGTGCATATCCAAGTCCTCTTAAGGATTGATCAGAAGCCTGCACTGGCCATCCCCTAGACCAGTCCTTAAGGGCTATGATACTACGATCTGCTCCTGTGTCCAGCAATCCCACAATAGATTTACCTTCTATGCTTAATTCCAAAGTGGGGCGATTGCTCATATCCATTGACAAATAGGCACAATTTCCTCCGGTGGTACCAATCTGATTTCCTGTCCGTGATCTTGAGTCAGCAGGGAAGTGATTATGCAAACTAGGCAAAATTAGCAATTGAGCAATCCGATCCCCTGGGGAGATAGACACAATGCCCCTTGGAGCTTCCACCATAACTTTTACTGCCCCTACAGTATCAGGGTTTATAACTCCGGGGAAAACATGAAGACCTTGTAGGATAGAGGATGCACGTCCAATTAACAAACATACAGTGGCAGGGGGTAAAGGCCCTTTGAACTCAGTTTCCACCAATTGGATTCCCATCGTAGGTGTTAATACGAGTCTGGAGGTGGAACAGAGGTCCAATCCCGCGGCACCTGTAGTGGCTGTCCGCATTTCATGGGATGGCGCAGAGAAGGCCATGTCTCGGGTTCGGGTGTGACATTCTCCATTCCCCCATATATTCGTGGGCCCTGGGGTCGGGGGCCCCTTCGGCCGTTTTTTGGCCCAGCTGAAATAGGCTGTCCATGGATGTCCCTCACTGATCTACACTCTCTTGCCCAATGCTTCCCCTTTTTGCATTTTGGACACAGCCCCGGTTGACGAGGGCTATTAGAAGGGCCACCATGAGGAGGTCCAGTAAAATTGCATTTTTTGGGACAGTCACGTTTGAAATTGCCGGATTGACCACAATGGAAGCATGTTCCGGCACCAGGACCGCCCCCTTTTGCGATCCGAAGGACAGCAGCTGCAAGACCTGCATTAGTTAAAGGTCCTCCAAGCTCTCTACACACTTTCATCCAAGCTTCTATGCCCTTGTTTTTATAAGGAGCGATTGCTGCTTTACATTCTTTGGTGCATTGCTCAAAAACAAGTTGTTTAATCAAGGGCATTGCTCTATCAGGGTCACCAAAAATTTTTCCTGCGGCATCCACCATCCTAGCAACAAAGTCCGAGATAGGTTCTGTGGGGCCTTGCATGATTTTTGTTAAATTGCCAGACACTTCTCCGCTATTTGGGAGTGATTTCCATGCACGGATACAAATGTTATTGATCTGTTCATATACCTCAGGGGGGTATCCTGTTTGTTGATTAGCAAATCTGCCTTGTCCCAAAAGCATTTCCTTGTCCCAATGGGGGTGTCCGGCCGCATAGTTTTGGGCAGCCTGCTCTACAGCGCCCTCTAGCACAAAGGCTCTCCAGTCCAAATATTTGCCTGGAGAAACACAAGCCCGAACAAGGCTAGCCCAATCAGAGGGAGTCATACAGTATCTAGACAGACTCTCCACCTGAGTTAATGTGAAGGCGGCATCCACCCCATAAGTGCGCACAGACTCTGCCAGGGTCTTCACAATTTTGAAATCTAAAGGCTCATGGAATCTTCCCCTATTGTCATCCTGGAAAACTGGATAAGCAAGACCCATCTCAGCGATAACAGCCCTCCATGCTTGGGCATGGAAAGCTCTCCTCGAAACACCCTCACCGTACAGCGGCGGGTCCGGAGGATCATTTTTCTTGAGCTCCTGTTTATTTTTGTTCCCTTCTCCCATAGTTAAACTCCCTAGCTGCCGAGACAGTCTCCCGAGCTCCTCCTTCTCATCCTCCTCCTCTTCTGACCCACTTTTGCATGGGAGTGTGCGCAGTGTACTGCGATATGGATACAAGCGTTTCCTCCCCCGTTTCTCGCTCTGCACATTCCCTTCCTCCTGAAATATATTTCACTCCGTGCCAGAGACAATCGCCTCCTCCCCTGTTTCTCGCTCTGCACATTCCCTTCCTCCTGAAATATTTCACTCCGTGCCAGAGACAATCGCCTCCTCCCCTGTTTCTTGTTCCGCACACTGCCATCCTCCTGAAATATGTCACTGCCTGCCAGAGATAATTGTTTCCTCCCCTGTTTCTCGCTTCGCACACTCCCACCCTCCTGAAATACCTCACTGCCTGCCATTTCTGATCTTTCTTCATGTAATTGCTCTAAAACTTCTTGTCCTTTAGTAAGTGCTTCCTGACATCTGCCATCTGCGAGGCAACTACGGATCATCTTCCAAAGGGCTATCACCCCACCCTCTAATATGCCCTGCTCAGAAGCAAAGTCAAGATCTGTGCCTAACTTATCCCAGCTAGGTATAGTGAGGCTGCCAGAAAATGCGAACCACGGGGCAACAATATCTGTCTTCTGTAAAAATCTCTGTAAAGTACTAGGTTTCACTTTTAGGCCCTTGGAACGTAACAGATTATCTAGGGCCAGGAGAAGCGGACTTGATGATATGGTACCCATGACACAACAAAAGACACACAACAAACAAAAGTGAAAGTAAGAGCGAAAGTACACAGTGCAGCTGCAATAAGATTTAATGCTCTCTCTGGCTTTACAGAGGAGCTGCCGCTTTGATAGCGGGTCCTAATTACCTAGGACTAATCTCCGCTTTGACCGCGGGTCCCAATTAATCTGGGACTAATCTCCGCTTTGACCGCGGGTCCCACTTACCTAGGACTGATCTCCGCTTTGATAGCGGGTCCTACTTATCTAGGACTGATCTCCGCTTTGACCGTGGGTCCTACTTACCTGGGACTAATTGGTGCACCACCCCTGACTGCTGAAAGTTCTGGTTCCCGGGTTTTCAGAACCACTTGTCGCGACCCCTTGCCCGCAAGGAAGACGCAACTCAGGAATCTTCTTTCAGCAGTTTATTCAGGCCCTTGATATTTCTTCTAATTCCCCGTCGGATGCCCCTCCCAGCCTTAATAAAGCATCCCAAGCCCCAATGCGAAGCTGCCACGTGGAACTTTCTCACAGGGTGCTGAGAAACCATGCACCAACTCTCCCAAACAAGGAGTTGTTTATTACAGACCACAGTGGAGCCAGCGCCATCTTGCAATGGCGACCATAATCTGCAGAAACGGCTCACCACAGCCTGTGTGGAGAGCAGTTCCCGGGTGCCTATGGTCGATATACAATTCTAACTTCTGAATGTGTCACAGGATGTAGGGGTAACCTCCATCTCATGGGAACCTTCGAAGCATCTGTTAGAACAAAGTGGTTACCAAGGCAGTGACCTCATTCTGTTCCTGAAGGAATTGACCCACCTCACTTCGTTGTTGATGCAATTTGCTGAACTCGGGATCCAGGAAGCCAAGCACACAGAGCCAGTCCCAGTCCCAGTCCCATTGGGTTCACTTGCTTGGATTTACCAAAGACAGAGTCAGTCTTTCTTGGTAAATACTGATCTGTGGATGGTTAAATGCCAGGAAAGCTCTGAAGAGGGGCCTTCCTGAGAAAGCAGGTAGTGACTCCCTGATGGCTCCTGACAACTTTACAGAGTTGGTAATGAAGACCAGATCTGAGACAGGACAGGCCATTTCGTGGGAACATAGTATGGCCAATCAGTCTGAGGACACTCTGGATAGTCACAGACCTACTTGGGTAAAGGAGGTGCCTTTGTGGGTGTGCATGTGAGTTTGGTTTTGTCTCATGTTATGAGAATAGGTAGGAAAGGCAGTTTGTTTGGTTTGGAGTGGACTGTTTTTAATAAGTCATTTGACATGGCGAGTGTTTCTTTGTTTGTGTATCCCACTGTATCCGTGGTTGTAGACCTTTGAAAAGCGAATGCATCAATGGTTGTGTCCTGTCTAATATAAAGTGTCCCAGCGTTCATCCTGCCCAATTTAAGAATGGAGAGTGGCTTGCCTATGGATGGGCAATACCTACTATATTTCTAAGTTCCTGTTTCTTTGTGAATTCTGGCCACTCTCCTGAATAGGCTCATGGTTTTGTGTCCAACATATGTACCACCACAAGGCTCTGTGACATGGCCATGTACTGATAGCTGAAGGGAATGGGAGAATCTCAGAAAACTCAGATATCAGTGTGACCAGGAAAGTCTTAGTGGAGAAACCCTGCTTTGGGCCTTTTGCTTACTTATGTTTCTATTACCCTGAATGTCAAGAAGGTCTTTACCTCAGGCCACCCCTTTGTGAAGCCTTAAGAAAACTGTTTTCATATGGAAATGAATGGGCATCACCTGTGGCTCTTTGCTTAATTGCTTTGGAATGGGATGTGCTTGAATCAGCCTCTTGTCCTTGTGTGAGGTTGTGGCTTAAATTCTCAGCACCTGATAGATCTAAATAAAAATCCCATGTGCTTCCAAACCAAAATGGCCAAAAGAGCAGTCATTGTGGATAATTTTTTTTGCCTTCTTAGGTTGGGTTCCTGACCTACATCAAGTGAGAATAGGGATCCTTTGGGTCAAATGCGTTCTTCAAATCCCTGCAGAGGCTATCCCATAGGTGCTTGGGTTTTCTCATGACTCCAAATCACATAAAGAATCTATACCTGACAGCTAGTAGGCCTCAAATTGGAAAAGCGGAACACTTTACCAGCAGGAATATTTGATCACTCCTGGTTCAAAGGAAGAGTACCCAGGCCACCATGATTTTAGGCAAATGAGGGGCAAGTGAGCTTATTTTGAACACTTTCTTGGCCTTGCCTCTCATAGAAACCTCCAGCCACAGGGTATGATGAGTGTCTATATGGAAGAAGATGAGTGTCATGTTTGAGTGTTTTGGATTTAAGCGAAGAAAGAGAGAACTGAAATTACTGACATATGGGATCAAAAAGGCAATATAACAACAGATGCTACAGAAATAAAGAAGACAATTAGAAATTATTTTGAAAACCTATATTCCAATAAAATAGAAAATAGTGAAGACCTTGATAAATTTCTTAAGTCATATGATTTGCACAAACTGAGTCAGGAGGGTACACACAATTTAAACAGTACAATATCAATGGATAAAATAGAAGAAGCAATCAAAAGACTACCAACCAAGAAAAGTCCAGGTTCAGATGGGTATACAGCGGAGTTTTACAAGACCTTTAAAAAAGAATTAATACCAATAATTTTCAAGATATTTCAGGAAATAGAAAAAGAGGGAGCTCTGCCAAATTCATTCTATGAGGCCAAGAACACTCTGATTCCGAAACCAGACAAAGACACCTCAAAGAAAGAAAACTACAGACCAATATCTCTGATGAACCTAGATGCAAAAAACCTCAATTAAATTCTGGCGAATTGGATACAAAGGCACATCAAAAAAATTGTGCATCATGATCAGGTAGGATTCATCCCTGAGATGCAAGGACGGTTCAATATACAGAAATCAATAAATGTTATTCACAACATAAATATACTTAAAGATAAGAAGCATATGATCATCTAGATAGATGCAGAAAAATCATTCGACAAAGTAGAGGATCTCTTTATGTTCAAAACATTAGAAAAACCAGGGATAACAGGAACTTACCTCGACACTGTAAAAGCTATCTATGCTAACCCTCAGGCTAGTATCATTCTGAATGGAGAAAAATTGAAGGCATTCCCTCTAAAATCTGGAACAAGACAGGGATGTCCTCTATCACCACTTCTATTCAATATAGTTTTCGAAACTGGCCAGAGTAATTAGACAGACGAAAGAAATTAAAGGCATAAAAATAGAAAAAGAAGAACTTAAAACATCACTATTTGCAGATGACATTATTCTTTATATAGAAAACCCAAAAGGGTCTACAAAAAAAACTACTAGAACTAATAAATGAATTCAGCAATGTGGCAGCATATAAAATCAACATGCATAAATCAAAAGCATTTCTGTATATCAGCGACAAAACTTCTGAAACAGAAATGAGGAAAAACACTCCATTCACATATCCTCAAAAAAAAAATCTTGGTAATCAACCTAACAAAAGAGGTGAAAGATTTATACACTGCAAACTACAGAACCCTAAAAAGAGAAGTAGAATAAGATCTTAGAAGATGGAAAATATACCCTGTTTATGCATAGGCAGAACTAACATCAAAATGGTGATATTACCAAAAGTTCTCTATAGGTTTAACGCAATGCCAATCAAAATCCCAAGGGCATTTCTTGTAGAAATAGAGAAAGCAATCATGAAATTCATATGGAAAAATAAAAGACCCAGAATAGCAAAAGCATTTCTAAGCAGGAAGTGTGAATCAGGCGGTATAGCGATACCAGATTTCAAACTATATTACAGAGCAATAGTAAAAAAAAAACAGCATGGTACTGGTACCAAAACAGGCAGGTGGACCAATGGTACAGAATGGAGGACACAGAGACTAATCCAAAAAGCTACAACTGTCTTATATTTGATAAAGCAGCTAAAAGCATGCAATGGAGGAAGGATAGCATCTTCAACAAATGGTGCTGGGAAAACTGGAAATCCATATGTAACAAAATGAAACTGAATCCCTTTCTCTCGCCATGGACAAAAGTTATATCAAAATGGATCAAGGAGCTTTATATCAAATCAGAGACATGGCGTCTGATAGAAGAAAAATTGGCTACGATCTACATACTGTGGTGTTGGGCTCCAAATTCCTCAAAAGGACACCCATAGCACAAGAGTTAATAACTAGAATCAACAAATGGGACTTACTCAAACTAAAAAGGTTTTTCGCAGCAAGAGAAACAATAAGAGAGGTAAATAGGGAGCCTACATCCTGGAAACAAATCTTTATTCCTCACACTTCAGATAGAGCCCTAATATCAAGAATATACAAAGAACTCAAAAAATTAGACAATAAGATAACAAATAACCCAATCAACAAATGGTCTAAGGATCTGAACAGACACTTCCCAGAGGAGGACATACAATCAATCAACAAGTACATGAAAAAATACTCACCATCTCCAGCAATCAGAGAAATGCAAATCAAAACCACCCTAAGATACCATCTCACTCCAGTAAGATTGGCAGCATTTATGAAGCCAAACAAACACAAGTGCTGGGGAGGATGTGGGGAAAGAGGTACACTTGTACATTACTGGTGGGACTGCAAATTGGTGTAGCCAATTTGGAAAGCAGTATGGAGATTTCTTGGAAAGATGGGAATGGAACCACCATTTGACCCAGCTATTCCCTTTCTCATTCTATTCCCTAAAGACCTAAAAAGAGCATGCTACAGGGAAACTGCTACATCGATGTTCATAGCACCACAATTCACAATAGCAAGACGGTGGAACCAACCTAGAAGCCCTTCAATAGATGAATGGATAAAAAAAAGTGGCATTTATTCACAACGGAGTATTACTCTGCATTAAAAAATGACAAAATCATAGAATTTGCAGGGAAATGGATGACATTAGAGGAGATTATGCTAAGTGAAGCTAGCCAAACCCTAGCAAATAAATGCCAAATGTCTTCTTTAATATAAGGAGAGTAACTATGAACAAAGAAGGGACGAAAAGCATGAGAAGAAAATTAACATTTAACAGGGATGTGAGGTGGGAGGGAAAGTGAGAGAGAAGGGAAATTGCATGGAAATGGAAGGAGACCCTCAGGGTTATAAAAAATTACATACAAGAGGAAGTGAGGGGAAAGGGAAAAATAATACAAGGGGGAAAATTTATTAGAGTAGTGGCATTAGAGAGAAGAGGGGAGGAGAGGGCATGGGAGGGGGGATAGTAGAGGATAGGAATGGCAGAAGAATACAACATACAGTAGTAAGGCAATATGTGAATCAATGGATGTGTAAATGATTTGATTCTGCAATCTGTATACAGGGTAAAAATAGGAGTTCATAACCCACTTGAATCAAAGTGTGAAATATGATACATCAAGAACTATGTAATGTTTTGAAGAATCATAAATAAAAATTAAAAAAAAGAAAACTCACTTAGGTGAATGATGCACGCTAATCCTAATATTTCTACAGTAACTGACCCAGTTTAACATCAATGCAAGTAGATTCCTATGGGACATGACGTACATTTTGACATTCATTTTTATTCAACACTGGTACACTACTATTTCATGAGTTTATGCACATTATAGGATGTATATTTCATCCACAATTTAGCAAATTTATAGGCATTTGTTTCACTTTCAATCACTTCCTGCTTCAGAACACATGTATTCCTCCATATTTTTTGACTGGTCTTTTCATGAGACTTCTTACCAAACACAATATTTTCCATTTCCATTATCACTTTTGAAGCAAAACTCACACACACTTCATGATAAACAATAACCCTAAGATTACCATTAGATACATAACTGGTTGGAATGACTGATTTTATGTCAATTAATGATTTCTAATATACTTTCAGATATCAATTCAATCTATTATTTAAAGAGGAACCAGTTATATTATTTATTCACAGTAAGTTCTATTCATGCATTATCTCTATATTCATAGACTCAGGGTACACCATTTTGTACCCCCAATACTAATTTATATGTCTTCAAATATTGCTCCCAGTAATAGTGGAAGAAATAATCATGTCACATGATCTACATATATATTTTATCACAATAATTTTCTGGGCACAAATGCAAAGGTCACACGTATGATTGTACCAAATCCTAAATGGAAAGTGAACATGGATTACTAAAAACATCCATGTCCAGGTTGCCTAATGCTTTCAAATATCATTCCTATTGGTGACTACCTATTTTTTTCTTCCTAAGATTAGGTATTCAATCTCAATCTTGTTGAAAATGTCTAATCCTATCACTCACATTATAATTGCCTGATTTTGTATTGTCTCTATTGATATCTTCTTTCTTATATTTTTTCCAGTTCATCATTGTGACTGACTCTTCACATGTGCTGACATTTACATTCACTCTATAACCAAAACCCTATTGCTAAAGAACATTTGGTCCAAATTTTATACTCACTCTTCTTCCTAAACCTACCGACTATCCTATTTTGAGTGGATGTTCTCTTCTTCAATCAATCATCCAAGGTCCAAGGTCCTATGCCATGGATTATCGATTTATCTGAGACAATTTTGCAGAACGTAATTCAAAGCTAAGTATCCCAAACAAGGGCCTAATGCCCTTGTGGACTTCATATCTTACCTAGATTTCTGTTTTCATACTTATATTTCAGCTGTATATTCTTGTAAATATGGCAGTTTTCCAATACCATTATTCATCCAGCAGAATGATTACTAACCCAAATCGAACAGGTTATTAACCCTAACCATACACTGTTCCCTCAATTTAACTTTACAGAAGAGCAGGTACAGAGTTCATCTTACAATACAGGAATTTAGGGTATCTTCCACCTGCTGAGAACCTTTGAGGTTCCATGTAGATTTGATCCCTGAAGAAGATGTAGGCAGCAATGAAGGACCTGAGAGAGCAAAAGTCATCTTCCATGGGAAACAACCTTTTAAGGATGAAGGGTTGTGTCTGAATAAGCCTTTCTCTTCTTAATGTAGAGAAGAAGGACCAAACCAGGCCTGTGTGGAGAGATGTTCCCGCAAACTGGTGCGGCCAATTTGGAAAGCAGTATGGAGATTCTGGGGAAGGCTGGGAATGGAACAACAATTTGACCCAGCTATTGCCCTTTTTGGACTATTCCCTTAAGACCTTAAAAGAGTGTACTACAGGGATACTGCCACATCGATGTTCATAGCAGCACAATTCACAATTGCTACACTGTGGAACCAACACAGTTGTCCTTCAGTAGATGAATGGATAAAATAAAATGTGGCTTCTATACACCCTGGAGTATTACGCAGCACTAAAAAATGACAAAATCATGGAATTTGCAGGAAAATGGATGGTACTAGAGCAGATTATGCTTAGTGACGCTAGTCAATCCTAAAAAACAAATACCAAATGTCTTCTTTGATATAAGGATGGCAACTAAGAACAGAGCAGGGAGGAAGAGCAGGAAGAAAAGATTAACATTAAACAAAGATATGAGGTGGGAGGGAAAGGGAGAGAAAAGGGAAATTGCATGGTAATGGAAGGAGACCCTCATTGTTACACAAAATTACATGTAAGAGGTTGTGAGGGGAATGGGAAAATAAACAAGGAGAGAAATGAATTAGAGTAGATGGGGTAGTGAGAGAAGATGGGAGGGGAGAGGAGGGGGGATAGAAGAGTATTGGAAAGGTAGCAGGATACAAAAGTAACTAATAGGGCATTATGTAAAAATGTGGATGTGTAACCGATGTGATTCTGCAATCTGTATTTGGGGTAAAAATGGGAGTTCATAACCCACTTGAATCTAATGTATGAAATATGATATGTGAAGAGATTTGTAATGTTTTGAACAACCAATAAAAGAAAAAAAGTAGCAATATATATGCAATCGAAATTCATCATGAAATATATATAATCCACAGATGCAAAAATATTCATTTACTGAACATGGATTTATGTATAATGTTATTCAACTTGGAAGCTCACCCATAGGTTGAATTTTCAGTTCCAACAGCGTTTAGGAGGAGTGATCTCTTCTCACAATTTGTATCTGCCAATTCAGCCACCTCACAAGTATATACGTGTGATACCAGATAGGATTTTCTATGTGCATATAAAATACATGCACCGTATAGGCTACAGAGAAAGGGAGACAGGAATTCACATATTTGTTAACTTTAAAAACACATGTAGAGTTATTTCAACAAAAAATTGACTAGATTTATAACTCCTACACTATATAATGCAAAAGGCAATTCCAACTACACACCATGCCTCCTCTGAACTGCTTGTATTTCTATTCTTTTTGGGTTATTTCTCACCATCATATTAAGATTATTAGTCAGAGTCCAGTAGGGTAGGGGTTAATGTCAGGGATTCAGTATTTCAAATGGAAAATTGGAAAATGACTCCAATGTGTATGTAAACATGTGCTACACAAAAATCTTCCCACTCACATCCAGAGAAGTGCCATGATATTACCTTCGCCCCAAGTAAGACACAATAAGAGGAGAAAAGTGTGAAAATCTGTGATTATGTATCTGAATGGAATATGCTCGGGAGTTCACAACCTTGGAGGTGGTAGAGGAGCTTCCAAAAGTAAGGGACAGGGTAAACACTCCACCAACATGGAGCTCTGCTGGCCTATGACTTCTTGGGAAACTGCCTCTGAGGTTGGGCACTTGAAATATATGTTGTTGTCATGAGCTTTAGCTTCCTTTGTAGTGAGACCATCAAATCTGGGTCTGCATCTATGTGACCTGGAAGACATGGTTTCTTATATTCCAATGAACCTGAGGCAGCAGTGCTGAATTCTCTCTTTGTAGGTAAACTGTGGCCACAGGAAGCCAAGTGTCTCCTGGTGGGGACTGTGAAGACATTTGGTCATCCTTCACATTTTGTGGTGCTTCTTGCTACTGCACTGGGAATATGGTTTTTGCTTCACAAAATACAAGGAGTTCAACTGGGACAGAGTGCTGGAGAGAGTTCTGTAACGTGTGTTGTGACTCATTTATTTGTTGGTTTTTCCTTTTTTTTTTTTTTTTTTGAGGAATGACCACCAGGCGATGAATTTCCCTCTTAAAACTGCTTTCATTGTGTCCCGTAGATTTCGATATGTTGTGTCTGTGTTTTCGTTTATCTCTAAGAATTTTTTGATTTCCACCTTTATGTCTTCTGTAACCCATTGATCATTCCGTAACATATCGTTCATTTTCCATGTGATGTAGGACTTTTCTTCCTTCTTTTATCATTGATTTACAGTTTCATTCCATTATAGTCAGAAAAAAATGCATGGTATTATCTCCACCCCTTTATATTTACTGAGGGTTGCCCTATGGCATAATATATGGTCTTTTTTTGAGAAGGATCCATGTGCTGCTGAAAAAAAGTATATCCATTTGATGATGGTTGGTATATTCTATATATTTCAGTTAAGTCTAGGTTATTGATTGTGATATTGAATTCTATATTTTTTTAATTCAACTTTTGTTTGAAATATCTGTCCAATGGTGAGAGAGCTGTGTTGAAGTCACCGATAATTATTGTGTTGTTGTCTATTTGATTCCAGAACTTGAGGAGAATTTGTTTTATGAAGGTCGCAGCACCATTATTTGTTTCATAAATATTGATAATTTTTATGTCTTGTTGGTGAATGATTCCTTTTAAAGTTATATAATATCCATACTTATCCCTTTTGAATAACTTAGTCTTGAAGTCGATTTTATTCTATGTGAGGATGGCCACCCCTGGTTGCTTACGAGGACCGTGTGCATGGTATATTTTTTCCCAACCTTTCACCTTCAGCCTGTGTATGCCTTTTCCATTCAGATGTGTCTCCTGGAGGCAACATATTGTTGGATTTGTTTTTATAATCCAAGTTACCAGCCTATCTCGCTTTATTGGAGAGTTCAACCATTAAGGTTTAGAGTTACTATTTATATATGGTTTGTACTGCCAGCCATTTTGATTATTTTTTTTAAATTTAGTTTGTTTCTCCATGATTAGCTTTTCCCCTGCCCTCTGTTATTACTGAGGCACTTCCCAGTGATAGTTTTGGTTGTTGTTTTTCATTTCTTCCTCATGTAGTGTTTTGCTCAAGACACTTTGCAATGCTGGTTTTCTGGCTGCAAATTCTTTTAGCTTTTGTTAATTATGAAATATTTTTATTTTGTTGTCATACCTGAAGCTTAATTTTGCTGGATACAGAATTATTGGTTGGCATCCATTGTCTTTCAGTATTTGAAATACATTGTTCCAGGATCTTCTCGCTTTCAGCGTCTGTGATGAAAAATCTGTTGTTAACCTTATTGGTTTACCCCTGAATGTCATCTGCCTCCTTTCTCATGTACCTTTTAATAATTTCTCTTTGGTCTGTTTATTGGATATTTTCGTAACAATGTGTCTTGGCATTGGTCTACTGTGATTTTGTGTGCTTGGTGTCCTGTATGCATCTACAATTTGTATATCCGTTTCCTTTTTTATTTCTGGAAAGTTTTCTAAAATTATTTCATTCAGCAGGTTACTCATTCCCTTGGTTTGAATCTCTGTACCTTCCTCTATCCAGATGACTCATAAGTTTGTTTTTTTTATGTTATCTCATATCTCTTGGATGTTTTTCTCATGATTTTTTACCAGTTTTTCGGAGTTGGCTAGACTCCTTTCAAGATGATATATTTTTTCTTCATTATTTGACGTTCTGGCTTCTACTTGCTCCACTCTGTTAGTGATACTCTCAATTGAGTTTTTAATTTGGTTTATCGTTTCCTTCATTTCTAGAATTATTGTTTGATTTCTTTTATAATCTCTATCTCCTGATAAAGACGCTTAACTTCTTCTTTTATCTGTTTATGTAATTCATTTTCAATGTGTTCTTTCACTGTTTGGAATTGCTGTCTCGTATCCTCTTTAAGGTTCCATTCCATCTGTCTAAGGTATTCCTTGAGTTCTTTATATGACCATTTTCCTGATGATTCTAGGTCCTCCTGATTATTTATGTTGTCCTTCATTGTTTGTACACATTTTCATCCTTGCTTTTTTATGCTGCTAATGTTACTTCTTGTTCTGTTTGACTGCTGAGTTACTGCTTACTCTTATAAATTTATTTGAAGCTTGGGTGGAAAGATAGTAGTAGGGATGGGAAGAAGTCACTAAAGAGAATGAGAGTAGGCAGGTAGAATTCAAGGAAGGGAGAATAAGAAAATTGAAAAGAAATGAAAAGACAAAAGAAAAAAATAGAAAATAAAGAAAGAAATAAAATTTTTTAGAAATAATAATGATAATTATAAAAATGAAAATTAAAATTTAAAAGAATCATAAAATAATAAATTTTAAAAATTTTAAAAATAAAAACATTAAAAAAGTTAAAGAACAACAACAAAAAAATGAAAATGAAAGAAAAAGAAGAAAATAAAAAGAAAAATAATAATAATACATGCAGTAATAGAGTTCAATTAACTTCTCTTCCAGTAGGTGGAGCTGTGTGCATTGGGCCAAGCTTCTCCTCTCAATAGGTGGGAAGCAATCACTGTGCAGCAACTCTTTATCCCAGAATGGGCGGATCTCCAATCCTGAGTGTCTAGGGCCTTCTCTTTTGTTTCCTCAAGCCAGGCCCCCCAACCTGTGACGCTCACCACAATACTATGTAATGTTTTGAACAACCATTAATAAAAAGTTTTAAAAAAAGAAAACTAAATTCAGTGAATGATGCACGCGAATCCTAATATTTCTACAGTAACTGACTCAGTTTAACATCATTGCAAGTCGATTCCTATGGGACATGATATGTATTTTGCCGTTCATTTGTATTCAACACTGGTACACTACTATTTCATCAGTTTATGCACATCATTGGATATATATTTCATCCACAATTTAGCAAATTTATAGGCATTTGTTTCACTTTCAATCACTTCCTGCTTCACAACTCATGTATTCCTCCATATTTCTTGACTGGTCTTTTCATGGGACTTCTTTCCAAACACATTATTTTCGATTTCCATAATCACTTTTGAAGCAAAACTCACACACACTTCATGATAAACAATAACCCTAAGATTACCATTAGATATATAACTGGTTGGAATGAATGATTGTATGTCAATATATGATATCTTATATATTTTCAGATATCAATTCAATCCATTATTTAAAGTGGAACCAGTTAGATTATTTATTCACAGTATGTTCTATTCATCCATTATCTCTATATTCATTGACAAAGGGTACACCACTTTGTACCCCCAATACTAATTTATATGTCTTCAAATATTGCTCCCAGAAATGGTGAAAGAAATACTCATATCACATGATCCACAGATACATTTTATCACAATAATTTTCTGGGCAGAAAATGCAAAGGTCACACTTATGATTGTACCAAAGCCTAAATGGAAAGTGAACATGGATTACTAAAAACATCCATGTCCAGGTTGCCTAATGCTTTCAAATGTTATTCCCATTGGTAACTACATATTTTTTTTCTTCCTAAGATTATGCATTCAATCTTAACCATGTTGAAAATGTCTAACCTATCACTCACATTATAATTGCCTGATTTTGTAATGTCTCTATTGATATCTTTTTTCCTATATTTTCTCCAGTTCATCATTGTGACTGAGTCTTCACATGTGCTGACATTTACATTCACTCTATAACCGAAACCCTATTGCTAAAGAACATTTGTTCCAAATTTTATACTCACTCTTCTTCCTAAACCTACAGACTATCTTCCTAATCCTACTGACTCTCCCAATTTGAGTAAATGTTCTCTTCTACAATCAATCATCCAAAGTACAAGGTCCTTTGCAATTGTATATCGCATTATCTGAGACATCTCTGCAGAATGTAATTCAAAGCTAAGTATCCAAATCAAGGGCCTAATGCCCTTCTGTGCTACAAATCTTACATAGATTTCTGTTTTTGTACTTATATTTCACCTCTATAATCTTATAAATATTGCAGGTTACCAATAGCAGTAATCATCCTGCAGAATGATTTATAACCCAAATCGAACAAGGTATTAACCCTAACCATACACTGATCCGTCAATCTAACTTTACAAAAGGGCAGGGTCAGAGTTCATCTTAAAATACAGGAATGTAGGGGATCTTCCACCTGCTGAGAACCTCAAAGGTCCATGCAGATTTGATCCCAGGGAAAGATGCAGGCAGCTATGAAGTACCTGAGAGAGCAAAAGTCACCTTCCATGGGAAACAACCTGGTAAGGATGAAGGGTAGCTTCTGAATAAGCCTCTCTCTTCTTAATGTAGAGAAGATGGACCAAACCAGTCCTGTGTGGTAAGCTGTTCCCGGATGCCTATGGTTGATATTCCATTCTAACTTGTGAAAGTATCACAGGAAGTAGGGGCAACCTCCATCATAGGACCATTGGAAGGAACTGTTAGGACAAAGTAGTTGCCAAAGCAGTGACCTCATTAAGATATTGAAGGAAGTAACCTCACCTTACTTCTTGGTGATGGAAGTCTCAGATCCGGGAAGCCAGGCACCAAGAGCCAGTCCCAGTCCCAGTCTCAGTGTTCTCACTTGTTTGGATTTACCAAGGACAGAGTCAGTCTTTCTTGGTACCTACTGATGTGAGGATGGCCAAATATCAGGAAAGCTCTGAAGATGGGCCTTTCCTGAGAAACCAGGTAGTGGATCACCGCTGGCTCATGAAAACTTCACAGAGTTGGCCAAGGAGACCAGATCTGACACAGGACAGGCCATTTCAGCGGAACATAGTATGGCCCACCATTCAGAGGACACTCCCGATAGTTACAGACCTACTTGGGGGAAGGAGGTGCCTTTGTGGGTTTGGGTGTGGGTTTGAGGTTTTGTCTCATGTTCTAAGAATAGTTAGGAAAGGTGGTTTGTTTGGTTTGGAGTGAACTGTTTCTGGTAAGACGTTTCGCAAGGCGAGTGTTTCTTTTTCTGTGCATCCACTGTGTCCGTGGTTGTAGACATTAGAAAAGAGAATGCATCAATGGATGTGTCCTGTCTAGTAGAAAGCATTCCAGGATTTATCTTGTCCAGTGTATGAATGGACTGCGGCTTGACTTATGGATGGGCAACATCTACTATCTTCCTAAGTTCCTGTTTTCTTCCTGAAAACTGATCACTCTCAGAATAGGCTCACGATTTTGTTTCCATGATTTGTACCACCTCCAAGCTCTGTGCTTACCAATTGTTCTGTTGCCCTGAATGTGAGGAAGGTCTTTTCTTCAGGCCAAACCTTTGTGAAGCATGAAGAAAACAGTTTTCAAATGGAAATGAAAGGGCATCACCTGTGGCTCTTTACTTAATTTCTTTGGAAAGGGATGTGTCTGAATCAGATTTTTGGCCCTGTGTGAGGTTATGTCTTAGATTCTCAGCACCTGAAGGATCTAAAAAAAAGATCCAATGTGTGCATCTAAAACAAAAATTGCCAAAAGAGCAGTCATTGTGAATGAAGTCTCTTGCCTACCTCTGTAAGGTTCCTGACCTTCATCAAGTGAGACTAGTGATCATTTGGGTCAAATGAGTTCCTCAAAACCCTGCAGAGGCTAGCCCATAGGTGCTTGGTTTTTCTCATGACTCCAATTCACATAAAGAATCTAAACCCCACAGTCAATAGGCCTCAAATTGGAGAAGCAGTGCCGTATTAACGAGTATTAGGGATTAACGTATTAGGGATTCTTTGGGTCAAATGAGTTCTTCAAAGTCCCGCAGAGGTTCTTGTGTTTTCTCATGACTCCAAATCACATAAATAATCTATACCTAAAAGTCAGTAGGCCTCAAATTGGAGAAATAGAGCAGTATTAACGGCAGGCTTATTTGATCACTCGTGGTTCACAGGAAGGGTGTCCAGGCCACCTTGAATATTGGCAAATGAGGGGCAAGGGAGTTTATTTTGGACACTGTCTTTGGCTGTGCCCCTCATGGAAAACTCCTGGCAAAGGTTACGATGAATGACTATATGGAAGAAGATGAGGGCCATGTGGGAGAGTTTTGGTTTTTATTTTGGTCATTTGTGAGGCGGTTGGAAGAAATGACTTGGTCCACCAGGGCTTGAACTCTGGTGTGATTCCCCTTAGAGACTGGGTTTTGGAACTGACCTCAGAGAAGTATTGCCATGAATTTTGTTGGGATTTTAGGAGGCCACGCATGAGAGTCGCCCTTGGAAACTGAGATCTAGGCCCAGGGTGGCTTTCCTCAGATCACTGGGAATCTCAGGCAGGATATCACATGATTTTATTCTGAAAGACTTCGGTACCATAGTTGAGAGTCAAAACACACACGTACCTCACATTGTAGACCTCAATGGGACTGGCTTCATGTGTTCATTTGGCCACTCTTTGGGAAGACTTGCCTGTGAGAGTTCTCCAGAGCATTCACTGAAATGAGCTTCCTCAACATTTAATGTTTTCTGAATGAATTGAAACCAACAGTGCCTCCAACTTCATCCTTGAAAAATGGCTAGAAAAATGCCATAAAATTTTGTAAATTCATTGGAGAAGCTTTGTATGTCCTGTTGCTGATCATGAGGGTACCAGACAGTGCCTTGAATTACTGGGTTTCATGAAAATGGTGTAGAACAGAGATTTCAGTATGTTGGAGCCTGCTGAGTAGTGGGCCTAGAGGAGTGGTGGGCAGGTGTGTGAAAGAACATCAGTGGTAGGGCCATGAGGATCTACCATTGGATTCCAAATGGCTTTTGACTGACATGGTGCAGCCAGCAGACCCTTATATGTAAAGGCATCTTGTTATATGGAGAGGTTTCACGGCAATGTTCAGAATGAGGTTGATATGGACAAGGCGGCAATGGGACAAGACATGAGGGATAGAGCCTGGTTGGTGCATTCTCTCGCAGACTCTGACCCACCACTCGTGACAGAACTCCCTCCAGCACTGTGTCCCAGTTGAGCTCCTTGTATTTTGTGACGCAAATACCAAACTCCCAGTGCTGCAGCAAAAATACCACAAAACGTTGAGGAGGAACAAATGGCTTCACAGTCCACACGGGGAGACACTTAGTCTCCAGTGGTCACAGTTGACCTACAAAGAGAGGATTCTGCACTGCTTCCTCATGTTTATTGGAAAATAAGAAACCCTATTGCTAAAGAACTTTTGGTCCAAATCATATACTCACTCTTCTTCCTAAACGTACCGACTATCTTTCAAATCCTAATGACTATCCTTTTTTGAGTGGATGTTCTCTTCTACATTCAATCTTCCAAGGTACAGGTCCTATGCCATTGTATATCAAATTTTCTGAGACATCTGTGCAGAACATAATTCAAAGCTAAGTATCCCAATCAAGGGCCCAATGCCCTTCTGGCCTTCAAATCATACCTAGATTTCTGTTTTCATTCTTATATTTCACCTCTATATTTTTGTAAATATCGCAGGTTCCCAATAACATAATTCATCACAGAGAATATTTCCTAACCCAAATTGAACCTGTTATTAACCCTAAATATACACTCTTCCCTCAATCTCATTTTATTGAAAAGCAGGGACAGAGTTGTTCTTAGAATACAGGAAAGTACGGGACCTTCCACCTGCTGAGAACCTCAAAGGTCCATACAGAAATGATACCCAGAGAAGTTGTAGGCAGGTACGAAGGACCTGAGAGAGCAAAAGTCATATTCCATGGCAAGCAACCTGGTCAGGATGAAGCAATGTGTCTGAATCAGCTTTTCTCTTCTTATTGTAGAGAAGATGGATCAAACCAGCCTGTGTGGAGAGCTGTTCCTGGGTGCCTATGGATGATATATCATTCTAACTTGTGAAAGTGTCACAGAAAGTAGGGGAAGCCTCCATCTCATGGGACCCTTGGAAGCAACTCTTAGGACAATGTGGTTTCCAAGGCAGTGGCCTCATTCAGTTCCAAAGAAAGTGGCATGCCTCATTTCCTTGGTGATTGAACTCTCTGAACTTGGTATCCAAGAAGCCAGGCACCAAGAGGCAGTCCAAATCCCAGTCCCAGTGTGCTCACTTGTTTGGATTTTCCAAGGACAGAGTCAGTCTTTCTCGGTAACTACTGCTGTGAGGATAGCCAAATGCCAGGAGAGTTCTGAAGAGGGACATTTCCTGAGAAAGCAGGTAGTGGCTCAACACTTTGTTCCTGACAACTTCACAGAGTTAGCAGAAGAAACCAGATCAGAGAGGTGGTTTGTTTGGTTTGTTGTGAACTGTTTCTAGTAGATTCTTTTACAAGGTGAGTGTTTCTATGTCTGTGTATCCCACTGTGTCCCTGGTTGTAGACATTAGAAAAGAGAATGCAACAATGGATGTGTCCTGTCTAGTAGAAAGCTTCCCAGCATTCATCCTGCCCAATTTATGAATGGAGTGTGCCTTGCCTTATGGATGGGCAACACCTACTACCTTCATAAGTCCCTGTTTTCTTCCTGAATTCTGGCCACTCTCCAGAATACACTCATGGTTTTCTGTCCAAGGTATGTACCAACTCCAAGGTCTGTTACATGACCATGTACTGGATAGCTGAAGGGAATGGCCAGCATATCAAAAAACTCAGATATCCGTGTGACCAGGAAAATCTCAGTGTATAAACCTGCTTTGGGCCTTTTGCTTACCTATTGTTCTTTTGCCCTGAATGTCAGGAAAGTCTTTGCCTCAGGCCACCCCTTTGTGAAGCCTGAAGAAAACAGTTTTGAAATGGAAATGAATGGGCATCACCTGTGGCTCTTTGCTTAATTGCTTTGGAAAGGGATGTGTCTGGATCAGGCTCTTGGCCCTGTGTGAGGCTGTGGCTTAGATTTTCAGCACCTGATGGATCTAAAGAAAGATCCCATGTGAGCATCCAAAACCAAAATGGCAAAAAGTTTAGTCATTGTTAATGAATTCTATTGCCTACCCCTTTTAGGTTCCTAAAATCCATCAATTGAGAATAGGGATCCTTTGGGTCAAGTGAGTTCTTCAAATCTCTGCAGAGGACCTTGGTTTTCTCATGACTCCAATTCACATAAAGAATCTAAACCCCACAGTCAGAAGGCCTCAAATTGGAGAAATGGAAGAGTATTAAGGGCAGGCCTATTTGATCACTTCTGGTTCACAGGAAGGGTGTCCAGGCCACCCTGAATTTAGGCAAATGAGGTGCAAGGGAGATTATTTTGGACATTGTCTTGGCCTGCGACCCTCATGGAAAACTCCAGCCAGAGGTTATGATGAGTGTCTATATGGGAGAAGATGAGGGCCATGTGGGAGTGTTTTGGTTTTAATTGTTTTTATTTAAGTCGTGGTTGGAAGAGTTGACTGGATCCACCTGGGCTTGAACACTGGTGTGATTCCCCTAGAGACTGAGTTCTGGAACTGACCTCCAAGAAGTATTGCTGTGTATTGTGTTGGGATTTTAGGAGGCCACGCATGAGATTCGCACTTGGAAACTGAGATCTAGGCCCAGGGTGGCTTTCCACAGAGCACTGGGAATCTCAGGAATGATATTACATGATTTTATTCTTAAAGACGTAGCAGCCATTGTTGCAAGTCAAAACACACATGGACCTCACATTGTAGACCTCAATGGACCTGGCTTCATGTGACCTTTTGGCCTGTCTTTGGGAAGCCTTGCCTGTTAACGTTTTCTAGAGCTTTCATTGAAATGAGCTTTTTCTCCATTTAATGGTTCCTGAGTGAATTGAATCCCACTGTGCCTCCAATGTCATCGTTGAAAAATGGTTAGATAAATACCATTAAATTTTTGAATTCCCATGACCAGGTCGCACTGGAGAAACTTTGTATGTCCTATTGATGATCATGAGTGTATCAGACAGTGCCTTGATTGACTGGTGTTCATGAAAATGGTGTAGAAGAGAGATGCCAGTAATTTGGAACCTGATGAGTAGTCGGCCTAGAGCAGTGGAGTGCAGGTGTGTGTTAAAACATCTGTGGTGGGGTCATTTGGATTTGCATTGGCTTCCAAATGGTTTGTGACTGACATAGTGTAGCCTCTAGATCCTTGTATGTAAAGACATCTTGTTATATGGAGAGGTTTCAGTGCAATGTTTAGAATCAGATTGCTATGGTCAAGGGGGCAAGCTATGTGGGATAGAAGCCTGGTTGGTGCATTCTCTTGCAGACCCTTACCCACCACACATGACAAAACTCCCTCGAGCACTGTGTCCCAGTTGAACTCCTTGCATTTCGAGAAGCAAATACCAAACTCCCAGTGCAGCTACAAGAAACACCACAAAAGTGGAGGATGATTAAATGTCTTCACAGTCCACACTGGGAGACACTTAGCCCCCATTGGCAACAGTTTACCTACAAAGAGAGAATTCAGCACTGCTGCCTCATATCCATTGGAAAATATGAAACCATGTCCTCCAGGTCACATAGATGCAGACCCAGATTTGCTGGTCTCAATACAAAGCAAGCTAAAGCTCCTGAAAACAACATATATTTCAAGTGCCCAACCTCAGAAGCAGTTTCTCAAGAAATCTTTATGCCGGCAGAGCTCCATGTTTGTGGAGTTATTACCCTGTTCTTTGCTTTTGGAAACTCCTCTACCACCTCAAGTTTGTGAACTCCTGAGCATTTTCCATTCCAGATGTGTATTCACAGATTTTTAAATCTTCTCTAATTGTGTCTTACTTGGGGTGAAGGTAATGTCAAGGCATTGTTCTGAATGAAAGTGGGAAGATTTTGGGGTAGCACATATTTGCATACACATTGCATTCTTTTTTCAGTTTTCCATTGGAAATACTGAATCCCTGACTGTCAGGGGTAGAAGGAATTCTCCTTCAAAGAATTGCCTGACACTTACAAGAAACAACACCCAGGGAGACATCATCTCTTGGAGACATCATTTAGCCATCTGTGTCCCTGAGACATCCTGTGGCCATCTCTCTTCCTGAAGTATCCTGAGGTTATCTCACCTTGTGTAGACATCCAGGAACTGCCGATAAGAGAGCTTTCCCATCTCCAGCATATAAAATCCCCTGTGTGAACAATGTATTTTGAAGGTTGATCAGAACTCCTGTCTTGCTGTCATCTCTCGTGTCTCTTGTCCCTTCATTCCTCCCTATCTTGGTTCGCTGCCCACGTTGATGTGTCCTGCCAGCCGGGACATCTGGCGCCCACTGACTGGGGCTCGAGCCTTTGAGTCATAGGGAACCCCGTCCTCCTGGAAAACTTGGTCAAGCGGAGCTCACAATTTCCTCAGCAGACACCACCGAGAGACAGATCCAGGAGGAGAGTGGGGATGACGCACGGGGAGTGACCCACCATGGGTCAAGCAGTTTTGTCACATGATTTGTATTTGTCGGGCCTCAAGGATTCCTTCAAGACATGAGGGGCACGTGTTAAGAAAAAGGACTTAAAATTTATCTTTTCATACATAGGGGAATTGTGTCTATGATTTCACCTTGAAGGGACCATTAATGGTAAAAGATGGCTTTGAGTAGGAGACTGTTTAAAAGATTATTATGAATCCTTTGGACAGAAAAATTGCCTGTTCCCACCTTTTCTTACTGGAAATTAATTAATGAATTTCTTAAAAGTTCACCCTTTGACAATGGTATCTTAAAACTTTTCAGGATTAGGAAAGAGACTATGCAAAAGACCTCTCATCCCCCCTCGCATGCCCATCAGTTAGTATAGACATAGACCATTCTCAGTCTCCCCAGGACCCTGGAAACCTTCCTGGTCCCCCTCAAAATACCACCCTAATGAATTGGGCTCCAATGGTTACCAACCGCCTTTATCCAATTTTAAATCCTGGAGACACATTGACCCCTGGGGAGAAGGCTAACTTGGAGAATGAAGCAACTCCCTATGATACAGAAGACCTGCCACTGCTTAGGACCCAGCCACAGCCTATAGGACTTACACATCCACCTCCCTCCTATATCTCTCCTGCTTTTTGTGCTCTGGCCCTTCAGGGGCCAAATCCCCCCACAAGATATTTTTTCCCCAATTCCCTTGCCTAACCTGGCTCCCTTGGGAGAGTCTCTCCAACACAGACTGGAAGAGATCCAAGTTTAAAAATAATTAAGATCCCTTGACTCTGAGCTTTATTCATTAGCCTTATTGCTGGAGTCAACACAAGCTGGCCCAAAGTGGTCTAATACAAAGGCTAAGCCGCTCCATTGGACTGTTCTCACTTTTCAGTCACCCTCAGTTAGATAGTTAAGCCTGCCCAGGTTGATGTCAAAGACTTAGACGAGGATCAAGAGGAGGAAGCGGGGGAAATGGATCAAGGAGATCAGGACTCAGAGGATGAGGACTTCATCCCTAGGCAGGAAGGAACCCAGAGTGTCTACAAAACATTAAGCCTGCATTTTCTTGAAAAAACTTAAAAAGTCTTGTGCTCACTATGGACCCATTGCACCCTACACGTAGGCTTTATTAGAAAGCTACATGACACAATGTCTTACTCCCAATGATTGGAAATTTTTAGACCAAGCTACCCTCAATGCCGCAAACTTCCTGTTATGGAATGCAGATTTCAAAGAGCACTGTCAGGAAACTGCTCAGAAAAATTTAACTAAGCCCTCCTCTAATTCCTGGACTTATGTTTAGCTAGTGGGCAATGCGCCTTTTGACACTAAAACTTAACTGGCACGTTTCCCTGCTGGACTTTTGACACAGATTCAGATGTCTGGCTTACATGCTTGGAGACGCCTACCTCAAAAGGCCTCTGCTACGACTTCCCTGGCAAAAATTCGACAAGGGCCCGACAAGCCTTATAGCGACTTTGTTACCCGGCTTAACCTAGCTGCGGGATTCTTGCTTGGACCAAGTGAAAGCGAAAGCACCTTTGTAAAACATCTTGCTGTTGAAAATGCCAACCTGGCATGTCAGGATGTTCTTCGACCACATAAGAAAAAAGTGAAACTTTCTGACTTTATTGGACTCTGTGCAGGGTTGGGTGTAGCCCTTGCCATGGGTCTCACCCTCGGTGCCGCCTTTACCAAGGCCTTTCACAATCCTGGCTCACGTAGTTGCTTTACTTGTAAACAACCTGGCCATTTTGCACGTGAGTGTCCGACAGGCAAACAAAGCCTAAGAATAGTGTCTTTTCAAACTGAGGCTAAACTGCCCCCAGCTACCCTTTGCCCTAGATGAGGTAAAGGTCATCACTGGGCCAGTGAGTGTAGATCTAAGACAAATGCCCTCAGCAGCCTATCTCAAAATCCTTCTCCACAATTGCCTCATTCCAATTAGCCACCCCAGGCAGCGCAGGATTGGACCTTTTTGCCGCCACCGATACAATATTAGACTCAATGCAAGGGCCCCAGATAATACCCACTGGAATTATGGGTCCCACTCCATCTCATATGTGTGCCCTTATTCTTGAAAGAGCCTCTACTACCTTACAAGGTGTTCAGGTCTTCCCTGGCATTAAAGATAATGATTTCACTGTAGAAATAAAAATACTGGCCACAGCTATTAATGGAGTTGCGGCCATCCCAGCAGGAACAAGACTTGCACAATTAATACTCCTTCCCTTGGATTCAGGAGGCACTTCCACCACTCAAACCTACCGAGGGGGACTACCTCCTTGGGCTCCTCTGATGTATATTGGGTTCAGCCCATTTCTCACAATAGACCCACCCTTATCTTACTTATTGAAGGAAAGGAATTCCAAGGAATTCTTGATACTGGAGCTGATGTCACAATTATTTCTCAAAAATACTGGCCAACAGGTTGGCCCCTCACCCCATCCTTGACAGACCTTAAAGGGATAGGACAGTCAAAAAATCCTCTGGTCAGCTCTAGGGCTCTTAGCTGGACTCATAAAGAGGGTAATATGGGAACTGTCACTCCTTTCTTTGTTCCTGACCTTCATCTTAACCTATACGTCCGAGATATTTTGAGTCAAATGTAAGTTATTCTTTCCAGTGCCAATTCCATGGTGACTCATCAAATGCTTCATATGAATTTTGTCCCTGGTACAGGCATGGGGAGACTGAGACAAGGACTGGTTGAGCCTATACAACCCTTACAAAAAACAAATACATATAGACTTGGGTATTTGGATTTTTAGTGTTGGTCCCTGACCCTCCTGTACCCCATGCAGATAAAATTATTTGGGAGACTCAGACTCCTGTGTCGGTGGATCAGTGGCCCCTTACCCAAGAAAAATTGGAGGCTGCCTCCATGTTAGTGCAGGAACAGCTGGCAGCTGGCTATGTAGAGCCATCAAGCTCACCATAGAATAATTCTATTTTTGTTATCAAGAAAAAATCAGGCAAGTGGCGCCTTTTACAAGATTTGTGTGTCATTAATAAAGTTATATGCCTGATGGGAGCACTACAGCCAGGCATTCCCACACCAGTGGCTATTCCCAAAAACTATTGTAAAATGGTTGTTGACTTAAAAGATTGCTTTTTTACCATTGCTTTACATCCTGAGGATAGACCCTATTTTGCCTTTAGTCTCCCTCACATTAATTTTCAGGGCCTTATGCACAGATTTCAATGGAAGGTTCTTCCCCAAGGTATGGCCAACAGCCCTAGTCTTAGCCCAAAATACGTTGCTCAAGCAGTAGACCATGTGAGAGAGCAATGTTCACAAATTTATATTTTACATTAATTGGATGATTTGTCAATTGCTGCACCTAATATCCATGATGTTAATAATTGTTACCTGGACCTTTACAAAACCCTCACTACCTTGGGACTGCAGATAGCTTCTGATAAGGTTCAAACACAGGACTCTTATACCTATTTGGGCCTTAAACTTCAAGATAATCAGATTCAAATTCCTAAAATACAACTACGTGTGGACCATCTTCACACTCTTAATGATTTTCAAAAGTTACTGGGGGATATTAAATGGCTAAGAACATATTTAAAATTACCCACTTGTGTACTTTTGTCCCTTAATTATATTTTGAGAGGTGATTCCCACCCCTCCTCCTCTCAAAAGCTTACACACGAGGCATTACAGGCATTAAACCAAGTCACAGAAGCCATTGCCCAACAGTTTGTTACACAAATTTCTTATAACCTTCCTCTGTTTCTGGTTATTTAACAAACTCCTCATACACCCACAGGAATAATTTGGCAGCGAGATCCACATTTTAAAAATAAAGGCTGCCCCTTGCTTTGGGTCCATTAACCCACCACATCCTCCAAGGTTATTACTGTTAATCTTGCTCAGGTAGCTTCTATTATTATTAAAGGTAATTTGATTCTCGACAACATTTTGGCAAAGAACCTCATAATAATTTAATTCCATATATGAAGGACCAAACCAAATTTTTAATACAGACACGGGATGAATGGGGTATTGCCCTATCAGGCTTTTGGGGAACAATTGATAACCATCTCCCCAATGACCCCCTTTTACATTTTGTCCAGTTACATCCATTTATTTTTCCCAAAATTACTCAAAAGGCTCCCATTCCTCAAGCCCTTAATGTCTTTACAGACGGTTCCAGTAATGGCTGAGCGCTCTTTGTTGTCAATAACCAGCCTACCATCTTTGATACTATCTATCAGTCAGCACAGGTTGTGGAATTGTTTGCCATAACACAAGTTTTTATAATATTTTTTGATAATCCTGTTAATATTTATACAGACAGTGCCTACATTGCTCATTCTGTGCCCCTGCTGGACATTTCCCCCACCATTAAGGCTTCTTCCAATGTGGACTTTCTTTTTCATCAGCTTCAGCAGCTAATTCAGGCCAGACAACACCCATTTTTCTTAGAACACATCAGGGCACACTCTGATCATCCCAGGCCTCTAACACAAGGTAATGCCCAAGCTGATGCAGCAACTCGTTCCATCTTTCCAATTTTTGTGGGCTCCATTCAAAAGGCCACAGAGTTACACAATCTTCACCATCTAAATTCCAAGAGCCTTCAATTACTTTGTAAAATTACCATGCAACAGGCACGAGAAATAGTAAAAGCATGCCCAGGTTGCACTGTCTCCCTCCCCATTCAACACATGAGAGTTAACCCCCGAGAATTACTGCCCAATCAGTTTTGGAAAATGGATGTTACTCATTTTCCTGAATTTGAAATTACCAAATATATACACGTTTCTATATATACCTTCAGCGACTTTATTTTTGCATCACCACATTCAGGAGAGGCTACCAAATATGTTCTTTCTCCTCTTATTTCAGCCTTTTCCATAATGGGTAAACCAATACATATTAAAACAGATAATTATCCTGCATATACCTGTGCCAAGTTTAAATAGTTTTGTGCTACCTTGCAAATTCGTCATACTACTGGAATTCCATACAACCCTCAGGGCCAAGGCGTTGTGGAACGTGCCCACCTTACCTTATAGACTTGGATAACCCTCCATAAGGCTTCCGCCCTTGTATTTACCACTCCCAGGCATCGCCTTAACCATGCCTTACTTCCCCTTATTTTTCTTACCCTAGACAGTGAAGGCCATTCGGCCGCAGACAGAAACTGGCATCCCTTGTCCAATTCTGTTCACCCACCTCTTATGTGGTGCAATTCCCTTACAAATAAATGGAAAGGTCCAGATCCTGTTCTCATCTGGGGACGAGGCTCAGCTTGTCTTTTGGACCAAGAGCAATCAGCCCCAAGATGGTTACCAGAATGCCTGGTTAAACAGGTTAATGACTTACCTCAACACAGGGATGGAGGGCCTCCCCCTGAGGACAAATTTTGTTCTTTTTCAGATGCAGCCAACAATCTGTGTGAGGATCCTGATTTAGGCACTTCTGCTTAACAGGTTTGTACATGGAGGCCTTGGCCCTCCACGTTCCAACATCATGGTGTAAGTTTTTGGGCCCCCCTGTGAATGCAAGTGATGATCTTGGACTCAGGCTCCCACTAGTTGGACCGAGACTGCTGACTGCGTGACTAAGGTGGCTTACCTCCATGCCGAGGTTGACCATAAACTTGGAGGAGTTCATCAGCCTAAATGGGTATGTGTTAACAAGCCAAAGTTTATTCCCCCTAGTACAAGTAAAGCTCTCCAAAATTCTTCTGCAACCTGTTCACATACCCAGGCGAGGCATGACTCTTGTTATGTGTCGCCCTCAATTTGTGTTAACAAGCAGGGAGAACAATTTTTTGAAGCCTCCCAAACTAAAACTCATGCAGCAGGGGGGACCACTATTCATTATACCTCCGTTCTATTTGACCAGGGAGTAGAAGGCAAATACACCAAGCTACAGTCAGCTGGTTGCCAAGGCCCTGTCGGTAAACCCTCCTGCTGGCCCATTAAGGCCCCTACAGGGGTCACTGATGGTGGAAGAACCACTGATGCTGTCAAACATCCTCACATAATCAAACTTTTGAAACCCCAAATCCCTGAGATCACATATCATCCCTTAATGTTGCCTAAATCTCAGCTCCCACGTTTAGATACCAATACATTAGATATTTTGGAAACTACCTTCTACTTGCTTAATAATTCCAACCACACCCTTGCTGGTGATTGCTGGCTCTGCATGACAACAGGGGCAATTATGACTATGGCAGTTCCTATTAATTCTATCATAGACAATGATAATACATGCCAACCCGGATTTCCTTTTTAAGTACAACTTATAGGCACTATTACATTATGTCTTTTAGGCGCGATGCAGAATAACACCTATGATATTGATGTTGGAGTTACTTTCTTTGAAAATTGCTCAACATACAAAATTATTCCTCACCCACCCCAACTCTTTGTCCTCCCAATGGCAGAGTTTTAATGGGTGGAGGAAACTTGGCCTTCCCCAGGCTTCCAGCGAATTGGACCAGTGGCTCTGTTCTTGCCTTATTACTCCCTGATATAACTATAGTCCCAGGAGATGAACCTCTACCCATTCCTAGCCTAGACACCTTAGTCAAAAGACACAGGCGGGCAATACAGGCCTTACCACTCATTGCCAGCTTTGGAATAACAGCTGCTGTGGGCACAGGTACACTGGCTTAGGCACAGCTATACACTCTTACCATCGCCTGTCTCAACAACTTATAAATGATGTACAAACTCTATCAGGAACCATTAAAGATCTGCAGGACCAAATAGACTCCCAGGCAGAAGTGTTCCTTCAAAAAGACGAGGCTTAGATTTGCTGACAGATAACCAGGGAGGTATTTGCTTGGGCTTAGGGGAACGATGCTGCTTTTATGCCAATAAATCAGGCATAGTATGCACTAAAATTAAGCACCTTCAATAAGATCTAGAAAGAGATGACGCGAACTATTTGAAAATCCCCTCTGGACTGGGCTTTATGGATTTCTACCCTACCTTCTTCCCCTATTAGGCCCTTTGTTGGGTTTACTTATAATTGGGTCCATAGGACCCTGCATTATAAACAGGCTGGTACAATTTATTAAAGAACAGATTAATATTTTGGCCTCTAAACCCATACAGGTCCATCATCGTCTGGAGATGGAAGACCGTGCTGCCAACATTTAAAAGGATGTTCTACCCTTCTCACAGGCTTATTTCTTAAGTTTACATCCCCACAGATCTCTCTTTCTTATATAAAAGTATGAGTAACAGCTCTGACCAACTATCTTCTGCCCTTGCCATAACGGTTCGTCCCCCATGGGCCCCTCCACTTGGCGGAGGATGCACCCATGGAGTGAAGATGTTATCCCAGTTCATTATTGTGATTGACTCTTCACATGTGCTGACATTTATATTCAATCTCTACGCAAAAGCCTATTGCTAAAGAAATTTTGGTCCCACTCCTATACTCACTCTTGTTTCTAAACCTACCAACTATCATCCTAATCCTACTTACTATCCCTTTTTGACTGGATGTTCTCTTCAACATTCAATCATCGAAGATACAAGGTCCTATGCCATTGTATATCGATTCATCTGAGACGTCTGTGCAGAATATAATTCAAAACTAAGTATCCCACTCGAGCGCCTAATGCCTTACTGGGCTTCAAATCTTACCTAGATTTCTGTTGGTTCCAATACCATTATTCATCTTGCAGAAGGATTCCTAACCCAAATCGAACCTGTTATTAACCCTAACCATACACTGTTCACTCAATCTCACTTTACAGAAGAGCAGGTACAGAGTTGGTCTTACAATACAAGAATGTAGGGGATCTTCCACCTGCTGAGAACCTCAAAGGTCCATGCAGAAATGATCCCTGGATAAGATGTAGGCAGCTATGGAGGACCTAAGAGAGCAAAAATCATCTTCCATGGCAAAAACCCTGGTCAGGACGAAGGGATGTGTCTGAAACAGCCGCTTTCTTCTTAATATAGAGAAGATGGACCAAACCAGGCCTGTGTGGAGAGCTGTTCCCAGGTGCCTATGGTTGAAATACCATTCTTACTTTTGAAAGTGTCACAGGAAGTAGGGGCAGCCTCCATTTCATGGGACCCTATGAAACAACTGTTAGCACAAAGTGGTTGTCAAGGCAGTGACCTCTTTCAGTTTCTGAAAGAATTGACCTACCTAACTTCCTTGGTGTTTGAAATCTCTGAACTTGGGATCCAGGAAGCAAGGCATCCAGAGCCAGTCCCAGTCTCAGTCACATTGGGCTCACTTGTTTGGATTTACCAAAGATAGGGTCAGTCTTTCTTGGTACCTACTGATGTGAGGATGGCCAAATGCCAGGAGAGCTCTGAAGAGGGGCCTTTCCAGGGAAAGCAGATAGTTGCTCACCAATGGCTCTTGGCAACTTCACAGAGTTGGAAAAGGAGACAAGATCTGAGACCCTACAGGGCATTTCGGTGGAACAGAGTATGGCCCACCAGTCAGAGGACACTCCATATATTCACACACCTACTTGGGAGAAGGAGGTGCCGTTTGAGTATGGGTGTGAGTATGCGGTTTTGTCTCATGTTCTGAGAATAGATAGGAAAGTCGGTTTGTTTGGTTTGGAGTGGACTGTTTCTTGTATGTCATTTGACAAGGCAAGTGTTTCTATATCTGTGTATCCTACTGTGTCCGTGGTTGTAGACATTAGAAAAGACAATGCATCAATGGATGTGTCCTGTCTAATAGAAAGCTCCCATCATTCATCCGGCCCAATTTATGAATGGACTGCAGCTTGCCTTATAGATGGGCAAAACCTATTATCTTCCCAAGTTCCAGTTGTCTTCCTGAATTCTGGAAACTCTCCAGAATAGGCTCATGGTTTTGTGTCCAAGATATAAACCACTTCCACACTCTGTGAAATGGCCATATACTGAATAGCTGAAGGGAATGGGGGCATCTCAGAAAACTCAGATATCAGTGTGACCAGGAAAGTCTCAGAGGAGAAACCCTGCTTTGGGTCTTTTGCTTGCCTTTGTACTGTTGCCCTTAATGTCAGGATGGTTTTTGCCTCAGGCCACACTTTGTGAAGCGTGAAGAAATTAATTTTCATATGGAAAAGAATGGGCATCACCTGTGGCTCTTTGCTTAATTGCTTTGGAAAGGGATGCGTCTGAATCAGCATCTTGGCCCTGTATGAGGCTGTGGCTTAAATTCTCAGGACCAGATGGATCTAAAGAAAGATCCCATGTGTGCATCCAAAAAAAATGGCAAAAAGTTCAGTTTTTGTGGATGAAGTTTCTTGCCTTTCACTCTTAGTTTCATGACCTTTATCAAGTGAGAATAGGGATCCTTTGGGTCAAATGAGTTCTTGAAAGCCATGCAGAGGTGCTTGGGTTTCCTCATGACTCCAAATCACATGAAGAGTCTATACCTGACAGGCAGTAGGCCTCAAATTGGAGAAGCAGAGCAGTATTAAAAGCTGGCCTACTTGATCACTCCTGGTTCACAGTAAGGGTGTCCAGGCCACAATGACTTTAGGCAAATGAGGGGCAAGGGAGCTTTTTTTGAACACTGTCTTTGGATGTGCCCCTCATGGAAATATCCAGCCACAGTTTATGATGAGTGTATATATGGAAGAATATGAGGGCTATGTGGGAGTGTTTTGGTTTTAATTCTGGTCATTTGTGTGGCGGTTGGGAGATGACTGGGTCCACCGGGGTTTAAACTCTGGTGTGATTCCCCTTAGAGACTGTGTTGTGAAACTGACCTCAGAGAATTATTGCCATGAAATGTGTTGAGATTTTTGGAGGCCACACATGGGAGTCACCCTTGGAAACTGAGATCTAGACCAAGGGTGGCTTTCCACACAGCACAGGGAATCTCAGCAATGATATCATGTGATTTTATTCTGAAAGACTTGGCAGCCATAGTTGAGAGTCAAAACAAACATGGACCTCACATTGTAGACTTCTATGGGCCTGGCTTCATGTAACTTTTTGGCCACTCTTTGGGAAACCTTGCCTGTGAGAGTTCTCTAGAGCATTCATTGAAATGAGCTTCCTCACCATTTAACGGTACCTGAATGAATTGAAACCCAGAGTGCCTCCAAATTCATCCTTGAAAAATGGCTACATAAATACCATGACATTTTTGAAATTCCCATGACCAGGTGGCACTGGACAACCATGAATGTCCTGTTGCTGATTTGAGTGTACCAGACACTGCCTTGATTGACAGGGTTTCATGATAATGATGTAGAACAGAGATGTCAGTAAGTTGGAGCCTGCTGATTAGTGGTCGTAGAGAAGTGTTGTGCACGTGTGTGTTAAAAAATCTGTGGTGCGGTCATGTGGATCTGCCATTGGCTTTCAAATGGGTTGTGACTGACATGGAGCAGCCAGCAGAACCTTGTATGTAGAGGCATCTTGTTATATGGAGAAGTTTCAGGGCAATGTTCAGAATCAGGTTGCTATGGTCAAGGGGGCAAGCTATGTGGGATAGAAGCCAGATTGGTGTATTCTCCTGTAGACCCTGACCCACGACACGTGACAGAACTCCCTCCAGCAGTTTGTCCTAGTTGAACTTTTTGAATTTCGTGAAGCAAATACCAAACTCCCAGTGCAGCGGCAAGAAACACCACAAAAAGTGGAAGGTGACCAAATAGCTTCACACTCCACATGGGGAGACACTTAGCCCCCAGTGGCCACAATTATCTACAAAGAGAGAATTCAGCACTGCTGCCTAATGTTCATTGGAATATAAGAGACCATGTCCTCCAGGTCACATAGATGCAGACCCAGCTTTGATGGTCTCACTACCAAGGAAGCTAAAGCTCCTGACAACAACATATATTTCAAGTGCCCAACCTCAGAGGCAGTTTCTGAAGAAGTATTTAGGCCAGCAGAGCTCCATGATTGTGGAGTTTACACTGTCCCTTACTTTTGGAAACTGGTCTACCACCTTCAAAGTTCTAAACTCCTGAGCAATTTTCATTCCAGATATATATTCACAGATTTTATAACTCTTCTCCTCAAATTGTGTCTTACTTGGAGCGAAGAAAATGTCAAGGAATTGTTCTGGTTGAGAGTGGAAGGATTTTTGTGTAGCACATGTTTGCATACACATTGGATTCATTTTCCAATTTTCCAATTGAAATACTGAATCCCTGACACTACCCCATACCCTACTAGACTCTGTGTACTAATCCTAATATGATGGAGAAAAATAATCCCCAAAAAATTGAAATACAAGCATTTCAAAAGAGGCCTGGTGTATATTTGGACTTGCCTTATGCACTGTATAGGGTAGGAGTTATAAATCTAGTCAATTTTTTGTTGAAATAGTTCTCCAGTTGTTTTTAAAGTTAACCAATATGTGAATTCCTGTCTCCCTTTCGCTGTAGCCTATTCAGCATATGTATTTTTATAAGCACATATACAATCCTACCTGGTACCACACGTACACTCTTTTGTGGTTGCTGACTTGGCAGATACAAATTGTGAGAAGAGATCACTCCTCCTAAATGCTGACGGAACTGAAAATTCAACCTATGGGTGAGTTTCCTAGCTGAACAACATTATATATAAATCCATGTTCAGTAAAATGAATATTTTTGATCTGTGAATGATATATATTTCATGGTGAATTTCAATTGGCATATAGTGCTAATTTTTAATATCTGTATATATATATATATATATATATATATATATATATATATATATATATATATACTATCCAGATTTTTCAAAATATGAAATATATCTGTCTTATTATACATTTCCTAAATTCATTCATATTCATGTATGTGGATTTATAATTATCTTTTCACAAGATTATTCTCAGAAATATTCATCCACCTGAAATACATATTTGTTTCCTACTACTGAAAACTAACTTCAGTGAATGGTGTATACAAATCCTAATATTTCTTCAGTATCTGACCAAGTTTAACATCAATGCAAGTAGACTCCTATGGAACATGATGTGTATTTTGATGTTAATTTTTTTCAACACTGGTGCATTACAATTTCTTTAGTTTATGCACATCATTGGATATAGATTTCATCCACAAGTTTGCAAATTTATAGGCATTTGTTTCACTTTCAATCACTTTCTACTTCAGAACACATATATTTCTTCATGTTTCTTGACTGGTCTTTTCATGAGACTTCTTTCCAAACACATTATTTTTGATATCCATAAGTACTTTTGAAGCAAATCTCACACACCCTACATGATGAACCATAACCCTAATATTACGATTAGATGTATAACTGGTTAGAATGAATGATTGTATATCAATATATGATTTCTTATATATTTTCAGATATCAATTCAATCCATTATTTAATGTGGAACCAGTTATATTATTTATACACAATATTGTCTATTCATGCATTATCTCTATATTCATAGACACAGGGTACACCTCTTTATACCCCCAATACTAATTTACATGTCTTCAAAATATTCCTCCTTGAAATGGTGGAAGAAATACTCATGTCACCTGACCTATGTATACATTTTATCACAGTAATATTCTGGACACAAAAAGCAAAGGTCACACTTATGATTGTACCAATGTAAAGGTTGGTCGAGCGTTGGAGTAAGAGACCACCAAGAGACTGTCACATGCAACAGCAAAGTGTTTATTGGGGGTCCAGCATGCTGTGGCTCAGAGCTCACTTGAATTTAGCAGAGAGCCCTGAGAACAGCTTAAGCAGAGCTTATATACTTTCCTTAGAGAGGGCAGGGAGTGAAATTTATTGATGGGTCATGGCAAGTGGGCGGTTTGTTTGCAAATGTGTGAGGGAGTACATTCTGCAGTTTGGCAATTGGGGACAGTACATTTGGGGAACAAGATAAGCAAACAGTTCTCAAGATTTCAACAGTGTTTTGTTAAGCATACAGAAAAACAGAAATTGACAAGTACCTATTTTATTATCCTTTCATTCCCCACTTCTTGTTCTGGTTACTTTTAATCATAAAAGTGATCATTGGGGGGTGTCACAATTCATGTCTGCTAGTCGGAAACATTGTTGTCTGATTACCATAAGTTTAACTTGTCCAATTTGAGCTTGGAGAAAAGAAACTACACGGTTGAGCATACAGGGCCCTACAGTTAGCAATAATATGAAGATTATTAAAGGACCGGCCAAGGCTGATAAAAGTGTAGTTACCCACGGGGACTGTGTGTACCAAGACTCAAACCACCCTTTTTGGGCCTCTGTCTCTCGTTGACACTCTTCAAGGCGGTTTTTTTTTAATTTACTCATAGATTCTTTTACAACTCCAGTATCGTCAGCATAAAAACAATATTCTTCCCTCAATGCAGCACAAAGGCCCCTTCTCTCATGAAGAGAAGGTCCAAATGTCGCCTGTTCTGTAAAACTACTTCAGAGAGCGAGGTTAAAGATTCCTGTAAAGCTGTGATGGAGGTTTTTAATATCTTTAAGTTTTGTTCTATTGGTACTTGTCATTGGGTTATTTGTTGTATCCCATGGACTAGGGCAGTGGTTCCTGTGCCCACCCCTGCAGCAACTCCTATTCCGAATAGGATGGCTAAAGTGAGGAATACAGCTTCCCAGCGGAACCGAGTTTTTTGCCCCCCTATTTGATTTTTAAATGAACCTGTTTAATGATAGAGCACTCTGGGAATCATCTGTACCATTACATAATTAATCACATCTGTTGACCATTTTATGAACCCATTAACAATGTTTAAGTATATAGAATTACACTTTTGTAGGGACAGACAAGGCAAGGCACCTAAGATAGCACCGAAGCTAGGGAAACAATCCTATTTGGTTGCAAACAGATTTAGAGGGCATTGCTTCTGTTGTAATCAATTAATCCGCTGAACCCCAAGTTTAGGTAGTTTCAGAATTTTGTACCCAACATGTAGGTAAAGTGGCTCAGAAGTTCACAGTCTGCAGAAGTTCACAAAAAGCTGTTTTTGTTTCTGTTTTATTTCCTCTGTTCTATGCAAGTTTAGTTTTTAAGGACACTTGGGAGGGGGAGAGATTTTGTCTTCTCTTTTTTTTTTCTCCCTGCCAGCTATTACCATGGAGCCCAGTTGGTAACTTCTTTATCTTAGAAATGTAGCCATCTCTGTGAAGCCCCAGCTCAAGGCCAGAGGCCTTGTTCACATATTTTGTGAAAAACTAGTAAAGGGGTGTCTAGCATAGCAGAGCTGATTTTTCCAGCCCATGGTACGTAGAACAGGGCAACAAGAAAAGAGGAAGTTTATCTACATTGAACTCCTTCATTGGGACTCTTTTGCTAAAAGTCCTAAATTCAGCCATGGTGAAGACTTCTGGAGAAGGTCAGTTAAGAATTTTCTGTGGTCCTGGTACAGAGGGGGAAGACGTGAAAGGCGGGTGGTGAGAGCAGCTCCGTGGATCTGAGAATGAGGAAGAAGAGATGTAAAAGAATAATGGGAAAGGGCTTTGGGATTTTCCTAGCATCAAAAAGTTGAGCAGTAGAACATATAGACCAGAGGGGAAGATGGGAGTGAGTATCTCAAAAAGCCTGTGAGGGACTTCAAATTCTTAGTAACCTGTTTTCAGTGTTGACAAAGCAACTTTAAAGGCCATTTTCATTACATCTTGGATAGGGGTCTGAGGGCTCTCCTCTGCCTGTTTGAGCTTTGGGTTAGCTGGTAAAAGGACCTGTTGGGACCCGGTGCGGACACTGACAGGAGAAGAGAGGAGTGAGTGGGCAGAGGGGTATCTCAGTACCTGCTACCTCAGCAAGGGGGCAATTGTCTGAGAACCAGCGGTGGTTTGGGTATTTGATCTAGTAATTGGAGAGGAGAAGTCAGGTTGCTGAGGTGGGATTGACAGCAGAGCATCTGGAGTAGATGGCAGAGGGTGAGGATCTATTGGAGATGTATAGTTCAGGATTTGAGTGAAGGAGGAAAAAGGCCTCCACATAGGGGAATTTCCTTCGACGCTATTGAGCACTTGCCGCAGTTAAAAAGGTCACACAGAATTTGAGGTTATAGAGACCCCCCTGGGGGCCATCGGTTTTGGTTGTTAATTGGTAATATGGCCAATGCTGTGTACTGAATTTGATGAAAAGTTTGGGTTCCTCTAGGCAGCCCCTATATGCTCACATCCCTATGACTCACAGAAGAAGTCGGCTTTTTCCTCACACAGCCTTGGCTTTTGTGGCTTTGATAACTGCTGGGTAACATAGTAATCTAGGCTAGCCAACCTGCATCTGGCTCGCGTTTTCCTTCACCCACAATAGCAAAACTCACACACTCTTCCTGATAAACCATAACCCTAATATTAAAATTAGATGTTTAACTCGTTGGAATGAATGTATGTATATCAATATAAGATTTCCTGTATATTTTCAGATATCAATTAAATCCATTATTTAAAATTGGAACTAGTTATATTATTTATTCACATTATGATTCATTAATGCATTATCTCTGTATTCATAGATACAGGGTAAACTTATTTGTATCCCGAATACTAATTTATAAGTCTTCAAAATATTGCTCTGAGAACTGGTGGAAGAAATACTCATGTCACCTTATCTACAAATATATTTTATCACAGTAATATTCTGGACACAAAAACCAAAGGTCACACTTATGCTTCTACCAAAATCTAAATGGAAAGTGAGCAGGGATTACTAAAAACATCCACGTTCAGTTTGCCTAATGCTCTCTAATGTCAATCCTATTGGTAATTACATATTTGTTTCTTCCTAAGATTATATATTCTCTCAAGCATGTTGAAATTGTCTAATCCAATCACTCACTTTATACTTTGCCTGATTTCCTAATGTCTCTATTGATATCTGCTTTCCTACATATTTTCACCAGTTCATCATTGTGACTGACTCTTCACATGTGCTGACATTTACAGTCATTCTCTACAAGAAACCCTATTTCTAAAGAACTTTTGGTCCAAATCCTATACTCACTCTTCTTTCAAAATATACCGATTAGCTTCCTAATCCTGCCGACTCTTCCTCTTTCACTACATTCAATCATCCAAGGTAAATGGTCCTATACCATTGTATGTCGATTTATCTGAGACAACTGTGCAGAAAGTAATTCAAAGCTAAGTATCCCCATCAAGGGCCCAATGCCCTTCTGGGCTTCAAATCGTACCTAGATTTCTGTTTTCATACGTATATTTCTCCTCTATATTCTTATAAATATCGCAGGTTCCCTATACCATTATTAATCCAGCAGAATGATTCCTAATCCAAATTGAACATGTTATTAATACTAACCATACACTGTTTCCTCAATCAAACTTTACAAAAGAGCAGGGACAGAGTTTGTCTTAAAATACAGGAATGTAGGGGATCTTCCACCTGCTGAGAACCTCATAGGTCCATGCAGAAATGATCCCTGGAGAAGATGTATTCAGCTATGAAGGATCTGAGAGGGCAAAAGTCATCATCCATGGCAAACAACTTGATGTGGATTGTCTGAATGAGGCACTCTCTTCTCAATGTAGAGAAGGTGGACCAATCCAGGCCTGTGTTGAGAGCTCTTACAGGGTGCCTATGGTTGATATACCATTCTAACTTGTAAAAGTGTCACAGGAAATAGGGGCAGCCTCCATCGCATGGGACTCTTGGAAGCAACTGTTAGGACATATGGTTACCAAAGCAGTGATCTCATTCAGTTCCTGAAAGAAGTGACCTCACCTCATTTTCTTGTTGATTTAACTCTCTGAACATGGGATCCAGGAAGCCAGGCATCCAGAGCCAGTCCCAGTCCCAGTTTCAGTGTGCTCACTTGATTGGAATTAACAAGGATAGGGTCAGTCATTCTTGGTACCTTCTAATGTGAGGATCGGCAAATGCCATGAAAGCTCTGAAGAGGGGCCTGTCCTGAAAAAGATGGTAGTGGCTCAGCACTGGCTACTGACAACTTCGGAGACTTGCCCAAAAAAACAGATCTGAGACAGGACAGGACATTTCAGGGAAAGTCTGTCAGTCAGAGGACACTCCAGTTAGTCACAGACCTACTTGCTGGAAGGAGGTGCCTTTGTGGGTGTGGGTGTGTGTTTGTGGTTATGTCTCATGGTCTGAGAATAGGTAGGAAAGGCGGTTTGTTTGGTTTGGACTAGACTGCTTCTAGAATGTCATTTGACAAGGGGAGTGTTTCTATATCTGTGTATCACACTGTGTCTGTGGATGCAGACATTAAAAAAGAGAATGCATCAATGATTGTTTCCTGTCTAGTAGACAGCTTTCCAGCGTTCATCCTGCCCAATTTATGAATAGAGTGTGGCTAGCCTTATTGATGTGCATCACCTGCTACCTTCCTAAGTTCCTGTTTTCTTCCTGAATTCTGGCCACTCTGCTTTAGGCCTTTTGCTTACCTAATGTTCTGTTGCCCTGAATGTCAGGAAGGTCTTTGCCTCAGGCCACCCTTTTTTGAATCCTGAAGAAAACAGTTTTCAAATGGAAATGAATAGGCATCACCTGTGTTTCTTTGATTAAATGCTTTGGAAAAGGATGTGTCTCAATCAGCCTCTTCACCCTGTGTGAGGCTGTGGCTTAGATTCTCAGCACCTAATTTATCTAAAGAAAGATCCCATATGTGCATCCAAAACCACAATGGCAAAAAGATCAGTCATTGTGGATGAAGTCTCTTGCCTTCCTCTGTTAGGTTCCTGACCTCTATCAAGTGAGAATAGGGATCCTTTGGGTCAAATGAGTTCTTCAAAGCCATGCAGAAGTTCTTGGGTTTTCTCATTACTCCAAATCTCATAAAGAATTTATACCTGACAGTCAGTAGGCCTCAAATTGGACAAGCAGAGCAGTATTAATGGCAGGCCTATTTGATCACTCCTGGTTCACCGGAAGTGTGTCCAGGCCACTCTGACTTTAGGCAAATGAGTGGCAAGGGAGCATATTTTTGACACTGTCTTGAGCTGTGTCCCTCATGGAAACCACCAACCGGAGTTTATGATGAGTGCCTATATGGAAGAAGATGAGGGCCATGTGGGAGTGTTTTGGTTTTAATTTTGGTTATTTGTGTGACAGTTGGAAGAGATGACTGGGTCCACATTGGCTTGAAATCTGGTGTGATTCCCCTTAGATACTGAGTTCAGGAAATGACATCAGAGAAATATTGCCATGAACTGTTTTGGGATTTTAGGAGGCCACGGATAAGAGTTGCCCTTGGAAACTGATCTAGGGCCAGGTTTGCTTTCCACAGAGCACTAGGAATTTCAGCTAGGATATCACATGATTTTATTCTGAAAAACTTGACAGGCAGACTTGAGAGGCAAAACACACATGGACCTCACATTGTAAACCTCAATGGGCATGGCTTCATGTGACATTTTGGCCACTCTTTGGGAAGTCTTTCCTGTGATAATTCTCCACAGCTTTCTATGAAATGAGCTTCCTCACCATTTAATGTTTCCTGATAAATACCATGAAATTTTTGAAATTCCCATGAACAGGTGGCACTGGAGAATCTTTGGATGTCCTGTTTCTGATCATGAGTGTACCACACAGTGCCTTGATTGACTGGGTTCCATGAAAATGGTGTAGAACAGAGATGCCAGTAACTTGGTGCCTTCTGAGTAGTGGGCCTAGAGGAGTGGTGGGCAGGAGTGTGATAAAACATCTGCGGTGGGGCCATGTGGATCTGCCATTTTCTTCAAAATGGCTTGTGACTGACATGGTGCAGCCAACAGACCCTTATAAGTAAAGGCATTTTGTTATATGGAGATGTTTCAGGGCAATGTTTAGAATCAGGTTGCTATAGTCAAGGGGGCAAGCTATATAGGATAGAAGCCTAGTTGGTGCATTCTCTTGCTGACCCTGTTTCACCACACGTGACAGAACTCCCTCCAGCCCTGTGTCCCAGTTGAATTCCTTGTATTTCGTGAAGCAAATACCAAACTCCCAGTGCAGCTGCAAGAAACACCAGGATAAATGGAGGATGACCAAATGACTTCACGGTCCACCGGGGGGGGAGACACTTAGTCCCCAATGGCCACAGTTGACCTAAAAAGATAGAATTCAGCACTGCTGCCTCATGGTCATTGGAAAATAAGAAACCACTTCCTCCAGGTCACATAGATGCAGACCCAGCTTTGATGGTCTCACTACAAAGGAAGCTAAAGTTCCTGACAACAACATATATTTCATGTGTCCAAACTCAGAGGCTGTTTCTCAATAAGTCTTTATTCCACCAGAGCTCCATGTTTGTGGCGTGTTTACCCTGTCCCTTACTTTTGGAATCTCCTCTACCACCTCCAAGTTTGTAAACTCCTGAGCATGTTCCATTCCAGATATATAATCACGGATTTTCAAACTCTTCTCTTCTAATTGTGTCATACTTGGGGTAATGGTTATGTCAAGGCTTTGTTCTGGATGAGTGTGGGAGGATTTTTTGTAGCACATATTTGCCTACTCATTGAATTCTTTTTCTAATTTTCCTTTGGAAGTACTTTATCCCTGACACTACCCCAAACCCAACTAGACTCTGACTACTAATCCTAATATGATGGAGAAAAATAACCCAAAGAGATTGGAAATGCAAGCAGTTCAGAAGAGGCATGGTGTACAGTTGGAATTGCCTTTTGCATGATAAAGTGTAGCTGTTGTAAAACTTGTCAATTTTTTGTTGAAATAGTTCTCCATGTGTTTTTAATTTAACAAATAAAAAAAATCCTGTCTCCCTTTCTCTGTAGCCTATTCAGCACATGTAATTTCATATGCACATATAGATTCCTACCTGTTATCACATGTACATTCTTTTGAGATGGCTGATTTGGCAGATACAAATTGTTAGCAGAGATCACTCCTACTAAACGCTGTTGGAACTGAAAATTCAAACTATTCGTGAATTTCCTAGTTGAACAACATTATACATAAATCATGTTGAGTAAAATAAATATATTTGGACCTGTGGATGATATATATTTCACAACAAATTTCGATTGTCATATATATTGCTACTTTTTAATGTCTGTGTTATATGTATATCCAAATATATGTGGATGATATATATTTCACAACAAATTTTGATTGTCATATGTATTGCTACTTTTTAATGTCTCTGTGTTATATGTATATATATATATATATATATATATATACATATATATACACACACACACACTCCAGATTTTTCAAAATATAAAATATATGTGTCTTACTGTACACTCTATCAATTCATTGATGCTCATGTATGTGGATTTATAATCAATATTTCACAAGATTATTCTCAAAAATATTCATCAACCCGAAATACATATTGTTTCCTAGTACTGACAACTAACTTCAGTGAATGGTGCATACAAATCCTAATATTTCTACAGTAACTCATCCTGTTTAACATCAATGCAAGTAGATTCCTATGGGATATGATGTGACTTTTGACATTCATTTTTATTTAACACTGGTACTTTACAATTTCTTCAGTTTATGCACATCATAGGATATATATTTCATCCACAAGTTCGCAAATTATAGTCATTTGTTTCACTTTCAATCACTTCCTGTTTTAGAACACATGTATTCCTCCAGGTTTCTTGACGGGTCTTTCAGTGAGACTTCTTTCCAAACACTTTATTTTCGATTTCCATAATCACTTTTGAAGCAAAACTCACACACCCTTCATGATAATCCATAACCCTAATGTTAACATTAGATGTACAACTGGTTGAAATGAATGAATGTATATCAATATAAGATTTCGTATATATTTTCAGATATTAATTCAATCCATTATTTAAAGTGGAATCAGTTATATTATTTATTCACAGTATCGTCTATTCATGCATTATCTCTATATTCATAGACACAGGATACACCTCATTGAACTCCAGTACTAATTAATACATCTTCAACATATTGCTCCCAGAAATGGTGGAAGAAATACCCATGTCACCTGATCTACATATACATTTTATCACAGTAATATTCAGGACACAAAAAACACAAACGTCACACTTATGATTGTACCAAACCTAAACGGAAATTGAACATGGATTGCTAAAAACATCCATGTCCAGGTTGCCTAATGTGCTCAAATGAAAATCCTATTGGTGACTACATATTTGTTTCTTCCAAAGATTATATAATCAAACTCAACCCTTTTGAAAAAGTCTAATCCTGTCACTCACTTTATACTTTGCCTGATTTTGTAATGTCTCAATTGATATCTTCTTTCCTAGATATTTTCCCCAGTTCATCATTGTGACTGAATCTTCACATGTGGTGACACTTACATTCACCCTCTAACCGAAACCCAATTGCTAAAGAACATTTGTTCCAAATCTATTATTCCCTCCTTCCTAAACCTACCGAATATCTTCCTAATCCTAACTTCTATCACTTTTTGACTGGATGTTCTCTTCTACATTCCATCATCCCAGGTACAAGATACTATGCCATTGTATATCGATTTATCTGAGATATCTGTGCAGAAAGTAATTCAAAGCTAAGTATACCAATCAAGGGCCCAATGACTTTCTGGGATTCAAATCTTACTTAGATTTCTGTTTTCATAATTATATTTCACCTATATATTGTTGTAAATATTGCAGGATCCCAATACCTTTATTCATCCTGTAGAATGATTCCTAACTGAAATTGAATCTGTTATTAACCCTAAGCATACACTGTTCCCTCAATCTTACATTACAGAAGAGCAGGGACAGAGTTGGTCTTAAAATACAGGAATGTAGGGGATCTTTAACCTGCTAATAACCACAAAGGTCCTTGCAGAAATGATCCCTGGAGAAGATATAGGCAGCTATGAAGGACCTGAGAGAGCAAAAGTCATCTACCATGGAAAGCAACCTGGTCAGGATGAAGGGTTGTGTCTGAATCATCCTCTCTGATCTTAATGTAGAGAAGATGGACCAAAGCAGGCAATTATGGAGAGCTGTTCCTGGGTGCCTATGTTTGATTTATCATTCTAACTTGTGAAAGTGTCACAGAGAGTAGGGGAAGCCTCCATCTCATGGGACCCTTGGAAGCAACTGTTAGGACAAACTGGTTGCCAAGGCAGTGACCTCATTCAGTTCAGGAAGGAAGTGACCTCACCTCACTTCCTTGGTGATGGAATTCTCTGAACTTGGGATTCGGGAAGCCAGGCACCCAAAAGCAGTCCCAATCCAAGTCCCATTGGTCTCACTTGTTTGGATTTACCGAGGACAGGGTCAGTCTTTTTTGGTACCTACTGATGTGAGGATGGCCAAATTCGAGGAAAGCTCTGAAGAGGGTCCTTTTCTGAGAAAGCAGGTAGTGGCTCAGCGCTCGCTTCTGACAATTTCAGAGAGGTGGCCAAAGAGACCAGATCTGAGATAGGACAGGCCATTTCTGGTGAACATAGCATGGTCCACCACTCAGAGTAAACTCCGGATAGTAACAGACCTACTTGGGGGAAGGAGGTGTCTTTGTGGGTGTGGGTGTGGGTTTGTGGTTTTGTCTCATATTCTGAGAATAGGTAGGAAAGGCGGTTTACTTGGTTTGGAGTGAACAGCTTTTACTAAGTCATTTGACAAGGCGAGTGTTTCTATGTCTGTGTAACCCACTGTGTCCGTGGTTGTAGATATTAGAAAAGAGGATGCATCATTTGATGTGTCCTGTCTAGTAGAAAGCTTCCCAGCATTCATCCTGCCCAATTTATGAATGTACTGCAGCTTGCCTTATCGATGGGCAACACCTGCTATCTTCCTAAGTTCCTGTTTTCTTTCTGAATTCTGGCCACTCTGTAGAATAGGCTCATGGTTTTGTGTCCAAGGTATGTACCACCTCCAATCTCTGTGACATGGCCATGTACTGAATAGCTGAAAGGAATGGCGACCATGTCAGAAAACTCAGATATCAGTGTGACCATGAAAGTCTCAGTGGAGAAACCCTGCTTTGGGCCTTTAGATTACCTATTGTTCAGCTGCCCTGAAAGTTGAGAGAAACAAAAACCATGAGTACTGAATAAATGTTGCAGCAGTTGGAACATGTTGCTGTATTGAGGTTCCCTCACCAGACTTTAGTTTCCCCAGTTATCTGGACTGTCAACGTAACCTTTTAATTTTAGTGTTACAGTTGTCCTTCCCCATTAGATACAGTGTAATAATTTCATGTCATCTGATCTTGCAAAATCCTTTTACTAGTATGACCTTTGTGTCTAATAGAGAAATCTTCACTTCTGTTACTCAGGGCTGGATAATCTTACTAGCAGACACGAAGACTACCTGTTTAGGTTAGGAATATAAGTAGGTCTTAACCTAAAAAATCTGCCTCTGGCAGCTCCTCTTGATAGTCTCTTTTTATAGTTATCAGGCATTCCTGTCTGAGAATCCTTCTTTTAGTTTCCAGTCTTACTTATTTTGGGAGGCTAACATAAATTGTATACCTTAAAATTTTATTATTATTATTATTATTATGATGATGATTATTATTATTAATTAAAATGCCCAGGAATGGCTGTATTTTCGTTTTAACTGTCTTTGCTAACTGTTTAAGATGAAACAGTCAAACTGACTTCTGTTTCTATCTATTTTTCACAGTCAGCTGAGCTTTTATGGGAGTCAATTCTGGGGAAACTTGAGAGCAGCTTCTCAGTTCTGATAGTGCCATTTTCGCTAGGTGGGTCCAGGTCTTCCTTGACCATGTGGTTTCCCTCAGAAGCATAAGAATGTCTCCCTTCTCTGATAACTCTCCTCTTCATGGCAAATGCACTCATTGGCTTTATGTTCTCCAGTGGTCTCATTATTTTTCCTGATCTGGAGGTTATTTGGCCCAGAGTTGCAAAGCTCTTTAGAGAAGTCCCCTGTTCCCTGGATTCAGACTGACTCAGAGGGCAAGAGCCAAATATTGGTTTTCTTGGCCCTTTTCATTTAACTTTAATTAAATCCTAATCTGAAACATCCAGCAAATAAATTTTAACAGCCTTATATTACAAGTACTGGGATTTAATGTCTATAACTTTATAATTATTTATCTTTTAATTAATTGGGATCTGTATTATTCTGTCTTATAGGTGATGACTTATTATCTTAAATTAACCCATGTTGTGTTCTTAAAGCAACACTTCTGTAAAACACTAACAGGGAATCTTTAGATCACTTATAAGGAAATTACAAAATAAAAATTTTTAACAAGAGTAAAAATACTTAGTTCGTGTAACAGCTACCCTAAATTTTTTGGCTGAGTTATACACTATATCCCCTGTTTAAATCCTAGTAATCTTGACACAAATCAAAAACCAAAGAAACTTTTGAACATAACTTTAAATGAAATAAAATCTGACCTACTGCTTTCGTAGTCATTCTCACATGTTGTAAGATGGGACACACAGCCTTATTTCAGTTAAGGCAGGGCTCTATATGAATCTTTAGTGTTTTAGATCTAAAGGTGATCTTTGTTTTTTAAATATCATTTTACAAAGTTTACATAAATTGTGTCAGGTCACATGAACATTTGCTAACACCGTATGATATCAGATTTAAAACATGAATTAAAGAAAGGCTGAAAGTTTTTAACCTTTACATAGATTAGGCTCTCAATAACTTAAAAATACATTTAAATGGTTCCCCAATGTAAAAAGTAACATAAAACTTTACATATCTTATTGATAACAGGTACATAAATCCCCAATATATTTTTTTACCATATAACTTTAGAACAACAGATTGATATAATGCTCTTTTCAAGTTTCTACCTTACAGACTTGTATACCTGGAAGATATGAGCACATTGACAGCAACACAATTACATTGATGTTTCTACATTAACCAAGTTTAGCTTTTAAAGAAATGGCAGTACAGTTCTCTAAAATAACAGTTCTTATTTATTCAGTTGTTTAATTTTTATGGTTGTTTGCTCTAGAAAAAAATAAAACTTAATAACACAGTTTTATGGGTAAACTTATGTTTTCAGAAATTTTTGTCTCTTTAACACATGACTGAATTTTACAATCTTATACACACTTTAGTACAAACTTATACAGACCTTAGTAAATCAATCAGATATCAAACAAAACTACTCATGAATGAGTAATCCCATATGAAATTTACTTTACTTATTTATTAAAATATTAGACAATTGTATTGAAAATTGTAAACCATTTTTTTGTTGTTGAAGGAAAAGTCCTTGAACAAAGGCATATTAGACCTTTTGTAGACATTAATATTTTATTAGATTTTTGAACACCTAGAAAACCTTGTGAGCTTAAATTTAAAGAGCAATTCCCTACAGAACAGAACAGAGGACAGAACCATTCTCATTACTGTCCCGGAGAGGGGTATATGTTAGCCTACCCAGGCCACCTCCCTGTCATCAGAAGTACTCTCCCTTAACTGGATAGCAGATGTTATAAAGGCGTCACTTACCTATGGAGGCCTCCTCTACCAGGAGCTTGCTAATAGTTTTAGTGCTTTGGTTCTCTGCAGTGCTCCACGGACTGAAGGCTCAATCCAAGGCCTTGGAACGTCTTAAGTTGCACACTCCCTAGAGTGGCTCTCCAGTGTGGAGCCCTAGAGGGCAGGCCAGCTTCAGAATTTCCACAGTCTGGTCTTGTGATCTGGTCGGGCAGGGTTATCTCGCTTTGGAACTCCAAAATGTAAGACCAGAATGAAAGAAAAGACCACTGACTCCAATTAAAATCAAATTAAGGCAAGCTTATTATTTCAACCGGCCAGGCTGCCTCTCCCTCCCAAAATGGCGGGAACAAGACAGCAACCCAACTTTCCTACAGCCCATATATGTAGCCCAGAAAGATACACAAAACGGGGGTTACAGATAAGAGAACTTTGACAAGCATCACACTAATGGTATATTACATTTTTTTTTTTTTTTGCTGGCCCTAACATCAGAATTTATGAGGACCATTAGAGCCTCAGAGACACGTTGTCTGGCCAGGGAAAGAAAAATATTTATGAGGTATCATTAAAGTTTTAGAGAGCGCTGCTATCTGGTCAGAGATCCAGACATGGGTGAGTTCAAGGCACTGGTAGGCATTCCAAGCAGGTTCAGAATTTGCGCTAATTTATAGTAAAGCCAAAATTATCTTTTCATGGCTTTGTGGCGAGATGGCCCCCAATTTTAATGAACAATCAGGTTGGATCTATCAACCCTGTCCCTTACTTTTGGAAACTCCCCTACCACCTCCAAGGTTGTGAACTCCTGAGGATTTTGCATTCCTGATAGGTATTCACAGATTTTCTAACTGTTCTCCTCTAATTGTGTCTTACTTGGGGCCGAAGTAATATGAAGGCATTATTCTGGATGAGAGTGGAAAAATTTTGTGTAGCACATATTTGCATACACATTGGATTCATTATCTAATTTTCCATTCGAAATACTGAATCCCTGACACTAACCAATAGCTGACTAGACTCTGACTACTAAACCATTATGATGGAGAAAAATAACCCAAACAGAATAGAAATACAAGCAGTTCAGAGGAGGAATGGTGTACAGTTGGACTGGTCTTTTGGATGATAAAGGGTTGGTGTTATAAATCCAGTAAATTTTTTGTTTAAATAGTTCTCAATGTGTTTTAAAGTAAACAAATATGTGAATTCCTGTCTCCCTTTCTCTGTAGCCTATTCAGCACATGTAATTTTATATGCACATATAGAATCCTACCTGGTATCACACATACATACTTTTGAGGTTACAGTTACTAGGAAGATACAAATTTTGAGAAGAGATCACTCCTCCAAAACGATTTTGGAACTGAAAATTCAAACTATGGGTGAGCTTCCTAGTTGAAAAACATTATACATAAATCCATGTTTACTAAAATAAATACTTTTGCATCTGTTGATGATATATATTTAATGATGAATTTTGATAGGCATAAATATTGCTACATTTTAATGTCTGTGTATATATATATACACACTCTCCAGATTTTTCAAAATATGAAATATATGTGTCTTACATTAACTCCCTGAATTCATTCATGTTCATGTATGTGGATTTATAATCAACTTTTTACAAGATTATTCTCAGAAATATTCATCCACCTGAAATACATATTTGTTTTCTAGTACTGAAAACTAACTTCAGTTAATGTTGCATACAAATCCTAATATTTCTACAGTAACTGACCCACTTAAACATCATTGCCTGTAGATTTGTATGGGACATAATGTGTATTTTGACGTTCATTTTTTTACAACACTGCTACATTATTATTTCTTCAGTTTATGCACATCATAGGATATATATTTCATCCACAAGTTCACAAATTTATAGGCATTTGTTTCACTTTCAATCACTTACTGCTTCAAAACACATGTATTCCTCCAGGTTTCTTAACTGGTCTTTTCATGAGACTTCTTTCCAAACACATTATATTTGATTTCCATAATCAATTTTGAAACAAAGCCCACACACTCTTCATGATAAACCATAAACCTAATATTAAAATTAGATGTATAACCGGTTGGAATGAATGATTGTTTATCAATATAAGATTTCCTATATATTTTCAGATATTAATTCAATCTATTATTTAAAGTGGAATCAGTTATATTATTTATTCACAATATCGTCTATTCATGCATTATCTCTATATTCATAGACACAGGATACATCTCATTGAACTCCAGTACTAATTAATACATCTTCAACATATTGCTCCCAGAAATGGTGGAAGAAATACCCATGTCACCTGATCTACATATACATTTTATCACAGTAATATTCAGGACACAAAAAACACAAACGTCACACTTATGATTGTACCAAACCTAAACGGAAATTGAACATGGATTGCTAAAAACATCCATGTCCAGGTTGCCTAATGTGCTCAAATGAAAATCCTATTGGTGATTACATATTTGTTTTTTCCTAAGATTATATATTCAAACTCAAGCCTGTTGAAAATGTCTAATCCTATTACTCACTTTATACTTTGTCTCATTTCGTAATGTCTCTATTGATATCTGTTTTCCTACATATTTTCCCCAGCTCATTATTGTAACTCATTCTTTACATGTGCTTACATTGACATTCACTTTCTAACCAAAACCCTATTGCTAAAAATATTTTGGTCCGAATCCTATACTCATGCTTTTTTCTAAACCTACTGACTATCTTCTTAATCCTACCTACTGTCCCTTTTTGACTGGATGTTCTCTTCGACATTCAATCATCCAAGAAAAAAGGTCCTATGCCATTTTATATCGATTCAGCTGAGGCATGTGTGCAGAACATAATGCAAAACTAAGTCTCCCAATCAAGGGCCCAATGCCCTTCTGAGCTTCAAATCTTACCAGGATTCCTGTTTTCATACTTATATTTCACCTATATATTCTTGTAAATATCGCAGGTTTCCAATACCATTAATCATCCCGCAGAATTATTCCTAACACAAATCGAACATGTTTTTAACCCTAACCATACACTGTTCCCTCAATCTAACATTGCAGAAGAGCAGGGAAAGTGTTGGTCTTACAATACAGGAATGTAGGGGATCTTCCACCTGCTGAGAACCTCAAAGATACATGCAGAAATAATCCCTGGAGAAGATGTATGCAGCTATGAAGGACTTTTGAAAGTGAAAGTCATCTTCCATAGCAAACAACCTGGTCAGGATACAGGTTTGTGTCTGAATCAGCCTCTCTCTTTTTAATGTATAGAAGATGGACCAAACCAGGCCTTTGTGGAGAGCTCTTCCCAGGTGCCTATGGTTTATATACAATTCTAACTTGTGAAAGTGTCACATGAAGTAGGGGCAGCCTCCATCTCAAGGGACCATAAGAAGAAACTGTTAGCACAAAGTGGTTGCCAAGTCAGTGACCTCATTCATTTCAGGAGGAAGTGACCTCACCTCACTTCCTTGTTTTTGGAAGTCTCTGAACTTGGAATCCAGGAAGGCAGGCACCCACAGCCAGTCCCAGTCCCACTCCCAGTGGTCTCACTTGTTTCGATTTACCAAGGTGAGAATCGGTCTTTCTTGGTGCCTACTAATGTGAAGATGACCAAATGCCAGAAGAGCTCAGAAGAGGGGCCTTTCCTGAGAAAGCCGGTAATGGCTCACTGCTGGCTCCTGTCAGCTTCACACAGTTGACCAAGGATACTAGATCTGAGACAAGATAGTCCAATTCCGTGAAACATAGAATGGCCCACCAGTCAGAGAACACTCTGTATAGTCACAGACCTCCTTGGGGGAAGGAGGTGCCTTTCTGGGTGTGGGTGTGTGTTTGTGGTTTTGTCTCATGTTCTGAGAATAGGTAGGAAAGGCAGTTTGTTTGGTTTGGTGTGAACTGTTTCTGGTAAGTCATTTGACAAGGCGATTGTTTCTATTTCTGTGTATCCCCCTGTGTCTGTGGTTGTAGAAATTAGAAAAGAGAATGCATCAATGGATGTTTCCTGTCTAGGAGAAAGCTTCCCAGGATTCATCTTGATCCAGATATGTACAACCTCCAAGATCTTTGACAAGGCCATGTACTGGACAGCTGAATGGAATGGGAGCATCTCAGAAAACTCAGATATCAGTGTTACCAGGAAAGTCTCAGTGGAGAAACCCTGCAATGGGCCTTTTGCTTGCCTATTGTTATGTTGGCCTGAATGTCAGGAAGGTCTTTGCCTCAGGCCACCCCTTTGTGAAGCCTGAAGAAAACAGTTTTCAAATGGAAATGAGTGGACATCACCTGTGATTCTTTCCTTAATTGCTTTGGAAAGGGATGTGTCTGAATCAGCATTTTGGCCCTGTGTAAGGCTGTGGCTTAGATTCTCAGCACGTGATGGATCTAAAGAAAGATCCCTTGTGTGCATCCAAAACCAACATCTCCAAAAGAGCACTCATTGTGGATGAAGTCTAACCAACTCCACTAACCAACTCACAGTTATAGTAAATAACTTTTGAAGTTGAAGGGTCCCCAGTAAACTTTGAAGTAGATACAGGGGCATTATACTCAGCCTTTAAGGCCCCATTGGGCCCTCTATCAAATAAAAAGTCTCTAGTTCAAGGGGCTAATGGCAGTAAATATCGGGCTTGGACAACTAAGAGGTACATGGACCTGTGGAAAGGAAAAATCCATCACTCCTTCCTAGTAATCCCAGAGTTCCCGGCCCCATTGATGGGTGGAGATCTGCTCACCAAACTCTGGGCCATAATGACTTTTAACCCTGAAGGCCCCCAAGTGGAATTTCTAAATCCTTCAGTAAAAACTCCTATAGTCATGGCTTTAACAATGTCAGTAGAAAATGTACATCAACTCACTCACCTTGGTTCAAAGAAATTGCAGGCATTCCTGAAAGATCAAGAACAGAGTTTTCTACTAACCGACTCACAGCGAAAGGAAATAACTGAATGGGTATCAAAAGCGTCTCAGGTCCATCAATTGGTTAATGCTTACCCTTTTAAGCTTCCTGCAGGAAAACACCTTCGAAGAACCAGACCAGAAAAATTTTCAGAAGTGAACTTTACTGAAATTAAGCCAGCAAGGTATGGACTTAAATATCTCCTAGTCTTTGTAGATACATTTTCAGGATGGATTGAAACCTTCCCCCCCCCCAAAAAAAAAAAAACAATGGCTCAAATCGTGGTCAAGATGATACTGAAGGATATTTTTCCAAGATACGGCCTGCCTAAGGTAATAGGGTCTGACAATGCACTGGTGTTCATGGCCCAGGTAAGTCATGGGTTAACCTGTACCCTGGTGATTAATTGGTAGTTACATTATGCTTATAGATCCCAGAGCTCAGGACAGGTAGAAAAAATAAATAGAACCATTAAAGAGACCTTAATGAAATTAAGCTTAGAAACCAGCTAAAAGATTGGACTATACTCCTGCCTTATGCACTGTATCATCTAAAAAATACTCCCTCTGTTTCTTTGTGTAACCTCTCCCCCTGTGAAATTCTCTATGTTGCCCCTCCTCCAGTAAGGGACCTAACCCCAACTCTAAGACCTAAGGATCCCTTCCACACCCCCTTGCTTGACACACTTAAAGCTCTTGAAAGAACTCAGCGATACCTGTTAAAACAGCTGGCCACGGCCTAACAACCTGGGGACAAGGAGACTCCACATCGATATCAAGTAAGACACTTCATCTACATAAGATGACATCAGGTGTCATCCCTGGAACCCCGCTGGAAAGGAAATACCACGTGCTACTTATAACACCTACAGCAGTAAATGTAGACGGAATCCTTTCCTGTATCCATGCCTTCCATCTCAAGCCTGCGCCCTGTCCAGACTCTGGCTGGAAACTGGAAATGACTGGTAACCCTTTCAAATTGTGTATTTGGCATGTGTATAAGGCTATAGACTCTCCCCTTGGCCACCACTAGTCCTAACCCTCATCAGCGAATTCAGCAGCAATGGCTGATCACAAATCCTCATAGACCAGAAGAATGGTCTATCTCGCTTACAGCCCACATAGGGACCTGTTGGTCATCTCAACATTTGTCAGCTGCCTATAGGTTTTTCCTATTGGGATATCCCTGATAAAGCAGATCCCACTAAAATTTCATTAAATCCCTTTCGTATCATAGATAATAAAAACAAATATTATGGATGTAGGGACACGTGAGCCAGATGCAGGTTGGCTAGCCTAGATTACTATGTTTGCCTGGAAGACTATCAAAGCCACAAACAGCCACGGCTGTGTGGGGGGAAAGCCGACTTCTTCTGTAAGTCATGGGGATGTTAGCATACAGGGACTGCCTGGTGGAACCCAAACTGCTCATCAAATTCAATACACAGAATTGGCCATATTACCAATTAGACAACCAAAACCTGTGACCCCCAGAGGGGTCTCCAGATCCTCACATTCTGCATGACCTTTTTAACTTCTGCAAGTGCTCAAAAGGGTTAAAGGAGATTCCCCTATGTGGAGGTTTTTTCCCTCCTTTGCTCACATCCTGAACTATACTTCTCCAATAGTTCCTCAAACTCAGCCTTCTGCTCCAGACTCTCTGCTGGCACTCCCACCTTAGCAACCTGATTTCTCCCCTCCAATTACTAGATCAAAAATCAAAACCTCTGCCGGTTCTCAGACAATTGCCCCCTTGCTGAGGTATCCGGTACTGAGGTACCCCTCCACACACTCACTCCTCTCTTCTCCTGTCAGTGCCCGCACTGCGTCCCATAAGGTCCTCTTACCAGCTAACCCAAAGCTCAAACCAGCTGAGGAGATCCCTCAGACCCCTATCCAGAATGTAATTAAAATGGCCTTTAAAGTTGCTTTGTCATCACTGTAAACAGGTGACTAAGAATTTAAAATACCTCACATGCTTTTTGGGATACTCACTCCCGTCGTCCCCTCTGCTCTACCTGTTCTACTGCTCAAGTTTTTGTTGCTAGGAAAATCCCAAACCCCTTTTCCAATATTCTTTTACATTTCTACTTCCTCATTCTCAGATCCATGAAACTGCTCTCAGCCTTGCCTTCCACGTCTTCCCCCTCTCTACCAGGCCCACAGAAAAGTCTTAAATGACCTTCTCCAGAAGCCTTCACCATGGCTGACTTTAGGACTTTCAGCAAAAGAGTTCCTTTAAAAGAGTTCACTGTAGATAAACTTCTTCTTTTCGTGTTGCCCTGGTCTACTTGGCAACTGGCGAAAAAAAATCAGCACTCCTGAGCTAGACACACCCATACTAGTTTTTCACAAAATATGTGAACAAGGCCTCTGGCCTTGAGTGGGGGCTTCACAGAGATGGCTACATTTCTAAGATAAAGAAGTTACCAACTAGGCTCCATGGTAACAGCTGGCAGGGCGAAAAAAAAAGAGAAAAAAATCTCTCCCCCTTTCAGGTGTCCTTGAAAAGTTAACTTGCCCAGAACAGAGGATAAAATAAAAGATAGAAAAACAGCTTTTTGTGAACTTCTGCCGACTTTGAACTTCTGAGCCACTTCCCTTACATGTTGGGTACAAATTATGAAACTACCTAAACTTGGGGTTCAGGGGATTAATTGATTACAACAGAAGCAATGCCCTCTAAATCCGTTTGCAACCAAATAGGACTTTTTCCCTGTCTTCAGTGCTATCTTAGGTGCTTTGCCTTGTCCGTCCCTATAACAGAAAGATTCTATATACTTAAACATTGTTTATGTTTTCATGAAATAGTCAACAGATGTGATTAATTATGTAATGGTGCAGATGTTTCCCAGAGTGCTCTATGATGACGCAGGTCCATTTAAAGATCAAATAGGAGGGCATGCAACTCAGTTCCGCTGGGAACCTGTATCTCTCACTTTAGCCATCCTATTAGGAATAGGAGTTGCTGCATGAGTGGGCACAGGAATCAATGCCCTATTCCAAAGTACACAACCAATGCCCTAATTAGAAGCAGCAATAGACCAAAACTTAAAGATAATAAAACATCCATCACAGCTTTACAGGAATGTTTAACCTCTGTCTATGAATCTGTTTTACAGAACAGGCGAGCGATAAAACCTCCTCTTCATGAGAGAAGGGGGAATTTGTAGTGCATTGAGGGAAGAATGTTGTTTTTGTGCCGGCCACACTGGAGTTGAAAAGAATCTATGAGTAAATAAAGAAAACGCATTGAAGAGCGTCAACGAGAAAGAGAGGCCCAAAAAGGGTGGTTTGAGTCTTGGTTCACACAGTCCGTCTGGTTAACTATGCTTTCATCAGCCCTGGCTGGTCCATTAATAATCCTCATATTATTGCGAACTGTAGGACCCTGTTGGCTAAACCATGGAGTTTCCTTTCTCCAAGCTCAAATTGGACAAGTTAAACTTATGGTAATCAGACAACAATATACCACACTAGAAGACATAAAATGTAACACCCATCAGTGATGACTTTTATGATTAAAAGTAACCAGAAGAAGAAGTGGGGAATGAAAGGTTAATGAAATAGGTACTTGTCACTTCCTGTTTTTCTGTACACTTAACAAAACACTGTTGAAATCTTGAGAACTGTTTGCTAATCTTGTTCCCAGAATGTGCTGTCCCCAACTGCCAAACTGCAGAATGTGCTCAGTCACGCAGTTGAAAGCAAACGGCCTACTCGCCCTGACCCATCAATAAACTTCCATCCCTGCCTTCTCCAAGAAAAGTACATAAGCTCTGCTTAAGCTGTTCTCAGGGCTCTCTGCTCTATTCAACTGAGCTCTGAGCCCCAGCATGCTGGACCCACAATGAACCCTTTGTAGTTGCATGAGACAGTCTCTTGGTCATCTCTTCCTCCTATACTCGCCTGACCATTACAATATTTCACCTCTATATTCTTAAAAATATCTCAGGTTCCCAGCACCATTATTCATCCAGCAGAATGATTCCTAACACAAATCAAACATGTTATTAATCCTAACCATACCATCTACCCTCAATCTAACTTTACAGAAGAGCAGGCACAGAGTTGGTCTTACAATACAGGAATATAGGGGATCTTTCACCTCCTGAGAAATTCAAAGGTCTATGCAGAAATGATCCCTGGAGAAGATGTAGGCACCTATGAAGGACCTGAGAGAGCAGAAGTCATCTTCCATGGCAAACAACCTGGTCAGGATGAAGGGTTGTGTCTGAATCAGCCTCTCTCTTCTTAATGTAGAGAAGATGGACCAAACCAGGCCTGTGTGGAGAGTTGTTTCCTGGTGCCTATGGTTGATATACTATTCTAACTTGTGAAACTGTCACAGGTAGTAGGAGCAGCCTGCATCTGAAGGGACCCTTGGAAGCAACTGTTAGGACAAAGTGGTTGCCAAGGCAGTGACCTCATTCAGTTCCTGAAGGAAGTGACCTCACCTCACTTCCTTGTTGATGGAACTCTCTGAACTTGGGATCCAGGAAGCCAGGCACACAGAGCCAGTCCCAGTCCCAGTCCCAGTGTTCTCACTTGTTTGGATGTACCAAGGACAGAATCAGTCTTTCTTGGTACCTACTGATGTGAGGAAGGCCAAATGCCAAGAGAGTTCTGAAGACGGGCCTTTCCTGGGAAAAAAGGTAGTTGCTCACAGCTTGCTCTTGACAACTTCACAGAGTTGGATAAGAAGAGGAGATCTGAGACAGGACATGCCATTTTGAGGGAACATAATATGGCCCACCAGTCAGAGGACACTCCAGATAGTCTCAGAATTACATGGGGTAAGGAGGTGCCTCTATGGGTGTGGTTGTAGGTTTGTGATTTTCCCTTGTTCTGAAAATAGGTAGGAAAAGTGGTTTGTTTGGATTTAGTGAACATTTTCTAGAAAGTCCCTTGACAAGGCGAGTGTTTCTGTGTCTGTGTATCCCACTGTGTCCATAGTTGTAGACATTAGAAAAGAGAATGCATAAATGGATGTGTCCTGTCTAGTAGAAAGCTTCACAGCATTCATTTTGCCCAATTTATGAATGGACTGCGGCTTGCCTGATCGATGGGCTACACCTGATATCTTCCTAAGTTCCTGTTTTCTTCCTGAATTCTGGAGACTCTCCAGAATAGGCTCATGGTTTTTTGTCCAAGTTATGTACCACCTCCAAGTTCTTTGACATGGCCATGTACTGGATAGCTGAAGGGAATGGCGAGCATCTCAGAAAACTCAGAAATCACTGGGACCAGGAAAGTCTCAGTGGAGAAACCCTGCTTTGGGCCTTATGCTTACCTATTGTTCTGTTGCCCTGAATTTCAGGAAGGCCTTTGCCTCAGGCCACACCTTTTTGAAGCCTGAAAAGAAGAGTTTTGCAATGGAAATAAATGGGCATTACCTGTGGCTCTTTGCTTAATTTCTTTGAAAAGAATGTGTCTTATTCAGACTCTTGAGCCTGTGTGAGGTGGTGGCTTAGAGTCTCAGCACCTGATGGATCTAAAGAAAGATTCCATGTGTACATCCAAAACCAAAATGGCCAAAGAGCAGTCCTTGTGGATGAAGTCTCTCACCTTGCTCTGTAACTTTCTTGACCTCCATCAAGTGAGAATAGGAATTCTTTGGGTCAAATAAGTTCCTCAAACCCTGCAGAGGCTAACCCATAGGTGCTTAGATTTTCTCATGACTCCAATTCACATAAAGAATCTAAAACCCACAGTCAGTAGGCCTCAAATTTGAGAAGCAGAGCAGTATTAATGGCAGGCCTTTTTGATCATTCCTGGTTCACAGGAAGGGTGTACAGGCCACCCTGACTTTAGGCAAATGAGATGCAAGGGAGATTTTTTGGACACTGTCTTGGGGTGAACACCTCATGGAAACCTCCAGCCAGAAGTTATGATGAGTGTCTAAATGGAAGAAGATGAGGTCATGTGGGATTGTTTTGGTTTGAATCGTGGTCATTTGTGTGTCGGTTGGAAGAGACGACTGGGTCCACCTTGCCTTGAACTCTGGTGTGATTACCCTAAGAGACTGCATTCTGGAACTGACGTCATCGAAGTATTTCCATGAATTGTGTTGGAATTTTAGGAGGCCACGCATGAGATTTGCCCTTGGAAAATGAGATCTAGGCCCAGGGTTGCTTTCCGCAGAGCACTGGGAATCTCAGCCAAGATATCACATGATTTTATTCTGAACGACTTGGCAGCCATAGTTGAGAGTCAAAACACACATGGACCTCACGTTGTAGACCTCAATGCACCTTGCTTCATGTGACCTTTTGGCTACTCTTTGGGAAGACTTGCCTCTGAGAGTTCTCCAAAGCTTTTATGGAAATGAGCATCCTCAACATTTAATTGTTCCTGAATGAATTGAAACCCACATTGCCTCCAACTTCATGCTTGAAAAATGGCTCGATAAATACCATGAAATTTTTTTTTTAATTTTCATGAACAGGTGGCACTGGAGGACCTTTGGATATCCTGTTGATGATTATGAGTATACCAGACAGTGCCTTGATTGACTGGATTTCAAGAAAATGGTGTAGAACAGAGATGCCAGTAAGTTGGAGTCTGCTGACTAGTGGGCTTATAGCCGTGGTGGGCAGGTGTGTGATGGAATATCTGTAGTGGGGCCAAGTGGATCTGCCATTGGCTTCCAAATGGCTTGTGGCTGACATGGTGCAGCCAACAGACCCTTACAAGTAAAGGGACCTTGTTATATGGAGAGGTTTCAGGGGAATGTTCAGAATCAGGTTGCTATGGTCAAGAGGCAAGCTATGAGGGATAGAACCTTGGTTGGTGCATTCTCCTACAGACCCTGACCCACCACATATGACAGAACTCCCTTCAGCACTGTTTTTCAGTTGAACTCCTTGTATTTCGTGAAGCAAATACTAAACACCCAGTGCAGCAGCAATAAACACCACAAAATGTGCAGGATGACCCAATGACTTCACAGTCCACAAGGGGAGACACTTAGCCCCCAGTGGCCCCAGTTTACCGACTAGGATTGAATTCAGCACTGCTACAGCATGTTCATTGGAAAATATTAAACCATGTCCTCCAGGTAACATAGATGCAGACCCAGCTGTAATGGTCTCACTACAAGGAAGGTAAAGCTCCTGACAACAACATATATTTCAAGTGCTCAAACTCAGAGGCAGTTTCTCAAGAAGTCTTTATGCCAGCACAACTCCATGTTTGTGGAGTGTTTACCCTGTCCCTTACTTTTGGAAACTACTCTACCACCTCCCAGGTTGTAAACTTTTGAGCATATTCCATTCCAGATATTTATTCCCAGATTTTCTAACTCTTGACTTTAATGATGTATTACTTGGGACGAGGGTAATGTCAAGGCATTGTTCTGGATGAGAGTGGGAAAATTTTTGTGTAGCATATATTTGCATACACATTTGATCCATTTTCCAATTTTCCATTCGAAATACTGAATACCGGACACTGACACCTAATCTACTAGACTCTGACTACTAATTCTAATAAGATGGAGAAAAACAACCCAAACACAATAGAATTACAAGCATTTCAGAGGAGGCATGGTGTATAGTTGGACTTGCATTTTGCATTATATAAGGTAGGAGTTTTACATCTAGTCAATTTTGTGTTGAAATAGTTCCCCATGTGTTTTTCTTTCGATTATTTTATTTTATTTTATTTTATTTTATTAGTTGGTTGTTCAAAACATAACAAAGCTCTTGACATATCGTATTTTATACATTAGATTCAAGTGGGTTATGAACTCCCATTTTTACCCCAAATATGGATTGCAGAATCACATCGGTTACACATCCACATTTTACATAATGCCCTATTAGTAACTTGTATTCTGGTACCTTTCCTATCCTCTACTATCCCTGCTCCCCTCCACTCCCATCTTCTCTCTCTACCGAATCTACTGTAATTCATTTCTCTCTTTGTTTATATTCCAATTCCCCTCACAACCTCTTATATGTAATTTTGTGTAACAATGAGGGTCTCCCTCCATTACCATGAAATTTACCTTTTCTCTACCTCCCCCCACCAACTCACGTCTCTGTTTAATGTTAATCTTTTCTTCCTGCTCTTCCTCCCTGCTCTGTTCTTAGTTGCTCTCATTATATCAAATAAGACATTTGGTATTTGTTTTCTACGATTGGCTAGCTTCACTAAGCATTATCTGCTCTAGTGCCATCCATTTCAATGCAAATTCCAGTTTTTTGTCATTTTTTAGTGCTGCATATTACTCCATGGTGTATAAATGCCACATTTTTTTAATCCATTCATCTATTGTAGGGCATCTGGGTTGGTTCCACAGTCTAGCAATTGTGAATTGTGCTGCTATGAACATCGATGTGGCAGTATCACTGTAATACCCTCTTTTAAGATTCAGGGAATAGTCCGAGAAGGGCAATAGCTTGGTCAAATGGTGGTTCCATTCCCAGTTTTCCCAGGATTCTCCATACTGCTTTCCAAATTGGCCGCACCAGTTTGCAGTCCCACCAGCAATGTACAAGAGTACCCTTTTCCCCACATCCTCAGGAGCACTTGTTGTTGTTTGACTTCCTAAAGGCTGTCAATCTTACTGGAGTGAGATGGTATCTTAGGGTGGTTTTGATTTGCATTTCTCTGACTGCTAGAGATGGTGAGCATTTTTTCATGTACTTATTGATTGATTGTATGTCCTCCTTTGAGAAGTGTCTTTTCAGGTCCTTGGCCCATTTGTTGATTGGGTTATTTTTTATCTTATTGTCTAATTGTTTGAGTTTTTTGTATACTCTGGATATTAGGGCTCTATCTGAAGTGTGATGAGTAAAAATTTGTTCCCATGATGTAGGCTTCCTATTTACCTCTCTTATTGTTTCTTTTGCTGAGAAAAAACTTTTTAATTTAAGTAAGTCCCATTTGTTGATTCTTGTTATTAACTCTTGTGCTATGGGTGTCCTATTAAGGAATTTGGAGCCCGACCCCACAATATGTAGACCAGAGCCAACTTTTTCTTCTAACACATGCAGAGTCTCTGATTTGATATCTAGCTCCATGATCCACTTTGATTTAACTCTCTTGTGCATGGAGAGAGGAGGGGATTAAGTTCCATTTTGTTGCATATGGATTTTCAGTTTACCCAACACCATTTGTTGAAGATGCTATCCTTCCTCCATTGCATGCTTTTAGCTCCTTTATCAAATATAACATAGTTGTAGCTTTGTGGATTAGTCTCTTGTGTCCTGTATACCGTACCACTGGTCTACCCGCCTGTTTTGGTACCAGTACCATGCTGTTTTTGTTACTATTGCTCTGTAATATAGTTTGAAATCTGGTATCACTATACCGCCTGATTCACACTTCCTGCTTAGAATTGCTTTTGTATTTCTGGGTCTTATATTTTTCCATATGAATTTCATGATTGCTTTCTCTATTTCTACAAGAAATGCCATTGGGATTTTGATTGGCATTGCATTAAACCTATAGATAACTTTTGGTAATATCGCCATTTTGATGATGTTAGTTCTGCCTATCCATGAACAGGGTATATTTTTCCATCTTCTAATATCTTCTTCTACTTCTTTTTTTAGGGTTCTATTGATTTATTGTATAAATCTTTCACCTCTTTTGTTAGGTTGATTCCCATGTATTTAATTTTTTTGAGGATGTTTTGAATGAACTGCTTTTCCTCATTTCCGTTTCAGAAGATTTGTTGCTGATATACAGAAAGGCCTTCGATTTATGCGTGTTGATTTTAGATCCTGCTACTTTGCTGAATTCATTTATTAGTTCTAGTAGTTTTTTTTGTAGACCCTTTTGGGTCTTCTATGATTCTATAGAATCATGTCACCAGCACATAGTGATAATTTACATTCTTCTTTTCCTATTTTTATGGCTTTGATTTCTTTCGTCTAATTTCTCTGGCCAGTGTTTTGAGAACTATATTGAATTGAAGTGTGGGTAGAGGGCATCCTTGTCTTGTTCCAGATTTTAGAGTGAATGCCTTCAATTTTTCTCCATTCAGAATGACCCTAGCCTGAGGCTTAGCATAGATAGCTTTTACAATGTCGAGGTAAGTTCCTGTTATCCCTAGTTTTTCTAATGTTTTGAACATAAAGGGATGCTGTACTTTGTCAACTGCTCTTTCTGCATCTATCAAGATGATCATATGGTTCTTATCTTTAAGTCAATTGATGTGGTGAATAATATTTATTGATTTCCATATATTAAAACATCCTTGCATCCCAGGGATGAATCCTACTTGATCGTGGTGCACAATTATTTTTTATGTGCCTTTCAATACGATTCTCCAGAATTTTACTGAGGATTCTTGCATCTAGCTTCATCAGAGATATTGGTCTGTACTTTTCTTTCTTTGAGGTGTCTTTGTCTTGTTTCAGAATAAGGGTGATGTTGGCCTCATAGAATGAATTTGGCAGAGCTCCCTCTTTATCTGTTTCTCGAAATAACTTGAAAAGTATTGGTATTAATTCTTCTTTAAAGGTTTTGTAAAATTCTGCTCTATACCCATCTGGTCCTGGGCTTTTCTTGGTTGGTAGTCTTTTGATTGCTTCCTCTAAATCATCCATTGATATTGGTATGTTTAAATTGTGTGTATCCTCCTGACTCAGTCTGGGCAAATCATGTAACTTAAGAAATTTACCGATGTCTTCATATTTTCTATTTTATTGGAATATAGGTTTTCAAAATAATTTCTAATTGTCTTCTGTATTTCTGTAGCATCTGTTGTGATATTGCCTTTTTCATCCTGTATGTTTGTAATTTGAGTTCTCTCTCTTCTTCTCTTCATTAGCATGGCTAAGAGTCTGTTGATCTTATTTATTTTTTCGAAGAACCAACTTTTATTTTTGTTAGTTTTTTCAATAGTTTCTTTTGTTTCAATTTCATTGGTTTCCACTCTGATTTTAATTATTTCTTGCCTTCTGCTACATTTGCTGTTGTTTTGCTCTTCCTTTTCTAGGGCTTTTAGATGAAGTGTGAGCTCATTTATTTGTTGGTTTTTGCTTTTTTTGATGAATGACCTCCAGGTGATGAATTTCCCTCTTAAAATTGCTTTCATTGTGTCCCATAGATTCCGATATGTTGTGTCTGTATTTTCATTTATCTCTAAGAATTTTTTGATTCCCTCCTTTATGTCTTCTGTAACCCATGGATTATTCAGTAATATATTGTTTATTTTCCTAGTGATGTAGGATTTTTCCTTCCTTCTTTTATCATTGATTTACAGTTTCATTCCATTATGATCAGATAAAATGCATGGTATTATCTCCACCTCTTTATATTTACTGAGTGTTGCCCTATTGCATAATATATGCTCTATTTTTGAGAGGGATCCATGTGCTGCTGAAAAAAAAGTATATACAATTGATGATGGTTGATATATTCTATATATGTCAGTTAAGTCTAGGATATTGATTGTGATATTGAGTTCTATATTTTCTTTATTCAACTTTTGTTTGGAGGATCTGTCTAATGGTGAGAGAGGTGTGTTGAAGTCACCCATAATTATTAGGTTGTGGTCTATTTGATTCTTGAACTTGAGAAGAATTTGTTTTATGAACATTGCAACACCATTATTTGGTGCATAAATATTGATAATTGTTATGTCTTGTTGGTGAATGGTTTCTTTTAACAGTATATAATGTCCTTCTTATCCCTTTCGATTAACTTAGTCTTGACTTCGATTTTATTCTATATGAGGATGGCCACCCCTGCTTGCTTACGAGGACCGTGTGCATGGTATAAATTTTCCCAACTTTTCACCTTCAGCCTGTGTATGTCTTTTCCATTCAGATGTGTCTCCTGGAGGCAACATATTGTTGGATTTGTTTTATTAATCCAAGTTACCAGCCTATGTTGCTTTATTGGAGATTTTAAGCCATAAACGTTTAGAGCTACTATTGATGTATGGTTTGTACTTCCAGCCATGTTTAATTATTTATCTTTGTTTTTAATTTACTTTGTTTCTCCATGATTAGCTTTCCCCCTGCACTCTGTCATTACCCAGACACTTCCCACTGATGGTTTTGGTTGTTGTTTTTCATTTCTTCCTCATGTAGTGTTTTTCTCAAGATGCTTTGCAATGCTGGTTTTCTGGCTCCAAATTCTTTTATCTTTTGTTAATCATGAAAGATTTTTATTTCATTTTCGTACCTGAAGGTTAATTTTGCTGGATCCAGAATTCTTGGTTGGCATCCATTGTCTTTCAGTGTTTAAAATACGTTGTTCCAAGATCTTCTCGCTTTCATCAACTGTGATGAAACATCCTTTGTTAACCTTATTGATTTACCCCTGAATGTAGTCTGCCTCCTTTTTCTTGTAGCTTTTAATATTTTCTCTTTGTTCTGTATATTAGATATGTTTATAACAAATGTCTTGGTGTTGGTCTACTGTGATTTTTTGTGCTCAGTGTCCTCTGTGAATCTACAATTTATATATCCGTTTCTTTTTTTATTTCTGGAAAGTTTTCTGTAATTATTTCATTCAGTAGGTTACTCATTCCCGTGGTATGAATCTCTGGACCTTCCTCTATCCAGATGACTCATAAATTTGGTTTTTATATGTTATCCCATATCTCTTGGATGATTTTCTCGTGATTTTTTACCAGCCTTTCTGAGTTGGCTAGACTCTTTTCAAGATGATATATTTTGTCTTCATTATGTGACATTCTGTCTTCTACTTGCTCCACTCTTTTAGTAATTCTCTCAATTGAGTTTTTAATTTGGTTTATCGTTTCCTTCATTTCTAGAATTATTGTATGATTTTTTTTATTATCTCTATCTCCGTATAAAGATGCTTAACTTTTTTTTTTTAATCTGTTCATGTAATTCATTTTCAATGTGTTCTTTCACTGTTTGGATTTGCTGTCTCATATCTTCTTTAAGGTTCCATTCCATCTGTCTAAGGTATTCCTTGAGTTCTTTATATGATCATTTTTCTGATGACTCTAGGTCCTCCTGAGTATTTAGGCTGTTTTTCATTGTTTGTACTCTTTTTCTTTCTTGCTTTCTTATGCTGCTCATGTTACTTCTTGTTCTGTTTGAGTGCTGAGTTACTGATTAGTCTTATAAATTTATTTCATGCTTGGGAGGAAAGATATTAGAAGGGAAGGGAAGAAGTCAATAAGAGAATGAGAGTAGGCAGGTAGAATTCAAGGAAGGGGGAAAAAGAAAATTGAAAAGAAATGAAAAGACAAAAGAAAAAAACAGAAAATAAAGAATGAAAGAAAAATTTAAAAAATAATAATGATAATAAAAAAATGAAAATTACAATTTAATAATAATAATAATAATTAATAATAATATAAAGAAATTTAAAAACTTAAAAACATTAAAAAAGTTAAGGAAAAACAACAACAACAAGAATGAAAATGAAAGAAAAAGAAAAAAAAAAACCCAAATTTAAAAAATAAATAAATAATGATAATAATAAATGCAGTCATAGAGTTTGATTAACTTCTCTTCCAATAGGTGGTGGTGTGCCCACTGGGCCGAGGTTCTCCTCTCAGTAGGTGGGAACCAATCACTATGCAGCTGCTCTTCCTTCCAGACTGGGCGGGTGTCCAATCCTGACACCCTAGGGCCTTCTCTTGTGTTTCCTCAAGCCATGCCCTGCTCACCTGCGACGCTCACCACAATACTGGCAACACGCCAGGTCTGCTGCTCCTGGGAGACCTGTTTTTATGAATACCTGGGCACACTCTCCCGGTTTGCTTCCCTCAGACCCTAAGTTTGTAGAGCTTGGGACTGAGATCCCGAAGCGAATTTGTTTGCCCTCCGGGAGCCACGCCCCAGTAGCTGGTGCAAGAGACCTCAGTTGTCAGCACTGGTGGGAGCGGTAGCCTGGAGTTCTGTGCCACAAGTCCCGCGGCACTCCTGATTTTCTTGGTCTGGCTATCGCGCTCATGGTAGAGCTGAGAGGGACCCTTACGGGAGAGCTGGGAGGGGCCCTTAAGGATTCCCTGCTGTGTGGAGAGAGATGGCTAGGGAATTACAAACCTGTCGCGCTGGTTTCAATGAAGTTATCTCCTCCATCCTTGACGTCAGTTCTATGCCATGGTGGTATCCCATGCAAATGGTGATCATTCGTTCCCTTTGCCGGGTGACCGATGCAACTGGTGGGTCCTGACTGTCTCTCCCATGCCCCGTTTCAATCCTTTGGCCACTGCCTATGAAGGCTAGGTTGGCTTCTACCTCTGTAAGTTCAGAAGGGCAGACCAGTTATTTCAGCTGGATCGTTAGTGCTGAGTCATGAAACGCAGGCAAACCAGAGGTTGAATGCAACCGATCCGGGCATGGTGTGTGTTCTGCGTGGCCCAGACTGTTCACCCCAGATTCATGTCAGTGCATCATTGCCTAGTGATCCTGAGCAAACAGTATTTAGACAGTTTATGACTCCCTATTCCAGCGCAGCTGAAGAGGTCAGAGACTTGATCTCTCCATACCCGCCGCCATTTTGGATATCTCTCCATGTGTTTTAAAGTTAACAAATATGTGAATTCCTATCTCCCTTTCTCTGTAGCCTATTCAGCAGATGTGTTTTGATATGCACATATAGAATCCTAACTTGTATCACATGTACATTCTTGTGAGGTGGTTGACTTGGCAGACACAAATTGTGAGAAGAGATCACTATCCTAAACACTGCTGGAACTAAAAATTCAACCAATGGGTGAGCTTCCTAGTTGAACAACATTATACGTAAATCCATGTTCAGTAAATTGAATATTTTTGGATCTGTGGGTGATATATATATCTCGATCAATTACGATTGGCATATCTATTGCTACTTTTGAATGTCTGTGTGTGTGTTTTGCTATATATATATATATATATATATATATATATATATATATATATATATAATCTCCAGATTTTTAAAATATGAAATATATGTGTCTTATATACACTCCCTAAATTCATTCATGTTCACGTATGTGGATTTATAATCAACTTTTCACAATATTATTCTCAGAAATATTCATCCACCTGAAATACATATTTGTTTTCTAGTACTGAAAACTAACTTCAGTGAATGGTACAACATATCCTAATATTTCTAGAGTTACTGTCCCAGTTTAACATCAAGGCAAGTAGATTCCTATGGTACATGATTTGTATTTTTACGTTCATTTTTATTCAAAACTGGTACATTACTATTTCTTAAGTTTATGCACATCATAGGATATATATTTTATCCACAAGTTCGCAAATTTATACGAATTTGTTTCACTTTCAATCACTTCCTGCTTCAGGACACATGTATTCTTCCATCTTTCTTGACTGGTCTCTTCCTGAGACCTCTTTCAAAACACATTATTTTCGATTTCCATAATCACTTTTGAAGCAAAACTCACATCCCCTTCATGATAAATTATAACTCTGATATTTCCAATGGATGTATAACTGGTTGGAATGAATGATTGTATACCAATATCAGATTTCTAATATATTTTCAGATATCAATTCAATCCATTATTTAGAGTAAAACCAGTTATATTATTTATTCACAGTATGGTCTATGCATGCTTTTTCTTTATATTCATAGACACAGTGTACACCTCTTTGTACCCCCAATACTAATTTATATGTCTTCAAAATATTGCTCCCAGAAATGGTGGAAGAAATACGCATGTCACCTGATCTGCATATACATTTTATCACAGAAATATTCTGGACACAAAATGCAAAGATCATACTTATGATTGTACCAAAGCCTAAATGGAAAGTAAATATGGATTACTAAAATCATCCATGTCCAAGTTGCCTAATGCTCTCAAATGTCAATCCTATTGGTGACTACATATTTGTTTCATCTTAAGATTATATATTCAAACTCAACCCGATTGAAAATGTTTAATCCTATCCCTCACTTTATACATTGCCTGATTTCATAATGTCTCTATTGCCATCTGCTTTCTTACATATTTTCCACAGTTCACCACTGTGACTGAACCTTCACATGTGCTGACATTTGCTTTCACACTCTAATTGATAACTTATTGCTGAAGAACTTTTTTTCCAAATCCTATACTCACTCTTCTTCCTAAACCTACTGAGTATCTTCCTAATCCTACTGACTATCCCTTTTTGACTGGATATTCTCTTCTACATTCAATCATCCAACGTACAAGGTCTTATGCCATTGTATATCGATTTATCTGAGACATCTGTGAGAACGTAATTCAATGGTAAGTATCCCAATCAAGGGCCCAATGATTTTCTGAGCTTCAAATCTTACTTAGATTTATTTTTTCATACATTTATTTCACCTCTATATTCTTATAAATATCGCATGTTCCCAATACCATTAATCATCCAGCAGAATGATTCCTAAGCCAAATGGAAAATGTTATTCACCCTAACCATACACTGTTCCCTCAATCTCATTTTACAGAAGAGCAGGGACAGTGTTGGTCTTACAATACAGAAATGTAGTGGATCTTCCATCTGCTGAGAACGTCAAAGCTCCATGCAGAAATGATCCCTGGAGAAGATGTAGGCAGCTATGAAAGACCTGAGAGAGCAAAAATCATCTTCCATGGCAAACAACCTGGTCAGGATGAAGGGTTGCATCAGAATCAGCCAATCTCTCCTTAATGTAGAGAAGATGGACAAAACCATGCCTGTGTGGAGAGCTGTTACCATTTGCCTACAGGTGATATACCATTCTACCATGTGAAAGTGTGACAGGAAGTAGGGGCAGCCTCCATCTCATGGTACCGTTGGAAGCAATTGTTATGATAAAGTGGTTGCTAAGGCAGTGATCTCATTCAGTTCCTGAAGAAAGTGATCTCATCTCATTTCCTTGGTGATGGAACTCTCTGAACTTGGGATACAGAAAGCCAGTCACCCAGAGCCAGTCCCAGTCCTAGTCCCAGTGGTCTCACTTTTTTGGATTAACCAAGGACAGAGTCAGTCTTTCTTGGTACCTACTGATGTGAGGATTGCCAAATGCCAGGAAAGCTCGGAAGAGGGGCTCTTCCTGAGAAAGCAGGTAGTGGCTCAATCCTGGCTCCTGACAACTTCACAGAGTTGGCCAAGAAGACCAGATCTGAGACAGGACAGGCCATTTTGGGGGATCATTGTATGACCCATCAGTCAGAGCACACACCGGACAGTCACAGACCTATTTGAGGGAAGGAGGTGCCATTGTGGGTGTGGGTGTGGGTTTGTGGTTTTGTCTCATGTTCTGAGAATAGGTAGGAAAGGCGGTTTGTTTGATTTGGAGTGAAGAGTTTCTAGTAAGTCGTTTGACAGCGCAAGTGTTTCTATGTCTGTGTATCCCACTGTGTTTGTACTTGTACACATTAGAAAAGAGAATGCATTAATTGATGTGTCCTGTCTCGTAGAAAGCTTCCCAGCATTCATCCAGCCCAATTTATGAATTGACTATGGCTTGCCTTATTGATGGGCAATACCTGCTACCTTCCTAAGTTGCTGTTTTCTTCCTGAATTATGGCCATTTTCCAGAATAGGCTCATGGTTTTGTGTCCAAGATATGTACTACCTCCAAGCTCGGTGACATGGCCATGTACTGGATAGCTGAAGGGAATGGCGAGCATCTCAGAAAACTCAGATATCAGTGTGACCAGTAAAGTCTCAGTGGAGAATCCCTGCTTTGGGCCATTTGCTTACCTATTGTTCTGTTGCCCTGAGAGTCAGGAAGGTTTTTGTCTCAGGCCACAGCTTTTTGAATCCTGAAGAAAAGATTTTTTCAAATGGAAATTAATAGGATTCACCTTTGGCTCTTTTCTTAATTGATTTGGAAAGAGGTGTGTCTGAATCAGCCTCTTGGCCCAGTGTGATTCTTTGACTTAGATACTCAGCACCTGATGGATCTAAAGAAAGATCCCATGTGTGCATCCAAATCCAAAATGGCAAAAAAGAGCAGTCATTGTGGATGAAGTCTTTTGCCTTTCTCTGTAAGGTTTCTGAATTCCATCAAGTGAGAATAGGGATCATTTGGGTCAAATGATTTCTTCAAATTAATTCAGAAGCTTTCCAATAGGTGCTTGGGTTTTCTCATCTCTCTAATTTACATAAAGAATGTGTACCCGACACTCGGTAGGCCTCAAATTGGTGAAGCAGAGCAATATTAAGGTCAGGCCTATTTGATCACTCCTGGTACACAGGAACGATGTACAGGCCACCGGGAATTTAGGCAAATGAGGGCAATGGAGCTTATTTTGGACACTGTCTTGGGCTATGCTAATGCTCTCAAATGTCAATCCTATTGTTGACTTCATCTTTGTTTCTTCCTAAGCTCATACATTCAACCTCAACCCTGTAGAAAATATCTAATCCCATAACTCACTTTATTCTTTTCCTGATTTCCTAATGTCTCTATTGATATCTGCTTTTCTACATATTTTCCCCTGTTCATCATTGTGACTGACTCTTCACTTGTGTTGATATTTACATTGACTCTCTAACCAAAACCCTATTGGCAAAGAACTTTTGTTCCAAATCCTATACTCACTTTTCTTCCTAAACCTACCAACTATCTTCCTAATCCTACTGACTATAACTTTTTGAATAGACGTTCTCTTCTACATTCAATCATCCAAGTAAAGTTTGGGCGAGTGCCGGAGAAAGAGACCACCAAGAGACTATCTCATGCAACAGCAAAGGTTTTATTGGGGGTCCAGCATGCTGGGGCTCAGAGCTCACTTGAATAGAGCAGAGAGACCTGACAACAGCTTAAGCAGAGCTTATATACTTTCCTTGCAGAGGGCAGGGATGGAAGTTCATTGATGGGTCAGGGAGAGTGGATGGTTTGTATTCAACTGGGTGAGGGAGTACATTCTGCAGTTTGGTAATTGGGGACAGCATATTCTGGGAACAAGATTAGCAAACAGTTCTCAAGATTTCAACAGTGTTTTGTTATGCATACAGAAAAACAGGAAGTGACAAGTACATATTTTATTAACCTTTCATTCCCCACTTCTTCTTCTGGCTACTTTTAATCATAAAAGTGATCATTGTGGGGTGTCATATTCTATGTCTGCTAGTGGGGTATTACCATAAGTTTAATTTGTCCAATTTGAGCTTAGAGAAAAGAAATTACACGGTTGAGAAAACAGGGTTTTATAGTTAGCAATAATATGAGGATTATTATTGGACTGGCTAGGGTTGATAAAAACGTAGTTAACCAGGGGGACTGTGTAAAAAAAGACTCAAACTACCATTCTTGGGCCTCTCTCTCTCTCGTTGTCGCTCTTCAAGGCATCTTTTTAATTTACTCATAGATTTTTTTTACAACTCCAGTATTGTAGACATAAAAACAACATTCTTCCCTCAATGAAGCACAAAGGCCCCCTTCTCTCATGAAAAGGAGGTCCAACCCTCGACTGTTCTGTAAAACAACTTCAGAGAGAGAGGTTAAAGATTCGTTCAAAGCTGTGATGGAGGTTTCTAATATCTTTAATTTTTGATCTATTGCTGCTTTTGGTCATTTGTTGTGTCCCATGGGCCAGAGCAATGGTTCCCGTGCCCTACCCTGCAGTAACTACTATTCGTAATAGAATGGCTAAGGTGAGGGACATATGTTTTCAGCGGAACCGTGTTCTATGCCCCCTCTTTGATCTTCAAATGAACCTGCATCATGATAGAGCACTATGGGAAACATCTGCACCATTACACAATTAATCACATCTGTTGACCATTTCATGAAAACATAAACAGTGTTTAAGTATATAGAATTATACTGTTGTAGGGACGGAAAAGGCAAGGCACCTAAGATAGCACCAAAGACAGGAAAACAGTCTTTTTTGGTTGCAACCAGATTCAGGGGGCATTGCTTCTGTTGTAATCAATTAATCCCCTGAAACCCAAGTTTAGGTAGTTTCAGAATTTTGTACACAACACGTAAGGAAAGGGGCTCAGAAGTTCACACTCTGCAGAAGTTCACAAAAAGCAGTTTTCGTTTCTGTTTTTTCCTCAGTTTGGGGCAAGTTAACTTTTCAAGGACACCTATTTGGGGGAGAGCGTTTTCTTCCCTTTCTTTTTTTTCAACCTGCCAGCTGTTTCCATGCAGCCCAGTTTGTAACTTCTTTATCTTAGAAATGTAGCCATCTCTGTGAAGCCCCAGCTCAAGGCCAGAGGCCTTTTTTTCACATATTTTGTGAAAAACTATTAAGGGTGTGTCTAGATTAGGAGTGCTGGGTTTTTTTAGCCAGTTTCCAAGGAGACCAGGGCAACACGAAAATAGGAAGTTTATCTACAGTGATCTCTTTTATAGGGACTCTTTTGCTGAAAGTCGTAAATCAGCCATGGTGAAGACTTCTGGAGAAGGTTAATTAAGACTTTTCTGTGGACCTGGTACATAGGGGGATGACTTGGAAGGCAGGGATGAGAGCAACTTCCGTGGATCTGAGAATGAGGAAGGAGAGATGTAAAAGAATATTGGGAGAGGGCTTTGGGATCTTAATAGCAAGAAAAATTTGAGCAGTAGAACAGATAGAACAGAGGGGGAAACGGGAGTGAGTATCCCAAAATGCCTGTGAGGGACTTTAAATTTTTAGTAACCTGTTTTCAGTGATGACAAAGCAACATTAAAGGCCATTTTCATTACATTTTGGATAAGGGTCTGAGGGTTCTCCTCAGTGGGTTTGAGCTTTGCATTAGCTGGTAAGAGGACCTGGAGGGACCCAGTGCGGGCACTGACAGGAGAAGAGAGTAGTGAGTGAGTGGAGTGGTACCTCAGTACCTGCTACCTCAGCAAGGGGGCAATGGTCTGGGAACTGGCGGAGATTTGGGTTTTTGATCTAGATATTGGAGGGCAGAAATCAAGTTGCTGAGGTGGGAGTGACAGCAGAGAGTCTGGAGCAGAAGGCTGAGGGTAAGCATCTATTGGAGAAGCATAGTTCAGGATGTGAGCAAAAGAGGGAGAAGGCCTCCACATAGGGGAATCTCCTTTTACCCTTTTGAGCACTTTCAGAAGTTTAAAAGGTCACGCAGAATTTGAGGATATAGAGACCCCTCTTGGGGCCATCGGTTTTGGTTATCTAATTGGTAATATGGCCAATGCTGTTTACTGAATTTGATGAGGAGTTTGGGTTCCATCTGGCAGTCCCTGTATGCTCACAGCCCCATGACTTACAGAAGAAGTCTGCTCTCCCCTCCGCACAGCCGTGACTGTTTGTGGCTTTGATACTCCGCCGGGCAAACATAGTAATCTAGGCTAGCCAACCTGCATCTGGCTCACGTGTCCCTACATCCATAATGTTTGTTTCCATTTTCTATGGTACTGAAGGGATTTAATGGAATTTTAGTGGGATCCTCTTCATCAGGGATATCTCAATAGGAAAGACCTATAGCAAGCTGACAAATGTCTGGGTGGAGAGATGGCCACCAGGTCCATAAGGGGGCTGTATGTGAGATAGACCATACTTCTTTTCCAGTAGGATTTGTGATCAGCCATCGCTGCTTAAGGGGCTGATGAGGGTTAAGACTACTGGTCGTCAAGGGGAGAATAAATGTCTTCCAGGATCTTCTTGACAACCATTTGCTCTGTTTCTTTTTTTTTTTCCTTTTTTCTTTCTTTTTTTTGTGGGGAAGGCTTCAATCCGTCCTGAAAATGTATCTTCAAAGACTAGAAGATATTTAAGTCCATACCTTGCTGGCTTAATTTCAGTAAAGTCCACTTCCCAGAATTTTCCTGGTATGGTTCCTCGTAGGTGCTTTCCTGCAGGAAGCTTGGAAGGGTAAGTATTAACCAATTGATGGACCTGACAGGCTTTTGTTATCCATTCAGTTATTTTCTTTCACTGTGAGTCGGTTAGTGGAAAACTCTGTTCTTGATCTTTCAGGAATGAATGCAGTTTCTTTGAACAAAGATGAGTGAGTTGATGAACATTTGCTACTGACATAGTTAGAGCCATGAATATAGGAGTATTTACTGAAGGATTTAGAAATTCCACTTGGGGGCCTTCAGGGTTAAAAGTTATTTTGGCCCAGAGCTTGGTGAGCAGATCTCTGCCCATCAATGGGGCCGGGCATTCTGGGATTACTAGGAAGGAGTGATGGATTTATCCTTTCCCCTGGTCCATGGTCCCCTTAGTTGTCAAAGTCTGATATTTACTGCATTTAGACCCTGGAATTAGAGACCTTTTATTTGATAGAGGGCCCAATGGGGCCTTAAGGGCTGAGTATATTGCCCCTGTATCTACTTCAAAGTTTACTGGGGTCCCCTCCACTTCAAAAGTTACCCTGAGGTCGGGGAGAGGATCTGAGCCCCGACTTTCTTAGTCATCCTCCAGAGTCAGAATGTCTGGCTGGCGTGGCTGTCTCTTTCTAGGGCACTCTTTGGCCCAGTGTCCTTTTTCTTTAGAGTAGGCACATTGATCTGAGGCCAGGGGTGGCCTCTAGTGTGGGCCCAGGTATCCCTTTCTGTCTCTCTGTTTCTTAATTTCTGGCCTGTTTGTTGTTGTGACCAGGACCTTAGTCAATGCCTTAGTCTGTCTTTTGCTTCTCTCATCCTCCCTTTGCTCCCTTCTCTTCCTCAGTTTCACTCTTATAGTATACCTTGTTGGCTTCTCTAACTAAATCTCTCAAAATCATATCTTGTAATCCATCTAAGCATTGTAACTTTCTTTTAATATCTAGGGCAGCTTGCCCAATAAAGGCCATTGTGACAGATGCCTTTTGATCCTCTGCCTGAGGATCGAAAGTAGTATATCTCCTATATGCCTCCATAGTTCTCTCTAGGAACATAGAGGTAGATTCACCAGGCCCTTGAATAATCTCTCTTACCTTGGCCAAATTAGTTGGTCGCCTAGCGGCCACTACGATACCCACTATTAGAGCCCGGTGATAAGTGGACAGATGCTCCCTACCTTCAAATGTGTTGGGGTCCCACTTGGGTCGTTTCAAGAGAAAGCCGGCTTTGATTATGTTGGGAAGTTGTGTTGGTCACCCATCTAGTCCGAGGATATTGTTTTCTAGCATCCAGGAGGATTCTCTTTTGTTCCTCTGTCATGAAGAGAGTCCCTATGTGTTGTTGGCAGTCATCCCAAGTAGGCTGGTGTGAAAACATCAATGACTCAACCAGACCTGAGAGCCAGGTTGGGTCCTCGGTAAAAGGAGGATTGTTATTTTTCCATTTATATAGGTCTGAAGAGGAGAAGGCCAATACTGGTAGGCTTGCATTTTTCCTCCATGGCCGTTGTCAATCATTGGCCCATAGGAATGGAGGGGGAGCAACACGGGAGTTTCAGGGTTTTAAATCATTTGACGCTGTCGAGTTCCTTTAGCCAGGCCAGCTTCCTCCAGGGGAGGAGGGGCTGTGTGTGCTGCAGGGGAGTTATCTGGAGTGCGCTGGGCTGGCTTATCTTTCTCCAATGGCGGAGAGGCTGAGTCAGCAACAGGGGAATCACTTAGAGGGTGTTGGGGGTTGTGGGATGAGGGTAGAAGATAAGGAGGGGGATGAGAGTCCAGTAGAGTCAAATCTTGTGACTCAGGGAGAACAGAGGGTGGAGGAGGAGGATGAGCAGAGGGTTTGAGAGATCCTGGGGAAAAGAGTAGGAGCGGGGACATGGCAAGGAAAGGCTTCACCCATGGAGGAGGAGATTTGCAGAGGTCCTGCCAAGTTAAGATATATGGCTGTTGATCGGGATGGCTATGTGGCCCTGGCTGTAAGACAATATCTCTGACTTATTAAATTAGTGCGAAGTAGAAAGATCCTTCTAGGGGCCATCCAAATGCAAAGGTGGGCCATTCTGAGGCACAGAGAGTCTGCCAGGTCCAGCGTTTTACTGAAAAAGAAAGATTCTGAGCCCTTAAGGGGACTTTGGTCCAGTGATCAAGGTCAGAGACAGAGGCATTGAAGTGACCTGTCCCATAATGAAAGATACACAAACAGTAAAAGCAACTCTCACGACACAGACAAGACAAGATAATAAAGACAGGCAATGAACGTCCAACACTGAGACCAAGACTGAGCAGCCGGCAAAACCCGATGGGCTGGCAATACCGAATCTGAAACAAAACATCACTGAGTCGAGGAGACTATTGTTCCTTGATTCCCGAGTCCTCTGTGGCGTCCCCCAGAGCCTGTGGCTCTGTGACACATCAGACAGGCACCGTCAAAGAGAGCTCATGAAACTTCATCAACAGCCATTTTGCCAAGCCCTAACCTGAAACCTGAAACCAGAAAGAGGCGCCTTACTTTCCCTGAGAGTAGCCCATTGAGGTCTCTCTTCCGCCCCTGCCGGATCTCGAAGGAACCTCCATATATAAAGGTCAGGAGAGCGTTGGGGGAAGAGACCACCAAGAGACTCTCTCATGCAAAAGCAAAGGGTTTATTGGGGGTCCAGCATGCTGGGGCTCAGAGCTAATTTGAATAGAGCAGAGCTCATATACTTTCCTTGAAGTGGGCAGGGAGGGAAGTTTATTGATGAGTCTGGGCGAGTGAGCAGTTTGCGTGCAACTGGGTGAGGGAGTACATTCTGCAGTTTGGCAGTTGGGGACAGCACATTCTGGGAAAAAGATTAGAAAACAGTTCTCAAGATTTCAAAAGTGTTTTATTAAGCATACAGAAAAACAGGAAGTGACAAGTACCTATTTTATTAACATTTCACAACCAACTATACTTTGCCAGATTTCCTAAAGTCTCTATTGATATCTGCATTCCTACATATTTTCCCCAGTTCTGCATTGTGACTGATTCTTCACATATTCTGACATTTACATTCACTGTATACCCAAAACCCTATAGCTAAAGAACTTTTGGTCCAAATCCTATACTCACTCTCCTATATAAACTTACCGACTATCTTCCTAATACTACCGATTACTCCTTTTTGACTGGAAGTTCTCTTTTACAATCAATCAACCAAGTTACAAGGTCCTATGCAATTATATATCAATTTATCTGAGACATCTTTGCAGAACATAATTCAAAGCAAAGTATCCCATCTGTGCAGAAAATAAATCAAAGCTTAATACCGAAATCAAGGGCTCAATGCTTTTCTGGACTTCAAATCTTACCTAGATTTCTGTTTTCATACTCATATATTTCACCTATATATTCTTGTAAATATTGCAGGTTTACAATACCATTATTCATCCAGCAGAATGATTTCTATTCAAAATCGAACCTGTTATTAACCCTAACCATACACTGTTCCCTCAATCTAACATAAGAGAAGAGCAAGGACAGAGTTGGTCTTAAAATACAGGAATGAAGGAAATCTTCCAACTGCTGAGAAACTAAAAGGTCCATGCACAAATGATCTCTAGAGAAGATGTAGGTAGCTATGAAGGAACTGAGAGAGCAAAAGTCATCTTCCTTTGCAAACAACATGGTCAGCATGAAGTGATGTGTCTGAATCAGCCTCTCTCTTCTTTATGTAGAGAAGAAGGACCAAACCAGGCCTGTGTGGAGAGCTGTTCCCAGTTACCAATGGTTGATATACCATCCTAACTTGTGAAAGTGTCACATAAAGTAGGGGAAGCCTCCATTTCATGGGACCTTTGGAAGTAAATGTTAAGACAATGTGGTTGCCAAGGCAGTGACCTCATTCAGTTCCTGAAGGAAGTGACCTCACCTCACATCCTTGGTGATGGAACTCTCCGAACTTGGGATCTAGGAAGCCAGGCACACAAATCTAGTCCCAGTCCCAGTCCCAATGGTCTCACTTCTTTTGATTTACCAAGGACAGAGTCAGTCTTTCTTGCTACCTACTGATGTGAGGATAGCCAAATGACAGGAAAGATCTTAAGAGTGGCCTTTCCTGAGAAAGCAGTAAGTGGCTCACCGCTGTCTCCTGACAACTTCACAGAGTTGGCCAAGGAAACCAGATCGGAGACAAGACAGGCCATTTGATGGGAACATAGTATGGCCCAGCAGTCAGAGGACACACACGATAGTCAGAGACCTACTTTGAGGAAAGAGGTGCCTTTGTGGGTGTGGGTGTGTGTTTGTGATTTTGTCTAATGTTCTGAGAATAGGTAGGAAAGGCGGTTTGTATGGTTTGGAGTGGACGGTGTCTAATAAGGGTTTTGACAAGGCGAAGGTTTCTATGTCTGTGTATCCCACTGTGTCCATGGTTGTAGACATTAGAAAAAAAGAATGCAGCAATTGATGTGTCCAGTCTAGTAGAAAGCTTACCAGCATTCTTCCTGCCCAATTTATGAATGGAATGCGGCTTGCCGTATGGATGGGTAACACCTGCTATCTTCCTAAGTTCCTGATTTCTTCCTGAATTCAGGCCACTCTCCAGAATTGGCTCATGGTTTTGTGTCCAAGATATGTACCACCTCCAAGCTCTGTGACATGGCCATGTACAGGATAGCTGAAGGGAATGGCGAGCATCTCAGAAAACTCAGATATCAGTGTGACCAGGAAAGTCTCAGTGGAGAAACCCTGCTTTTGGCCTATTGCTAACCTATTGTTCTGTTGCCCTGAATGTCAGGAAGGTCTTTGCCTCATGCCACCCCTTTGTGAAGACTGAAGAAAAAGTTTTCAAATGGAAATGAATGGGCATCTCCTGTGGCTCTTTGCTTAATTGCTTTGGAAAGGGATGTGTCTGAATCAGCCTCTTGGCCCTATGTGAGGTTGTGGCTCAGATTCTCAGCACCTGATGGATGTAAAGAGAGATCCCATGTGTGCATCCAAAACCAAATTGGTCAAAAGAGCAGTCATTGTGGATGAAGTCTCTCGCCTTTATCTTTAAAGTTCTTGAACTCGATCAAGTAAGAATAGGGATCCTTTGGGTCAAATGAGTTCTTCAAAGACCTGCAGAGGTGCTTGTGTTTTCTCATGACGGCAAATCACATAAAACTATATACCTGATACTCAGTTTTCCACAAATTGGAGAAGCATAGAAGTATTAACGTCTAGCATATTAGATCAATCCTGGTTCACATGAAGGGTGTCCAGACCACCCTGATGTTACACCAATGAGGGCAAGGGAGTTATTTTGGCCAGTCTCCTGGACTCCGTCACTCATGGAAACCTACAGCCAGAGGTTATGATTAGTGTCTATATGGAAGAAGATGAGGGCCATATGGGAGTGTTTTGGTTTTAATTTTGGTCATTTGTGTCCGGTTGGAAGACATGACTGAGAAAACCTGGGCTTGAACTCTGGTGTGATTCCCCTTATAGACTGAGTTCTGGAACTGACTTCAGAGAAGTATTGCCATGAATTTTGTTGGGATTTTAGGAGGCCACCTATGAGAATCACCCTTGGAAACAGAGATCTAGGCCCAGGGTGGCTTTCCAAAGGGCCCGGGAAATCTCAGCCAGGATATCACATGATTTTATTCTGAAAGACTTGGCATCCATAGTTGAGAGTCACAACACCCATGGACGTCACATTGTAGACCTCAATGGGCCTGGCTTCATGTGACCTTTTGGCCACTCTTTGGGAAGCCTTGCCTGTGAGAGTTCTCCAGAGCATTCATTGAAATGAGCTTCCTCACCATTTAATGGTTCCTGAATGAATTGAAACCCACAGTGCCTCCAACGTCATCTTTGAAATATGCCTTGATAAATACCATGAAATTTTTGAAATTTCCATGACCAGGTGGCACTGGAGAACCTTTGGATGTTGCTGATCATGAGTGTACCAGACAGTGCCTTGATTGACTGGGCTTCATGAAAATGGTGTAGAACAGAGATGCTAGTAAGTTGGAACCTGCTGAGTAATGTGCCTAGAGCAGTGGTGGGAAGGTGTGTGATAAAAAATTTGTTTTTGGGCCATGTGGATCTGCCATTGGCTTCCAAATGGCTTGTGACTGACATGGTGCAGCCAGCAGACCCTTACATGAAAAGGCATCTTGTTATATGGAGATGTTTCCGGGCAATGTTCAGAATCAGGTTGCTATGGACATGGGGCCAAGCTATGTGCGTTAGAAGCCTGGTTGGTGCATTCTCCTGTAGACGCTGACTCACCACACATGACAGATTTGCCTCCAGAACTGTGTCCCAGTTGAACTCCTTTAATTTCATGAAGCAATTGCCAAAGTCCCAGTGCAGCAGCAAGAAACACCACGAAAATAGAAGATGACCAAATGGCTTCACAGTCCACATGAAAAGACACTTATCCCCCAATGGTCACCGTTTACTTACAAAGAGAGAATTCAGCACTGCTGCCTCATGTTTCTTTGGAAAATAAGAAACCATTTCCTCCAGGTCACATAGATGCAGACACAGATTTGATGGTCTCACTAGAAAGCAGCTAAAGCTCCTGACAACAACATATATTTCAAGTGCCCAACCTCAGAGGCAGTTTCTCAAGAAGTATTTAGGCCAGCAGAGCTCCATGTTTATGGAGTTTTTACCCTGTCCCATACTTTTGGAAACTCCTCTACCACTGCCAAGGTTGTAAACCCCTGAGCATATTCCATTCCATATATATATTCACAGATTTTGTAACTCTTCTCCTCTAATTGTGTCTTACTTTGGGCGAAGGTAATGTCAAGGAATTGTTCTGGATGAGAGTGGGAAGATTTTGTTTAGCACATATTTGTATACACATTGGATTCCTTTTTCTATTTTACATTTGAAATACTGAATCCCTGACACTAACACATACCCTAATAGATTCTGAGTACTAATCATAATATGATGGAGAAAAATAACCGAAACAGAATAGAAAAACAAGCAGTTCAGAGGAGGCATGTTGTATTTTTGGACTTGCGTTTTGCATTATATAGGGTAGGAGTTATAAATCTAGTCCATTTTTAATTGAAATAGTTCTCCATGTTCTTTTAATGTTAACAAATATGTGAATTCCTGTCTCCCTTTCTCTGTAGTCTATTCAGCACATGTATTTTTATATGCGCATATAGAATCCTACCTGGTATCACACGCAAATTTTCATGAGTTACATGACTTGGCAGATACAAACTGTGAGAAGAGATCACTCCTCCTAAACGATGTAGGAACTGAAAATTCAACCTATGGGGGAGCTTCCTAGTTAAAAAAAGTTATACATAAATCCATATCGACTAAAATGAATATTTTTGGATCTGTGGATGATATATATTTCACTGTGTAATTAGATTGGCATATATATATATATATATATATATATATATATATATATATGTATATACGTATATATATATATATATATATATATATATATATATATATATATACTCTCCAGATATTTCATAATATTTAACATATGTGTCTTATTATACACTCCCTAAAGTTATTCTTGTTCATATATGTGGATTTATAATCAAATTTTCACAAGATTATTCTCAGAAATATTCATTCACCTGAAATACATATTTGTTTCCTAGTATTGAAAACTAACTTCAGTGAATAGTGCATATAAATCCTAATATTTCTACAGTAACTAACCCAGTTTAATATCAATGCAAGTAGATTCCTATGGGACATGACATTTATTTTGAAGTTCATTTTTATTCAACACTGGTACATTTCTATTTCTTGAGTTTATGCAAATTATAGCATATATATTTCATCCACACGTTCACAAATTTATAGGCATTTATTTCACTTTCAATCACTTTCTGCTTCAGAAACATGTATTCCTCCATGTGTCTGACTGGTCTTTTCATGAGACTTCTTTCCAAACACATTATTTTCGATTTCCATAATCACTTTTGAAGCAAAACTCACACACTCTTCATGATAAACCATAACACTAAGATTACAATTAGACGTATAACTAGTTGTTATGAATGATTCTATATCAATATATGATTTCTTATATATTTTCAGATATCAATTCAATCCATTATTTAAAGTGGAACCAGTTATATTATTTATTAACTGTATGATCTATTCATGCATTATCTCTATATTTATAGACACAGGGTACACCTCGTTGTACCCCCAACACTAATTTATACATAAATATTAAATATTGCTGCCAGAAATGGTCGAAGAAATACTCATGTCATCTGATCTACATATACATTTTATCACAGTAATATTCTGGACCAAAAAAGCAAAGGTCACTCTTAAGATTGTACCAAAGCCTAAATGAAAAGTGAGCATGGATTACTAAAACCTTCCATGTCCAGGTTTCCTAATGCTCTGAAATGTCAATCGTATTGGTGACTACATATTTGTTTCTTCCTAAGATTATATATTCAACCTCAAGCCTGTTGAAAATGTCTAATCCTATCACTCACTTTATACTTTGCCTGATTTAGTAATGTCTCTATTTATGTCTGTATTTCTACATATTTTCCCCTTTTCATCATTGTGACTGACTCTTCACATATGCTGACTTTTACATTCACTGTCTACCCGAAACCCTATTGCTTAAGATCTTTTGGTCTAAATCCTATACTCACTCTTCTTTCTAAACCTACAGACTATCTTCCTAATCCTACCGACTCTCTCTTTTTGAGTGGATGTTCTCTTCGACATTCAATCATCCAAGGTACAAGCTCCTATGCCATTGTATATAGATTTATCTGAGACATTTTTGCAGAACATCATTCAAAGCTATGTGTACCAATTAAGGGCCCAATGCCCTTCTGGGCTACATATCTTCCCTAGATTTCTATTTTTATACTTATATTTCACCTATATATTCTTGTAAATATCATAGTTTCCCAATACCATTATTTGTCATGCAGAAATATGCCTAACCCAAATTGAACATGTTATTAACCCAAACCATACACTGTTCTCTCAATCAAACTTTACAGAAGAGCAGGGACAGGGTTAGTTTTACAATACAGGAATGTAGGGCATCTTCCACCTGTTGAGAACATCAAAGGTCCATGCAGAAATGATCTTTTGAGAAGATGTAGGCAGCAATGAAAGACTGAGAGAGAAAAGTCATCTTCTATGGCAAACAACCTCGTCAGCATGAAGGGATGTGTATGAATCAGCCTCTCTCTTCTTAATGTAGAGAAGATGGACCAAACCAGTCCTAGGTGGAGAGCGGTTCCCGAGTGCCCATGGTTTATATACCATTCTAACTTATGAAAATGTCACAGGAAGTAGGGGCAGCCTCCATCTCATGGGACCCTTGAAAGCAACTGTTCATACAAAGTGGTTGTCAAGGCAGTGACCTCATTCAGTTCCTGAAGAAGTGATCTACCTCACTTTCTTGGTGATGGAACTCTCTGAACTTCGGATCCAGGAAGCCAGGCACCTGGAGCCAGTCCAGTCCAATACCCATTGGCTCATTTTTTTGGATTTACCAAGGAGAGTGTCAGTCTTTCTTGGTACCTACAGATGTGAGGATGGCCAAATACCAGGAGAGCTCTGAATAGGGTCCTTTCCTGAGAAAGCAGGTGGTGGTTCACTGCTGGCTCCTGACAACTTCACAGAGTTGGCCAAGGAGACCAGATCTGAGATAGGACAGGCCATTTTGGGGGAACATAGTTTGGCCCACCACTCAAAGGACACTCCGGATAGTCACAGAGTTACATGGGGGAAGGATGTGCCTTTGTGGGTGTGATTCAGGTTTTGTCTCATGATCTGAGAATAGGTAGGAAAGGTGGTTTGTTTGATTTGGAGTGGACTTCTTCTAGTAAGTAGTTTGACAAGGCGAGTGTTTCTATGTCTGTGTATCCACTGTGTCCGTGGTTGTAGATATTAGAAAAGAGAATGCAACAATTGATGTGTCCTGTATAGTAGAAAGATTCCCAGCATTCATCTTGCCCAACTTATGAATGAACTGAGGCTTGCCTTATCCATGGGCAACACCTGCTATCTTCCTAAGTTTCTGTTTCCTTCCGGAATTCTAGCCACTCTCCAGAATAGGCTCATGGTTTTGTGTCCAAGATATGTACCACCTCCAAGATCTGTGACATGGCCATGTACTGGATAGCTGAAGTGAATGGCGAGCATCTCAGAAAACTCAGATATCAGTGTGACCAAGAAAGTCTCAGTGGAGAAACCCTGCTTTGGGCCTTTTGCTTATCAATTGTTCTGTTGCCCTGAATGTCAGGAAGGTCTTTGCCTAAGGCCACCCCATTGTGAAGCCTGAAAAAAACAGTTTTCAAATGCAAATGAATGGGCATCACCTGTTGCTCTTTGCTTAATTGCTTTGGAAAGGAATGTGTCTGAATAAACCTCGTGGCCCTGTGTGAGGTTGTGGCTTAGATTCTCAGCACCTGATTTATGTAAAGAGATATGCCATGAGTGCACCCAAAACCACAATGGCCAAAAGAGCAGTTATTGTGAATGAAGTTTCTCACATTCATTTGTAAGTTTCCTGACCCCCATCAAGTGTTAATAGGGATCCTTTGGGTCAAATTATTTATTCAAAGCCCTGCAGAGGCTAGCCCATAGGTTTTTGGGTTTTCTCATGACTCCAAATCATATAAAGAATCTATACCTGACAGTCAGTAGGCCTCAAATTGGAGATGCAGAGCAGTATTAACACCTGGCCTATTTGATAACTCCTGGTTCACAGGATGGGTGTCCAGGCCACCGTGAATTTAGGCAAATTAAGGCAAGAGAGCTTATTTTTGAGACTGTCTTGGGCTGCACCCCTCATGGAAAACTCCAGCCAGAGTTTATGATTAGTGTCTATATGGAAGAAGATGATGGCCATGTGGGAGTGTTTTGGTTTTAATTGTGGTCATTTGTGTAGCGGTTGAAAGAGATGACTGGATCCACCTGGGCTTGAACTCTGGTGTGATTCCTCTTAGAGACTGAGTTCTGAAACTGACCTCAGAGAAGTATTGCCATGAAATGTGTTGGGATTTTAGGAGGCCACGCATGAGAATCGCCCTTGGAAACTGAGATCGAGGGCCAGGGTGGCTTTCCAGATTGCACTGGGAATCTCAGCCAGGATATCACATGATTTTATTCTGAAAGACTTGGCAGCCATAGCTGAGAGTCTAAACACACATGGAACTCACATTGTAGACCTCAATGATCCTGGCTTCATGTGACCTTTTGGCCACTCTTTGGGAAGGCTTGCCTGTGAGTGTTCTCCAGAGATTTCATTGAAATGAGCTTCCTTACCATATAATGGTTCCTGCATGAATTGAAACCCACAGTGCCTCCAACATCATCCTTCAAAAATGGCTAAATAAATACCAAAAAATTTCTGAAATTTCCATGACCAGGTGGCACTGGAGAACCTTTGGATGTCATGTTGCTGATCATGAGTGAAATAATTCCCCACGCAAAGACACTTCAAAGGGAGAATTCCAATTTTATTTCAAAAAAGCTTTGTGATTATATAGAACTAAGGGGGAGATGGTAGGGCTTAGATAAATGGCAGCAACCCTTTTATTGAAAGCAAGTTCTTTCAGATATCATCTCCAGAACCCAGGAATTAGTTCTCATTGGGGCTAAGGTTCTCCACCAGTGAGATTTGAAATTGGCGCTGGCGGGAGAGTTCACAAGGGCGGGAACTTTTCGCACCACTGCAGAAATGAAGAAGGTAGGAAGAAGAAGTCCTTAGGCACCATGTTGGGGTTTTTCTCTGGGGTATGGCTGCCATTTATACTTTTCCCAACATTCCTCCCTTTTTGTTTTCTTAGGAAGTGGGGCATCGTTTTTAGATCTGGCTGCTTCCTGCTGTATGGGGGTGCTGTGAGGCCTAGAAAGGGAAGGGGGGAATGCTCGGGGGGCAGGTCTGGGAATATCATGGCAGCAAGAAATAAAATCCAGTGGCTATAGACAGCTACTTCCGTAGGGGTGAAGTCAATGAAAGTTCCCTGAAGCCACAAGTTGTCGATGGCATGGAACCAGTCCTGGATGGAGGAGATTGTTGGTATCAGCCACTGGTCCTGTAACAGAGACTCTAGAAAATACTGGAAGCGTTGCCTGGACAAGGTGCCACAGGACCTGAAGAAGATCAGAGTGAATAAAAACAGAATGAAGATAAAAATTAAAGCAAAGGTCAATTTTTGGCAGAAGTTCCATGTTGGGGGAGTGACATAGAAGAGGCCAAGGGCCATGAGGAAGCTTAGAAGGTCATAAAGATTCAAGAATTCAGGATGGCAGATTAAGAGGTTTTCCGAGCTTGTTGTCTCCCACTGTCTGATGTCCATTGCATTCCATCGTGCCTGGTAGTGAGCTTCATCACGGAGTGAACTGTTCTCTTGGAGATGTTGGGGGTTCGTCGGTCATCAGAGGCTGGTAGTGCCTAAGCAGAAGCTGGTTGAAAGTTTGATTACGAATTTTTTGCATCTCTGAGGAATAGGCATGTACCCCCTTTTTCTGCAGTGAGAAGATCAATTGCCCTTCGGATCTGTAAAGCCACTTGTGCCAATGAAGTAACCTGCCACTGCAAGGAGCCAAGAGACTCAGCAGTGGTATCGAGTGCTTCCTGCAGTTTTTGTTGCACGTCATTGGATGCCCATAGAGCATGACCTATAGCTCCACCAGAGAGACCGAGACTCGCCACTGAGGTTGTTAAAGTGAGGCCTACCAGAACCGGCAGAAAGACTGCCCTACGGGTGCGGGAAGGTAGGGCCAACTGTCGGAATTCAGTGGGAGTATACAAAGAAAGCAGAGGAACTACAGTAACCAAGATACAGGTGCCAGAGACATTGATCATTGAGGTACTTAAAGACCAATTACACCAGATGAAATGTCCAGGTTGCATAAACGCAGGGCTCTATGGGGTGCTATAGCTCAAGGAACAAATGGGTAAAGGATTCATTATTGGCAGGTGGATACAGATGAAAGGAAATAAAGTATTGTTGGAATAACTTTCCCACAGTGGGATATGTGTCACATGTAGGGGTTGTCCTTACTTAGAGAAATTGTAGGTATTTGCTGAAATATTTCCTGCTGCTAATGGGACCGCTGCTAGAAGTGGACGACTAAGTGAAGCACAGAGAAAGCACTGAGAAGTAAGCACCAAAAGAATGGAGGAGTTTAATAATCGAAGAGTTTGGTGTAGCAAATTGAGCCATGTGGAAGGGGGACCTTAGGGGGTTGAAGGCTCTGAATCCTCTTTGGATGAGCTATGGATAAGATCTCGAAGTTTTGATTCTGACTCCTTAATGTGTTCGACTACCTGGATGGTTGCCTTAGGTGGTGTAATCAGGGTGCGGCCAACAGTCATCCACCCTGTGGGTCTGGCTGAGGTTGTCCGAGCATAGACAGCAAACTCAACATAGCCCCAACGTTTGGCCTTGGGGTCAGGTGTATCTGAAGTATATGATCCATTGTTATCGGATGAAGAGCCTTTATGCCACTTTAGGTAACTAGAAGTCCACCCTTCAGGGTAGCCAAGTGAGTGGTAAGAAAAGCTACTACGTTCATCATGGAACCTGCATGACCAATAGGGACACCCATTATATATCTCAGGCCACAAATGACAATAGTCTTTGGTTTGATTAAAAAGGAAGCAAATGAAAGGCCAGTTCCAGCTACCAGGGACGAAGGTCCTTGAAGGTGACAATTTTAGGGGAATAGAGGTGCAGTTGTGGATGAAGCAAGTAGTTGCATCCACTGCGCGGACCTTCTGCATGCCATGTTCTGAGTATCGTTCCCGAAGAGTGAATAAATACATGGTAGGTTAGGAGGGTAAAGACAAGTCCCAACAGAGCACAGAAAAGAAGCAGAGCACAAAAAAACAAGCAGTTAGAGAAGACTAGGGTGTTGGGAGAGCTCATTGTGCCTTCTTTAAGAGGAATTGGGCTGCAGGGAACACCGTGTGAGCCGCAACTTAAATGGGTGAGATGGGTGTGCAAAGCAGGAGTAAAGGGGAGGTTCAGGAGGTGATTCTTGGAGTTCCTCTGGGGTGGTCCTGTCGTCAGCAGGTGGGGCCTCCTGGTGATATGGCTTCAACCTAGAAATGGGAATCCAGGGAGTGAGATGGTTGTCTGATAAGGAGAGTTTGGCAGCGGTGGGGTTACAGAGAATGACAGGATAGGGGCCTTCCCATTTTGGTGCAAGAGTCCCTTTCTCCTCTGGGGTATAATAATAGACTAGACTCCCAGGTGTTAAGGGAGGAGTGTTTGGAGAGGAGACTGGGTCTGGAAGAAGCCAGTTCTGATATTTCCAGTGTTCCGAGCGGAGATGAAACAAGAGAGGCAAAGACAAATCTCGGGTGAGAGGTCCTTGTGAAATGACCAACCCAGGGGGTATAAGAGGTCTTCCATACATTATCTCAAAGGGAGACAGTAAAGATGGTTTCTTAGGGAGAGCTCTGATTCGAAGCAAAGCCAAGGGAAGGATTTTGACCCAGTCTAAGTTTAATTCCATTGTCAATTTGGTAAGGACTTCCTTCAGAGTACGATTTACCCTTTCCACTTTCCCTGAAGCCTGGGGGTAATATGGACAGTGGAAATGCCACTTGAAAGAGAGGGCTTGAGAGACCTTTTTTGTGATCCTAGAAATAATCTCAGGGCCATTGTCATATTGTAGGGAAGTCGGCATACAAAACCTGGGGATGATGTCTGTCAGTTAGATTGAAGCTACAGTGGAAGCCTTTTTATTGGAAGTGGGAAATGCCTCAACCCAAACAGAGAAAGTGTCCACAAAGACAAGGAGGTATTTAGTGTGCCATACTGTGGGCATGTTGGTGAAGTCTACTTGCCAGTCAGCAGCGGGAATGTGTCTCCGGGCTTGGTGGAAAGGGAAAGGTTTGGGCCTTAAAGGAGTATGAGGGTTGGTCCGCTGACAGATCTGACAATTAGAGGCTATATTCTCTAGCATGGCTATGTCAGAAGGGTTGAGGGAGAAGAAGCTCTGTAAAAAAAGGGTCAAAGACTGAGAATTGGAATGGTGTAGAGTATGAAGGAACTTGAAAAGATTTTTGTTCTTACTGGAAGAAGTAGGGGCTTCAGATGAGCTGTCTAAAGTGGCCATAATATGTCCCCCATGGGGGCCATAATTGGAAGTGGTAGCAGCCATTCGTGCCTCCTGGTCAGCTTTGGCATTGCCCTCAGTGATAAGAGAGCCGTCCTTCTGATGTGACCTTCAATGGACAACTCCCAACTGGGTGGGTAAGTGGGAGGCCTCTATCAGATTGGTTAAAAGAGCCGAATTAGTGATCGCATTACCTTTGGTGGTAAGTAGGCCTCGCTCCTTTCATATTGAAGCATGGGATAATAAGATCTGGAAGACATATTTTGAATCAGTATAGAGGGTGAGGGATTTGCCTTGTGCTAGTAGGCAGGCACGAGTGGCTGCTGTAAGTTCAATCTGCTGGTTGGTAGTTCCTGAAGGCATAGCTTTGGCCTCTATAATCTCAGTGGCTGAAACTACAGCGTATCCAGAGTAATGAGTGCCGTTCTGCCTAAAGGAACTGCTGTCAGTAAACCAGATAAGGTCAGGCTTGGTGAGTGGTTCCTCAGAAATGGAACAATGACAGCGGAGGAAATCATCTAAGGTTTCCAAGCAATTATGAGTTGGTGTGTTAGACGTGGGAGTCATTGGGAGCAGTGAGGCAGGGTTCAGTGCAGAGCATGGGAGGAAAGTAATATTAGGGTTTTCCTGAAAGAAAGTGAGGAGCGACAGAACTCTGGATGGAGGAAGGGTTTGAAGGCCCTTATAAGCTGAAAGATCTTTCAAGTGATGTGGGGAGTGGATAGTTCAAGGTGCCCCAAAAGTCAGCTTAGAGGCTTCTTTGTGTAAAATTTGTCCAGCAACCAGAGCTCTTAAGCAAGGGTCCCACCCACGAATGGTAGAGTCTAGTTTCTTGGAAAATATGCCACAGGTGCAAATGTAGGCCCATAGTTTTGACCTAAGACCCTAAGTGCTTGCCCCCCTTTTTCATGGACATATAGATGAAATGGTCTTGAAAGATCTGGAAGGTGAAGGGCAGGTGCCTTTAAGAGGAGTTGCTGAAGCCTGCGGAAGTGGTAGATGGGGGAGAAGACAAGAGATTCACTAGGGGGTCCATTTGCTAGGTCATACAGGGGTTTGGATAGAAGAGAATAATTTGGGATCCAGGCCCTAAAATAACCTGCTACTTCTAGGAATGATAGTATTTTGGCTTTCATATGGGGCACTGGAAGATCAGAGAGGAGTTGCCTCCTATCCAGTGTTATTTCCTTTTTCCCGGGTGTAAGGCAAAAACCAAGAGAGGTGACAGAAGACTGGGAAACCTGTGCCTTGTGGGAGACTCCCTATATCACTTGTCTGCTAGGAAATTAAGAAGCTGAGCGGTGTGGGATTGAGAGTGTTCCCAGAGGGACTACATAGAAGAAGGTCATTGACATATTGAAGGAGAATAGAGTCAGGACAGGTTGGGTGAAAGGATGTGAGGTCCTGGGCAAGAACTTGGCAAAAGAGATGGGGGCTGAATCCCCGTGGGAGGACAGTCCAGAAAAGCTGATGAGAATGGTGGATGTGAGAGTCAGTCCACGTAAAAGCAAAGATATTCTGAGATTCTGAGAACAAGGGAATAGAAAAGAATGCATCTTTTAAATCTAGGACCGAGAAGTGGGTAGTAGTGGCAGGAATCTGAGAGAGGAGGGTGTAAGGGTTGGACACTAGCGGGTGGATGGGGACCACAGAGGAGTTGACAAGGAGAAGGTCTTGAACCAGCCTGTAGGACACGTTAGGTTTCTTAAGTGCCAGAATGGGGGTGTTGAAAGGAGAGTGTGTAGGCCTAAGATACCCCTTTCGTAATAAATCCTGGATGATGGGTTCTAATTCGAGGAGGGCTGTGGTTGTGATTGGATATTGTGGTTGACTAATATATCTTGAAGGGTCCCGTAAGACAATATGAATAGGACTGCATTTAGCCATAAAGGGTGTAGTTGTGTCCCAAACCTCAGGCTTAACTAGTTAGAGAGTCATGGAGGAGTGCATGAAGGAGGTGTATCTGCCCCTAGGAACATCATGAAGAAATGAGAGGTAGGAGAGGTGTGGGGTGATATGTGAATGGTGACTTTTCATAGTGAGAGTATGTCCCTTCCCAGAAGGGGAATGGGGCAATGGCTCATAACGAAAAAGAAGTGAGTGAAGGACAAAAGGGATCCCTGCATATAACATGATGGGGGGGTTTGAGGGAAAATCTGTTTAACTCCTACCCTGACAATAGGAGTTTTTGAAGGTGTGGTAGAACACCAATACTCCCTTAAGACTGATAAAGCGGCACCAGTATCCAAGAGGAAGGTAATGAAGCATCCATCCACCAGGAAGGTAACCCTAGGCTCTTGATTCTTGATGGTAATAGTCTGGAGGGAAAGCCCAGGACTCCGTCAATCCTCCTCTGCCAAGCCCAAGAGAGGCTGTGGTTGCCGGGCGGCTGACCAATCTCCCTTTTGGGTTGTTGGGCAGTCTGCCCCCCAGTGTCCCTTTGATGGCATTTTGGGCAGGGGTTGTACGGTGTCCTCAGTGAAGGACAATCCCTGGCCCAATGTCTCTCCTTACCACATTTGAAGCAAGCTCCCGGGGTGTCATATTGGGATGGCGTGGTGATGGCCTTCTCTGAATGACCTGGGCCAACATTTGGAATTTGGCATTTTCAGCCCTCTGCCTACGGCATTCACTTTCATCCTCTCTATCATAAAAAACCTTGAAAATGAAGATTTTGGTCTAAGGAGTAGCAGGGCCCTGTTCAAGCTTTTTAAGCTTGGCTTTAATGTCAGGGTAGCTTTGGGCCAGAACATATGTCATTAAGACATGACGGCCATCAGGGGTTTCTGGGTTGAGGTTTGTGTACTGTTGAAGGGCCTTGGTTAGTCTATCCAGGATTCTGAAGGTGTTTCCTCCTTCCTTTGAATGACCTCCTGCACCTTTTTAAAGTTAACAGCCTTACGGATGGCCTTTTTCAGGCCCGCCAAGAGGCAGGATGTAAAAAGGTCACGAGACTGTAAGCCTTCAGGGGTGTTGTAATCCCATAGAGAATCCTGCTCTGGGACAGCATGAGGGCCTGTGGGGTGGTTAGGATTGGTCCTATGATTTTCATCAGCATGGGCTTCAGCTAGCTCTCAGACCCATTGCCTTTCCTCAGGGAGAAGTGTATTGGCCAAGAGCATGTAGATGTCATGTTGAGTGAGGCTATATGCTTGCAGGACCCATTGAAACTCCTGAATGTAAGTGGTGGGGTCAGTGGTGAATGAGCCTAACTTCCTCTCTAGCTGAGTAATGTCCGACATGGAGAAGGGCACGTGGACTCTGATGACACCCTCGGGACCAGCTACCTCACGAAGGGGTGCGATGGTCTTGGGGGTGGGAAGGAGTCCCTTAGACCTGGTAACAGGAGGACTGAAAGAGGCAGGAGGCGGACAGGAAGGAGAGGGAGGGGAAGGGAGTGTCTCTTTGGAAGAGGAGGAGGTGGAGCAGGCAGAAGAGGGCGGAGGGGAGGAGGATGAAATGGAAGGCTGAGGATCCTTGGAATCAGGCAGAGGAAGAGAAGGGTATAGCGGGAGAGAAGGGGCAGATAGGACTGGGGGATAAGGTGGGGGTTAATCTGCTGGGCTGAATGAGGAAGAATCTGTGAAGTCAGGAGTAGAAGTAGGGGAAGAGAAGGGTTTGCAAACAAGGAGGACCTGAGAGGGAGGGCAGGAGGAGCAGCGACAGGGTGCTGTGTGAGAAGGCTAAAACCTTAAATGCAGGGAATCTCACTCCACTTTTTCAGATGCTGGCAGTAGTTAAAAAGATCCCAGAGAAGGTTTGGATGTAAGGAGCCTTCTGGAGGCCAATGATTTCCATTATCCAGTGGATATGTAGGCCAATCTTGGGTACAGAATTTGATTAGAAGTTTGGGCTTGATGTCTGGTGTGAGGGAGAGTGTGGCCAGATTTTTTATTAAACATTTGAGAGGTGAGGCTTCAGGTACAGATGAAGAGGTGCCCATTGTCACAGGGAGAGAAGGAAGAGAGAGAGAGAGAGAGAGAGAGAGAGAGAGAGAGAGAGAGAGAGAGAGAGAATAAGAGTAAGGGAGAGAGACAAAGAGAAAACCCGGGCTGGAACGGCTTCCAGGAAGCTCAGGGTGAACGGTGGTCAGGTGGGCATCCCCAAAATGACCAGCCGTCATGAGGAAATACAGAGGGCACTACCTGGTCGTCACCAGTGAGGTGCGATCTGTGAGACCCAATGGGTTCGGAGCCACGGGCAACCTGACGTCAGGAAAGTTTTCGAACGCAGCAGAAAAAGTCAGTAATGAAAACAGAACTCTGGTTCCAGCAGAATGCAGTTCCAGGACGGGAGTTCAGTTTTCCCCGAGCAGAGAGGCAGCTTCAGCCAGACACAGCAGCCCTGCAGCAAACAGCAACTCTAGCCAGCAGCGGCAGCGGCAGCAGAGGAGAAAAACCAAAGAGCCTCTCATGTAAACTCAGAAGCCTCACGCCCCAAAGGAAAACGGATCACCAGAGGGTCCACTGCGACCAGTAAAGGTCTTAGTGGCAGGAATTTCCTGCCCCTACAGGGCGTCTAGAGTGTGCCAGATGATCACGGTCACAAAACCAGCGGTAGCCTGAAGGGAGTTGGAGAGCCAGGGTCAGGGGAGGCTTACATATATCAGATCTGTTGTGAGTGCAGGAAGCCGGCATCTGAAAAGAGTGGACCAGGGCGGAGTGTCTTGGCGGGGCAGGGGACGGGGCTCTTGTTAGAAACAGCTCACCCATATTCTCACATGGGGCAACAGAATGAAAGAACTTCCCACGCAAAGGCACTTTGCTGGGAGAATTCCAATTTTATTGCAAAAAGCTGTGTGCTTATATAGAACTAAGGGGAAGATGGAAGGGCTTAGATAAATGGCAGGCAAAACGTTTATTGGTAAGTTCTTTCAGATATCAGCTCTGGAGCCCAGGAATTAGTTCTTATTGGGGCTAAGGTTTCCCACCAGCGAGATTTCAAATTGGCGCCAGCAAGAGAGTTCACACGGGTGGAAACATTTCGCACCACTGCAGAAAAAAGAAGGTAGGAAGAAGAAGTCCTTAGGCACCATGTTGGGGTTTTTTTCTGGGGTATGGCTGCCGTTTATACTTTTCCCAACAATGAGTATACCAGACAGTGCCTTGATTGACTCGTTTTCATGAAAATGGTGTTTAACAGAGATGCCAGAAAGTTGGGTCCTGCTGAGTAGTGGGCCTAGAGCAATGGTGGGCAGGTGTGTGATAAAACATCTGTGGTGGGGCCATGTAGATCTGTCATTGGATTCCAAATGGCTTGTGACTGACATGGTGAAGCCAGCAGACCCTTATATGTAAAGGCACCTTGTTACATAGAAAGGTTTCAGGACATTGTTCAGAATCAGGTTGCTATGGTCAAGGGGGCAAGCTATGTGGGATAGAAGCCTGGTTCTTGTATTCTTCTGCAGACCCTGACCCACCACACGTGACAGAAATCCCTCCCGCACTGTGTCCCCGTTGAACTCCTTGTATTTCGTGAAGCAAATACCCAACTCCCAGTACAGCAGCAAGAAACACCACGAAAATAGAGGATGACCATATGGATTCAATGTCCACACAGGGAGACATTTAGCCCCCAGGGGCCACAGTTTACCTACAATGGAAAATTCGGCACTGCTGTCTCATGTTCATTGGAAATAAGAAACCATGTCCTCCAGGTCACATTGATGCAGACCCAGCTTTTATGGTCTCACTATAAAGGAAGCTAAAGCTCCTGACAGCAACATATATTTCAAGTGCCCAACCTCACAGGCAGTTTCTCAAGAAGTCTCTAGGCCAGCAGACCTTCATGTTTGTGGAGGGTTTACCCTGTCCTTACTTTTGGAAACTCCTCTACCACTTCCAAGGTTGTGAACTCCTGATCATATTCCATTCTATATATGTATTCACGGATTTTCTAACTCTTCTCCTCTGATTGTGTCATACTTGGGCCGTAGGTGTTGTCAAGGCATTGTTCTGAATGAGAGTGGGAAGATTTTTGTGTAGCACATATTTACATACACATTGGATTCATTTTTCAATTTTCCATTCAAAATACTGAATCCCTGACACTAACACATACCCTACTAGACTCTGACTACTAATCCTAATATGATGGAGAAATATAACCCAAACAGAATAGAAATACAAGCAGTTGAGAGGAGGCATGGCGTATAGTTGGTCTTGCCTTTTGCATGATATAGGGTAGGAGTTATAAATCTTGTTAATTTTTTGTTGAAATAGTCCTCCATGTGTTTTTAAAGTTAACACATATGTGAATTTCTGTCTCCCTTTTTCTGTAGCCAATTTAGCACATGTATTTTTATATGCACATATAAAATCCTACCTGGTATCACACGTACATTTTTGTGAGGTGGCTAACTTGGGAGATACAAAGTATGAGAAGAGATCACTCCTCCTAAATGTTTTTGGAACTGAAAATTCAAACTATGAGTGAGCTTCTTAGTTGAAAAACATTATACATAAATCCATGTTTAGTAAAATTAATATTTTTGGATCTGTGAATGATATATATTTCATGATGAATTTTGATTGGCATATATATTGCTAATTTCTAATGTATCTGTGATATATATATATATATATATATATATATATATATATATATAATTTTCAAAATATGAAATATATGTGTCTTATTATACACTCCCTAAATAATTCACTCATGTTCATGTATGTGGTTTTATAATCAACTTTTCATAAGATTGTTTTTAGAAATATTCATCCACCTGAAATACATATTTGTTTCCTAGAACTGAAAACTCACTTCAGTGAATGGTGCAAACAAAGCCTTATATTTCTACAGTAACTGACCCAATTTAACATCAATGAAAGTAGATTTCTATGGGACATGATGTGTATTTTGATGTTCATTTTAATTCAACACTGGTACATTACTATTTCTTCAGTTTTTATACATCGTAGAATATACATTTCATCCACAAGTTCACAAATTGAAAGACATTTGTAACACATTCAATCACTCCCTGCTTCAGAACACATGTATTCCTCCTTGTTTTTGACTGGTTATTTCATGAGACTTCTTTCCAAACACATTATTTTCGATTTCCATAATCAATTTGGAAGCAAAACTCACACACATTTTATGATAAACTACAACCCTAATATTACCATTAGATGTATAACTGGTTGGAATGAATGTATGTATTTCAATGTAAGATTTCCTGTGTATTTTGGGATATCAATTTATTCCAATTTCTAAATTTGGAAACAATTATATTATTTATTCACAGTATGGTCTATTCATGCATTCTCTCTATATTCATACACAAATGGTACACCTATTTGTGCCCCCAATACTAATTTATATCTCTTCAAAATATTGCTCTCAGAAATGGTGCAACAAATACTCATGTCACCTGATCTACATATACATTTTATCACAGTAATATTCTGGCCACAAAATGCAAAGTCACACTTACGACTGTACCAAAGCCTAAATGGAATGTGAGTATTGATTATGAACATCACCCATGTCCAGGTTGCCTAATGCTCTCAAATGTCAATCCTATTGGTGACTACATATTTGTTTCTTCCTAATATTATTTATTCAAACTCAAGCCTGTTGAAAATGTCTAATCCTATCGATCACTTTATCATTTGCCTGATTTTCTAATGTCTCTATTGATATCTGCTTTCATACATATTTTCCCCAGTTCAACATTGTGACTGAGTCTTCACATCTGCTGACATTTACATTTTCTCTCTACCCGAAACCCTATTGCTAAAGAACTTTTTGTCCAAATCCTATACTCACTCTTTTTCCTAATCCTACCAACTATCTTCCTAATCCTACCAACTATCCTTTTTTGACTGGATGTTTTCTTTGACATTCAATCATCCAAGGTACAAGGTCCTATGCCATTGTGTATAGATTTATCTGAGACACATGTGCAGAACATAATTCAAACCTAAGTATCCCAATCAAGGATCCAATTCCCTTCTGGGCTTCAAATCTTACCTAGATTTCTGTTTTCATAAATATATTTTCCCTCTATATATTCTTATAAATATCGCAGGTTCCCAATAACATTATTCATCCAGCAGAATGATTCCTAAGCCAAATCAAACATGTTATTAACCCTAACCATACTCTGTTCCCTCAATCTAACTTTACAGAAAAGCAGGGACAGAGTTGCTCTTACAATACAGGAATGTAAGAAATCTTCCACCTGCTGAGAAACAAAAAGGTCCATGCAGAAATGAACCCTGGGGAAGATATAGGAAGCTATGATGGACCTGAGAGAGCAAAAGTCATCTTCCACGACAAACAACCTGGTCAGGATGAAGGGGTGTGTCTGAAGCAGTCTCTCTTTTCTTAATGTAGAGAAGATGGACAATACCAGGCCTGTGTGGAGAGCTGTTCCCGGGTGCCTATGTTTGATATACCATTCAAACTTGTGAAAGTGTCACAGGAAGTAGGGGCAGACTCCATCTCATGGGACACTTGGAAGCAACTGTTAGGACAAAGTGGTTGCCAAGGCAGTGACCTCATTCAGTTCCTGAAGGAAGTGACCTACATCACTTTCTTGGTGATGGAACTCTCTGAACTAGGGATCCAGGAAGCCAGGCACCCAGAGGCAGTCCCCGTCCCAGTCCCAGTGGCCTCACATGTTTGGATTTACCAAGGACAGCATCAGTCTTTCTTGGTAACTACTGATGTGAGGATGGCCAAATGCCAGGAAGGTCTGAAGAGGGGCCTTTCCTGAGTAAGCAGGTAGTGTCTCACCACTGGCACCTGACAACATCACAGTGTTGGCCAAGGAGTCCAGATCTGACATAGGACAGTCCATTTTGGAGTAACATACTATGGCCCATCAGTCAGAGGACACTCCGGATAGTCATAGACCTACTTGGGGGAAGGAGGTGACTTTGTGGGTGTGTGTGTGAGTTTGTGGTTTTGTCTAATGATCTGAGAATAGGTAGGAAAGTCGGTTTGTTAGGATTGGAGTGGACTGTTTCTAGTAAATCTTTTGACAATGTGAGTGTTTCTATGTCTGTTTATCCCACTGTGTCCGTGGTTGTAGACATTAGAAAAGAGAATGCATCAATGGATGTGTCCTGAATAGTAGAAAGCTTCACAACATTCATCCTGCCCAATTTATGAATGGATTTTGGCTTGCCTAATGGATGGGCAAAAACCACTGTCTTCCTAAATTCCTGTTTTCTTCTTGAATTCTGGCCACTCGCCAGAATAGGCTCATGGTTTTGTTTCCAAGACATGTACCACCTCCAAGCTCTGTGATATGGCTATGTACTGGATAGCTGAAGGGAATGGGATCATCTCGGAAAACTCAGATATCATTCCAGAAACCCTGCCTTGGGCCATTTGCTTACCTATTGTTCTGTTGCATTGAATGTCAGAAAGGTCTTTGCCTCAGGCCACCCCTTTGTGAAGCCTGAAGAAAACGGTTTTCAATGGAAATTAATGGGCATCAGCTGTAGATCTTTGCTTAATTGCTTTGGAAAGGGATGTGTCTGCATCAGACTCTTGGCCATGTGTGAGGTTGTTGAATAGATTCTAAGCACCTGATGGATCTAACGAACAATTACATGTGTGCTTCCAAATCCAAAATGGCCAAAAAAGCAGTCATTGTGGACGAAGTCTCTCGCTTTCCTCTGTAAGATTCCTGATCTCCATCAAGTGAAAATAGGGATCCTTTTTGTCTCAATCCCTGCAGAGGATAGCCCATAGGTGCTTGGGTTTTCTCATGATTCCAATTCACATAAAGAATCTATACCCGAGAGTCAGGAGGCCTCAAATTGGAGAATCAGAGCAGTATTTACGGCAGGCTTATTTGATCACTCCTGGTTCTCAGGAAGGGTGTCCAGGCAACCCTGACTTTAGGCAAATGACGGGCAAGGGAGGTTATTTTGTACACTGTCTTGGGCTGAGTCCCTCATGGAAACCTCCAGCCACAGCTTATGATGAGTGTCTATATGGAAGAAGATGAGGGCCTTGTGGGTGTGTTTTGGTTTTAATTGTGGTCATTTGTTTGGCGGTTGGAAGTGATGACTGGGTCTATCTGGGCTTGAACTCTGGTGTGATTCCCCTTAGAGTCTGAGTTCTGGAACTGATCTCAGAGAAATATTGCCATAAACTGCATTCAGATTTTAGGAGGCCACGCATGGGATTCGCCCTTGGAAACTGAGATCAAATACCAGGGTGGATTTCCACAGAGCCTTGGAATATCAGCTAGGATATCACATGATTTTATTCTGAAAGATTTGGCAGCCATAGTTGACAGTCAGAACACCCATGGACGTCACATTAAAGACCTCAATGGGCCTGGCTTCATGTGGCCTTTTGACCAGTCTATGGGAAGACTTGCCTGTGAGATTTCTCCAGAGAATTTAATGAAAATAGCTTCCTCACATTTAATAGTTCCTGAATAAACTGAAACCCACAGTGCCTCCAACTTCATCCAAGAAAAATGGCTAGATAAATACAATGAAATCTTTGAAATTCCCTTAACCAGGTGGCACTGGAGAACCTTTAGATGTCTTGTTGCTGATCATGAGTGTACCAGAGAATGCCATGATTGACCAGCTTTCATGAAAATGGTGTAGAACAAAGATGCCAGTAAGTTGGAGCCTGCTGAGTAGTGGGCCTATTGCAGTGGTGGGTAGGTGTGTGATAATACATATGTGGTGTGGCCATGAGGATTTGCCATTGCTTTCCAAATGGTTTGTGACTGACATGGTGCAGCCAGCAGACACTTCTATGTAAAGGCATCATGTTATATGGAGAGGTTTCTGGGCTAAGTTCAGAGTCAGATTTCTAAGGACACGGGGGCAAGCTCTGTGAGATAAAAGCCTGGTTGGTGCATTCTCCTTCAGACCCTGACCCACCACAAGTGACAGAACTCCCTCCAACACTGGGTTCCAGTTGAACTCGTTGTATTTCATAAAGCATATACCAAACTCCCAGTACAGCAGCAAGAAACACCACAAAAAGTGGAGGATGACCAAATGGCTTCACAGTCCACACGGGGAGACACTTAGCATCCAGTGGCCACAGTTTACCTACAAACAGAAAATTCAGCACTGCTGCCTCATGTTCATTAGAATACAAGAAACCATGTCCTCCAGGTCACATAGATGCAGACTCAGCTTTGATGGTATCACTAGAAAGGAAGCTAAAGCTCCTCACAACAACATATATTTCAAGTGCCCAAACTCAGAGGAAGTTTCTCAAGAAGTGTTTAGGCCAGCAGAGCTCCATGTTTTTGGAGTGATTACCTGTTAGACCAGGACACAAGAAAAGAGCACTGACTCTAATTAAAATCAAATTAAATTAAGCTTATTATTTCCACCGGCTGTGCTGCCTCTCCCTCACAAAATGGCGGGAATAAGACAGCAACCCCAGCTTTCCTACAGGCAGCTTAATAGCCCAGAAAATTACACAAAAGGGGGTTTACAGATAACAGAACTCTGACAAACATCACACTAATGGCAGTCTACATTTTTTTTTGCTGTCCCTACATCAGAGTTCATGAAGACCATTAGAGCCTCAGAGAGGGTTGTTGTCTCGCCAGAGAAGGCAAAAATTTATGATGTGTCACTAAAGTTTCAGAGAGGGCTGCTATCTGGTCAGAGAGCTGGGCATGGGTGAGTTCCAGGCGTGGGCAGGCATTCCAAGCAGGTTTAGAATTTGAAGTGATTTATGCTAAAGCCAAAATTATCTTTTCATGGCTTTTTGGCAAGATGGCTCCCAATTTTAATTAAAGATCAGGTTGGGTCTATCATTCCCCCCTTTTTTTTGTGTCCCTTTCAAATCTTTGATAGATTACGGGAAGAGCACTGAGGAAATTTTAATCCCTCAGGTAAGAGTCTCCAAATTTTTAGAACTCACCCAAAACCGATCTCCCTGATTTTACCTGACTTAATTAATTACTTATATTGATAGTCTATTTATCTTTCTCTCCATTGTTTTAAGAAGAGTGGTGTCACTCATTTTTTCTTCTTCTGACCTGAGACAGGGTGACATGAGTGGGCATGGCATGAGGGACATGAGTTGCCTTTTAGAAGTCAGTTGAGGGACATGAGTTGCCTTTTAGAAGTCAGTTCTGTTTGAAGTCTGATTGGGGAAGAACAGGTTGTAAAGTCATCTGGGGATGGGTTCTTCTATGAGAGAAACAAAAACCATGAGTACTGAAAAAATGTTGCAGCAGCTGGAACATGTCACTGTATAGAAGTTCCATCACCAGTCTTTAATATCCCCAGTTATCCGGACTGTCAACTTAACTTGTACTGTTACATTTGTCCCTCCCCATAAGATACAGTTTAATAATTTAATGTCATCTGATCTTGTAAAATCTTTTTACTAGTATGATCTCTGTGTCTCTTAGAGAAACCTTTAATTCTGTTACTCAGGGATGGATAATTGTACTAGCAAACACCAAGCCTACCTGTGTAGGTTAGGAATATCTGTAGGCCTTAAACTGAAAACTTATTCCTGTGGCAGGTCTTCTTGATAGTCTCTTTTTATAAGTATCAGGCATTCCTTTCTGAGAATTCTTCTTTGTAGCCACCAGTCTTACTTATTTTGGGAGGCAAACATAAAGTGCATACCTTAAAATTATATTATTATTATTATAATTTAAAATGCCCAGGAATGGATGTATTTTGTTCTTTACTGTCTTTGCTAAGTGTTTAAGATGAATCAGTCAAACTGACTTTTGTTTCCATCTGTTGTTAACAGTCAGCTGACCTTTTATGGGAGTCAATTCTGGGGAAACTTGAGAGCAGATTCTCAGTTCTGCTAGTGCCATTTGCGCTAGGTGGGTCCAGATCTTGCTTGACCATTTGGCTTCCCTCAGAAGCATCAGGGATGTCTCCTTTCTTTGATGACTCTCCTCTTCGTAACAAATACCCTGATTGGCTTTCTGTTCTCCAGTGGTCTCATTAATCTCCCTGATCAAGAGGAGGTTATGTGGCTCAGAGTTTCAAAGCTCTTTAGAGAAGTTCCCTGTTCCCTGGATTCAGACTGACTCAGAGGGCAAAAGCCAAATATTGGTTTTCTTGGCGCTTTTCATTTAACTTTAATTTTAAATCCTAATCTTAAACATCCAGCAAATAAATTTTAACAGCCTTATATTAAGAGTACTGGGCTTTAATGTCTATAACTATATCATTATCTTTTTATTAATTGGGATCTGTATTTTTCTGTCTGTATTGTAAGTAATGACTTATTATCTTGAATAAACCCATGTTGTGTTCTTAAAGCAACACGTTTGTAAAACAGTAACAGAGAATCTTTAGATCACTTATAAAATAATTTCAAAATAAAATTAACAAAAGTAAAAATACTTAGCTTGTGTAATAGCTACCCTGAATTTTTTGGCTGAGTTATACATTATATCCCCTGTTTGAGATCCTAGGAATATTGACCTTAGAAAAACCAACTTTTTAACATAACTTTAAAGAAATATTATCTGACCTACTGGTTTTGTAGTCATTCTCACATGTAGTAAGATGGGACACAGAGCCTTATCTCAGGTAAGGCAGGGCTCTTTATAAATCTTAAGTATTTTAGTTCTAAAGATAATCTTTATTTATAAATATCATTTGACAAAGTTTACATAAATTGTTTGAGGTCACATGAACATTAGCTAACACCATATGATATCACATTTAAAACATGAATTAAAGAAAGGCTGAAAGTTTTTAACCTTTACATCGATTAGGCTCTCATTAACTAAAAAATACATTTAAATTTTTCCCCAATCTAAAAAGTAACATAAAAGTTTACATATCTTATTGATAACAGGTAAATAAATCCCCAATATAGTTTTTTACCATAAAACTTCAGAGCACCAGCTTGATATAATGCTCTTTTAAAGTTTCTACCTTACAGACTTGAATACATATAAGATATGAAAACATTGATAGCATCACAATTACATTGATGTTTCTACATTAACCAAGTTTAGCTTTTAAAGCAATGGCAGTACAGTGCTCTAAAATAACAGTTCTTATTTAATCAGTTGTTTAAGTTTTATGGTTGCTTGCTCTAGAGAAAATAAAACTTAATAAACACAACGTTATGGGTAAACTTATGTTTTAAGAAATTTCTGTCTCATTAACACATGACTGATTTTTATATTCTTATACAGACTTTAATAAAAACTTATTCAGACCTTAGTAAATCAATCAGATATCTAAGAAAAGTACTCATGAATGAGTAATCCCAATCAAATTTACTTTATTTATTTATCAAAATATTAGAGAAATGTATTGACAGTGTAAACCATTTTTATGTTGAAGGAAAGGTCCTAGTACCAAGGCATATTAGACATTTTGTAGATATTAATATTTTATTAGATTTTTGAACACCTAGAAAAATTTGTAAGCTTAAATTTAAAGACGTTGATTTTTATCTGTTTATCCAATTTAAATTGAAACATTTAAATCACGTGAATTAAAGATCTTTGGATCTCCTATTTAAATTTGTTTTAATGAGCGCTTTTTTATGAGCGCTCCTTGTATATGTTAGTTTGTGTATCATATATATGATATACGGACATATGTATATATAGACATACAACACATAACAAAAGTGTGCACACATAATAATAGTAAAGGCCTTGTAGCTTTTCTCAGGTGAAATCTCCATTGCAATGTTTCAAAATGTCTACAGTTGGTCAAAGATAGAACTGATCTGAAAAACATTAACCTAGGTCTGTATGCTCAAAATCATGAGCTCAAAAAAAAAAGTATCTAAGGAAAAAAAAAAGAGTTCTAGAAAAAGTGACTGGCTAGTAATTAGTAAATACCATACAATTTACCTTTTTTTTTCCCCCTTAGGCCTCAAATCAGTCTCCTACTAAGATTGCAGGCTTCTTTCATTTACATTTCAACATAAGTCATGGCTGAGGTCTGGAAGGAGCAGGAAAAACTGCTATTCTGAGCAGACACCTCAGGCCTAAGGCATTTTAACCATAATTTTGAGGTTCGGATGTTGAAAATTATGATATAAATTTAAGATACAATTCACAAAATTTTATATCTTTACATCTTGTTTTGTCAACAGATACCATTCTATGATTTACTATCCTTGTCCAAATTAATGCACTGGTACACACAGTGATATTTTCCCAGGCTATCCAATTCAAAATTGGTGAAAAAAGACTGTATGATTGGGAAGTTACTTGCCAATTTGGAAGTAGAGTTCTTCAGTTTTCCATCCTAAGTATTTAAGTTCTCTGGCATGAATTATCTGAAATCATAAACTAAACAATTACCTAAACCCGACTTTTAACTGCAAGATTGTGCAATGCTTCAAAAACCCATTCAGATACCAGATTGTTAAAATAAAACATCATCATTTAGACACACATTCAGCTAAGATCATTCCCAAGAAACAATTTATAATATCAACACATTATTGCACATGTCTTAAAGGGCCAGATACAAAGACACAAGACAGACAGAAAGGAGGTCCAGACTATGGCTGTCAGAGAGAACCCATTAAACCAGAGCAGATAAGAGAAAAATCTCCTACACCAGTGTGCACCATAGATATCCACGGGGGGGGGACCACATGTTTTAACAGAGGGGCAACCTGAAATGTAAAATAAAGTGTCTCCATGGTGACTTCACTGCATTTAGTGTCCCCTTTTTCTTTTTCTCTTTTTTAACAAGACAGAGGTGGCATAATTCTTACAGTGCGGAAAGGAAGGAGGTAATTCCCTGAATCAACAGGGCTTTGGCAGCTGCTGGGAGTCCCTCAGTCCTTCCTTTTACTTACAGGATTAGCTCCTCTTGTTCAGTTCCACACCAAGCATGCTTCATCTCCTAATATTCCAGTAGACAGCTCTCACAAATTTCCGGGGAGGAGGGGGGGTACCAAATTTGTAAATTAAAGTTCGATTCCTGAACTTGAAGCCAATTAATACCAATTTAATAATGAGGACTGAGTTTTGAGAAAAAGAAAAAGGGAGGTTTATTGCTTTGTGAACAAAGGAGAAACACAGGGGACTCTGCCAAATGTTGTGACTCTCTTGATCTGGAGCGACAAGGGGTTTTAAAGGAGTTTCACTTGTTAACCTGGGAGATGCTCAGTTCTTAGGTCCCCAGCAAGCATTGCCCTCTGCAATGGGTGTGCTCCAGGCAGCCAGCTAGGAGCTTCTGTCATCCTGCTTAACAAAGGGGGGTAAAGTTCATCGCAGTTCCCTAAAACACAGTCCAAAGGGGTGTCAGGCTTACTCTCTTTATTACCCATTTTTACGTCCAAAATACTTAAGTTTTTACCACTGAAATCACACAACAAAACAAACAAAAACAAACAAACAATCAAAAAAAAAAAAGACAAAACAAAACACAAAAAACAGAAAACCAGCGCCTAAACAGAAAAACAGTGGAACAGTGCAACATCTTGCTATAGCTCCAGGGTAGGAGCGAGTGCGTGCCTGTCGGCCCCTCTCTACAGTTCCAGAGGAATTCCCTACAGAACAGAACAGAGGACAGAAAGATTCTCGTTACTCTCCTGGAAAGGAGTATATGTGAGCCTCCCCAGGTCACATCTCTGTCATCAGAAAAGATCTCCCTTAACCGGATATCAGATGTTATAAAGGCACCACTTACCTATGGAGGACTCCTCCACCAGGTGTTTGCTAATAGTTTTAGTGCAGAGGTTCACTGCAGTGCTCCCCGGACTAAAGGCTCTCTTCCTAATATAGAGAAGATGGACCAAATCAGGCCTGTGTGGAGAGCTGTTTCTTGGTGCCTATGGTTGATATACCATTCTAATTTGTGAAAGTGCCACAGAAAGTAGGGTAAGCCTCCTTCTCATGGTACGCTTGAAAGCAACTGTTTGGACAAAGTGGTTGCCAAGGCAGTGACCTCATTCAGTTCCTGAAGGATGCAACCTCACCTCACTTCCTTGGTAATGGAACTCTCTGAACTTGGGATGCAGGAAGCCAGGCACACAGAGTCAGTCCCAGTCCCAGTCCTAGTGGTCTCACTTGATTCAATTTAGCAAGGACAGAGTCAGTCTTTCTTGGTACCTACTGATGTGAGGATGGCCAAATGCCAGGAGTACTCTGAAGAGGGGCCTTTCCTAAAAAAGCAGGTACTGGCTCACAGCTGGCTCCTGACCACTTCACAGAGTTGGATATGGAGTCCAGATCTGAGACAGGATAGGCCATATCGGGGGAACATAGTATGGCCCAGCAGTCAGAGGACACTCCGGATAGTGAGAGACCTATTTGGGGGAAGGAGGTGCCTTTGTGGGTGTGGATGTGTGTTTGTGGTTTTGTCCCATGTTCTGAGAATAGGAAGGAAAGTCGGTTTGTTTGGTTTGGAGTGAACTGTTTCTAGTAAGTTGTTTAACAAGGCGAGTGTTTCTATGTCTGTGTATCTCACTGTGTCCATGGTTGTAGACATTAGAAAAAGAGAATGCATCAATGGATGTTTCCTGTCTAGTAGAAAGTTTCCCAGCATTCATCCTGCCCAATTTATGAATGCACTAGGGCTTGCCATATCGATGGGCAACACCTGCTATCTTCCTAAGTTCCTGTTTTCTTCCTGAAATCTAGCCACTCTCCAACATAGGCTCATGCTTTTGAGTTCACGATATGTACCACCTCCAAGCACTGTGACATGGACATGTACTGGATAGCTGAAGGGAATGACAAGTATCTCAGAAAACTCAGATATCAATGTGACCAGGAAAGTCTCAGTGGAGAAACCCTGCAATGGGCCTTTTGATTGCCTATTTTTCTGTTGCCCTGAATGTCAGTAAGTTCTTTGCCTGAGGCCACGCCTTTGTGAATCCTGAAGAAAACAGTTTTCAAACGGAAATGAATGGGCATCACCTGTGGCTCTTTGCTTAATTGCTTTGTAAAGGGATGTGTCTGAATCAGCCTCTTGGTCCTGTGTGAGCCTGTGGCTTAGATTCTCAGCACCTGATGGATCTAAAGAACGATCCCATGTGTGGATCCAAAATCAAAATGGCCAAAAATCAGTCACTGTGGATGAAGTCCCTCACATTCCTCTGTAAGGTTCCTTACCTACATCAAGTGAGAATAGGGATCCTTTGGGTCAAATGAGTTCTTCAAAGCCCTGCAGATGCTAGCCCATAGGTTCTTGGGTTTTCTTATGAATCCAATTCAAATAAAGAATCTAAACCCCACAGTCAGTAGGCCTCAAATTGGAGAACAGAGCTGTATTAATGGCAGACCTGTTTGATAACTCCTGGTTCACAGGGAGGGTGTCCAGGCCACCCTGACTATTGGCAAATGAGGGGAAAGGGAGCTTATTTGGAACACTGTCTTGTGCTGCGCCTCTCATGGAATCCTCTTGCCAGAAGTTATGGTGAGTGTCTATATGGAAGAAGATGAGTGGCATGTGGGAGTGTCTTGGTTTTAATTGTGGTCATTTGTGTGGCGGTTGGAAGAGATAATTGGGTCCACCTTGGCTTGAACTTTGGTGTGATTCCCCTTAGAGTCTGTGTTTTGGAATTGACCTCCGAGAATGTATAAGGTCCTATGCCATTGTATATCCATATTTCTGGGACATCACTACAGAATGTAATTCAACGCTAGGTATACCAATCAAGAGCCCAATGAACTTCTGGGCTTCAAATCTTACCTATATTTCTGTTTTCATACTTATATTGAAAGGTTAATAAAATAGGTACTTGTCACTTCTTGATTTTCTGTATGCTTAACAAAACACTGTTGAAATCTTGAGAACTGTTTGCTATTCTTGTTCCCAGAATGTGCTGTCCCCAACTGCCAAACTGCAGAATGTACTCGGTCAACCAGTTGCACGCAAACCGCCCACTCGCCCTTACCCATCAATAAACTTCCCTCCCTGCCCTCTCCAAGGAAAATATATAAGCACTTCTTAAGCTGTTCTAAGGGCTCTCTGCTCTATTCAAGAGAGCTCTGAGCCCTTGCATGCTGGACTCCCAATAAAGCCTTTGCTGTTGCATGAGACAGTCTCTTGGTGGTCTCTTCAACCGACCCTCGCCCGATCTTTACATCTCGTGGCCCCAGTGAGATCCGGCAGCCGCAGATGAAAGACCCCCAACGGGCTCCTCTGGGGGTAAATAAGGCCCCTCTTTCTGGTTTCAGGATTTAGGTTAGGGTTTCACAAAATGGCTATTGGTAAAGAGCGTGAGCTCTCTCCCACGGTGACTGACACACATGTCACAGAGCCACAGGCCATGTCCCTGGGGGATGAACTCATGAAATCGAGGAACAATAGTCTCCTTGATTCAGTGATATTTTGTTTCGGATTCGGTATTGCCAGCCCATCATGTTTTGCCGGCTACTCAGTCCTGGTCTCAGTATTGGACGTCCATTGCCTGTCTTTATTGTCTTGTCTTGTCTGTGTCATGTGTCATTGCTTTTATTGTCTGTGTATATTTCATTATGGGACAGAGCACTTCAATGCCTCTGTTCCTGACCCTTGATCACTAGACCAAAGTCTGCTTAAGGGCTCAGAATCTTTCTTTTTCAGTAAAATGCCGGATCTGGCAGATTCTGTGTCTCAGAATGACCCACCTTTGTAGTCGGATGGCCCCTAGAAGGATCTTTCTACTTCACACTAATTTGAAAAGTTCGAGATATTGTCTTTTAGCAGGGGCCACGTAGACATCCAGATCAACAGCCATATATCTTAACTTGTCAGGACCTCTACAAATCTCCTCCTCCAAGGATGAAGCCTTTCCTTGTCCCTGCACCCGCTCCTTCTCCTTCCCCCACGATTCTATCTCTTTAACTCTCTGCTCCTCCTCTTGCACCCTCTGTTCTCCATGAGTCTCAAGACTCTACTGGACTCTCCTCCCCCTCCTTATCCTCTGCCTTCATCCCCCAACTCCCAACACCCTCTAAGTGATTCCCCTGCTGCTGACTCCGCCTCTCCACCATTCAAAGAAGCTAGGATGGCCCAGCACCATCCAGATGACTGTCCCGTGGCACACAGAGCTCCTCCTTCCCTGGAGGAAGCTGGCCCGGCTAAAAGAACTCAGAGAACTCGCCAACGTTTTTACACCAGCCTACTTGGGATAACTGCCAACAACTCCTAGGGACTTTCTTTATGACAGAGGAATAAGAGAAAAACCTCCAAGAAACTAAAAAAAAAATCCTCGGACCTGATTGGCGACCAACACAACTTCCCAACATAATCAAAGCCAGCTTACCCTTAAACCAAACCAACTGGAACCCCAACACCTTTGAAGATAAAGAGCATCTGTCCAATTATTGCCTGGCTCTAATAGCGGGTCTCCAAGGGGCTACTAGGTGACCAACTAATTTGGCCATGGTAAGAGAAATTATTCAAAGGCCTGATGAATCTCCCTCTTTGTTTCTAGAAAGAATTATGGAGGCATATAAGAGATATACTCCTTTCTATCCTCAGGCAGCGGATCAAAATTCATCTGTAACGATGGCCTTAATTGGGCAAGCTGCCATGGATATTAAAAAAATTTAAAAGAGAGATTTAGTCACAGAAGCCGAGAAAATATACTATAAGAGAGAAACAGGGAGAAAGAAAGGGAGCAAAGGAAGGATGAGAGAAGCAAAAGACAGACTAAGGGATTGACCAAGATCCTGGTCACAACAAGAAAGAGGCCAGAAATTAAGACGTAAGGTGACAGGAAGGGATACCTGGGGCCATGCCAGAGGCCACCCCTGGCCTCAGATCAATGTGCCTACTGTAAAAAAAAAGGATACTGGGCCAAAGAGTGCCCTATAAAGAGACAGCCACGCCAGCCAGCCATTCTGACTCTGGAGCATGACTAAAAAAGTTGGGGCTCAGATCACTTCCCCTAGCTCAGGGTAACTTTTGAAGTGTAGCGGACCCCAGTAAACTTTGAAATGAAAACAGGAGCAGTATACTCAGCCCTTAAGGCCCCATTGGGCCCTCTATCAAATAAAAGGTCTGTAGTTCAAAGAACTAATGGCAGTAAATATCGGGCTTAGACTACTAAGAGGACCATGGACCTTGGGAAAGAAGAAATCTATCACTCCTTCCTAGTAATCCAGTAATGCCTGGACCCATTGATGGGCAGAGATCTGCTCACCAAGCTCTTGGCCTAAATAACTTTTAACCCTGAAGGCCCCCAAATGAAATTTCTAAATTCTTCAGTAAAAACTCGTATAGTCACGGCTTTAACTATATTAGTAGAAGATGAACAGCCACTCTTCACACCCCCCAAGACTGATCAAACAGGCAAGCTACACCAGAAATGGATAACAGATTACGCAGATGCCTGGGCAAAAACTGCTGGGTTAGGCCTGGCCGTGAAACAACCTCCAATAACAGTGGAGTTAAAAACCTCAGCCTCCCCAATCAATGTCAAATAATATCCTCTAAGCAAAAAAAGCTAAAGATGAGATAAGGCCCCATATTCAGAAATATCTGGACTTAGGGCTCCTAAGGCCCTGTCAATTGGCCTGGAACACTCCCCTGCTACTAGAAAAAAAAAGCCAGGAACCGGGGACTATTGTCCTGTTAAAGACCTAAGAGAGATCAACAACAGAGTGCAGGACATTCACCACACGGTACCTAATCCGTACAATCTGCTTAGCACTCTGAACCCTGAGCGGAAATGGTATACTGTTCTGGACTTAAAAGATGCTTTCTTTTGCTTGCCTCTGCATAAAGATAGTCAGTTGCTGTTTGCTTTTGGGTGGGTAGACCCAGAAACCTGAACGTCTGGTCAACTAACTTTGAGTAGACTCCCACTGGGGTTCAAAAACTCCCCCACTCTCTTTGATGAAGCCCTCCACAGAGATCTCAGCAATTTCAGAACTATGCACCCCAAATCACCCAGCTTCAATACGTGAATGACCTGCTACCGGCAGCCAACACCAAGGAAAACTGTGAGTCTGGGACCCAAGCACTATTATATGAGCTTGCTCAACTTGGGTATAGAGTTTCGGCCAAAAAAGCCCAAATTTGCTAGCATGAAGTAATCTTCCTGGGCTGTTACCTTAGGGGCAGTAAACGATGGCTCACTGAGCCCAGAAAACAAACCATTGTGTAGATACCACATCCATCTAACAGGAGACAACTCAGAGAGTTTCTTGGGACTGCTGGCTTTTGCAGGTTATGGATACCTGGGTTTGCGTCTTTAACTGCTCCTTTATACCCGGTGTTAATGGGAGATGCTGAATTCCAATGGACCCCTGATCACCAGGAAGTTTTTGATAACATCTATGGACACTGACACTGAACGCCTCAACTTCACTGAGCTCAGGCTGCAATTACAGAAAGCCCTACACTACGTTAAAAATGTACACCAACTCACTCACCTTGGTTCAATGAAACTGCAGGCATTCCTGTAGGATTAAGAACAGAGTTTTCCACTAACCGACTCACAGCGAAAGGAAATAACTGAACGGGTAACAAAAGCCTGTCGAGTCCGTCAATTGGTTAATGCTTACCCTTCCAGTTTCCTAGAGGAAAGCACCTACGAGGAACCAGAAAACGACAATTTTGGGAAGTGGACAATAGTGAAATTAAGCCAGCAACGTATGGACTTAAATATCTCCTAGTCTTTGTAGATACATTTTCAGGATGGACTGAAGCCTTACACACAAACACACACACACACACAAAAACAACCAAACTGCACAAATGGTTTTCAAGAAGATCCTGAAAGATATTTCTCCAAGATACGGTCTGCCTAAGGCAATAGGGTCTGATAATGGACTGGTGTTCATGGCTCAGGTAAGTGAGGTGTTCACTGGGACCCTGTGGATTAATTTGAAGTTACATTATGCTTATATACCCCAGAGCTCAGGACAGGTAGAAAAAATAAATAGAACCATTAAAGAGACCTTAACGAAATTAAGCTTAGAGCCCGGCATAAAAGATTGGATTATGCTCCTGCCTTATGCACTGTTTCATGTGAGAAATACTCCCTCTCTTTCTTTGTGTAACCTCACCCCCTATGAAATTCTCTATGATGCCCATCATCCAGTAAGGAACCTAACCCCAACTCTAAGGCCTAACGATCACTTCCACACCCCCTTGCTTGACAGACTTAAAGTCATTGAAAGAACTCAGCGATACCTGTGGAAACAGCTGGCCACTGCCTACCAACCTTGGGAGGAGGGGACTCTAAGTCAATATCAAGTAAGAGACTTCGTCTACATAAGACAACATCAGGTGTCATCCCTGGAACCCCACTGGAAAGGAACATACCAGGTGCTACTTATAAAACCTAAAGCGGTAAAAGTAGACGGAATCACTTTTTGGATCCATGCCTCTCATCTCAAGCCTTCGCTGTGTCCAGACTCTTGTTGGAAACTGGAAAAGCCTGCTAACCATTTCAAATTGCGTATTCGCTATGTGGATAAGACTATAGACTCTCCCCTTGGCCACCAGTAGTTCTAACCCTCATCATTCCGTTCAGCAGCAATGGCTGATCACAAATCCTACTAGACAAGAAGTATGGTCTATCTCGCATACAGCCCCCTTAGAGACCTGGTGGCCATCTATCCACCCAGACATTTGTCAGCTCGGTATAGGTCTTTCCTATTGAGATATCCCTGATGAAGAGGATCCCACTAAAATTCCATTAAATCTCTTCTGTACCATAGATATTGGAAACAAACATTATGGATGCAGGGACACGCGAGACAGATTCAGGTTGGCTAGCCTAGATTACTATGTTTGCCTAGCGGACTATCAAAGGCACAAACAGCCACGGCTGTGTCGGGGAGAAGCCGACTTCTTGTGTAAGTCAAGTGAATGTGAGCATACAGGGGCTGCCTGGTGGAACCCAAACTCCTCATCAAATTCAGTACACAGCATTGGCCATATTACCAATTAGACAACCAAATACTAAGGCCCCCAGAGGGTTCTCTAGATCCTCAAATTCTGCGTGACATTTTTAACTTCGGCAAGTGCTCAAAAGGGGGAAATTTCCCTATGTGGAATCCTTTTCCCTCCTTTGCTCACATCCTGTACTATGCTTCTCCAATAGTTCCTCACCCTCAGCCTTCTGCTCTAGACTCTCTGCTATCACTCCCATCTTAGCAACCTGATTTCTCCTCTCCAATTACTAAATCAAAAACCCAAACCTCCGCTGGTTCTCAGAACATTGCCCCCTTGCTGAGGTAGAAGGTACCAAGGTACCCCTTCACCCACTCACTCCTCTCTTTTCCTGTCAGTGCCTGCACTAGGTCCCAGCAAGTCCTCTAGCAAGCTAACCCAAAGCTCAAACCAGCTGATAAGAGGCCTCAGACCCCTATACAAGATGTAATGAAAATGGCCTTTAAAGTTGCTTTGTCATCACTGAAAACAGGTTTCTAAGAATTTAAAGTCCCTCAAAGGCTTTTTGGAATATTTACTCCCATCTTCCCCTCTGCTCTACCTGTTCTACTGCTCAAGTTTTGTTTTAGGAAAATCCCAAACCCCTTTCCCATTTTTCTTTTACATCTCTCTTTCCTCATTCTTAGATCCACGGAGCTGCTCTCAGCCTCGACTACCCCGTCTTCCCCCTCTGTACTAGGTCCATAGAAATGTCTTAAATGACCTTCTCCAGAAGTCTTCACCAAGGCTTACTTTAGGTCTTTCAGCAAAAGAGTCCCTCTGAAAGAGTTCAATGTACATAAACTTGCACTTTTCGTGTTGCCCCGTTCTACTTGACCACTGGCTGGAAAAATCACCACCCCTAAGCTAGACACCTCCTTACCAGTTTTTCACAAAATATGTGAACAAGGCCTCTGGCCTTGAGCTGGGGCTTCACCGAGATGGCTACATTTCTAAGATAAAAATGTTAGCAACTGGGCTCCATGGTGACAGCTGGCAGGGAGAAAAAAAAGAGACAAAAAAGCTCTCCCCTTCCAAGGTGTCCTTGAAAAGTTAACTTGCCCAGAACAGAGGAAAAAAAAAACAGAAACAAAAACTAATTTTTGTGAATTTCTGCAGACTGTGAACTTCTGAGCCCCTTCCCTTACATGTTGGGTACAAACTCTAAAACTACCAAAACTTGGGTTTCAGGGGATTAATTGATTACAAAAGAAGCAATGCCCTCTAAATCCGGATGCAACCAAATAAGAATGTTTTCCTCACTTTGGTGCTATCTTAGGTGCATTTTCTTGTCCATCCATAAAACAGTATAATTCTATACACTTTATCATTATTTATGTTTTCATAAAATGGTCAATAGATGTGATTAATTATGTAATGATGTAGATGTTTTTCAGAGTGCTCTATCATGACGCAGGTTCATTTAAAGTTCAAATAGGGGGGCATACAACCCGGTTCCACCGGGAACCTGTATCCCTCACTTTAGCCATCCTATTAGGAATAATAATTGCTGAAGGCGTGGGCACAGGAAGAACTGCCCTAGTCCATGAGACACAACAAAGACACAATTAGAAGCAGAAATAGACCAAAGCTTAAAGACATTAAAAACCGACATCACAGCTTTACAGGAATTTTAACCTCTCTCTCTCTGAAGTTGTTTTATAGAGCAGGCGAGTGTTGGACCTCCTCTTCATGAGAGAAAGGTGCCTTTTTGCTTGCATTGAGGGAAGAATGTTGTTTTTATGCCGACAATACTGGAGTTGTAAAAGAATCAATGAGTAAATTAAGAAACGACTTGAAGAGCGTCAAAGAGAGACAGAGGCCCCAGAAGGAAGGTTTGAGTCTTTGTTCACATAGTCAACCTGGTTAACTACGCTTTTATCTGCCAGGGCCGTTCCATTAATAATCCTCATATTATTGCTAACGGTAGGACCCTGTTTGCTCAACCGTGTAGTTTCCTTTCTAAACCAAATCGAACATGTTATTAAACCTAACCATACACTGTTCTCTCAATCTAATTTTACAGAAAAGTGGGGACAGAGTTGGTCTTAAAATACAGGAATATAGAGGATTTTCCACCTGCTGAGAAACTCAAGGGTCCATGCAGAAATGATCCCTGGAGAAGATGTAGGCAACTATGAAGGACCTGAGAGAGCAGAAGTCTTCCATGGCAAACAACCTGCTCAGGATGAAGGGATGTGTCTGAATCAGCCACTCTCTTCTTAATGTATAGAAGATGGACCAAAGCAGGCATGTGTTGAGCTGCTCCTGCATGCCTATGGTTGACATACCACTCTAACTGGTGAAAGTGTCACAGGAAGTAGGGGCAGCCTCCTTCTCATTGGAACCTTGGAAGCAACTGTTAGGACAAAGTTGTAGCCAAGGCAGTGACCTCATTCAGTTGCTAAAGGAAGTGACCTCACCTAACTTCCTTGGTGATGGAACTCTCTGAACTTGGAATCCAGGAATCCAGGCACCAAGAGCCAGTCCCAGTTCCAGTCCCAGTGGTCAAACTTATTTTGATTTACCAAGGACAGACTCAGTCTTTCTTGGAACCTACTGAAGTGAGGATGGCCAAATGCAAGTAAAGCTATGAATAGGGGCCTTTTTTGAGAAAGCAGGCAGTGGCTCACCGCTGGCTCCTGACAACTTCACAGAGTTGGCCAAGGAGACCAGATTTGAGACAGAACAGGCCATTTCCAGAGAACATAGTATGGCCCACCAGTCAGAGGACACTCCGGATAGTCACAGACCTACATGGGGGAAGGAGGTGCCTTTGTGGTGTGGGTGTGGGTTTGTGGTTTTGTCTCATGTTCTGAGAATAGGTATGAAAGGCGGTTTCTTTTGTTTGGAGTGAACTGTTTCTAGTAAGTCGTTTGACAAGGTGAGTGTTTCTATGTCTATGTATCCCACTATGTCCGTGATTGTAGACATTAGAAAAGAGAATGCATCAATGAATATGTCCTATCTAGTAGAAAGCTTCCCAGCATTCATCCTGCCCTATTTATGAATGGACTGCAGCTTGCCTTATTGATGTGAAACACCTGCTATCTACCTAAGTTCCTGTTTTCTTCCTGAATTCTCGCCACTCTCCAGAATAGGCTCATGGTTTTGTGTTTAAGATATGTACAACCTTGAAGCTCTGTGACATGACCATGTACTGAATAGCTGAAGGGAATGGCGAGCATCTAAGAAAACTCAGATATCAGTTTGACCAAGAAAGTCTCAGTGAAGAAACCCTGCTTGGGGCCTTTTGTTTACCAATTCTTCTGTTGCCCTGAATGTCAGGAAGGTCTTTTCCTCAGTCCACCACTTTGTGAAGCCTGAAGAAAGCAGATTTCAAATGGAAATGAATGGGCATTACCTGTGGCTCTTTGCTTAATTGCTTTGGAAAGGATGTGTCTGAATCAGCCTATTTGCTTGTATGAGGGTGTGGCTTTGATTCTCAGCTCCTGATGGATCTAAAGAAAGATCCCATGTGTACATCCAAAACCAAAATGGCCAAAAGAGCAGTCCTTGTGGATGAAGTCTCTCGCCTCTTCTGTAACTTTCCTGACTTCAATCAAGCCAGAATAGGGATCCTTTGGGTCAAATGAGTTCTTCAAAGCCCTGCAGAGGCTAGCCCATAGTTTCTTGGGTTTTCTCAAGACTCCAATTCACATAAGGAATCCAAACTCCACAGTCAGTTGGCCTCAAATTGAAAAAGCAAAGCAGTATTAATGGGAGGCCTATTTGATCTCTCCTGGTTCACAAGAAGGGTGTCCAGGCCACCCTGACTTTAGGCAAATTAGGTGCAAGAGAGCTTATTTTGGGCACGGTCTTGGGCTGTGCCCCTCATGGAAAACTTTTGCCAGAGGTCATTATGAGTGTCTATATGGAAAAAGATGAGCGCCACATTGGAGTGTTTTGTTTTAAATTGTGGTCATTTGGGTGGCGGTTGGAAGAGATGACTTGGTCCACATGTTCTTGAACTCTGGTGTGATTCCCTTAGAAACTGAGTTCTCAAACTGACCTCAGAGAAGTATTGCCATGAATAGTGATGAGATTTTATGAAGCCAGGCATGAGTGTCGCCCTTGGAAACTAAGTTCTAGGCCCAGGATGGCTTTCCACAGAGCACTAGGCCTCTCAGCCAGGATACCACATGATTTTATTCTGAAAGATTTGGCACTCATAGTTGAGAGTCAAAACTCATATGGACCTCACATTGTAGACCTCAATGGGCATAATATCATGTGATCTTTTGGCCACTCTTTGGGAAGCCTTACCTGTGAGTGTTCTCCAGAACTTTCATTGAAATGAGCTTCCTAACCATTTAATGGTTTCTGAAAGAATTGAAACTCACAGTGCCTCCAACTTCATCCTTGAAAAATGGCTAGAAAAATACCATAAAATTTTTGAAATTCCCATCACCAGGTGGCACTGGAGAACCTTTGGATGTCCTGTTACTGATCATGAATATACCAGACAGTGCCTTGATTGACTGGGTTTAATGTAAATGGTGTAGAACAGAGATGCCAGTAAGTTGGACTCTGTTGAGTAGTTGTACTAGAGCAGTGGTGGGCAGGTATGTGATAAAACATCTGTGGTGGGGGCATGTGGATCTTCCATTGGCTTCAAAATGGCTTGTGACTGACATGGTGCAGCCAACAGAACCTTCCATGTAAAGGCAACTTGTTATATGGAGAGTTTTCAGGACATTGTTCAGAATCAGGTTGCTATGGTCAAGGGGGCAAGCTATGTGGGATAGAATTCTGGTTCTTGTATCCTCCTGCAGAACCTGACCCACCACACATGACAGAACTCCCTCTTGCAATGAGACCCAATTGAACTCCTTGTATTTCGTGAAGCAAATACCAAACTCCCAGTGCAGCAGGAAGAAACAAAACGAAAATGGAGGATGACCATATGGCTTCAAAGTGCACATGGAAAGACATTTAGCCCCCAGTGGCCACAGTTTACCTAAAAAGAGAATTTAGCACTGCTGCCTCATGTTCATTGGGAAATAAGAAAGCATGTCCTCCAGGTCTCATAGATGCAGACCAAGCTTTTATGGTCTCACTAGAAAGGAAGCTAAAGCTCCTGACAACAACATATATTTCAAGTGCCCAACCTCACAGGCAGTTTCTCAAGAAGTGTCTATGCCAGCAGACCTCCATGTTTGTGGAGGGTTTACCCTGTCCCTTACCTTTGGAAACTCCTCTGCCACTTGCAAGGTGTGGGCTCCTGAGCATATTCCATTCCAGATATTTGTTCACAGATTTTCTAAATCTTCTCCTCTAATTGTGTCTTACTTGGGGCGAAGGTATTGTCAAGGCATTGTTCTGGATGAGAGTGGGAAGATTTTTGAGTAGCACATATTTACATACACATTGGATTCATTTTTCAATTTTCCATTTGAAATACTGAATCCTTGACACTAACCTATACCCTACTAGATTCTGACAACTAATTCTAATATAATGGAGAAAAATTACCCAAACAGAATAGAAATACTAGCACTTCAGAGGAGCCATGGTGTATAGTTGGTCTTCCCTTTTGCATGATATAGGGTAGGAGTTATAAATCTTGTCAATTTTTTGTTGAAAGAGTTCTGCATGTGTTTTTAAAGTTAACACATATGTGAATTCCTGTCTCCCTTTTTCTGTAGCCAATTCAGCACATGTATTTTTATATGAACATGTAGAATCCTACCTGGTATCACACCTATATTCTTGAGAGGTGGCTAACTTGGCAGAGACAAAGTGTGAGAAGAAATCACTCCTCCTAAATGCTTTTGGAACTGATAATTCAAATTATGAGTGAGCTTCTTAGTTGAAAAACATTACACATAAATCCATGTTCAGTAAAATTAATATTTTTGGATCTGTGGATGATATATATTTCACGATGAATTTTAATTGGCATATATATTGCTACTTTTTAATGTCTCTGTCTGTGTTTTGTATATATATATATATATATATATATATATATATATATATATACTCTCTAGATTTTTCAAAATATGAAATATATGTGTCTTATTATACACTCCCTAAATTCATTCTTGTTCATGTATGTGGTTTTATATTCAAATTTTCATAAGATTATTTTCAGAAATATTCATCCACCTGAAATACATATTTGTTTTATAGTATTGAAAACTCACTTCAGTAAATGGTGCAAACAAATCCTTATATTTTTACAGTAACTGACCCACTTTAACATCAATGCAAGTAGATTCCTATGGAACATGATGTGTATTTTGACGTTCATTTTTATACAACACTGGTACATTACTATTTCTTCAGTTTTTGTACATCATAGAATATACATTTCATCCACAACTTCATAAATTTAAAGAAATTTGTAACACATTCTATCACTTCCTGCTTCAGAACAAATGTATTCCTCTTTGTTTTTGACTGGTCATTTCATGAGACTTCTTTCCAAACACATTATTTTCGATTTCCATAATCAATTTTGAAGCAAAATTCACACACTCTTTATGATGAACCACACCCGTAATATTTCCATTGGATGTATAAATGGTTGGAATGAATGTATGTATATCAACATATGATTCCCTGTGTATATTCAGATATCAATTTATTCCATTTTCTGAAGTTCGAACCAGTTATATTATTTATTCGCACTATGGTCTATTCATGCATTATCTCTATATTCATACACACATGGTACACCTATATGTACCCCCAATACTAATTTATACCTCTTCAAAATATTGCTCCAAGAAATGGTGGTAGAAATACTCATGTCACCTGATCTACATATACATTTTATCACAGTAATATTCTGGCCACAAAATGCAAAGTCACACTTACGATTGTACAAAAGCCTAAATGGAATGTGAGTATGGATTATGAAAATCACCCATGTCCAGGTTGCCTAATGCTCTCAAATGTCAATCCTATTGGTGACTACATATTTGTTTCTTCCTAAGATTATATATTCAATCTCAAGCCTGTTGAAAATATCTATTGCTATCACTCATTTTATACTTTGCCTGATTTCCTTATGTCTCTATTGATATCTGCTTTCCTACATATTTTCCCCAGTTCATCATTGTGACTGACTCTTCACATGTGCTGACATTTACATTTTTTTGTGTACCTGAAACCCTATTGCTAAAGAACTTTTTGTCCAAATCCTATACTCACACGTTTTTCTAATCTTACCAACTATCTTCGTAATCTTACCAACTCTCCCTTTTTGAATGGATGTTCTCCTCAACATTCAATCTGCTTTCCTACATATTTTCCCCAGTTCATCATTGTGACTGACTCTTCACATGTGCTGACATTTACATTTTTTTGTGTACCTGAAACCCTATTGCTAAAGAACTTTTTGTCCAAATCCTATACTCACACGTTTTTCTAATCTTACCAACTATCTTCGTAATCTTACCAACTCTCCCTTTTTGAATGGATGTTCTCCTCAACATTCAATCATCTAAGGTACAAGATCCTATGCCATTGTGTATAGATTTATCTGAGACATCTGGGCAGAACATAATTCAAAGCTAACTATTCCAATCAAGGACCCAATGACCTCCTGGGCTTTAAATCTTACTGAGATTTCTGTTTTCATACATATATTTCACCTCTATAATCTTATAAATATCGCAGGTTCCCAATACCATTATTCATCCAGCAGAATGATCCTAACCCAAATCAAAAATGTTATTAACCCTAACCATACACGATTCCCTCAATCTACCTTTATAGAAGAGCAGGGACAGAGTTGGTCTTACAATACAGGAATGTAGGAGATCCTCAACCTGCAGAGAACCTCAAAGGTCCATGCAGAAATGATCCCTGGAGAAGATATAGGCAGCTATGAAGGACCTGAGAGAGCAAAAGTCATCTTCCATGACAAACAACCAGGTAAGGATGAAGGGATGTGTCTGAAGCAGTCTCTCTCTTCTTAATCTAGAGAAGATGGACCAAACCAGGCCTGTGTGGAGAGCTGTTCCCGGGTGCCAATGGTTGATATTCCATTTTAACTTGTAAAAGTGTCATAGGAAGTAGGGGCACGCTCTATTTCATGGACCCTTGGATGCAACTGTTAGGACAAAGTGGTTGCCAAGGCAGTGACCTCATTCAGTTCTAGAGGAAGTGACCTACGTCACTTTCTTGTTGATGTACCACTCTGAACTTTGGATCCAGGGAGACAGGCACCCTGAGGCATGCCCAGTCCCAGTCCCAGTGGTCTCACATGTTTGGATTAACCAAGGACTGAGTCAGTCTTTCTTGGCAAATACTGAATTGAAGATGGACAAATGCCAGGAAAGCTCTGAAGAGGGGCTTTTTTTTTTTGATAAAGCAGGCAGTGGCTCACCGCTGGCTCCTGACAACATCACAGTGTTGGCCAAGGAGACCAGATCTGACATACAACAGCCCATTTCAGGGGAACATAGTATGGCCCACCAGTCAGAGGATGCTCTGGATAGTCACAGACCTACTTGGGGAAAGAAGGTGCCTTTGTGGGTGTGTTTGTGTGTTAGTGATTTTGTCTCATGTTTTAAGAATATGTAGGAAAGTCGGTTTGTTTAATTTGGAGTGGCCTGTTTCTAGTAAGTCCTTTGAGAAGGTGAGTGTTTCTGTGTATCCCACTGTGTCCGTGGTTGTAGACAATAGAAAAGAGAATGCATCAAAGGATGTGTCCTGTCTAGTAGAAATCTTTGCAGCATTCATCTTGTCCAATTTATGAATGGACTGCAGCTTACCTTATAGATGGGCAACACCTACTACCTTTCTACATTCCTGATTTCTTCCTGAATTCTGGCCACTCTCCCATAGGCTCATGGTTTTGTGTTCAAGATATGTATCTCCTCCACAATCTGGGACATGGCCATGTACTGGATAGCTGAAGGGAATGGTGAGTATCTCAGAAAACTCAGATATCAGTGTGACCAGGAAAGTCTCAGTGGAGAAACTCTGCTTTGGGAATTTGCTTTCCTATTGTTCTGTTGCCCTGAATGTAAGGAAGGTCTTTGCCTAAGGCCACACCTTTCGAAAGCCTGAAAAAATCAGTTTTCAAATGGAAATAAATGGGCATCACCTGAGGATCTTTGCTTAATTGCTTTGCAAAGGGATATGTCTGAATCCGCCTCTTAGTGCAGTGTGAGTCCATGGCTCAGATTCTCAGCACCTGATGGATCTAAAGAAAGATCCCATGTGTGCATCCAATTCCAAAATGGCCAAAAGAGCAATCATTGTTGATGAAGTCTCTTGCTTTCCTCTGTAAGGTTCCTGATCTCCATCAAGTCAGAAGAGGGATCCTTTGGGTCAACTGAGTTCTTCAAGCCCTGCAGAGGCTAGCCCATAGGTGCTTGGGTTTTCTCATGACTCCAAATCACATAAAGAAACTATATCTGACAGTCAGTATGCCTCAAATTGGAGAAGCGGAACAGTTTTAATGGCAGGCATCTTTGATCAGCCCTGGTTCACAGGAACGGTGTCCAGAAACACTGACTTTAGACAAATGAAGGGCAAGGGAGCTTATTTTGACATTGTCTTGTGCTGTGTGCCTCATGGAAACTTCCAGCCAAGGTTATGATTAGTGTCTATATGAAAGAAGATGAGGGGCATGTGTGAGTGTTTTGGTTTTAATTCTGGTCATTTGTGTGGCGGTTGGAAGAGATGACTGGGTCACCAGGGATTGAACTCTGGTGTGTTTCCCCTTAGAGACTGAGTTCTGAAACTGACCTCAGAGAAGTATTGCCATGAATTGTGTTGGGATTTTAGGAGGCCACGCAGGAGAGTCGCCCTTGGAACCTGAGATCTAGGACCAGGGTGGCTTTCCACAAAGAACTGGGAATCTCAGCCTGGATATCACATGATTTTATTCTGAAAGACTTTGCAGCCATAGTAGGGAGTCAAAACACATAGGACCTCACATTGTAGACCTCAATGGTCCTGGCTTCAAGTGACCTTTTGTCCACTTTTTGGAAAGCCTTGCCTGTGAGAGTTCTCCAGAATTTTCTTTGAATCGAGCTTTCTCAACATTTAATGGTTTCTGAATAACTGAAATTCACAGTGCATCCAATGTCATCCTTGAAAAATGGCTAGATAAATACCATGAAATTTTTGAAATTCCCATGACCCGGTGGCACTCAAGGAACATTGGATCTCCTATTGCTTATCATGAGTGTACCAGAGAGTGCCTTGATTGACAGGGTTTTCTGAAAATTGTTTAGAACAGACATGCCAGTAATTTGTAGCCTGCTGAGTAGTGGGTGTAGAGCAGTGGTGGGCAGGTGTGTGATAAAGTATCATGGTGGGTCCATGTGGATCTGCCATTTACTTCCAAATGGCTTGTGACTGACATAGTGCAGACTTCAGACCCTTATATGTAATGGCATCTTGTTATATGGCGAGGTTTCAGGGCAATGTTCAGAATCAGGTTGCTATGAACAAGGGGGCAATCTTTGAGAGATAGAAACCTGGTTTGTGCATTTTCTTGCAGACCATAACCCACCACACGTGACAGAACTCTCTCCAGCAGTGTTTCCCAGTTGAACTCCTTGTATTTCGTGAAGCATGTACCAAACTCCAAGTGCAGCAGCAAGAAACACCACGAAAATTGGAGGATGACCAAATGGTTTCACAGTCCACACGGGGAGAAAATAAACCCCCAGGGGCCACAGTTTATCTACAAAGAGAGAATTCAGCACTGCTGCCTCGTGTTCATTGGAAAATAAGAAACTTTGTCCTCCAGGTCACATAGATGCAGACCCAGCTTTGAGGGTATCACTACAAAGGAAGCTTAACTCGTGACAAAAACCTATATATCAGTGCCCAACCTCTGTGGCAGTTTCTCAAAAAGATTTAGGCATGCAGAGCTCCATGCTTGTGGAGTGTGTACCCTGTCCTTACTTTTGAAAACTCCTATACCACCTCCAAGTTTGTGCACTCCTGAGCATTTTCCATTACAGAAATGTAATCACAGATTTTGCAACTTTTCTTCTCTAATTGTGTCTTACTTGGGGCGAAGATAATTTCAAGGCATTGTTCTGGATGAGAGTCGGAAGATTTGTTTTAGCACATATTTGCATACACATTGGATTAATTTTCTATTTTTCCATTCGCAATTCTGAATCCCTGACACTAACCCATATTCTAGTAGACTCCGACTACTAATCCTAATATGATGGAGAAAAATAACCCAAACAGTACGTAAATACATGCAGTTCAGGGTTGGACTTGCCTTTTGCATGATAAAGGGTAGGTATTATGAATCTAGTCAATTTTTAATTGAAATAGTTCTCCATGTGTTTTTAAAGTTAACAAATATGTGAATTACTGTCTCTCATTTTCTGGAGCCTATTCAGCACATGTATTTTTATATGCACAAATAGAATCCTACGTGGTATCAAACGTACATTCTTTTGAGTTACATGACTTGGCAGATACAAATTGTGAGAAGTGATCACTCATCCTAAACGCTGTTAGAACTGAAAATTCAACCTATGGGTGAGCTTCCCATTGGAACAACATTATACATAAACCCATGTTCAGTAAAATAAATGTTTTTGCATCTTTATGATATATATTTCATGATGAATTTCGATTGGCATATATATTGCTACTTTTTAATTTCTGTGTTTGTGTGTGTGTGTGTGTCCATATATGTGTGTATATATATATATATATATATATATATACTGTCCAGATTTTTAAAAATATGAAAAATATGTGTCTTATATACACTCCCTAAATTCATTCATGTTCATGGATGTGGATTAATAATCAACTTTTCACAAGATTATTCTTAGAAATACTCATACACATGAAATACATAGTTGTTTCCTAGTACTGAGAACTAACTTCAGTGAAAGGTGCATACAAATTCTAATATGTCTGCATTAACTGACCCAGTTTAACATCAATGCATGTTGGTTCCTATGGGACGTGATGTGTATTTTGACGTTAATTTTTATTCCACACTGGTACATTACTATTTCTTCAGTTTATGCACATCATAGGATATATATTTCATTCACTAGTTAGCAAATTTATAGGCATTTGTTTCACTTTTAGTCACTTCCTGCTCCAGAACACATGTATTTCTCTATGTTTCTTGACTGGTCTATTCATGAGACTTTTTTTTCCAAATATATTGTTTTCGATTTCCATAATCAATTTTGAAGAAAAACTCACACACCCTTCATGATTAACCATAACCATAAGATAATCATTAGATATATAACTGGTAGGAATTAATGATTGTATATCAATATAACATTTCTTATATATTTTCAGATATCCATTCAATCCATTATTTAAAGTGGATCCAGTTATATTATTTATTCACAGTACGGTCTATTCATGCATTATGTCTATATTAATAGAAGCAGGGTACACCTATTTCTACCCCCATACTAATTTATAAATCTTCAAAATATTGCTCTCAGAAATGGTGGAAGAAATACTCATGTCACCTGATCTACATACACATTTTATCACAGAAATATTCCGGACACAAAAAGCAAAGATCACACTTACAATTGTACCAAAGCCTAAATGGAAACATAGCATGCATTACTAAAAACATCCATGTGCAGGTTGCCTAATGCTCTCAAATATCAATCCTATTGGTGACTACATATTTGTTTCTTCCTAAGATTATATATTCAACTTCAAACCTGTTGAAAATGTCTAACCCTATCACACACTTTATACTTTGCTTGATTTCCTAATATCTCTATTGATATCTGCTTTCCTACATGTTTTCCCCAGTTCATCATTGTGACTGACTCTTCACATGTGCTGACATTTACATACACTCTCTACCCGAAACCCTATTGCTGAAGAACTTTTGGTCCAAATCCTATACTCACTCTTCTTTCTAAACCTACCAACTTCCTTCCTAATCCTACCGAATATCGGTTTTTGACTGGATGTTCTCTTCAGCATTCAATCATCCAAGGTACAAGGTCTGATGTATATTGATTTATCTGAGACATCTGTGCAGCACATTACTCAAAGTTAGGTATCCCACTCAAGTCCCCAATGCCCTTCTGGGCTTCAAATCTTACCTAGATTTCTGCTTTCATACTTATATTTCACATGTATACTCTTGTAAATATCACAGGTTGCCAATACCATTATTCATCCTGCAGAATAATTCGTAACCCAAATCGAACATGTTATTAACCCTAACCATACACTGTTCCCTCAATATAACTAACTTAAGAGCAGCGACAGAGTGGGTCTTACAATATAGGAATGTAGAAGATCTTCCACCTGCTGAGAACCTCAAAGATCCATGAAGAAATGATCCTTGGAGAATATGTAGGCAGCTATGTAGGACCTGAGAGAGCAATAGTCATCTTCCATGGCAAACAACCTGGTCAGGATGAATTGATGTGTCTGAGTCAGCCTCTCTCTTCTTAATGTAGAGAAGATGGACCAAACCAGGCCTCTGTGGAGAGCTGTTCCAGGGTGCCTATGGTTGATATATCATTCTAACTTCTGAATGTGTCACAGGATGTTGGGGCAGCCTCTATCTCATGGGAACCTTGGAAGCAACTGTTAGGACAAAGTGGTTACCAAGGCAGTGACCATATTCAGTTCCTGAAAGAAGTGACCTCACTTCACTTCCTTGGTGATGGAATTCTCTGAACTTGGGATCCAGGAAGCCAGGCACCAAGAGCCAGTCCCACTCCAGACCCAGTGGGCTAACTTGTTTGCTTTTCCCAAAGACATAGTCAGTCTTTCTTGGTACCTGCTGATATGAGGATGGCCAAATGCCAGCAGAGCTCTGAAGAGGGGCCTTTCCTGAGAAAGCAGGTAGTGGCTCACCGCTGGCTCCTTACAACTTCACAGAGTTGGACAAGGAGACCAGATGTGAAAAAGGACAGGCCATTTTGGGGGAACATAATATGGCCCACCAGTCAGAAGACACTTCGGATAGTCACAGACCTATTTAGGGGAAGAAAGTGCCTTTGCCGTTGTAGGTGTGAGTTTGTGGTTTTTTCTCATGTTCTGAGAATAGGTAGGAAAGGTGGTTTGTTTGGTTTGGAGTGGAATATTTCTAGTAAGTCGTTTGACATTGTGAGTGTTTCTATGTCTGTGTATCCCACTGTATCCATGGTTGTAGACATTAGAAAACAGAATGCATCAATGGATGTGTTGTCTCTAGTTGAAAGCTTCCGCGATTCATACTGCGCAATTGATGAATAGACTGTAGCTTGCCTTATGGATGGGCAACATCTATTATCTTCTAAAGTTCCACTTTTCTTCGTGAATTCTGGCCACTCTCCAGAATAGACTCATGGTTTTGTTTTCCAGATATGTAACACCACAAGGCTCTGTGACATGGCCATGTTCTGGATAGCTGAAGGGAATGAGAGCATCTCAGAAAACTCAGATATCAGTGTGACCAGTAAAGTCTCAGTGGAGAAACCCTTCTTTGGGCCATTTGCTTAATTCTATTTCTATTACCCTGAATGTCAGAAAGGTCTTTGCCTCAGGCCACCCCTTTGTGTAGCCTGAAGAACACTGTTTTCATATGGAAATGAATGGACACCACCTGTGGCTGTTTGCTTAATTGCTTTGGAATGGGGTGTGTCTGAATCAGCCTCTTGTCCTTGTATGAGGTTGTGGCTTAGATTCTCAGCACCTGATGGATTTAAAGAAAGATCCCATGTGCTTTCAAAACTAAAATGTCCAAAAGAGCAGTCATTGTGGATGAATATTTTTGCCTTCTTGTTTTAGGTTCCTGAACTCCATCAAGTGAGAATAGGGATCATTTGGGTCAAATGAGTTCTTGAAATCCGTGCAGAGGCTACCCCATATGTGCTTGGGTTTTCTCATGACTCCAAATCACATAAAGAATTATACCCTACAGCCAGTAGGCTGAAATTGGAGAAGTGGAACACTTTAACAGCAGGAATATTTGATCACTCCTGGTTCACAGGAAGAGTGTCCAGGCCACAATGATTTTAGGCAAATAAGGGGCAAGTGAGCTTATTTTGGACACTACCTTGGGCTCATAGAAACCTCCAGCTAGAGGTTATGAGGAGTGTCTACATGGAAGAAGATGATGGGCCTGTGGGAGTGTTTTGATTTTAATTGTGGTAATTTTTGTGGCAGTTGGAAGGGATGACTGGATCCACCTGGGCTTGAACTCTGGTGTGATTCCCCTTAGAGACTGCATTCTGGAATTGACCTCAGAGAAGTATTGCCATGAATTGTGTTGGGATTTTAGGAGGACACACATAAGACTCACTCTTGGAAACTGAGATCTATGCCCAGGGTGGCTTTCCACAGAGGCCTGGGAATCTCAGCCAGGATATCACATGATTTTATTATGAAAGACATGGCAGCCATAGATGAGAGTCAAAACACACATGGACCTTACATTGTAGACGTCAATTGGCCTGGCTTTATGTGACCATTTGGTAATTCTTTGAGAAGCCTTGACTGTGAGAGTTCTCTAGAGCTTTCATTGAAATGAACTTTCTCAACACTTAATGGTTCCTGAATGAATTGAGACGCACAGTGCCTCTAACTTCATTTTTGAAAAAATGCTAAATAAATACCATGAAATTTTTGAAATTCCCATGACCAGGTGGAACTGCAGAAAATTTGATGTCCTGTTGCTTATCATGTGTATACCAGACAGTGCCTTGTTTGACTGGGTTTCATGAAAATGATGTAGAACACGAGATGCCAGTAATTTGGAGCCTTCTGAGTAGTGCGCCTAGAACAGTGGTGGGAAGGAGTGTGATAAAACATCATGGAGGGGCTATGTGGATCTGCCATTTGCTTCCAAATGGCTTGTGACTGATATAGTGCAGACATGAGACCCTTATATGTAAAGGCATCCTGTTATATCGAGAGTTTTAAGGGCAATGTTCAGAATAAGGTTGCTATGGTTATTGGGGCAAGCTCTGTGCCATAGAAGCCTGGTTGGTGCATTCTCCTGCAGACCCTGACCCACCACAAGTGACAGAACTCCCTCCAGCACTGTATCCCAGATGAACTTCTTATATTTTGTGAAGCAAATACCAAATTCCCAGTGCAGCAGCAAAAAACACCATGAAAAGTGGAGGATGACCAAATGTCTTCACAGTCCCCACTGGGAGACACTTAGCCTCCAGTGGTCACAGTTTACCTACAAAGAGAGAATTGAGCACTGCTGCCTCATGTTCATTGGAATATAAGAAACCATCTCTTCCCGGTAACATAGATGCAGACCCAGCTTTGATGGTCTCACTACAAAGGAAGCTAAAGCTCATGACAGCAACATATATTTCAGGATCCCAACCTCAGAGGCCATTTCCCAAGAATTCTTAGGCCAGCAGAGCTCCTTGTTTGTGGAGTGTTTACCCTTTCCTTTACTTTTGGAAACTCCTCTACCACCTCCAAGGTTGTGAACTCCCGAGCATATTCCATTCCATATATGTATTCCTAGATTTTTACACTTTTCTACTCTAATTGTGTCTTACTTGGGTCAAAGGTATTGTCAAGGCATTGCTCTGGATGTGAGTGGGAAGATTTTTGTGTAGCACATATTTACATACACATTGGATTCATTTTCCAATTTTCCATTTGAAATACTTAACCCCTGACACTAACCCGTACCCTACTAGTCTCTGACTAATAATCCTAAAATGATGGTGAAAAATAACCCAAAAAGAATAGAAATACAAGCAGTTCAGAGGAGGCATGGTGTATAGTTGGAATTGCCTTTTGCATTATATAATGTAGGAGTTTTAAATCTAGTCAATTTTTTTTGTTGAAATAGTTCTACATGTGTTTTTAAAATTAACAAATATGTGAATCCCTGTCTCCCTTTCTCTGTAGCCTATTCAGCACATGTATTTTTATATGCACATATAGAATCCTACCTGATATCACTTGTACACACATGTGAGGTGGCTGAATTGGCAGATGCAAATTGTGAGAAGAGATCACTCCTCCTAAATGCTGTTGGAACTGAAAATTCAACCTACGGGTGAGCTTCCTAGTTGAATAACATTATACATAAATCCATGTTCAGTAAAATGAATATTTTTCGATCTTTGGATTATATATATTTGATGAAGATTTTCGATTGGCATATATATTGCTACTTTTTTTTCTTTTATTGGTTGCTCAAAACATTACAAAGCTCTTGACATATCATATTTCATACATTAAATTCAAGTGGGTTTTGAACTCCAATTTTTACTCCAAATACAGAATGCAGAATCACATCAGTTACACATCCATATTTTTACATAATGTCTTATTAGTTACTGTTGTATTCTGCTACTTTCCTATGCTCTACTATCCCCCCTCGACTCTCTTCCCATCTTCTCTCTCTACCCTACCTACTGTCATTCATTTCTCTTATTGTTTATTTTCCCATTACACTCACAACCTCTTATATGTATTTTTTTTGTAACAATAAGGGTCTCCCTCCATTACCATGCAATTTCTCTTTTCTCTCCCTTTCCCTGCCACCTCATGTCTCTGCTTAATGTTAATCTTTTCTTCATGCTCTTCCTCTCTGCTCTGTTCTTAGTTGCTCTCATTATATCAAATAAGTCATTTGGTATTTGTTTTTTTGGGATTGGCTAGCTTCACTAAGCATTATCTGCTCTAGTGCCATGCATTTCCGTGCAAATTCCATGATTTTGTCATTTTCTAGTGCTGCGTAATCCTCCATAGTATATAAAAAAAAACATTTTTTTTTATCCATTCATCTATTGAAGGGAATCTGGGTTGGTTCCACAGTGTAGCAATTGTGAATTGTGCTGCTATGAACATCGATGTGGCAGTATCCCTGTAGTACGCTCTTTTAAGGTCTTCAGGGAATAGTCCGAGAAGGGCAATAGCTGGTTCAAATGGTGCTTCCATTCCCGGCTTTCCCAGGAATCTCCATACTGCTTTCCAAATTGGCTGCACCAGTTTCAGTCCCATCAGCAATGTACAAGAGTACCCTTTTCCCCACATCGTCGCCAGCACTTGTTGTTGTTTGACTTCATAATGGCTACCAATCTCACTGGATTGAGATGGTATTTTAGGGTGGTTTTGATTTGCATTTCTCTGACTGCAAGAAATGGAGAGCATTTTTTCATGTACTTATTGATTGATTCTATGTCCTCCTCTGAGAAGTGTCTGTTCAGGTCCTTGGCCCATTGGGTTATTTGTTATCTTATTGTCTAATTATTTGAGTTCTTTGTATACTTTGTATACTCTGGATATTAGGGCTCCATCTGAAGGGTGAGGAGTAAAAATTTGTTCCCATGATCTAGGCTCCATATTTACCTCTCTTATTGTTTCTCTTTCTGAGAAAAAAAATTTTCAGTTTAAGTAACTCCCATTTGTTGATTCTTGTTATTAACTCTTGTGCTATGGGTGTCCTATTAAGGAATTTGGAGCCTGACCAAACAATATGTACATTGGAACCAACTTTTTCTTCTATCAAATGCAGAGTCTCTGATTTGAATCTAGCTCCTTGATCCACTTTGAGTTAACTTTTGTGCATGGCGAGAGAAAGGGATTCAGTTTCATTTTGTTGCATGTGGATTTCCAGTTTTCCCAACACGATTGGTTGAAGATGGTATCCTTCCTCAATTTCATGCTTATAGCTCCTTTATCAAATATAAGATAGTTGTAGCTTTTTGGATTAGTCTCTGTGTCCTCCATTCTGTACCATTGGTCCACCCGCCTGTTTTGGTACCAGTACCATGCTGTTTTTGTTATTATTGCTCTGTAATATAGTTTGAAATCTGGTATCGCTATACCGCCTGATTCACACTTCCTGGTTAGAATTGCTTTTGCTATTCTGGGTCGTTTATTTTTCCATATGAATTTCATGATTGGTTTATTTATTTCTACAAAAAATTCCCATGGGATTTAGATTGGCATTTCATTAAACCTATGGAGAACTTTTTAGTAATATCGCCATTTTGATGATGTTCATTCTGCCTATCCATGAACAGGGTATATTTTTCCATCTTCTAAGATCTTATTCTACTTCTCTTTTTAGGGTTCTGTAGTTTGCATTGTATAAATCTTTCACCTCTTTTGTTAGGTTGATTCCCAAGTATTTAATTTTTTATGAGGATATTGTGAATGCAATGTTTTTCCTCATTTTCTTTTCAGAAGTTTTGTCGCTGATATACAGAAATGCCTTTGATTTATGCATGTTGATTTCATTTCCTGCCACATTGCTGAATTCATTTATTAGTTCTAGTAGTTTTTTCTGTAGACCCTTTTGGGTCTTCTATGTATAGAATCATGTCATCTTCAAATAGTGATAATTTAAGTTCTTTTTTTCCTATTTTTATGCCTTTAATGTCTTTCATCTGTCTAATTGCTCTGGCCAGTTTTTCGAGAACTATATTGAATAGAAGTGGTGATAGAGGACATTCCTGTCTTGTTCCAGATTTTAGAGGGAATGCCTTCATTTTTTCTCCATTCAGAATGATGCTAGCCTGAGGCTTAACATAGATAGCTTTTACAATGTCGAGGTATGTTCCTGTTATCCCTAGTTTTTCTAATGTTTTGAACATAAAGGAATGCTCTACTTTGTCTAATGGTTTTTCTGCATCTATCAAGATGATCTTATGGTTCTTATTTTTAAGTCTAGTGATGTTGTGAATAACATTTATTGATTTCCATATATTGAACCCTCCTTGCATCCCAGGGATGAATCCTAGTTGATCATGGTGCACAATTTTTTTGATGTGCCTTTGTATCCAAACCACCATAATTTTAATGAAAATTTTTGCATCTAGGTTCATCAGAGATATTGGTCTGTAGTTTTCTTTCATTGAGGTGTCTTTGTCTGGTTTCAGAATCAGGGTGATGTTGGCCTCATAGAATGAACTTGGCAGAGCTCCCTGTTTTTCTATTTCCTGAATAACTTGAAAAGTATTGGTATTAAATCTTCTTTAAAGGTTTTGTAAAACTCCGCTGTATACCCATCCGATCCTGGGCTTTTCTTGGTTGGTAGTCGTTTGATTGCTTCTTCTATTTCATTGATTGATATTGGTCTGTTTAAATTGTGTGTATCCTCCTGACTCCGTCTAGGCAAATCATATGACTTAACAAATGTATCGATGTCTTCACTATTTTCTATTTTATTGGAATATAGGTTTTCAAAATAATTTCTAATTGTCTTTCGTATTTATGTAGCTTCTGTTGTGATATTGCCTTTTTCATCCCGTATGTTAGTAATTTGAGTTCTCTCTCTTCTTCTCCTCGTTAGCATGGCTAAGGGTCTGTCCATCTTATTTATTTTTTCGAAGAACCAACTTTTAGTTTTGTTAATTTTTTAATAGTTTCTTTTGTTTCAATTTCGTGATTTACGCTCTGATTTTAATTATTTCTTGCCTTCTGCTACATTTGCTGTTGTTTTGCTCTTCCTTTTCTAGGGCTTTGAGATGAAGTGAGAGCTCATTTTTTGTTGTTTTTGTTTTTTTTTTCTTTTTTTGAGGAATGACCTCCAGGCGATGAATTTGCCTCTTGAATCTTGTTTCATTGTGTCCCATTGAATCTGATATGTTGTGTCTGTATTTTCAATTATCTCTAAGAATTTTTTGATTTCCTCTTTTATGTCTTCTGTAACCCATTGATCATTCAGTAATATATTGTTCATTTTCCATGTGATGTAGGATTTTTCCTTCCTTCTTTTACCATTGGTTTCCAGTTTCATTCCATTGTGATCAGAAAAAAATTCATGGTATTATCTCCACCCCTTTATATTTACTGAGTGTTGCCCTACGGCATAATACATGGTCTATTTTTGAGAAGGATCCATGTGCTGGTGAGAAAAAAAGTATATCCAATTGATGATGGTTGATATATTCTATATATGTCAGTTAAGTCTAGGGTATTGATTGTGATATTGAATTCTATATTTTTTTTATTCAACTTTTGTTTGGAGGATCTGTCCAATGGTGAGAGAGGTGAGTTGAAGTCTCCCATAATTATTGTGTTGTGGTCTATTTGATTCTTGAAATTGAGGAGAATTTGTTTTATAAATGTCGCAGCACCATTATTTTCTGCGTAAATATTGATAATTGTTATGTCTTGTTGGTGAATGGTTTCTTTTAACAGTATATAATGTCCTTCCTTATCCCTTTTGATTAAATTAGTCTTGAAGTCGATTTTATTCCGTATGAGGATGGCCACCCCTGCTTGCTTACAAGGACCGTGTGCATGGTATAAAATTTCCCAACCTTTCACCTTCAGCCTGTGTATGTCTTTTCCATTCAGATGTGTCTCCTGGAAGCAACATATTGTTGGATTTGCTTTTTTTTAATCCACGTTACAAGCCTATGTCACTTTATTGGAGAGTTTAAGCCATTAACGATTAGAGTTACTATTGATATATGGTTTGTATTGCCACCCGTCTTTGATTATTTATCTTTTTTTTAAAATTTAGTTTGTTTATCCATGATTAGCTTTTCCCCCTCCCTCTGTCATTACTGAGGCAATTCCCACTGATGGTTTTCGTTGTTGATATTCATTTTTTCCTCGTGTAGTGTTTTCCTTAAGATGCTTTGCAATGCTGGTTTTCTGGCTGCAAATTCTTTTAGCTTTTGTTTATCACAAAATATTTTTATTTAGTTGTCTTACCTGAAACTTAATTTTTCTGAATACAGATTTCTTGGTTGTCATCCATTGGTTTTAAGTTTTTGAAATACGTTGTTCCAGGATCTTCTCAGTTTCAGCGTCTGTGATGAAAAATCTGTTGTTAACATTTTTGGTTTACCCCTGATTGTAATCTGCCTCCTTTCTCTTGTAGCTTTTAATATTTTCTCTTTGTTTTGTACATTGGATATCTTCATAACAATGTTTCTTGGCATTGGTCTACTGTGATTTTTTTGTGCTCGGTGTCTTGTAAGCATCTACAATTTTTTTTATCCGTTTCCATTTTTATTTCTGGAAAGTTTTCTGTAATTATTTCATTCAGCAGGTTACTCATTCCCTTGGTTTGAATCTCTGTACCTTTCTCTATCCAGATGACTCATAAGTTTTTTTTTTTTTTTTTTATGATATCCCATATCTCTTGGATGTTTTTCTCATGACTTTTTACCAGCATTTCTTTGTTGGCTAGACTTTTTTCAAGATGATATATTTTGTCTTCATTATCTGACATTCTGTCTTCTACTCGCTCCACTCTGTTAGTGATACTCTCAATTGAGTTTTTAATTTGGTTTATCATTTCCTTCATTTCTAGAATTATTGTTTGATTTTTTTATAATCTCTATCTCCTAATAAAGATGCTTAATTTCTTTTTATATCTGTTTATGTAATTCATTTTCAATGTGTTCTTTCACTGTTTGGTTTTGATGTCTCGTATCCTCTTTAAGGTTCCATTCCATCTGTCTAAGGTATTCCTTGAGTTCTTTATATGACCATTTTTCTGATGATTCCTTCTGAATATTTAGGCTGTCCATTGTTGTTTGTACTCCTTTTCTTCCTTGTTTTTTTATGCTGCTCATGTTACTTCTTGTTTTGTTTGACTGCTGAGTTACTGCTTACTCTTATAAATTTATTTGATGCTTCGGAGGAAAGATATTAGAAGGGAAGGGAAGAAGTCACTAAAGAGAATGAGAGTAGGCAGGTAGAATTCAAGGAAGGGGGAATAAGAAAATTGAAAAGAAATGAAAAGACAAAAGAAAAATAGAAAATAAATAAAGAAAAAAAATTTAAATAATAATTATAATTAAAAGATGAAAATTAAAATTAAAATAATATTAATAATAATAATGATAAAATAAAAAAATAAAAACATTAAAAAAAGTTAAAGAACCACAACAACAAAAATGAAAATGAAAGAAAAAGAAAAAATATAAATTAAAAAAATAATAATAATAAATGCAGTCATAGAGTTCAATTAACTTCTCTTTCAGTAGGTGGAGCTGTGTGCACTGGGCCAAGCTTCTCCTCTGAATAAGTGGGAACCAATCATGTGCAGCAGCTCTTCCTCCCAGACTTGGCGGATCTCCAATCCTGAGTGCCTAGGGCCTTCTCTTGTGCTTCCTCAAGCCATGGCTTGCTCACCTGTGACGCTCACCACAATAGTGGTTACAAGCCAGAACTCTACTCCTGGCAGCCCTGTTTTCATGAATGCCTGGGCACACTCTCCCTGTTTGCCTCCCTCAGACCCTAGTTTTGTAGAGCTTGGGGCTGAGGACCCCCACCGAATTTTCTTGCCCTCTGGGAGCCATGCCCCCGGTACGTGGTGTAAGAGACCTCAATTGTCAGCACTTGTGGGATCAGGAGCCGGGAATTCCACGTGCTAGTCCTGAGCCAATCCTGATTCCCTAGGTCTGGCTATCGTGCTCACGGGAGAGCTGGGAGAGGCCCTTAAGGCTGAGCTGGGAGGGGCCCTTAAGGTTTCCCCGCTGTGTTGAGAGAGATGGCTAGGGGATTACACACCTGTCACGCTGGTTTTAATGAAGTTATCTCCTCTGCCCGTGACGTCATTTCTAAGCTATGGTGGTATCCCATGCAAATGGTGACCGTTTGTTCCCTTTGCAAGGTAACCAACACAACGGGTGGGTCCTGACTGTCTCTCCCAAGCGCCGTTTCAATCCTGTGGCCACTGCTTTTGAAGGCTTGGTTGGCTTTTACCTCTGAAAGTTCAGAAGGGCCGAACAGTTATTTCAGTGGGATCTTAGTGCTGAGTCATGAGAACCAGGCAAACCGGAGGTTGAATGCAGCCCATCCAGGCTCGGTGTGTGTTCTGAGGGGCCCAGAATGTTCGCCCCAGATCCACATCAGGTCAACATTGCCTACTGATTCTGAGCAAACAGCATTTAGACAGTTTACGACTCCCTATGCCCGCTCAGCTGAAGAGGTCAGAGACTTGATTTTTCCATGCCTGCCTTCATGATGGATCTCCTGTATTGCTAATTTTTATATCTGTGCATGTGAGTGTGTATGTATGAGAGTGTATCTATATATCTATCTATCTATCTATCTATATATATATATATATATATATATATATATATATAGATACACTCTCCAGATTTTTTTAAAATATGAAATATATGTGTCTTATTATACACTCCCTAAATTCATTCATATTCATATATGTGTATTTATAATCAACTTTCCAAAAGATTATTCTCAGAAATAATCATCCACCTGAAATACATATTTGTTTTCTAGTACTGAAAACTAAATTCAGTGAAAGGTGCAAACAAAACCTAATATTTCTACAGTTACTGAGCTAGTTTAACATCAATGCAAGTATATTCTTAGGGGACATGATGTGTATTTTGACTTTCATTTTTATTCAACACTGGTACATTACTACTCCTTCAGTTAATGCACATCATAGGATATATATTTCGTTCACAAGTTAGAAAATTTATAGGCATTTGTTTCATGATCAATCACTTCCTGATTCAGAACACATGATTCTTCTATGTTTCTTGACTGGTCTTTTCATGAGACTTCTTTCCAAACACATTATTTTCGTTTAACATCATCACTTATAAAGCAAAACTCAAACACCCTTCATGATAAACCATAATCCTAATATTACCATTAGATATATAACTGGTTGGAATGAATGATTATAAATCAATATAAGATTTCTTATATATTTTCAGATTTCAATTCAATCCATTATTTAAAGTGGAACCAGTTACATTATTTATTCATATTATCGTCTATTCATGCATTATCTCTATATTCATAGACACAGGGTACACCTCTTTGTACCCCTAATACTAATGTATATGTCTTCAAAATATTGCTCCCAGACATAGTGAAAGAAATACTCATGTTACCTGATCTACATATACATTTTACCACAGTAATATTCTGAACAAAAAAAATGTAAAGGTCACACTTATGATTGTATCAAAGCCTAAAAGGAAAGTGAACATGGATAACTAATAACATCCGTGTCCAGGTTGCCTAATGCTCTCAAATGTAAATCCCATTGGTGACAACATATTTGTTTTTACCTATGATTATATATTCAAACTCAACCCTGTTGAAAATGTCTAATCCTATCACTCATTTATACTTTGCCTGATTTCGTTATGTCGCTATTGATACTTGCTTTTCTACATAATTTCCCCAGTTCATTATTGTGAATGACTCTTCACATGTACTGACATTTACATTCACTCTCTAAACGAAACCCTATTGCTAAAGAAGCTTTTTATTCCAAATCATATTCTCACTCTTCTTCCTAAACCTACCGACTATCTTTCTAATCCTACCGACTATCACTTTTTGACTGGATGTTCTCATCTACATTCAATCATCCAAGGTACACGGTCTTATGCCATTGTATATTGATTTAACTGAGACAATTGTACAGAACGTAATTCAACACTATGTATCCCAATCAAGGGCCCAATGCCCTTCTGGGCTTCAAATCTTTCTTAGATTTCCGTTTTCATACATATATTTCACTTATATATTCTTATAAATATCGCAGGTACCCAATCCCTTTATTCATCCTGCAGAATGATTCCTAACCCAAATCGAACATATAATTAACCCTAACCATACACTAACTTTACCGAAGAGCAGGGACAGAGTTGGTATTAAAATACAGGAATATAGGGTATCTTCACCTGCTGAGAACCTCAAATGTTCATTTAGAAATGATCCCTGGTGAAGATGAAGGCAGCTATGAAATACCTCAGAAAGCAAAAGTCATCTTCCATGGCAATCATCCTGGTCGGGTTGAAGGGTTGTGTCTGAATCATTCTCTCTCTTCTTAATGTATACAAGATGGACCAAACCAGTTCTGTGTGGAGAGCTGTTCCGGGGTGCTTATGATTGATATGACATTCTAACTTGTGAAAGTGTTACAGGAAAACTGGGGCAGCCTCCACCTCATGGGACTTTTGGAAGCAACTGTTACGGCAAAGTGGTTGTCAAGGCAGTGACATAATTCAGATCCTGAAGAAAGTGACCTCACCTCACTTCCTTGCTGATAAAACTCTCTGAACTTGGGATCCAGTGAGCCAGGCACTCAGAGACAGTCCCTGTCCCAGTCCCAGTGGTCTCACATGTTTGGATTTACCAAGGACAGAGTCAGTCTTTCTTGGAACCTACAGATGTGAGGATGACAAAATGCCAGGAAACCTTTGAAGAGGGGCTTTTCCTGAGAAAGCAGGTAGTGTCTCACCACTGGCTCTTGACAACTTCACAGAGTTGGCCATGCAGACCAGAACTGAGACAGGAGAGGTCATTTTGGGGAAACATAGTATGGCCCACCAGTCAGAGGACACTCCGGAGAGTCACAGACCTACTTGGGGGAAGGAGGTGCCTTTTTGGGTGTGGGTGTGATTCTGTGGTTTTGGCTCATGTTCTCAGAATAGGTAGGAAAGGCGGTTTGTTTGGTTTAGAGTGGACTATTTTTAGTAAGTCCTTTGACAATGCAAGTGTCTGTGTATCCCACTGTGTTCATGATTGTAGACATTAGAAGAGAGAATGGATCAATGGATGTTTCCTGTCTACTAGAAAGCTTGCCAGCATTCATTGTGCCCAATATATGAGTGGACTCAGGCTTGCCTTATAGATGGGCAACACCTACTAGCTTCATAATTTCCTGTTTTCTCCTTCAATTCTGGCAACACTCCAGAACAGTATCATGGTTTTGTGTCCAAGATATGTACCACCTCCAATATCTGTGACATGGCCATGTACTAGATAGTTGAAGGGAATGGCTAGCATCTCAGAAATCTCAGATATCAGTTGACCAGGAAAGTCTCAGTGGAGAAACCCTGCTTTGGTCCTTTTGCTTACCTATTGTTCTGTTGCCCTGAATGTCAGGAAGATCTTTGCCTCAAGCCACTACTTTGTGAAGCCTGAAGAAAACACTTTTCAAATGCAAATAAATGGGCATCACCTGTGGATCCATGCTTAATTGCTTTGAAAAGGGATATGTCTGAATCAGTCTCTTGGCCCTGTGTGAGGCTGTGGCTTAGATTCTCAGCACCTGATGGATCTAAAGATAGATCCCATGCATGCATCCAAAACCAAAATGGCAAAAAGATCAGATATTGTTGATTAACTCTCTTGCCTTCCTCTGGTAGGTTCCTGAAATCCATCAAGTGAGAACAGGGATCCTTTGGGTCAAATAAGTTCTTCAAAACCCAGCAGAGGCTAGCCCATAGATGCTTGTTTTTTCTCATGACTCCAATTCACTTAAAGAATCTAAACCTCAAAGTCAGTAGTCCTCAAGTTGGAGAAGCCAAACAGTATTAAAGGAAGGCCTATTTGATCACTCCTGGTTTACAGGAAGGGTGTCCACGCCACCCTGACTTTAGGCAAATGAGGGGCAGGAAGCTTATTTTGGACACTGACGTGGGCTGCTCCCCTCATGGAAACCTCCAGCCACAGGTTATGATGAGTGTCTATATGGAAGAAGATTTGGGCCATGTGGGAGTGTTTTGGTTTTAATTGTGGACATTTGAATGGTGGTTGGAAGAGATGACTGGGTCCACCTGGGCTTGCACTCTGGTGTGATTCCCCTTAGAGACTGAGTTCTGGTACTGATCTCAGAGAAGTATTGCCATGAATTGTGTTTGGATTTTAGATGGCCATGCATGAGAGTTGCCCTTGGAAAGTGACATCTAGGCCCAAGTTGACTTTCCAAAGATCACAGGAAATCTCATCCAGGATATCACATGATTTTATTCTTAAAGACTTGGCAGCCATTTTTGAGAGTCAAAACACACATGGACCTCACATTGTAGACCTAAATGGGCCTGGCTTAATCTGACATTTTGGCCACTCTTTGGGAAGCCTTGCCTGTGAGAATTCTCCAGAGTTTTCATTGAAATGAGCTTAGTCACCATTTAATGGTTCCTGAATAAATTGAAACCCACAGTTCCTCCAACTTCTTTCTTGAAAATTGGCTAGATAAATACCATAAAAATTTTTGAAATTCCCATGAACGGGTGGCAGGAGAACATTTGGATGTCCTGTTGCTGATCATGAGTATGTAAGACAGTGCCCTGATTGACTTGGTTTTATGAAAATGGTGTAGAACAGAGATGCCAGAAAGTTGGATCCTGCTGAGTAGTTGTCCTAGAGCAGTGGTTGGCAGGTGGGTGATAAAACATCTGTGGTGGGCCATGTGGATCTGCCATTGGCTTGCAAATTGATTGTGACTGACATTTTGCAGCCAGTAGACTCTTATATGTAAAAGCATATTGTTATATGGAGAGGTTTCAGGGCAATGTTCAAAATCAGGTTGCTATGGTCAATGGGGCAAGCAATGTGGGATAGAAGCCTGGTTGGTGCATTCTCCTGTAGAACCAAACCCACCACAATTGACAGAACTCACTTCAGCACTGTGTCCCTGTTGAACTCTTTGTAATTCATGAAGCAAATTCCAAACTCCCAGTGCAGCAGCAAGAAACACCATGAATAGTGGAGGATGACCAAATGGATTTACAGTGCACACGGGGAGACACTTAGACCCCAGTGGCCACAAGTTACATACAAATAGAAAATTCAGCACTGCTGCCTCATGTTCATTGGAAAATAAGAAACAATGTCATCCATGTCACATAGATGAAGACCCAGCTTTGATGGTGTCACTCCAAATGAAGCTAATGCTCCTGACAACAGCATATATTTCATTTCCAAACCTTAGAGGCAGTTTCTCCAGATGTCAGGCTGGCAGAACTTCATGTTTGTGGAGTGTTTACCCTGTCCCTTACTTTTGGAACCTCTTCTACCACCTCCAAATTTGTGAACTCCTGAGCATTTTCCATTCCACATATGTATTCACAGATTTTCTAACTCCTCTCCTCTAATTGTGTCTTATGTGGGGCGAAGGTAATGTCAAGGCATTGTTCTGAATGAGAGTGGGAAGTTTTTTGTGTAGCACATATTTGCATACACATTGGATACATTTTCAAATTTTCCATTCGAAATACTGAATCCCTGACACTAACACATACCCTAATAGACTTTGACTTTTAATGCTAATATTATGGAGAAAAATAACCCAAACAGAATAGAAATACAAGAGGTTCACAGGAGGCATGGTGTATAGTTGGACTTGCCTTTCGTATGATAAATGGTAGGTGTTATTAATCTAGCAAAATTTAATTGAAATAGTTCTCCATGTGTTTTAAAAGTTAACAAATATGTGAATAACTGTCTCCCTTTCTCTGTAGCCTATTCATCACATGTATTTTTATATGCACATATCGAATTCTACCTGGTATCACTCGTACATTTTGTGAGGTGGCTGGCTTGGCAGATACAAATTGTGAGAAGAGATCACTCCTACTTAATGCTGTTGGAACTGAAAATTCAACATACGGGTGAGCTTCTTAGTTGAACGACATAAATCCATGTTCATTAAAATGAATATTTTTGGATCTGTGGATGATATATATTTCATGGTGAATTTCGATTGGCATACATAATGCTACTTTTTAATGTCTCTGTGTGTATGTATATATATATATATATATATATATATATATATATATATATATATATTTTTTTTTTTTTCACTCTGCAGATTTTTCAAAATATGAAGTATATTTTTCTTATTATACACTCCCTAAATTCATTCATATTCATGTATGTGGATTTATAATCAACTTTTCAAAAGATTATTCTCAGAAATATTCATCCACTTGAAATACTTATTTGTTTCCTAGTACTGAAAACTAACTTCAGGGGATCATATGATGGCTGCGAAGGGAGTGCATCACCCCCATGTACTGCGTCACTGTGAGGGAGAATGACGAGTTAGAATGGCTAAAACCTATCTTGTTAGGAATTTCCAGCAAAATTGTGGTTCTCCAAAACCAAGTGTACATATTTCCATCTCAGGAGGATCAGCTACGGGGGCTCAAACGTGAGTGATTTGTCCTCACAGAAGGTCATGCGACTTATTCAGGAAATCGCTCCGTGGCTAGAGTCTGTGGCGCGTGCTGGGAAACGACGAGATAGCAAGGCAAATATACAGCGGTGCAGGTACTGTGGGCTCCTGCCAGGTATGCAATCACTGTGCTCAGTGCTGAATTCTGGGTTTGAGACGGGAAAGCATGCAGTCCAACTCGTTTCTCCACACCCGTCAGACCACAGAGGAACCCAGCGGCCACCATCATGGAGAGGTGACTTCATCATCCCTGTTTTCGACTGATCGCAGCTTATTCAGCTATAGAACAGGTAATTTCAGGATGCCATTCACCTTTGTGTTGCAGACAAATTACTCAGGCTCAGTGCTAAAGAACCCGCAGAAACTGCGTCTTGGAGCCTGCTTCTATTAGAACATACAGCGAGCCCAGAGCGGCCGAATTCCGCCTCCAGGAACTGATCTGGCCCAGGGCTAAAGAACCGGCGGAAACTGCTTCTCGGTCCGGGTCTTGCTGAATATCAGTAAATATCAACCGAGCCTTCATAAGCAGTGGCAACAGGATTGAGACGGGGCTTGTGAATGCCGGTCAGGACTCACCGATTGCTTTAGTCACCCAGCAAAGGGAACGAAATGCTGCCTTTTGCATGGGATACCAACATGGCAGAGATCTGATGTCATCAGAAAGCAGCAGAAGAGATAACCTCATTGATACCAGCGGTGACAGAAACAGTTGGTCTCCTGGTAAAGACAGTGAGTCACAAACACCCGGGTCTCTCTCACTTTGTCATCAAGCCAGAGGGGCAGAGCAGAGCCGCCGCCCATGCCCGGAACAGGCCCAGCGACACACCTGCATGGTAGTCACGTCACCCCAATTGGAATAGAGGCAGAGCAGAGCCGCCGCCCTTGCCCAGAACAGGCCCAGCGACCCGCAGGCGTGGTAGTCACATCAACCGAATTGGAGTAGTTGCAGAGCAGAGCCTTCTCCCACACCTAGTACAATCCCAGTGGCCCACCGGCATGGTAGTCAGGTCACCCCAATATTAGTAGGGGAAGAGCAGAGCCTTCGCCCGCACCCAGAACAGGCCCAGCAACCTGCCGGCATGGTAGTCACGACAACCCCAATTGGAGTAGGGGCAGAGCAGAGCCATCACCCGCGCCCGCAAGGTAGGCACACCTGCACCTGACTGGCAGAAGAGGCCCATCACCCTGCCGGCACGGCAGACACTTCACCCCATTTGGAATAGGAGCAGAGCAGATCCATTGCCCGTGCCCGAAAGGCAGGCAGACCTGCGACAAACTGGCGGAACAGGCCCAGCAACACACCTGCATGGTAGTCACGTCACCCCAATTGGAATAGGGGCAGAGCAGAGCCGCCGCCAGCACCTACAAGGTAGGCAGACCTGCGACCGATCGGCAGAACACCCCAGGGGTCCACGGGTAATAGCTGCAGCAGATGGAATGTCAGATAAAGAACTCAGGATATACACGCTTCAGATGATCTGGAGTCTCAAGGAAGACATTAGAAAGCAAAATCAGACAATGAAAGATCACTTCGACAATGAATTACATAAACAAATCCAAGAAGCAAAAGATCAGCTATACAGAGAGATAGAGGTTGTAAAAAATAACAAACAGAAATCCTAGAAATGCAGAAAGCAATAAACCAACTAAAAAACTCAATTGAGAAGACTACCAGCAGAGTAGAACACTTAGAAGATAGAACATCAGACAATGAAGACAAAGTATTCCAACTTGAAAAGAACATAGACAGCTCAGCAAGACTGTTAAGAAACCATGAACAGAATATCCAAGAAATACGGGATAACATAAAGAGACCAAACATAAGAGTATTTGGAATACAGGAAGGTATAGAGGTTAAAACCAAAGCAATGAGGAATGTATTCAATGAAATAATACGAGAAAACTTCCCAGACTTGAAGAATCAGACTGACTCCCAAGTCCTAGAAGCCTACAGGACGCCAAATGTGCAAAATCATAAGAGATCCACACCTAGACACATTATAATGAAGATGCCCAACGAACACAATAAGGAGAGAATTTTAAATGCTACAAGAGAAAAAAAGCAGATTACATTTAGGGGTAAAACAATCAGGATAACAGCTGATCTTTCAACACAGACTCTGAAAGCTAGAAAATCCTTGAATAACATTTTTCAAACACTGAAAGAAAATGGATTCCAACCAAGAATTGTGTATCCAGTGAAATTAAGCTTCAGGATGGAAGATAAAATTATAACCTTCCATGATAAAAAAAAGTTAAAATAATTTGTAGCTAGAAAACCATCTCTTCAAAACATCCTCGGAAAATATTACAGGAAGAAGAAAGGGAAATAACAATAAAAACCAACAGTGGGATGTAGTACAGTAAAAGTGGGAAATAATCAAAGAAGAAAACAATCCATGTTTAATAACATAAATAAACAAGTAGGGCTAGAAGAACAACCATTATCTCAATAATTACTGTAAATGTTAATGCCTTAAACTCACCAATTAAGAGACAGAGGCTAGTAGAATGGATCACAAAACAAGACCCAATAATATGCTGCCTACAGGAGACGCATTTGATAGGAAAAGACATACATAGACTGAAGGGGAAAGGTTGGGAAAAATCATATCACTTATATGGATTTCGGAAACAAGTAGGAGTGTCCATACTCATATCAAATAAAATAGATTTCAAGCCAAAGTTAATCAAAAGGGATAAAGAGGGACACTATATACTGCTCAAGAGAACCATACAGCAACAAGACATAACCATTATAAATATATATATGCCCCAAAACAATGGTGCAGCTATGTCCATCAAACAAACTTTTCTCAAGATCAAGAGTCTAATAGACCACCATACAATAATCATGGGAGACTTCAACACACCTCTCTCACCACTGGACAGGTCTTCCAAACAAAAGTTGAAATAGAAAACTATAGAACTCAATAACACAATTAATAACCTAGACTTAATTGACATATATAGAATATACTCCACAACATCAAGCAGTTACATTTTTCCTCAGCAGCACATGGATCCCTCTCAAAAATAGATCATATATTATGTCACAGAGCAATTCTTAGACAATATAAAGCAATAGAGATAATACCATGCATCTTATCTGATCATAATGGAATATAAACTAAAAATCAATGATAAAAGAAGGAAGGAAAAATCATGCATCACTTGGAGAATGAACAACAGGTTACTGAATGAACAATGGGTTATAGAAGACATAAAGGAGGAAATTAAAAAATTCTTAGAGATAAATAAAAACACAGGCACAACATATCAGAATCTATGGGACACATTGAAATCCGTTCTAAGAGGAAAATTCATTGCTTGGATTTCATTCCTTAAAAAAAGAAAAAAACAACAGCAAATAAATGATCTCATACTTCATCTCAGAATCCTAGAAAAAGAAGAGGAAAACAACAGCAAAATAAGTAGAAGGTAAGATTTAATTAAAATCAAAACTGAAATTAATGAAATCGAAACAAAAGAAACAATTGAAAAAATTGAGGAAACTAAAAGTTGGTTCTTTGAAAAAATAAATAAAATCGACAGACCCTTTGCCATGCTAATGAAAGAAGAAGAGAGAAAACTCAAATTACTAGCATACGGGATGAAAAAGTCAATATCACATGTTAAGGTCTATAAACAAGTCAGCATGGCACCTGGTATTTTGCCAGAGAAATGTTAGGGTCTGTAAACAAGTCTGGATGGTGCCTGGCCAAATGCCATAGGGAGTGGTTTTTGAAGTAACAAAAGCAAGCCATTAAGTGTGGAGATTCCTTATTGGTTGACTGCTGTATCTATTTTATGCTAATTAGATAAGCTTTATAAAATGTATAAATATCGCTCGGATTCTACAATAAACGGCTTCCACTCCTGCTGTATCAATCTACACAAGTTATTTGTCATCCCCTGGCAATCACAGCAGATATTTCTGAAATACAGAAGATAATAAGAAATTAATTTGATTCGTTATACTCCAATATAATAGAAGATAGTGAAGGCATCGAAAAATTTCTTAAGTCATATGATCTGTCCAGATTGAGTCAGGAGGATATAGACAACCTAAACAGACCAATATCAATTGAGGAAATAGAAGAAACCATCCAAAGATTACCAACTAAGAAAAGACCAGGACAGTATGGGTATACAGCAGAGTTTTACAAACCCTTAAATATGAACTAATACCAATACTTATCAAGCTATTTCAGGAAATTGAAAAAGAGGAGATCTTCCAAATTCATTCTACCAGGCCAATATCACCCTAATTTCTACACCAGACATAAACACTTCAAACAAAGAAAACTACAGACCAATATCCCTAAAGAACCTAAATGCAAAAATCCCTAATTAAATTCTGGCGAATCAGATACAAAAACATATTAAAAAAATTGTGCACCATGATCAAGTAGGATTCATCCGTGGAATGCAAGGCTTGTTCAATATACGAAAATCAATAAATGTTATTCACCACATCAATAGACTTAAAAATAAGAACCATATGATCATCTCGATAGATGCACAAAAAGCATTCGACAAAGTACAGCATCCCTTTATCTTCAAAACTCTAGAAAAACTAGGAATAACAGGAACATACCTCAATATTGTAAAAGCAATCTATGCTAAGCCTCAAGCTAGCAACATTCTGAATCTAGAAAAATTGAAGGCATTCCCTCTAAAATCTGGAACAAGAATGGGATGCCCTCTCTCACCACTTCTGTTCAATACAGTTCTCGAAACACTGGCCAGAGCAATTAGACAGAGGGAAGAAATTAAAGGCATAAAAATAGGAAAAGAAGAACTTAAATTATTACTATTGCAGAAGACATGATTCTATACATAGCAGACCCAAAAGGGTCTACAAAGAAACTAATAGAGCTAATAAATGAATTCAGCAAAGTGGCAGGATATAAAATCAACACACATAAATCAAAGGCATTCCTCTATATCAGCGACAAATCCTCTGAAATGGAAATGAGAACAACCACTCCATTCACAATATCCTAAAAAAAAAAAAAAGATGGGAATCAACCTAACAAAAGAGGTGAAAGTCTTATACAATGAAAACTACAGAACCCTAAAGAGAGAAATATAAGAAAATCTTAGAAGATGTAAAAATATATCCTGTTCATGGATAGGCAGAACTAACATCATCAAAATGGCGATATTACCAAAATTTCTCTATAGGTTTAATGCAATGCCAATCAAAATCCCAAAGGCATTTCTTGTAGAAATAAAGAAAGCAATCATGAAATACATATGGAAAAATAAAAGTCCCAGAATAGCAAAAACAATGCTAGGCAGGAAGTGTGAATCAGGCGGTAGAGCGATACCAGACTTCAAACTATACTACAGAGCAATAGTAACAACAATAGCATGGTACTGGTATGAATATAGGCCGGTGGACCAATGGTACAGAATAGAGGACACAGAAACCAATCCACAAAACTACAACTATCTTATATTTGATAAAGGGGCTAAAAGCATGCAATGGAGGAAGGATAGCATCTTCAACAAATGGTGTTTGGAAAACTGGAAATCCATATGTAACAAATTGAAACTGAATCCCTTTCTCTTGCCATGCACAAAAGTTAACTCAAAATGGATCAATGAGCTTGATATCAAATCAGAGACACAGTGTCTGATAGAAGAAAAATTTGCTTACGATGTGCATACTGTGGGGTCGGGCTCCAAATTCCTCAATAGGACACCCATAGCACAAGATTTAATAACTAGAATCAACAAATGGGACATAAACTAAAAAGTTTTTTCGCAGCAAAAGAAGCAATAAGAGAGGTAAATAGGGAGCCTACATCCTGGGAAGAAATCTTTACTCCTCACACTTCAGATAGAGCCCTAATATCCAGAGTATACAAAAAACTCAAAAAATTTGACAATAAGATAACAAATAACCCAATCAACAAATGGGCTGAGGACCTCAACAGACACTTATCAGATGAGGACTCACAATCAATCAACAAGTACATGAAAAAATGCTCACCATCTCCAGCAGTCAGAGAAATGCAAATCAAAACCACCCTAAGATACCATCTCACTCCAGTAAGATTGGCAGACATTATGAAGTCAAACAACAACAAGTTCTGGCAAGGATGTGGGGAAAGAGGTACACTTGTACATTGCTGGTGGGACTGCAAATTGGTGCAGCCAATTTGGAAAGCAGTATGGAGATTTCTTGGAAAGCTGGGAATGGAACCACCATTTGACCCAGCTATTCCCCTACTCAGTCTATTCACTAAAGACCTAAAAAGAGCATGCTACAGGGACACTGCTACATCGATGTTCATAGCAGAACAATTCACAACAGGAAGACTGTGAAACCAACTTAGATGCCCTTCAATGAAAGAATGGAGAAAATACTGTGGCATTTATACACAATGGAGTGTTACTCTGCATTGAAAAATGAAAAAAATCATAGAATTTGGAGGGAAATGGATGGCATTAGAGCAGATTATGCTAAGTGAAGCTACCCAATCCTTAAAAAACAAATGCCAAATGTCATCTTTGATATACGGAGAGTAACTAAGAACAGAGGAGAGACAAAGAGCATGACAAGATGATTAACATTAAACCGGGATGAGAGGTGGAAAGGAAAGGGAGAGAGAAGGAAAATTGCATGGAATTGGAAGGAGACCCTCAGGGTTATATAAAATTACATACAAGAGAAAGTGAGGGGAAAGGGAAAAATAATACAAGGGGGACAAATTTATTACAGTAGAGGGGGTAGAGAGAGAAGAGGGGAGGGGCAGGGAGGGGAGGGGGGATAGAAGAGGATAGGAAAGGCAGCAGAATTCAATAGACACTAGTATGGCAATATGTGAATCAATAGATGTGTAAATGATGTGATTCTGTAATCTGTACATGGGGCAAAAATGGGAGTTCATAATGCACTTGAATCAAAGTGTGAAATATGATATAACAACAACTATGTAATGTTTTGAACAATTATAAATAAAAATGAAAAAAAATAAAACTAACTACGGTGAATAATGCATGAAATCCTAATATTTCTACAGTAACTGAACCAGTTTAACATCAATGCAAGTAGATTCCTATGGGACATGATGTGTACTTTGACCTTCATTTTTATTCAACACTGGTACATTACTATTTCATCAGTTTATGCACATCACAGCATATATATTTCATCCACAATTTAGCAAAGTTATAGGCATTTGTTTCACTTTCAATCAATTCCTGCTTTGAACACATGGATTCCTCCATATTTCTTGACTGGTCTTTTCATGAGACTTCCTTCCAAACACATTATTTTCGATTTCCATAAACACTTTTGAAACAAAACTCACACACACTTCATCATAAACAATAACCCTAAGATTACCATTATATGTGTAACTGGTTGGAGTGAATGATTGTATGTCAATATATGATTTCCTATATATTTTAAGATACCAATTCAATCCATTATTTAAAGTGAAAAAAGTTATATTATTTATTCACACTAAGGTCTATTCATGCATTATCTCTATATTCGTAGACACAGGGTACACCACTTGGTACCCACAATACTAATTTATGTGTCCTCAAATATTGCTCCCAGAAATGGTGGAAGAAATACACATATCATATGATCTACATATATATTTGATCACAATAATTTTCTGGGCACAAAATGCAAAGGTCACACTTATGATTGTACCAAATCCTAAATGGAAAGTGAACATGGCTTACTAAAAACATCCATATCCAGGTTGCCTAATGCTTTCAAATGTCATTCCTATTGGTGACTACATATTTGTTTCTTCCTAAGATTATGTACTCAATCTCAACCCTGTTGAAAATGTCTAATCCTATCACTCACTATATAATTGCCTCATTTCGTAATGTCTCTATTGATATTTTCCTTCCTACATATTTTCCCCAGTTAATCATTGTGACTGACTCTTCACATGTGCTGACATTTACATTCACTCTATAACCGAAACCCTATTGCTACAGAAATTTTTGTCCAAATTTTATACTCACTCTTTTTTATAAACCTACCGACTATCTTCCTAATCCCACCGACTATCTCAATTTGAGTGGATGTTCTCTTCTAAAATCAAACATCCAAGGTATAAGGTCCTATGCCATTGATTATCAATTTATCTGAGACATCTGTGTAGAACGTAATTAAAAGATAAGTATCCCAATCAAGGGCCTAATGCCCTTCTGGGCTTCAAATCTTACCAACATTTCTGTTTTCATACTTATATTTCACCTCTATAATCTTATAAATATCGCAGGTTCCCAATACTATTAATCATCCTGCAGGATGATTCGTAATCCAAATCAAACATGTTAATAACCCTAACCATACACTCTTCCCTCAATCTAACTTTACAGAAGAGCAGCGAGAGAGTTCATCTTACAATACAGGAATGTAGGGGATCTGCCTCCTGCTGAGAACCTAAAAGGACCATGCAGATTTGATCCCTGGAGAAGATTAGGCAGCTATGAAGGACCTGAGAGAGCAAAAGTCATCTTCCATCGCAAACAACCTTTCCAGAATGAAGGGTTTTGTCTGAATAAGCCTCTCTTCTTAATGTAGAGAAGATGGACCATACCAGGCATGTGTGGAGAGCTGTTCCTGGGTGCCTATGGTTGATATACCATTCTAACATATGAAAGTGTCACAGGAAGTAAGGGCTGCCTCCATCTCATAGGACTATTGGAAGCTACTGTTAGGACAAAGTGGTTGCCAAGGCAGTGACCTCATTAAATTCCTGAAGGAAGTAATCTCACCTCACTTCCTTGGTGATGAAACTCTCTGAACTTGGGATCCGGGAAGCCAGGCACGCAGAGCCAGTCCCATTCCCAGTCCCAGTGGTCTCACTTGTTTGGATTTAACAAGGACAGAGTCAGTCTTTCTTGGTACCTACTGATGTGAGGATGGACAAATGTCAGGAAAGCTCTGAAGAGAGGCCTTTCCTGAGAAAGCAGGTAGTGGCTCACAGCTGGCTAGTGACAACTTCACAGATTGGGCCAATGAGACCATATCTGACACAGGACAGGCGATTTCATCAGAACATAGTATGGCCCACCTGTCAGAGGACACTCCTGATAGTCACAGACCTACTTGGGGGAAGGAGCTGCCTTTGTGTGTGTGGGTGTGTGTTTGAGGTTTTGTCTCATGTTCTGAGAATAGGTAGGAAAGGCGGTTTGTTTGTTTTGGAGTGAACTGTTTCTGGTAAGTCGTTTGACAAGGCCAGTTTCTCTTTGTGTATCCCACTGTGTCCGTGGTTTTAGACATTAGAAAAGAGAATGAATCATTGTATGTGTCCTGACTAGTAGAAAGCTTCCCAAGATTCATCTTGCCCAATTTATGAATGGACTGTGGCTTGACTTATGGGTGGGCAAATCCTACAATCTTGCTAAGGTCCTGTTTTCTTCCTGAATTCTGGCCAATTTCCAGAATAGTCTCATTGTTTTGTGTCCGAAATATGTACCACCTCCAAACTCTGAGACTTGGCCATGTACTGGATTGCTGAAAGGAATGGGAGCATCTAAGAAAACTCAGATATGAGTGTGACCAGAAAATTCTAATGGAGAAACCCTGCTTTGGGCCTTTTGCTTACCAATTGTTCTGTTGCCCTGAATGTCAGAACGTCTTTGCCTCAGGCCACACCTTTGTAGAGTCAAAAGAAATAGTTTTCAAATAGAAATGAATGGGCATCACCTGTGGCTCTTTGCTTAATTGCTTTGGAAAGGGATGTGTCTGAATCAGCTTTTTGGCCCCGTGTGAGGCTGTGGCTTAGATTCTTAGCACCTGATGGATCTAAAGAAAAATCCCATGTGTGCATCCAAAACCAAAATGGACAAAAGAGCATTCATTTTGGATGAAGTCTCTCGCATTCCTCTGTAAGGTTCCTGACCTTCATCAAGTGAGAATAGTGATCATTTGGTTTAAATGTGTTCCTCAAAACCCTGCAGAGGATAGCCCATAAGTGCTTGATTTTTCTCATGACGCCAAATCACATAAAGACTCTAAACCCCACAGTCAGTAGGCCTCAAATTGGAGAAGCAGTGCCATCTTAATGGCCGGCCAATTTGATCACTCCTGGTTCACTGGAAGGATGTCCAGGCCCCCCTGATTTTAGGCAAATGAAGGGCAAGGGTGGTTATTTTGGACACTGTCTTGGGCAGCACCCCTCATGGAAACCTCCAGCCAGAGGTTATGATGAGTGGGTATATAGAAAAGATGAGTGACATGTGGGAGTGTTTTGGATTTAATTGTGGATATTTGTGTGGCAGTTGGAAGACATAACTGGGTCTACTTGGGCTTGAATTTTGGTGTGATTCCCCTTAGAGACTGAGTTCAGAAACTGACCTCAGAAAAGTATTGCCATGTATTGTGTTGGGATTAAAGAGGTCATGTATGAGAGTCACCCTTGGAAACTGAGATCTAGCCCCTGAGTGGCTTTGCACAGAGCACTGGGAATCTCAGCCAAGGTATCACATGATTTCATTCGAAAGACTTGGGAGCCATATTTGAGAGTCAAAACACACATGGAACTCACATTGTAGACCTCAATGGGCCTGGCTTAATGTGACCTTTTGTCCACTGTTTGAGAAGCCTTGCCTGTGAGGGTTCTTCAGAGCTTTCATTGAAATAATCTTCCTCACCATTTAATGGTTCCTGAAAAAATTGAAACCCACAGTGCTTCCAACTTCATCCTTGTAAAATGTCTAGATAAATACCATGAAATTTTTGAAATTCCCATGACTAGGTTGCACTAGAGAACCTTGGGATGTCCTGCTGCTGATCATGGATGTACCTGACAGTGCCTTGCTTGACTGGGTTTTATGAAAATGCTGTACAACAGAGGTCCCAGTAAGTTTCAGGCTCCTAAGAAGTGGGCCTAGAGTTGTGGTGGGCAGGAGTGTGATAAAACTTCTGTGTTGGAGCAATTTGGATCTTCCATTGGCTTAAAAATGGCTTGTGGCTTACATGGTGCAGCCAGCAGACCCTTATAAGTAAAGGCATCTTGTTAAATGGAGAGGATTCAGGGCAATGTTCAGAATCAGGTTGCTATGGACAAGGATGCAATGGGGCAAGCTTTGAGGGATAGAAGATTGGTTGGTGCATTTTCCTGCAGACCCTGACCCACCACACGTGACAGAACTCCCTCCAGCACTGTGTCCCAGTTGAACTCCTTCTATTTTATGAAGCAAATACCAAACTACCAGTGCAGCAGCAAAAACCCCACAAAAAGTGTAGGAGGGCCAAATGGCTTCACAGTTCAACGGGGAGACACTTAGACCCCAGAGGCCACAGTTTACCTAAAAAGAAAAATATCAGCACTGCTGCCTCATGTTCATTGAAACATCAGAAACAATGTCCTCCAGGTCTCATAGATGCAGACCCAGCTTTGATGGTCTCACTACAAAGGAAGCCAAATCTCCTGACAACAACATATATTTAAGTGCCCTATCTCAAGGCAGTTTCTCAAAAAGTTTTTAGGCCAGCAGAGCTCCATGTTTGTGGAGTGTTTACCCTGTCCCTTGCTTTTGGAAACTCCTCTACCACCTCCAAGGTTGTGAACTCCTGAGCATTTTCCATTCCAGATATGTGTTCACAGATTTTCTAACTCTTCTCCTCTAATTGTGTCTTACTTGGGGTGAAAGTAATGTCAAGGCATTGTTCTGGATGAGAGTGGGAGGATATTTGTGCAGCATATATATGTATACAAATTGGATTCATTTTCCAATTTTCATTTTGAAATATTGAATCCCTGACACTAACCCATACCTACTAGACTCAAACAACTCATCCTAATATGATAGAGAAAAATAACCCAAACCTATAGAAATACAAGCAGTTCATTGGAGGCATGTTGTATAGTTGGACTTGCCTTTTGCATTATATAAGGTAAAAGTTATAAATTTAGTCAATTTTTAATCGAAGAAGTTCTCCATAAGTTTTTAAACTTAAAAAATACGAGAATTCTTGTTTCCCTTTCTCTTTAGCCTATTTACACTTGTATATTTATATGCATATATAGAATCCTACCAGGTATCACACGTACATTTTGAGGTGGCTGACTTGGCATATACAAACTGTGAGAAGAGTTCAAACCTCCTAAACGCTGTTGGAACTGAAAATTCAACCTATAGGGGAGCTTCCTAGTAGAAGAATATTATACATAAATTCATGTTCAGTAAAATAAATATTTTTGCATGTGTGGGTGATATATGTTTACTGATGAATTCCTATTGCCATTTATATTGCTTCTTTTAAATGTCTGTCAGTGTTTTGTGTGTTTGTGTGTCTGTGTGTGTGTGTGTAATATATCTGTACACTCTGCAGATTTTTCAAAATATGAAATATATGTGTCTAATGTAAACTCTCTAAATTCATTCATGTTCATGTATGTGGATTTATAATTAACTTTTCACAAGATTATAATCAGAAATATTCATCCACCTGAAATACATATTTATTTCCTAGTACTGAAAACTAACTTCAGTGAATGGTGCATACAAATCCTAATTATTCTACAGTAACTGACCCAGTCTAACATCAATGCAAGTAGATTCCTATGGGACATGATATGTAATTTGACGTTCATATGTACTCAACACTGGTACATTATTATTTCTTCAGTTTTTGCACATTTTAAGTTATACACTTCATCCACAAGTTCACAAATTTATAGGCATTTGTTTCAACTTTAATCACTTCTTGCTTCAGAACACATGTATTGGCAGGGTTTCTTGACTGGTCTTTTCATGAGACTTCTTTCCAAACACATTATTTTGAATTTCCATTATCATTTTGGAGCAAAACTCACACACTCTTCATGATAAACCAAACAATAATATTTCCATTAGATATATAACTGGTTGGAATGAATGATTGTATATCAATATATGATTTCCTGTAATTTTTCAGATATCAATTCAATTCATTATATAAAGTTCAAAAAAGTTATATTATTTATTCACAGTATGGTCTATTCATGCTTTATCTCTATCTTAATAGACACAGGGTACACCTTTTTGTACCCCCAATTCTAATTTTAAATCTTCAATATATTGCTCCCAGAAATGGTGAAGGAAATACTCATGTCACCTCATTATCACAGTAATATTCTAGACAAAAAATGGAAAGGTCACACTTATGATTGTACCAAAGCCTAAATGGAAATTGAACATGGATTACTAAAAACATCCATGTCCAGGTTGTCTAATGCTGTCAATTGTCAATCCTATTGGTGAATACATATTTGTTTTTTCCTAATTTATATATTCAAACTCAACGCTGTTGAAAATGTCTAATTCTATCCCTCACTTTATACTTTGCCTGATTTCGTAATGTTTCCATTGATATCTGCTTTTCTACACATTTTCCCCAGTTCATCATAGTGACTGACTCTTCATATGTGCTGATATTTACATTCACTCTATAACCGAAAGTCTATTGCTAAAGAACTTTTGGTCCAAATCCTATACTCACTCTTCTTCCTAAACCTACTGACTATCTTCCTAATCCTACTGAATATCCCTTTTTGACTGGATGTTCTCTTCTAAATTCAATCATCCAATGTACAAGGTCCTATGCCATTGTATATCGAATTATCTGAGACATCTTTGCAGAACATAATTCAAAGCTAAGTATCCCAATCAAGGGCAAAACCCTTCTGGGCTTCAAATCATAACTAGGTTTCTCTTTTCATAATTATATTTCACCTCTATATTCTTGTAAATATTGCAGGTTCCCAATACCATTATTCATCGCACAGAATCATTCGTAACCCAAATCAAACCTGTTTTTAACCCCAAGTATACACTGTTCCCTCAATCATTTTACAGAAGAGCAGGGACAGAGTGGTTCTTACAATACAGGAAAGTTGGAGACCTTCCTCGTGATGAGAACCTCAAATATCCATGCACAAATGATACCTGGAGAAGTTGTAGGCAGGTATGAAGCACCTAAGAGAGAAAAAGTCATCTTCCATGGCAAACAACCTGGTCAGGATGAAGGGATGTGTCTGAATCTGCCTCTCTATTCTTATTGTAGAGAAGGTGGACCAAACCAGGCCTGAGAGGAGAGCTGTTCCCAGGTGCCAATGGTTGATATACATTCTACCTAATAAAAGTGTCAAAGGAAGTAGGGGCAACCTCCATCTTATGTTACCCTTGGAAGCAACTGTTAGGACAAAGTGGTTGCCAAGGCAGTGACCTCATTCAGTTTCAAAGAATGTGACATCCCTCATTTCCTTGGTGATGGAAATCTCTGAACTTGGTATCCAAGAAGGCAGGCACCCAGAGGCAGTCCCAGTCCCAGGCCCAGTGGGCTCACTTGTTTGGATTTACCAAGGACAGAGTCAGTTTTCTTGGTACCTAATGATGTGAGGATGGCCAAATGCCAGGAGAGCTCTGAAGATGGACCTTTCCTGAGAAAACAGGTAGTGGCTAACCACTTTTTCCTGACATCTTCATAGAGTTGGTCAAGGAAACAAGATCTGAGAGAAGACAGGCCATTTCGGGGGAACATAGTATGGCCCACCAGTCAGAGGACACTCCAGATAGTCACAGACCTACTTGGGGGAAAGAGGTGCCTTTGTGGGAGTGGGTGTGGGTTTGTTGTTTTGTCTCATGTTCTGAGAATAGATAGGAAAGGCGGTTTGTTTGGTTTGAAGTGGACAGTTTCTAGTAAGTCATTTGACACGGCGAGTGTTTCTGTTTCTGTGTATCCCACTGTGTCCGTTGTTGTAGACATTAGAAAAGAGAATGCATTAATGGATGTGTCCTGTCTAGTATAAAACTTCCCATAATTCATCCTGCCCAATATATGAATGGACTGCAGCTTGTCTTATCGATGTGCAACACCTGCTATCTTTCTAAGTTGTTGTTTTCTTCCTGAATTCTGGGCACTCTCCAGAATAGGCTCATGGATTTGTGTCCAAAATATGTACCACCTCCAAGCTCTGTGACATGGCCATGTACAGGATAGCTGAAGAGAATGGCGAGCATCTCAGAAAACTCAGATATCAGTGTGACCAGGAAAGTCTCAGTGCAGAAACCCCGCTTTGGGCCTTTTGCTTACTTATTGTTGTGTTGCACTGAATGTCAGGAAGGTCTTTGCCTCAGGCCACCCCTTTGTGAAGCCTGAAGAAAACAGTTTTCAAATGGAAATGAATGGGCCTCACCTGTGGCTCTTTGCTTAATTGCTTTGGAAAGGGATGTGTCTTTATCAGCCTCTTGGACCTGTGTGGGGCTGTGACTTAGGTTCTCAGCACCTGATGGATCTTAAGAATGATCCCATGTGAGCTTCCAAAACCAAAATAGCATAAAATATCATTCATTGTGGATGAAGTCTCTTGCCTTCCTCTGTTAGGTTCCTGCACTCCATCAAATGAGAATAGGAATTCTTTGGGTCAAATGAGTTCTTCAAAGCCCTGCAGAGGTGCTTGTGTTTTCGCATGACTCTAAATCACCTAAAGAGTCGATACCTAAAATCAGTATGCCTCAAATTAGAGAAACACAGAAGTATTAAAGGCAGGCTTATTTGTTCACTCCTGGTTCACAGCAACGGTGTCCAGGCTACCCTGACTTTAGGCAAATGAGGGGCAAAGGAGCTGATTTTGGACACTGTCTTGGGCTGCGCCAATCATGGAAATCTCCAGCCAGAAGTTAAGATGATTGACTATATGGAATAAGATGAGGGCCATGTGGGAGTGTTTTGGTTTTAATGTTGCTCATTTGTGTGGCATTGGAATAAATGATTGGGTCCACGTGGGCTTGAACTCTGGTGTAATTCCCCTTAGAGACTGGGTTTTGGAAGTGAACTCAGGGAAGCATTGCCATGAATTTTGTTGGGATTTTAAGAGGCCAAGCATGAAAGTCACTCTTGGAAACTGAGACCTAGACAACGGGTGGATTTCCACAGAGGTCTGGGAATCTCAGGAAGGATATTACATTATTTTATTCTTAAAGAAATGGCAGCCATAGTTGAGAGTCAAAACACACATGGACATCACATTGTAGACCTCAATGGGCCTGGCCTAATGTGATATTTTGTCCACTCTTTGGGAAGCCTTGCCTGTGAGAGTTCTCCAGAGATTTCATTGAAATGAGCTTCCTCAACATTTAATGTTTGCTGAATGAATTGAAACCCACAGTGCCTCCAACTTCATGCTTGAAAAATGGCTAGATAAATACCATGAAATTTTTGAAATTCCTATGACCAGGTGGCACTGGAGAAACATTGGATGTCCTGTTGCTGATCATGAGTATACCAGACAGTGCCTTGATTTACTGAGTTTCATGAAAATGGTGTAGAACAGAGATGCCAGTATGTTGGAGCCTGCTGAATAGTGGGTCTAGAGCAGTGGTGGGGAGGTGATTGATAATACATCCGCGGTAGGGCCATGTGGATCTACCATTGGATTCCAAATGGCTTGTAACTGACATGGTGCAGCCAGCAGACCCTTATATGTAAAGGCATCTTGTTATATGGAGAGTTTTAAGAGGAAAATTAAGAATCAGGTTGATATGGACAAGGGGACAATGGGGCAAGCTGTGAGAGATAGAAGCATAGTTGGTGCATTCTCTTGCAGACCCTGACCCACCACACATGACAGAACTCCCTCCAGCACTGTGTCCCAGTTTATCTCCTAGTATTTCGTGAAACAAATACCAAACTCACAGTGCAGCAGCAAAAACACCACAAAAAGAGGAGAAGGAACAAATGGCTTCACAGTCCACACGGGGAGACACTTAGTCCCCAGTGGCCTCAGTTTACCTACAAAAAGAGGATTCAGCACTGCTTCATCTTGTTCATTGGAAAATAAGAAACCATGTCCTCCAGGTCACATAGATGCAGACCCAGCTTTGATGGTCTCACTACCAAGGAAGCCAAATCTCCTGAATACAACATATATTTCAAGTGCGGAAGCTCAGAGGCAGTTTCTCAAAAAGTTTTTAGGCCAGCAGAGCTCCATGTTTGTGGAGTGTTGACACTGTCCCCTAGTTTTGGAAACTCCTCTACCACCTCCAAGGTTGTGAACTCCTGAGCATTTTCCATTCCAGATATGTATTCACTGATTTTGTAACTCTTCTCCTCTAATTTTGTCTTACTTGGGGTGAAGGTAATGTCAAGGCATTGTTCTGGATGAGAGCGGGAGGATATTTGTGCAGCATATATTTACATACACATTGGATTCATTTTCCAATTTTCCATTCGAAGTACTTAATCCCTGACACTAACACATACCTAGTAGACTCAGACTATTCATCCTAATATAATGGGGGAAATTAACACAACACAATAGAAATACAAGCACTTCAGAGGAGACATGTTGTATAGTTGGACTCGACATTTGCATTATATAAGGTAGGGGTTATAAATCTAGTCAAATTTTAATTGAAATATTCTCCATGTGTTTTTAAACTTAACAAATATTTGAATTCTTGTTTCCCTCTTCTGTAGCCTCTTCACACGTGTATATTTATACGCATATATAGAATCCTACCAGGTATCACACGTACATTTTTGTGAGGTGGCAGTCTTGGCAGATACAAATTGTGAGAAGTGTTCACTCTTCCTAAATGCTATTGGAAATGAAAATTCAACCTATAAAAGAGCGTCCTAGAAGAACAACTTTATACATAAACACATGTTCAGTAAAATAAATATTTTTGCCTCTGTGGATGATATATATTTACTGATGAATTCAGATTGGCATTTATATTGGTACTCTTTAATGCCTGTGAGTGTTGTGTGTGTGTATGTGTTTGTGTGTGTGTGTGTGTATATATATATATATATATATATATATATATATATATATATATATAGATAGATAGATAGATAGATATAGATAGATAGATAGATATAGGTATAGATATAGATATAAATATACTCTCCAAATTTTTCAAAATATAAAACATATGTGTCTCATATACACTCTCTATATCATTCATGTTCATGTATGTGGATTTGTAATCAACTTTTCACAAGATTATAATCAGAAATATTCATCCACCTGAAATACATATTTGATTTGTAGTACTGAAAACTAACTTCAGTGAAAGGTGCATACAAATCCTAATTAACAACAGTAACTGACCCAGTCTAACATCAATGCAAGTAGACTCCTATGGGACATGATATTTAATTTGTCATTCATTTGTATTCGACACTGGTACATTATTGTTTCTTCAGTTTTTGCACATCATAGGATATACATTTCATCCACAAGTTCACAAATTAATAGGCATTTGTTTCAACTTTAATCACTTCTTGCTTCAGAACACATGTATTGTCAGGGTTTCTTGACTGGTCTTTACATGAGACTTCTTTCCAATCACATTATTTTGAATTTCCATAATCATTTTGAAGCAAAACTCACACACTCTTCTTGATAAACCAAAACACTAATATTTCCATTAGATATATAACTGGTTGGAATGAATGATTGTATATCAATATACGATTTCCTTTAATTTTTCAGATATCAGTTCAATTCATTATTTAAAGTTCAATAAAGTTATATTATTTATTCACGGTATGGTCTATTCATGCTTTTTCTATATTTTCATAGTAACAGGGTACACTTCTTTGTAACCACGATTCTAATTTTACATCTTCAATATATTGCTCGCAGAAATGGTGAAAGAAATACTCATGTCACCTCATTATCACAGTAATATTCTGGACAAAAAATGGAAAGGTCACACTTATGATTGTACCAAAGCCTAAATGGAAAATGAACATGGATTTCTAAAAACATCCATGTCCAGGTTGCCTAATGCTGTCAAATGTTAATCCTATTGGTGACTACATATTTGTTTTTTCCTAATTTATATTTTCAAACTCAACCCTGTTGAAAATGTCTACTTCTATCACTCACTTTATACTTTGCCTGATTTCGTAATGTTTCTATTGATATCTGATTTTCTACATATTTTCCCCAGTTCAACATAGTGACTGACTCTTCATATGTGCTGACATTTACATTCACTCTATAACCGAAAGTCTATTGCTAAAGAACTTTTTGTCCAAATCCAATACTCACTCTTCTTCCTAAATCTACCGACTATCTTCCTAATCCTACTGAATATCTCATTGACTGGATGTTCTCTTCTAAATTCAATCATCCAATGTACAAGGTCCTATACCATTGTATATCGAATTATCTGAGACATCTTTGCAGAACATAATTCAAAGCTAAGTATCCCAATCAAGGGCAAAACCCTTCTGGGCTCCAAATCATACGTAGATTTCTGTTTTCATACTTATATTTCACCTCTATATTCTTGTAAATATTGCAGGTTCCAAATACCATTATTCATCGCACAGAATCATTCGTCACCAAATCAAACCTGTTTTTAACCCCAAGTATACACTGTTTCCTCAATCATTTTACAGAAGTGCAGGGGCAGAGTGGTTCTGACAATACAGGAAAGTTGGGGACCTTCCACCTGATGAGAACCTCAAATGTCCATGCAAAAATGATACCTGGAGAAGTTGTAGGCAGGTATGAAGCACCTGAGAGAGCAAAAGTCATCTTTTATGGCAAACAACCTGGTCATGATGAAGGGATGTGTCTGAATCTGCCTCTCTCTTCTTATTGTAGAGAAGGTGGACCAATCCAGGCCTGAGTGGAGACCTGTTCCCAGGTGCCAATGGTTGATATACATTCTACCTAATAAAAGTGTCAAAGGAAGTAGGGGCAACCTCCATCTTATGTTACCCTTGGAAGCAACTGTTAGGACAAAGTGGTTGCCAAGGCAGTGACCTCATTCAGTTCCAAAGAATGTGACATACCTCATTTCCTTGGTGATGGAAATCTCTGAACTTGGTATCCAAGAAGGCAGGCACCCAGAGGCAGTCCCAGTCCCAGGCCCAGTGGGCTCACTTGTTTGGATTTACCAAGGACAGAGTCAGTTTTCTTGGTACCTAATGATGTGAGGATGGCCAAATGCCAGGAGAGCTCTGAAGATGGACCTTTCCTGAGAAAACAGGTAGTGGCTAACCACTTTTTCCTGACATCTTCACAGAGTTGGTCAAGGAAACAAGATCTGAGAGAAGACAGGCGATTTCGGGGGAACATAGTATGGCCCACCAGTCAGAGGACACTCCAGATAGTCACAGACCTACTTGGGGGAAGGAGGTGCCTTTGTGGGAGTGGGTTTGGTTTTGTTGTTTTGTCTCAGGTTCTGAGAATAGATAGAAATGGCGGTTTGTTTGTTTTGGAGCGGACAGTTTTTAGTAAGTCATTTGACAAGGCGAGTGTTTCTGTTTATGTGTATCCCACTGTGTCCGTTGTTGTGGACATTATAAAAGAGAATGCATTAATGGATGTGTCCTGTCTAATATAAATCTTCCCATAATTCATCCTGCCCAACATATGAATGGACTGCAGCTTGTCTTATCAATGTGCAAAACCTGCTATCTTTCTAAGTTGTTGTTTTCTTCCTGAATTCTGGCCACTCTCTAGAATAGTCTCAGGGATTTCTGTCCAAAATATGTACCACCTCCAAGCTCTGTGACATGGCCATGTACTGGATAGCTGAAGAGAATGGCGAGCATCTCAGAAAACTCAGATTTCAGTGTGACCAGGAAAGTCTCAGTGCAGAAACCCTGCTTTGGGCCTTTTGCTTACTTATTGTTGTGTTGCACTGAATGTCAGGAAGGTCTTTGCCTCAGGCCACCCCTTTGTGAAGCCTGAAGAAAACAGTTTTCAAATGGAAATGAATGGGCCTCACCTGTGGCTCTTTGTTTAATTGCTTTGGAAAGGGATGTGTCTTTATCAGCCTCTTGGACCTGTGTGTGGCTGTGACTTAGATTCTCAGCACCTGATGGATCTTAAGAATGATCCCATGTTAGCTTCCAAAACCAAAATGGCAAAAAAATATCATTCATTGTGGATGAAGTCTCTTCTCTTCCTCTGTTAGGTTCTTGCACTCCAACAAATGAGAATAGGGATTCTTTGGATCAAATGAGTTCTTAAAGCCCTGCAGAGGTGCTTGTGTTTTTGCATGACTCTAAATCACCTAAAGAATCCATACCTAAAATCAGTAGGCCTCAAATTGGAGAAACACAGAAGTATTAACGGCAGGCTTATTTGTTCACTCCTGGTTCACAGCAACGGTGTCCAGGCTACCCTGACTTTAGGCAAATGAGGGGCAAACGAGCTGATTTTGGACACTGTCTTGGGCTGCGTCCCTCATGGAAACCTCCAGCCAGAGGTTAAGATGATTGACTATATGGAATAAGGTGAGGGCCATGTGGGAGTGTTTTGGTTTTAATGTTGGTCATTTGTGTGGCATTGGAAAAAATGACTGGGTCCACGTGGGCTTGAACTCTGGTGTGATTCCCCTTAGACACTGGGTTTTGGAACTGAACTCAGAGAAGCATTGCCATGAATTTTGTTGGGATTTTAAGAGGCCACGCATGAAAGTCGCTCTTGGAAACTGAGACCTAGGCCCCGGGTAGATTTCCACTGAGGCCTGGGAATCTCAGCCAGGATATCACATGATTTTATTCTCAAAGAAATGGCAGCCCTAATTGAGAGTCAAAACACACATGGACCTCACATTGTTGACCTCAATGGGCCTGGCCTAATGTGACGTTTTGTCCATTCATTGGGAAGCCTTGCCTGTGACAGTTCTCCAGAGATTTCATTGAAATGAGCTTCCTAACCATTTAATGTTTGCCTAATGAATTGAAACCCACAGTGCCTCCAACTTCATGCTTGAAAAATGACTAGATAAATACCATTAAATTTTTGAAATTCCTATGACCAGGTGGCACTGGAGAAACATTGGATGTCCTGTTGCTGATCATGAGTATACCAGACAGTGCCTTGATTTACTGAGTTTCATGAAAATGGTGTAGAACAGAGATGCCAGTAATTTGGAGCCTGCTGAGTAGTGGGTCTAGAGCAGTGGTGGGGAGGCGTTTGATAAATCATCCGTCTTAGGACCATGTGCATCTACCATTGGATTCCAAATGGCTTGTAACTGACATGGTGCTGCCAGCAGACCCTTATATGTAAAGGCATCTTGTTATATGGAGAGTTTTAAGAGGAAAATTAAGAATCAGGTTGATATGGACAAGGGGGCAATGGGGCAAGCTGTGAGAGATAGAAGCCTAGTTGGTGCATTCTCTTGCAGACCCTGACCCACCACACGTGACAGAACTCCCTCCAGCACTGTGTCCCAGTTTCGCTGCTAGTATTTCGTGAAACAAATACCAAACTCACAGTGCAGCAGCCTAAACACCACAAAAAGTGGAGGAGGACCAAATGGCTTCACAGTCCACATGGGGAGACGGGGAGACACTTAGTCCCCAGTGGCCTCAGTTTACCTATAAAGAGAGGATTCAGGACTGCTTCATCTTGTTCATTGGAAAATAAGAAACCATGTCCTCCAGGTCACATAGATGCAGACCCAGCTTTGACGGTCTCACTACAAAGGAAGCCAAATCTCATGAAAACAACATATATTTCAAGTGCGGAAGCTCAGAGGCAGTTTCTCAAAAAGTTTTTAGGCCAGCAGAGTTACATGTTTGTGGAGTGTTTACCATGTCCCTTACTTTTGGAAACTCCTAAACCACCTCCAAGGTTGTGAACTCCTGAGCATTTTCCATTCCAGATATGTATTCACTGATTTTGTAACTCTTCTCCTCTAATTGTGTCTCACTTGGGGTGAAGGTAATGTCAAGGCATTGTTTTCGATGAGAGCGGGAGGATATTTGTGCAGCATATATTTACATACACATTGGATTCATTTTCCAATTTTTCATTCGAAGTACTGAATCCCTGACACTAACCCATACCTAGTAGACTCAGACTATTCATCCTAATATAATGGGGAAAATTAACCCAACACAATAGAAATACAAGCACTTCAGAGGAGACATGTTCTATAGTTGGACTTGACATTTGCATTATATAAGGTAGGAGTTATACATCTAGTCAAATTTTAATTGAAATATTCTCCATGTGTTTTTAAACTTAACAAATATGTGAATACTTCTTTCCAATTTCTGTAGCCTATTCACACATGTATATTTATATGCATATATAGAATCCTACCAGGTATCACACGTACATTTTTGTAAGGTGGATGTCTTGGCAGATACAAATTGTGAGAAGTGTTCACTCCTCCTAAATTCTGTTGGAAATGAAAATTCAACCTATAAGAGAGCGTCCTAGAAGAACAACATTATACATAAACTCATGTTCAGTAACATAAATATTTTTGCATCTGTGGATGATATATATTTACTGATGAATTTCGATTGGCATTTATATTGGTACTTTTTAATGTCTGTGAGTGTTGTGTGTGTGTGTGTGTGTGTGTGTGTGTGTGTGTGTGTGTGTGTATAGATATAGATATAGATATACTCTCCAAAGTTTTCCAAATATGAAATATATGTGTCTAGTATACACTCTCTAAATTCATTCATGTTCATGTATGTGGATTTATAATCAACTTTTCACAAGATTATAATCAGAAATATTCATCCACCTGAAATACATATTTGTTTCCTAGTACTGACTACTAACTTCAGTGAAGGGTGCATACAAATCCTAATTATTCTACAGTATCTGACCCAGTCTAACATCAATGCAAGTAGACTCCTATGGGACATGATATGTAATTTGTCATTCATTTGTATACGACACTGGTACATTATTGTTTCTTCAGTTATTGCACATCATAGGATATACATTTCATCCACAAGTTCACAAATTAATAGGCATTTGTTTCAACATTAATCACTTCTTGCTTCAGAACACATGTATTGTCAGGGTTTCTTGACTGGTCTTTTCATGAGACTTCTTTCCAAACACATTATTTTGAATTTCCATAATCATTTTGAAGCAAAACTCACACACTCTTCATGATAAACCAAAACACTAATATTTCCATTAGATATATAAATGGTTGGAATGAATGATTGTATATCAATATACAATTTCCTTTTATTTTTCAGATATCAGTTCAATTCATTATTTAAAGTTCAAAATTTATATTATTTATTCACAGTATGGTCTATTCGTGGTTTTTCTCTATGTTCATAGAAACAGGGTACACCTATTTGTACCCCCGATTCTAATTTTACATCTTCAATATATTGCTCCCAGAAATGGTGAAAGAAATACTCATGTCACCTCATTATCACAGTAATATTCTGGACAAAAAATGGAAAGGTCACACTTATGATTGTACCAAAGCCTAAATGGAAAGTGAACATGGATTTCTAAAAACATCCATGTCCAGGTTGCCTAATGCTGTCAATTGTCACTCCTATTGGTGACTACATATTTGTTTTTTCCTAATTTATATATTGAAACTCAACCCTGTTGAAAATGTCTAATTCTATCCCTCACTTTATACTTTGCCTGTTTTCGTAATGTTTCCATTGATATCTGCTTTTCTACATATTTTCCCCAGTTCAACATAGTGTCTGACTCTTCATATGTGCTGACATTTACATTCACTCTATAACCAAAAGTCTATTGCTAAAGAACTTTTGGTCCAAATCCTATACTCACTCGTCTTCCTAAACCTACCGACTATCTTCCTAATCCTACTGAATATCCCTTTTTGACTGGATGTTCTCTTCCAAATTCAATCATCCAATGTACAAGGTCCTATGCCATTGTATATCAAATTATCTGAGACAACTTTGCAGAACATAATTCAAAGCTAAGTATCCCAATCAAGGGCAAAACCCTTCTGGGCTTCAAAGCATACCTAGATTTCTTTTTTCAAACTTATATTTCACCTCTATATTCTTGTAAATATTGCAGGTTCCCAATCCCATTATTCATCGCACAGAATCATTCGTCACCAAATCAAACCTGTTTTTAACCCCAGGTATACACTGTTCGCTCAATCATTTTACAGAAGAGCAGGGACAGAGGGGTTCTTACAATACAGGAAAGTTGGGGATCTTCCACCAGATGAGAACCTCAAATGTCCATGCACAAATGATACCTGGAGAAGTTGTAGGCAGGTATGAAGCTCCTGAGAGAGCAAAAGTCATCTTCCATGGCAAACAACCTGGTCAGGATGAAGGGATGTGTCTGAATCTGCCTCTCTCTTCTTATTGTAGACAAGGTGGAACAATCCAGGCCTGAGTGGAGAGCTGTTCCCGGGTGCCAATGGTTGATATACATTCTACCTTATGAAAGTGTCACAGGAAGTAGGGGAAACCTCCATCTTATGTAACCCTTGGAAGCAACTGTTAGGACAAAGTGGTTGCCAAGGCAGTGACCTCTTTCAGTTCCAAAGAATGTGACATACCTCATTTCCTTGGTGATGGAACTCTCTGAACTTGGTATCCAAGAAGCCAGGCACCCAGAGGCAGTCCCAGTCCCAGGCCCAGTGGGCTCACTTGTTTGGATTTACGAAGGACAGAGTCAGTTTTCATGGTACCTAATGATGTGAGGATGGCCAAATGCCAGGAGAGCTCTGAAGATGGACCTTTCCTGAGAAAACAGGTAGTGGCTAACCACTTTTTCCTGACATCTTCACAGAGTTGGTCAAGGAAACAAGATCTGAGAGAAGACAGGCCATTCCGGGGGAACATATTATGGTCCACCAGTCAGAGGACACTCCGGATAGTCACAGACCTACTTGGGGGAAGGAAGTGCCTTTGTGGGAGTTGGTGTGGGTTTGTTGTTTTGTCTCATGTTCTGAGAATAGATCGAAAAAGCGGTTTGTTTGATTTGGAGCAGACAGTTTCTAGTAAGTCATTTGACAAGGCGAGTGTTTCTGTTTATGTGTATCCCACTGTGTCCGTTGTTGTAGACATTAGAAAAGAGAATGCATTAATGGATGTGTCCTGTCTAGTATAAATCTTCCCTATAATTCATCCTGCCCAATATATGAATGGACTGCAGCTTGTCTTATCGATGTGCAACACCTGCTATCTTTCTAAGTTGTTGTTTTCTTCCTGAATTCTGGCCCCTCTCCAGAATGGGCTCAGGGATTTGTGTCCAAAATATGTACCACCTCCAACTCTGTGACATGGCCATGTAAAGGATAGATGAAGAGAATGGCGAGCATCTCAGAAAACTCAGATATCAGTGTGACCAGGAAAGTCTCAGTGCAGAAACACTGCTTTGGGCTTTTTGCTTACTTATTGTTGTGTTGCACTGAATGTCAGGAAGGTCTTTTCCTCAGGCCACCCCTTTGTGAAGCCTGAAGAAAACAGTTTTCAAATGGAAATGAATGGGCCTCACCTGTGGCTCTTTGCTTAATTGCTTTGGAAAGGGATGTGTCTTTATCAGCCTCTGGGACCTGTGTGTGGCTGTGGCTTAGATTATCAGCACCTGATGGATCTTAAGAATGATCCCATGTTAGCTTCCAAAACCAAAATAGCAAAAAATATCATTCATTGTGGATGAAGACTCTTGCCTTCCTCTGTTAGGTTCCTGCACTCCAACAAATGAGAATAGGGATTCTGTGAGTCAAATGAGTTCTTCAAAGCCCTGCAGAGGTGCTTGTGTTTTCGCATGACTCTAAATCACCTAAAGAATCAATACCTAAAATCAGTAGCCCTCAAATTGGAAAAACATAGAAGTATTAACGTCAGGCTTATATGTTCACTCCTGGTTCACAGCAACGGTGTCCAGGCTACCCTGAATTTAGGCAAATGAGGGGCAAACGAGCTGATTTTGGACACTGTCTTGGGCTGCACCCCTCATGGAAACCTCCAGCCAGAGGTTAAGATGATTGACTATATGGAATAAGGTGAGGGCCATGTGTGAGTGTTTTGGTTTTAATTTTGGTCATTTGTGTGGCATTGGAAAAAATGACTGGTTCCACGTGGGCTTGAACTCTGGTGTGATTCCCCTTAGACACTGGGTTTTGGAACTGAACTCAGAGAAGCATTGCTATGAATTTTGTTGGGATTTTAAGAGGCCACGCATGAAAGTCGCTCTTGGAAATTGAGACCTAGGCCCCGGGTAGATTTCCACAGAGGCCTGGGAATCTCAGCAAGGATATCACATGATTTTATTCTTAAAGAAATGGCATCCATAGTTGAGAGTCAAAACACACATGCACCTCACATTGTAGACCTCAATGGGCCTGGCCTAATGTGACCTTTTGTCCATTCTTTGGGAAGCCCTGCCTGTGAGATTTCTCCAGAGATTTCATTGAAATGAGCTTTCTCACCATTTAATGTTTGCTGAATTAATTGAAACCCACAGTGCCTCCAACTTCATGCTTGAAAAATGGCTAGATAAATACCATTAAATTTTTGAAATTCCTATGACCAGGTGGCACTGGAGAAACATTGGATGTCCTATTGCTGATCATGAGTATACCAGACAGTGCCTTGATTTACTGAGTTTCATGAAAATGGTGTAGAACAGAGATGCCAGTAAGTTGGAGCCTGTTGAGTAGTGGGTCTAGAGTAGTGGTGGGGAGGTGTTTGATAAAACATCCGTGGTAGGGCCATGTGGATCTACCATTGGATTCCAAATGGCTTGTAACTGACATGGTGCTGCCAGCAGACCCTTATATGTAAAGGCATCTTGTTATATGGAGAGTTTTTAGAGGAAAATTAAGAATCAGGTTGATATGGACAAGGGGGCAATGGGGCAAGCTGTGAGAGATAGAAGCCTAGTTGGTGCATTCTCTTGCAGACCCTGACCCACCACACGTGACAGAACTCCCTCCAGCACTGTGTCCCAGTTTCGCTGCTAGTATTTCGTGAAACAAATACCAATCTCACAGTGCAGCAGCCTAAACACCACAAAAAGTGGAGGAGGACCAAATGGCTTCACAGTCCCCACGGGGAGATACTTAGTCCCCAGTGGCCTCAGATTCCCTACAAAGAGAGGATTCAGGACTGCTTCATCTTGTTCATTGGAAAATAAGAAACCATGTCCTCGAGGTCACATAGATGCAAACCCAGCTTTGATGGTCTCACTACAAAGGAAGCCAAATCTCCTGAAAACAACATATATTTCAAGTGCGGAAGCTCAGAGGCAGTTTCTCAAAAAGTTTTTAGGCCAGCAGAGTTACATGTTTGTGGAGTGTTTACCATGTCCCTTACTTTTGGAAACTCCTAAACCACCTCCAAGGTTGTGAACTCCTGAGCATTTTCCATTCCAGATATGTATTCACTGATTTTGTAACTCTTCTCCTCTAATTGTGTCTTACGTGTGGTGAAGGTAATGTCAAGGCATTGTTCTGGATGAGAGCGGGAGGATATTTGTGCAGCATATATTTACATACACATTGGATTCATTTTCCAATTTTCCATTCGAAGTACTGAATCCCTGACACTAACCCTTACCTAGTAGACTCAGACTATTCATCCTAATATAATGGGGAAAATTAACCCAACACAATAGAAATACAAGCACTTCAGAGGAGACATGTTGTATAGTTGGACTTGACATTTGCATTTTATAAGGTAGGAGTTATAAATCTTGTCAAATTTTAATTGAAATATTCTCCGTTTTTAAACTTAACAAATATGTGAATTCTTGTTTCCTTTTTCTGTAGCCTATTCACACATGTATATTTATATGCATATATAGAATCCTACCAGGTATCACAAGTACATTTTTGTGAGGTGGTGGTCTTGGCAGATACAAATTGTGAGAAGAGTTCACTCGTCCTAAATGCTGTTGAAAATGAAAATTCAACATATAAGAGAGCGTCCTAGTAGAACAACATTATGCATAAACTCATGTTCAGGAAAATAAATATTTTTGCATCTGTGGATGATATATATTTACTGATGAATTTCGATTGGCATTTATATTGGTACTTTTCAATGTCTGTGAGTGTGTGTGTGTGTGTGTGTGTGTGTGTGTGTGTGTATAGATATAGATATAGATATACTCTCCAAATTTTTCAAAATATGAAAAAATTTGTCTAATATATACTCTCTAAATTCATTCATGTTCATGTATGTGGATTTATAATCAACTTTTCACAAGATTATAATCAGAAATATTCATCCACCTGAAATACATATTTGTTTCCTAGTACTGACTACTAACTTCAGTGAAGGGTGCATACAAATCCTAATTATTCTACAGTATCTGACCCAGTCTAACATCAATGCAAGTAGACTCCTATGGGACATGATCTGTAATTTGTCATTCATTTGTATACAACACTGGTACATTATTGTTTCTTCAGTTTTTGCACATCATAGGATATACATTTCATCCACAAGTTCACAAATTAATAGGCATTTGTTTCAAATTTAATCACTTCTTGCTTCAGAAAACATGTATTGTCAGGGTTTCTTGACGGGTCTTTTCATCAGACATCTTTCCAAACACATTATTTTGAATTTCCATAATCATTTTGAAGCAAAACTAACACACTCTTTAAGATAAACCAAAACACTAATATTTCCATTAGATATATAACTGGTTGGAATGAATGATTGTATATCAATATACGATTTCCTTTAATTTTTCAGATATCAGTTCAATTCATTATTTAAAGTTGAAAAAATTATATTATTTATTCACAGTATGGTCAATTCATTCTTTTTTTCTATGTTCATAGAAACAGGGTACACCTCTTTGTACCCCCGATTCTAACATTACATCTTCAATATATTGCTCCCAGAAATGGTGAAAGAATTACTCATGTCACCTCATTATCACAGTAATATTCTGGACAAAAAATGGAAAGGTCACACTTATGATTGTACCAAAGCCTAAATGGAAAGTGAACATTGATTTCTAAAAACATCCATGTCCAGGTTGCCTAATGCTGTCAATTGTCAATCCTATTGGTGACTACATATTTATTTTTTCCTAATTTATATTTTCAAACTCAACCCTGTTGAAAATGTCTAATTCTATCACTCACTTTATACTTTGCCTGATTTCGTAATGTTTCCATTGATATCTGCTTTTCTACATATTTTCCCCAGTTCAACATAGTGACTGACTCTTCATATGTGCTGACATTTACATTCACTCTATAACGAAAAGTCTATTGCTAAAGAACTTTTGCTCCAAATCCTATTGTCACTATTCTTCCAAAACCTACCGACTATCTTCCTAATCCTACTGAATATCCCTTTTTGACCTGATGTTCTCTTCTAAATTCAATCATCCAATGTACAACTTCCTATGCCATTGTAATTCGAATTATTTGAGACATCTTTGCAGAACATAATTAAAGCTAAGTATCCCAATCAAGGGCAAAACCCTTCTGGGCTTCAAATCACACCTAGATTTCTGTTTTCATACTTATATTTCACCTGTATATTCTTGTAAATATTGCAGGTTCCCAATACCATTATTCATCGCACAGAATCATTCGTCACCCAAATCAAACCTGTTTTTAACCCCAAGAATACACTGTTCCCTCAATCATTTTACAGAAGAGCAGTGACAGAGGGGTTCTTACAATACAGGAAAGTTGGGGATCTTCCACCAGATGAGATCCTCAAATGTCCATGCACAAATGATACCTGGAGAAGTTGTAGGCAGGTATGAAGCACCTGAGAGAGCAAAAGTCATCTTCCATGGCAAACAACCTCGTCAGGATGAAGGGTTGTGTCTGAATCTGCCTCTCTCTTCTTATTGTAGAGAAGGTGGACCAATCCAGGCCTGAGTGGAGAGCTGTTCCCGGGTGCCAATGGTTGATATACATTCTACCTTATGAAAGTGTCACAGGAAGTAGCGGCAACCTCCATCTTATGTTACCCTTGAAAGCAACTGTTAGGACAAAGTGGTTGCCAAGGCAGTGACCTCATTCAGTTCCAAAGAATGTGACATACCTCATTTCCTTGGTGATGGAACTCTCTGAACTTGGTATCCAAGAAGGCAGGCACCCAGAGGCAGTCCCAGTCCCAGGCCCAGTGGGCTCACTTGTTTGGATTTACCAAGGACAGAGTCAGTTATCTTGGTACCTAATGATGTGAGGATGGCCAAATGCCAGGAGAGCTCTGAAGATGGACCTTTCCTGAGAAAACAGGTAGTGGCTAACCACTTTTTCCTGACATCTTCACAGAGTTGGTAAAGGAAACAAGATCTGAGAGAAGACAGGCCATTTCGGGGCAACATATTATGGCCCACCAGTCAGAGGACACTCCGGATAGTCACAGACCTACTTGGGGGAAGGAGGTGCCTTTGTGGGAGTGGGTGTGTGTTTCTTGTTTTGTCTCATGTTCTGAGAATAGATAGGAAAGGCGTTTTCTTTGGTTTGGAGTGGACAGTTTCTAGTAAGTCATTTGACACGGCGAGTGTTTCCTGTTTATGTATATCCCACTGTGTCCGTTGTTGTAGACATTAGAAAAGAGAATGCATTAATGGATGTGTCCTGTCTAGTATAAATCTTCCCATAATTCATCCTGCCCAATATATGAATGGACTGCAGCTTGTCTTATCGATGTGCAACACCTGCTATCTTTCTAAGTTGTTGTTTTCTTCCTGAATTCTGGAAACTCTCCAGAATAGGCTCATGGATTTGTGTCCAAAATATGTACCACCTCCAAGCTCTGTGACATGGCCATGTAAAGGATAGTTGAAGAGAATGGCGAGCATCTCAGAAAACTCAGATATCAGTGTGACCAGGAAAGTCTCAGTGCAGAAACACTGCTTTGGGCTTTTTGCTTACTTATTGTTGTGTTGCACTGAATGTCAGGAAGGTCTTTGCCTCAGGCCACCCCTTTGTGAAGCCTGAAGAAAACAGTTTTCAAATGGAAATGAATGGGCCTCACCTGTGGTTCTTTGCTTAATTGCTTTGGAAAGGGATGTGTCTGTATCAGCCTCTTGGACCTGTGTGTGGCTGTGACTTAGATTCTCAGCACCTGATGGATCTTAAGAATGATCCCATGTTAGCTTACAAAACCAAAATGGCAAAAAATATCATTCATTATGGATGAAGTCTCTTGCCTTCCTCTGTTAGGTTCCTGCACTCCAACAAATGAGAATAGGGATTCTGTGAGTCAAATGAGTTCTTCAAAACCCTGCAGAGGTGCTTGTGTTATCGCATGACTCTAAATCACCTAAAGAATCCATACCTAAAATCAGGAGCGCTCAAATTGGAGAAACACAGAAGTATTAATGGCAGGCTTATTTGTTCACTCCTGGTTCACAGCAACGGTGTCCAGGCTACCCTGACTTTAGGCAATTGAGGGGCAAACGAGCTGATTTTGGATACTGTCTTGGGCTGCGCCCCTCTTGGAAACCTCCAGCCAGAGGTTAAGATGATTGACTATATGGAATAAATGAGGGCCATGTGTGAGTGTTTTGGTTTTAATTTTGGTCATTTGTGTGGCATTGGAAAAAATGACTGGTTCCACGTGGGATTGAACTCTAGTGTGATTCCCCTTAGACACTGGGTTTTGGAACTGAACTCAGAGAAGCATTGCTATGAATTTTGTTGGGATTTTAAGAGGCCACGCATGAAAGTCACTCTTGGAAACTGAGACCTACGCCCCGGGTGGATTTCCACAGAGGCCTGGTAATCTCAGCAAGGATATCACATGATTTTATTCTTAAAGAAATATCATCCATAGTTGAGAGTCAAACACACATGGACCTCACATTGTAGACCTCAATGGGCCTGGCCTAATGTGATATTTTGTCCACTCTTTGAGAAGGCTTGCCTGTGAGATTTCTCCAGAGATTTCATTGAAATGAGCTTCCTCAACATTTAATGTTTGCTGAATGAATTGAAACCCACAGTGCCTCCAACTTCATGCTTGAAAAATGGCTAGATAAATACCATGAAATTTTTGAAATTCCTATGACCAGGTGGCACTGGAGAAACATTGGATGTCCTGTTGCTGATCATGAGTATACCAGACAGTGCCTTGATTTACTGAGTTTCATGAAAATGGTGTAGAACAGAGATGCCAGTATGTTGGACCCTGCTGAGTAGTGGGTCTAGAGCAGTGGTGGGGAGGTGTTTGATAAAACATCCGTGGTAGGGCCATGTGGATCTACCATTGGATTCCAAATGGCTTGTAACTGACATGGTGCAGCCAGCAGAACCTTATTTGTAAATGCATCTTGTTATATGGAGAGTTAGCAGAGGTAAATTAAGAATCAGGTTGATATGGACAAGGGGACAATGGGGCAAGCTGTGAGAGATAGAAGCATAGTTGGTGCATTCTCTTGCAGACCCTGACCCACCACACATGACAGAACTCCCTCCAGCACTGTGTCCCAGTTTATCTCCTAGTATTTCGTGAAACAAATACCAAACTCACTGTGCAGCAGCAAAAATACCACAAAAAGAGGAGAAGGAACAAATGGCTTCACAGTCCACACGGGGAGACACTTAGTCCCCAGTGGCCTCAGTTTACCTACAAAAAGAGGATTCAGCACTGCTTCATCTTGTTCATTGAAAAATAAGAAACCATGTCCTCCAGGTCACATAGATGCAGACCCAGCTTTGATGGTCTCACTACAAAGGAAGCCAAATCTCCTGAAAACAACATATATTTCAAGTGCGGAAGCTCAGAGGCAGTTTCTCAAAAAGTTTTTAGGCCAGCAGAGCTCCATGTTTGTGGAGTGTTTACCATGTCCCTTACTTTTGGAAACTCCTAAACCACCTCCAAGGTTGTGAACTCCTGAGCATTTTCCATTCCAGATATGTATTCACTGATTTTGTAACTCTTCTCCTCTAATTGTGTCTTTCTTGGGGTGAAGGTAATGTCAAGGCATTGTTCTGGATGAGAGCGGGAGGATATTTGTGCAGCATATATTTACATACACATTGGATTCATTTTCCAATTTTCCATTCGAAGTACTGAATCCCTGACACTAACCCATACCTAGTAGACTCAGATTATTCATCCTAATATAATGGGGGAAATTAACACAACACAATAGAAATACAAGCACTTCAGAGGAGACATGTTGTATAGTTGGACTCGACATTTGCATTATATAAGGTAGGGGTTATAAATCTAGTCAAATTTTAATTGAAATATTCTCCATGTGTTTTTAAACTTAACAAATATTTGAATTCTTGTTTCCCTCTTCTGTAGCCTCTTCACACATGTATATTTATATGCATATATAGAATCCTACCAGGTATCACACGTACATTTTTGTGAGGTGGCAGTCTTGGCAGATACAAATTGTGAGAAGTGTTCACTCTTCCTAAATGCTATTGGAAATGAAAATTCAACCTATAAAAGAGCGTCCTAGTAGAACAACTTTATACATAAACTCATGTTCAGTAAAATAAATATTTTTGCCTCTGTGGATGATATATATTTACTGATGAATTCAGATTGGCATTTATATTGGTACTTTTTAATGTCTGTGAGTGTTGTGTGTGTGTATGTGTTTGTGTGTGTGTGTGTGTGTATATATATATATATATATATATATAGATAGATAGATATATAGATATAGATAGATAGATAGATAGATATAGATATAGATATAGATATAGATATACTCTCCAAATTTTTCAAAATATAAAATATATGTGTCTAATATACACTCTCTATATCATTCATGATCATGAATGTGGATTTGTAATCAACTTTTCACAAGATTATAATCAGAAATATTCATCCACCTGAAATACATATTTGTTTTGAAGTACTGAAAACTAACTTCAGTGAAAGGTGCATACAAATCCTAATTAACAACAGTAACTGACCCAGTCTAACATCAATGCAAGTAGACTCCTATGGGACATGATATGTAATTTGTCATTCATTTGTATACGACACTGGTACATTATTGTTTCTTCAGTTTTTGCACATCATAGGATATACATTTCATCCACAAGTTCACAAATTAATAGGCATTTGTTTCAACATTAATCACTTCTTGCTTCAGAACACATGTATTGTCAGTATTTCTTGACTGGTCTTTTCATGAGACTTCTTTCCAAACACATTATTTTGAATTTCCATAATCATTTTGGAGCAAAACTCACACACTCTTCATGATAAACCAAAACACTAATATTTCCATTAGATACATAACTGGTTGGAATGAATGATTGTATATCAATATACAATTTCCTTTTATCTTTCAGATATCAGTTCAATTCATTATTTAAAGTTCAAAAAACTTATATTATTTATTCACAGTATGGTCTATTCGTGGTTTTTTCTATGTTCATAGAAACAGGGTACACCTATTTGTACCCCCGATTCTAATTTTACATCTTCAATATATTGCTCCCAGAAATGGTGAAAGAAATACTCATGTCACCTCATTATCACAGTAATATTCTGGACAAAAAATGGAAAGGTCACACTTATGATTGTACCAAAGCCTAAATGGAAAGTGAACATGGATTTCTAAAAACATCCATGTCCAGGTTGCCTAATGCTGTCAATTGTCAATCCTATTGGTGACTACATATTTGTTTTTTCCTAATTTATATATTGAAACTCAACCCTGTTGAAAATGTCTAATTCTATCACTCACTTTATACTTTGCCTGATTTCGTAATGTTTCCATTGATATCTGCTTTTCTACATATTTTCCCCAGTTCAACATAGTGACTGACTTTTCATATGTGCTGACATTTACATTCACTCTATAACCGAAAGTCTATTGCTAAAGAACTTTTGGTCCAAATCCTATACTCACTCTTCTTCCTAAACCTACCGACTATCTTCCTAATCCTACTGAATATCCCGTTGACTGGATGTTCTCTTCTAAATTCAATCATCTAATGTACAAGGTCCTATACCATTGTATATCGAATTATCTGAGACATCTTTGCAGAACATAATTCAAAGCTAAGTATCCCAATCAAGGGCAAAACCCTTCTGGGCTTCAAATCATATGTAGATTTCGGTTTTCATACTTATATTTCACCTCTATATTCTTGTAAATATTGCAAGTTCCAAATACCATTATTCATCGCACATCATCATTCGTCACCAAATCAAACCTGTTTTTAAGCCCAAGTATACACTGTTTCCTCAATCATTTTACAGAAGTGAAGGGACAGAGTGGTTCTGACAATACAAGAAAGTTGGGAACCTTCCACCTGATGAAAACCTCAAATGTCCCTGCACAAATGATACCTGGAGAAGTTGTAGGCAGGTATGAAGCACCTGAGAGAGCAAAAGTCATCTTCCATGCAAACAACCTGGTCAGGATGAAGGGATGTGTCTGAATCTGCCTCTCTCTTCTTATTGTAGAGAAGGTGGACCAATCCAGGCCTGAGTGGAGAGCTGTTCCCGGGTGCCAATGGTTGATATACATTCTACCTTATGAAAGTGTCACAGGAAGTAGGGGCAACCTCCATCTTATGTTACCCTTGGAAGCAACTGTTAGGACAAAGTGGTTTCCAAGGCACTGACCTCATTCAGTTCCAAAGAATGTGACATACCTCATTTCCTTGGTGATGGAAATCTCTGAACTTGGTATCCAAGAAGCCAGGCACCCAGAGGCAGTCCCAGTCCCAGGCCCAGTGGGCTCACTTTTTTGGATTTACCAAGGACAGAGTCAGTTTTCTTGGTCCCTAATAATGTGAGGATGGACAAATGCCAGGAGAGCTCTGAAGATGGACCTTTCCTGAGTAAACAGGTAGTGGCTACCCACTTTTTCCTGACATCTTCACAGAGTTGGTCAAGGAAACAAGATCTGAGAGAAGACAGGCCATTTTGGGGGAACATATTATGGCTCACAGTCAAAGGACACTCCAGATACTCACAGACCTACTTGGGGGCAGGAGGTGCCTTTGTGGGAGTGGGTTTGGGTTTGTTGTTTTGTCTCATGTTCTGAGAATAGATAGAAATGGCGGTTTGTTTGGTTTGGAGCGGACAGTAAGTCATTTGACAAGGCGAGTGTTTCTGTTTATGTGTATCCCACTGTGTCCGTTGTTGTAGACATTAGAAAAGAGAATGCATTAATGGATGTGTCCTGTCTAGTATAAATCTTCCCATAATTCATCCTGCCCTACATATGAATGGACTGCATCTTGTCTTAATGATGTGCAACACCTGCTATCTTTCTAAGTTGTTGTTTTCTTCCTGAATTCTGGCCACTCTCCAGAATAGGCTCAGGGATTTGTGTCCAAAATATGTACCACCTCCAAGCTCTGTGACATGGCCATGTAAAGGATATTTGAAGAGAATGGCGAGCATCTCAGAAAACTGAGATTTCTGTGTGACTAGGAAAGTGTCAGTGCAGAAACCCTGCTTTGGGCCTTTTGCTTACTTATTGTTGTGTTGCACTGAATGTCAGGAAGGTCTTTGCCTCAGGCCACCCCTTTGTGAAGCCTGAAGAAAACAGTTTTCAAATGGAAATGAATGGGCCTCACCTGTGGCTCTTTGTTTAATTGCTTTGGAAAGGGATGTGTCTTTATCAGCCTCTTGGACCTGTGTGTGGCTGTGACTTAGATTCTCAGCACCTGATGGATCTTAAGAATGATCCCATGTTAGCTTCCAAAACCAAAATGGCAAAAAAATATCATTCATTGTGGATGAAGTCTCTTGCCTTCCTCTGTTAGGTTCCTGCACTCCAACAAATGAGAATAGGGATTCTTTGGATCAAATGAGTTCTTAAAGCCCTGCAGAGGTGCTTGTGTTTTTGCATGACTCTAAATCACCTAAAGAATCCATACCTAAAATCAGTAGGCCTCAATTGGAGAAACACAGAAGTATTAATGGCAGGCTTATTTGTTCACTCCTGGTTCACAGCAACGGTGTCCAGGCTACCCTGACTTTAGGCAAATGAGGGGCAAACGAGCTGATTTTGGACACTGTCTTGGGCTGCGTCCCTCATGGAAACCTCCAGCCAGAGGTTAAGATGATTGACTATATGGAATAAGGTGAGGGCCATGTGGGAGTGTTTTGGTTTTAATGTTGGTCATTTGTGTGGCATTGGAAAAAATGACTGGGTCCACGTGGGCTTGAACTCTGGTGTGATTCCCCTTAGACACTGGGTTTTGAACTGAACTCAGAGAAAGCATTGCCATGAATTTTGGTTGGGATTTTAAGAGGCCACGCATGAAAGTCGCTCTTGGAAACTGAGACCTAGGCCCCGGGTAGATTTCCACAGAGGCCTGGGAATCTCAGCAAAGTTATCACATGATTTTATTCTTAAAGAAATGGCAGCCATAATTGAGAGTCAAAACACACATGGACCACACATTGTTGACCTCAATGGGCCTGGCCTAATGTGATGTTTTGTCCATTCTTTGGGAAGCCTTGCCTGTGACAGTTCTCCAGAGATTTCATTGAAATGAGCTTCCTCACCATTTAATGTTTGCCTAATGAATTGAAACCCACAGTGCCTCCAACTTCATGCTTGAAAAATGGCTAGATAAATACCATGAAATTTTTGAAATTCCTAAGACCAGGTGGCACTGGAGAAATATTGGATGTCCTGTTGCTGATCATGAGTATACCAGACAGTGCCTTGATTTACTGAGTTTCATGAAAATGGTGTAGAACAGAGATGCCAGTAATTTGGAGCCTGCTGAGTAGTGGGTCTAGAGCAGTGGTGGGGAGGCGTTTGATAAATCATCCGTGGTAGGACCATGTGCATCTACCATTGGATTCCAAATGGCTTGTAACTGACATGGTGCTGCCAGCAGACCCTTATATGTAAAGGCATCTTGTTATATGGAGAGTTTTAAGAGGAAAATTAAGGTTCAGGTTGATATGGACAAGGGGGCAATGGGGCAAGCTGTGAGAGATAGAAGCCTAGTTGGTGCATTCTCTTGCAGACCCTGACCCACCACACGTGACAGAACTCCCTCCAGCACTGTGTCCCAGTTCAGCTGCTAGTATTTCGTGAAACAAATACCAAACTCACAGTGCAGCAGCCTAAACACCACAAAAAGTGGAGGAGGACCAAATGGCTTCACAGTCCACATGGGGAGACGGGGAGACACTTAGTCCCCAGTGGCCTCAGTTTACCTATAAAGAGAGGATTCAGCACTGCTTCATCTTGTTCATTGGAAAATAAGAAACCTTGTCCTCCAGGTCACATAGATGCAGACACAGCTTTGATGGTCTCACTACAAAGGAAGCCAAATCTCATGAAAACAACATATATTTCAAGTGCGGAAGCTCAGAGGCAGTTTCTCAAAAAGTTTTTAGGCCAGCAGAGTTACATCTTTGTGGAGTGTTTACCATGTCCCTTACTTTTGGAAACTTCTAAACCACCTCCAAGGTTGTGAACTCCTGAGCATTTTCCATTCCAGATATGTATTCACTGATTGTGTAACTCTTGTCCTCTAATTGTGTCTTACTTGGGGTGAAGGTAATGTCAAGGCATTGTTTTGGTGAGAGCGGGAGGATATTTGTGCAGCATATATTTACATACACATTGGATTAATATTCCAATTTTTCATTCGAAGTACTGAATCCCTGACACTAACCCATACCTAGTAGACTCAGACTATTCATCCTAATATAATGGGGAAAATTAACCCAACACAATAGAAATACAAGCACTTCAGAGGAGACATGTTCTATAGTTGGACTTGACATTTGCATTATATAAGGTAGGAGTTATACATCTAGTCAAATTTTAATTGAAATATTCTCCATGTGTTTTTAAACTTAACAAATATGTGAATACTTGTTTCCAATTTCTGTAGCCTATTCACACATGTATATTTATATGCATATATAGAATCCTACCAGGTATCACACGTATATTTTTGTAAGGTGGATGTCTTTGCAGATACAAATTGTGAGAAGTGTTCACTCCTCCTAAATGCTGTTGGAAATGAAAATTCAAACTATAAGAGAGCGTCCTAGAAGAACAACATTATACATAAACTCATGTTCAGTAACATAAATATTTTTGCATCTGTGGATGATATATATTTACTGATGAATTTCGATTGGCATTTATATTGGTACTTTTTAATGTCTGTGAGTGTTGTGTGTGTGTGTGTGTGTGTGTGTGTGTGTATAGATATAGATATAGATATACTCTCCAAAGTTTTCCAAATATGAAATATATGTGTCTAGTATACACTCTCTAAATTCATTCATGTTCATGTATGTGGATTTGTAATCAACTTTTCACAAGATTATAATCAGAAATATTCATCCACCTGAAATACATATTTGTTTCCTAGTACTGACTACTAACTTCAGTGAAGGGTGCATACAAATCCTAATTATTCTACAGTATCTGACCCAGTCTAACATCAATGCAAGTAGACTCCTATGGGACATGATATGTAATTTGTCATTCATTTGTATTCGATACTGGTACATTATTGTTTCTTCAGTTTTTGCACATCATAGGATATACATTTCATCCACAAGTTCACAAATTAATAGGCATTTGTTTCAACATTAATCACTTCTTGCTTCAGAACACATGTATTGTCAGGGTTTCTTGACTTGTCTTTTCATGAGACTTCTTTCCAAACACATTATTTTGAATTTCCATAATCATTTTGGAGCAAAACTCACACACTCTTCATGATAAACCAAAACACTAATATTTCCATTAGATATATAAATGGTTGGAATGAATGATTGTATATCAATATACAATTTCCTTTTATTTTTCAGATATCAGTTCAATTCATTATTTAATGTTCAAAAAAGTTATATTATTTATTCACAGTATGGTCTATTCGTGGTTTTTCTCTATGTTCATAGAAACAGGGTACACCTATTTGTACCCCCGATTCTAATTTTACATCTTCAATATATTGCTCCCAGAAATGGTGAAAGAAATACTCATGTCACCTCATTATCACAGTAATATTCTGGACAAAAAATGGAAAGGTCACACTTATGATTGTACCAAAGCCTAAATGGAAAGTGAACATGGATTTCTAAAAACATCCATGTCCAGGTTGCCTAATGCTGTCAATTGTCACTCCTATTGGTGACTACATATTTGTTTTTTCCTAATTTATATATTGAAACTCAACCCTGTTGAAAATGTCTAATTCTATCCCTCACTTTATACTTTGCCTGATTTCGTAATGTTTCCATTGATATCTGCTTTTCTACATATTTTCCCCAGTTCAACATAGTGTCTGACTCTTCATATGTGCTGACATTTACATTCACTCTATAACCAAAAGTCTATTGCTAAAGAACTTTTGGTCCAAATCCTATACTCACTCGTCTTCCTAAACCTACCGACTATCTTCCTAATCCTACTGAATATCCCTTTTTGACTGGATGTTCTCTTCTAAATTCAATCATCCAATGTACAAGGTCCTATGCCATTGTATATCAAATTATCTGAGACATCTTTGCAGAACATAATTCAAAGCTAAGTATCCCAATCAAGGGCAAAACCCTTCTGGGCTTCAAAGCATACCTAGATTTCTTTTTTCATACTTATATTTCACCTCTATATTCTTGTAAATATTGCAGGTTCCCAATCCCATTATTCATCGCACAGAATCATTCGTCACCAAATCAAACCTGTTTTTAACCCCAAGTATACACTGTTCCCTCAATCATTTTACAGAAGAGCAGGGACAGAGGAGTTCTTACAATACAGGAAAGTTGGGGATCTTCCACCAGATGAGAACCTCAAATGTCCATGCACAAATGATACCTGGAGAAGTTGTAGGCAGGTATGAAGCACCTGAGAGAGCAAAAGTCATCTTCCATGGCAAACAACCTGGTCAGGATGAAGGGATGTGTCTGAATCTGCCTCTCTCTTCTTATTGTAGACAAGGTGGAACAATCCAGGCCTGAGTGGAGAGCTGTTCCCGGGTGCCAATGGTTGATATACATTCTACCTTATGAAAGTGTCACAGGAAGTAGGGGAAACCTCCATCTTATGTAACCCTTGGAAGCAACTGTTAGGACAAAGTGGTTGCCAAGGCAGTGACCTCTTTCAGTTCCAAAGAATGTGACATACCTCATTTCCTTGGTGATGGAACTCTCTGAACTTGGTATCCAAGAATCCAGGCACCCAGAGGCAGTCCCAGTCCCAGGCCCAGTGGGCTCACTTGTTTGGATTTACCAAGGACAGAGTCAGTTTTCTTGGTACCTAATGATGTGAGGATGGCCAAATGCCAGGAGAGCTCTGAAGATGGACCTTTCCTGAGAAAATAGGTAGTGGCTAACCACTTTTTCCTGACATCTTCACAGAGTTGTTCAAAGAAACATGATCTGAGAGAAGACAGGCCATGTCGGGGGAACATAGTATGGCCCACCAGTCAGAGGATACTTCGGATAGTCAAAGACCTACTTGGGGGAAGGAGGTGCCTTTGTGGGAGTGGGTGTGGGTTTGTTGTTTTGTCTCATGTTCTGAGAATTGATAGGAAAGGCGTTTTGTTTGGTTTGGAGTGGACAGTTTCTTGTAAGTCATTTGACACGGCGAGTGTTTCTGTTTCTGTGTATCCCACTGTGTCCGTTGTTGTAGACATTAGAAAAGAGAATGCATTAATGGATGTGTCCTGTCTAGTATAAATCTTCCCATAATTCATCCTGCCCAATATATGAATGGACTGCAGCTTGTCTTATCGATGTGCAACACCTGCTATCTTTCTAAGTTGTTGTTTTCTTCCTGAATTCTGGCCACTCTCCAGAATAGACTCATGGATTTGTGTCCAAAATATGTACCACCTCCAAGCTCTGTGACATGGCCATGTACTGGATAGTTGAAGAGAATTGCGAGCATCTCAGAAAACTCAGATATCAGTGTGACCAGGAAAGTCTCAGTGCAGAAACACTGCTTTGGGCTTTTTGCTTACTTATTGTTGTGTTGCACTGAATGTCAGGAAGGTCTTTGCCTCAGGGCACCCCTTTGTGAAGCCTGAAGAAAACAGTTTTCAAATGGAAATGAATGGGCCTCACCTGTGGCTCTTAGCTTAATTGCTTTGGAAAGGGATGTGTCTTTTTCAGCCTCTTGGACCTGTGTGTGGCTGTGGCTTACATTCTCACCACCTGATGGATCTTAAGAATGATCCCATGTGAGCTTCCAAAACCACAATGGCAAAAAATATCATTCATTTTGGATGAAGTCTCTTGCCTTCCTCTGTTAGGTTGCTGCACGTACATTTTTGTGAGGTGGCTGTCTTGGCAGATACAAATTGTGAGAAGAGTTCACTCCTCCTAAATGCTTTTGGAAATGAAAATTCAACCTATAGGAGAGCGTTCTATTAGAAAAACATTATATATAAACTCATGTTCAGTAAAATAAATATTTTTTGCATTTGTGGATGATATATATTTACTGATGAATTTCGATTGGCATTTATATTGGTACTTTTTAATGTCTGTGAGTGTTGTGTGTGTGGTGTGTGTGTGTGTGTGTGTGTGTGTATATATATATATATATATATATATATATATATATATATATAGATATAGATATAGATATAGATATAGATATAGATATAGATATATAGATATAAATATAGATATACTCTCCAAATTTTTCAAAATATGAAATATATGTGTCTTATTTTTCACTTCCTAAATTTTTCATATTCATGAATGTGGATTTATAATTATCTTTTCACAAGATTATTCTCAGAAACATTCATATACCCTACGAGACTCTTACCACTAATACTAATATAATGGAGAAAAAGAACCCAAACAGAATAGATACAAGCATTTCAGAAGAGACATGGTGTATAGTTGGACTTGCCTTTTGCATAATATAAGGTAGGAGTTATAAATCTATTCAATTTATTGAAATAATTTTCCCTGTGTTATTTTTTTTGACACAACACAAAATTTAATCTTCGAAAAATAAATAAAATTGACACTTCCTTAACCAAGCTAATGAAGAAAAAAAAACCTCAAATTACTAAAATTAAGGATCATAAAGGAACTTTTACAGACTACACAACTAAAATACAGAGAATAATTGAAAACTAATTTGAAAATTTATAGTCTAATAAATTAAAATACCATGATGACATCAATAAAATTTTAGAGATATACCCAAACTTAATTAGTAGGACGTGAACAATTTAAACAAATCAATTTCAAGCAATGAAATAGAAGTTGCTGTCAACAGCCTACCAATCAAGCAAAGCCCAGGAACAGACAGATTCTCAGCCATGTTCTACAACACCTTCAAAGAAGCATTCATCACAATACTCCTCAAATTATTCCATAAAATAGAAAAGGATGTAACTCCTCCAAACTCATTCCATGAGGCTATTATCACTCACATACCAAAATCAGACAAAGACACATCAAGGAAAGAAATCTTCAGAGCAATATTCCTGACAAAGATATATACAAAATTCTCAATAAAATTCTTTTTTTTAAGCCAAAGTTAATCAAAAGGGATAAAGAGGGACACTACACACTATTCCATGTGTTTTTAAAGTTAAGAAATATATGAATTCCTGTCTCCCTTTCTCTGTAGCCTATTAAGCACATGTATTTTTATATGCACAAATAGAATCCTACCTGGTTTCACACGTACATTCTTGTAAGGTGGCTGACTTGGCAGATACTATTTGTGAGAAGAGATCACTCCTCCTAAACGCTGTTGGTACAGAAAATTCAAGCCATGGGTGAGCTTCCTAGATGAACAACATTATACATACATCCATGTTCAGTAAAATAAATATTTTGGGATATGCGGATGAGTTATTTTTCATGATGAATTTCGATTGACATATATATTGTGACATTATAATGTGTGTGTGTTTGTCTCTCTCTCTCTCTCTCTCTCTCTCTCTCTCTCTATATATATATATATATATATATATATATATATATATATAGTCTCCAGATTTTCCAAAATATGAAATATATGTCTTCTTATACACCACCTGAATTCATTCATATTCATATATGTGGATTTATAATCAACTTTTAAAAAGTTTATTCTCAGAAATATACATCCACTGAAATACATATTTGTTTCCTAGTACTGAAAACTAAATTCAGGGAAGGGTTCTTACAAATCCTAATATTTCTAGACTAACTGACCAAGTTTAACATCAATGCAAATACATTCCTATTGGATATGATGTGTTTTTTAAAGTTCATTTTTATTCAAACTTGGTACGTTATTATTTATTCAGTTTATGGACATCATAAAATATATCCTTTCATTCACAAGTTCACAAATTTATAAATATTTGGTTTACTTTCAATCACTTCCTCCTTCGGAACACATATATTCCTCTATGTTTCTTGACTGGTCTTTTCACTAGACTTCTTTCTAAACACATTATTTTCGATTCCATTATCATTTTTGAAGCAAAACTCACACACTATTCATGATAAACGGTAACCCTAATAATACCATTAGATATATAACTTGTTGGAATGAATGTACATATATCAATATATGATTTCGTCTATATTTTCAGATATTAAAACAATCCATTATGTAAATTTGGAACCAGTCACATATTTTTTTCACAGTATGGTCTATTAATGCATCATCTCTATATTCATCAACACAGGGTAAACCTCTTAGTATCCCCAGTACTAATTTATATGTTTTCAAAATATTGCTCCCAGAAAAGGTGGAAGAAATACTCATGTCACCTGATCTACATATACATATTATCACAGTAATATTCTGGACACAAAATGCAAAGGTCACATTATGATTGCAATAAAGCCTCAATGGAATGTGAACATAGATTACTAAAAACATCCATGTCCAGTTTGCCTAATGCTCTCAAATGTCAATCCAATTGGTGACTACATTTTTGTTTCTTTTTAAGATTATGTATTCAACCTCAACCCTGTTGAAAATGTCAAATCTTATCACTCACGTTATACTTTGCCTGATTTCCTAATGTCTCTATTGATGTCTGCCTTCCTAGATATTTTTCCCAGTTCATCATTGTGCCCAACTTTTCACATATGGTGCCATTTATATTCACTTTCTAACCGAAACCTATTGCTAAAGAACTTTTGGTCCAAATCCTAGACTCACTCTTCCTCCTAAACCTAGTGACTATCATTCTAATCCTACACACTATCCCTTTTTCACTGGATGTTCTCTTCTACATTCAATCATCTGAGGTACAGGGTCTTGTGCCATTGTATATCGATTTGCATCGACCTCGGTGCAAAACATTACTCAAGCTAAGGATCCCAATCAAGAGCCCAAATCCTTCTGGGCTTCAAATATTACCTTGATTTCTGTTTTCATACTTATATTTTACCTCTATATTCTTATAAATATTGCTGGTTCCCAATACCATTATTCATCCAGCAGAATGATTCCTAAGCCAAATGGAACATGCTATTAACCCTAACCATACAATGTTCCCTCAATCTCACTTTACAGAAGAGCAGGGATAAAGTTGATATTACAATACAGGAAGTTAGGAGATCTTCCACCTGCTGAGTACCTCAAAATCCATGCAGAAATAATCCCTGGAGAAGATGTAGGCAGCTATGAAAGACCTGAGAGAACAAAAGTCATATTCCATGGCAAACAACATGGTCAGGATGAAAGGATGTGTCTGAGTCAGCCTCTCTATTCTTAATGCAGGGAAGATGGACCAAAGCAGGCCTGTGTGGAGAGCTGTTCCCAGGTGACTATGGTTTCTATACCATTCTAACATGTGAAAGTATCACAGGAAGTAGGGCAGCCTCCATGTCAGGAGACACTAGGATGCAACTGTTAGGACAAAGTAGTGGCCAAGACAGGGACCTCATTTATTTCCTGAAGGTAGTGACCTCACCTCATTTCCTTGGTGATGGAACTCTCTGAATTTTGTGATCCAGGAAGCCAGGCACCAGGGCCAGTCCAAGTCCCAGTCGCAGTGGGCTCACTTGTTTGGATTTACTAAGGACAGAGTCAGTCTTTCTTGGTACCTACTGATGTAAGGGTTGCCAAATACTAAGAAAGCTCTGAAGAGGGGTCTTTCCTGAGAGGAAAGGAATTGGCTCACCACTGCCTCCTGACAACTTTACAGAGTTGACCAAGGAGACCAGATCTGAGACAGAAAGGCCATTTGTGGGGAACATCATATGGCCTACCAGTCAGAGGACACTCCAGATAGTGACAGACCTACTTGGGGGAAGGAGTTGCATTTGTGGGTGTTGGTTTGTGTTTGTGGTTTTTTTCCATGTTCTGAGAATAGGTAAAAAAGGAGGTTTGTTTGGATTGGAGTGGACTGTTTCCAGTAAGTCATTTGACAAGGAGACTGTTTCTATGTCTGTGTATCCCACTGTGTTTTTCTTTGTGGATATTAGAAAAAAATAGCTCATTGGGTGTGTCCTGTCTAGTAGAAAGCTTCCCAGCATGCATCCTTTCCAATTAATGAATGGACTGAGGCTTGCCTTATCCATGGGCAACACCTGCTATCTACCTAATTTTCCATTTTTTCATGAATTCTGGCCACTCTCAAGATTAGTATCATGTATTTTTGTACAAGATATGTACCACCTCCAAGCTCTGTGACATGGCCATGTACTGGATAGCTGAAGGGAATGGCGAGCAACTCAGAAAACTCACATATTAGAGTAACAAGGAAAGTCTCCATGGAGAAACCCTGCTTGGGGCCTTTTGATTACCTAATGTTCTGTTGCTCTGAATGTCAGAAAGGTCTTTGCCTCAGGCCACCCCTTTTTGAAGCCTGAAGAAAACAGTTTTCAAATGGAAATGAATGGGCATCACCTGTGGCTCTTTGCTTCATTGCTTTGGAAATGGATGTGTCTGAATCAGCCTCTTGGCCCTGTGTGAGCCTGTGGTTTAGATTTTCAGCACCTGATGAATCTAAAGAAAGATCCCATGTGGGCATCCAAAACCTAAATGGAAAAAAGATCAGTCATTGTGGATGAAGCCTCTCGCCTTCCTCTGTAATATTCCTGACCTCCATCAAGTGAGAATAGGGATCATTTGTGTCAAATAAGTTCTTCAAAGGGCTGCAGAGGGGAGACCATAGGTGCTTGGTTTTTCTTATAACTCCAATTCACACTAAAAATCTATACCTCACAGTCAGTAGGCCTCAAATTTGAGAAGTGGAGTAGTATAAACAGCAGACCTATTTGATCACTTCTGGTTCACACTAACGTTGTCCAGGCCACCCTGATTTTAGGCAAATGAGGGACAAGGGAGATTATTTTTGACACTGTCTTGGGCTGTGCCCCTCATGGAAACCTCCAGCTAGAGGTTATGATTAGTGTCTATATAAAAAGATGAAGAGGGCCATGTGAGAGTGTTTTGGTTTTAATTGTCATCATTTGTGTGGCAATTTGAAGAGATGCCTGGGTCCACCTGGGCTTGAACTCTGTTGTGATTCCCCTTAGAGACTGAGTTTTGTAACTGACCTCAGAGAAGTATTGACATGAATTGTGTTGGGATTTCAGGAGGCCACACATGAGATTCACCATTGGAATCTGAGATCTTGGCCCAGGGTGACTTTACACAGAGCACTGGGAATCTAAGCCAGGATATCACAAGATTTTATTCTGAAAGATTCCAGCCATAGTTAAAACACCAACAGGGAATCTTTAGATCACTTATAAGCAAATTAAAAAACAAAATTTTTTAACAAGAGTAAAAATACTTAGTTAATGTAATGCTACCCTGAATTTTTTGGGTGAGTTATACTTTATATTCCCTGTTTGAGATCCTAGTAAACTTGAGAGAAAAAAAAAAAAAAGAAAAAAACAAAACTTTTGAACATAACTTTAAATGAAATAAAATCTGACCTACTGCTTTCGTAGTCATTCTCACATGTAGTAAGATGGGACACAGAGCCTTATCTCAGGTAAGACAGGGCTCTTTATAAATCTTAAGTGTTTTAGTTCTAAAGCTGATCTTCGTTTTTTAATATCCTTTTACAAAGTTTACATAAATTGTTTGAGGTCACATGAACATTAGCTAACACCATATAATATCACTTTTGAAACATAAATTAAAGAATGGCTGAATGTTTTTAACATTCAAATAGATTAGGCACTCATTAATTTAAAAATACATTTAAATTGTTGCACAATGTAAAGTGTAACATTAAACTTTACATATCTTATTGATAACAGGTAAATAAATCCCCAATATATATTTTATTTACCATACAACTTCAGAACACCAGCTTGATATAATGTTCTTTTAAAGTTTCTACCTTATCGAGTTGTATAACTGGAAGATATGAGCACATTAATAGCATCACAGTTACATTGATGTTTCTACATTAACCAAGTTTATCTTTTAAAGAAATGGCAGTACAGTGCTCTAAAATAACAGTTCTGTTTTAAACAGTTGTTTAATTTTTATGGTTGCTTGCTCTGGAAAAAATAAAACTTAATAAACACAATGTTATGAGTAATCTTATGTTTTAAGAAATTTTTGTCTCTTTAACACATGACTAATTTTTACAATCTTACATAGACTTTAGTAGAAAGTCTGTATAAGATTGTAAACATTTTATACAGATTTTGTACTAAAAATTGATAGACCTTAGTATATCAATCAGATATCAAACAAAAACACTCATGAATGAGTAAATTCAAATCAAATTTACTTTACTTTTTAATCAAAATATTAGACAAATGTATTGAACAGTGTAAACCATTTTTTGGTTGAAGGAAAAGTCCTAGAACAAAGTCATATAGACCTTTGGTAGACAATAATATTTTATTAGATTTTTGAACACCTAGAAAAACTTATAGGCATAAATTTGAAGACATATATATTTATCTGTTTATCCAATCTAAATTGAAACATTTAAACCACGTGAATTAAAGATCTGTGGTCCAATTTTTAAAATTTGTTTTTATGAGCGCTTTTTTATATGAGTGCTCCTTATATATGTTAATTTGTGTATCATTTGAATGATATACGCACATATGTGTATATATATATATATATATATATATATATATATATATATATATATATACATATATATATATAGACATACAACACATAACAAAAGTGTGCACACCTAATAATAGTGAAGGCCTTGTAGCTTTTCACAGGTGAAATCACCATTGCAATGTTTTTAAAACTCCACAGTTGGTCAAAGATAAAACTAATCAGAAAAACATTAACCTAGGTCTGTAGGATCAAAATCATAAACTCAAAAAAAAAAAAAGAATCTAAGAAAAAATTATAAGTCCTAGAAAAAATGACTGGCTGGTAATTAGTAAATACCATACAATTTACCATTTTTTCCCCTTAGGCCTCAGATCAGTCTCCTACTGAGCTTACAGGAGACTTTCATTTGCATTTCAACAGAAGTCCTGGCTGAGGTCTGGAAGGAGCAGGAAAAAACTGCTATTCTGAGCAGACACCTCAGGCCTAAGGCATTTTAACCATAATTTTCTAGTTAGGATGTTGAAAATTATGCTACAAGTTTAAGATACAATTCACAAAATTTTATATCTTTACATCTTGTTTTGTCAACAGATATCATACTATGATTTACTATCCTTGTCCAAATTAATGCACTGGTAAACACAGTGACATTTTCCCAGGCTACCCAATTCAAAATTGGAGAAAAAAAGACTGCATGATTGGGAAGTTACTTGCCAACTTGGAAGTAGAGTTCTTTAGTTTTCCATTCTAAGTATTTAAGTTCTCTGGCATGAATTTTCTGAAATCAAAAACTAAACAATTACCTAAACCCGACTTTTAACTGCAATATTGTGCAATGCTTCAAAAAACGCATTCAGATACCAGATTTTTACAATAAAACATCATCATTTAGACACACATTCAGCTAAGATCATTCTCAAGAAACAATTTATAATAGAAACACATTATTGCACATGTCTTAAAGGGCCAAAAACAAAGGCACAAGACAGACAGAAAGGAACTCCAGAATATGGCTGACAGACAGAAGCCTTTAAAACAGAGCAGATAAGAGAAAAATCTCCTGCACCAGTGGCACCACAGATGTCCCCACAAGGGGACCAGATGTTTTCACAGAGAAGCTACCTGAAATGTAAAATCAAGGGTCTCCATGGTGACTTTACTGCATTTAGTGTCCCCTTTTTATTTTTCTCTTTTAAAAGAAGACAAAGGTGTCATAATGCTTACAGTGCAGGGAAGGAAGGAGGGAATTCCCTGAAGCAACAGGGCTTTGGCAGTTGCTGGGGTCCCTCAGTCCCTCCTTTTACTTACAGGATTAGCTTTTCTGTTTCGGGTCCACTCCAAGCATGCTCCATCTCCTAACATTTCAGTCGTCAGCTCTCAAAAAGTTCTGGGACGGGGCCAGGTATCAAAATTTGTAACTTAAAGTTCGGTTTCTGACCCTGAAGCAAATTAATGCTAATTTAATAATGAGGACAGGGTTTTGAGAAAAAGAAAATGGAGGTTTATTGCTTTGCTAACAAAGGAAAAACAAGGGGACTCTGCCAAAAGGTTGTGACTCTCATGATCTGGAGGGACAAGGGATTTTAAAGAGTTTCACTTGTTAACCTGGGATATACTCAGTTCTTCGTTCCCCAGCAGGCATTGCCCTGTGCAGTGGGTGTGCTCCAGGCAGCCAGCTAGGGGCTTCTTTCTTCCTGCTTAACAAAGGTGGGTAAAGTTCATCACAGTTCCTTAAAACACAGTCGAAAGGGTGTCAGGCTTACTTGCTTTGTTACCCTTTTTCACGTCCAATATCCTTAAAATTTTACCACAGAAATCAAACAAAAAAACGCACAAAAACACACAACAAAAAACATATAGACCACAGAACAAAACACAGAAAAATAGAATCCTGGTGCCGAAACAGAAAAACAGAGGAGCAATGCAACATCTTGCTAAAGCTCCAGGGTAGGAGCGTGTGTGTGCCCATCGGCACCTCTCTACCCTTCCAGAGGAATTCCCTACAGAACAGAACAGAGGACAGCATGATTCTCATTACTGTCCTGGACAGGAGTGTATGTGAGCCTCCCCAGGCCACCTCTCTGTCATCAGAAGAGATCTCCCTTAACCAGATATCAGATGTTATAAAGGCGCCACTTACCTATGGAGGCCTCCTCCACCAGGGGCTTGATAATAGTTTTAGTGTGGTGGTTCACTGCAGTGCTCCCCAGACTGATGGCTCACTCCAAGGCCTTGGAACATCTCAAGTTGTGCACCCCCTAGAGTGGTTCTCCAGCCCAGTGCCCTGGAGGGAAGGCCAGCTTCAGAATTTTCAGCAGTCTGGTTTTGTGATCTGCTCGGGCAGGGTCATCTCACTGGGGAACTCCAAAATTTTGGACTAGGATGCAAGAAAAGACCACTGACTCCAATTAAAATCAAATTAAGGCAAGCTTATTATTTCAACAGGCTGGGCTGCCTCTCCTTCCCAAAATGGCGGGAACAAGACAGCAACCCCACCTTTCCTACAGCCCAGCTATATTGCCCAGAAAGTTACACAAACGGGTGGTTACAGATAACAAAACTTTGAAAGCATCACACTAATGGTAGTTTATATATATATATATTTTTTGCTGGCCCCAATATCAGAAATAATGAGGACCATTAGAGCCTCAGAGAGGGTTGTTGTCTGGCCAGGGAAGGCCAATATTTATGAGGTGTCACTAAAGTTTCAGAAAGTACTGTTATCTGGTCAGAGAGCCAGGTGTGGATGAGTTCAAGGCACGGGCAGGCGTTCCAAGCAGGTTCAGAATTTGCAGTAATTTAGAGTAAAGCCAAAATTATCTTTTCACGGCTTTGTGGCAAGATGGTTCCCAATTTTAATAAAAAATCAGGTTGGGTCTATCAAGCCTCTCCCTTACTTTTGGAAACTCCTCTGCAAACTCCAATGTTGTGAACTCCAGAGCATTTTAATTCCAGATATGTATTCACAGAATTTCTAACTCTTCTATTCCAATTGTGTCTTTCTTGGGGCGAAGGTAATATCAAGTCATTGTTCTGGATGAGAGTGGAAATATTTTTGTGTAGCACATATTTGCATACACATTTAGGAGATCACACCTCCTAAACACTGTTGGAACAGAAAATTCAAACTATGGGGGAGCTTCTTAGTTGAACAACATTATTCATGAATCCAAGTTCATTAAACAAATAGTTTTGGATCAGTGGATGATATATATTTCAAGATGAATTTCAATTGGCATTATGCTACATTTTAATGTCTGTGTGTGTTTTTTGTTTATAATGTTTTGCGATTTATATGGATTTAAAATCAAGTTTCCACAAGATTATTCTCAGAAATATTCATCCACCTGAAATACATATTTGTTTCCTAGTACTGAAAACTAACTTCAGTAAATGGTGCATAAAAATCCTAATATTTCTACAGTAACTGACCCAGATTAATATCAATGCAAGTAGATTCCTAGGGGACATGATGTGTATTTTGAGGTTCATTTTTATTCAACACTGCTACATTACTATTTCTGCAGCTTATGCACATCATACTGTATATATTTCATTCAAAAGTTCGCAAATTTATATGCATGTGTTTCACGTTCAATCACTTCCTGCTTCAGAACACATGAATTCCTCCAGGTTTCTTGACTATTCTTTTCATGATACTTCTTTCCAAACACATTATTTTTGATTTCCATAATCACGTTTGAAGCAAAACTCACACACTATTCAGGATAAAATATAACCCTAATATTACCATTAGATGTATAAGTGGTTGGAATGAATGATTGCATATCAATATGAGATTTCTTTTATATTTTCAGATATCAATTCAATCCATTATTTAAAGTGGAACCAGTTATATTATTTATACACAGTATGGTCTATTCATGCATAATCTGCATATTCATAGACACAGGGTACACCTATTTGTACCCCAAATACTAAATTATACTTCTACAAAACATTGCTCCAGAAACGGTGGAAGAAATATTCATGTCACCTGATCTACACATACATTTTATCACAATAATATTCTGGACACAAAATGCAATGGTCACACTTATGATTTTAAAAAAGCCTAAATGGAAAGTGAACATGGATTACAAAAAAACATCCAAGTCCTGGTTACCTAATGCTCTCGAATTCAATCCTATTTGTGACAACATATTTGTTTCTTCCTAAGATTATATATTCAAACTCAACCCTGTTGAAAATGTCTAAACCAATTACACACTTTATACTTTTGCTGATTTCCTAATGTCTCTATTTATGTCTGCTTTCCTACATATTTTCCCCTGTTCAACATTATGACTGACTCTTCACATGTGCTGACATTTACATTCACTCTCTACCCGAAACCCTATTTGTAAAGAACTTTTGGTCCAAATCCTATACTCACTCTTCTTTATAAACCTGCTGACTACCTTGGTAATCCTATGGATTATTCCTTTATGACTAGATGTTCTGTTTGTTATTCAATCATCCGAGGTACAAGATCCAATTTCATTGTATATTGACTTATCTGAGACATCTGTGCAGAATATAATTCAAAGCTAAGTATCCCACTCAAGGTCCCAATGCCCTACTTGGCTTCAAATCTTCCCTAGATTTCTGTTATATTTTACCTATATATTCTTGTAAATATCACAGGTTTCCAATACCATTATTCATCCAGCAGAATGATTGCTAACCAAAATTGAACATATTATTAACCCTAACCATACACTGTTCCCTCAATCTAACTTTAGAGCAGTGCAGGGACAGAGTTGGTCTTACAAAAGAGGAATGTTGGGGATCTTCCACCTGCTGAGAATATCAAAGATCCATGCAGAAATGATCCCCGAAGAAGATGTAGACTGCTATGAAGGACCCGAGAGAGCAAAAGTTAGCTTCCATGGCAAACAACCTGGTCACTATGAAGGGATGTGTCTGAATAAGCCTCTCTCTTTTTAATATAGAGCAAATGGACCAAACCAGGCCTGTGTGGAGATCTTTTCCCCGGTACCAATGGTTGATATACCATTCTAACTTGTGAAAGTGTCACAGGAAGTAGGGGCAGCCTCCATCTCATGGGACCCTTGGAAGCAACTGTTAGGACAAAGTGGTTGCCAAGGCTGTGAGCTCATTCACTTCATGAAGGAAGTGACCTACCTCACTTTCTTGGTGATGGAACTCTCTGAACTTGGGATCCCTGAAAACAGGCAGCCAGAGTCAGGCCCAATAACAGTCACAGAAGTCTCACTTTTTGGATTTACCAAGGAGAGAGTCAATCTTTCTTGGTATCTACAGTTGTGAGGATGGCCAAATGCCAGGAAAGATCTGAATTGGGGTCTTTCCTGAGAAAGCAGTTATTGGCTCACCGCTGGCTCCTGACAACTTCACAGAGTGGGCCAAGGAGTCCAGATTTGAGAATAGAGAAGCCATTTCGGGGGAACATAGTATGGCCCACAAGGCAGAGGACACTCTTGATTGTCACAGACCCTCTTGGGGGAAAAAGGTGCCTTTGTGGGAATGAGTGTGTGTATGTGGTTTTGTCTCATGCTCTGAGAATAGGTAAAAAAGGCGGTTTCTTTGGTTTAGAATGGACTGTTTCTAGTAAGTCATTTGACAAAGCAAGTGTTTCTATGTCTGTGTATCCAACTGTGTCCATGGTTGTAGACATTACAAAAGAAAATGCATCAATGGATGTGTCCTGTCTAGGAGAAAGCTTCCCCACATTCATCCTGCCCAATTTATGAAAGGACAGAGGCTTGCCTTATTGATGGGCAAGACCTGCTGTCTTCCTAAGTTTCTGTTTTCTTCTTGAATTCTGGCCACTCTCCAGAATAGACTCATGGTTTTGTGACCAAGATATGTAGCACCTCAAAGCTCTGTGACATGGCCGTGTACTGGATAGCTGAAGGGAATGGCGAGAATCTCAGGAAACTCAGATATCTGTGTGATCATGAAAGTCTCAGTGGAGAATCCCTGCTTTGGGCCTTTGCTTACCTATTGTTCTGTAGCACTGAATGTCAGGAAGGTCTTTGCCTAAGGCACCACTTTGTGAAACCTGAATAAAACAGTTTTCTAATGGAAATGAATGAGCATCACCTGTCTCTCTTTGAGTAATTGCTTTTGAAAGGGATGTGTCTGAGCCAGTCTGTTGGCTGTGTGTGAGGCTGTGGCTTGCATTCTCAGCACCTGATGGATCTAAAGAAAGATGCCATGTGTGCATCCAAAACCAAAATGGCCAAAAGAGCAGTCATTGTGGATAAAATCTCTTGCCTTCCTCTGTAAGGTTCCTGACCTCTATCAAGTGAGAATAGGAATCCTTTGGGTCAAATGACTTCTTCAAAGCCCTGCGGAGGCTAGCCAATAGGTGCTTGGGTTTTCTCATGACCCCAATGCACATAAAGAATCTAAACCCCACAGTCAGTAGGCCTCAAATTGGAGAAGCTGAGCAGTATTAATGGTAGGCCTTTTTGATCACTTCTGGTTCACAGAAGGGGTGTCCAGGCCACTCTGACTTTATGGAAATGACGAGCAAGAGTGCGTATTTTGGACACTGTCTTGTCCTGCGCTCCTCATAGAAACCTCCAGCTAGAGGTTATGATGAGTGTCTAAATGGAAGAAGATGAGAGCCATGTGGGACTATTTTGGTTTTAATTGTGGTCATTTGTGTGGCAGTTGGAAGAGATGACTGGGTCCACCTGGGTTTGAACTCTGGTGTGAATCCCCTTAGAGACTGAGTTCTGGAAGTGACCTCAGAGAAGTATTGCCATGAATCGAGTTGGGATTTTAGGAAGCCATGCATGAGAGTCGCCCTTATAAACTTAGATCAAGGTCCAGGGTGGCTTTCCACAGAGCACTGGGAATCTCAGCCAAATTATCCCATGATTTTATTCTTAAAGACTTGGCAGCCATACTTGAGAGTCAAAACACACATGGAACTCACATTGTAGACCTCAATAGGCCTGGCTTCATGTAACCTTTTGGCCACTCTATGGGAAGCGTTGCCTATGAAAGTTCTCCAGAGTTTCACTGAAATGAGCTTCCTCAACATTTAATGGTTCTTGAAAGCCAAAGTGCCTCCCAACTACATCCTTGAAAAATGGCTAGATAAATACTTTGAAATTTTTGAAATTCCCATGACCAGGTGGCACTGGAGTATCTTTGGATGTCCTGCTGCTGATCATGAGTGTACCAGAGAGTGCCTTGATTGACTGGAATTTATAAAAATAATGTAGAACAGAGATGGTAGTAAGTTGGAGCCTGCTGAGTAGTGGGCCTAGAGCAGTGGTAGCCACGTGTGTGATAAAACATCTGTGGTGGGTCCATGTGATTAGCCCATTTGCTTCCAAATGGCTTGTGACTGACATGGTGCAGCCAGCAGACCCTTATTTGTAAAGGCATCTTTTTATTTGGAGAGCTTTCAAGGTAATGATCAGAATCAGGTTGATATGGTCAAGGGTGCAAGCTATGTGAGAAAGAAGCCTGGTTGTTTCATTCTCCTGCAGACCCTAACCCACCACACATGACAGAACTCCCTCTAGCACTGTGTCCCAGTTGAACTTGTTGTTCAAAAAGCCCAGTGCATCAGCAAGAACCAAAAGCCCCAGTGCAGCAGCAAGAACCACCACAAAAATTTGAGGAGGACCAAATGGCTTCACAGTCCACACGGGGTGAAACTTAGCCTCCAGTGGCCACACATTACCTACAAAGAGAGAATTCAGCACTGCTGCCTCAGGTTCATTTGAAAATAAGAATCCATGTTCTCCAGGTCATATAGATGCAGACCCAGCTTTGATGGTCTCACTACAAAAGAAGCTAAAACTCCTTAATACAACATATATTTCAAGTGCCCAGCTTCAGAGGCAGTTTCTCAAGAAGTCTTTAGGCCAGCAGAGCTCAATGTTTGTGGAGTGTTTACCATGTCCCTTACTTTTGGAAACTGCTCTACCACCTCCAAGGTTGTGAACTCCTGAGCATATTCCATTCCAGATTTGCATTCACAGATTTTCTAACTCTTCTCCTCTAATTGTGTCTTACCTGGGGTGAAGGTAATGTCAAGGCATTGTTGTGGATGAGAGTGGGAAGATTTTTGTGTAGCACATATTTGCATACACATTGGATTCATTTTCCAATTTCCCATTAAAAATACTGAATCCCTGACACGAACCCATACCCTACTAGACTCTGACTACTAATCCTAATATGATGGAGAAAAATAACCCAAACAGAATAGAAATACAAGCAGTACAGAGAAGGCAAGGTGTATAGTTGGACTTGCCTTTTGCATTATGTAGGGTAGGTGTTATAAATCTAGATAATTTTTAATTGAAATAGTTCTCCATGTGTTTTTAAAGTTAACAAATATGTGAATTTCTATCTCCCTTTCTCTGTAGCCTATTCAGCAAATGTATTTTTATATGCACATATAGAATCCTAGCTGGTATCACATGTACATACTTGTTTGGAGGCTGACGTGGCAGATAAAAATTATGAGAAGAGATAACTCCTCGTAAATGCTGTTGGATCTTAAAATTCAACCTATGGGTGATCTTCCTAGTTGAACAACATTATTCATAAATCCATGTTCAGTAAAATTAATATTTTTGGATCAGTGGACGATATATATTTCACCATGAATTTCGATTGGCATATATACTGCTACTCTTTAATGTCTGTGTGTGTTTTGTGTTTGTGTGTGTATATATATATATATATATATATATATATATATATATATACAATCTCCAGATTTTTTAAAATATAAAATATATGTGTCTTATTATACACTCCCTAAATACATTCATATTCATGTATGTGGATTTATAATCAAATTTTTACAAGATTATTCTCAGAAATATTCATCCCCCTGAAACACATATTTGTTTACTAGTACTGAAAACTAACTTCAATGAAAGGTGCATACAAATCCTAATATTTCTGCAGTAACTTACCCAGGTTAATATCAATGCAAGTAGATTCCTATGGGACATGATGTGTATTTTGACATTCATTTTTATTCAACACTATTACAGTACTATTTCTTCAGTTTATGCACATCATAGGATAAATGTTTCATCCAAAATTTCAAAATTTAAAACTTTTGATTCACTTTCAATCACTTCCTGCTTCAGAACACATGTATTCCTCCATGTTTCTTGACTGGTCTTTCATGAGACTTCTTTGCAAACACATTATTTTCGATTTGCATAATCAATTTTGAAGCAAAACTCACACACTCTTCATGATCAACCGTAACACTAATATTACCATTAGATGTACAACTGGTTGTAATGAATGTATGTATGCCAATATCAATATAAGATTTCCTGTATATTTTCAGATATCAATTTATTCCAATTCCAATTTCTAATGTTGGGTCCAGTTATATTATTTATTCACAGTTTGGTCTATTCATTCATCATCTCTATATTCATCAAAACAGGGTACACCTATTTTTTTCCCCAATACTAATTTATAGGTTGTAAAAATATTGCTCCCCATAATGGTGGAAGAAATACTCATATCACCTGATCTACATATACATTTTTATCACAGTAATATTCTGGACACAAATGTAAAGGTAACACTTATGATTGTACCAAAACCTAAATTGAACGTGAATATATATTACTAAAACCATCCATGTCCAGGTCGCCTAATGCTCTCAAATTTCAATCTTATTGGTGACTACATATTTGTTTCTTCTAATATCATATATTCAACCTCAACCCTGTTGAAAATGTCTAATCCTGTTACTCACTTTATACTTTGCCTGATTTCCTAATGTCTCTATTTTATATCTGCTTTCCTACATATTTTCCCCAGTTCATCATTGTGACTGACTCTTCATATGTGCTGATATTTTCATTCACTCTCTAAACGAAACCCTATTGCTAAAGAACTATATTTCCATCTCAAAGACTCACTCTTCAACCTAAACCTACTATTTTCCTAATCCTACTGACTATCCCTTTTTGACTGGATGTTCTCTTCGACATTCAGGCATCTGAGGTACTAGGTTTTATTCCATTGTATGTAGATTTACCTGCGACCACATTGCAGAATGTAATTCAAAGCTAAATATCATAATCAAGGGCCCAATGCCCTTCCTGGCTTCAAATCTTACCTAGATTTCTCTTTTCATACTTATATTTCAAATACATATTCTTATAAATATTTCAGGTTCCCAATACCATTATTCATCCAGCAGAATGATTCCTAACACAAATAAAACATGTTGTTAACCCTAACCATACACTGTTCCCTCAATCTAAATTTACAGAGGGAAGGGACAGAGTTGGTCTCACAGTAAAGAAATGTAGGGGGTCTTCCACCTACTGAGACCCTCAAAGTTCCATGCTGAAATGATCACTGGAGAATATATACGCAGCTATGAAGGACCTGAGAGAGCAAAAGTCATGTTCAATGGCAAACAACCTGGTCAGGATGAAGATTTCTGTCTGAATCAGCCTCTCTATTCTTAATGTAGAGAAGATGGACCAAACCAGGCCTGTGTGGGTAGCTGTTCCCGGGTGCCTATGGTTGATATAAGATTCTAACTTGTGAAAGTGTTACAGGAATTAGGGACAGCCTCCTTTTCATGTGAGACTTGGAAGCCACTGGTTGGACAAAGTGGTTGCCAAGGCAGTGACCTCATTCGGTTCCTGAAGGAAGTGACCTCACATCACTTCCTTAGTGAAGGAAATCTCAGAACTTGAGATTCATGAAGCCAGGCACCCAGAGTCAGTCCCAGTCCCAGTCCCAGTGGTCTCACTTGTTTGGATTTACCAAGGACAGAGTAAGTCTTTCTTGGTACGTATTGATGTGAGGATTGCAAAATGCCAGTAAAGCTCTGAAGAGGGGCCTTTCCTGAGAAAGCAGGTAGTGGCTCACCTCTGGGTCCTGACACCTTCACAGAGTTGGCTAAGGAGACCAGATCTGAGACATTTCAGGCCATTTAGGGGGAAAATAATATGGCCCACCAGTCAGAGGACACTCCGGATAGTAACAGACCTTCTTGGGGGAAGGAGCTGCCTTTGTGGGTGTTGGTTTGTGGTTTTGTCTCATTTTCTGAGAATAGGTAGGCTTTATGTGCTGTGGAATGAACTGTTTATTGTAAGTCATTTGACAAGGCGAGTGTTTCTATGTCTGTTTACCTCACTGTGTCCGTGGTTGTACTCATTAGAAAAAAGAATGCATCAATGGATGTGTCCTGTCTAGTAGAAAGCTTCCCAGAATTCATCCTGCCCAATTTATGAATGGAGTTCAGATTGCCTTATCAATGGGTAACACCTGCAATCTTCCTAAGTTACAGTTTTCTTCCAGAATTCTGGCCCCTCTCCAGAATGGTCTCATTGTTTTGTCTCTAAGGTATGTACCACCTCCAAGCTCTGTGACATGGCCATGTACTGGATAGCTCAAGTGAATTGTGAGCATCTCAGAAAAATCAGATATATGTGTGACCACTAAATCTCAGTGGAGAAACCCTGCTTTGGGCCTTTTGCTTACCTATTATTCTGTTGCTATGAATGTCACGAAGTTCTTTGCCTCAGGCCACCAATTTGTGAAGCCTGAAGAAAACAGTTTTCAAATGGAAATGAATGGGCATCACCTAGGGCTCTTTGCTTAATTGCTTTGGAAAGGGATGTGTCTGAATCAGCCTCTTGGCCCTGTGTGAGGCTCTGGCTTAGATTCTCAGCACCTGATGGATCTAAAGAAAGATCCCATGGATGCATACAGAACCAAAATAGCCAAAAGAGCTGTCATTGTGGATGAAGACTCTCCCCTTCTTTTCAAAGGTTCCTGACATCTATCAAGTGAGAATAGGGATCCTTTGGGTCAAGTGAGTTATTCAAAGCCCTGCAGAGGCTAGCACATACGTGCATGGGTGTTCTCATTACTCCAATTCACATAAAGAATCTAAACCCCACAGTCAGTAGGCCTCAAATTGGAGAAGCCAAGCAGTATTAATGGCAGACCTATTTGATAACTCCTCGTTCACAGTCAGGGTTTCCAGGCCACACTGATTTTAGGCAAATCAGGGGAAAGGTAGGTTATTTTGGACATTGTCTTGGTCTGTGCCCCTCATGGAAAACTCCATCCAGAGGTTATGATGAGGGTCTACATGGAAGAAGATAAGGGCCATGTGGGAGAATTTTGTTTTGAATTGTGGTAAGTTGTGTGGCAGTTGGAAGAGATGCCTGGGTTTACCTGGGCTTTAACTCTGGTGTGATTCCCCTTAGAGTCTGAGTTCTGGAACTGACCTCAGAGAAGCATTGTCATCAATTGTGTTTGAATTTTACTAGGCCATGCATGAGAGTTGCCCTTGGAACCTGAGATCTAGGCCCAGAGTGGCTTTCCACAGAGCACTGGGAATCTCAGCCAGGATATCACATGATTTTATTCTGAAAGACTTTGCAGCCACAGTTGAGTCAAAACACGCATGGACCTCACATTGTAGACCTCAATGGGCCTGGCTTCATGTGACCTTTTGGCTACTCTTTGGGAAGCCTTGCCTGTGAGTGTTCTCTAGAGCTTTCATTGAAATGAGCTTCCTCAACATTTAATGGTTCCTGAAAGAATTGAAACCCCCAGAGCCTCCAACTTCATCCTTGACAAATGGCTTGATAAATACCATGAAATTTTGAAATTCCCATGACCAGGTGGCACTGGAGAACTTTTGGATGTCCTGTTGCTGATGATGAGTGTACCAGACAGTGCCTTGATTTACTGGGTTTCATGAAATTTGTGTAGAACAGTGATGACAGTAAGTTGGATCCTGCTCATTAGTGGGCCTAGAGCAGTGGTGTGAAGGTGTGTGATAAATCATGTGTGGTGGTGACATGTGGATCTGCCATTGGCTTCCCAAAGGCTTGTGACTGACATGGTACAGCCAGCAGACCCTTCTATGCAAAGGTGTTTTTTATATAGAGAGGTTTCAGGGCAATGTTCAGAATCAGGTTGTTATGGAAATGGGGGCAACTTATGTGGAATTGAATCCTGGTTGGTGCATTCTCATGCAGACCGTGACCCTCCACACGAGACAGAACTCTCTCCAGCACTGTGTCCCAGTTTAGCTCCTTGTATTTCATGAAGCAAATACCAAACTCCCAGTGCACCTGTGAGAAACACCACAAAAATTGGAGAATGACCAAATGGCTTCACAGTCCACACGTGGAGACACTTACAACCCAGTGACCATAGTTAAACTACAAAGAGAGTATTCAGCATGGCTGCCTCATGTTCATTGGAAAATTAGAAACAATATCCTCCAGGTCACATTGTTGCACACCCAGATTTGATGGTCTCCCAACAAAGGAAGCTAAAGCTCCTAACAACAACATATATTTTTAAGTGCCCAACCTCAGAGGAAGTTTCTCAAGAAGTCTTTACACCAGCAAAGCTCCATGTTTGAGAAATGTTTACCCTGTCCCTTACTTTAGAAAACTCCTCTACCACCTCGGAGGTTGTGAACTCCTGAGCATTTTTCATTCCTGATATATATTCACAGATTTTCTAACTTTTCTACTCTAATTGTGTCTTACTCGGAACAAAGGCAATGTCAAGGCAATGTTCTGGATGAGAGTGTGAACATTTTTTTGTAGCACATATTTACATACACATTGCATTCATTTTACAATTTTCCATTCAAAATACTGAATCTCTGACATGAACCCATACCCTACTAGACTCTGACTACTACTCCTAATATGATGGAGAAAAATAACACAAACAGAATAGGAATACAAGCAGTTAGGAGAAATCATAGTGTATAGTTGTACTTGTATTTTGCATGATTAATGGTAGGTGTTATAAATCTAGTCAATATTTAATTTAAATAGTTCTCCATGTGTTTTTAAGGTTAACAAATATGTGAATTCCTGTCTCCCTTTCTCTGTATCCTATTTAGCACATGTACTTTTAAATGCACATATAGAATCATACCTGGTATAACATGTACATTTTTGTGAGGTGGTTGATTTGGCAAATACAATTTGTGAGAAGTGATCACACCTCTTAAACGCTGTTGGAACTGAAAATTCAACCTATAGGTGAGCTTCCTAGTTGAACAACATTATACATAAATCCATGTTCAATTAAAGAAATATTCTTGCATCTGTGGATGATATATATATCATGATAAATTTCGATTGGCATATATATTGCTAATTTAATGTCTGTGTGTGTGTGTGTGTGTGTATTTTGTGTGTGTGTGTATGTGTGTGTGTTTGTATATATATATATATATATATATATATATATATATATATATATATATATATATATATATATATATATATATATATGTATATATACTCTCCAGAAATATATGTGTCTTATATACACTCTCTAAATTCATTCATGTTCATGTATATGCATTTATAATCAACTTTTCACAAGATTTTTCACAGAAATATTCATCCACCTGAAATACATATTTGTTTCCAGTACTTAAAACTAATTTCAGTTTATTTTGCATACAAATACTATTATTTCTACAGTAACTGACCCAGTTTAACATCAATGCAAGTAGATTCCAGTGGGACATGATGTGTATTTTGAAGGTCATTTTTATTCAGCACTGGTACAATACTATTTCTTCAATTTATGCACATGATAGCATATATATTCCATCCACAAGTTAGCAAACTTATAGGCAGTTGTTTCACTTTCATCACTTCCTGCTTCAGAACACATAAATTCCTCTAGGTTTCTTGACTGGGCTTTTCATGAGACTTCTTTCCAAACACATTATTTTTAATTTCCATGATCACTTTTGAAACAAAACTCACACACTCTTCATGATAAACCATAATCCTAATATTACCATTAGATGTATTAGTGGTTGAAATGATTGTATGTATATCAATATAAGATTTCCTGTATATTTTCAGATATCAATGGAATCCATTATTTAAATTTGGAACCCATTATATTATTTATTCACATTATGGTCTATTCATGCATTATCTCTAAATTCAGAGTCACAGGATATACCTATTTGTACCCCCAATACTAATTTATACATCTTCAAAATATTGCTCCCAGAAATGGTGGAAGAAATACTCACGTCACCTTATCTACCTATACATTTTATCACAGTAATATTCTGGACACAAAAAGCAAAGATGACACTTATTATTTTACCAATGTAAAGGTCAGGCGAGTGTCGGAGGAAGAGACTACCAGAGACTGTCTCATGCAACAGCCAAGGATTTATGGGGGTCCAGCATGCTGGGGTCAGAGCTCCCTTGAATAGAGCACAGAGCCCTGAGAACAGCTTAAGCAGAGCTTATATACTTTCCTTGGAGAGGGCAGATAGGAAAGTTTATTGATGGGTCAGGGCGAGTGGGCGGTTTGCGTCCAAATGGGTGAGGAAGTACATTCTGCAGTTTTGCAGTGGGGTACAGCACTTTCAGGGAACTAGATTAGCAAACACTTCTCAAGACATCAACAGTGTTTTGTTAAGCATACCGAAAAACTGGAAGTGACAAGTACCTATTTTATTAACCTTTCATTCCCCACTTCTTCTTATGGTTACTTTTAATCATAAAAATGATTATTGGGGGTGTCACATTTTATGTTTACTAGTGTGGTATATTGTTTTCTGATTACCATAAGTTTAACTTGTCCAATTTGAGCATGGAGAAAGGAAACTACACGGTTGATCAAACAGGGTCCTACAATTACCAATAATATGAGGATTATTAATGGACCGGCCAGGGCTGATGAAAACGTAGTTAATGAGGGGGCTTTGTGAACCAAGACTCAAACCACCTTTTTTGGGCCTCTCTCTCTTGTTGATGCTCTTCAAGGCATCTTCTTAATTTAATCATAGATTCTTTTACAACTCCAGTATGGTCAGCATAAAAACAACATTCTTCCCTCAATGCAGGACGAAGGCCCCTTCTCTCATGAAGAGGAGGTCCAACCCTCGACTGTTCTGTAAAATAACTTCAGAGAGAGAGGTTAAAGATTCGTGTAAAGCTGTGAAGGAGGTTTTTAATATCTTTAAGTTTTGGTCTATTACTGCTTCTAATTGGGTCATTTGTTGTGTCCCATGGACCAGGGCAGTGGTTCCTGTGCCCACCCCTGCAGCAACTCCTATTCATAATAGGATGACTAAAGTGAGGGATACAGGTTCCTGGCAGAACCTGGTTGTGTGCCCCCCTATTTGATATTTAAATGTACCTGCGTCATGATAGAGCACTCTGGAAAACATCTGCACCATTACATAATTAATCACATCTGTTGACCATTTTATGAAAACATAAACAATGTTTAAGTGTATAGAATTGTACTGCTGTAGAGATGGACAAGGCAAGGTACCTAAGATAGCACAGAAGACAGGGAAACAGTCTTATTTGGTTGCATCCGGATTTAGAGGGCATTGCTTCTGTTGTAATCAATTAATCCCTGAACCCAAAGTTTAGGTTGTTTCAGAATTTTGTACCCAGCATGTAAGGGAAGGGGCTCAGAAGTTCACAGTCTGAAGAAGTTCACAAAAAGCAGTTTTTGTTTCTGTTTTTTTTTCCTCTGTTCTGGGAAAGTTAACTTCTTAAGGACACCTGGGAGGGGGAGAGCTTTTTTCTTCTTTTTTTTCTTTTCCTCCCTGCCAGCTGTTACCATGGAGCCCAGTTGGTAACTTCTATATCTTAGAAATGTAGCCATCTCTATGAAGCCCCAGCTCTAGGCCAGAGGCCTTCTTCATATATTTTGTTAAAAACTACTAAGGGGGTGTCTAGCTTAGGAGTGCTGATTTTTCCAGCCAGTGGCCAAGTAGAACAGAGCAACACGAATAGAGGAAGTTTATCTACATTGAACTCTTTTATATTAACTGTGTTGCTGAAAGGCTTAAAGTCAGCCATGGTGAAGACTTCTGGAGAAGGTCATTTAAGACTTTTCTGTGGGCCTGGTACAGAGGGGAAGACAGGGAAGGCAGGGGATGAGAGCAGCTCCGTGGATCTGAGGATGAGGAAAAAGAGATATAAAAGAATTATGGGAAAGGGGTTTGGGATTTTCCTGGCAACAAAACTTGAGCAGTAGAACAGGTAGAGCAGAGGGGAAGACGGGAGTGAGTATCCCAAAAAGCCTGTGAGGGACTTTAAATTCTTAGTACCCTGTTTTCAGTGATGACAAAGCAACTTTAAAGGCCATTTTAATTACATCTTTGATAGGTGTCTGAGGGCACTCCTTAGCTGGTTTGAGCTTTGGGTTAGCTGGTAAGAGGACCTGGTGGGACCCGTTGTGGGCACTGACAGGAGGAGAGAGGAGTGAGAGGGTGGAAGGGTACCTCAGTACCTGCAAGCTCTGCAAGGGGCAATGGTCTGAGAACCAACGGAAATTTGGGTTTTTGATCTAGTAACTGGAGCTGAGAAATCAGGTTGCTGATGTGGGAGTGACAGCAGAGAGTCTGGGGCAGAAGGCTGCGGGTGAGTATCTATTGGAGAAGCATAGTTCAGGATTTGAGCATAGGAGGGAAAAGGCCTACACGTAGGGGAATTTCCTTCCACACTTTTGAGCACTTGTCGAAGTTGAAAAGGTCACGCAAAATTTGAGGATCTAGAGACCCCTCTGGTGGCCATCGGTTTTTGTTATCTAACTGGTAATATGGCCAATGCTGTGTACTGAATTTGATGAGGAGTTTTGCTTCCACCAGGTAGCCCCTGTATCCTCACATCCACATTATTTACAGAAGAAGTTGGCTTTTCCCCCACACAGTCGTGGCTGTTTTTGGCTTTGGTAGTCCTCCAGGCAAACATAGTAATCTAGGCTAGCCAACCTGCATCTGGCTCGCGTGTCCCTACATCCATAATGTTTGTTTCCATTATCTATTGTATGGAAAGTATTTAATGGAATTTTTGGGGATCCTCTTCATCAGGGATTTCCCAATAGGAAAGACGTATAGCCAGCTGACAAATTTCTTGGTGGAGAGATGGCCACCAGGTCCCTAAGTGGGCTGTATGTGCGATAGACCATACTTCTTGTCTAGTAGGATTTGTGATCAGCCATCGCTGCTGAACGGGTTGATGAGGGTTAGGACTACTGGTGACCAATTGGAGAGTCTATAGTCTTATTCACATGGCGAATATACAATTTGAAAATGTTACCAGTCTTTTCCATTTTTCAGCCAGATTCTGGACAGGGCACAGGCTTGAGATGAGAATTAGGAACCAGGAAGTGATTCCGTCTAACTTTAGCACTGTAGGTGTTATAAGTAGCACCTGGTATGGTCCTGTCCAGCCGGGTTCCAGGGATGACACCTGATGGTGTCTTATGTAGACAAAGTCTCTTACTTGATATAGATGTGGAGTACCCTCTTCAGCAGGTTGGTAGGCAGTGGCCAGCTGTTTCCACAGGTATTGCTGAGTTCCTTCCAGAACTTTAAGTCTATCAAGCAAGGTGGTGTGGAAGGGATCATTAGATCTTTGAGTTCGGGTTAGGTCCCTTACTGGAGATGGGGCCCCATAGAGAATTTCATAGGGGGTGAGGTTACACAAAGAAACAGGGGGAGTATTTCTTGCATGAAATAGTGCATAAGGCAGGAGCATAGTCCAATCTTTTATGCTACTCTTTAAGCTTAATCTCGTTTAGGTCTCTTTAATGGTTCTATTTAATTTTTTTACCTGTCCTGAACTCTGGGGTCTATAAGCACAATGTAACTTCCAATTAATCCCCAGGGTCCTGGCTAATCCCTGAGTTACCTGGGCCATGAACGCTGGTCCATTATCAGACCCTATTACCTTAGGCAGGCCGTACCTTGGAAAAATATCTTTCAGGATCTTCTTGACCACCATTTGCGCCTTTTTTTTTTGGGGGGGGAGGCTTCAATCCATCCTGAAATATATCTACAAAGAGTAGGAGATATTTAAGTCCATACCATGCTTGCTTAATTTCAGTAAAGTCCACTTCCCAGAATTGTCCTGGTCTGGTTCCTCGTAGGTGCTTTCCTGCAGGAAGCTTGGAAGTGTAAGCATTAACCTATTGACAGACCCGACAGGCTTTTTTTTACCTGTTCAGTTATTTCCTTTCACTGTGAGTCGGTTAGTGGAAAACTCTGTTCTTGATCCTTCAGGAATGCCTGCAATTTCTTTGAACCAAGGTGAGTGAACTGATGTACATTTTTAACGTAGTGTAGGGCTTTCTGAAATTCCAGGCTTTGCTCAGTGAAGTTGAGGAGTACAGTGTCAGTGTCCTTAGATGTTATCAAAAGCTTGCTGGATCTCAGGGGTCCATTAGAATTGGGCATCTCCCTTTAACAGCGGGTGTAAATGAGAAGTTAAGGACCCAAACACAGGAATCCTTAACGTGCAAAACCCAGCAGTCCCAAGAAACTCTCTGTGTTGTCTGCTGTTAGATGGGGGTGGTTTCTGCAAAACCGTTTGATTTCTGGGCTCAGTGAGCCATCGTTTACTGCCCCTAAAGGAATAGCCCAGGAAGATTACTTCTTGCTGGCAAATTTGGGCCTTTTAGGAAGAAGCTCTATACCCAAGTTGAGGAAGCTCACATAATACTGCTTGGGTCCCAGATTCACAGATATCCTTGGTGTTGGGTGCCAGTAGCAGGTCATCCACGTATTGAAGCTGGGTGACTTCGGGGTGCGTAGTTCTGAAGCTGTTGAGATCTCTTTGGAGGGCTTCATCAAAGAGAGTGGGGGAGTTTTTCAACCATTTTGGGGAGTCTAGTCCAAGTTAGTTGACCACACGTTCCAGTTTCTGGGTCTACCCACTAGCAAGCAAACAGCAACTGACTATATTTATGCAGAGGCAAGCAAAAGAAAGCATCTTTTAAGTCCAGAACAGTATTCCATTTCCTCTCAGGGTTCAGAGTGATAAGCAGATTGTACGGATTAGGTAAACTGGGGTGAATGTCCTACACTCTGTTGTAGGTCTCTCTTATGTCTTTAATGGGGGATAGTCCCCGGCTCCTGGCTTTTTATACTGGTAGCGGGGGAGTGTTTTAGGATGATTGACAAGGCCTTAGGACCCTAAGGCCAGATATTTCTGAATATGGGGCCTTATCCCATCTTTAGCTTTTTTGCTCAGAGGATATTTTTTGACATTGATTGGGGAGGCTGAGGTTTTGAACTCCACTGTTTTTGGAGGTTGTTTCATGGCTAGTCCTAACCCAGCAGTTTTTTTCCAGGCATCTGGGTAATCTGTTATCCATTTCTGGGGTAGCTTGCCTGTTTGATCAGTCTTGGGGGGTGTGAAGAGTTGCTGTTCATCTTCTACTGACATATTTAAAGCCGTGAATATAGGAGTTTATACTAAAGGATTTAGAAATATCATTTTGGGGCCTTCATGGTTAAAAGTCATTTTGGCCCGGAGCTTGGTGAGCAGATCTCTGCCCATCAATGGGGCCAGGCATTCTGGGATTATTAGGAATGAGTGATGGATTTTTCCTTTCCTCATGTCCATGGTTTTCTTAGTTGTCTAATTCCCATATTTACTGGTGTTAGCACTTTGAACTAGAGAGCTTTAATTTGATAGAGGGCCCAGTGGGGCCTTAAGGACTAAGTATACTGCCCCTGTATCCACTTCAAAGTTTACTGGGGTCCCCTCCACATCAAAAGTTACCCTGGGTTTATTGGGAGTCTAGCAATCTGGGGCTCAGTGCTCACTTGAATAGAGCAGAGAGCAATGAGAACAGCTTAAGCAGAGCTTATATACTTTCCTTGAAGAGGGCAGGGAGGGAAGCTTATTGATGGGTCAGGGCGAGTGGGCGGTTTGCGTGCAAACAGGTGAGGGTGTACATTCTCTGTTTGGCAGTCGGGGACAGCACATTCTGGGATAAAAATTAGCAAACAGTCCTCAAGGTTTCAACAGTGTTTTGTTAAGCATACAGAAAAACAGGAAGTGACAAGTACCTATCTTATTAACCTTTCACCAAATCCTAAATGGAAAGTGAGCATGGATTTCTAAAAACATCCATGTCCAGGTTGCTTAATGCTCGCAAATCAATCCTATTGGTGACTACATATTTGTTGCTTTCTAAGATTATATATTCAACCTCAACCCTGTTGCAAATGACTAATACTAACCCTCACTTTATGCTTTTCCTGATTTCCTAATGTCTCCATTGATATCTGCTTTCATACATATTTTCCTGAGTTCATCATTGTGACTGACTCTTTACATGTGCTGAAATTTACATTCACTCTCTATCCGAAACCCTATTGCTACAGAACTTTTGTTCGAAATCCTATACTCACTCTTTTTTCTATACCTACCAACTATCTTCCTAATCCTACCGACTATCCCTTTTTGACTGGAAATTCTCTTTGACAATCAATCATCCAAGGTACAAGGTCCTATGCCATTGTATATCAATTTATCTGAGACATCTGTGCAGAATATAATTCAAAGCTAAGTATCCCAATCAACAGCCCAATGCCCTTCTTGGATTCAAATCTTATCTAGATTTCTGTTTTCATACTTATATTTCACCTATATATTCTCGTAAATATCGCGAGTTTCCAATACCATTGTTCATTCCTCAGTATGATTTCTAACCTAAATCAAACCTGTTATTACTCTAACCATACACTGTACCCTCAAACTAACTGTACAGAAGAGCCGGGAGAGAGTTTGTCTTACAATACAGTAATGTAGGGGCTCTTCCACCTGCTGAGAACATCAAAGGTACAAGCAGAAATGATACCCTGGAGAAGTTGCAGGCAGCTATGAAGGACCTAATAGAGCAAAAGTCATCTTCCATGACAAACAACCTGGTCAGTATTAATGGATGTGTCTGAATCAGCCTCTCCTTTCTTAATGTAGAGAAGATTGATCAAAGCATGCCTGTGTGGAGAGCTGTTCCCAGGTGCCTCTGGTTGATATACCATTCTAACTTGTGAAAGTGTCACAGGAAGTAGTGGCAGCCTCCATCTCATGGGAACCTTGGATGAATCTGGTAGGACAAAGTGGTTGCCAAGGCAGTGACCTCATTCAGTTCCTGAAGGAAGTGACCTCACCTCACTTTCCTGGTGATGGAAATCTCTGAATTTGGGATCCAGGAAGCCAGGCACCGAGAGCCAGTCCAAGTCCCAATCCCAGTGGTCTCACTTGTTTGGATTTACCAAGGACAGAGTCAGTCTTCCTTGGTACCTACTGATATGAGGATTGCCAAATGCCTGAAGAGCTCTGAAGAGGGGCCTTTACTGAGAAAGCAGGTAGTGGTTCACCGCTGGCTGTTGACAACTTCACAGAGTTGGCCAAGGAGACCAGATCTGAGACAGTACAGGCCATTTTAGGGGAACATAGTATGGCTCACTATTCAGAGGACACTCCGGATAGTCACAGACCTACTTGAGTTAAGGAGGTGCCTTTGTGGGTGTGGGTGTGAGTTTGTGGTTTTGTCTCATGTTCTGAGAATAGGTAGGAAAGGCTGTTGTTTTGATTGGAGTGGACTGTTTCTAGAAAGTCATTTGACTAGGCGAGTGCTTCTATGTCTGTGTATCCCACTCTGTCCATGGTTGTAGACATTCGAAAAGAGAATGTATCAATGTATGTGTCCTGTCTAGTGGAAAACTTTCCAGCATTCATCAGGCCTAGTTGATGAATGGACTGTGGCTTTCCTTATGGATGGGCAATACCTACTAACTTCCTAAGTTCCTGTTTTCTTCCTGAATTCTGGCCACTCTCCAGAATAGCCTCATAGTTTTGTGTCCAAGATACATACCACCCCCAAGCTCTGTGACATGGCCATGTACTTGATAGCTATAGGAAATGGGAACATCTTAGAAAACTCAGACATCATTGTGACCAGTAAACGCTCAGTGAAGAAACCATATTTTGGTTCATTTGCTTACCTATTGTTCTGTTGCCCTGAATGTCAGGAAGGTCTTTGCCTCAGGCCACCCCTTTGTGAAGCCTGAATAAAACAGTTTTAAAATGGAAATAAATGGGAATAACTTGTGGTTCTTTGCTTTGGAAAGGGATGTGTTTGAATCAGCCTCCTAGCCCTGTATGAGGTTGTGGCTTAAATTTTCAGCACATGATGGATCTAAAGATAGATACCATGTGTGCAATCAAAACCATAATGGCAAAAATTCAGTAATTGTGGATGAGTCTCTTGCCTTCCTCTGTTAGGTACGTGACCTCTATCAAGTGAGACAGGGATCCTTTTGGTCAAATGAGTTTTTCAAAGTCCTGCAGAGGTGCTTGTGTTTTCTCGTGACTCCAAATCACATAAAAAAATCTATACCTGAGAGTCAATAGGGCTCAAATTGGAGAAGCAGAGCAGTATTAACGGCAGGCCTATTTGATCACTTCTGGTTCACAGAAAGGGTGTCCAGGCCACCCTGACTTTAGGCAAATGAGGGGCAAGGGAGAATATTTTGGACACTGTCTTGGGATGCGTCCCGCATGGAAACCTCCAGCCAGAGTTTATGATGAGTGTCTATATTTAACAAGATGAGGGCCATTTGGGAGTGTTTTGGTTTTAATTGTGGTCATTCGTGTGGCGGTTGGAAGAGATGACTGGATCCAACTGGGCTTGAACTATGGTGTCATTCCCCTTAGAGACTGAGTTCTGGAACTTACCTCAGAGAAATATTGCCATGAATTGTGTTGGGATTTAGGAGGCCACGCATGAGAGTCACCCTTGGAAACTGAGATCTAGGCCCAGTGTCGCTTTCCACAGAGCACTGGGAATCTCAGGAGGATATCACACAATTTTATTCTGAAAAACTTGTCAGACATATTTGATAGTCAAAACACACATGGACCTCAATTGTAGACCTCAATGGGCCTGGCTTCATGTGACCTTTTGGCCACTCTTTGGGAAGCCTTGCCTGTGAGAGTTCTCCAGAGCTTTCATTGAAATGAGCTTCCTCACCATTAAATAATTTCTGAATGAATTGAAACCCACAGTGTCTCCAACTTCATCCTTGAAAATTGGCTAGATAAATACCATGAAATTTTTGAAATTTCCTTGACCAGGTGGCACTGGAGAACATTTGGATGTCCAGTTGCTGATCATGAGTGTACCAGACAGTGTGTTGATTGACTGGTTTTCATGAAAATGGTGTAGAAAAGAGATGCCAGTCATTTGAAGTCTGTTGAGTAATGGGCCCAGAGCGGTGGTGAGCAAGTGTGTGATAAAACATCTGTGGTGGGGTCATGTGGATCTGCCATTGGCTTCCAAATGGCTTGAGACTGACATGGTGCAGCCAGCAGATCCTGTATGTAAAGACATCTGGTTATATAGAGAGGTTTCAGGGCAATGTTCAAAATCAGGTTTCTATGGTCAAGGGAGCAACCTATGTGGTATACAAGCCCTGTTGGTGCATTCTCCTGCAGACCCTGACCCACCACACGTGAAAGAACTTCCTCCAGCCCTTTGTCCCAGTTGAACTCCTTGTATTTCATGAAGCAAATACCAAACTCCGAGTGCAGTATCAAGAAACGTTTTGAAAAGTGGAGGATGACCTAATGGCTTAGCAGTCTACATGGGGAGACACTTAGACCCAGTGGCCATAGTTTACCTACAAAGAGAGAAATCAACACTGCTGCTTCATGTTCATTGGAGAATTATAAACCATGTCCTCCAGGTCACAGATGTGCAGACCAAGCTTTGATTGTCTCACTAGAAAGGAAGCTAAAGCTCCTGACAACAACATATATTTCAAGTGCCCAACCTAGAGGCAGTTTCTCCAGAAGTCTTTAGGCTGGTAAATCTCCATGTTTGTGGAGATTTTACACTGTCCCTTACTTTTGGAAACTCCTCTACCAACTCCAAGGTTGTGAACTCCTGAACATTTTTCATTTCAGATATGTATTCAAAGATTGTCTAACTCTTCTCCTCTAAATGTGTCTTACTTGGGGTGAAGGTAATGTCAAGGCATTGTTCTGAATGAGAGTGGGAAAATTTTTGTGTAGCACACATTTGCATACACATTGATTCATTTTACAATTTTCCATTTGAAATACTGAATTCTTGACACTAACTCATACCCTACTAGACTCTGACTACTAATCCTAATATGATGGAGAAAAATACCCAAACAGAATGAAAATACAAGCAGTTTACAGCAGGCATGGTGTATTGTTGGACTTCCTTTTTGCATGATAGAGGGTAGGTATTCTAAATCTACTCAATTTTTAATTGAAATAGTCCTCCATGTGTTTTTAATGTTAACACATATGTAAATTCCTGTCTTCCTTTCTATGTAGCCTACTCAGCACATGTATTGTTATATGCAAATATAGAATCCTACGTGGTCTCACACGTACATTTTTTTGAGTTGGCTGACTGGGCAGAAACAAGTTGTGAGAAGAGATCTCGTAAACGCTGGTGGAACTGAAAATTAAAACTATGGGTGAGCTTCCCAGTAGAACAATTTATACATAAATCCATGTTCAGTAAAATAAATATATTTTCATCTGTGGATGATATATATTACTGATAAATTACGTTTGGCATATATATTGATACTTTTTAATGTATTTTTGTGTTTTTCTGTATATATATATATATATATATATATATATATATATATATATATATATATATACACACACACACACACTCTCCAATTTTATAAAATATGAAATATATGTCTCTTATATACACTCCATCAATTCATTCATGTTCATGTATGTGGATTTATAATCAACTTTTCACAAGATTATTCTCAGAAATATTCATCTACCTGAAATACATATTTGTTTCCCAGTATGAGAACTAACTTCAATCAATGGTGCTTACAAATCCTAATATTTCTACAGTAACAGACCCAGTTTAACATCAATGCAAGTAGATTCCTATGGGACTTAATGTCTATTTTGACCTTTATTTTAATTCAACACTGGTACATTAGTATTTCTTCAGTTTTTGCACATCATAGGACATATATTTCATCCACAAGTTAGCAAATTAATAAGAATTTGTTTCACTTCCTGCTTCAGAACACATGAATTCTTCCATGTTACTTGACTGGTCTTTTCATGAGACTTCTTTCCAAACACATTATTTTCGATTTCCATAATCAATTTTGAAGCTAAACTCACACACTCTTCATGATAAACTATAACATTAATATTACCATTAGATGTAAAACTGGTTGGAATGAATGTATGCATATCAATATAAAATTTCCTGTATATTTTCACATTTCAATTCAATCCATTATTTAAAGTTGGAACCAGTTATGTTATTTATTCACTGTATGGTCTATTAATGCATTATCTCTATATTCATAAACACAGTGTACACCTATTTGTCCCCCCATTACTAATTTGTACCTCTTCAAAATATTGCTCCCAGAAATGGTGGAAGAAATACTGATGTCACCTTATCTATATATACATTTTATCACAGTAATATTCTGGACACAAAAAGCAAAGGTCAAACTCATGATTGTATCAAAGCCTAAATGGAAAGTGAGCATGGATTACCAAAAACAACCATGTCCTGGTTACCTAATGCTCTCAAATGTCAATCCTATTGATGACTACATATTTGTTTCTTCCTAAGATTATATATTCAACCTCAAGCCTGTTGGAAATGTCTAATTCTATCACTCACTTTACACTTTGCCTGATTTCCTAATATCTCTATTGATATCTGCTTTCCTACATATTTTCCCTAGTTCATCATTGTGACTCATACTTCACATATGCTGACATTTACATTCACTCTCTACCCAAAACTCTATTGCTAAAGAACTTTTGGTCCAAATCCTATACTCACTCTTCTTTATAAACCTACTGACTATCTTACTAATCCTACTGACTATCACTTTTTAACTCGATGTTCTCTTCAACAATCAATCATTCAAGGTAAAAGGTCCTATGCCATTTTATATCAATTCATCTGAGACACATATGCAGAACATAATTCAAACCTAAGTATCCCACTCAAGGGCCCAATGCCCTTCTGGCTTCATATCTTACCTACATTTCTGTTTTCATACTTATATTTCACCTATATATTCTTGTAAATATCACAGGTTCCCAATACCATTATTCATCCGGCAGAGAGATTCCTAACCCAAATCGTACATGTTATTAACCCTAAATATACACTGTTACCTCAATCTAACTTTACAGAAGAGGAGGGACAGAGTTTCTCTTTAAATACCGGAATGTAGGGAATCTTCCACCTGCTGAGAACATCAAAGGTCCATGTAGAAATAATCCCTGGAGAAGATGTAGGCAGCTGTGAAGTTCCCGAGAGAGCAAAAGTCGTCTTCCATGGCAAACAACCTGGTGAGAATGAAGGGATGTGTCTGTATCAGCCTCTATCAACTTAATGTAGAGAAGATAGACCAAACCAGGCCTGTGTGAAGAGGTGTTCCCAGGTGCCTATGGTTGATATACCATTCTAACTTTTGAAAGTGTTACAGGAAGTAGGAACAGCCTCCATCTCATGGGCCCTTAGAAGTAACTATTTGGACAAAGTTGTTGCCAAAGCAGTGACCTCATTCAGTTTCTGAAGGAAGTAACCTCACCTCACTTCCTTTGTGATGGAACTCTCTGAACTTGGGATCCAGGAAGAATGGCACCCAGAGCCAGTCGCAGTCCCAGGCCCAGTGGTCTCACTTGCTTCAATTTACCAAGGAGAGAGTCAGTCTTTCTTAGTGCCTACAGATGTGAGGATGTTCAAATGCCAGAAAATCTCTGAAGAGGGGCCTTTCCTGAGAAAGCAGGTAGTGGCTGACCCATGGCTAATGACAACTTCACAGAATTGGCCAAGGAGACCAGATTTGAGACAGGACAGGCCATTTGGGGGGAATATAGTATGGCCCACCATTCAGAGGACACTCTGGGTAATCACAGAACTACTTGGAGCAAAGGTGGTGCCTTTGTGGGTGTGGGTGTATGTTCATGGTCTTGTCTCATGTTCTGAGAATAGGTAGGAAAGACTGTTTGTTTGGATTGGCGTGGACTGTTTCTAGTTAGTCGTTTTGCAATGCGAGTGCTTCTATGTCTGTGTATCCCACTGTGTCCGTGGTTGTAGACATTAGAAATAAGAATGCATCAAAGGATGTGTCCTGTCTAGTAGAAAGCTTCCCAGCATTCATCTTGCCCAATTTATAAATGGACTGTGGCTTTTGTTATCAAAGGGCAACACCTGATATCTTCATAATTTTCTGTTTTCTTTCTGAATTTTGGACACTCTGCAGAATAGCTTCATGGTTTTGTGTCCAAGATATTTACCACCTAAAAGCTCTGTTATATGGCCATGTAGTGGGTAGCTAGTGTGACCAGGAAAGTCTCAGTGGAGAAACCCTGATTTGGGCTTTTTGCTTACCTATTGTTCTGTTGCCCTGAATATCAGGAAGGTATTTACCACAGGCCAATTCTTTGTGAAGCCTGAAGAAAAAGGTTTTCAAATGGAAATGAATGGACATCACCTGTAGCTCTTTGCTTAATTGCTTTGGAAATGGATTTGTCTGAAACAGCCTCTTGGCCCTGTGTGAGGCTGTGGTTAGATTCTCAGCACCTGATGGATCCCATGTGTTCATCCAAAACCAAAATGATCAAAAGATCAGTCATTGCGGATGAAGTCTCTTGCCTTCCTCTGTAAGGTTCCTGACCTCCATCAAGCGAGAAGAGGGATTCTTTGGGTCAAATGCATTCTTCAAAGCCAAGGAGAGGCAAGCCCAAAGGTGCTTGCATTTTCTCATGCTTCCAATTCACATAAAGAATCTAAACCCCACAGTCAGTCGTCCTCAAATTGGAGAAACAGAGCAGTATTAACGGCACACTATTTGATCACTCCAGGTTCACAGGAAGGTGTTCAGGCCACCCCGACTTTAGGCAAATGAGGGGCAAGGGAGCTAACTTTGGACACTATCTTGTTCTGCATCCCTCATGGAAACCTCCAGCCAGAGTTTATAATGAGTATCTATATGGAAGAAGATGAGGGCCTTGTGGGAGTGTTTGGGTTTTAATTTTGGAAGTTTGTGTGGCGGTTGAAAAAGATGCCTGGCTCCACCTGGTCTTGAACTCTGGTGTGATTCCCCTTAGAGACTGAGTTCTGGAACTGACCTCAGAGAATTATTGCCATGAGTTGTGTTGGGATTTTAGGAGGCCATGAATGACAGTCTCCCTTTGAAACTGAGATCTGTGCCCTGAAAGGCTTTCCACAAGGCACGAGGAATCTCAGCCAGAATATCACATGATTTTATTCTGAAAGACTTGGCAGCCATAGTTGAGAGGCAAAACACACATGATCTCACATTGCAGACCTCAATGGGCCTGGCCTCATGTGACCTTTTGGCGACCCTTTGGGAAGCCTTGCCTGTGAGTGTTCTCCAGAGCTTTCATTGAAATGAGCTTCCTCAACATTTAATGGTTCCTGAGTGAATTGAAAATCATAGTGCCTCCAACTTCATCCTTGAAAAATGGCTAGAGAAATACCATGGAATTTTTGAAATTTTCATGACCAGGTGGCACTGGAGAACTTTTTGATGTCCAGTTGCTGATCATGAGTATACCAGACAGTGCCTTGATTGACTGCATTTCTTAAAAATGGTGTAGAACAGAGATGCCAGTAAGTTGGAGCCTGCTGAGTAGTGGGCCTAGAACAGTGGTGGGCAGGTGTGTGATAAAACATCTGTGTTGGGGCCATGTAGATCTGCCATTGGCTTCCAAATGGCTTGTAACTGACATGGTGCAGCAAGCAGACCCTTATATGTAAAGGCATCTTGTTATATGGAGAGGTTTCAGGGCAATGTTCAGAATCAGGATGCTATGGTCAAGGGGGCAAACTATGTGAAATAGAAGCCTGACTGGTGCATTCTCCTGCAGACCCTGAGGCACCACATGTGACAGAACTCCCTCCAGCACTCTGACCAAGTTGAACTCCTTGTATTTGTGAAGCAAATAACAAACTCCCAGTGCTCTACTAAGAAAAGTAGAGCATGATCAATTAGCTTCACAGTCCACACAGAGAGACCCTTAGACTCCAGTTGCCACAGTTTACCTACAAAGTGAGAATTCAGCACTGCTGCCTCATGTTCATTGGAAAATAAGATACCATGTCCCCCAGGTCACATAGATGCAGACCAGTTTTGATGCTCTCACTATAGAGGAAGCTAAAGCTTCGGACCACAACATACATTTTAAGTGCCCAAACTCAGAGGCAGTTTCTCAATATGTCTTTAGGCCTGCAGAGCTCCATGTTTGTGGAGTGTTTACCCTGTCCCTTACTTTTGGAAACTCCTCTACCACCTCCAAGCTTGTGAACACCGAGAATATTGCATTCCAGATATGTATTCACAGATTTTCTAACTCTTCTCCTCTAATTGTGTCTTATTAGGGGAGAAGGTAATGTCAAGGCATTGTTCTGAATGAGAGTGGGAAGATTTTTGTATCACACATATTTGCAAACACAATGGGTTTATTTTCCTATTTTCTTTTGAAATACTGAATCTCTGACACTAATCTATAACCTACTAGACTCTGACTATGAATCCTAATATGATGGAGAATAGTAACCCTAACAGAATGGAAATACAAACAGTTCAGAGAAGGCATGGTGTATACTTGGACTTCCCTTTTGCATTATATGGGGTTGGAGTTATAAATATAGTCAATGTTTATTGAAATATTTCTCCATGTGTTTTTAACGTTAACAAATATGTGAATTCCTCTCCCCTTTCTCTGTCACCTATTCAGTACATGTATTTTTATATGCTCATATAGAATACTACCTGGTATCACACAGACTTTCTTCTGAGGTGGCTGACTTGGCAGATACAAATTGTGAGAAGAGATCACTCCTCCTAAACCCTTTTGGAACTGAAATTTCAACCTATGGGTGAGCCTCCTAGTTGAACAACATTATACATAAATCCATTTTCAGTATAATGTATTTTTTTGGATATGTGAAGGATATACATTTCATTTTGAATTTCGATTGGCATATATATTGCTACTTTTTAATGTCTGTGAGTGTGTTTCTGTGTATATATATATATATATATATATATATATATATATATATATATATATCACTCTCCAGATTTTTCAAAATATGAAATATATGTGTCTTATTATACACTCCCTAAAATCATTCATATTCACGTATGTGGATTTATAATCAACTTTTCACAAGATTATTCTCAGAAATTCAGATTATTCATTCACCTGAAATACATATTTGTTTCCTAATACTGAAAACTAACTTCAGTAAATGCTGCATACAAAGCATAATATTTCATCATTGCCTGATGGCCACGAATAGAGTGCATCACACCCAGTGTAATGCGCCACTGCACAGGTGAATAAAGAGATAGAACCACAAAAAACTATCTTGTTAAGAACTTACAGCAAAATGGGGGTGCACCAAAACCTATAAGAAAGATTTTTAGCACTGAGATCTGGTAATTGGGTCTGAAAAACGAGCCAAATGTGCAACCGGAGATCCGGTCTGACTGATCCTCAAAACAATAGAGTGTCTGGGTTCCAATAGACACCCTCCACACCCAACAAATGACAGGCCCAGAATACAGATTGAACTGCAGAGAAGCATCACTCAGGGGAAATCTAGTCTAGCAGGAGAAACCAGGACTAGCAGGAGAAACCAGGGGACTAGAGGCCAGGCTCTTGTGACTGGGAAGCTGGAGAACACAGAAGCGCAGGTGACAGTCCACCTGCTGTCCGCGTTACTGGGCGTCTGGAGAACACCGGCGCGCAGGAGACCGACTGCGCCACTGGGTGGCTAGTGATTGCCCACCCGCCAGTGACCTAGAGCTGAAACCAACTGGAGACAGTCCACTTCCATCCCCGTATTCGAACATTTCGGCAAGGAGCCTGGGCCCGCCAAAGCAGAGGGGTGACGTCACTGGAGCTCGGCCTTCGGAATTCCCTACAAGTGGAATCCACTTTAGCAGGCATAGTCTACCAACACAAAGGAGAGACAACAGAGATACACAACACCGAAACAAATCTATAGAATAAAACAGAAACACAGCAATCAAATAGAGCTGGAAAGTAACATGAGCATCATGAAAAAACAAGGGAAAGAAAGGAGTACAAACAATGCAGGACAACTTAATTCTACAGGAGGACCTAGAAGCATCAGAAACAGGGATAGGGAAAGAACTTAAGGCATACCTAACTCAGATGGAAAGGAATATTAGAGAAGACATGAGGCAGCAAGTCCAAGCAATGAAAGTATATTTTGAAAATGAATTAAACAAACAAACTCAAATGGCAAACAACGAGCTTTACCAGGAGATAGAGATCTTAAAAGAAATCAAACAGTAATACTAGAAATGCAGGAAAGTATTAACCAAATTAAAAACTCAAACGAGAATATTACAAATAGACTAGATAAGCAGAAGTCAGAATATCAGATAATGAAGACAAAGTTTATCAACTTGAAAAGAATATAATCAACACAGAAAAGAGGCTTAAATCGCACTAGCAATCTATTCAAGAGATATTGGATGTCATAAAAAATGAGAGTCATTGGGATAGAAGAAGGCATAGAGATTCAAACCAAAGGAATGGAGAACATATTAAATAAAATAATTCTAGAAAACATCCCAGAGATGAAAGATGGATCGGATTGTCAAATCCTGGAAGCCTACAGGACCCCAAACATTCAAAATCATAATAGACAAACTCCAAGACATATAATTATGAAGATAGCCAACATACAGAACAAGGAGAGAATATTAAACACTATAAGAGAAAGGAGGCAGATTACATTCAGGGGAAAACCAATTAGGTTAATGACTGATTTTTCATCACAGACTTTGAAAGCGAGAAGATCCTTGAACAATGTATTTCAAATGCTGAAAAATAATGGATTCCAACCAAGAATACTGTATCCAGCAAAATTAAGGTTCAGATTTGAAAACGAAATTAAAGTCTTTCACAATAAACAAAAGCTAAAAGAATTCGCAGCCAGAAAACCAGCACTGCAAAGCATTTTGAGCAAAATACTACAAGAAGAGGAATTGATAAATAGTGCCGAAAACTAACAGCAGGAGGTATCTCAGTAAAGGGGGAGGAAAATAACCAAAAAAGTAAAAACTAGCCAAACTAAAACATAATAAATAAATAAACATGATTGGAAGAACAAATCATATTTCAATTGTAACCTTAAATGTTAATGGCCTAAATTCACCAATCAAGAGAATGGGCTAGTAACCTGGATCAAAAAAAATAAATCCAACAATATGCTGCCTTAAGGAGACTCATATGATAGGAAAAGACATACACAGGGTGAAGGTAAAAGGTTGGGAAAAATCATACCACTCACATGGCCCTCAGAAGCAAGAAGGAGTGGCCATACTCATGTGGAATAAAATCAACTTCAAACCTAAGTTAATCAAAAGGGATAAAGAAGGACACTATATTCTGTTAAAAGAAACCATCCACCAACAAGACATAACAATTATGAATTTGTATACACCAAGCAATGGAGCTGCAATGTTCATAAAACAAACTCTCCTCAAGTTCAATAGCCAAATAGACTACAACACAATAATTATGGGTGACTTCAAGACACCACTCTCGGCATTAGACAGATTCTCTAGACAAGAACTGAATAAAGAAACTATTAAACTCAACAGCACAATTTGTAACCTAGACTTAAACGACATATATAGAATATATCAGCCATCATCAAGTGGATACACGTTCTTCTCAGTTTCACATGGATCGTACTCAAAGATAGACCATATATTATGCCATAGGGCAATTCTTAGTAAATATAAAAGCATGGAGATTATACCATGCACTATATCTGATAATAATGGAATGAAACTGGAAATCAATGATGAAAGAAGGAAGGAAAAATCCTACATCACATGGAAAATGAACAACATGCTACTGAATGATCAATGGGTTACAGAAGACATAATGGAGGAGATAAAAAAAAAATTCTTAGAGACAAATGACAATACAGACACAACATACCGGAATCGATGGGACACAATGAAAGCAGTTTAAGAGGGAAGTTCATTTCTTGGAGTTCTTTCCTCAAAAAAAGAAAAAAATCAACAAATAAATGAACTCACACTACACCTCAAAAACCTAGAAAAGGAAGAGCAAAACAACAGCAAATGTAGTAGAAGACAAGAAATAATTAAATTTAGAGCAGAAATCAACAAAATTGAAACAAAAAAAAATTAAAAAATTTGATAAAACTAAAAGTTGGTTCTTTGAAAAAATAAATAAGATTGACAGGCCCACAGCCATGCTAATGAAGAGAAGAAGAGAGAGAACTCAAATTACTAACATACGGGATGAAACAGGCAATATCCCAACAGACACTACAGAAATACAGAAGATAATTAGAAAGTATTTTGAAACACTATATTCCAATAAAATAGAAGATAGTGAAGATATCGATGAATTTTTTAAGTCATAAGATCTGCCCAGATTGAGTCAGGAAGACACACGCAATTTAAACAGACCAATAACAAAGGAAGAAATGAAAGAAGCCATCAAAAACTACCAACCAAAAGAAGCCATGGACCGGATGGGTATACAGCGGAGTTCTACAAAACCTTTAAAGAAGAATTAATACCAATATTTTTCAAGCTATTTCAAGAAAAACAAAAAGAAGGAGCTTTTCCAAATTTATTCTATGAGGATAAATCACCCTGATCCCGAAACCAGACAAAGACACTTCAAAGAAAGAAAACTACAGACCAATATCTCTAATGAACTTCGATGCAAAACTTGTCAATAAAATCCTGGCGAATCGAATACAAAAGCATATCAAAAAAATTGTGCACCATGATCAAGTAAGATTCATCCCTGGGATGCAAGGCTTGTTCAATATACGGAAATCAATAAATGCCATTCACCACATCAATAGACATAAAGACAAGAACCATATGATCATCTCAATAGATGCAGAAAAAACATTTGACAAAGTTCAGCATCACTTTATGTTCAAAACACTAGAAAAACTAGGGATAACAGGAACTTACCTCAACATTGTAAAAGCTATATATGCTAAACCTCAGGCTAGCATCATCCTAAATGTGGAAAAACTGAAGGCATTCCCTCTAAAATCTGGAACAAAATAGGGATGCCCTCTATCACCACTTCTATTCAATTTAGTTCTTGAAATACTAGCCAGAACAATTAGACAGACAAAAAAAATTGAAGGCATAAAAATAGGAAAAGAAGTATTTAAATTATCGCTATTTGCAGATGTCATGAAAATATATTTAACAGACCCCAAAGGGTCTACAATGAAAGTCTAGAGTTAATAAATGAATTCAGCAAAGTGGCAGAATATAAAATTAACACGCATAAATGAAAGGCATTCCTGTATGTCAGCAACACAACTTCTGAAATGGAAATGAGGAAAACCACTCCATTCACAATATCCTCAAATAAAATAAGATACTCGGGAATCAACCTAACAAAAGACGTGAAAGTTTTATATACTGAAAACTACAGAACCCTAAAGAGAGAGAGAGAAGAAGATCTTAGAAGTTGGAAAAACAAAAGACCCAGAATAGCAAAAGCAACTCTAAACAGAAAATATGAATCTGGAGGTATAGTGATACCAGAGTTCAAACTGTACTAAAAGCAATAGTAACAAAAACAGCGTGGTACTGGTAACAAAATAGGCAGGTGGAACAATGGTACAGAATAGAGGACACAGAAACCAATCCTCAAAATTACAACTTTCTTATATTTGAAAAAGGGGCTAAAAGCATGCAATGGAAGTAGGATAGCATCTTCAAACAATGGGGTAGGGAAAATTGGGGAAAGGTGGGGCAAGGGAGAGAAGTGAACAACAGCAGATGAGGTAGAGAAAGAAGATGGGAGGGGATGGGAGGGGGTAGTAGGGGATAGTAGGGGATAGGAAATGTAGCAGAATACAACAGTCACTAATATGACATTATGTAAAAATGTGAATGTGTAACCGATGTGATTCTGCAACTCGTATTTGGGGAAAATTGGGAGTTCATAACCCAATTGAGTCAAATGTATGAAAGATGATATAGGATGAGCTTTGTAATGTTTTGAACAACCAATAAAAAATAAATAAATAAAGGTTTAAAGTTGAGTGGGAAGAAATCAGCTAAAAAAGAGTTGAGATGCATTCATTTTGCTAAGCAGAAACTTTGTTTTGTGTACTTGTAACTATCACAAATTTATTTTACCAGAAAACTGGCTTTTAAAAATGCACATAATTGAGATTAAAGGATAATCCACTTACCTTCAAGAAAAACTCATAGCATTTCCTATATTTTTCATATTTTATTTTTTTGTGAATATTTTGACATGGACCAGGTCTAGACTTAGGCTATTCTTCCAGAATACTACCTCATCTGACAAGTTGGTACAATGTGTTGGATTGTTCTTTTCATCTTTTATTTAATAGTTTCTAGATGATAATGTGTATTTTTCCATATGTTTGTTTGGACATACATACCCAACTATATCTTTGCATTTTCTGTTTTACTGGGGAAGAGACTCATCAAAAGCTCTTTATTATATGTATCAACAATCAAACATTTAGAGCATGCAATTATACATAATTTTGCATGAAAATATTTTTGTACCATTTTTATAAAGATTTAGAATTATTAATACTGTCCCTACTGTAATTAGTAACTCCTTACAAAAAGAATTAATCAATTGACTTTATATCAATTATGAATATGAAAATTACTAAAATAAGTATTTGGCAATTAATATGCAATTGATAGAAAGTGAAATCACAAGAAAGCCATTTAAAATGTCAGTGTATATGGTCCTTAAATAATAGGTTGTTCAAAAAAAAATTCTCTAATTCAAAAGAGTTAATATGCCATATTACAGCTAAATGTGATATAAAAACCTTAAATTATCAGTATTGATAAATAAGAATGATACCTGTTTACTTAAATATGTTTATTTGATTTTCACTGTAAGATGTTAATTCTGGAAGACTTGAGAATTAAGAAAGACTTGGTCTATATTATTTCTAACAGGCTAATCAAAGTACTTTTAAATATATAAATATATATATATATATATATATATATATATATATATATATATACATGTAACACATATGCATGAATATAGATACATATGCATAATAAATGTATTGTAATATATTTATCAGGTGGTTATAATTTTTAAATTTTCTCAAGAAAAAAGAATGACTATAAAAAACAGTTTTAAATGTAAATTTCATAGCATAGTACTGTTTGTAATGCTATGAGAGAAAAATACTTATGGAGGGAAAATGAAAAAGGAAGAGAGAGAAGGGGGAAAATGAGGAAGAAAGTGAGTAAAGAAGAGGGAGAGGAGTGTTTGATGAAAAGATAAAAGTGGAGGGGCTGGGTTTGTGATTCAGTGTTAACATGCTTGTCTAGCATGTGTGAGGCAGTGGGTTATATTCTCAGCACCACATACGAATAAATAAAATGAAGGTCTATCAACAACTGAAAAAATAAAAAAAGGAGAAATATTACCAAAATTCCAAGATTTTATGAATGTTAAATACAAAAAATTATGTTGCATAGCCTTATGTAAATTCTAGACTCCCCAAAATAATCATTAAATGCTAGATTATTAGTGTTATAACTAAAAATCCATTGCTCTTTCTTCTACATTCTGTGGCATGCTAGTGCTAAAATAAATTGTATTATAACACCAAAATAAAATTCTAATATTTATACAGTAACTGACCCAGTTTAACATCAATGCAAGAAGATTCCTATGTGATATAATGTGTATTTTGACGTTCATTTTTATTCAACACTGGTACATTACTATTTCTCCAGTTAATGCACATCATAGGATGTATATTTCATCCACAATTTAGCAAATATATACACATTTGTTTTGCTTTCAATCACTTTTGCTTCAGAACACATGTATTCCTCCATGTTTCTTGACTTCTCTTTTTGTGACACTTCTTTCCAAACACATTATTTTCGATTTCCATTATCACTTTTGAAGCAAAACTGACACACCCGTCATGATAAAACATAACACTAATATTACCATTAGATGTAAAACTGGTTTAAATGAATGATTGTACATCAATATAAGATTTCTTGTATACTTTCAGATATCAATTCAATCCATTATTCAAAGTGAAACCATTTATATCATTTATTCACAGTATGGTCTATTCATGCATTGTCTATATATTGATAGACACATGGTACACCTCTGTGTACTCCCAACAATAATTTCTATATCTTCAAAATATTGCTCCCAGAAATGGTGGAAAAAATATGCATGTCAACTGATCTACATATACATTTTATCACAGTAATATTCTGGACACAAAATGCAAAGGTCACACTTATGACTGTCCCAAAGCCTAAATGGAAAGTGAACATGGATTACTAAAAACATCCATGTCCAGGTTGCCTAATGCTCTCAAATGTCAATCCTATTGGTGATTACATATGTGTTTCTTCCTAAGACTACATTTTCAATCTCACCATGTTGAAACTGTCTAAACCTCTCACTCATTTTATAATTTGCCTGATTTCCTACTCTCTATTCACATCTGCTTTCCTACTTTTTTCCCCAGTTCATCATTGTGACTGACTCTTCACATGTGCTGACATTTATATTCAATCTCTACCAGAAACCCTATTGCTAAAGAACTTTTGGTCCAAATTCTATACTCAATCTTCTTCGTAATCCTACCAACTATATTCCTAATCCTAGCAAAAATCCCTTTTTTAACTGGATGCTCTCTTCTACATTCAATCATCGAAGGTACAAGGATCTATGCCATTGCATATCAATTTATCTGAGACATATGTGCAGAACATAATTCAAAGCTAAGTATCCCACTCAAAGGCCAAATTCCCTTCTAGGATTCAAATCTTACCTAGATTTATATTTCAATACTTATATTTCACCTATATTTTCATGTAAATATCGCAGGTTTCCAATAACATTGTTCATCAAGCAGAATGATTCCTAACCCATATTGAACATGTTATTAATCCTAACCATAAACTGTTCCTCAATCTAACTTTACAGAAGAGCAGAGACAGAGTTGGTATTACAATACAGGAATGTATGGATCTTCCACCTGCTGAGAACCTCAAAGGTCCATGTAGAAATAATCGCTGGAGAATGTGTAGGATGCTATGAACGACCTGAGAGGGCAAAAGTCATCTTCCATGGCAAAAAAAACATGGTCAGGATAAAGGGTTGTGTCTTAATCAGAATCTCTCTTCTTAATGTAGAGAAGATGGACCAAACCAAGCCTCTGTGGAGAGCTGTTCCCCAGTACCTATGGTTGATATACCATTCTAACTTATGAAAATGTCAGAGGAAGTAGGTGCAGCCTCCATCTCATGGGACCCTTGGAAGCATCTGTTAGGACAAAGTGGTTGCCAAGGCTGTGACCTCATTCAGTTCCTGAAGGAAGTGACCTACCTCACTTTCTTGGTGATGGAATCTCTGAACTTGGGATCCAGGAAACCAGGCACACAGAGCCAGTCCCAGTACCAGTCCCAGTGGTCTCACTTGTTTGGATTTACCAAGGACAGAGTCAGTCTTTCTTGGTACCTACTGATGTGAGGATGGCCAAATGCCAGAAAAGCTCTGAAGAGGGGCCCTTCCTGAGAAAACAGAAAGTGGCTCACCAATGGATCCTCACAACTTCACAGAGTTGGCCAAAGAAAACAGATCTGAGACAAGACAGGCCATTTTGGGGTAACATAGTATGGCCCACCATTCAGAGGACACACTGTATAGTCACAGACCTACTTGGGGAAAGGAGGTGCCTTTGTGGGTGTGGGTGTGAGTTTTTGGTTCTGTCTCATCTTCTGAGAATAGGTGGAAAAGGCGGGGTTTTTTTTGGTTTGGTGTGGACTCTTTATAGTAGGTCGTTTGACAAGGTGAGTGTTTCTTTATCTATGTATTCCACTGTGTTCATGGTTAAAGACATTAGAAAAGAGAATGCATCAAGGATGTATCCTGTCTATTAGGAAGCTTCCCAGCATTCATCCTGCCCGATTTATTAATGGACTGTGGCTTGTCTTATAGATGTGCAACACCTACTAAATTCCTAAGTTCATGTTTTCTTCCTAAATTCTGGCCACTCTCCAAAATAGTCTTATGGATTTGTCTCCAAGATATGTACCCCTCCAAGCTCTGTGACATGGCCATGTACTGGATAGCTGAAGGAAATGGGAGCATCTCAGAAAACACAGATATCAGTGTGACCAGTAATGTCTCAGTGGAAAAACCCTTCTTTTGGCCTTTTGCTTACCTATTGTTCTGTTGACCTGAATGTCAGGAGGTCTTTGCCTCAGTCCACCCATTTGGGAAGACTGATGAAAACTGTTTTCAAATGGAAATGCATGCGCATCACCTGTCGCTCTTTGTTTAATTGCTTAGGATAAGGATGTGTCTGATTCAGCCTCTTGGCCCTGTGTGATGCTGTGGCTTAGATTCTCAGCACCTCATGGATCTAAAGAAAGATTCCATGTGTGTATCCAAAACAAAAATGGTAAAAAACCACGCTGACTTTAGGAAAATAAGTGGCAAGGGAGCTCTTTTGAACACTGTCATGGGCTGCGCCCCTCATGGAAAACTCCAGCAAGAGGTTATGATTAGTGTCTATATGGAAGAGGATGAGGGCCTTGTGGGAGTGTTTTGGTTTTAATTGTGTTTATTTGTGTGGTGGTTGGAAGTGATGACTGGGTCCACCTGGGCTTGAACTCTGGTGTGATACCCTTAGAGACTGAGGTCTAGAACTGACGTCAGAGAAGTATTGCCATGAATTGTGTTGGGGTTTTAGGAGGCCATGCATGAGAGTCGCTCTTGGAAACTGAGATCTTGGACCAGGGTAGCTTTCCACAGAACACTGGGAATCTCAGCCAGGATATCACATGATTTCATTCTGAAAGACTTGGCAGCAATAGTTGAGAGTCAAAACTCACATGGACCTCATATTGTAGACCTCAATGGGCCTGGCTTCATGTGACTTTTTGGTCACTCTTTGGGAAGACTTTCCTCTGAGAGTTCTCCAGAACTTTCATTGAAATAAACTTCCTCAACATTTAATGGTTCCTGAATAAATTTAAACCCACAGTGCCTCCAACTTCATCCTTTAAAAATGGCTAGATAAGTACCATGACATTTTTTAAATTCCCATGACCAGATGGCACTGGAGTAACTTTGGATCTTATGCTGTTGATCATGAGTGTAGAAGACAGTGCCTTGATTGACTTGGTTTCATGAGAATGGTGTAGAACAGAGATGCCAGTAATTTGGAGACTGCTGAGTTGGGGCCTAGAGCAGTGATGTGCAGGTGTGTGATAAAACATCTGTGTTGGGGCCATGTGGATCTGCCATTGGCTTCCAAATGGCTTGTGACTGACATGCTGCAGCCAGCAGACCCTTATATGTAAAGGCATCTTGTTATATGGAGATTTTTCAGGGCAATGTTCAGAATCAAGTTGCTATGGTCAAGGGGGCAAGCATGTGCGATAGAAGCCTGGTTGGTGCATTTATATGCAGACCCTGACACACCACATGTGACAGAAATCCCTCCAGCACTGTGCCCCAGTTGAAATCCTTGTATTTCAAGAAGCAAATACCAAACTCCAAGTGCAGCAGCAAGAAACACCACGAAAACTGGAGGATTACCAACTGGGTTCACAGTCCAAACAGGGAGACACTTAGCCCCAAGTTGCCACAGTATACCTACAAAGAGAGAATTCAGAACTGCTGCCACATGTTCATTAGGAAAATAAGAAACAACATCCTCCAGGTCACATAGATGAAGACCCAGCTTTGATGGTCTCACTACAAAGAAAGCTAAAGCTTCTGACAACAACGTATATTTCAAGTGCCCAACCTCAGAGGCAGTTTCTCAAGAAGTCTTTAGGCAAGCAGAGCTCCATGTTTCTGGAGTGTTTACCCTTTCCCTTACTTTTGGAAACTCCTCTACCACCTTCAAGGTTGTGAACTCCTGAGCATTTTCCATTCCAGATATGTATTAACAGATTTTCTAATTCTTCTCCTCTAATTGTGTCTTACTTGGGGCGAAGGTAATGTCAAGGCATTTTTCTGGATGAGAGTGGAAAGATTTTTGTTTAGCATATGTTTGCATACACATTGGATTCATTTTCCTATTTTCCATTTGAAATACTGAATCCCTGACACTAACCCATACTGTACTAGAATCTGACTACTAATCCTAATATGATGGAGAAAAAGAATCCTAACAGAAAAGAAATAGAAGCTGTTCAGAGAAGGCATGGTATATATTTGGACTTGCCTTTTGCAAGTAGGTGTTATAATTCTAGTCAATTTTTAATTGAAATAGTCCTCCATGTGTTTTTAAAGTTAACAAATATGTGAATTCCTGTCTCCCTTTCTCTGTATCCTATTCAGCACATCTATTTTATATGCACATAAAGAATCCTACCTTTTATCACGTGTATATTTTTGTGCAGTAGCTGATTTGGCAGATACAAATTTTGAGAAGAGATTACTCCTCCTAGATGCTGTTGGAACTGAAAATTGAACCTATGGGTGAGCTTCCTAGGAGAACAACATTATACATAAATCCCTGTTAAGTAAATTGAATATTTTTAGATCTGTGAATGATGTATATTTCATGGTGAATTTCGATTGGCATATATGTTGCTACATTTTAAAATTTGTGTGTGTGTGTGTGTGTATACACACATACACACTCTCCAGATTTTTCAAAATATGAAATATATGTGTCTTATTTACACTCCCTAAATTCATTCATGTTCAAGTATGTGGATTTATAATCAACTTTTCCCAAGATTATTTTCAGAAATATTCATCCACCTGAAATTCATATTTGTTTTCTATTACTGAAAACTATCTTCAGTGAATGGTGCATACGTATCCTGTTGATAGTCACAGCCGAAGGGGCCACAGCAAACTTCCAGGTGCCAGCAAACTTTCAGCTGCAGGCTGATGATTGGCTCACAGCGGCCTTAGCAACTTCTAGCTCATTGTCTCCTCTGTGGTGATGCTCATTGGAGATGCTCATTGAGATGTTTCCCCGCCTTTCAGACTTCCAGCTTATGATTGGCTCACAGCAGCCCCAGCAACATCTAGCTGATTGGCTCCTCTGCGGTGATGCTTATTGGGCTGTTTCCCTGCCCATTCAGACCATGGAGCTGCTCATTGGGGGTCTTTTTTGGCTCTGCCCACGTGACCCAGCCAATCTGCCTCAAGAGCAGGAGGATTGTGAGAAGTGGATAGAGGATTGTGTGGGAGGGAGAGGCTTTAGGGAAGCTGGTGTTGGGAGTTGGGGTTCTGAGGATTTTTCCTGAGAGGCTGTTTTGCTTGGCGTGTGTGGTTCTATAAATAAAGTTAGTTTCTTTTGACAAGTGGATTCTGATTGTGCCCAGCCAGACAGCGGCATTTGGTGGCTCATATGGGGAGCGACTGAGGGTAACTGATAAGGTAAACTGCTCGCTCTTGAGGGCAGGGCCAGAGGATGGGTAGCCATTTTATGATTCCTCTTTTGTTTTAAGTTGCCTGTCCCTGGAGATGAGTGAGATGGAAGAAAAACTGCTCACATCTGAGGAAAAACTATTTGTGTCTGAGGAACAGATAGGGAGAAAGGCTATAATAATTTTTTGTTGTTCCATTTTTATTTCGTTCTATCTCTTTTTTTGTTTGGTGTTATCTTGTTGGTTTGTATTATAGTAGAAATATGGGATCAAAAATTAGTAAAAAACAAACCAAAAAAGTGTTAAGTAAATTGTTAGAGGAAGGAGGCATCCCAGTAAAATCAAGAGCAGTCATGGCAATTGTTGATACAATACAAAAATGTAGACCATGGCTTTTTAAAGAGGAGTTGTTAAATATATCACAATGGAACCATCATGGTGCAGATTTAAAAAGAATAGAAAAGAAAAGCCCAGGGATTCTGCCAGTTGGCACATTGCCATTGTGGACATTCATATCTTGTTTGTTTAGTTCAAAGCCTTCAGTTCAGTCAATGGTAGAGGAAGAAGAAGACATATTGATTCAAGTAAAACAGAAGGTGTCTCAAGTTAGTCAGACAGAAGAAAAAATTCAAGTAAAAGAGAAGGTCTCTCAAGCTAGTCAGATAGAGGAAACTATTCAAGTAAAAGAGAACGTCTCTCGAACTAGTCAGACAGAGGAAAAAATTCAAGTAAAAGAGAAGGCCTCTAAAGCTAGTTAGACAGAGAAAGAAAGTGTAAAACAGTAAAAAACATCAGGGGAAATTTACAACAGGTGACTGCTACTAACACCTTTCTATCACCAGATGACATAAGTGTCCAACTAACAAGGCCACTTTCTTATGCTGGGAGGCCCCCAACTCCCGCAGTTGATAGTTAGGATCCTGAGACAAGATCTCAAATATTAACATGCCCTGTATTTGAGGGAGGAGGGCAGCGTGTTTACCATGCTTTAAATTTCAAAACAGTGAAGCAGCTAAAAGAGGCTGTAACAACCTATCGTCCTCAAGCACCTTTCAATGTAATCATGGTCGAATCCATTAACAACTTGAACATGAAGCCAGTGGATTGGGCTAATATGTGTAATGTTGTGCTAAATGGAGGACAATGCATGTTATGGAAGGTTGCCAATGAGGAATGTTGAAAGGAGACAGCTAGGCGAAATGCAGGAGCTGGTTATCCTCAGAGAAATCTAGATATGTTCTTAGGAAAGGGACCTTATGAAGATCAGCAGCAGCAAATTGCATATGATCATGGTGTATGTGCACAAATTGGTGTAGATGCAATTAAGGCATGAAAGACTTTACAAGAACATGGAGGTTTACAAGGTCAATTATCTAAGGTAATACAAGGAGCTAATGAACCTTATGCTGAATTTGTAGATAGGCTTATTCAAAGAGCTACCAGAGTTTTTGGGAATACAGAACAAGCAATGCCATTACTAAAACAACTGGCTTATGAGCAAGCGAATTGTTGTTGCAGAGATATCATTAGACCATGGAAAAATGAAGATTTAAACACATTGATTTAATTATGTAGAGACATTAATGAACAAGAGCAAGTCATGGCAGCTGCAGTAAAACAGGCTTTAGTTGCCAGATACATTAATGAACAAGGGCAAATTGTGGCAGCTACAGTAAAACAGGCTTTAGATGCCAGACCAAGAACATGCTACCAATGTGAAGAAACAGGACATTTTAAAAGGAATTGGCGCATAGAAGGAGGGTTTAACAATATTAGGTATCAAAGGAGTAGAATACCAGGTATTTGGCCACAATGCCATAGAGGGAGACATTCGGCTAATGAGTGCTGTTCTAAAACCACCATAGAGGGTACTCAATTATCAAAAAATGAACAAGGACCAGGTGTTTATCCACGATATCATGGAGAAAGGCATTGGGCTCAATTGCCAAATAAATGGACAGGGGGTTCCAATGCTCCGGGGCCCCAAACCACAAACATACAGAGCCCTGGAGGAACCCAGCAACCCCATCAGGGTAGTGCCCAGGACACATTGTCCATCAGATCCCTCATCAGACAAACCAGAGGGAGCACAGTGTTGGACATCTGCGCCTCTGCCAGATCAGTACTAACTCCAGAGATGGGAGTTCAAATCATTCCCACAGGGGTGAGAGGACCTCTTCCCAAAGGGACCATGGGCTTATTATTGGGATGCAGCTCTTCTACTCTAAAAGAACTTATGATAAGTCCTGGGGTGATTGATCCCGATTATGAAGGTGAAATAAAAATTATAGCCAGTTCTCCAAAGGACATATCAGTAATTTCACAAGGAGATAGAATAGCACAGTTACTAATAATACCCAGCCTGTATGATAAATTTTCCAGTCGTACTGTAGAAAGATGTTCCAAGGGATTAGGCTCCACAGGTGTAGATTTGGCTATGCTTTCTTTAAATTTAGATTCTCGCCCCATGCTAAAACTAAATATTCAAGGGCATGAATTGAATGGGCTACTGGATACAGGTGCAGACATTAGCATCATCTCTCGTCAAGAATGGCAAAAACATTGGCCATTACAACAAGCCACTCAAACGCTTCGAGGCCTATAAGTGGCGACTAATCCCCATAGAAGTAAAATGGTATTAGATAGGAAGGATCCTAAAGGATGTGAAGGAACTATACAGCCATATGTATTGGATCATCTTCCCATAAATTTATGGGGATGAGATGTCCTAGATCAATTAGGTTTGACATTAACAAATAACATCAACCAAAATGCAGCCACTATTATGACTAGACAAGGTTTTAGGAAAGAAAAAAGATTAGAAAAACAAGAATAAGTCATAGCAGCACCAATACAAATAGATCAAGGAACAGAGAGACATGGGTTGGATTTTCAGAAAGGGCCACTGAGACAATAAAAATTACCTGAAAATCAGAAAGACAGTATGGTTTCCTCAGTGGCCCCTGAATAAAGAAAAGATACAAGCAGTCCATGACCTGGTAAAACAACAATTAGCGGAAGGACATATACAACTGACTGTATATCCCCAAAATACTCCCATTTATGTCATCAAAAAGAAATCTGGTAAATGGAGACTATTGCAAGATTTTAGAGCCATTAATAATGAGATGGTTATTATGGGACCTGCTCAATCAGGGATTCCTCAATTGTCTGCTTTGCCAATAACCTGGTATGTTTTAGTTATAGATATTAAATATTGTTTTTTTTTCAATTATAATTCATCCTAAGGATAGTCCAGGTTTTGCTTTTACTATCCCTGCACTGAATCATGAAGGTCCTGATCAGAGATATGAATGGAAAGTACTCCCTCAAGGGATGGCTAACAGCCCAACTATGTGTCATATTTATGTTAACAAAGTAATCCAGCCACTTAGAAATCAAAATTCTGAACACAAATATTTCACTATATGGATGATGTATTATTAGCACACAAAGCTAAAAACACATTGCTAGAAAGTTATGCCACACTTACAAACTTATTAAAAATTATAATGTAGAGATAGCAATAGATAAAGTACAATTAAATTTTCCAATTAATTATTTAGGAGTTCTGTTATCCTCAACCATGGTCAGTCCACCAAAAATTCAAATACGAGTAGATCAACTCAAATCACATAACGACTTTCAAAAGTTATTAGGAGACATAAATTGGATAAGGCCTTATCTAGGTATACCAACAGGAGAGTTGGGACCTTTATTTGATATCCTAAAAGGTCTATCAGATAAAAATTCACCCCGCATGTTAACACCTGAAGCAAGAAAGGCATTAAAAATCAATGAAACATATATGGAAAATATGCATTTGGATAGAATTGATATAAGTTTGCCTTTATTATTTATTGTACTACCAACAAAAAATATTCCTACAGGAGTATTTTGGCAAGAAGGTCCATTATTATGGATACATTTATCTTATTCTCCTTACACTATTCTTACTAGGTATCCTGAGGCTTTAGGATAATTAATACTCAAAGGAATTAAAGCAGCAAAGGGAGTGTTTGGAATTTCTTCCAATAAAATTTTTACTCCATATACTCTGAATCAAATTGATGAGTTAGCTAATGAGTTAAATACTTGGGCAATAATCATGGTCCAATCTAATGTTTCATTTGATAACCACTTACCATCTAACCCTTTATTGTCTTTTTGGTCATCACATCCTGTAATTTTTCCAAAATTGAGAAGAAAAACACTTATCATGAATGCTTCAAATATATTCACTGATGTATCAAATAATGGTACAGCAGCAATAGTTATACCTGATAAAACTTATAAATTTTTAGTACCCAAACAATCAGCTCAAAAGGTAGAGCTTAATGCAGTATTACAGGCTTTTGAGATATTTAAATATTCTGTATTTAATTTATTTTCCGATAGTCAGTATATAGTTAATGCTATAGTATCCCTTGAAGTTGCTGGTAAGATTTCTCCTTTCTCTACTGTTTTCTCTTTGCTTTCCAATATAAAAAGTCTAATCTGGGACAGAAAAGATCTATTCTTTGTAAGACATATCAGGGCACATCCAAAAAGAAGATGATTTGACTCAAGGCCTTATCAGCTGATATCCAAAATTCCAGTTTGACTATCCTTACATCTGAGATAGAACCAGGATGCTTTTTTCATTATCTATTTTATTATTGCCCTTTCCCACATTCTATTTTGTTTTTTGAGCTCATACAGACCTAGTTTAATGTTTTGCTGATCAGTTCTATTTTTTGACAAAAGAGTTTTTGAACATTGCAATGGAGATTTCACGTGTAAAAAGTTATAAGGCCTTTACTATTAGGTTATGTGTTGTATGTATTATATTATGTGTGCACACTTGTGTTTTGTGTTATATGTTTGAATGTTCGTATGTCCATATATGATATATGATGAGCGCTCATAAAAAAAATGGATCCAAATATTTTTTTATTCACATTATTTAAATGGTTTAATTTAAATTGGGTAAAGAGCTGTTGAGGTTTGTTTTAAAATTTGAAAAAAAGGAGGTTAACAGATCTGTTTCCTTTCTTTCACCTTTCCTTTTGATTATATTTAATAATTATCTTCAAGACAATGTAAATAGTTAAGAAAATTGTTTTCTTTCAGTGCCTTCTGGAATGTTACATAATTTTTCTTTAGCCATTATTGCCAGAATTCCTATCTTTATCCCAGTGCTGGTGAAATCAAAGATAAAACCAATCTACAGTTTCTGCAATAGCCATCACTGAAATGCTTGCAGAACTTGCCTAGACACATTGAGACCTCTCCTGTATGCATTGTAAACTACCTGTTTGTGCAGCGACTTGTGGTAGTGTTCGGGTATATTTGCTGATGATGTCATTGGTGGTACAATTTTTCCAAAAGGAGCCGTCAATTGGCTTGGTGTATCTTCCTCTCTTCTGTGTGTCATTATCGTCCAGCTAATGTTTGGGGGCCATTAGAGGTGAGGCAAAGAACCTCACCACCCCCCGGTGGTACAAAGACCTCTCCACAGGTGTTGCTGTAAACTGGACCGGTAGTCAGTGATGGGTAATATCCAATTGCAATGGTACCAACTTAACGGGTAAGGATCATATGTACTATTGGACAACCTAAGGCAGGCACTGTCCCTAAGCCACATGTGTGTTGTTTAAACAGAGAGGGGGAGATGTTGAGAGCCACATCCGAAGGGGCCCCAGCAAAATTCCAGAAGCCAGCAAACTTCCAGCTGCTGGCTGATGATTGGCTCACAGCAACATCTAGCTGATTGGCTCCTCTGCGGTGATGCTCATTGGACTGTTTCCCTGCCCTTTCAGACCACGGAGTTGCTCATTAGGGTACTTATTTGGCTTTGCCCACATGACCTAGCCAATCGGCCTCAAGAGCAGGAGGATTGTGGGAGGTGGAGAGAGGCTTGTGTGGGAGGAAGAGGCTTTTGGGAAGCCAGTGGTGGAAGTTGGGGCTCTGAGGGTTTTTCCTGAGAGGCTGTTTTGTTTGGCGTGTGTGGTTTTAAAAATAAAGTTAGTTTCTTTTGACAAGTGGCTCCTGATTGTGCCCAGCAAGACTGCGGCATTATCCTAATATTTCTACAGTAACTGCCCCAGTTTAACAGCAATGCAAGTAGACTCTTATGGGACATGATTTGTATTTTGATGTTCATTTTTATTCAACACTGGTACATTACTATTTCTTCAGTTTATGCACATCAGAGGGTATATATTTCTTGCACAAGTTGGCAAATTTATAGGCATTTGTTTCACTTTCAATCACTTCCTGCTTCAGAACACATGCATTACTCCAGGTTTCTTAACTGGTCTATTCGTGAGACTTCTTTCCAAACATATTATTTCCGATTTTCTTTATAATTGTTTAAGCAAAACTCACACACCCTTCATGATAAACCATAACTATCATTTCACAATTAGATGTATAACTGTTTGGAATGAATGATTGTATATCAATATAAGATTTCTTATATATTTTCTGATATCAATTCAATCCATGATTTAAAGTGGAACCAGTTGTATTATTTATTCACAGTATGGTCTATTCATGCATTATCTATATTCATAGACACAGGGTACACCTCTTTGTACCCCCAATACTAATTTATACGTTTCCAAAATATTGCTCCCAGTAATAGAGGAAGAAATACTCATGTCACCTGATCTAAATATGCATGTTATCACAGTAATATTCTGGACGCAAAATGCAAAATTCACACGAGTGATTGTACCAAAGCCTAAATGGACACTGAACATGGATTACTAAAAACATCCATGTCCAGCTTGCATAACGCTCTCAAATGTCAATCCTATCGGTGACTACATATTTGTTTCTTCCTAATATATTCAACCTCAAAACTGTTGAAAATGTCTAATACTATCACTCACCCTGTACTTTGCCTGTTTTCCTAATGTCTCTATTGATATCGGCTTTCCTACATATTTTCCCCAGTTCATCATTGTGACTGACCCTTCACATGTGCTGACATTGATATTCACTCTCTAACCAAAACCCAATTGCTAAAGAACTTTTGATACAAATACTAAATTCACCCTTGTTCCAAAATCTACCGACTATCTTCCTGATCCTATTGATTATCCCTGTTTGAGTGGATGTTCTCCTCTACATTCAATCATCCAAGGTACAAGTCCTATGGCATTGTATATCGACTTATCTGAGACATGTGTGCAGAACGTAATTTAAAGCTATGTATCGCAATCAATTGCCCAATGCACTTCTGAGCTTCAAATCTCACCTAGATTTCTGTTTACATACTTATATTTCACCTCTGTATTCCTATAAATATTGCAGGTTCCCAATACCATTATTCATCTCACAGAATGATTCCTAAACCAAATCGATCCTGTTATTATCCCTAACCATACACTGTTGCCTCAATCTAACATTACAAAAGAGCAGGGACAGAGTTCATCTTACAATACAGGAATGTAGGGGATCTTACACCTGCTGAGAACCTCAAATTTCTATGCAGAAATGATCCCTGGAGAAGATGTAGGCAGCTATGAAGGACCTGAGAGAGCAAAAGCCATCTTCCATGGCAAACACCTTGTGATAACGAAGGGATGTGTATGAATCAGCCTCTCTTTTCTTAATGTAGAGAAGATGGACCAAACCAGACCTGCGTGGAGAGGTGTTCCCGGGTGGCCATTGTTGATATACCATTCAAACTTGTCAAAGTGTCACAGGAAGTAGGGGCAGCCTCCATCTCATGAGACCCATGAAAGCAACTGTTAGGACAAAGTGGTTGCCAAGGCAGTGATCTCATTCAGTTCCTGAAGGAGGTGACCTACCTAACTTCGTTGGTGATGGAACTCTCTGAAATTGGGATCCAAGAAGCCAGGCACCCAGAGCCAGTCCCAGTCCCAGTCCCAGTGGTCGAACTTGTTTGGATTTACCAAGGACAGAGTCAGTCTTTCTTGGTACCTAATGATATGAGGATGGCCAAATGCCAGTAGAGCTCAGAAAAGGGGCCTTTCCCTAGATAGCAGGTATTGGCTCAATGCTGCCTGCTGACAACTTCGTAGAGTGGGCCAAGAAGAACAGATCTGAGACAGGCCAGGCCATTTTGGGGCAACATAGTATGGCCCACCAGTCAGAGGACACTCCAGATAGTCACAGACCTACTTGGGGGAAGGAGGTGCTTTTGTGGATGTGGATGTGAGTTTGTGGTTTTGTCTCATGTTCTGAAAATAGGTAGGAATGGTGGTTTGTATGGTTTGGAGTTGACTGTTTCTAGGAAGTCGTTTGGCAAGGCGAGTGTTTCTATGTCTGTGTATCCACTGTGTTCTTGGTTGTAGTCTTTAGAAAAGAGAATGCATCAATGGAGGTTTCCTGTCTAGTTGGAAGCTTCCCAGCATTCATCCTGCCCACTTTATAAATGGACTGTGGCTTGCCTTATGGATGGGCAACACCTACTATCTTCCTAAGGTCCTCTACACATCTTGATTTCTGGCCTCTCTCCAGAATAGGCTCATGGTTTTGTGGCCAAGATATGTACCACCTCCAAAATCTGTTACATGGCCATGTAATGGATAGCTGAAGGGAATGGGAACATCTCAGAAAACTCAGATATCAGTGTAACCAGTAAAGTCTCAGTTTAAAAACCTTGCTTTGGCCCATTTGCTTACCTATGGTTATGTTGCCCTGAATGTCAGGAAGGTATTTGACTCAGGCCACCCCTTTCTGAAGCCTGAAGAAAACATTTTTCAAATGGAAATGAATGGGCATCACCTGTGGATCTTTGCTTAATTGCTTTGGAAAGAGATGTGTCTGAATCAGCCTCTTGGCCCTGTGTGAGGTTGGGGCTTTGATTCTCAGAAGGTGATAGATCTAAAGAAAGATCCCATGTGTGCTTGGGTTTTCTATTGCCTCCAACTCACATAAAGGATTTATACCTACAATCAGTAGGATTAAATTGGAGAATCAGAACAGTATTAACGGCAGGCCTATTTGATCACTCCTGGTTCACAGGAAGGGTGTCTAGGTCACCCTGACTTTAGGCAAATGAGGGGCAAGGGAGTTTATTTTGGAAACTGTCTTGGGCTTCGCCCCTCATGGAAAATTCCATCCAGAGGTTACGATGAGTGTCTATATGGAAGATGATGAGGGCCATGTGGCAGTGTTTTGGTTTTAATTGTGGTCATTTGTGTGCTGGTTGGAAGAGATGACTGGGTACACCTGGACCTGAACTCTGGTGTGATTCCCCTTAGAGACTGAGTTCTGGAACTGACTTCAGGGAAGTATTGCCATTAATTTTGGTGGGATTTTAGGAGGCCACACATGAGAGTCGCCCTTGGAAACTGAGATCTAGTCTCAGGGTGTCTTTCCACAGTGCACTGGAAATCTCCACCAGGATATAAGACGATTTTATTCTGAAAGACTTGGCAACCATAGTAAAGAGTCAAAACACATATTGAACTCACATTGAGTAGACATCAATGGGTCAGGCTTCATGTGACATTTTGGCCACTCGTTGGGAAGCGTTGCCTTTTAGAGTTCTCCAGAGCTTTCATCCTCACCATTTAATGGTTCCTGAATGAATTGAAAAACCAGTGCATCCAACTTGATACTTGAAAAATGGCTAGATAAATACCATGAAATTTTTGAAATTCCCATGACCAGGTGGCACTGGAGAACCTTTGGATGTCCTGTTGCTGATCATGAGTGTACCAGACAGTGCCTTGAATCACTGGGTTTCATGAAAATGGTGTAGAACAGAGATGCCAGTAAGTTGGAATTTGCTGAGTAGTGGGCCTAGAACAGTGGTGGGCAGGTGTGTGATTAAACATCTGTGTTGGTGTCATGTGGATTGGCCATTGGCTTCCAAATGGCTTTTGACTGACATGGTGCAGCCAGCAGACCCTTGCATGTAAAGGCATCTTGTTATATGGAGAGGTTTCAGGGCAATGTTCAGAATCAAGTTGCTAGGGACAAGGGGGAAGTCTATGTTGGATATAAGACTGGTTGGTACATTCTCCTGGCAGACCCTGACCCACCACACATGACAGAACTCCCTCCAGCACTGTGTCCCAGTTGAACTACTTGTATTTCGTGAAGCAAACACCAAACTCCCATTGCAGCAGCTAGAAAGACCATGAAAAATGGAGGATGACCACATGGCTTCAGAGTCCACACAGGAAGACACTTAGCCCCCATTTGCCACAGTTTACATACAAAGAGAGAATTCTGCACTACTGCCTCATGTTCATTAAAGAATAAGAAAACATGTGCTCCAGGTTACATAGATGCAGACCCAGCTTTGATGGTCTCACTGCAAAGTAAGCTAAAGCTCCTGACTACAACATATATTTCCAGTGCCCAAACTCAGAGGCAGTTTCTCATAAGTCTTCAGGTGAGCAGAGCACCATGTTTGTGAAGTGTTTACCCTGTCCCTTACTTTTGGAAACTCTTCTACCACCCCCAAAGTTGTGAACTCCTGAGCATATTCCATTCCAGATAAGTATTCATAGATTTTCTAACTCTTCTCCTCTAATTGTGTCTAACTTGGGGCGAAGGTAATGTCAAGGCATTGTTCTTGATGAGAGTGGGATGATTATTTTTAGCACATATTTGCATAAACATTGGATTCATTTTCCTAATTTTCATTCGAAATACTGAATCACTCACACTAACCCATACCCTACTAGACTCTATATTCTGACTCCTAATCCTAATATAATGGAGAAAAATAACCCAAAATAAATAGACATACAAGCATTTCAGAGGAGGCATGGTGTATAATTGGACTTGCCTTTTGCATTATGTAGAATTGGAGTTATAAATCTAGTCAATTTTTTGTTGAAATAGTTCTCCATGTGTTTTTTAACTTTTGTTGTTTGTTGTTCAAAACATTATATAGTTCTTGATATATCATATTTCACACTTTGATTCAAGTGAGTTATGAACTCCCATTTTTATCCCGTATATAGTTTGCAAAATCATATCAGTTACGCATCCATTGATTTACATATTGCCATACTAGTGTCTGTTGTATTTTGCTGCCTTTCCTATCCTCTACTATCCCCCCTCCCCTCCCCTCCCCTCCCATCTTCTCTCTCTACCCCCTATACTGTAATTTATTTTTCCCCCTTGTATTTTTCCCTTTCCCCTCACTTCCTCTTGTCCGTAATTTTGTATAACCATGAGGGTTTTCTTCCATTTCCATGTAATTTCCCTTCTCTCTCCCTTTCCCTCCTACCTCTCATCCCAGTTTAATGTTAATCTTCTTCTCATGCTCTTTATCCCTACTCTGTTCTTAGTTACTCTCCTTATATCAAAGAAGACATTTGGCATTTGTTTTTTAGGGATTGGCTTCCTTCACTTAGCATAATCTGCTCTAATGCCATTCATTTCCCTGCAAATTCTATGATTTTGTCATTTTTTAATGCTGAGTAAAACTCCATTGTGAATTAATGCCACATTTTTTAACCATTCGTCTATTGAAGGGCATCTAGGTTGGTTCCACACTCTTGCTATTGTGAATCGTGCTGCTATGAACATCAATGTAGCAGTGTCCATGTACCATGCTCTTTTTAGGTCTTTATGAAATAGACCGAGAAGAGTAGTAGCTGGGTCAAGTGGTGGGTTCCATTTCAAGCTTTCCATGAAATCTCCATACCGCTTTCAAAATTGGCTGCACCAATTTGCAGCCCCACCAGAAATGTACATGTGTACCCATTTACACACATCCTCGCCAAAACTTGTTGATGTTTGACTTCATAATGGCTGCCAATCTTACTGGAGTGAGATGGTATCTTATGGTGGTTTTGATTTGCATTTCTCTGACTGCTAGAGATGGTGAGCATTTTTTCATGTACTTGTTGATTGATTGTATTCCTCCTCTATGAAGTGTCTGTTCAGGTCCTTGGGCCATTTGTTGATTGGGTTATTTTTTATCTTATTGTCTAATTTTTGAGTTCTTTGTATATTCTGGATATTAGGGCTCTATCTGAAGGGTGAAGAGTAATGATTTGTTCCCAGGATGTAGGCTCCCTATTTACCTCTCTTATTCTTTCTTTTGCTGAGAAAAAAAAATTAAGTTTGATTAAGTCCCATTTCTTTATTCTTGTTATTAACTCTTGTGCTATGGCTGTCCTATTGCGGAATTTAGAGCCCGACCCCACAGTATGTAGATCGTAGCCAACATTTTCTTCTATCACACGCCGTGTCTCTGATTTGATATCAAGCTCCTTGATCCATTTTTTGTTAACTTTTGTGCATGTCGAGAGGAAGGGATTCAGTTTCATTTTTTTTCATATGAATTTCCAGTTTTCCCAGCACCATTTGTTGAAGATGCTATCCTTCCTCCATTGCATGCTTTTAGTCCCTTTATCAAATATAAGATAGTATGTAGTTTTTTGGATTGGTTTCTGTGTCCTCTATTCTGTACCATTGGTCCACCCGCCTGTTTTGGTACCAGTACCATGCTCTTTGTGTTACTATTGCTCTGTAGTATAGTTTGATGTGTGGTATCGCTATACCGCCTGATTCACACTTTCTGCTTAGCATTGTTTTTGCTATTCTGGGTCTTTTATTTTTTGATATGAATTTCATGATTGCTTTCTCTATTTCTACATGAAATGCCGTTGGGATTTTGATTGGCATTGCATTAAACCTATAGAGAACTTTTGGTAATATCGCCATTTTGATGATGTTAGTTCTGCCTATCCATGAACAAGGTATATTTTTCTATCTTCTAAAATCTTCTTCTATTTCTCTCTTTAGGGTTCTGTAGTTTTCATTGTATAAGTTTTTCACCTCTTTTGTTAGGTTGATTCCCAAGTATTTTATTTTTTCTGAGGATATTGTAAATGGAGTGGTTGTCCTCATTTCCATTTCAGACAATTTTTCGCTGATATACAGTAATGCCTTTGATTTGTGCATGTTGATTTTACATCCAGCCACTTTGGTGAATTCATTTATTATCTCTAATAGTTTCTTTGTAGACCCTTTTGGGTCTGCTAGGTATAGAATCATGTCATCTGCAAATAGTGATAATTTAAGTATTTCTTTTCCTATTTTTATGCCTTTAATTTCTTTTGTCTGTCTAATTGCTCTGGCCAGTGTTTCTAGAACTATGTTGAACAGAAATGGTGAGAGAGGGCATCCCTGTCTTGTTCAAGATTTTAGAGGGAATGCCTTCAATTTTTCTCCATTCAGAATGATGCTAGCCTGAGGCTTAGCATAGATTGCTTTTACAGTATTGAGGTAGGTTCCTGTTATCCCTAGTTTTTCTAGAGTTTTGAACATAAAGGGATGCTGTACTTTGTTGAATGCTTTTTCTGCATCTATCGAGATGATCATATAGTTCTTATTTCTAAGTCTATTGATGTGGGAAATAACATTTATTGATTTCTGTATATTGAACGAACCTTGCATCCCATGGATGAATCCTACATGCTCATGGTGCACAATTTTTTGATATGTTTTCGTATCCGATTCATCAGAATTTTATTGAGGATTTTTGCACCTAGGTTCATTAGAGATATTGGTGTGTAGTTTTGCTACTTTATAGTGAGTTTCTCTGGTTTAGGAATCAGGGTGATGTTGGCCTCGTAGAATGAATTTGGAAGTTCTCCCTCTTTTTCTATTTCCTAAAATAGCTTGAAAAGTATTGGTATTAATTCCTATTTAAATGTTTTTTAAAACTCCGCTGTATACACATCCGGTCCTGGGCTTTACTTAGTTGATAGTCTTTGGATGGTTTCTTCTATTTCCTCCTTTGATATTGGTCTGTTTAGGTTGTCTATATCCTCCTGACTCAATCTGGGCAGATCAGATGACTTAAGAAATTTATCGATGCCTTCACTATTATCTATTTTATTGGAGTATAAGGATTCAAAATATTTTCTGATTATCTTCCGTATTTCTGAAGTGTCTGTTGTGATATTGTCTTTTTCATCCCGTATGCTAGTAATTTGAGTTCTCTCTCTTCTTCTCTTCATTAAAATGTCTAAGGTTCTGTCGACTTTATTTATTTTTTGAAAGAACCAACGTTAAGTTTTGTCAATTTTTTCAATTGTTTCTTTTGTTTCTATTTCATTAATTTCAGCTCTGGTTTTAATTATTTCTTACCTTCTACTTCTTTTTCTGTTGTTTTCTTCTTCTTTTTCTAGGGTTTTGAGATGAAGTATGAGATCATTAAATTGTTGGTTTTTTTCTTTTTTTACGGAATGAATTCCAAGCAATGAAATTTCGTCTTAAAACTGCTTTCAATGTGTCCCATAGATTTTGATATGTTGTGTCTGTGTTTTCATTTATCTCTAAGAATTTTTTAATTTCCTCCTTGATGTCTTCTAAAACCCATTGATCATTCAGTAACCTATTGTTTATTCTCCAAGTGATGCATGATTTTTCTTTACTTCTTTTATCATTGATTTTCAGTTTCATTCCATTATGATCAGATGAGATGCATGGCATTATCTTTACTCCTTTATATTGTTTAAGAGTTGCCCTGTGATGTAATATATGATCTATTTTGAGAAGGATCCATGTGCTGCTGATAAAAAAGTGTAACTGCTTGATGTTGGGTGATTTATTCTGTATATGTCAATTAAGTCTATGTTATTAATTGTGTTATTGAGTTCTATACTGTTGCCTCAATCTAACATTACAAAAGAGCAGGGACAGAGTTCGCCTTACAATAAAGGAATGTAGGTTATCTGCAAACTACTGAGAACCTCAAAGTTCCATGCAGAAATGATCCCTGGAGAAGATGTAGGCAGCTATGAAGGACCTGAGAGAGCAAAAGCTATTTTCCATGGCAAACGACCTGGACAGGAAAAAGGGATGTGTCTGAATCAGCCTCTCTCTTCTTAATATAGAGAAGATGGACCAAACCAGCCCTGCGTGTACAGCTGTTCCCACGTGCCTATTGTTGATATTCCATTCTAAGTAGTCAAATTTACACAGGAAGTAGGGGCAGCCTCCATCTCATGGGACCCATGGAAGCAACTGTTAGGACAAAGTGGTTGCCAAGGCAGTGACCTCATTCAGTTCCTGAAGGAAGTGACCTACCTAACTTCCTTGGTGACGGAACTCTATGAACTTGGGATCCAAGAAGCCAGGTACCCAGAGCCAGTCGCAGTACCAGTCCCAGTGGGCCCACTTTTTTGGATTTACAAAGTACAGAGTCAGACCTTCTTGGTAACTTCTGATGTGAGGAGGGCCAATTGCCAGTAGAGCTCTGAAGAGGGTCTTTTCCTGAGATTGCAGGTAGTGGCTAACCGCTGACTCCTCACAGTTTTACAGAGTTGGCAAAGGAGACCAGATCTGAGACATGACAGGCCATTTTGGGGGGAAAATATTATGGCCCACCAGTCAGAGGACACTCCAGATAGTCACAGTCCTACTTGGGGGAAGGAGGTGCCATTGTGGGTGTGGGTGTGAGTTTGTGGTGTACCAGACAGTGCCTTGATTAAATGGGTTTAAGGAAAATTGTGCAGAACAGAGTTGCCAGTAAGTTGGACCCTCCTGAGTAGTGGGGCCAAAGCTGTGGTGTGCAGGTGTGTGATAAATCATCTGTGGTGGGGCCATGTGGATTTGCCATTGATTTCCAAATGGATTGACACTGACACGGTGAGGAGACCCTTGAATGTAAAGGCATCTTGTTATATGGATAGTTTTCAGGGCAATGTGCAGAATCAGGTTGCTATGGACAAGGGGGCAAGCTATGTGGGAATGAAGCCTGATTGTTGCATTCTCTTGCAGACCCTGAAAAACCACACGTGACAGAACTTCCTCCAGCACTGTGTCCCAGTTGAACTCCTTGTATTTCATAAAGTAAATACCAAATTCCCAGTGCAGCAGCAGGAAAAAGCCACGAAAAGTTGAGGATGACCAAAAAGCTTCACTGTCCACACGGGGAGACACTTAGCCCCCAGTGGCCACAATTTACCTACAACGTGAGAATTCATCACTGCTGCCTCATGTGCATTGGAAAATAAGAAAGAATGTCCTCCAGGAAACATAGATGCAGACCCAGCTTTGATGGTCTCTATACAAAGGAAGCTAAAACTCCATACAACAACATATATTTCAAGTGCCCATCCTCAGAGGTAGTTTCTCGAGAATTTTTTTAGGCCAGCAGACCTCCATATTTCTGGAGTGTTTACCCTGTCCCTTACGTTGGAAGACTCCTCTATTACATCCAAGTTTGTGAACTCCTGAGCATTTTCTATTCCAGATATATATTCACAGAATTTCTAACTCTTCTCCTCTAATTGTTTCTTATTTTGGGGCGAAGATGACGTGAAGGCATTGTTGTGGATGAGAGTGGGAAGATTTTCATGTAGCACATGTTTGCATACACATTGGATTCATTTTCCTATTTTCCATTCGAAATACTGAATCTCTGACACTAACGCATACCCTACTAGACTCAGACTACTATTCCTAATATGATGGAGAAAAATAACCCAAACAGAATAGAAATACAAGAAGTTCAGAGGAGGCATGGTGTATAGTTGGACTTCCTTTTGCATGATAAAGTGTAGGTGTTATAAATCTAGTCAATTTTTATTGAAATAGTTCTCCATGAGTTTTTTTTTCCTTTAATTTTTATTGTTGGATTTCAAAGCATTACATAGTTCTTGACATATCATACTTCACACTTTGATTCAAGTGGTTTATGAACTTCCATTTTTCCCCATATACAGATTGCAGCATCCCATTGGTTACACATCCACTGTTTTACATATTGCTATAGTGTCTGTTGTATTCTGCTGTCTTTCCTATCTACTATCTCCCATCCCCTTCCCTCCAATCTTCTCTCTCTACACCACCTACTGTAATTTATTTCTTCCCCTTGTTTTATTCCCCTTTCTTCTCATTTCCTCTTGTATTTAATTTTGTATAACCATGAGGATCTCCTTCCATTTCCATGCAATTTCCCTTCTCTTTCCTTTCATTCCCACCTGTCACCCCTGTTTAATGTTAATCTTCTTCCCATGCTCTTCCTCCCAACTCTGTTCTTAGTTACTCTCGTTATATCAAAGAAAACATTTGGCATTTGTTTTTTAGGCTTTTGCTCTCTTCACTTAGCATAATCTGTTTAATGCCATCCATTTCTCTGCAAATTTTATGATTTTGTCATTTTTTAATGCAGAATAATACACCATTGTGTATAAATGCCACAATTTTTTTTTATCCATTCATCTTTTGAAGGGCACCGAGTTTGGTTACACAGTCTTCCTATTGTGAATTGTGCTGCTAGGAACATCGATTTATCAGTGTCCCTGTACGATGCTCTTTTTAGGTCTTTAGCGAATAGACTGAGAAGAAAAATAGCTGGGTCAAATGATGTTTCCATTCCCAGCTTTCCAAGAAATCTTCATACTTCTTTACAAATTGGCTGCACCAATTTGCAGTCCCACCAGCAATGTACAGGTGTACCCTTTTCCCCACATCCTCGCCACCACTTGTTGTTGTTTGACTTCATATTGGCTGCCACTCATACTGGAGCGAGATGGTATCTTAGGGTGGATTTGTTTTGCATTTCTCTGACTGCTAGAGATGGTGAACATTTTTTCATGGACTTGTTGATTGATTGTATGTCCTCCTCTGAGAAGTGTCTGTTCAGGTCCTTGGCCCATTTGTTGATTGCATTATTCGTTTTCTTATTGTTTAATTTTTTGAGTTCCTTGTATACTTTGGAAATTAGGGCTCTCTCTGAAGTGTGAGGAGTAAGATTTGTTCCCAGGATGTAGGCTCTCTAATTACCTCTCTTATTGTTTTTGTTACTGAGAAAAATCTATTTAGTTTGAGTAAGTCCCATTTGTTCATTCTAGTTATTAACTCTTGTGCTATGGGTGTCCTATTGAGGAATTTGGAGCCCGACCCCACAGTATGTACATCATAGCCAAGGTTTTCTTCTATCAGAAGCCATGTCTCCTATTTGATATCAAGCTGTTTGATTAATTTTGACTTAACTTTTGTGTATGGCGAGAGAAAGGGATTCAGTTTCATTTTGTTACATATGGAACTCCAGTTTTCCCAGCACTAGTTTTTGAAGATGCTATCCTTCCTCCATTGCATGCTTTTAGCCCCTTTATCAAATATAAGATAGTTGTGGTTTTGTGGATTTGTTTCTGTGTCCCCTATTATGTACCATTAGTCCAACCACCTATTTTGGTACCAGTACTATGCTCTTTTTGTTAGTATTGCTCTGTAGTATAGTTTGAGGTCTGGTATCGCTCTACCGCCTGATTCACACTTCCTGCTTAGCATTGTTTTTGCTATTCTAAGTCTTTTATTTTTCCATATGAATTTCATTATTGTTTTATCTATTTCTACAAGAAATGCCGTTGTGATTTTGATTGGCATTGCTTTAAACCTACAGAGAACTTTTGGGAATATCGCCATTTTGATGATGTTAGTTCTGCGTATCCATGAACAGGGTACATTTTTTCATCTTCTAAGATCTTCTTCTATTTCTCTCTTTAGGGTTCTTTAGTTTTCATTGTGTAAGTCTTTCACCTCTTTTGTTAGGTTGATTCCCAAGTATTTTATTTTTTTGAGGATATTCTGAGTGGAGTGGTTTCCTCATTTCCATTTCAGAGGATTTGTCACTGATATACAGGAATTACTTTGATTTATGCTTGTTGATTTTATATCCTGCCACTTTGCTGAATTCATTTATTAGCTCTAATAGGTTTTTGTAGACCCTTTTGGGTCTGCTAGGTACATAATCATGTCAGCTACAAATAGTGATAATCTAAGTTCTTCTTTTCCTTTTTTTTACGCCTTTAATTTCTTTCATTTTTCTAATTGCTCTTGCCAGTGTTTCGAAAACTATGTTGAACAGAAGTGTTGAGAGAGGGCATCCCTATCTCGTTCCAGATTTTAGAGAGAATGCCTTCAGTTTTTATCAATTTAGAATGATGCTGGCCTGAGGCTTAGCATAGATTGCTTTTACAATATTGAGGTATGTTCCTATTATCCCTAGTTTTTCTAGAGTTTTGAACAGAATGGGTTGCTGTACTTTGTCGAATGTTTTTTTCTGCATATATCGGGATGATTATATGGTTCTTATTTTTAAGTCTATTGAAGTGGTGAATAACAATTATTGATTTCTATATATTGAACCAGCTTTGCATCCCAGGGATGAATCCTACTTGATCATGTTGCACATTTTTTTTAATATGTTTTTGTGTCTGATTTGCCAGAATTTTATTGAGAATTTTTGCATCTAGGTTCATTAGAGATATTGGTCTGTAGTTTTGTTTCTTTGAAGTGTCTTTGTCTGGTTTAGGAATCAGGGTAATATTGGCCTCCTAGAATAAAATTGGAAGTTGTCCCTCTTTTTCTATTTCCTGAAATATCTTGAAAACTATTGGTATTAGTTCCGCTTTAAAGGTTTTGTAAAACTCTGCTGTATATATATCCAATCCTAGGCTTTTCTTAGTTGGTAGTCTTTGGATGATTTCTTCTGTTTCCTCAATTGATATTGGTCTGTTTAGGTTATCTATATCCCCCTGACTCAATCTGGGCAGATCATATGACTTAAGAAATTTATTGATGCCTTCACTATCTTCTAATTTATTGGAGTATAAGGATTCAAAATAATTTCTGATTATCTTCTGTATTTCTGAAGTGTCTGTTATGATATTGCCATTTTCATCCCGTATGATAGTTATTTGAGTTCTCTCTCTTCTTCTCTTCCTTAACATGGCTAAGGTTCTGTCGATTTTATTTATTTTTTCAAAGAATCAACTTTTAGTTTTGTCAATTTTTCAATTGTTTCTTTTGTTTCAATTTTATTAATTTCAGCTCTGATTTTAACAATTTCTTGCCTTCTACTTCTTTTGCTGTTGTTTTCTCATGTTTTTCTAGAATTTTGAGATGAACCATGAGATCTTTTATTTGTTGTCTTTTTCCTTTTTTAGGAAAGTACTCCAGGCAATGAATTTTCCTCTTAGAACTGCTTTCAATGTGTCCCCTAGATTCTGATATGTTCAGTCTGTCTTTTCATTTATCTCTAAGATATTTTTTATTTTCCTCCTAGATGTCTTCGATAACGCATTGATCATTCAGTAGTCTATTGTTCATTCTCAAAGTGATGGATGATTTTTCCTTCCTTCTTTTACCATTGATTTTCAGTTTCATTCCATTATGATCAGATAAGATGCCTGGTATTATCTGTACTCCTTTATATTTTCTAAGAGTTGCCCTGTGACATAATATATGATGTATTTTTGAGAGGTATCTATGTGTTACTGAGAAAAAAGTGTAACTGCTTGTTGTTTGGTGGTATATTCTATATATGTCAATTAAGTCCAATTTATTAATTGTGTTATTGATTTCTATTGTTTCCTTATTCAACTTTTGTTTGGAAGATCTGTCCAGTAGTGAGAGAGGTGTGTTGAAGTCTCCCATGATTATTGTATGGTGGTCTATTAGACTCTTGAACTTGAGAAGAGTTTGTTTAGTGAACATAGCTGCACCATTGTTTGGGGCATATACATTTATGATTGTTATGTCTTGTTGGTGTATGGTTCCCTTGAGCAGTATGTAGTGTCCCTCTTTATCCCTTTTGATAAACTTTGGCTTGAAATCTATTTTATTTTATATGAGTATGGACACTCCTGCTTGTTTCTGAAGTCCATATGAGTGATATGATTTTTCTCAACTGTTCACCTTCAGTCTATGTACGTCTTTTCCAATCAATTGCGTCTCCTGTAGGCAGCATATTGTTGGGTCTTGTTTTGTGATTCATTCTACTATCCTGTGTCTCTTAATTTGTGAGTTTAAGCCATTAACTTTTATGGTTATTATTGAGATATGGGTTGTTCTTCCAGCCATATTTGTTTATTTATGTTACTAAGCATGGTTTGTTTTTCTTTGATTATTTTCCCCCCTTTACTGTACTACCTCCCACTGTTGGTTTTCATTGTTATTTTCCATTTCCTCTTCCGATCATCTTTTGCCGAGGATGTTTTGAGGAGATGGTTTTCTAGGTGCAAATTCTTTTAAATTTTGTTTATCATGGAAGATTTTAATTTCATCTTCCATCCTGAAGCTTAATTTCACTGGATGCACAATTATTGGTTGAAACCCATTTTCTTTCAGCTTTGGAAAAATGTTATTCCAGGATCTTCTAGCTTTCAGAGTCTGTGTTGAAAGATCAGCTGTTATAATGATTGGTTTACCGCTAAATGTAATCTGCTTCCTTTCTCTTGTAGCTGTTAAAATCCTCTCCTTATTCTGTATGTTTGGCATCTTCATTATAATATGTCTAAATGTGGATCTCTTATGATTTTGCACATTCGGCATCCTGTAGGCTTCTAGAATTTGGGATTCTGTCTCATTCTTCAAGTCTGGGAAGTTTTCCCATATTATTTCATTGAATTGATTTCTCATTCCTTTGGTTTGGACCTCTATACCTTCCTGTATCCCAATGATTCTTAAGTTTGGTGTCTTTATGTTATCCCATATTTCTTGGATGTTCTGCTCATGGTTTCTTAACAGTCTTGCTAGCTGTCTCGGTTCTTTTCAAGTTGAAATACATTGTCTGATGTTCCATCTTCTAAGTGATCTCCTCTGCTGGTAGTATTCTCAATTGAGTTTTTAAGTTGGTTTATTGCTTCCTGCATTTCTATGATTTCTGTTTGTTTGTTTTTTATAACCTCTATCTCCCTGTATAGTTGATCTTTTGCTTCTTGGATTTGTTTATGTAATTCATTGTCAAAGTGATCTTTCATTGTCTGATTTTGCTGTCTAATGACTTCCTTGAGACTCCAGATCATCTGAAGCATGTATGTTTTGAATTCTTTATCTGACATTCCATCTGCTGCAGGTATTACCTCTTCTAATGTTGAGTTGACCTTCATTGCTTGTTGTCCTTTCTTTCCTTGTCTTTTCATACTGTTGGCGTATCTTTCTGTTTGTTCAAATTGTTGTGTTATTGAATTTTACCCCTAAATATTTATACTGCTCTTTTATAGTTGCAAAGTCTCCCTCACAGGCGCAGGCCGTGGCTCTGCCCCTCCTCCAAATCGGGCAATGTGCCTACCTCACCAGCAGGCTGCTTGGCCTGTTCTGCCGGTCGGTAGCAGGTCTTCCTACCTTGGAGGAGCGGGCAGCAGCTCTACCCCTCTGCTGGCGCTGGGCCTGTTCTGCCAGTGGGTCACAGGTCCACCTACCCTGCAGGTGCGGTTGTCGGCTCTGCCCCTCCGCATGACGCTGGGCCTCTTCTGTCTGTGGGTTGAAGGTCGGTCTACCTTGCAGCCGCGGGTGGCAGCTCTACTCCTTCCCAAACCGGGGTGATGTGTCTAACACGCTGGCAAGTCACAGGGCCTCTTGTGCCGGTGGGTCAGAAGTCCACCTGCACAGGCGGCAGCTCGGACCCTCCCCCAACCTGGTGATGTGTCTGCCACCCTGTCGGGCCCCTGGGCCTGGTCTGTCCATGTTCGCAGGTCCACCTACTTCGCAGGTGCGGGGGGCGTCTCTGCCCCTCTGAAGGCCGCTGGGCCTGTTCTGCTGGTGGGTTGCTGTTCACCAACCTTGACGTCGCAAGGGGCGCCTCTGCCCCACCGCGATTTTCTGGGCCTGTTCTGCCTGTGGGTCACAGGTCCGCGTACCTTGCAGCCGGGCGGTGGCTCTGCCCTTTCCCCAACCAGTGCGATGTGTCTTTTACGATTGGCGGGCCGCTAGGCCTGTTCTACCGGTGGGTGGATGGTCCACCTACCTTGCATGTGCGGTTGGTGGCTCTGTCCCTCCTTCTATTCATGTGTATTTAAAGTTAACAAATATGTGAATTCCTGTCTCCATTTCTCTGTACCCTATTCAGCCCATGTATTTTTATATGCACATATACAATCCTACCTGGTATCACAAGTAAATACTTATGAGGTTGCTGACATGGCAGATACAAATTGTGAGAAGAGATCACTCCTCCTAAACGCTGTTGGAAATTAAAATTCAAACTATGGGTGAGCTTCCTAGTTGAACAACATTATACATAAATCTATGTTCAGTAAAATGAAGATTTTTGGATTTGTGGATGATATATATTTCATGATGTATTTCGATTGGCATATATGGCTACTTTTAAATGTCTGTGTGTGTGTGTGTGTGTGTGTAGGTATATATATATATATATATATATATATATATATATATATATATATATATATATATATATATATTTACTGTCCAGATTTTTCAAAATATAAAATATATGTGTCTTATTACACACTCCCTCAATTCAGTCATGTTCATGTATGTGGATTTATTATCAACTTTTCACAAGATTATTTTCAGAAATATTGATCCACCTGAAATACATATTTGTTTCCTAGTACTGAAAACTAACTACAGTGAATTGTGCATACAAATCCTAATATTTCTACAGTTACTGACCATGTTTAACATCAATGCAAGTAGATTCCTATGGGACATGATATGTATTTTGACGTTCATTTTTTTTCAACACTGGTAAATTACTATTTCTTCAGTTTATGCACATCATAGGGTATATATTTAATCCACAAGTTAGCAAATTTATATGAATTTTTTTCACTTTCCATCACATCCTGCTTTAGAACACATGTATTCCTCCATGTTTCTTGACTAGTCTTTTCATGAGACTTCTTTCTAAACACATAATTTTGGATTTCCATAACCACTATTGAGCAAAAGTCACACACACTTCATGATAAACCATAACACTAATATTACCATTAGATGTATAACAGGTTGGGATGAATGTATGAATATCAATATAACATTTCCTATATATTTTCAGATATCAATTCAATCCATTATTTAAATTTGGAACCAGTTATATTATTTATTCAGAGTATGGTCTATTCATGCATTTTCTCTATATTCATATAACACAGACTACACCTATTTGTACCCCCAATACTAATTTATTTGTGTTCAAATATTGCTCCTCAAAATGGTGGAAGAAATACTCATGTCACCTGATCTATATATAAATTTTATCACAGTAATATTGTGGAAACAAAAAGCAAGGTCACACTTATGATTGTACCAAATCCTAAATGGAAAGTGAGCATGGATTACTAAAAACATCCATGTCCAGGTTGCCTAATGCTCTCAAATGTCAATCCTATTGGTGAATATATATTTGTTTACTCCTGAAATTACATATTCAACCTCAACCCTGTTGAAAATGTCTAATCCTATCACTCACTTTATACATTGCCTGATTTCCGAATGTCTTCATTGATATCTTTTTTTCTATATTTTTTCCCCAGTTAATCATTGTGACCGACTCTTCAAATGTGCTGACATTTACTTTCACTCTCTACCCAAACCCGTATTGCTAAAGATCTTTTGGTCCAAATCCTATACACACTCTTCATTATAAACGTACCGACTATCATCTTAATCCACCAACTATCCCTTTTTGAATGGATGTTGTCTTTGACATTCAATCATCCAAGGGACAAGGTCCTATGACATTGTATATCAATTTATCTGAGACACCTGTGCAGAACATAATTTAAAGCTAAGAATCCAAATCATGGGCACAATGCCCTTCTGGGCTTTAAAAATTACCTAGATTTCTGTGTTCATACTTATATTTCACCTATATATTCTTGTAAATATTGCAAAATCCCAATACCATTATTCATCCCGCAGAATGATTTCTAAACCAAATGGAACCTGTTATTAACCTTAACCATACAATGGTCCCTCAATCTAACTTTACAGAAGAGGAGGGACAGAATTGGTCTTCCAATATATAAATGTAGGGGATCTTCCAGCTACTGAGAACCTCAAAGTTCCATGCAGAAATGATCCCTGGAGAAGATGTAGGCAGCTATGAAGGACCTGAGAGAGCAGAACTCATCTTTCATGGCAAACAACCTGGTCAGGATGAAGGGATGTGTCAGAATCAGCCTCACTCTTCTTAATGTTGACAAGATGGACCAAACCAGGCCTGTGTGGAGAGCTGTTCCCGGGTGCCTATGGTTGATATACAATTCACAGTTGTGAAAGTGTCACAGGAAGTAGGGGCAGCCTCGTTCTCAGTAGAACCTTGGAAGCAAATGTTAGGACAAATTGGTTGCCAAAGCAGTGACCTCATTCAGTTCATAAAGGAAGTGACCTTCTTCACTTCCTTGGTGATAGAACTCTCTGAAATTGGGATCCAGGAAGCCATGCACCCAGAGCCAGTCCCAGTACCATTCCCAGTGGGCTCACATGTTTGGATTTACCAAGAACAGAGTCAATCTTTCTTGGTACCTACTGATATGAGGATGGCCAAATTTCAGGAGAGCTCTGCAGAGGGACCTTTCCTGAGAAAGCAGGTAGTGGCTCACTGCTGGCTCCTGACAACTTCACAGAGTTGTCCAATGATATCAGATTTGAGACAGGACAGGCCATTTCAGGGAAACGTAGTATGGCCCACCAGTCAGAGGACACTCTGGATAGTCACAGACCTACTTGGGGAAAGGAGGTGCCTTTGTGGGTGTGGGTGTGAGTTTGTGGTTTTGTCTCGTGTTCAAAGAATAGGTAGGAAAGGAGGTTTATTTGGTTTGGAGTGGACTGTTTCTAGTAAGTCTTTTGACAAGGTGAGTGTTTCTATGTCTGTGTATCCCACTGTGTTCATGGTTGTAGATATTAGAAAATAGAATGCATCAATGGATGTGTCCTCTTTAGTAGAAAGCTTCCCAGCATTCATCCTGCCCGATTGATGAATGGACTGTCGCTTCCCTAATGGATGGGCAACACCTACTATTTTCCTAAGGTCCTGTTTTCTTCCTGATTCTGTCCACTCTCCGGAATTGGCTCATGGTTTTGTGTCCAAAAAATGTACCACCTCCAAGCTCTGTGACATAGCCATGTACTGAATAGCTAAAGGAATGGCGAGCATCTCAGAAAACTCAGATACCAGAGTGACGTGGAAAGCCTCAGTGGAGTAACCCTGCTTTGGGCCTTTTGCTAACCAATTCTTCTCTTCCACTGAATGTGAGGAAGGTCTTGGCCTCAGGCCACTCCTTTGTGAAGCCTGAAGAAAACAGTTTTCAAATGGAAATGAATGGGCATCACCTGTGGCTCTTTGTGAATTGCTTTGGAAACGGATATGTCTGAATCATCCTCTTGGCCCTGTGTGAGGCTGTGGCTTAGATCTCAGCACCTGTTGGATCAAAAGAAAGATCCCATGTGTGCATCCAAAACCAAAATGGAAAAAGATCAGTCAATGTTGATGAAGTCTCTCACCTTCCTCTGTTAGGTTCCTGACCTCCATCAAGTGAGAATAGTGATCCTTTGAAACAAATGAGTTCTTCAAAGCACTGCAGAGGCTAGCCCATACATGCTTGTGTTTTGTCATGTCTCCAAATCACATAAAGAATCTATACCCGACAGTCAGTAGGCCTCAAATTGGAGAAGCAGAGCAGTATTAATGGAAGGCATATTTGATCCCTCCTGGTTCACAGGAGGGGTGTTCAGGCCACCCTGATTTTAGGGAAAAGACGGGCAATGTCTTGGGCTTCGCCCCTCATGGAAAACTCCATCCAGAGGTAATGAGTAGTGTCTATATGGAAGAAGATGAGGGCCATGTGGGAGTGTTTTGGTTTTAATTGTGGTCATTTGTGTGGCGGTTGGAAGAGATGACTGGGTCCACCTGGGCTTGAACTCTGCTGTGATTCCACTTAGAGACTGAGATCTGGAACTGACCTCAGAGAAATATTGCCATGAATTGTGTTGTGGTTTTAGGAGACCACACATGACATTCGCCCTTGGAACATGAGATCTATGCCCAGGGTGGCTTTCCACAAAAAACTGGGAATCTCAGACAGGATATCCCATGATTTTATTCTGAAAGACTTGCCAGCCATAGTTGAGAGTCAAAACATACATAGACCTCACATTGTAGACCTAAATGGGCCTGGCTTCATTTGACCTTTTGGCAACTTTTTGAGAAGCCGTGCTTGGGAGAGTTTTCCAGAGCTTTCATTGAAATGAGCTTCCTAAACATTTAATGGTTCCTGAATGACTTGAAAACCACAGTGCTTCCAATTTTATCCTTGAAAAATGGATAGATAAATACCACGAAATTTTTAAATTTCCCATGACAAGGTGGCACTGGAGCACCTTTTAATGTCCTGTTCCTGATCAAGAGTGTACTAGACAGTGCCTTGATGGTGTAGAACTGAGATGCCAGGAAGTTGGAGCACGCTAAGTAGTCGGGTTAGAGCAGTGGTGGGGAGGTGTGTGATTAACCATGCATGGTGGGTTCATGGGGATCTGCCATTACCCTACAAATGGATTGTGACTGACATGGTGCAGCCAGCAGACCCTTTTATGTAAAGGCATCTTTTTATATTGAGAGGTTTCAGGGCATTGTTCAGAATCGGGTTGCTATGGTCAATGGGGAAAACTATGTGGGATAGAAGCCTGTTCTGTGCATTCTCTTGCAGACCCTGAAAAACCACACATGACCGAACTCCCTCCAGCACTGTGTTCCAGTTGAACTCCTTGTATTTTGTGAAGCAAATACCAAACTCACATTGCAGCAGCAAGAAACACCACGACAAGTGGAGGATGACCAAAAGACTTCACAGTCCACACGGTGACAGACTTAGCCCCCAGTGGCCACAGTTTACCTACAAAGAGAGAATTCAGCACTGCACCCATATGTTCATTAGAAAATAAGAAACCATGTCCTCCAGGTCACTTAGATACATGCCCAGCTTTGATGGTCTCTCTACAAAGGAAGCTAAAGCTCCTGAAAACAACAAATATTTCAAGTGCCCAAACTCAGAGGCAGTTTCTCAAGAAGTCTTTAGACCAGCAGAGCTCCATGTTTGTGGAGTATTTACCCTGTCCCTTACTTTTGGAAACTCCTCTACCACCTTCATGGTTGTAAACTCTTAAGCATATTCCATTCCAGATATGTATTCACAGATTTTCTAACTCTTCCACTCTAATTGTGTTTTACTTGGGGCGAAGGTAAAGTCAAGTCATTGTTCTGGATGAGAGTGGGAAGATTTTTATGTAGTACATATTTACATATACATTGAATTTATTTTCCTATTTTCCATTCATAATACTGAACCCTGACATTAACCCATAACCTACTAGACTCTGACTACTAATTCAAATATGATGGAGAAAAATAACCCAAACAGAATAGAAATAAAAGCAGTTCAGAGGAGGCATGGTGTATACTTGGACTTGCCGTTTACATTATATAGGGTAGTAGTATTAAATCTACTCAATTTCTTGTTGAAATAGTTCTCCATGTGATTTTAAAGTTAACAAATAGGTGAATTCCTCTCTCCCTTTCTCTGTAGCCAATTCAGCACATGTATTTTCATATGCACATATAGAATCATACCTGTTATCACATGTACATTCTTGTGAGGTGGCTGACTGGGCAGATACAAATTGGGATAACAGATCACTCCTCCTAAACCCAGTTAGAACTGAAAATTCAACCTATGGGTGAGCTTCGTAGATAAACAACATGATAAATAAATCTATGATCAGTAAAATGAATATTGTTGGATCATTGGATGATATATATTTCATGATGAATTTTGATTGGCATATATATTGCTACTTTTTATTTTCAGAATATGAAATATATGTGTCTTATTGTACACTCCCTAAGTTCATTCATATTCACTGTATGTGGATTTATAAACCAATTTTCAAAAGTTTATTCTCAGAAAAATTCATCTACCTTAAATACATATTTGTTTCTTAGAACTGAAAACCAACTTCAGTGAATGGTGCATACAAATCCTAATATTTCTACAGTAACTGACACAGTTTAACATCAATGCAAGTAGATTCCTATGAGACATGATGTGTATTGTGATGTTTATTTTTAGTCAACACTGGTACATTACTATTTCTTCAGTTGATGCCCATCATAAGATATATATTTCATCCACAAGTTAGCAAATTTAAAGTCATTTGTTTCAATTTCAATAACTTCTTGCTTCAGAAAACATGTATTCCTCCTTGTTTCTTGACTGGTCTTTTCATAAGACTTCTTTCTAAACACATTATTTTCGTTTTCCATAATCACTTTTGAAGCAAAACTCACACACTCTTCATAATAAAACATAACCCTAATATTACCATTAGAAGTATAACTGGTTGGAATGAATGATTGCATATCAATATAAGAATTCCTGTATATTTTCCGATATCAATTCAATCTTTTATTTAAAGTGGAACCAGTTATATTATTTATTCATAATATGGTCTATTCTTGCATTATCTCTATATATTCATAGACACAGGGTACACCTATTTGTACCCCCATACTCATTTATACACCTTAAAAATATTCCTCCCAGAAATGGTGGAAAAATTATTCATGTCACCTGATCTACATATACATTTTATCACAGTAGTATTCTGGACACAAAATGCAAAGGTCACATTTCTGATTGTACCAAAGCCTAAATTTATAGTGAGCATGTATTTCTAAAACATCCATGTCCAGGTTGCCTAATGCTCTCAAATGTCAATCCAATTGGTGACTACATATGTGTTTCTTCCTAAGATTATATATTCAAACTCAACCCTGTTGAAAATGTCTAATCCTATCACTCACTTTTACTTTGCCTGATATCCAAAAGTCTCTACTGATATATGCTTTCCTACATAATTTCCCAGGTTCATGATTTTGACTGACTGTTCATATGTGCTGACATTTACATTCACTCTCTACCTGAAACCCAATTTCTAAATAACTTTTGGTCCAAATCCTATACTCACTCTTCTTTCTGAATATACCTACTATCTCCCAAATCCTACTGACTATCCTTTTTTGAATTGGTGTTCTCTTCGACATTCAATCACCCAAGGTACAAGGTCCAATGCCAATGTATATTAATTTATCTGAGACATCTGTGCAGGACATAATTCAGAGCTAAGCCTCCCAATCAAGGGCCTCATACTTTTCTGGGCTTCAAATCTTACTTAGATTTCTGTTTCCATACAGTGTGACCAGGAAAGTCTCAGTGGAGAAACCCTGCTTTGGGCCTTTTGTTTACCTATTGTTCTTTTGCCCTGAATGTCAGGAAGGTCTTTGCCTCAGGCCACACGTTTGTGAAGCCTGAAGAAACAGTTTTCAAATGGAAATGAATGGGCATCCACTGTGGCTCTTTGCTTAATTGCTTTGTAAAGATATGTGTCTGAATCAGCCTCTAAGCCCTCTGTGAGGCTGTGGCTTATATTCTCAACTCCTGATGGATGTAAAGAAAGATACCATGTGTGCATCCAAAATCAAAATGGCAAAAATTGCAGTCATTGTGTATGAAGCCTCTCGCCTTCCTCTGTAAGGTTCCTGACCTCCATCAAGTGAGAATAGGGATCCTTTGATCAAATGAATTCTTCAAGGCCCTGCAGAGGGTAGCCCATAGGTGCTTGGGTTTTCTCATGAGTCCAGTTCACATAAAGAATCTAAACCCCACAGTCAGAGACCTCAAGTTGGAGAAGTGGAAAAGTATTAATGGCAGGCCTATTTGATCACTCCTGGTTCACAGGAATGATGTCGAGGCCACAGTGACTTTAGACAAATGAGAGGCAAGGGAGCATTTTTTGGACACTGTCTTTGGTTGCACCCCTAGTGGAAAACTCCAGCCAAAGGTTATGATGAGTGTCTATATGGAAGAAGATTAGGGCCGTGTGGAGTGTTTTGGATTTAATTGTGGTCATTTGTGTGGTGGTTGGAAGAAATGACAAGGTCCACCTGGCCTTGAACTCTGGTGTGATTCCTCTTAGAGACTGAGTTCTTGAACCGACATCAGAGAAGTATTGCCATGAATTGTGTTGGGATTAGGGAGGCCACGCATAAGAGTCGCCCTTGGAAACTGAGATCTAGGCCCAGGTTGGCTTTCCACATATCACTGGGAATCTCAGCCAGGATACCAAATGAATTTATTCTGAAAAACTTGGCAGCCATAGTTGAGAGTCAAATATCACACGGACCTCACATTGTAGACCTCAATAGGCCTGGCTTCATGTGACCTTTTGGCCATTCTTTGGGAAGCCTTGCCTGTGAGAGTTCTCCAGAGCTTTCATTGAAATGAGCTTCCTCACCATTTAATGGTTCCTTAATATATAGAAACCCACAGTGCCTCCAACATCATCCTTGAAAATGGCTAGATAGATACCATAATTTTTTTCAAATTCCCATGACCAGGTAGCACTGGAGAACCTTTGGATGTCCTGGTGTTGATCTTGAGTATGCCAGACAGTGCCTTGATTGACTGGGTTTCATGAAAATGGTGTAGAACAGAGATGCCAGTAAGTTGGAGCCGGCTGAGTAGTGGGGCTAGAACAGTGCTGGGCAGGCGTGTGATAAAACATGTGGTGGGGCAATATGGATCTCTTTTTGGCTTCCAAATGGCTTGTGACTGACATGGTGCAGACAGAAGAACCTTCTTTGTAAAGGCATCTTGTTATATGGAGAGATTTCAGGGCAATGTTCAGAAACAGGTTGCTATGGTCAAGGGAGCAAACTATGTGGGATAGAAGCCTGGTTGGTGCATTCTCCTGCAGACCCTGACCCACCACTCAGACAGAAATCCCTCCAGCACTGTGACACAGTTGAACTCCTTGTATTTTGTGAAGCAAATACCAAACTCCCAGTGCAGCAGCAAGAGACACCACAAAAATTGCAGGATGACCAAATGGCTTCACAGTTCACACGGGGAGAAACTTAGCCCCCAGTGTCCACAGGTTACCTACTAAAAGGGAATTCAGCACTGCTTCCTCATTTTCATTGGAAAATAAGAAACCATGTCCTCCAGGTCACATAGATGCACACCCAGCTTTGATAGTCTCACTACAAGGGAAGCTAAAGCTCCTGACAACTACATATATTTCAAGTGCCCAACCACACAGGCAGTTTCTCAAGAAGTCTTTAGGCCAGCAGAGCTCCATGTTTGTGGAGTGTTTACCATGTCCTTTACATTTGGAAACTCCTCTACCACCTCCAAGGTTTCAAAACCTTGAGCATATTCCATTCCAGATATGTATTCACTGACTTTCTAACTCTTCTCCTCTAATGGTGTTTTAGTTGGGGTGAAAGTACTGTCAAGGCATTATTCTGGATGAGAGTGGGAACATTTTTTTGTAGCACATATTTACATACACATTGGATTCATTTTCTAATTTTCCATTCCAAATATTGAATCCCTGACACTAACCCGTAACCTACTACACTCTGACTACTAATACTAATAAGATGGAGAAAAATAACCCAAACAGAATAAAAATACAAGCATTACAGGAGGCATAGTGTATAGTTGGACTTGCCTTTTGCCTTAAATATGGTAGGAGTTATAAATCTAGTCAATTTTTTGTTGAAATCGTTCTACATGTTTTTTTAAAGTAAACCATTCTGTGAATTCCTGTCTCCCTTTCTCTGTAGCCTATTCACCACCTGTATTTTTATATGCACACATAGAATCCTACCTGGGACCACACGCACATTCTTGTGAGGTGGCTAACTTGGCAGATACAAATTGTAAGGGATCACTCTTCCTAAACGATGTTGGAACTGAAAATTCAAATTATCTGTGAGCTTTCTACTTGAACAATATTATTCATAAATCCATGTTCAGTAAAATAAATATTTTTGGATCTGTCGATGATATATATTTCATTATAAATTTTGATTGGCATATATATTGCTATTTTTAATGTATCTCTGTGTGTGTGTATCTATATATCTATATATCTAGATCTATATATCTATCTATATATATCTATATCTATCTATCTATCTATATATCTATATCTATCTATATCTATCTATCTATATCTATATCTATATCTATATATCTATATCTATATATATATATATATTTATATATACACTCTCCAGATTTTTCAAAATATGAAATGTGTGTCTTATTTTACACTCACCAAATTCATTCATATTCATGTATGTGGATTTATAATCAACTTTTCACAAGGTTATTCTTAGAAATATTCATTCACCTGAAATACATATTTGTTTCCTAGTACTGAAAATAATTCAGTGAATGGTGCATACAAATCCTAATATTTCTACAGTAACTGACCCAGATTAACATCAATGCAAGTAGATTCCAATCAGACATGATGTGTATTTTGACGTTCATTTTTATTCAACACTGGTAGATTACTATTTCTTTAATTTATGCACATCATAGGATATATATTTCATCCACAAGTTAGGAAATTTATAGGCATTTCTTTCACTATCAATCACTTCCTGCTTCAGAACACATGTATTCCTCCATATTTCTTGACTGGTCTTTTCATGAGAAAAGGGACGGACAAGGCAAGGCAAGGCACCTAAGATAGCACCGAAGACAGGGAAACAGTCCTATTTGGACTGTTGTCCAGAGCTTTCATTGAAATGAGCTTCCTCACCATTTAACGGTTTAGAGGGCATTGCTTCTGTTGTAATCAATTAATCCCCTGAACTCCAAGTTTAGGTTGTTTCACAATTTTGTACCCAACATGTAAGGGAGGGGCTCAGAATTCCACAGTCTGCAGAAGTTCACAAAAAGCAGTTTTTTTTTCTCTATTCTGGGCAAGTTAACATTTTAAGGACCCCTGGGAGGGGCAGAGCTTTTTTCTTCCCTTTTTTTCCTTGCCAGCTGTTACCATGGAGCCCAGTTTGTAACTTCTTTATCTTAGAAATATAGACATTTCTGTGAACCCCCAGCTCAAGGCCAGAGGCCTTGTTCACATATGGCCAGCATTGTGACTGACTCTTTCCAAACACATTATTTTCGATTTCCATAATCACTTTTGTAGCAAAACTAACATATCTTCATGATCAACCATAACCCTAATATTAATATTATATGTATAACTGGTTGGAATGAATGATTGTATATCAATATAAGATTTTTTATATATTTTCAGATATCAATTCAATCCATTATTTAATGTGGAAACACTTATATTATTTATTCACTGTATGGTCCATTCATGCATTATCTCTATATTCATAGACACAGTGTACACCTCTTTGTACCCCCAATACCCATTTATATGTCTTCAAAATATTGCTCCCAGAAATGGTGGAAGAAATACTCATGTCACCAGATCTACATATACATTTTATCAGTGTAATATTCTGGACAAAAAACGCAAATGTCACACTTATGATTGTACCAAAGCCTAAATGGAAAGTGAGCAGGGATTACAAAAAAACATCCATGTCAAGGTTGCCTAATGCTTTCAAATGTCAATCCTATTGGTGATTACATATTTGTTTCTTCCTAAGATTATATATTCTAAGTCAACCCTCTTGAAAATGTCTAATCGTATCACTCACTTTATAGTTTGCCTGATATATTGATATCTGCTTTCCTTCATATTTTTCCCAGTTCATTATTCTGACTGTTCACATGTGCTGACATTTACATTCACTCTCTAACCGAACCCCTCTTGCTAAAGAACTTTTGTTTCAAATCCTATACTCTTCTTCCGAAACCTACCGACTATCTTCTAAATCCTACTGACTATCCCTTTTCGACTGGATTTTCTCTTCTACATTCAATCATCCAAGTAATGTTTGTGCGAGTATGGGAGGAAGAGACCACAAAGAGACTGTCTCATGCAACAGCAAAGGGTTCATTGGGGGTCCAGCATGCTGGGGTTCAGAGCTCACATGAACAGAGCAGAGAGCCCTGAGAACAGCTTAAGCAGAGCTTATATAATTTCCTTGGAGAGGGCAGGGATGGAAGTTTATTGATGGGTCAGGGCGAGTGGGCGGTTTGCGTGTAACCGGGTGAGGGAATACATTCTGCAATTTGGCAGTTAGGGGACAGCACATTCTGGAAACAAGATTAGCAAACAGTTCTCAATATTTCAACAGTGTTTTGTTAAGCATACAGAAAAAACAGGAAATTACAAGTACCTATTTTATTAACCTTTCTTTTCCCGCTTCTTCTGGCTACTGTTAATCATAAAAGTGATCATTGGTGGGTGTCACATTCTATGTCTGCAAGTGGGGAATTACCAAAAGTTTAAATTCTCCAATTGAGCTTGGAGAAAACAAATTACACGTTTGAGCACACAGGGTTTCATAGTTAGCAATAATATGAGGATTATTATTGGACCGACCAGGGTTGATAGAAGCGAAGTTAACCAGGGGTACTGTATGAACCAGACTCAAACCACCCTTTTTGTGCCTCTCTCTCTCATTGACCCTCTTCAAGGTGTCTTTTTAATTTACTCATATATTTTTTTACAACTACAGTATGTTTGCCATAAAAACAACATTCTTCCCTCAATGCAGCAAAAGGCCCCCGTCTCTCATGAAGAGGAGGTCCAACCCTTGACTGTTCTGTAAAACTACTTCAGAGAGAGAGGATAAAAATTCCTGTAAAGCTGTGATGGAGGTTTCTAATATCTTTAAGTTTTGGTCTATTGCTGCTTCTAATTGGGTCATTTGTTGTGTCCCATGGAGCAGGGCAGTGGTTCCTGTGCCCACCCCTGCAGCAACTTCTATTCCTAATAGGAAGGCTAAAGTGAGAGAAATATGTTCGCAGTGGAACCGGGTTGTATGCCCCCCTGTTTGAACTTCTAATGAACCTGCATCATTATAGAGCACTCTGGGAAACATTTGCACCATTACACAATTAATCACATCTGTTGACCATTTCATGAAAACATAAAAAATATTTAAGTATATAGATTTTACTGTTGTAGAGGTGGACAAGGCAAGGCACCTAAGATAGCACCGAAGACAGGGAAAAAGTCCTATTTGGTTGCCACTGGATTCAGAGGGCATTGCTTCTGTTGTAATCAATTAACTCCCTTAACCCCACATTTATGTAGTTTCAGAATTTTGTACCCAGCATGAAAGGGAAGGGACTCAGAAGTTCACAGTGTGCAGAACTTCACAAAAAGAAATTTTTTTCTGTTTTTTCCTCTGATCTGGGCAAGTTAACTTTTCAAGGACACCTGGGAGGGAGAGAGCTTTTTCTTCATTTTCTTTTATCCCCCTGCAGCTGTTACCATGGAGCCCAGCTGGTAATTTTTTATCTTTGAAATGTAGCCATCTCTTTGAAGCCCCAGCTCAATGCCAGAGGCCTTGTTCACATATTGTGTGAAAAACTATTAAGGGGGTATCTAGCTTAGGAGTGCTGATTTTTCCAGCCAGTGGCTAAGTAGAACGGGGCAACAGAAAAAAAGGGAGTTTATCTACACTGAACTCTTTTGTAGGGACTCTTTTGCTGAAAGTCCTAATGTCAGCCATGGTGAAGACTTCTGAAGAAGTTCAGTTAAGATTTTTCTCTGGGCCTGGTACAGAGGGGGAAGATGGTTAAGGCGGGGGGTGAGAGCAGCTCCGTGGATCTGAGAATGAGGCAGGCGAGATGTAAAAGAATAATGAGAAAGGGGTTTGGGATTTTCCTAGCAACTGAAACTTGAGCAGTAGAACAGGTAGAGCAGAGGGGAAGACAGGAGTGAGTATCCCAAAAAGCCTGTGAGGTACTTTAAATTCTAAGTAACCTGTTTTTAGTGATGACAAAGGAACTTTAAAGGCCATTTTCATTACATCTTCGATAGGGGTCTGAGGGCTCTCCTAAGCTGGTTTGAGCTTTGTGTTAGCTGGTAAGAGGACCTGGTTAGACCCGGTGCAGGCACTGACAGGAGAAGAGAGGAGTGAGTGGGTGGAGGGGTACCTCAGTACCTGCTACCTCAGCAAGGGGCCAATGGTCTGAGAACCGGCAGAGGTTTGGGTGTTTGATCTAGTAATTGGAGGAGAGAAATCAGGTTGGTGAGCTGGGACTGACAGCAGAGAGTCTTGAGCAGAAGGCTGAGGGTGAGGATCTATTGGAGAAGCATAGTTCAGGATGTGAGCGAAAGAGGGAAAAGGCCTTCACATAGGGGAATTTCCTTTCACCCTTTTGAGCACTTGCAGAAGTTAAAAAGGTCACACAGAATTTGAGGATCTAGAGACTTCTCTGGGGTTTGGTTTTGGTTGTCTAATTGGTAATATGGCCAATGCTGTGTACTGAATTTAATGAGGATTTTGGGTTCCACCAGGCAACCCATCTATGCTGAAATCCTCATGACTTACAGAAGATTTCGGCTTTTCCCCCACACAGCCATGGCTCTTTGAGGCTTTAATAGTCTGCGGGGCAAACATACTAATCTAGGCTAGCCAATCTGCATCTGGCTCGCATGTCCCTACATCCATAATGTTTGTTTCCATTATCTATTGTACGGAAAGGATTTAATGGAATTTTAGTGGGATCCTCTTCATCTGGGATATCCTAATAAGAAAGACCTATAGCCAGCTGACAAATATCTGGGTGGAGAGATGGCCACAAGATCACTAAGGGGGCTGTATGTGAGGTAGACCATACTTCTTGTCTAGTAGGATTTGTGATCAGCCATTGCTGCTGAACGTGCTGATGCGCGTTATGTCTACTCATGGCCAAGGGGAGAGTCTATAGCCTTATCCACATGACGAATACACAATTTGAAAGGGTTACCAGTCTTTTCCAGTTTCCAGCCAGAGTCTGGACAGGGTGCAGGCTTGAGATTAGAGGCATGGATTCAGGAAGTGATTCTGTCAACTTTTACCGCTGTAGGTGTTATAAGTAGCATCCAGGGATGACACCTAGTGTCGTCTTATGTAGATGATGTCTCTTACTTGATATCAATGTGGAGTCCCCTCATCCCCAGGTTGGAAAGCAGTCGCCAGCTATTTCCACGGGTATCGCTGAGTTCTTTCAAGAGATTTAAGTCTGTCAAGCAAGGGGGTGTGGAAGGGATGTTTAGGTCTCAGAGTTGGGGTTAGGTCCCTTACTGCAGGAGAGGCATCATAGAGAATTTCATAGGGGGTGAGTTTACACAAAGAAACAGAGGGGGTATTTCCTGCATGAAATAGTGCATAAGGCAGGAGCATAGTCTAATCTTTTATGTTGGTCTCTAAGCTTAATTTCGTTAAGGTCTCTTTAATGGTTCTATTTATTTTTTTTAACCTGTCCTGAGCTCTGGGGTCTATAAGCACAATGTAACTACCAACTGATCCCCAGGGTCCTGGCTAACCCCTGACTTACCTGGCCCATGAATGCCGTTCAATTATCAGATCCTATTACCTTAGGAAGGCCGTGTCTTGGAAAAATATCTTAATATTTTTCAGGATCTTCTTGACCACCATTTGTGCCGTGGTTTTTTTTTTTTTTTTTTTGGGGGGGGGGAAAGGCTTCAAACCATCCTGAAAATATATCTACAAAGACTAGGAGATATTCATGTCCATATCTTCCTGGCTTAATTTCAGTAAAGTCCACTTCCCAGAATTGTCCTGGTCTGGTTCCTCGTAGGTGCTTTCCTGCAGGAAGCTTGGAAGGGTAAGCTTTAACCAATTGACAGAACCGATAGGCTGTTGTTACCTGTTCAGTTATTTCCTTTCGCTGTGAGTGAGTTAGTCGAAAACTCTGTCCTTGATCCTTCAGGAATGGCTGCAGTTTCTTTGAACCAAGGTGAGTGAGTTGATGTACATTTTTAATGTAGTGTAGGGCTTTCTGAAATTGCAGGCTGGGCTCAGTGAAGTTTAGGAGTTCAGTGTCAGTGTCCTTAGATGTTATCAAAAGCTTGCTGCTGCTCAAGGGTTCATTGGAATTGGGCATTCTCATTTAACAGCGGGTATAAAGGAGCAGCTGAGAACACAAACCCAGGTATCAATAACCTGCAAAAGCCAGCAGTCCAAGAAAATCTCTGTTTTGTCTCCTGTTAGATGGGGGTGGTATCTGCCCAACAGTTTGTTTTCTGGGCTCAGTGAGCCATCATTTACCGCCCCTAATGGAATACCCCAGGAAGATTACTTCTTGCTGGCAAATTTGGGCCTTTTTGGCTGAAGCTCTATATCCGAGTTGAGCAAGCTCGGATAATAGTGCTTGGATCGCAGACTCACAGTTTTCCTTGGTGTTGGCTGCCAGTAGCAGGACATCCACATATAAAAGCAGGGTGACTTCAGGGTGCATAGTTCTGAAGTTCTTGAGATCTCTGTGGAGGGCTTCATCAAAGAGAGTGGGGGAGTTTTTGAACCCCTGTGGGAGTCTAGTTCAAGTTAGTTGACCAGACTTTCTGGTTTCTGGGTCTACCCAGTCGAAAGCAAACAGCAACCCACTATCTTTATGCAGAGGCAAGCAAATGAAAGCATCTTTTAAGTACAGAACAGTATACCATTTTCACTCAGCAACAGCAAAGGGTTTATTGGGGGTCCAGCATGTTGGGGCTCAGAGCTCACTTGAATAGAGCAGAGAGCCCTGAGAACAGCTTTAACAGAGCTTTTATACTTTCCTTGGCGAGGGCAGGGAGGGAAATTTATTGATGGGTCAGGGTGAGTGGGCGGTTTGCGTCCAACCGGGTGAGGGAGAACATTCTGCTGTTTGTCAGTTGGGGAGAGCACATTCTGGGAACAAAATGAGCAAACAGTTCTCCAGATTTCAACAGTGTTTTGTTAAGCATACAGAAAACAGGAAGTGACAAATACCTATTAACCTTTAACCAAAGCAAAATGGAAAGTGAGCATGGATTACTTAAAACAACCATGTCCAGGTTGCCTAATGCTCTCAAATGTCAATCCTATTGGTAACTACACATTTCTTTCTTTCTAAGATTATATATTCAACCTCAAACATGTTGAAAGTGTCTAATCCTATCACTCACATTATACTTTGCTGATTTCCTGAAGTCTCTATTGATATCTGCTTTCCTACATATTTTCCCCAGTTCATCATTGTGACTGACTCTTCGTATGTGCTCATATTTACGTTCACTCTCTACCCGAAACCCTATTGCTAATGAAGGTTTTGTCCAAATCCTATACTCACTCTTTTTTCAAAACCTACTGACTACCTTCCTAATCCTACCAACTATTTCTTTCTGACTGGATGTTCTCTTGGACATTCAATCTTCCAAGGTAAAAGGTCCTATGCCTTTGCATATTGATTCATCTGAGACATCTGTGCAGAACAAAATTCAAAGCTAAGTATCCCACTAAAGGGCCCAATGTCCTTCTGGGCTTCAAATCATTCCTATATTTCTGGTTTCATACTTATATTTTATGAATATATTCTTGTGAATATCGCAGGTTCCCAATAGCATTATTTATCCTGCAGAATGATTTCTAACCCAAATAGAATATATTATTAACCTTAACCATACACTCTTCCCTCGATCTAACTTTACAGAAGAGCAGGGACAGAGTTGGTCTTACAATACAGGAATGTAGGGGATATTCCACCTGCTGAGAACATCAAAGGTCCATGCAGAAATGATCCCTGGAGAAGATGTAGGCAGCTATGAAGGACCTGAGAGAGCAAAAGTCATCTTCCAATGCAAACAACCTGATCAGGATGAAGGTATGTGTCTGAATCAGCCTCTCTCCTCATGATATAAAAATATGGACCAAACCAACCCTGTGTGGAGAGCTTCTCCTTGGTGCCTGTGGTTGATATACCATTGTAACTTGTGACAGTGTCACAGGAAGTAGGGGCAGCCTCCATCTCAAGGGACCCTTGGAAGCAACTGTTAGGACAAAGTGGTTGCCAAGGCAGTGACCTCATTCCCTTCCTGACGGAATTGACCTACCTCACTTCTTTGGTGATGGAACTCGCTGAACTTGGGATCCAGGAAGCCAGGCACACAGAGCCAGTCCCAGTCCCATTCCCAGTGGTCTCACTTGTTTGTATTTACCTAGGACAGAGTCTGTCTTTCTTGGTACCTAGTGATTTGAGGATGGCCAAATGCAAGTAGAGCTCTGAAGAGGGGCCTTTCCTGAGAAAGCAGGTAGTGGTCAGCACAGGCTCCTGACAACTTCACAGACTTGGACAAGGAGACCAGATCTGAGACAGGACAGGCCAATTTTGGGGAACACAGTATGGCCCATGAGTCAGAGGACACTCTGGATAGTCACAGACCTACTTGGGGAGGAGGTGCCTTTTTGAGTGTGGAAGTGGGTTTGTGGTTTTGTCTCATGTTCTGAGAATAGGTACGAAAGGCGGTTTGTTCAGTTTGGAGTGGACTCTTTCTAGAAAGTCCTTTGACAAGGTGAGTGTTTCTGTGTTTGTGTATCCCAATGTGTCCATGGTTGTACACATTAGAAATTAGAATCTATCAGTGAATGTGTCCTGTCTAGTAGAAAGATTCCCAGCATTAACCCTGCCCATTTTAGGAATGGACTGCAGCTTGCCTTATCCATGGGCAACACCTACTCTTTTCCTAAGTTTCTGTTTTCTTTCTGAATTCTGGCCACTATCCAGAATAGGCTCATAGTTTTGTGTCCAAGATATGTACCACCTTCGAGCTCTGTGACATGGCCATGTACTGGATAGCTGAAGGGAATGGCGAGCATCTCAGAAAACTCAGATATCAGTGTGACCAGGAAAGTCTCAGTGGAGAAACCCTGCTTTGGGCCTTTTGCAAACCTATTGTTTTGTTGCCCTGAATGTTAGGAAGTTCTTTGCCTCAGGCCACTCCTTTGTGAAGCCTGAAGAAAACAGTTTTCAAATGGAAATGAATGGGCATCACCTGTGGCTCTTTGCTTTATTGCTTTGAAAATGGTTGTGGCTGAATCAGCCTCTTGTCTCTGTGTGAGGCTGTGGCTTAGATTATCAGCACCTGATGGATCTAAAGAAAGATCTAATGTGTGCATCCAATACCAAAATGACAAAAAGATCAGTCATTGTGGATGAAGTCTCTCACCTTCCTCTGTTAGGTTCCTGACCTCCATCAAGTGATAGTAGGGATCCTTTGAGTCAAATGAGTTCTTCCAAGCCCTGCAGAGGTGCTTGGGTTTCCTCATGACTCCAAATCACATAAGGAAACAATACCTGACATTCAGTAGGCTTCAAACTGGAGTAGCAGAGCAGCATTAACGTCAGACCTATGTGATCAATCCTGGTTCACAGGAAGGGTGTCCAGGCCACCCTGAGGTTAGGCTAATGAGGGGCAAGGGAGATTATTTTGGACACTCTCTTGGGCTGTGCCATTCATGGAAACATCCAGCGAGAGGGAATGATGAGTGTCTATATGGAAGAAGATGAGGGCCTTGGGGGAGTGTTTTGGTTTTAATTGTGGTCATTTGTGTGGCGGTTGGAAGAGATGACTGGGTCCACCTGGGCTTGAACTCTGGTGTGATTCCGCTCAGAGACTGAGTTCTGTAACTGACCTAAGAAAAGTAATTGCTTTGGAAATGGGTGTGTCTTAATCAGCCTCTAGGCTCTGAGTGATGCTGTGGCTTAGAATATCACCACCATATGGATCTAAATAAAGATCCCATGCATGCACCCATAACCAAAATGGCCAAAAGAGCAGTCATTGTGGATGAAGTCTCACACCTTTCTTTGTAAGGTTCTGAAAGTATAAAAGAAATTAAAATTCAAACAAAAGAACCAGGTTTTGTAAAGTTTACAAGCTGCACTCAGAACCTGAAAATCTGTGGCAGTTAAGACATTTCCCAGACCTGCCCATTAGATGTGTGTTGAAATCTTCCCTGACCACCTAGTTACTTAACAACCCCTTACCAGAAACCGTGCAGCTCAGCACATATACATCTCAGGTCTTCAACCAATCATTTTAAACGTATACCCCTTCTCATGGCTGACCAATAACCCCTGCCCGATGTTTTCCCACCAATGAAGGTGCTAATCATGTTTTAGAGTTGTTATTTGATTTTCCCATGGTATATGATGATTTGCTAAAGGAGGCTATGATGTATGTAAAGTCCCTGCCCTCTCTAAAGAATGTGTATAAACTCTGCTCAAGTTGTTCTCAGGGCTCTTTGTTCTTTGCATCTCTGAAGTGAGCTCTGAACCCCAGCATGCTGGACCCCCAATAAACCCTTTGCTGTTGCATGAGACAGTCTCTTGGTGGTCTTTTCCTCCGACATTCGCCCCATCTTTTCATCTGGAGGCCCCACGTGAGACATCTGGCAGCGGCGGACGAAAGACCCCACCTTACTTACCCCAACTCTCGGGGTAAGTAAGGTGCCTCTTTCTGGTTTCAGGTTTCAGGTCAGGGCTTGGCTAAGTGGCTGTCAGTGAAGAGCGTAAGCTCTCTCTGAAGGTGGCTGACAGATGTTTAACAGAGCCACAGGCCACGTCCCTGGGGGACGCTCCAGAGGACTCGGGAATTCGAGGAATAGTAGTTTCCTCAACTCAGTTATATTTTGCTTCAGGATTTGGTTTGACAGCCCATCTGGTTTTGCCGGCTACTGAGTTTTGTTCATTGTCAGAAACTCATGTTGAGTTTACTGTCTGTCTTTATTGTCTAACCCATCAGGTTTTGCCAGTTACTCAGTTCTAGTCTTTATCTTGGACTCATGTTAAACGTTTACTGTTTGTCTTTTTCTGTGTCTTGTTTGTGTATTCACTGTCCCTGTTTGAATAATTCCCATTATGGGACAAAGTACTTGCACACCTCTGTACCTTACCCTTGATCATTGGACTGATGTCCGCTCAAGGGCCCAGAATCTTTTTTTTTCAGTAAAACGCTGTACCTGGCAGACTCTCTGTGCTACAGAATGGCCCATTGCCGCAGTCCGGCTGCAGCAAAATATCCGGGGGGTGACGAATGACTTGTGTACGTTGATACAGCAGGAATAGGAGCCGTTTATTGTAGGATCTGAGCGATATTTATACATTTTACACAGCTTATCTAATTAGCATAAAATAGATACAGCAGTCAACCAATAAGGAATCTCCAAACTTAATGGCTCGCTTTTGTTACTTCACAAACCACTCCCTCTGGCATTTTGCCAGGCACCATGCAGACTTGTTTACAGACTGTAACATTTCTCTGGCAAAATAACAGGTGCCATCCTGACTTGTTTACAGACCTTAACATTTCCCCGTTTTGTTTAATTTAAATAATGACCATAGTGTTTTTTACAGAAACACCATAAATAACCTGCTAGAAACAGAAAGGGAGGATACAAAATGTTACAATTCCAAGCCAATTGATGGCTCCATGCAAGAAGCCCTTGGAAAAATTATACCAGCAATGACACCATTAGCAAAGATATTGAGTTACAATTTGTTGTAGATTACAGTTTGTTATCTCAGTCGAGATAAAGCAGTGTCTCAATAGATTAACTCACAGTCCAGGTAAGTTCTGCAGGCAGCTAGCATAAGTTGTAGCAGCAGAAACAGCAATACTCCGAAGTCTCCTCGGGTTCTCAGCCGAAGTTTCCTCTGGTTCTCAGCAACAATGTAAATTCTTTCACCTTTGTTTTCACCAGCACTGGAACGAAGGCAGGAACTCCAGATGGCTAAAGAAAATTCTGTAGCATTTCACTAAGAAACCAACCTTTGGAACAATTTAGTACATTATCTCAAGGTTTTTTTACATTTGAAATAAGCCTTAATAGTACTCATTACTCATCAGTCTTCTGGTGTGGGAGACCCATTGTAGTTACTGGCCTTGGAAATGATCAAACTTCAGGGATACCAGTAGCGTCTTCTGCCAGCTGTAGCATCCTGGGCAGCCCCAGATGGCCCTGGGGAGAGTCCCAGACTCAAACTTATTCCAGGCACATGGAGCAAGAGCCTGCGAGACTGTGCCTCCAGGTCAGGTCTACATTTGGGCTCCTAGTGGCCATCCGCTCCCCCGGGCAGGGGGGCGGGGATGAGCCAGCAACTGCCACTTGGAAAATTCTTGCTGCGCCATGATCGGCTTGGGCAGGTGGCAGCCACCTTGTCGTTTCACGCACCCTCCGGTAACGAAAAGAATTCAGTAATAGCCTTTTGGTGCAACTTTCGTCCTGATAATCTTTGTTCTTCTGAACTTTCTTTTTCTTTCTGACTAGAGTTTCTGGGCTTTTATCAACACATGCCCTAATCATTCTTGGTTCCATTGGGGTGCCTTTCTCCCTTATCAATTTACTTCTCACCCCTTCCATAATTTTCGTCACAAAGACAATACAACATTTCAAGACAAAACAAGACACAAACATACTGCATCAATCTTCTCCATTTTCTCAAAATGTCCATTTTTCCTCTCGCCCTATCTGCCTAGGGACGAGCAGATTGCTCCCGTCCTATCTATCGACGGGCAGCTTTTTTTTGTCACTTTCCCCCGAGTGTCCCGGGGCTCCCCGTAACGGGCCACCATCTGCCGCAGTCCGGCTGCAGCAGAATAACCGGGAGGGTGATGAATAACTTGTGTACGTTGATGCAGCAGGAATGAGAGCCGTTTATTGTAGGATCTGAGCGATATTTATACATTTTACACAGCTAATCAAATTAGCATAAAATAGATACAGGAGTCAACCAATAAAGAATCTCCACACTTAATGGCTCGCTTTTGTTACTTCACAAACCACTCCCTCTGGCATTTTGCCAGGCACCATGAAGACTTGTTTACAGACTCTAACATTTCTCTGGCAAAATAACAGGTGCCATCCTGACTAGTTTACAGTCCTTAACAGCCCATCCTCGGAGTTGGATGTCCCCCAGAATGATCCTTCCACTTCCCTCTAACCCAAAAAGTCAGAGATATTGTCTTTCAGCCGGGGCCACGTGTCCACCCAGATCAACAGCCATATAACCCTTCCCCCACGATCCTATAATTCAAAACTTCCACTCCTCCCCCTCTTCCCTTCATTCTCCCTGAGTAACAAGACTGGACACTCCTCCCCCTCCTTATCGTCTACCCTTGCTCCACAACCCCCAACATGATCTTGATGATCTTCCCGACGCTGACTCAGCCTCTCCACCACTAGAGGCATTTAGTCCGGACCCAAGCCCTCCAGGGGACTTCCCTGCAGTAGCAGCTGCCCCTACGACCCTGGAGGAAGCTGGGCCAACTAAAGAAAACCGCCAGCAATGGATAATAGAAAACTCGGAAGCCCCTGTGATGCTCCCTCTCCATCCTTACGGGCCAATGAAACGACACAACTGGGACCCCAACACCTTTGAAGGTAGGTAGCATCTTTCCACTTATCGCCAGGCTCTAATAGCAGGTCTCCGAGCGGCCGCCAGAGGGCTGACTAATTTGGCCAAGGTAAGAGCGATTATCCAAGGGCCTAATGAGTCTCCCTCTATGTTTCTTGAGAGAATTATGGAAGCATTAAGAAATATACTCCTTTTGAGCCTCAGGCAGAGGACCAAAGAGCATCTGTTGGAATGGCCTTTATCGAGCAGGCTGCCCCAGATACTAGGAGAGATTTACAAGGTCTAGATGGATTACAACATATGACTTTAAGAGATTTATTCAGAGAGGTTGAGAAAGTATATTATAAGAGAGAAACTGAGGAGGAGAGGAAACAGAGGAGAGAGAAGGAAAGAGAACAAAAGGAGGATGAAATGAGCAAAAGGCAGACTAAAGCATTGGCTAAGGTTTTGTTCACAGCAGCAAATACGCCAGAAGTTAAAAAGCAGAAAGACAGGAAGGGATACCTGGTCCCATGCCAAAGGCTGCCCCTGGCCTCAGATCAATGTGCCTACTTTAAAGAAAAAGAACACTGGGCCATAGAGTGCCCCAAAAAGAAGCAGCCACCCCAGCCCGCCATGCTGACTCTAGAAGAGGACTAGGAATGTCGGGGCTCAGATCTCCTCCCCGAGCTCAGGGTAACATTTGAAGTGGAGGAGACTCTAGTGAACTTTGAAGTGGATACAGGAGCAGTATACTCAGCCCTTAAGACCCCACTTGGCCCCCTATCAAATAAAGGGTCTCTTGTTCAAGGGGCTAATGGCAGTAGATATCGGGCTTGGACAACTAAGAGTATTATGGATGTAGGAAAGGAAAAAGTCCACCACTCTTTCCTAGTAGTCCTAGAATGCCCAGCCCCATTGATGGGCAGGGAACTGCTTACCAAACTCCGGGATAGAATAACCTTTAACTCTGATGGTCCCCAAGTGAAGTTTCTAAAGCCTTCAGTACAAACTCCCATAGTCACGGCTTTGACTATGTCCACAGAAGATGAACAACAACTCTTCTCGCTCCCTAGGACTGATCAAACAGGCAAACTAGCACAGAAATGTATAAAAGATTATCCTAATACCTGGGCAGAAACTGCTGGATTAGGTCTTGCCATAAAACAACCTCCAATAGTAGTAGAATTAAAAGCCTCTGTCTCTCTAATCAGTGTTAAACAATATCCTCTAAGCAAAGAAGCTAAGGATGGGATAAGGCGCCATATTCAGAAATACCTGGCTCTTGGTATCCTAAGGCCCTGTAAATCAGCCAGGAATACCCCCCTGTTACCAGTAGGAAAGCCAGGAACTGGGGACTACCGTCCTGTTCAAGACCTAAGAGAATTAACAACAGAGTGCAGGACATTCACCCCACAGTACCCACTCCATATAATTTGCTTAGCACTCTGAATCTGGAGCGGGAATGGTACACTGTGGTGGACTTAAAAGATGCTTACTTCTGCTTTCCACCTACATAAGGACAGTCAGTTCCTGTTTGCTTTCAAGGAGATAGACCCAGAAACTGGAACATCTGGCCAAGTAACCTGGACTAGACTCCCACAGGGGTTCAAGTACTCCCCCACTCTCTTTGATGAAGCCCTCCACAGGGACTTCAATGACTTCAGAACTGTACACCCCAAAGTCACCCTACTCCAATATGTGGATGATCTCCTACTGTCAGCCGACACCAAGGAGAACTATGAGTCTGGGGCCCAAGCACTATTATCTGAGCTTGCTCGGCTTGGATATAGGGCTTCTGCCATAAGGTCCAAATTTGTCAGCAAGAAGTAATCTTCCTTGGTTATTCTCTTAGGGGTGGCAAACAATGGCTCACTGAGCGGAGAAAACAAACTGTTGTGCAGATACCGCCCCCATATAATAAGAGACAACTCAGAGAGTTTCTTGGGACTGCCGACTCTTACAGGTTATGGATTCCTGGGTTTGCATCTCTGGCTGCCCCTTTATACCCGCTGATAAAGGGGGATGCCTACTTCCAATGGAACCCTGAGCACAATAAGCTTTTTATAATGTCAAAAAAAAGTGCTGCTATCTGCTCCGGCCTTAGCACTCCCAGATGTAGAAAAACCCTTCACTTTCTACATCGAGGAAAAGAAAGGAATAGCACTGGGAGTGATCACTCAGACTTTGGGACCTTTGAAAATGCCCGTAGCATTCTTATCAAAAAAATTGGACCCAGCGGCTAGCGGGTGGCTCCATTGCTTAAGAGCTATAACAGCGGCAGCCCTTCTAATAAAAGATATATGAACTTGGGGCAGAAGCTAACCATTATAGCCCCCCATGCCCTGGAGAGGATCATCTGTCAGCCTCCAGAAAGGTGGCTATCAAACTTCAGAATAAACCACTACCAGAGCCTCTTGCTTGACAACGGCAGAATAATGTTGGGACCCCCTGCTCCACTCAACCCGGCTACACTGCTGCCAGAAGTATCATCAGGACCCGTCGCTCATGAGTGTCAACACATACTGGCAGAGGAAAACAGTATACGACGAGACTTGAAGGATCAGCCACTGCATCGCCCTGAAGTCGTATGGTTTACGGAGGGCACCAGCTTCCTCCAAGACGGTAAGCAGCGGGCTGGAGCAGCAGTAGTTTGCGAAACTAATGTCATCTTGTTCTCTGGTCTCCCAGAAGGGACATCAGCCCAAAAAGCAGAACTGATTGCCCTTACGAAACCATTGGAACTAGCAACAGGCAAAAGGGCCACCATATACACATTTGTCACTGCAAATGTGCAGGGGGCTACTTACCAGCAAAGGTGGCTATTAACCTCCACTGGGAAAGAAATAAAGAACAAAGATGAGATCCTCCAACTTCTCTCAGCAGTGCAGGGCCCTAAGGACCTAGCTATAGTGCACTGTCCAGGGCACCAGAAGGAAAACGACCCCGTGGCGGTTGGAAACAGAAGAGCAGATTAGGAAGCTTAATTGGCAGCCCTAAATGGAGTGACTCTTTTAACTCTTTCCACAACGGGGAGAACAAAAAGTGGTCAAAAAGATCCTAGAAGACATTTTCCAAGGTTCAGCCTGCCTAAGGTACTAGGGTCTCATAACGGACCAACATTCGAAGCCCAGGTAAGTCAGGGATTCACCAGGACCCTGGGGATTAATTGGAAGTTACATTGTGCTTATAGACCCCAGAGCTCAGGACAGGTTCAAAGGATGAAGAGAACCATCAAAGAGAACTTAACAAAATTAAGCTTGGAAACCGGCATAAAAATTGGATTATGCTCCTACCTTATGCACTGTTTCATGCAAGAAATAACCTCTCTGCCACTTTGTGTAACTTAACCCCTTATGAAATACTCTATGGTGCCCCTCCTCCAGTAAGGGACCTAATCCCAACTCTGAGACTTAATGATTCCTTTCACACCCCCTTGCTTGACAGACTTAAAGCCCTTGAACAAACCCAACACCCAGCAATACCTGTGGAAACAGTTGGCCACTGCTTATCAGCCTGGAGATGAGGGAACCCCATATCAATATCAAGTTGGAGACTTTGTCTAAGTGAGACGGCATCAGGTGTCATCCCTGGAACCCCGCTGGAAAGGACCATACCAGGTGCTGCTTATAACACCTGCAGTGGTGAAAGTGGATGGGATCACTTCCTGGATCAATGTCTCCCATCTCAAGCCTGCGCCCTGTCCAGACTCCGGCTGGAAATTGGAACAGACTGGTAACCCTCTCAAGTTGCGTGTCCGTCTTGTGGGTAGGGCTATGGATTCTTCCCCTGACCACCAGCAGTCCTAATCCCCATCAGCCTGTTCAGCAACAATGGCAAGTTATAAATCCTACTGGGCAAGTAGTGTGGTCTATTTCACATAGAGCCCCCTTATGGACTTGGTGGCCATCTCTCCACCCGGACATTTGTCAGCTTGCCATAGGCCTCTCTGACTGGGATCTCCCTGACATAGAGGACCCCACACAGATCCCACTCAAACCCAAACCAGGGCAACATAGACCACCTTACCCCATGAATTATGGATGTCATCTCCCCCAGCCCAGGTGTAAAATAGCCAGTCTTGATTTTTATGTGTGCCCAGCTGATTTCCAAAGTCGCAAACAGGCCCAACCCTGTGGAGGACCCAGTGCCTAGATCTACCAGAACCCCTCTATCATCTCATACTTCCCAGTTTCCGTTTTTGCCTACTTCTCCAGTCCAGAGTACAGGTGACTCCTCCCCCTGGGAACTAAATAAAGGAACCTTTATGGTACTGAACTCCACATAGTCAGAACTCCTTGCATTTCATCCCAGGTATTGGACAGCTCTCTAAAATATTGTGTATTGGTGCAGAAACTCCCCAGGGTGCTCTATCATGATGCAGAAACATTTGAAGGTCTTCTAGGGGGACAAGAAAACCCGATTTCGCTGGGAGCCTGTGTCCCTTACTCTAGCCATCCTTTTGGGGATAGGAGCTGCTGCAGGAGTGGGTACAGGAACAGCTGATATGATCCGTGGGTCACAACAAATGGCCCAATTAGAAACAGCAATATCTCAAGACTTGAAGACGTTACAGACCTGCATCACAGTTTTTCAGAAATCCTTAACCTCTCTCTCTGAAGTGGTTTTACAGAACAGGTGAGGATTAGACCTCCTCTTCATGAGGGTGGGGAGCTTCTGGGCTGCACTGAGAGAAGAATGTTGTTTTTATCCTGACCATACTGGAGTTGTAAAAGAATCCTTGAGTAAATTGAGAAAATGCCTTGAAGAGCACCAGAGAGAAAGGGATATTCAATAAGGGTGGTTTGAGTCATGGTTTACCCAGTCCCCCTGGTTAACTACACTCCTATCAGCCTTAGCAGGACCCCTGATCATCCTTATGGTGTTGCTAGCTGTGGGAACTTGTTTGCTTAATAGCATATTTACCTTTCTCCAGGCTCAGATTGGGCATGTAAAACTCATTGTAATCAGACAGAAATACGCTCCACTGGCAGAAATAGAATGTGAGACCCCACAATAATTATGATTCATTATTTTTAAGATTAAAAGTTTTCCGAAAACGCAGTGGGAAATTAAACAATAAAAGAAATTGAAATTGAAACGTAAAGAACGAGGTTTTATAAAGTTTACAAGCTGCACTCAGAACCTGAAATTCCTGTGGCAGTTAAGACATTTCCCGGAACTGCCCATTAGATGTGTGTTGAAATCTTCCCTGACCACCTAGTTACTTAACAACCCCTTCCCAGAAACCGTGAAGCTCAGCACATATACATCTCAGGGCTTCAACCAATCAGTTTAAATGTATACCCATTCTCAGGGCTGACCAATCACCCCTGCCCGACGTGTGTCCGCCAATGAATGTGCTAATCATGTTTTAGAGTTGTTATTTGATTTTTCCGTGGTATATGATGATTTGCAAAAGGAGGCTAGAATGTATGTAAAGTCCCTGCCCTCTCTAAAGAATGTATATAAACCCTGCTCAAGTTGTTCTCGGGGCTCTTTGCTCTTTGCTCCTCTGGAGTGAGCTCTGAGCCCCAGCATGCTGGACCCCCAAAAAACCCTTGGCTGTGGCATGAGACAGTCTCTTGGTGGTCTTTTCCTTCAACATTCGACTGACCTTTTCACCTATCAAGGACCTGAGAGAGCAAAAGTCAACTCCATGTCAACTTACATATCAAACAACCTGGTCAGAATGAAGGGATGTGTCTGAATCAGCCTCTCTCTTCTTAATGTAGATTAAATGGACCAAACCAGACCTGTGTGGACAGCTGTTCCCAGGTGCCTATGGTTGATATACCATTCTAACTTGTGAAAGTGTCACATGAAGTAGGGGCAGCCTCCATCTCATGGGACCCTTGGAAGCAATTGTTAGAACAAAGTGATTGCCAAGGCAGTGACCTCGTTCAGTTCCTGAAGGAAGTGACCTACCACACTTTCTTGTTGATGGAACTCTCTGAACTTGGGATCCAGGAAGCCAGGCACACAGAGCAAGGCCCAGTCCCAGTCCCTGTGGTCTCAATTGTTTGGATTTACCAAGGACAGAGTCAGTCTTTATTGGTACCTACTTATGTGATGATGGCCAAATGCCAGGAGAGCTTTGAAGAGGGGCCTTTTCTGGGAAAGCAGGTAGTGGCTAAACCATGACTCCTGACAACTTCAAAGAGTTGGCCAAAAAGACCAGATCTGAGACAGGACACGCAATTTGGGGGGAACATAGTAAGGCCTACCAGTCAGAGGACACTCAAGATAGTCACAGACATACTTGGGGGAAGGAGGTGCCATTGTGGGTGTCTGTGTTAGTGTGTGGTTTTGTCTCAGGTTCTGAGAATAGGTAGGAAAGGCGGTTTATTTGTTTAGACTGGAATGTTTCGAGAAAGTCGTTTGATAACACGAATGTTTCTATGTCTTTGTATCCCACTGTATCCGTGGTTGTAGACATTTGAAAAGCGAATGCATCAATGGTTGTGTCCTGTGTAGTAGAAAGCTACCCAGCATTCATCCCACCCAATTTAAGAATGGAGAGTGGCTTGCCTTATGGATGGGCAACACCTACTACCTTCCTAAGCTCCTCTTTTCTTCCTGAATACTGGCCACTCTCCAGGATAGCCTCATGGTTTTGTTTCCAAATATGTACCACCTCCAAACTCTATGACATGACCATGTACTGGATAGCTGAAGGGAATGGCGAGCATCTCAGAAAACTCAGATATCAGTGTGACCAGTAAAGTCTCAGTGGAGAAACACTGCTTTGGGCCTTTTGCTTACCTATTGTTCTATTGTCCTAAATGTCAGGAAGGTCTTTGCCTCAGGCCACCCCTTTGTGAAGCCTGAAGAAAACAGTTTTTAAATGGAAATGAATGGGCATCACCTGTGGCTCTTTGCTTAATTGCTTTGGAAAGGGATGTGGCTGAATCAGCCTCTTGGCCCTGTGTGAGAGAGTCGCTCAGATTCTCAGCACCTGATGGATCTAAAGAAAGTTTCCAAGTGTGCATCCAAACCAAAATGGCCAAAAGAGCAGTTATTGTGGATGAAGGTTCTCGCCTTCCTCTGTTAGCTTCCTGACCTCCATCAAGTGAGAATATGGATCCTTTGGGTCAAATCAGTTCTTCAAACCCTGCAGAGGCTAGCCGATATGTGCTTAGGTTTTCTCATGACACCAATTCACATAAAGAATCTATACCAGACAGTCAGTAAGCCTCATTCAGGAGAAGCAGAGCAGTTATATAGCCGGCATATTTGATCACTCTTGGTTCACAGGAAGGGTGTCCAGGCCACCCTCACTTTAGGCAAACAAGGGGCAATGGTGCTTATTTTGGACAATGTCTAAGGCTGCACCCCTCATTGAAAACATTAGTCAGAGGTTATTATGAGTGTCTATATGGAAGAAGATGAGGGTCATGTGGGACTGTTTTGGTTTTAATTGCGGTCAGATGCTACAGTCTCTGGCTGGGAACAAATCACGATTCTCCACACAGTTTGTAGATTCAAACAGCAATTCTTTATTCCCGAACTCACACAGGCCGTCTACAGACACGCTCTGGGGAAATCCACGTTCTCTGCCCAAATCCACTCTCTGCCCAAATCCACTCTCTGCCCAAATCCACTACTCCTGGGCTTCTGTCTCCCAAATATACTGTCTGACCCTAAGAACTCAAGAGGAACTCAGCAGCAGGATACACCCTATTCTAAAGGGGAACACCCTAATCTCCTATTATGCTAAACCGCCCTATTCTAAAGGGGGAACACCCTAATCTCCTATTATGCTAAACCAGGAACACCCTAAACATGGATCCGCCCTGGTCCTTGAGCAAGGTCTCCTTACATGCAATGTCCTGCAAAATGTCCTATTTCCATGAGTTCTTCCACTAAGGAAACATGGGGGTACACTGGCAAGGAAATTGTCATACCTACTTGGCTGATGGCTCCCAGCATCTTCCCTCTTCTGATTGATTAAACAACAAGTAATGTGGCTTAAGGACCGTGCCTGGTAGGTTGTCCAGTTCAACATATTGTTCTTTCCCATCATTGGAAAACTGACCTTTAGGCGTCAGCCTCCTGTCTTAGGTTGATACCACTGCAACTGGATCATACCCGTCACTGACTACTGGTCCAGCATACAGCCATACTTGTGGATAGGTCTATGCACCAGTTGGGGGGTGAGGTTCTTTGCCTCACCTCTGTTGGCCCCCAAATTTGGCCTTGGTGCCAGTGGGGGAGTGAGGTTAATGTGGCTTAAGGACCGTGCCTGGTAGGTTGTCCAATTCAACATATGGTTCTTAACCGTCATCGGAAAACTGACCTTTAGGCAACTGACCTTTAGTCGTCAGCCTCCTGTCTTAGGTTGATACCACTGCAATTGGATCATACCCGTCACTGACTACCGGTCCAGCATATAGCCATTGGCCCCCAAATTTAGACCATCACTAGCAGAAGGGAGGAGGATACAGAAATGCCACGACACCAAGCCAATTGACAGTTCCTTTGGAAAAGTTGCATCATTGGTGACACCATCAGCAAAAATCACTGGTGACACCATCAGCAAAGATATGCCAGCATTACCACAATTCGCTGTACCAAACGATAGTTACATAGTCTAGGCAAGTTCTGTAAGCAGTTCAAAGTGGAGGAATCCTTCTTCTACTGTTTTCTCTTTGTTTTCCACTATACAAAGTCTAATTTGGTACAGAAAAGATCCATTCTTTATAGGACATATTAGAGCACATATAGGATTGCCTGGAGCCCTTAGTTTGGGCAATGATTTAGCAGATAAAACTAAACACGACATACATATTTTCTCTACACTAGAAGAAGACAATTTCCTTGTCAGCGTACCCCCAATTTTCTTTAGTGGAAGGACTCATGGAAATAGGACATTTTGCAGGACATTGCATATAAGGTGACCTTGCTGAGGGACCAGGGCGGATCCATGTTTAGGGTGTTCCTGGTTTAGTATAATAGGAGATTTGGGTGTTCCCCCTTTAGAATAGGGCGGTTTAGCATAATAGGAGATTAGGGTGTTCCCCTTTAGAATAGGGCATATCCTGCTGCTGAGTTCCTCTTGAGTACTTAGGGTCAGACAGTATATTTGGGAGACAGAAGCCCAGGAGTAGTGGATTTAGGCAGAGAGTGCATTTGGGCAGAGAGTGGATTTGGGCAGAGAACGTCGTCGATTTCCCCAGAATGTGTTTGTAGATGGCCGGTGTGAGTTCGGGAATAAAGAATTGCTGTTTGAATCTACAAGCTGTGTGGACACTCGTGATTTGTGCCCAGCCAGAGACTGCGGCATCTGGTGGCTCGTACGCGGAACGCCTGAAGCTTGGGGGTAAGTGAAATTGCTCGCCCCTGAGGGAAGGCGAGAGAATGTCCATGGCTTTTTAAAGACGAGTTATTAAGTATATCAATGGGACCATCATGGTATCCTGTAGAAGGATTTTTCTTCAAGAAATAGATGGCTAATTCTGTTTACTACATTTGTCTAAGATCTTGGTTTCTACAAAGTTCTAATTAATTTACAAAGCTAAAGTGTTAAAATATCAACCACTAAATATAAAATCAAGTACTCTTTACTTATTAAGTTCCATAAGGTAATATATTTAAAAATTATGTGTGTTTTCATAAATTGGTAAATTGAAAAAAGGTTTAATATTGCTTTGGTCTGTGTCTTTGCCAAAACAAGGTTACTAAGTGTTAAGATTCTATCAGGTGTAATTTATATACAAAGAGTATAATAAGTTTCAGTTGGGTTTCAATTATAGTATTATGGTACCATAAAAAAAAACATGAAAGTATTTCATCCTATTAAAGTGGAGTAATTTGTCTAAATCAGAAATTTTATAAGAGTTGTTTCAAAATTTGAATTTATAAAAAGGGTTAATGGTTAAAAAAGAGATAGAAAAAGATTCAAGATGTGGAAATATATTTTAATATAAGAGGTTAATGGAAAAAGAAGTGTTTCTAGATGAGATAATCTCTGTGTGGTAATGTAAAAAGTTGTAAAATGCCATTTAAATAGATTTTGAGGAAACTAGACTTACTTTAAAATCTTGAGAAAGGAAGAAGGAAGAAAAAAGGTATTTGTACATGGCAGATTAAGACAAAGCTTCTTAATGGAGTAAAAAAGGCCTTTGGTTGAAGGGCAGCCAAGTAAACTAACATTAAGCAATTTAAACAGAATCTAAGCCTCATTTAAAATAGTGAAGCTGTAGGTGGTGAAAAAGTTCATTTAAAAGTACAGTATAGATGATAATTAAAAGGCTTTAAAAGGTTAATTTGAAGGTGGTTAAGATGCCTTCATGACGGAGGAAAAATTGCATCATTGGTGACACCATCAGCAAATATCACTGGTGACACCATCAGCAAAGATATGCCAGCATTACCACAATTCGCTGTACCAAACGATAGTTACATAGTCTAGGCAAGTTCTGTAAGCAGTTCAAAGTGGAGGAATCTATCAATCTGTCCGTCTCCTCCCAAAGTCCGTTTCCTCCTAAAGTAAGTTGACTCCTTGATTGAGCATACTTGTTGAGTTATATTCATTGGGATGAAGATAGGAATTCTGGCAATGATGCTAAACAGACATTATCCTGAAAAGAATTATTAAATATAATGAGAAGGAAAGGTGAAAGTAAACAAACAGATCTGTTAACCTCCTTAAAAAACAATCTTTAACAGCTGTTTACCTGATTTAAATTAGTAAACAAGCAGATCTGTTAACCACCTTTAAAAACAATCCTTAACAGCTGTTTACCTAATTTAAATTAATCCATTTAAATCACGTGAATAACAAAAATAATTCGGATCCATATTCTAATGAGCGCTCCTCATATATGAAATATGGACATACGCACACACAGACATACAACACAAACACAAATGTGCAAACAAATGTACAACACATAAGATAATAATAAAGGCCTTGTAGCTTTACCTAGGTGAAATCTCCATTGCAATGTTTAAAAACTCCACAGTCAAAAAATGAAACTGATCAGAAAAACATTAACCTAGGTTTGTATGAGCTCAAAAAATAAAAATAGAGCCTTATGATGTGGAAAAATGCAATAATAAAATAGGTATTGAAAAAAGAATCCTGGTTAATCACTGTTGCAGATGTAAGAATGGCCAAGCTGGAGTTCTGGATATCAGCTGTTATGGATTTGAGTCAAATCATCTTCTTTTCGATCTGTAGAAATCGTTTTAGTCAGTCTTTCAGGAATCCAAATAGGTTGCTGTTCTCCCTGTGGAAACACACAGACAGAGCCCAAACTCCAGACAATCACTGGGTCAGAACCTTTCCATTGTCCTGTTAGAATATCTTTCCAAAGAACTTTAGGCTTATGCACATTTTTTGGATACATATGTCTTTCTGCAGCACTAAGTCCTGATGAATCCAAATTTAAAAAGTTTAGAGTAAAAAGCGTTATTTTAAGTTTATCTTTGGGGGATATATACCCCTTTCCAATTCCCTCTTTTTGCTTTAATAAGTACGTTTTAATAGTTTGATGATCTCTTTCAACTATGCCTTGTCCCTGTGGATTGTATGGAATTCCTGTTATATGAGTAATACCAAATGATGAGCAAAATTGTTTAAAAGAGGTAGAGGTATAGCCAGGATTGTTATCAGTTTTTAACTGTTTAGGAACGCCCACAGTGGCAAAATTTTGTAAGCAATGAGCTATAACATCTTTAGATTTTTCTCCAGCATGAAGGGAGTCCATCAAAAATCCGGAAGAACTATCAACTGTAACATGTAAATATTTTAATTTTCCAAATTCTGGCAAGTGTGTGACGTCCATCTGCCAAATATGGTTAGGTATCAGTCCTCTAGGATTGACTCCAAAATTAACTTGTGGTAAAAAGGTCACACAATTTTGACATTGTTTTATTATATGTCTGGATTGTTCCTTAGTTATTTTAAAACGCTTTTGTAAAGTATTAGCATTAACATGGAATTTTTTATGAAAATTCGTAGCTTCTTCTAGTGTAGAGAAAATATGTATGTCATATGTAGTTTTATCTGCTAAATCATTGCCCAAACTAAGGGCTCCAGGCAATCCTGTATGTGCTCTAATATGTCCTATAAAGAATGGATCTTTTCTGTCCCAGATTAGACATTGTATAGTGGAAAACAAAGAGAAAACAGTAGAGGAAGGGGAAATCCTACCAGCATCTTCAAGAGATACAATAGCATTAACTACATACTGAATATCAGAAAATAAATTAAATACAGAATCTTTAAACATTAAAAAGGCTTGTAAAACTGCATTAAGCTCTACCTTTTGAGCTGATTGTTTTGGTACTAAAAATGTAAAAGTTTGATCAGGGGTAACTACTGCTGCTGTACCATTATTTGGCCCATCAGTGAATATATTTGGAGCATTCATAATAGGGGTTTTTCTTGTCATTTTTGGAAAAACTACAGGATGCTTAGACCAAAAAGACAACAAAGGATTAGATGGTAAGTGATTATCAAATCAAACATTAGATTTACACATGATTATTGCCCAAGTATTTAACTCATTAGCTAACTCATCAATTTGATCCATAGTATATGGAGTAATAATTTTATTGGGAAAAATTCCAAACACTCCCTTCGCTGCTTTTATTCCTTTGAGTATTAATTGTCCTACAGCCTCAGGATACCTAGTAAGAATAGTGTTAAGTGAATAAGATAAATTTATCCACAATAATGGACCTTCTTGCCAAAATACTCCTGTAGGAATATTTTTTGTTGGTAGTACAATAAATAATAAAGTCAAACCTATATCGATTCTATCCAAATGTATATTTTCCATATATGTTTCAAGAATTTTCAATGCCTTTCTTGCTTTAGGAGTTAACATGCGAGGTGAGTTTGGATCTGATGGACCTTTTGGAATATCAAATAAAGGTCCCAACTCTCCTGTTGGTATGCCTAGATAAGGCCTTATCCAATTTATGTCTCCCAATAACTTTTGAAAGTCGTTAAGTGACTTGAGTTGATCTACTTGTATTTGAATTTTTGGTGGATGGACCATGGTTGAGGATAATAGAACTCCTAAATAATTCATTGGAAAATTTAATTGTACTTTATCTATTGCTATCTCTAGATTATAATTTTTTAATAAGTTTGTAAGTGTTGCATAACATTCCAGCAATATGTTTTTATCTTTATGTGCCAATAATACATCATCCATATAGTGAAATATTTGTAGTTCAGGATTTTGATTTCTAAGTGGCTGGATTGCTTTATTAACATATATTTGACACATAGTTGGACTGTTAGCCATCCCTTGAGGGAGTACTTTCCATTCATATCTCTGATCAGGACCTTCATGATTTAATGCAGGGATAGTAAATGCAAATCGTGGACTATCCTCGGGATGAATTGGAATTGAAAAAAAAAATCTTTAATATCTATGGCTAAAACATGCCAGGTTTTTGGCAAAGCAGACAATTGAGGAATCCCTGATTGAGCATGTCCCATAATAACCATCTCATTATTAATGGCTCTTAAATCTTGCAATAATCTCCATTTACCAGATTTTTTTTAATGACAAAAATGGGAGTATTATGGGGAGATATGGAAGGTTGTATATGTCCTTCCACTAATTGTTGTTTGACCAGATCATGGGCTACTTGTATCTTTTCTTTAGTCAGGGGCCACTGAGGAACCCACACTGGTCTTTTTGATTTCCAAGTAATTTTTATTGTCTCAGTGGCCCTTTCTGAAAATCCAACCCATGTCTTTCTGTTCCTTGATCTATTTGAATTGGTGCTGCTATATCTTGTCCTTGCTTTCCTAATCTTTTTTCTTTCCTAAAACCTTGTCTAGCCCTAGTAGTGGGCGCATTAGGATTGATGTTATTTGTTAACGTCAAACCTAATTGATCTAGGTCATCTCGTCCCCATAAATTTATAGGACGATGATCCAATACATATGGCTGTATAGTTCCCTCACAACCTTCAGGATCCTTCCAATATAATAACATTGTTCTTCTATGGGGATTAGCAGCCACTCCTAGGCCTCGAAGCGTTTGAGTGGCTTGTTGTAATGGCCAATGTTTTGGCCATTCCTGACTAGATATGATGCTAAGGTCTGCACCTGTGTCCCGTAGCCCATTAAAGTCGTGTCCTTGAATATTTAGTTTTAACATTGGGCGAGAATCTAAATTTAAAGACAACATAGCCCAATCTACACCTGTGGAGCCTAATCCCCTGGAACCTATTTTTACACTATGACTAGGAAATTTATTATGTAGGATGGGTATTATTAACAACTGTGCTATTCTATCTCCAGGTGAAATTACTGATATACCTCTTGGAGAACTAGCTATAATTTTTATTTCACCTACATAATCGAGATCAATTACCCCAGGACTTATCTTAAGTCCTTTTAATGTAGGTGAACTACGTCCCAATAATAAGCCTACTGTCCCTTGGGGAAGAGGTCCTTTTATTCCTGAAGGAATGATTTGAACTCCCATCTCTGGAGTTAGTACTGCTCTGGCAGAGGCGCAGATGTCCAACCCTGCGCTCCCTCGGGTTTGTCTGATGAGGGATTTAATGGACAATGTGTCCTGGGCACTACTCTAAAGGTGTTGCTGGGTTCCTCCACTGCCCCGTATATTTGTGGTTGTGGGCCCCGGAGCATTGGGCCCCTTGGTCCGTTTTTTGGCAATCGAGTCTGATGCCTTTCTCCACGATATCATGGGTAAATACCTGGTCCTTGTCCGTTTTTTGTTAAGGGAGTACCCTCTATGGTAGTTTGAGAACGGCATTCATTAGCCCAATGTCTCCCTCTACGGCATCATGGGCAAATACCTGGTATTCTATTTCTTTGATAACTAGTTTTGTTAAATCCTCCTCCTATGAGGCAACTCCTTTTAAAATGTACTGTTTTTTCCCAATCATACCATGTTTTTGGCCTGGCATCAAAAGCCTGTTGTACTGCAGCTGCCAAGACTTGCTCTTGTTCATTAATATCTCTACATAATTTAATATATGTGTTTAAATCTTCATGTCTCCATGGTCTAATAACCTCTCTGCAGCAACGATTTGCTTGGTCATAAGCCAGTTGTTTTATTAATGGCATTGCTTGTTCTGTATCCCCCAAAATTTTGGCAGCCATTTGAATTAGCCTGTCTACAAAGTCAGCGTAAGGTTCATTACCACTCTGTATTACCTTAGATAGCTGGCCTTGTAAATCTCCATGTCCTTGTAAAGTCTTCCATGCCCTAACTGCATCTGCAGCAATTTGTGCATATATAGCAGGATCATATTCAATTTTTTGCCGCTGACCCTCATAAGGTCCTTTCTCTAGCAACATTTCTAGATTTCTTTGAGGGTAACCGGCTGCTGCATTTCGCCTAGCTGTCTCTGCGCATAATTCCTCATTGGCAACCTTCCATAACAAATATTGTCCTCCATTTAGCACAGATTTACACATGCTAGCCCAATCTGCTGGCGTCATGTCCAAGTTAGTAATGGACTCGACCATGCTTACCGTGAAGGGAGCTTGGGGACCATAGGTTGTTACAGCCTCCTTTAACTGCTTCACTGTTTTAAAATCTAAAGCATGGTGAATTCACTGCCCTCCTGCCTGCTCAAGTACAGGGCATGCTAATCTTTGAGGTCCTGTCTCAGAATCCCAATTATCAACTACGGAGTTTGAGGGCCACTCAGCTGTCTCTATCGGTGGGCCTGTTGGTTGAATTAAACCCTCTTGTGATAAAACGGAGTTAGTAACAGCCTCCTGTTGTGGCCTTTTTCCTAACAACCCCTTATCCTTTAAATTTTCTTCCTCTGTCTGACTAGCTCGAGAGACCTTCTCTTTTGCTTGATCTAAAATGTCTTTCTCCATGTTCTGAACCTCTAACAATTTGCTTAACATATTTTCAGTTTGTTTTAATCTACTATAAAGATAACGCAACCCAATAAGATAACACAAAACAAAACCGAACCTGAATGAAACAAAAACGGAATAAAAAATCGTTGTATCAATTTTCTCTTCCTCAGGGCCGACAAACATCAAACCTTTAGTCAACCAGTTTGCCTGAGAAATTTCTAGAGATAGGCAGCTTGAAAGAAAAACAAAATAAATCAAAAGAAGAACACATTGTTTTTTGAAATGGTCACCCATTCTCTCGCCTTCCCTCAGGGGCGAGCAATTTCACTTACCCCCAAGATTCAGGCGTTCCGCGTACGAGCCATCAAATGCCGCAGTCTCTGGCTGGGCACAAATCACGAGTCTCCACACAGCTTGTAGATTCAAACAGCAATTCTTTATTCCCGAACTCACACAGGCCGTCTACAAACACGTTCTGGGGAAATCCACGTTCCTGCCCAAATCCACTCTCTGCCCAAATCCACTACTCCTGGGATTCTGTCTCCCAAATATACTGTCTGATCCTAAGAATCAAGAGGAACTCAGCAGCAGGATACACCCTATTCTAAAGGGGAACACCCTAATCTCCTATTATGCTAAACCGCCCTATTCTAAAGGGGGAACACCCTAATCTCCTATTATGCCAAACCAGGAACACCCTAAACATGGATCCGCCCTGGTCCTTCAGCAAGGTCACCTTACATGCAATGTCCTGCAAAATGTCCTATTTCCATGAGTCCTTCCACTAAGGAAACATGGGGGTACGCTGGCAAAGAAATTGTCATACCTACTTGGCTGATGGCTCCCAGCAGTCATTTGTGTGGTAGTTAGAAGAGATGCCTGGGTCCACCTGAACATGAACTCTAGTGTCATTCCCCTTAGAGACTGAGTTATGGAACTCACTTCAGAGAAGTATTGCCATGAATTTTGTTGGGATTTTAGGAGGCCATGCATGAGAGTCGCCCTTGGAAACTGAGATCTAAGCCAATGGTGGCTTTCGTAAGAGCATTGGGAATTTCAGCCAGGATATCACATGATTTTATTCTTATAGACTTGGCAGCCATAGTTGAGAGTCAAATCACACATGTACCTAACATTGTAGACCTCATGGGCCTGGCTTCATGTGTCATTTTGGCCACTCTTTGGGAAGCTTTGCCTCTGCGAGTTCTCCAGAGCATTTCTTGAAATGTGCTACCTCAAAATTTAATGGTTCCTGAATGAATTGAAACCCACAGTTTCTCCAACTTCATCCTTGAAAAATGGCTAGATAAATACCATGAAATTTTTAAAATTTCCATGACCAGGTGGCACTGGAGAATCTTTGGATGTCCTGTTGTTGATCATGAGTATACCAGAGAGTGCCTTGATTGACTGGGTTTCATGAAAATGGTGTAGAACAGAGATGCCAGTATGTTGGAGCCTGCTGAGTAGTGGGCCCAGAGCTGTGGTGTGCAGGTGTGTGGTAAAATATCTGTGGTCGGGCCATGTGGATCTGCCATTGACTTCCAAATGGCTGGTGGCTGACATGGTGGAGACAGGAATCACTTATATGTCTGAAACCTCTCCATAAATGGCATCTTGTTATATGGAGATGTTTCAGGGCAATGTTCAGTATCAAGTTGCTATGGTCAACGGGGCAATCTATGTGGGATAGAAGCTTAGTTGGTGCATTGTCCTGCAGACCCTTACCCACCACACGTGAGAGGACTCCCTCCAGCACTGTGTCCCAGTTAAATTCCTTGCATTTCGTGAAGCAAATACCAAACTCCCAGTGCAGCAGCAAGAAAGTCCATGAAAAGTGGAGGATGACCTAATGGCTTCACAATCCACATGTGGAGACAATTAGCTTTCAGTGGCCACAGTTTACTTACAAAGAGAGAAGTCAGCACTTCTGCCTCATGTTCTTTGGAAAATAAGAAACAATGTCCTCTAGGTCACATAGATGCAGACCCAGCTTTGATGGTTTCATTAGAATGGAAGCAAAAGCTCCTGACAACAACATATATGTCAAGTGCCCATCCTCAGAGGCAGTTTCTCAAAAAGTCTTTAGGCCAGCAGAGCTCCATGTTTGTGGAGTGTTTACCTTTTAGACCAGGATGCAAGAAATCACCACTGACTCCAATTAAAATCAAATTAAAACAAGCTTATTATTTCCACCACCCTGGTGCCTCTCCTTCCCAAAATGGCGGAAACAAGAGAGAAACCCCACCTTTCTTACAGCCCAGCTTTATAGCCCAGAAAGTTACACAAAAGGGGGGTTACGGATAACAGAACTCTGACAAGCATCACACTAATGGTAGTTTACTTTTTTTTTTTTTTTTGCTGACACAAACATCAGAATTTATGGGGACCATTAGAGCCTCAGAGAGTGTCATCTGACCAGGGAAGGCCAATATTTATGAGGTGTCAACAAAGTTTCAGAGAGGGCTGTTATCTGGTCAGAGAGCCAGCCATGGGTGAGTTCAAGGCACGGGCAGGCATTCCAAACAGGTTCGAAATTTGCTGTAATTAATAGTTAAGAAAAAATTATCCTTTCTTGGCTTTGTGGCAAGATGGCTCCAAACTTTAATAAAAGATCAGGTTGGGTCTATCATTCCCCCCTTTTCTAATGTGTCCCTTTCATATCTTTCATACGGTAGGTGAAGAGCACTGAGGGAATTTTATTCTCTGATGCAACAGTCTCCCTATTTTTTCAAATCACCCAAAACCGGTCTCCGTGATTTTACCTGACTTAATTAATTACGTATATTGATAGTCTATTTACTTTTGGCTCCACTGTTGTAAGAAGAGAGGCATTACTCATTTTGGCTTCTTCTGAGCTGAGAGAGGGTGACGTGAGGGGGAACAGCATGAGGGACATGAGTTGCCTTTTAGAGGTCAGTTCGGTTTGAAGTCTCATTGGGGAAGAACAGGTTGTAAAGTCATCTGGGGATGGGTTCTTCTATGAGAGAAACAAAAAACATGAGTACTGAATAAATGTTGCAGCAGCTAGAACATGTCACTGTACAGAAGTTCCCTCACCAGTCTTTAATATCCCCAGTTATCAGGACTGTCAACTTAATACTTAACATTTAGTGTTACAGTTGTCCCTCCCAATAAGATACAGTTTAATAATTTAATGTCATCTGATCTTGCAAAATCAGTTTACTAGAATGACCTCTGTGTCTAATAGAAAAACCTTTAATTCTGTTACTCAGTGCTGGATAATCATACTAGCCAACACCAAGCCTAACCGTGTAGGTTAGAAATATCTGAGGCCTTAAACTAAAAACTTCTGCCTCTGCCAGCTCCTCTTGATAGTGTCTTTTTATAGTTATCAGGCATTCCTGTCTGAGAATCCTTCTTTGTAACCTCCAGTCTTACTTATTTTGGGAGGCTAATATAAAGTGTATACATTAAAATATTATTATTATTATTATTATTATTATTATTATTATTATTTAAAATGTCCAGGAATGGCTGTATTCTGCTTTCAACTGTCTTTGCTAAGTGTTTAAGATGAAGCAGTCAAACTGACTTTTGTTTCTATCTATTGGTAACAGTCAGCTGAGCTTTTATGGTTGCCATTCCTGGGGAGACTTGAGAGCAGCTTCTCAGTTTTGCTAGTGCCTTTTGGGCTAGGTGGGTCCAGGTCTTCCTTGACCATGTGGCTTCCCTCGGCAGCATCAGGGATGTCTCCCTTCTCTGATGACTCTCCTCTTCTTAGCAAATGCACTGATTGGCTTTCTGTTCTCCAGTGGTCTCATTAATCCCCCTGATGGGGAGCTTATATGGCACAGAGTTGAAAAGCTCTTTAGAGAAGTCCCCTGTTCCCTGGATTCAGACTGACTCAGAGGGCAAGAGCCAAATATTAGTTTTCTTGTCCCTTTTCATTTAACTTTAATTTTAAATCCTAATCTTAAATATCCAGCAAATAAATTTTAACTGCCTTATGTTAAGAGTACTGGGCTTTAATGTCTATAACTTTATAATTATTTATCTTTTTATTAATTGGGATCTGTGTTACTCTGTTTGTCTTGTAGGTGATGACTTATTATCTTAAATTAACCCATGTTGTGTTCTTAAAGCAACAATTCTGTAAAACACTAACAGAGAATCTTTAGATCACTTATAAGGAAATTATAAAATAAAATTTTTTAACAAGAGTAAATATACTTAGTTTGCATAATAGCTACCCTGAATTTTTTGCTTAGTTATAAATTATATCCCCTGTTACAGATCCTAGTAATCTTGACAGAAAAAAAAACAACTTTTGAACAAAACTTTAAATGAAACATAATCTAACCTACTGTTTTCATAGTCATTCTCACATGTAGTAAGATGGGACACAGAGCCTTATCTCAGGTAAGGCAGGTCTCTTTATAAATCTTAAGGGTTTTAGTTCTAAAGCTGATCTTTTTTCTTTAAATATCATTTTACAAAGTTTACATAAATTTTTTTAGGTCACATGAACATTAGCTAACACCGTATGATATCACATTTAAAACATGAATTAAAGAAAGGCTGAAAGTTTTTAACCTTTACATAGATTAGGCTCTCATTAACTTAAAAATACATTTAAATTGTTCCTAAATGTAAAAAGTAACATAAAACTTTACTTATCTTTATGATAACAGATAAATAAATTCCCAATATATATTTTTACCATACAACTTAAGAACGCCAGCATGATATAATGCTCTTTTAAGTTTCTACCTTACAGACTTGTACATGTAAGATATGAGCACATTAATAGCATCATAATTACATTGATGTTTCCACATTAACCAAGTTTAGCTTTTAAAGTAATGGCAGTACAGTTCTCTAAAATAACAGTTCTTATTTAATCAGTTGTTTAATTTTTATGGTTGCTAGCTCTAGAAAAAATAAAACTTAATAAACACAATGTTATGGGTAAACTTATGTTTTAAGAAATTTTTGTCTCTTTAACACATGACTGATTTTTACAATCTTATACAGAATTTAGTACAAACTTGTACAGACCTTAGTTAATCAATCAGATATCTAACAAAAGTACTCATGAATGAGTAATCTCATATGAAATTTAATTTACTTATTTATCAAAATATTAGACAAATGTATTGAAGATTGTAAACCATTTTTTTGTTGAAGGAAAAGTCCTACAACCAAGTCATATTAGATATTTTGTAGACATTAATATTTTATTAGATATCTGAACACCTAGAAAAACTTGTAAGCTTAAATTTAAAGACATTTATTTTTATCTGTTTATCCAATTTAAACTGAACCATTTAAATAACGTGAATTAAGGATCCTTGGATCCACTTTTTAAAATTTGTTTTTATGAGCGTTTTTTTATGAGCGTTCTTTATATATGTAAATTTTTGTATCATATGTTTGATATATGGATATATGTATGTATAGACATACAACACATAACAGAAGTGTGCACACATAAAAATAGTAAAGGCCTTATAGCTTTTCGCAGATGAAATCTGCATTGCAATGTTTCAAAAACTCCACAGTTGGTCAAAGATAGAACTGATCAGAAAAACATTAACTTAGGTCTGTAGGATCAAAATCATGAGCTAAAAAAACTAAATAAAGTATCTAAGGAAAAAAATAAGAGTCCTAGAAAAAACGACTGGACAGTAATTAGTAAAAACCATACAATTTGCCTTTTTTTTCTGCTTAGGCCTCAGATCAGTCTCCTACTGAGCTTGCAGGATTCTTTTATTTGCATTTCAAAATAAGTCCTGGCTGAGGTCAGGAAGGAGCAGGAAAAAACTGCTATTCAGAGCAGACACAACAGGCCTAAGGCATTTTAACCATAATTTTCAGGTTAGGATGTTGAAAATTATGAAACAAGTTTAAGATACAATTCACAAAATTTTATATCTTTACATCTTGTTTTGTCAACAGATACCATAAAATTATTTACTATCTTTGTCCAAATTAATGCACTGGTACGCACAGTGACATTTTCCCAGGCTACCCAATTCAAAATAGGTGAAATAAAAGACTGAATGATTGGGAAGTTACTTGCCAACTTGGAAGGAGAGTTCTTTAGTTTTCCATCCTAAGTATTTAAGTTCTCTGGCATAAATTATTTGAAATCATAAACTAAACAATTACCTAAACCCGACTTTTACCTGCAAGATTGTGCAATGCTTCAAAAACCCATGCAGATACCAGATTGTTACAATAAAACATCATCATTTAGACACACATTCAGCTAAGATCATTCCCAAGAAACAATTTAAAATATCAACACATTATTGCACATGTCTTAAAGGGCCAGAAACAAAGACACAAGACACACAGAAGGGAGCTCCAGACTATGGCCGACAGACAGAAGCCTTTAAAACAGAGCAGATAAGAGAAAAATCTCCTACACCAGTGGCACCATAGAAGTCCCCACAAGGGGACCACATGTTTTTACAGAGGGGCAACCTGAAATGTAAAATCAAGGGTCTCCATGGTGACTTTACTGAATTTAGTATCCCCTTTTTCTTTTTCTCTTTTTTAAGAAGACAGACGTTACATAATGCTTACAGTGCAGGGAAGGAAGGAGGGAATTCCCTGAAGTAACAGGGCTTCGGCAGCTGCTGGAAGTCCCTCGGTCCCTCTTTTAACTTACAGGATTAGCTCCTCTGGTTCGCTTCCACCCCAACCATGCTCCATCTCCTAACATATCAGTAGTCAGCTCTCAAAAAGTTCCGGGGCGGGGGTGGTGTGGTTTATCAAAATTTGAAACTTAAAGTTCAGTTCCTGAACTTGAAGCCAATTAATGCCAATTTAATAATGAGGAAAGGGTTTTTGAGAAAAAGAAAAAGGGAGGTTTATTGCTTTGCTAACAAAGGAGAAACACAGGGGACTCTGCCCAAAGGTTGTGACTCTTTTGATCTGGAGGTACAAGTGGTTTTAAAGGAGTTTCACTTCTTAACCTGTGAGATACTCAGTTTTTAGCTCTGCAGCAGTCATTGCCTTGTGCAGTGGGTGTGCTCCAGGCAGCCAGCTAGGGGCTTCTCTTATCCTGCTTAACAAAGGGAGGTAAAGTTCATCGCAGTTCCTTAAAACACAGTCCAAAAAGGTGTCACGCTTACTTGCTTTATTACCCATTTTCACGTCCAATATCTTTAAGTTTTTACCACAGAAATCACACAACAAAACGCACAAAAACAAACAAACAAAAAACATATAGAACACAGAACAAAACAGAAAAAAAAAAAAAACCAGAAACCAGGCACCAAAAAAAAAAAAAAAAATAGCAGAGGAGCATTGCAATGTCTTGCTAAAGCTCCTGGGTAGGACCGCGTGCATGCGCATCCACACCTCTCTACCCATCCAGAAGAATTCCCTACATAACAGAACAAAGGACAGCATGATTCTCGTTACAGTCCCGGACAGGAGTATATGTGAGCCTCCCCAGTCCTCCTCTCTGTCATCAGAAGAGATCTCCCTTAACCAGATATCAGATGTTATAAAGGTGCCACTTACCTATGGAGGCCTCCTCCACCAGGTGCTTGCTAATAGTTATAGTCCAGTGGTTCATTGCAGTGCTCCCTGGACCAAAGTCTCACTCCAAGTCGTTGAAACATCTCAAGTTGTGCATCCCCTAGAGTGGCTCTGTAGCCGGGGGCCCTGGAGGGAAGGCCAGCTTCAGAATTTCCAACAGTCTGGTCTTGTGATCTGTACTGGCAGGGTCATCTTGCTGCGGAACTGCAAAATGTTAGACCAGGATGAAAGTAAAGACCACTGACTCCAATTAAAATCAAATTAAGGCAAATTTATTATTTCAATCGGCCGGCGGCCTGCCTCTCCCTCACAAAACGGCGGGAACAAGACAGCAACCCCACCTTTCCTACAGCCCAGCTATATAGCCCAGAAAGTTACACAAAAGGGGGATTACAGATAAAAGAACTTTGACAAGCATCACACTAAATGTAGTTTACTTTTCTTTTTTTTTTTTTTGCTGGCCCCAACATCAGAAATAATGATGACCATTAGACCTCAGAGAGAGTCATTGTCTGGCCAGGGAAGGCCAAAAATTATGATGTGTCACTAAACTTTCAGAGAGGGCTGCTCTCAGGTCAGAGAGATAGGCATGGGTGAGTTAAAGGCACGGACAGACATTCCAAATGGGTTCAGAAATTGCAGTAATTTATAGTAAACCCAAAATTAGCTTTTCATCGCTTTGTGGCAAGATGGCTCCCAATTTTAATAAAAGATCAGGTTGGGTCTATCAACCCTGTCCCTTACTTTTGGAAACTCCTCTTCCACCTCCAAGTTTGTAAACTCCTGAGGATTTTCCAGATATGTATTCACAGATTTTCTAACTCTTCTCCTCTAATTGTGTCTTACTTGGGGGGAAGGCAATGTCAAGTCATCGTTCTGGATGAGAGTGGGAAGATTTTTGTATAGCACATATTTGCATACACATTGGATTCCTTATCTAATTTTCCATTCAAAATACTGAAACCCTGACACTAACCCATACCCTACTAGACTCTGACTACTAATCCTAATATGATGGAGAAACATAACCCAAACAGAATAGAAATACAAACAGTTCAGAGGAGGCATGGTGTATAGTTGGACTTTCATTTTGCATGATAAAGGGTTGGCGTTATAAATCTAGTCAATTTTTAATTGAAATAGTTCACCATGTGTTTTTAAAGTTAACAAATATGTGAATTCCTGTCTTGCTTTCTCTGTAGCCTATTCAGCACATGTATTTTTGCATGCACATACAGAATCCTACCTATTATCACACGTACATTCTTGTGAGGTAGCTGACTTGCCAGATACAAATTGTGAGAAGAGATCACTCCTCCTAAACACAGTTGGAACTGAAAATTCAATCTATGGGTGAGGTTCCTAGTTTAACAAAATTATAAATAAATCTATGTTTAGTAAAATAAATAGCTTGGGTCTGTGGATGATATATATTTAATGATGAATTTCAATTGGCATATATATTGCTACTTTTTAATGTCTGTGTGGGTGTTTTGTATATATATATATATATATATATATATATATATATATATTCTCCAGATATTTCAAAATATGAAATATATGTGTCTTATTATACACTCCCTAAATTCATTCATGTTCATGTATTTGGATTTACAATCAACTTTTACATGATTATTATCAGAAATATGCATCCACCTGAAATACATATTTTTTTCCTAGTACTGAAAACTAACTTCGGTGAATGGTGCATACAAATCCTAATATTTCTACAGTAACTTACCCAGTTTAACATCAATGTAAGTAGATTCCTATGATACAAAATGTTTATTTTGACGTTCATTTTTATTCAACACTGGTACATTACTATTTCTTCAGTTTATGCACATAATAGGATATATATTTATCCACAAGTTCACAAATGTATAGGCATTTGTCTCTATATCAATCACTTCCTGCTTCAGAACACATGTATTCCTCCAGGTTTCCTGGCTGGACTTTTCATGAGACTTCTTTCCAAAGACATTATTTTCGATTTCTCTAATCATTTTGAATCAAAACTCACACACTCTTCATGATAAACCATTACCCTAATATTACCATTAGATGTATAACGGGTTGGAATGAATGATTGTATATCAATATAAGATTTCCTGTATATTTTCAGATATCAATTCAATCCTTTATTTAAAGTTGGAAGTACTTATATTATTTATTCACAGTATGGTCTATTCATGCATTATCTCTATATTGATAGACAAACGTACACCTCTTTGTATCCCCAATACTAATTTATATGTCTTCAAAATATTGCACCCAGAAATGGTGGAAGAAATACTCATGTCACTTGATCTACATATACATTTTATCACAGTAATATTCTGGACAAAACTACAAATATCAAACTTATGTTTTTACCAAAGCCTAAATGGAAAGTGAGCATGGATTATGAAAAACGTCTATTGCTCTCAAATGTCAATCCTATTGGTGACTACATATTTCTTTCTTCCTAAGATTATATATTCAACCTCAAGGCTGTTGAAAATGTCTAATCCTATCACCCACTTTATAATTGGCCTGATATCCTAAAATCTCTATTGATATCTGCTTTCCTACATATTTTCCCCAGTTCAACATTGTGACAGATTCTTCACATGTGCTAAAATTTACATTCACTCTCTAACTGAAACCCTATTGCTAAAGAACTTTTGGTACAAATCCTATCCTCATTCTTCTTTCTAAACCTATTGAGTATCTTCCTAATCATATTGACTATCTCTTTTTTACTGGATGTTCTCTTCTACATTCAATCATCCAAGGTACAAGGACCTATGCCATTGTATATCGATTTATTGGAGACATTTTTGCAGAACATAATTCAAAGCTAAGTATCCCAATCAAGGGCCCCATGCCCTTCTGGTCTCCAAAGCTTACCTAGATTTCTGTTTACCTACTTATATTTCACCTATATATTCTAATAAATATCACAGGTCAGAATAACATTATTCATCCCGAAGAATGATTCCTAACCCAAATTGTACATGTTATTAACCCTAACCATACACTCTTTCCTCAATCTAACTTTACAGAAGAGGAGGTACAGAGTTGGTCTTATAATACAGGAATGGAGGGCATATTCCATCTACTGAGAACCTCAAAGTTCCATGCAGAATTTATCCCTGTAGAAGATGTAGGCTGCTGGGAAGGACCTGAGAGAAAAAAAGTCATCTTTCAAGGCAAACAACCTGGTCAGGATGAAGGGATATGTCTGAATCAACATCTATCTTTTTATTGTAGAGAAGATGGACTAAACCAGGTCTGTGTAGAGAGCTGTTCCTGGGGGACAATGGTTGATATACCATTCTAACTTGTGAAAGTGTCACAGGAAGTAGGGGCAGCCTCCATTTCATGCGAACCTTGGAAGCAACTGTTAGGGCAAAGTGGTTGCCAAGGCAGTGACCTAATACAGTTCCTGATGGAAGTAACCTACCTAACTTCCTTGGTGATGGAACTCTCTGAACATGGGATCCTGGAAGCCAAGCAAACAGAGCAAGTCCCAGTCCCAGTCCACGTGGGCTCACTTATTTGGATTTACCAAAGACAGAGTCAGTCTTTCTTGGTACCTACTGATGTGAGGATGGCTAAAAGCCAGGAGAGCTCTGAAAAGGGACCTTTCCTGAGAAAGCAGGATGTGGCTCACTGCTGGATCCTGACAGAGTTGGCCAACGAGATCAGATCTGAGACAGGACAGGCCATTTTGGGGTAACATTGTATGGCTCACCAGTCAGAGGACATTCCGGACAGTCACAGACCTACTTTGGGGAAGGAGATGCCTTTGTGGGTGTGGGTGTGAGTTTGTAGTTTTTTCTCATGTTCTGAGAATAATTAGAAAAGGAGGTTTGTTTGTTTTGGAGTGGGCTGATCTAGTAAGTCATTTGAAAAGGTGAGTTTTTCCATGTCTGTGTATCCCATTGTGTCCATTGATGTAGACAGTAGAAAAGAGAATGCATCAATGGATGTGCCCTGTTTAGTAGAATGCTTCCCAGCATTCATCCTGCCCAATTTATAAATGGACTGTGGCTTGCCTTAGGGATGAGCAACACCTAATATGTTCCTAAGTTCCTGTTTTCTTCCTGAATTCTGGCCAATCTCCAGAATAGGCTCATGGTTTTGTACCACCTCCAAGCTCAGTGACATGGCCATGTTCTGGATAGCTGAAGGGAATGGCCAGCATGTCAGAAAACTCAGATATCAGTGTGACCAGAAATGACTCAGTTGAGAAACCCTGCTTTGGGCCTTTTGCTTACATATAGTTCCGTTTCCCTGAATGTCAGGAAGGTCTTTTCTTCAGGCCAAACTTTTTTGAAGCCTAAAGAAAACAGTTTTCAAATGGAAATAAATGGGCATCACCTGTGGCTCTTTGCTTAATTGCTTTGGAAAGGGATGTGTCTGAATCAGCCTCTTGGTCCTGTGTGAGGCAGTGGGTTAGATTCTCAGCACCTGATGGATCTAAAGAAAGATCCCATGTGTGCATCCAAAACCAAAATGGCCAAAATTGCTGTCATTGTGGATGAAGTCTCTAGCCTTCTTCAGTAAGGTTCCTGACCTCCATCAAGAGAGAATAGGGATACATTGGGTCAAATGAGCTTTTCAAAGCCCTGCAGAGGCTAGCCCATAGGTGCTTGGCTTTTATCATCACTCCAATTCACATAAAGAATCTAAACACCACAATCCGAACGCCTCAAATTGAAGAAGCAGAGTATTATTAACGGTAGGCCTATTTGATCACTCCTGGTTCACAGGAAGGGTGCCCATTCCTCCCTGACATCAGGCAAATGAGGGGCAAGGTAGCTTATTTTGTACACTGTCTAGGGCTGCGCCCCTCATCGAAAACTCCAGCCAGAGTTTATGATGAGTGTATATATGGACCTATTTGTATATAGGACCATGGTACATGGTCCTATGCCATTGTATACGGATTTATCTGAGACATCTGTGCAGAACATAATTCAAAGCTAAGTATCCCAATCAAGGGCCCAATGCCCTCTGGGCATCAAATAATACTTGGATTTATGTTTTCATACATATATTTCACCTCTATAGTCTTATACATATCGCAGTTCCCAATACCATTTTTCATCCAGTAGAATGATTCCTAACCAAAATTGAAAATGTTATTAATCCAAACCATACACTGTTCCCTCAACCTAACTTTACAGAAGAGCATGAACAGGGTTGGTCTTACAATACAGGAATGTATGGGATCTTTGACTTGCTGAGAACCTCAAAAGTCCATGCAGAAATGATCTCTGCACAAGATATAGTCAGCGATGAAGGACCTGAGTGAGCAAAAGTCTTCTTCCATGGCAAACAACTTGGTCAGGATGAAGAGTTGTGTCTGAATCTGCCTCTCTCTTCTTAATGTAAAGAAGATGGGCCAAATCAGGCCTGTGTGGAGAGCTCTATTTGGGTGCCTATGGTTAATATATCATTCTAACTTGTGAAAGTGTCACAGGAAATATGGGCAGCCTCCATGGGACTCTGGAAGCAACTGTTAGGACAAATTGGTTGCCAAGGCAGTGTGTCCTCATTCAGTTTCTGAAGGAAGTGACTTCACCTCACTCCCTTGGTGATAGAAATCTCTGAACGTGGAATCCAGGAAGCCAGGAACACAGAGACAGTCCCAGTCCCAGTACCAGTGTTCTCACTTGTTTGGATTTACCAAGAACAGAGTCAGTCTTTCTTGGCACCTACCGATGTGAGAATGGCCAAATGCCAGGATAGCTCAGAAGAGGGGATTTCCTGAGAAAGCAGTTAGTGGCTCAATACTGGCTCCTGACAACTTCACACAGTTGGCCAAGGAGACCAGAACTGAGACAGGACAGTTAATTTCAGGGGAACATAGTATGGCCCACCAGTCTGAGGACACTGCGCCTAGTCACAGACCTACTTGGGGAAAGGAGGTGCCTTTGTGGGTGTGGATGTGGTTTTGTGGTTTTGTCTCATGTTCTGAGGATAGGAAAGGCGGTTTGTTTGGTTTAGAGTCAACTGTTTCTAGTAAGTCCTTTGGCAAGGCGAGTCTTTCTATGTCTGAATATCCCACTGTGTCTGTGGTTGTAGATATTAGAAAAGGAAATGCTTCAATGAATGTGTCCTGTCTTGTAGAACACTTCCCAGCATTCATCCTGCGTAATTTATCAATGGACTGCAGCTTGCCTTATCTTTGGGCAACACCTGCTATCTTTCTATGTTCTGGTTTTCTTCATAAATTCTAGCCACTCTCCAAAATAGGCTCATGGTATTGTGTCCAAGATGTGTACCACCTCCAAGCTCTGTGACATGGCCATGTACTGGATAGCTGAAGGGAATGGCCAGCATGTCAGAAAACTCAGATATCACTGTGACCACACAAGTCTCAGGGAGAAACCCTGGTTTGGGCCTTTTGCTTACCTACTGATATGTTGACCTGAATGTCAGGAAAGTCTCTTGCCTCAGGCACACCCTTTGTGAACCATGAAGAAACACTTTTCAAATGGAAATGAGTGGGCATCACCTTTGTCTCTATGCTTAATTGCTTTGGAAAGGGATGTGTCTGAATCAGCCTCTTGGCCCTGTGTGAGGCTGTGGCTTAGATTCTCAGCCCTTGATGGATCTGAAGAAAGATCCAAAGTGTGCATCCAAAACCAAAATGGCCAAAATTGCTGTCATTGTGGATGAAGTCTTAGCCTTCTTCAGAAAGGTTCCTGACCTCCATCAAGTGAGAATAGGGACCCTTTGGGTCAAATGGGTTCTTCAAGTCCCAGAAGAGGCTAGCCCATTTATGCTTGGGTATTCTCATGACTCCAATTCTCATAAAGAATCTCCACCTCACAGTCTGACCTTCTCCAGAAGTCTTCACCATGGCTGCCTATGGGACTTTCAGGAAAAGAGTCGCTATAAAAGACTTCAGTGTACATAAACTTTCTCTTTTTGTGTTGACCTGGTCTACTTGGCAACTGGCTAAAAAATCAGCACTCCTGAGCTAGACACACCCTCACTAGTTTTTCACAAAATATGTGAACAAGGAGCCTGGCCTTGAGCTGGGGCTTCACAGACATTGCTACATTTCTAAGATAAAGAAGTTACAAACTGGGCTCCATGGAAAAAGCTGGCAGGGGGAAAAAAGAAAGGGAATAAAAAGCTCTCCCCCTCCCAGGTGTTCTTGAAAATTTAACTTGCCCAGACCTAAGGAAAAAACAGAAACAAAAACTGCCTTTTGTGAACTTCTGAAGACTATGAACTTCTGAGCCCCTTCCCTTTCATGTTGGGTACAAAATTCTGAAACTACATAAACTTAGGTTTCATGGGATTAATTGATTACAACAGAAGCAATGCCCTCTGAATCTGGTTGCAACCAAATAAGACTGTTTCCCTGTCTTTGGTGCTATCTTTGGTGCCTTGCCTTGTCCGTCCCTACAACAGTTTAATTCTATATACTTAAACATTGTTTGTGTTTTAATGAAATTGTCAACAGATGTGATTAAATGTGTAATGGTGCGGATGTTTCCCAGAGTGCTCTATCATGACACAGATTCATTTGAAGTTCAAATAGGGGGGCATACAATCCGGTTCCTCTGAAAACATATATCCCTCACCTTAGCTATTCCATTGCAAATAGGAGTTGCTTCAGGGTTGGGCAGAGGAACCACTGCCGTGGTCCATGGGACACAACGAATGACCCAATTAGGAGCAGGAATATATAAAAACTTAAAGATATTAGTAACCTCCATCACAGCTTTGCAGGAATCTTTAACCTTTCTCTCTGAAGTTGTTTTACAGAACAGTAGAGGGTTGGATCTCTTTTTCACTAGAGAAGGGGGCCTTTGTGCTGCATTGAGGGAAGAATGTTTTTTTAATGTCGACCATAATGGAGTTGTAAAATAATCTATGAGTAAATTAAAAAGATGCCTTGAAGAGAGTCAAGGAGAGAGAGAGGCCCAAAAATGGTGGTTTGAGTCTTGGTTTACACAGTCCCCCTGGTTAACTACGTTTTTATCAACTCTGGCCCGTCCAATAATAATCCTCATATTATTGCTAACTATAAAACCCTGTTTCCTCAACCATGTAATTTATTTTCTCCAAGCTCAAATTGGACAAGTTAAACTTATGGTAATACCCCACTAGCAAACATAGAATGTGACATCCCCCAATGATCATTTTTATGATTAAAAGTTGCCAGAAGAAGTGGGGAATGAAAGGTCAATAAAATATATACTTGTTACTTCCTGTTTTTCTGTACACTTAACAAAAACACTGTTGAAATGTTGAGAAATGTTTCCTAATCTTGTCCCAGAATGTGCTGTCCCCAACGGCCAAACTGCAGAATGTACTCCCTCACCCGGTTGAATGCAAACCACCCACTCACCCTGAACCATCAATAAACTTCCCTTTCTGCCCTCTCCAAGAAAAGTATATAAACTCTGCATAAGCTCTTCTCAGGGCTCTCTGCTCTAAGTAAGTGAGCTCTGAGCCCCAGCATGTTGGACCCCAAATAAACCCTTTGCTGTTGCATGATGTATTCTCTTGGTAGTCTCTTCCTCCGATGCTCGCACGACCTTTACTTGGATGATTGAATATAGAAGAGAACATCCATTCAAAAACTGATAGTCGGAAGGATTAGGAAGAAGAGTGAATATAGAATTTGGAAAAAAAGTTCTTTAGCAATACGGTTTTGGTTAGACAGTGAATGTAAATGTCAACACAAGTTAAGAGTCAGACACAATGATGAACAGGGGAAAATATGTAGGAAAGCAGGTATCAATAGAGACATTATGAAATCAGGCTAAGTATAAAGTCAGTGAGAGGATTAGACATTTTCAACAGGGTTGAGTTTGAATACACAATCTTAGGAAGAAACAAATATGTACTCACCAATAGGACTGACATTTGAGAGCATTAGGCAACATCACATGGATGATTGTAGTAATCCTTTCTCACTTTCCATTTAGGCTTTGGTACAATCATAAGTGTGACCTTTGTATTTTGTGTCCAGAATATTACTCTGATAAAATGTATATGTAGATCAGGTGACATGAGTATTTCTTCCACCTTTTCTGAGGGCCATATTTTGAAGATGAATAAATTAGTATTGGGGGTACAGAGAGGTGTACACATTGTCTATGAATATAGAGATAATGTATGAATACACCATACAGTGAATAAATAATATAACTAGTTCCACTTTAAAAAATGGATTGAATTGATATCTTAAAATATATAAGAAATCTTATATTGATATACAATCATTCATTCCAACGAGTTATACATCTAATGGTAATATTAGAGTTATGTTTTCTCATGAAGGGTGTGTGAGTTTTGCTTCAAAACTGATTATGGATTTGGAAAATATTGTGTTTGGAAAGAAGTCTCATAAAAATACCAGTCAACAAACATAGAGGAATTCATGTGTTCTGAATAGGAAGTGATTGAAAGTGAAACAAATGCAAATAATTTTGCTAACTTGTGAATGAAATACATATCCGATGATATGCATAACCTGAAGAAATAGTAATGTACCAGGTTTGAATGAAAATGAACGTCAAAACATACATCATGTCCCATAGTAATCTACTTGGATTGATGTTAAACAGGGTCAGTTACTGTAGAATAATTAGGATTTGTATGCACCATTCACTGAAGTTAGTTTTCAGTACTAGAAAATAAATATGTATTTCAGGTGGATGAATAATTCTGAGAATAATCTTGTGAAAAGTTGATTATAAATCCACATACATGAATATGAGTGAATTTAGGGAGTGTAAAATAAGACATATATATTTCATATTTTGAAAAATCTGGAAAATATATATATATATATATATATATATATATATATATATATATATATATATATATATACACACACACACACACACACACATATATACAAAAGAACCCCACAGATATTAAAAGGTAGAAATATATGCAAATCGAAATTCATTATGAAATATATATCATCCACAGATGCAAAAATATTCATTTTACTGAACATGGATTTATGTATAATATTGTAATACTAGGAAGCTCACCCATACGTTGTATTTTCAGTTCCAACTGCGTTTAGGAGGAGTGATCTCTTCTCATAAGTTGTATCTTCCATCAGCCACCTCACAAATTGTGCATGTGATACCATGTAGGAATCTAAATGTGCATATAAAAATACATGTGTTGAATTGGCTACAAAGCAAGGGAGACAGGAATTCACATATTTGTTTACTTTAAAAACACATGGAGAACTATTTCAATTAAAAATTGTCTACATATTTAACACCTACCGTTTATCATGCAAAAGGCAAGTCCAACTATACAGCATGCATCCTCTGAACTGCTTGTATTTCTATTCTGCTTGGGTTATTTTTCTACATCATTTTAGGATTATTAGTCAGAGTCTAGTAGGGTATATGTTCATGTCAGGGATTCTGTATTTCAATGGAAAATAGGAAAATGAATCTATGAGTATGCAAATATGTGCTACACAAACATCTTCTCACTTTCATCCAGAACAAAGCCTTAACATTACCTTGGGCCCAAGTAAGACACAATGAGAGGGGAAGTGTTAGAAAATCTGTGAATACATATCTGGAATGGAAAATGCTCAGGAATTCACAAACTTGGAGGTGGTAGATGAGTTTCAAAAAGTAAGGGACAGGGTAAACTCTCCACAAACATGGAGCTCTGCTGGCTGGCCTAAAGACTTCTTGAGTAACTGCCTCTGAGGATGGGTCCTTGAAATATATGTTGTTGTCAGGAGCTTTAGCTTCCTTTGTAGTGAGACCATCAGAGCTGGATCTGCATCTATGTGACCTGGAGGACATGTTTTCTTATTTTCCAATGAACATGGTGCATCAGTGATGAGTTCTATTTTTGTAGTTAAACTATGGCCATTGGGGAAAAGTGTCTCCCCGTGTGGACTGTGAAGCCCTTTGGTCATCCTCCAATTTTCATTGTCTTTCTTGCTGCTGCATAGGGAGTTTGTTATTTGTTTAACAAAATACAAGGAGTTCAACTGGGACATGGTGCTGGAGGGAGTTCTGTCACGTGTGGTGGGTCAGGGTCTGCAGGAGAATGCACCAACAGGCTTCTATCCCACAGACATTGCCCCCTTGACCATAGCCACCTGATTCTGGACATTGCCCTGAAACTTCTGCATATAACAAGATGTCTTTACATATAAGGGACTCCTGGCTGCACCATGTCAGTCACAAGCCATTCAGAAGCCACTGGAAGATCCACATGGCCCCGCCACAGATGTTTTATTACACACCTGCACACCACTGCTCTAGGCCCACTACTCAGTAGGTTCCAAGTTACTGGAATCTCTGTTCTACACCATTTTCATGAAACCCAGTCAGTCAAGGCACTGTCTGGTATACTCTTGATTAGCAACAGGACATCCACAGGTTCTCCAGTGCCACCTGGTCATGGGAAATTCAAAAATTCCCTGGTATTTATCTAGCCATTTTTCAATAATACAGTTGGAGGCTCTGTGGGTTTCAATTAATTCAGGAACCATTAAATGGTGAGGAAGCTCGTTTCAATGAAAATTCTGCAGAACTATCACAGGCAAGGCTTCCCAAAGAGTGCCCAAATGGTCACATGAATCCAGGCCCATTGAGGTCTACAATGTGAGCTCCATGTGTGTATTGACTCTCACCTATGGCTGCCAAGTCCTTAAGAATAAAATCATATGATATACTGGCTGAGATTCCCAGTGCTCTGTGCAAATCCACCCTGGGCGTAGATCTCAGTTTCCAAGGCGACTCTCATGTGTGGCCTCTTAAAATCCCAACACAATTCATGGCAATACTTCTCTGAGGTCAGTTCCAGAACTCAGTCTCTAAGGGGAATCACACCAGAGAACAAGCCCAGGTGGACCCAGTCATCTCTTCCAACCACCACACAAATGACCAAAATTAAAACCAAAATACTGCCACATGGCCCAAATCTTCTTCCATATCATAACCTCTGACTGGAGGTTACCATGAAGGGTGCAGCCCAAGTTGGTGTCCAAAATAAGCTCCCTTCCCCCTCATTCGCCTAAAGTCAGTGTGGCCTGGACACCATTCCTGTGAACCAAGAGTGATAAAATAGGCCTGCCGTTAATACTGCTTGACTTTTCCATGGGCCTGGTACAGAGGAGGAAGACAGGGAAGCAGGGCTGAGAGCAGCTCCTTGGATCTGAGAATGAGGAAGGAGAGATGTAAAAGAATAATGGGCAAGGGTTTTGGGATTTTCCTAGCAACAAAAACATGAGCAGTAGAACATGTAGAACAGAGGGGGAAACGGGAGTGAGTATACCAAAAAGCCTGTGAGGGACTTTAAATTTTTAGTAACCATTTTCAGTGATGACAAAGCAACATTAAAGGCCATTTTCATTACATCTTGGATACTGGTATGTGGGTTCTCCTCAGCTGGTTTGAGATTTTGTTTAGCTGGTAAGAGGACCTGTTGGGACCCAGTGCGGCCACTGACAAGAAAAGAGAGGAGTGAGTGAGTGGAGGGGTACCTCAGTAGCTGCTACCTCAGGAAGGGGGCAGTGGTCTGAGATCCAGCGGAGGTTTGGGTTTTTGATCTATTAATTGTAGGGGAGAAATCAAGTTGCTGATGTGGGAGTAACAGCAGAGAGTCTGGAGTAGAAGGCTGAGGGTGAGCATCTATTGGAGAAGCATAGTTCAGGATGTGAGCAAAGGAGGGAAAAAGCCTCCACATAGGGGAATCTCCTTTCACCCTTTTGAGCACTTGTAGAAGTTAAAAAGGTCACACATAATTTGAGGATCTAGAGACCCCTCTGTGGGCCATCAGGTTTGGTTATCTAATTGGTAATAATGCCAATATTGTGTACAAAATTTGATGAGGAGTTTGGGTTCCATCTGGAAGTCACTGTATGCTGACATCCCCATGACTTACAGAAGAAGTCGGCTTTCTCCCACACAGCTGTGACTGTTTATGGCTTTCACAGTCTGCCAGGCAAACATAGTAATCTAGGCTAACCAACCTGCATGTGGCTCACGTGTCCCTACAAACACAATGTTTGTTTCCATTATCTATGTATGGAAGGGATTTAATGGAATTTTAGTGTAATCCTCTTCATCAGGGATATCCCAATAGATAAGACTTATAGCCACCTGAGAAATGTCTGGGTGGAGAGATGGTCATCAGGTCCTTAAGGGGGATGTATGCAAGATAGACCATACTTCCGGTTTTCTTCCTAAATTCTGGCCACTCTCAAGAATAGGCTCATGGTTTGGTGTCCAAGATATGTACCACCTCCAAGCTCTGTGACATGGACATGTACTGGATAGCTGAAGGAAATGGCGAGCATCTTATAAAACTCAGATATCAGTGTGACCAGTAAAGTCTCAGTGGAGAAACCGTGCTTTAGGCCTTTTGCTTACCTTTTGTTCTGTTCCCCACTAAGTCAGGAAGGTTGATGCCTCAGGCAACACCTCTGTGAAGCCTGAAGAAAATATTTTTCAAATGGAAATGAATAGGCCTCACCTGTGGCTCTCTGCTTAATTGCTTTGGAAAGGGGTGTGTCTGAATCGGCCTCTTGGCCCTATGTGAGGCTGTGGCTTACATTGTCAGCACCTGATGGATGTAAAGAAAGATCCCATGTGTGCATCCAAAACCAAAATGGCCAAAATAGCAGTTATTGTGGATGAACTCTCTCACCTTCCACTGTAAGGTTCCTTACCTCCATCAAGTGAGAATCCGTATCCTTTGGGTCAAATGAGTTCTTCAATGCCCTGCAGAGGCTAGCCTAGAGGTGCTTGTGTTTTCTCTGGGCTCCAATTCACATTAAGAATCTAAACCTCACAGTCAGAAGGCATCAAATTGGAGAAGCAGAGCAGTATTAATGGCACACCTATTTGATCACTCCTGGTTCACATGAAGGGTGTCCAGGCCACCCTGACTTAGGCCAATGAAGGGCAAGGGAGCTTATTGTGGACACTGTTTTGGGCTGCATCCCTCATGGAAACCTACAGCTTGAAGTTAAGATGAGTGTCTATATGGAATAAGATGAGGGTGATGTGGGAGTGTTTTGGTTTTAATTGTGGTCATTTGTGTGAGGGTTGGAAGAGAGGTGTAGGTAAACCTGGGCTGGAACTCTGGTGTGTTTCCCCTTAGAGACTGAGTTCTGGAACTGACCTCAGAGAAGTATTGCCATGAACTGTGTTATGATTTTAAGGAGGCCATGCATGAGCGTCGCCCTTGGAAACTGAGATCTAGGCCCAGGGTGGCTTTCCACAGAGCACTAGGTATCTCAGCTAGGATATCACATGATTTTATTCTGAAAGACTTGGCAGCCATAGTTGAGAGTCAAAAGACACATAGACCTCACATTGTAGACCTCAATGGGCCTGGCTTCATGTGACCTTTTGGCTACTCTTTGGGAAGACATTCATGTGAGTGTCCTCCAGAGATTTCACTGAAATGAGGTTCCTCACCATTTAATGGTTCCTGAATAAATTGAAACATACAGTGCTTCCAACTTCTACCTTGAAAAATGGATAGATAAATACCATGAAATTTTTGAAATTCTAATGACCAGGTGGCACTGGAGAACCTTTGTATGCCCTGTTGCTGTTCATGAGTGTACCAGATAATGCCTTGATTTACTGGGTTTCATGAAAATGGTGTAGAACAGAGATGCCAGTAAGTTGTAGACTGCTCAATTGAGGGCACGAGCTGTGGTGTGCAGGTTTGTGATAAAACATTTGTGGTGGGGCCATGTGGATCTGCCATTGCTTCCAAATGGCTTGTGACTGACGTGCTGCAGCCCGTAATCCCTTATATGTTTGATCTCTTCATATAAAAGCATCTTGTTATATGGAGAGGTTTCAGGGCAATGTTCAGAATCAGGTTGCAATGGTCAAGGGGGCAAGCTATGTGAGATAGAAGCCTGGTTGATGTATTCTCCTGCAGACCCTGACCCACCACACCATTAAATTTTGAGGAAGCTCATTTCAATGAAAGCTGTGGATAACTCTCACAGGCAAGGCGTCCCAAAGAGTGCCCAAAAGGTCACATGAAGCTAGGTCCATTGAGTTCTACAATGTGAAGTCTATGTGTGTTTTGAATCTCAACTATGGCTGCCAAGTCTTTCAGAATAAAATCATGTGATATTCTGGCTGAGATACCCAGTGCTCTGTGGAAAGCCACACTGGGCCTAGATCTCAGTTTCCAAGGGCGACTCTCATGCATGGCCTCCTAGAATCCCAACAAAATTTATGGCAATACTTCTCTGAGTTCATTGCCAGAACTCATTTTCTAAGGGAAATCACACCAGAGTTCAAGTGGGGAAGTTTTTGAACCCCTGTGGGAGTCTAATCCAGGTTTGTTGGCCAGATGTTCCTGTTTCTGGGTCTATCCACTCGAAAGCAAACAGCAACTGACTGTCCTTATGTAGTGGCAAGCAGAAGTAAGCATCTTTTAAGTCCAGCATAGTGTACCATTACCTCTCCGGATTCAGAGTGCTAAGCAAATTATGTGGATTGGGTACCGTGGGGTGAATGTCCTGCAGTCTGTTTTTGATCTCTTTTAGGTCTTGAACAGGACGGTAGTCCCCAGTTACTGGCTTTCTTACTGGTAGCAGGGGGGTATTCTAGGCCGATTGACAGGGCCTTAGGACCCCAAGAGCCAGGTATTTCTGAATATTGGGCCTTATCCCATCCTTAGCTTCTTTGATTAGAGGATATTGTTTAACACTGATTGGAGAGGTAGAGGCTTTTAATTCTACTACTATTGGAGGTTTTTTTATGGCTAGACCTAACCCAGCAGATTCTGCCCAGGCATTAGGATAATCTTTTATCAATTTCTGGGATAGTTTTCTTGTTTGATCAGTTCTAGGGCGCGCGAAGAGTTGATGTTCATCTTCTACGGACATAGTCAAAGCCGTGACTATGGGAGTTTTTACTGAAGCGTTTAGAAACACCACTTGGGGACCATCAGGGTTAAAGGTTATTCTAGCCCCGAGTTTTGTAAGCAGATCCCTGCCCATCAACGGGGCCTGGCATTCTGGGATTACTAGAAAAGAGTGGTGGACTTTTCCATTTCCTAGGTCCATTGTCCTCTTAGTTGTCCAAGCTCATTATCTACTGTCATTAGCCCCTTGAACAAGCGACCATTTATTTGATAGGGGGCCCAGTGGGGTCTTAACGGTTGAGTATAGTGGTCCTGTTTTCACTTCAAAGTTCAATGGGGTTTCCTCCACTTAAAATGTTACCCTGAGCTTGCGGAGGAGATCCGAGTCCCGACTTCCCTAGTCCTGTTCTAGAGTCAGCACGGCGGTCTGGCATCTCTGCTTTTTTGGGGGGCACTCTTTGGCCCAGTGTCCTTTTTCTTTACAGTAGGCACATTGACCTGAGGCCAGGGACAGCCTTTGGCATGGGCCCATGTATCCCTTCCTATCTCCGTGCTTTTTAACTTCTGGCCTATTTACTGCTCTGACCAGAACCTTAGCCAGTGCTTTAGTCTGCCTTTTGCTCCTTTCATCCTCCTTTTGTTCCCTTTCCTTCTGTCTCCTCTGTTCCCATTCCTCCTCAGTTTCTTTCTTATAATATATTTTCTCAGCTTCTCTGACTAAATCTCTTAAGGTCATATCTTGTAATCCATATAGACGTTGCAACTTTCTCTTAATATATAGGGCAGCCTGCTGGATAAAGGCCATTGCAACAGATGTCTTTTCGTACTCTGTCTTAGAATCAAAAGGAGTATATTTTCTAAATGCTTCCATAATTCTCTCCAAAATCATAGAGGGAGACTCATTAGGCCTTTGGATAATCTCTCTTACCATGGCCAAATTAGTCGGCCTTCTGGCGGCCACTCAGAGACCCGCTATTAGAGGCCGGTGATAAGTGGACAGATGCTACCTAACTTCAATGGTGTTGGGGTCCCAGTTTGGTCGGTTCATCGGCCCATAGGGATGGAGAGGGAGCATCACAGGGGTTTCTGAGTTTTTTATTATCTGTCACTGGCGGGTTCCTTTAGATGGCCCAGCTTCCACCAGAGGAGGAGGGGCTGCTGCTGCTGCTGCTGCTAAGTCCCCTGGAGGGCTTGGGACTTGCCCAATTCCCTCTAGTGGTGGAGAGGCTGTGTCAGCGGCAGGAGGATCATCTGGAACGTGTTCGGTGTTGGGGAGCCAGGGTAGAGGATAAGGAGGGGGAGGAGTGTCCAGTCTTTTGACTCAGGGAGAATGGAGGGAAGCGGGGGGAGCGGAAGGTTTGAATGATAGGATCCTGGGGAAGGGGTATATGGCTATTGATCTGGGTGGCCACATGGTCCCGGCTGAAAGACAATATCTCTGATTTTCGGATTAGAGGGAAGCGGAAGGATCCTTCTGGGGGCCACCCGACTTTGAGAATGGGCCATTCTGAAGCACAGAGAGTCTGCCAGGTCCGGCATTTTACTGAAAAATAAAGATTCTGGGCCCTTGAGCGGACATCAGTCCAATGATCAACGGTCAGGGACAGAAGCGTGGAAGTGATTTGTCCCATAATGGGAGTTACTCAAAGAGAGACAGTGAAGACACAATCGCAACACAGACAAAGACAAACAGTAAACGTTTAACGTGTGTCCAAGACAAAGATTAGAACTGAGTAACTGGAAAACCTGATGTGTTAGACAATAAAGACAGACAATAAACTCAACATGAGTTCAGGACAATGAACAAAATTGAGTAGCCGGCAAAACCTGATGGGCTGGCAAACCGAATTCTGAAGCAAAATATAACCGAGTTGAGGAAACTACTATTCCTTGATTTCCCTCGTCCCCTGGAGTGTCCCACAGGGACGTGGCCTGCAGCTCTGTGACACGTCTGTCAGCCACAATCAGAGAGAGCTAATGCTCTTCACCGACAGCCACTTTGCCAAGCCCTAACCTGAAACCCGAAACCAGAAAGAGGCGCCTTACTTACCCTGAGAGAAGTCCCTTGGGGTCTTTCATCCGCCACGCCAAATATCTCACCTGGGGCCTCCAGATGAAAAGGTGGGGTGAACATCGGAGGAAAAGACCATCAACAGGCTTTCTCATGCAACTCTAAAGGGTTTATTGGGGGTCCAGCATGCTGGAGCTCAGGACTCACTTCAGAGGAGCAAAGAACAAAGAGCCCCGAGAACAACTTGAGCACAGTTTATATACATTCTTTAGAGAGGGCAGGGACTTTACATACATCATAGCCTCCTTTAGCAAATCATCATATACCAAGAGAAAATCAAATAACAACTCTAAAACATGATTAGAACATTCATTGGCGGGAACAGGTGGGGCAGGGGGTGATTGATCAGCCCTAAGAAGGGGTATACATTTAAACTGATTGGTTGAAGCCCTGAGATGTATACGTGGTGAGCTGCACGGTTTCTGGGAAGGGGTTGTTAAGTACCTAGGTGGTCAGGGAAGATTTCAACACACACCTAATGTGCAGATCTGGAAATTGTCTTAACTGCCACCGGAATTTCAGGTGCTGAGTGCAGCTTGGAAACTTTAGTAAACCTGGTTCTTTACATTTCAATTTCAATTTCTTTTATTCTTTCAGAACCTTACAGAGAAAGGCGAGAGACTTCATCCACAATGACTGCTATTTTGGCCATTTTGGTTTTGGATGCACACATGGGATCTTTTTTTAGATCCATCTGGTGCTGATAATCTAAGCCACAGCCTCAAACAGGGCCAAGAGGCTGATTAAGTCATATTCATTTCCAAAGCAATTACTACTCTGAGGTCAGTTACAGAGCTCAGTCTCTGAGGAGAATCAAACCAGTGTTCTAGCGCAGATGAACCCAGTCATCTCTTCCAACAGCCACACAAGTGACCACAATTAGAACCAAACAATCCCACATGGTCCTCATCTTCTTCCATGTAGTCACTCATCATAACCTCTGCCTGGAGGTTTCCTTAAATGGCACAGCCCAAGAGAGTATCCAAAATAAGCTCCCTTGCCCTTCATTTGCCTAAACTCAGGGTGGCCTGGACACCCTTGAAATGAACCAGGATTGATCACATAGTTCTGCCATTAATACTGCTCTTCTTCTACAATTTGAGGCCTACTGACTGTCAGGTATTGATTCCTTATTTGATTTGGAGTCATGATTAAACACAAGCACCTCTGCAGGGATTGGAAGAACTCATTTGACCCAAAAAATCCCTATACTCCCTTGATGGAGGTCAGGAATCTAATAGAGGAAGGCAAGAGACTTCATCCACAATGACTAATCTTTTTGCCATTTTGGTTTTGGATGCACACATTGGATCTTTCTTTAGATTCATCAGGTGCTGAGAATCTAAGCCACTGCCTCACACAGGGCCAGGAGGCTGATTCAGACACATCCCTTTCCAAAGCAATTAAGCAAAGTTATTGATCTGGGTGGCCACGTGGCCACTGGTGAGGCCCATTCATTTCCATTTGAAAACTGTTTTTTTCAGGCTTCACAAAGTGGTGGCCTGAGGCAAAGACCTTCCTGACATTCAGGGCAACAGAACAATATGTAAGCAAAAGGCCCAAAGCAGGGTTTCTCCACTGAGACTTTTCTGATCACACTGATATCTGAGTTTTCTGAGATGCTTGCCATTCCCTTCAGCTATCCATTACATGGCCATGTCGCAGAATTTAGAAGTGGTACATATTTTGGAAACAAAACCATGCGCCTATTCTGGCGAGTGGCCAGAATTCAGGAAGAAAACAGGAACTTAGGAAGATAGTAGGTGTTGCCCATCGATAAGACAAAAGGCAGTCCATTCCTATAATGGGTAGGATGAATGCTGGGAAGCTTTCTACTAGACAGGAAACATCCATTGATGCATTCTCTTTTCTAATGTCTACAACCACGGACACAGTGGGATACACAGACACAGAAACACTCGCCTTGTCAAAGGACTTTCTAAAAACAGTCCACTCCAAACCAAGCAAACCGCCTTTTCTACCTATTCTCAGAACATGAGACAAAACCACAAACTCACACCCACACTCAAAAAGGCACCTCCTTCCCCCAAGTAAGTCTGTGACTATCCAGAGTCTCCTCTGACTGGTGGGCCATACTATGTTCCCCCAAGGTGGCCTGTTCTGTCTCAGATCTGGTCTTTTTGTCAAACTCTGTGAAGTTGTCAGGAGCCTGCCCTGACCACTACATGCTTTCTCAGGGAAGGCTCTCCTCGCATCTGACCATCCTCACATCAGTAGGTACCAAAAAAGACACATTCTGTCCTTGGTAAATCCAAACAAGTTAGCCCACTGGTACTGGGACTGGGACTGGCTGTGTGTTCCTGTCTTCCTGGAACCCAAGTTAAGAGAGTTCCATCACCAAAGAAGTGAGGTAGGTCAATTCCTTCAGGAACTGAATGAAGTCAGTTCCTTGGCAAACACTATTTTATTAAATTTTCAAAATAATTATGAAAACAGAAATCAAGGTAAGATTTGAAGTCCAGAAGGGCCCTTGATTGGGATACTTAGCATTGAATTAGGTTCTGCACAGATGTCCGAGATAAATCAATATACAATGGCATAGGACCTTGTACCTTGGATGATTGAAGGTAGAAGAGAACTTCCTGTCTAAAAGGGATAGTCGGTAGGATTAGGAAGATAGTCGGTAGGTTCAGGAAAAAGAGTGAGTATAGGATTTAGAACAAAAGTTCTTTAGCAATCAAGTTTGGGTAGAGAGTGAACAAAATATCAGCACATGTGAAGAGTCAGTCACAATGATGAATGGGGGAAAACATGCAAGAATGCAGATATCAATAGAGACATGAAATCAGGCAAAGTATAAAGTGAGTGATAGGATTAGACATTTTCAACATGGTTGATGTTGAATATATAATCTTTGGAAGAAACAAATATGTAGTCACCAATAGGATTGACATTTGAGAGCATTAGGCAACCTGGACATGGTTGTTTTTGTAATCCAAGCTCACGTTCTATTTCGCTTTGGTGAAAGGTTAATAAAATAGGCACTTGTCACTTCCTGTTTTTCTGTATGCTTAACAAACACTGTTGAAATCTGGAGAACTGTTTGCTAATTTTGTTCCCAGAATGTGCTGTCCCCAACTGCCAAACTGAGGATTGTACTCCCTCACCCGCTTGTACCAAACCTCCCACTTGCTCTGACCCATCGATAAGTTTCCCTCCCTGCCCACTCCAAGAAAAGTATATAAGGTCTGATTAAGCTGTTCTCAGGGCTCTCTGCCAAGAAAAAAACCATTGTGCAGATACCACCCCCATCTAACAAGAGACAACTCAAGAGAGTTTCTTGGGACTGCTGGCTTTTGCAGGTATGGATACCTGGGTTTGTGTTCTTAGCTTCTCCTTTATACCCGCTGTTAAATGAGGATGCCCAATTCCAATGGACCCTTTGAGCACCAGCAAGCTTTTGATAACATCTAAGGACACTGACATTGAATTCCTCAACTTCACTGAGCCCAGCCTTCAATTACAGAAAGCCCTACACTACTTTAAAAATGTACATCAACTCACTCACGTTGGTTAAAAGAAACTGCAGGCATTCCTGAAGGATCAAGAACAGAGTTTTCGATTAACCAACTCACAGCGAAAGGAAATATCTGAACGGGTAACAAAAGCCTGTCGGATATGTCAATTGGTTATTGCTTACCATTCCAAGCTTCCTGCAGGAAAGTACCTATGAGGAACCAGACCAGGACAATTCTGAGAAGTGGACTTTACTGAAATTAAGCCAGCATGGTATGGACTTAAATATCTCTTAGTCTTTGTAGATACATTTTCAGGATGGATTTAAGCCTTTCCCACAAAATAAAAATTAACGGCGCAAATGATGGTCAAGAATATCCTGAAAGATATTTTCCAAGATACGGCCGGCCTAAAGTAATAGGTTCTGAAAATGGACCGGCGTTCATGGCCCAGGTAAGTCAGGGGTTAGCCAGGACCCTAGAAATTAATTGGAAGTTACATTGTGCTTGTAGACCCCAGAGCACAGTACAGGTAAAAAATAAATAGAACCATTAAAGAGACCTTAAAGAAATTAAGCTTAGAGACAAGCATAAAAGATTGGACTATGCTCCAGCCTTATGCACTGTTTCATGCAAGAAATTCTCCCTCTGTTTCTTTGTGTAACCTCACCCCATATGAAATTCTCAATGGTGTCCCTCCTCCAGTAAGGGACCTAACCCCAACTCTAAGACCGAAAGATCCCTTCCACACCCCCTTGCTTGACAGACTAAAAGTTCTCGAAAGAACTCAGCGATACCTGTTGAAACACCTGGTCACTGCCTACCAACCTGCAGACGAGGGGACTCCACATCAATATCAAGAGACTTCATCTACATAAGATGACATCAGGTGTCATCCCTGGAACACCGCTGGAAAGAACCATACCAGGTGCTACTTATAACACCTACAGCGGTAAAAGTAGACGGAATCTCTTCCTGGATCCATGCCTCAAGTCTCAAGCCTGTGCCCTGTCCAGACTCTGGCTGGAAACTGAAAAAGACTGGTAACCCTTTCAAATTTTGTATTCGCCATATGGATATGGCTATAGACTCTCCCCTTGGTCACCAGTAGTCCTAACCCTCATCAGCCTGTTCAGCAGCGATTGCTGATCACAAATTCTACTAGACAAAAAGTATGGTCTATCTTGCATACAGCCCACTTAGGTACCTGGTGGCCTTCTCTCCATCCAGACATTTGTCAGCTGGCTATAGGTCTTTCCTATTGAGATATTCCTGATGAAGAGGATCCCACTAAAATTCCATTAAATACCTTCTGTACCATAGATAATGGAAACAAATATTATGGATATAGGGACACGCTAGCCAGATGCAGGTTGGCTAGCCTAGATTACTATGTTTGCCAGGCAGAGTATCAAAGCCACAAACAGCCATAGCTGTGTGGGGGAAAAGCTGACTTCTTCTGTAAGTCATGGGGATGTGAGCATACAGGGGGTGCCTGGTGGAAAACAACTGCTCATCAAATTAAGTACACAGCATTGACCATATTAACAAGTAGAGAAAGAAAACTGATGGCCCACAGAGGGGCCTCTAGGTCCTCAAATTCTGTGTGACCTTTTTAACTTCTGCAAGTGCTCAAAAGAGTGAAAGGAGATTCCCCTATGTGGAAGCCTTTTCCCTCCTTTGCTCACATCCTGAACTATTCTTCTCCAATCGATTCTTACCCTCAGCCTTCTGCTACAGACTTTCTGCTGTCACTCCCACCTCAGCAACCTGATTTACTAGATCCAAAACCCAAACCTCCGCCGGTTCTCAGACCATTGCCCCCTTGCTGAGGTAGCAGGCACTGAGGCACCCCTCCACCCACTCCCTCCTCTCTTCTCCTGTCAGTGCCTGCACCCCGTCCCACCAGGTCCTCTTACCAGCTAACCCAAAGCTCAAACCAGCTGAGAAGAACCCTCAGACCCCTATCCAAGATGTAATGAAAATGGTCTTTAAAGTTGCTTTGTCATCACAGAAAACAGTTTACTAAGAATTGAAAAGCCCTCACAGGCTTTTTGGGATACTCACTTCCGTCTTCCCCTTGGCACTATCTGTTCTACTGCTCAAGTTGTTGTTGCTAGGAAAATCACAAACCCCTTTCCTATTATTCTTTTATATCTCTCCTTCCTCATACTCAGATCCACCAACCGGGTCTTACCCCCCGCCTTTCCCATCTTCCCCCTCTGTACCAGGCCCACAGAAAAGTCTGAACTGAATTCTCCAGAAGTTTTCACCATGGCTAACTTTAGGACTTTCAGCAAAAGAGACCCTATAAAAGAGTTCAATGTAGATAAACTTCATGTTTTCGTGTTGCCTGTTCTACTTGGGCACTGGCTTGAAAAATCAACACTCCTAAGCTAGACACCCCCATACTAGTTTTTAACAAAATATGTGAACAAGGCCCCTGTCCTTGAGCTGGGGCTTCAAAGAGATGGCTACATTTCTAAGATAAAGAAGTTACCAACTGGGCTCCATGGTAACAGCTGGCAGGTAGAAAAAAAAAGAGAGAAGAAAAAAGCTTAGGTGTCCTTAAAAATGTTACTTGCCCAGAACAGAGGGAAAAAAATAAAACAAATCTTCTTTTTGTGAAATTCTGCAGACTGTGAACTTCTGAGCCCCTACCCTTACATGTTGGGTACAAAATTATGAAACTAACTAAACTTGAGGTTCAGGGGATTCATTGATTACAACAGAAGCAATGCCTTCTAAATCAGGTTGCAACTAAATATAACTGTTTCCCTATCTTCCATTCTATCTTAGGTACCTTGCCTTTTCCATACCTAAAACAGTATAATTCTATATACTTAAACATTGTTTATGTTTTCATAAAATGGTCAACAGATATGATTAATAATGTAATGATGCAGATGTTTCCCAGAGTGCTCTATCATGACACAGTATCATTTAAAGTTCAAATAGTGGGGCATACAACCCGGTTCTGCCAGGAACCTGTTTTCCTCACTTTAGCCATCCTTTTGGGAAAAGGAATTGCTGCAGGGGTGGGCACAGGAACCACTGCTCTAGTTCATGGGACACAAGAAATGACCCAATTAGAAGCAGCAGTATACAAAATCTTAAAGATAGTAAAAACCTCCATCACAGCTTTACAGGAATCTTGAACCTCTCTCTCTAAAGTTGTTTAACAGAACAGGCGAGGGTTGGAACTCCTTTTTATGAGAAAAGGGGGCATTTATGCTACATTGAGGGAACAATGTTGTTTTTATGCCGACCATACTGGTTGTAAAAGAATATATGAGTAAATTAAGAAGACACCTTGAAGAGCGTCAACGAAAGAGAGAGGCCCAAAAAGGGTGGTTTGAGTCTTCGTTAACATAGTCCCCCAGGTTAACTACGCTTTTATCAGCCCAGGCTGGTCCATTAATAATCCTCATTAATTGCTAACTGTAGGAACTTGCTTGCTCCACCATGTAGTTTCATTTCTTCAAGCTCAAATTGGACAAGTTAAACTTTTGGTAATCAGACAAAAATATACGCCACTAGCAGGCATAAAATATGACACCGTCCAATGATCACATTTATGATTAAAAGTAACGAGAAGAAGTGGGGAATGAAAGGTTAATAAAAAAGGTATTTGTCACTTCCTGTTTTTCTGTATGCTTAACAAAACACTGTTGAAATCTTGAGAGCTATTTGCTAATCTTATTCCCAGAATGTGCAGTCCCCAACTGCTAAACTGCAGATTGTTCTCCCTCACCCGGTTGCACGCAAACCGGCCACTCGCCCTGAACCATCAATAAACTTCCCTCCCTGACCTCTCCAAGGAAAGTAAATAAGCTCTGCTTAAGCTGTTCTCAGGGCTCTCTTCTCTATACAACTGAGCTCTGAGCCCCAGCATGCTGGACCCCCAATAAACCCTTTGCTGTTGCATGAGACAATCTTTTGGTGGTCTCTTCCTCCGACGCTCAAATGACCTTTACATTGGTACAATCATAAGTGTGATATTTGCTTTTTGTGTCCAGAATATTACTGTGATAAAATGTATATGTATATCATGTGACATGAGTATTTCTTCCACCATTTCTGGGAGCAATATTTTGAACATATATAAATTAGTATTGGGGGCACAAATAGGTGTACCCTGTGTCTATGAATATAGAGATATTGTATGAATAGACCATTCAGTGAATAAATAATATAACTAGTTTCAACTATAAATAGTGGATTGAATTGATATCTGAAAAAATATAGGATATCTAATATTGATATATACGTTCATACATTCATTACAAAAAGTTATACATAATTTAGTTTAAAAAGGAAGCTCACACATATGTTGAATTTTCATTTCCAACAGCATTTAGGAGGAGTGATCTCTTCTCACAATTTGTGTCTGAAAATTCAGCCACCTCCCAAGAATGTACGTGTGGGACCAGGTAGGATTCTATATGTGCATATAAAAATACATGTGCTGAATAGGCTACATAGAAAGGGAGACAGGAATTCACATATTTGTTAACTTTAAATTCACATGGAGAACTATTTCAACAAAAAAATTGACTTGATTTATAACTCCTACCCTATATAATGCAAAAGGCCCGTCCAACTATACAACATGCCTCCTCTGAACTGCTAGTATTTCTATACTTTTTTGGGTAATTTTTCTCCATCTTATTAGGATTAGTAGTCAGAGTCTAATAGGGTAGGTTTTAGTGTCAGGGATTCAGTATTTTAAACTGTGGCCACTGGGGGCCTAGTGTCTCCCTGTGTAGACTGTGAAACCATTTGGTCATCCTCCACTTTTCCTGGTGTTCCTTGCTCCTGCACTGAGAATTTGATATTTGCTTCACAAAATACAACGAGTTCAACTGGGACACAGTGCTGGAGGGAGTTCTGTCACTTGTGGTGTGTCAGGGTATGCATGAGCATGCACCAAACTGGCCTATATACCGCATAGCTTGCCCCCTTGACCATAGCAACCTGATTCTGTATATTACCCTGAAACCTCTCCATATAACAAGATGCCTTTACTTATAATGGTCTCCTGCCCTCACTATGTCCATCTCAAGACATTTGAAATCCAATGGCAGATCCACATGGCCCCACCACAGATGTTTTATCACACACCTGCCCACCACTGCTCTAGGCCCACTACTCAGCGGGCTCCATCTTACTGGCATCTCTGTTCTACACCATTTTCATGAAACCCAATGAATCAAGGCACTGTCTGGTACACTCATGATCAGCAATAGGACATCCAAAAGATCTGCAAGCCACCTGGTCATGTGAATTTCAAAAATTTAATGGTATTTTTCTAGCCATTTTTCAATAATGAAGTTGGATGCACTGTGGGTTTCTATTCATTCAGGAACCACTAAATGGTGAGGAAGCTCATTTCAATAAAAACTCTGCAGAACTCTCATAGGCAAGGCTTCCCAAAGAGAGTCCAAAAGGTCAAATGAAACCCGGCCCATTGAGGTCTACAATTGAGGTCCATGAGTGTTTTGATATCAACTTAGCCACGCTGGGACTATATCTCAGTATCCAAAGGCAACACTCATGCGTGGCCTCCTAAAATCCCAACACAATTCATGGCAATACTTCTCTGAGGTCAGTTCCAGAACTCACTGTCTAAGGGGAATCACACCAGAGTTCAACCCAGGTGGACCCAGTCATCTCTTCCAACCACAACACAAATGACTACAATTAAAACCAAAACACTCCCACATGGCCCTCATCTTCTTCCATATAGACACTTATCAAAACCTCTGGCTGGAGGTTTCCATAAGGGACACAGCCAAAAAAAGTATCCACAATAAGCTCCTTGGCCCCTCATTTGCCTAAAATCAGGGTGGCCTAAACACCCTTCCTGTGAACCAGGAGTTATTAAATGAGCCTGCATTTTATACTGCTCTGTTTCTCCAATTTGAGGACTACTGACTGTCAGGTATAGACTTTTTATGTGATTTGGATTCATGAGAAAACCCAAGCACATCTGCAGGGCTTTGAAGAACTCATTTGACCCTAAAGAATCCCTATTCTCACTTGGAAGAGGTCAGGAACCTAACAGAGGAAGGAAAGAGTCTTTATCCACAATGACTGATCTTTTTTGCCATTTTGGTTTTGTATGCACACATGGGATTTTTCTTTAGATCCATCAGGCGCTGAGAATCTAAGTCACAGCCACACACAAGGCCAAGAGGCTAATTCAGACACACCCCTTTCCAAAGCATTAAGAAAAGAGCCACAGGTGATGCACATTAATGTCCATTTGAAAACTATTTTATTCAGGTTTCACAAAGGGGTGCCCTGAGGCAAAGACCTTTCTGACATTCAGTGCTACAGAACAATAGGGAAGCAAAAGGCCCAAAGCAGGGTTTCTCCACTGAGACTTTCCTGGTCACACTGATATCTGAGTTTTCTGAGATGCTCCCCATTCTCTTCAGCTCACCAGTACATGGACATGTCACAGAGCTTGGAGGTGGTACATATCTTGGACACAAAACCATGAGCCTATTCTGGAGAGTGGCCAGAATTCAGGAAGAAATCAGGAACTTAGGAAGATTGTAGGTGTTGCCCATCCACAAGTCAAGCCGCAGTCCATTCATAAATTGGGAAAGATTAATCCTGAGAAGCTTTCCACTAGACAGGACACATCCATTAATGTATTCTCTTTTCTAATGTCTACAACCACGGACACAGTGGTATACACAGACATAGAAACACTCGCCATGTCAACCGACTTACTAGAAACTCTCCACTGAATACCAAACAAACTGCCTTCCCTACCTATTCTCAGAACATGAGACAAAACCACAAACTTTCACCCACATCCACAAAGGCACATCCTTCCCCCAAGTAGGTCTGTGACAATCCGGAGTGTCCTCTGACTTGTTGGCCATTCTATGTACCCATGAAATGGCCTGTCCTGTCTCAGATCTGATCTCTTTTTTCAAATCTGTGAAGTTGTCAGGAGCCAGTGGTGAGTCACTAACTGCTTTCTCAGGAACGTCCCCTCTTGAGAGCTCTCCTGGCATTTGGCCATCCTCACATCAGTAGGTACCAAGAGAGACTGACTCTGTCATTGGTAAATCCAAACATGTGAGTCCACTGGAATTGAGACTGAGACTGGTTCTGTGTGCCTGGCTTCCTGGATCCCAAATTCAGAGAGTTCCATCACCAAGGAAGTGAGGTAGGTCACTTCCTTCAAGAATTGAATGAAGTCACTACCTTGGCAACCACTTTGTCCTAACAGTTGCTTCCAAGGGTCCCATGAGATAGAGGATGCCCCTACTTTCTGTGACACTTTCATAAGTTAGAATGGAATATCAACCATAGGAAACCAGGAACAGCTCTCCCCAGAGTCCAGGTTTGGTCCATATTCTCTACATTAAAAAGAGAGAGGCTTATTCAGACACATTCCTTCATCCTGACCAGGTTGTCTGCAATGGAAGATGACTTTTGTTCTCTCAGGTCCTAAAAAGCTGCCTACAAGTTCTCCAGGGATCATTTCTGCTTGGACCATTGAGGTTCTCAGCAGGTTAAAGATGCTCTACATTCCTGTATTGTAAAACCAACTCTGTCCCTGGTCTTCTGTAAATGTAGATTGAGGGAACAGTGTATGGTTAGGGTTAATAACAGGTTCAATTTGGGTGAGGAGTCATTCTGCTGGATTAATAATGGCATTGGGAACCTACAATATTTACAAAAATATATAGGTAAAATATAAGTATGAAAACAGAAATCTATTTAGATTTGAAGCCCAGAAGGGCATTAGGCCCTTCATTTGGGATACTTAGCTTTGAATTATGTTCTGCACAGATGTCTCAGATTAATCGATATACAATGTTATAGGACCTTGTACCTTGGATGATTGAATGTCGAAGAGAACATCCAGGCAAAAAGGAATAGTCGGTAGTATTAGAAAGACAGTTGGTAAGTTTAGAAAGAAGAGTGAGTATAAGATTTGGACCAAAATTTCTTTAGAAATAGGTTTTCGGGTAGACAGTGAATGTAAATGTCAGCACGTGTGAAGAGTCAGTCACAATTATGAACAGGGGAAAATATGTTAGAAAGCTAATATCGATAGAGACATTAGGAAATCAGGCAAAGTGTAAAGTGAGAGATAGGATAAGACATTTTCAATAGGATTGAGTTCGAATATATAATCTTAGAAAGAAACAAACATGTAGTCCCCAACAAGATTGACAAGTGGGAGCATTAGGCAACCTGCACATGGATGTTTTTAGTAAGCCATGTTCATTTTCCATTTAGGCTTTGGTACAATCATAAGTGTGATATTTGCATTTTCTGACCAGAATATGACTGTGATAAAATGTATATGTAGATCAGCTTACATGAGTATTTCTTCCACCATTTCTTGGAGCAATATTTTGAATATGTATAAATTAGTATTGCGGGCAAAAATAGATGTACCCTGTGTCTATAAATATAGAGATAATGCATGAATAGGCCATACTGTGAATAAATAATGCGACTTCTTCCAACTTTAAGTAATGTATTGAGTTGATATCTGAAAATATTCAGGAAATCTTATATTGATATACATACATTCATTCCAACCAGTCATACATCTAATGTTAATACTAGGGTTATTGTTTATCCTGAAGGGTGTGTGAGTTTTGCTTTAATCTTACAATGGAACTAAAAAATATTATTTTTGGAAAGAAGTGTCATGAAAAGACCAGTCAAGAAACATGGAAGAATACATGTGTTCTGAAGCTAGAAGTGATTGACAGTGAAACAAATGCCTACAAATTTGTGAACTTGTGGATGATATATATATATTCTATGATGTGCATAAACTGAAGAAATAGTAATGTACCAGTGTTGAAAAAAATGAACGTCAAAATACACATCATGTCCCATAGGAGTCTACTTGCATTGATGTTAAACTGGGTCAGTTACTCTAGAAATATTAGGATTCGTATGTACCTTTCACTGAAGTTAGTTTTCAGTACTTGGAAACAAATATATATTTCAGGTGTATAAATATTTCTGAGAATAATCTTGTGAAAAATTGATTATAAATCTAAATACATGAACATGGATGAATTTATGGAGTGTATATAAGACACATATATTTCATATTTCGAAAAATCTGGAGAGTGTATATATATATATATATATATATATACAAAACACACACACAGACATTAAAAAGTAGCAATACATATGCTAATCGATATTCATCATGAAATATATATCATTCAAATATGCAAAAATATTTATTTTACTGAACATGCATTTATGTATAATGTTTTCAACTAGGAAGCTCACCCATAAGTTGAATTTTCAGTTTCAACAGTGGTTAGTAGGAGTGATCTCTTCTCACAAGTTGTATCTGCCAAGTCAGACAACACACAAAAATTAACCTGTGATACCAGGTAGGATTCTATATGTGCATATAAATACACATGTGCTGAGTAGTCTATAGCGAAAGGGAGACAGTAATTCACATATTTGATAATTTTAAAAACACATGGAGAACTATTTTAAGCAAAAATTGACTAGATTTATAACACCAACCCTTTATCATGCAAAAGGCAAGTCCAAATATCCACCATGCCTCCACTGAACTGCTTGTATTTCCATTCTGTTTCGGTTATTTTTCTCCATCATATTAGGATTAGTAGTCAGAGTCTAGTAGGGTAGGAGGAGTGATCTCTTCTCACAATTTGAATCTGCCAAGTCAGACAACACACAAAAATTAACCTGTGATACCAGGTAGGATTTTATATGTGCATGAAAAAATACATGTGCTAAATAGTATATACAGAAAGGGAGACAGGAATTCACATATTTGTTAATTTAAAAACACATGAAAAATTGTTTTAAACAAAAATTTACTAGATTTATAACACCTACCCTTTATCATGCAAAAGGCAAGTCCAAATATATACCATGCGTCCACTAAAATGCTTGTATTTGGGTTTTTTTTCTCCATCATATTAGGATTAGTAGTGAGAGTCTAGTAGGGTACAGGTTAGTGTCATGATTTCGGTATTTTGATTGGAAAATAGGAAAATGAATTCAATGTGTATGCAAATATGTGCCACAGAATAATATTCCAACTCTCATCCAGAACAATGCCATGACATTACCTTCGCCCCAATAAGACACAGTTATAGGAGGAGAGTTACAAAATCTATGAATACATATCTGGAATGGAAGATGCTCAGGAGTTCACAACCTTGGAGTTGGTAGAGGAGTTTCCAAAGTAAGGATGAGGGTAAACACTCCACAAACATGGAGCTCTTCTTGTCTAAAGACTTCTTGAGAGACTGCCTCTGAGATTTGGCCCTTGAAATATATATTCTTCTCTCTTTGTAGTGAGACCATCAAAGCTGGGTCTGCATCTATGTGACCTGGAGGACATGGTTTCTTATTTTATAATGAACATGAGGGAGCAGTTGCTGAATTCTCTCTTTGTAGGTAAACTGTGACCACTGGGGGCTAAGTGTCTCCCCGTGTGGACTGTGAAGCCATTTGGTCATCCTCCACTTTCTGTGGTGTTTCTTGCTGCTTCACTGTGAGTATGGTATTTACTTCACAAAATACAATGAGTTCAACTGGGACAAAGTGCTAGAGGGAGTTCTGTCAGGTGTGGTGGGTCAGGGTCTGCAGGAAAATGCACCAAAATGTCTTCTATTTCACGTAGCTTGTGCCCTTGACCATAGCAACCTTATTCCTAAAATTTCCCTTAAACCTCTCGATATAACAAGATGCCTTTACATATAAGGGTCTGTTGGCTACACTATGTCAGCCACAAGCCATTTGGAAGTCAATGGAAGATCCACATGACCCCACCACAGATGTTTTATGACACACCTGCACACCACTGCTCTAGGCCAACTACTCAGCAGACTCCAACTTACTGGCATCTCTGTTCTACACCATTTTCATGAAACCCAGTCAATCAAGGCACTGTCTGGTACACTCATGATCAGCAACAGGACATCCAAATATTCTCCAGTGCCACCTGGTCATTGGAATTTCAAATATAGCGTGGTATTTATCTAGAATTAGGAAATTAGACGATAGGATTAAAAAGAAGAGTGAATAAAGATTTGGACAAAATGTTCTGCGTTCCCAATTTGAGGCCTACTGTCATGCGTGGTCGAATCTCATGCTTCTCCTCCTAAAATTCCAACACAATTCATGGCAATACATCTCTAACGTCATTTCCAAAACTCCATTTCTAAGGGGAATCACACCAGAGTTCAAGCCCAGGTGGACCCAGTCATCTCTTTCAACCACCGCACAAATGACCACATTTAAAACCAAAACACTCCCACATGGCCCTCATCTTCTTCCATATAGACACTCATCATAACCTCTGGCTGGAGGTTTCCATGAGGGGCGCAGCGCAAGAGAGTGTCCACAATAAGCTCCCTTGCACCTCATTTGCCTAAAGTCAGGGTGGCCTGGACACCCTTCCTGTGAACCAGGAGTGATCAAATAGGCCTTCAATTAATACTGCTCTGCTTCTCCAATTTGAGGCCTACTGACTGTAGGGTTTAGATTCTTTATGTGAATTGGAGTCATGAGACAACCCAAGCACCTCTGGGCTGCCCTCTGCAGGGCTTTGAAGAACACATTTGAGTGAGTCTAGGAGTTGGACCAAATGTTCTTTAGCAATACGTTTTTTTTGAGAGAGTGAATGTAAATGTCAGCACATTTGAAGGGACATTCCCAATGATGAACTGGAGAAAAGGTGTTTGAAAGCAGATATCAATGGAGACATTAGAAAATTAGGCAAAGTACAACGTGAGTTGTAGGATAAGACATTTTTAACAGGGTTATGGTTCAATATATAATCTTAGGAAGAAACAGATATGTCGTCACCAATAGGAATGATATTTGAGAGCATTAGGGAACCAGGACATGGATGTTGTTAGTAATACATGCTCAAATTCAATTTAGGCTTTGGTACAATCATAAGTGTGACCCTTGCCTTTTGTGTCAGGAATATTACTGTGATGAAATGTATATGTATATCAGGTGACTATAGTATTTCTTCCACCATTTCTGAAAGCAATATTTTAAAGACTTCTAAATTAGTATTGGGGATACATTTAGGTGTACCCTGTATGTATGAATATAGAGATGATGCCTTGATAGACCATACTGTGAATAAATAATATAACTGGTTCCACTTTTAATAATAGATTGAATTGATATATGAAAATATATAAGAAATTTTATGTTCATATACAATCATTCATTCCAACAAGTTATACATCAAATGGTAATAATAGGGTTACGGTGTATCATGATGGGTGTGTGAGTTTGCTTCAAAAGGGATTATGGAAATCGAAAATAATGTGTTTGGAAAGATGTCTCATGAAAAAAACTATCAAGAAACCTGGAGGAATACATGTGTTCTGAAGCAGGAAGTGATTGAAAGTGAAACAAATGCCTATAAATTTGATAACTTGTGCAAGAAATATATATCCTATGATGTGCATAAAATGAAGAAAAAGTAATGTACCAGTGTTGAATAAAAATGAACGTCAAAATAGATATCATGGAACATAGGAATGTACTTGCATTGATGTTAAGCTGGGTAAGTTACTGTAGAAATATTAGAATTTGTGTGCAACATTCACTGAATTTAGTTTTCAGTACTAGGAAACAAATATGTATTTCAGGTGGATGAATATTTCTGAGAATAATCTTGTGAAAAGTTGATTAGAAATCCACATAGATGAACATGAATGAATTCAGGCAGTGCATAATAAGACGCATATATTTCACATTTTGAAAAATCTAGAGCGTATATATATATATATATATATATATATATATATATACACACACACACACACACAAAACCCACACAGAGACATTAAAAAGTAGCAATATATATGACAATCAAAATTCATCATGATATATATATCGTCCAAAGATCCGAAAAATATTTATATTACTGAACATGGATTTATGTATAATGCTGTTTAACTAGGAAGCTCCCCCATAGGTTGAATTTTCAGTTCCAACAGCGATTAGGAGGAGTGATCTTTTCTCACAATTTGTATCTGCCAAGCTGGCCACCTCACAAGTGTATACGTGTGATACCAGGTAGGATTCTATATGTGCATATACAAAAGCATGTGCTGAATAGGCTACAGATAAACGGAGACAGGGATTCACCTATTTGTTAACTTTAAAAACACACTGAGAACTACTTCAATTAAAAATTGACTAGATTTATAACTCCTACCCTATATATTGCAAAAGGCAAGCCCAACTATACACCACCCCTCCTCTGAACTTCTTTTATTTCTATTCTGTTTGAGTTATTTTTCTCAATCATATTAGGATAAGCAGTCAGAGTCTAGTAGGGTATGGTTTAGTGTCAGGGGTTCAGTATGTCGAATGGAAAATTGGAAAATTAATCCAAAGTGTATGCAAATATGTGGTACACAAAAATCTTCTTACTCTCATCCAGAACAATGCATTGTCATTACCTCCACCCCAAGTAATACATAATGAGAAGAGAAGAGGTAGAAAATCTGTAAATACATATCTGGAATGGAATATGCTCAGGAGTTCACAACTTTGGAGGTGTTAGAGGAGTTACCCAAAGTAAGGGACAGGGTAAACTTTCCAAAAACATGGAGCTCTGGTGCCCTAAAGACTTCTTGAGAAACTGCCTATGAGGTTGGGCACTTGAAATATATGTTTTTGTAAGGAGCTTTTGCTTTCTCTCTAGTGAGCCCATCAAAGCTGGGTCTGCATGTATGTTACCTGGAGAACATGGTTTCTTATTTTCCAATGAACATGAGGCAGCAGTGCTGATTTCTCTCTTTGTAGGTCAATTGTGGCCAATGTGGGCTAAGTGTCTCCCCATGTGGACTGTGAAGCCATTTGGTCATCCTCCAATTTTCAAGGTGATTCTTGTTGCTGCACTGGGAGTTTGGTATTTGATTCATGATATACAAGGAGTTCAACTGGGACACAGTGCTGGAGGGAGTTTTGTCATGTGCGGTGGGTCAGGGTTCTCAGGAGAATGCACCAACCAGGCTTCTATCCCCCATAGCTTGCCCTCTTGTCAATAGCAACCTAGTTCTGAACATTGCCCTGAAACCTCTCCATATAAAAATATGCTTTTACATAGAACATTCTGCTGGTTGCACCATGTCAGTCACAAGCCATTTGGAAGCCAATGGCAGATTCACATTGGCCCACACAGATGTTTTATCATACACCTTCCCACCTCTGCTCTAGGCCCTCGACTCAGCAGGGTTCAACTTACTGGTATCGCTGTTCTACATCATTTTTATGAATCCCTGTCAATCAAGGCACTGCCTGATACACTCATGATCAGACGTAGGACATCCACAGGTTCCCCAGTGCGACCTGGTCATGGGAAATTCAAAAATTTCATGGTATTTATCTGGGCATTTTTCAAGATTGAAGTTGGAAGCACTGTCGGTTTCAATTCATTCTGGAACCATTAAATGGTGAGGAAGCTCAATTCAATGAAATCTTTGGAGAACACTAACAGGCAAGGCTTTCCAAAGAGTGGCAAAAAGGTCACATGAAGCCAGGCTTATCGAGTTCTACACTGTGAGGTCCATGTTTGTTTTGATTCTCAACTATGGCTGCCATGTTTTTAAGAATATAATCATGTATTATCCTGGCTGAGATTGCCAGTGCTCTATGGAAAGGCACCTTGGGCCTATATCTCAGTTTCCAAGGGCGACTCTCATGCGTGGCCTCCTAAAATCCCAACACAATTAATGGCAATACTTCTCTGAGGTGAGTTTCAGAACTCAGTCTCTATGGGGAATCACACCAGAGTTCAAGCCAAGGTGGACCAAGTCATCTCTTCCAACCGCCACACAAATGAACACAATTGAAACCAAAACACTCCCACATGGCCCTCATTTTCTTCCATATAGACACTCATCATAACTCTTGCTAGAGGTTTCAATGAGGGGCACAGTCCAAGACAGTGTCCAAAATAAGCTCTTTTGCCCCTCATTTGCCTAATGTTCGAGTGTCCTGACACCCTTCCTGTTAACCAGGAGTGATCCAATAGGCCTGCATTTGATACTGCTCCGCTTCTCCAATTTGAGGCCTACTGATTGTGGGGTTTAGATTCTTTATGTGTATTTGAGTCATGAGAAAAAGCAAGCCGCAATGGGCTAGCCTCTGCAGAGCTTTGAAGAACTCATTTGATCCAATGGATCCCTATTCTAACTTGATGGAGATCAGGAACCCTCCAGAGAAAGGCGAGAGACTTCATCCACAATGACTGCTCTTTTGGCCATTTTGGTTTTGGATGCACACATGGGATCTTTCTTTACATCCATCAGGTGCTGACAATCTAAGTCACAGACTCACACAGGGCCAAGAGCCTGATTCAGACACATCCCTTTCCAAAGCAATTAAGCAAAGATCCACAGGTGATGCCCATTCATTTCCATTTGAAAACTGTTTTCTTCAGGCTTCACAAAGGGTTGGCATGAGGCAAAGACCTTCCTGACATTCAGGGCAAAAGAAGATTTTATAAGCAAAAGGCCCAAAGCAGGGTTTCTCCACTGAGAGGTTAGTAGTCACACTGATATCTACGTTTTCTGAGATGCTCACCATTCCCTTCAGCTATTCAGTACATAACCATGTGACAGAGCTTGGAGGTGGTACATATCTTGGACACAAAACCATGAGCCTATTCTGGAGAGTGGCCAGAATTCCAGAAGAAAACAGGAACTTAAGAAGATAGCAGATGTTGGCCATTGATAAGGCAAGCCCTGGTCCATTCATTAATTCATCAGGATAAATGCTGGGAAGCATTCTAGTAGACAGGACACATCCATTGATGCATTCTTTTTTCTAATGTCTACAACCACGGACACAGTGAGGTACACAGATATAGAATCACATGCCTTGTGAAACGACTTAGTAGAAATAGTTCTCTGCAAACCAAACAAACTGCCACTGCTACCTATTCTCAGAACATGAGACAAAACCACAAACCCACACCCACACCCACAATGGCATCTCCTTTCCCCAAGTAGGTCTGTGACTATCCGGAGTGTCCTCTGACTGCTGGGCCATACTATGTTCCACCCAAATGGCCTGTCCTTTCTCAGATCTGGTCTCCTTGGCCAACTTTGTGAAGTAGTCAGAAGCCAGCAGTGAGCCACTACCTGCTTTCTCAGGAAAGGCCCCTCTCAGAGCTTTCCTGGCATTTGACCATCCTCACATCAGTAGGTACCCAGAAAGAGTGACTCTGTCCTTGGTAAAACTAAACAAGTGATCCCACTGTGACTGGGACTGGGACTGGTTCTGGATGCCTGGTTTCTTGGATCCCAAGTTAAGAGAGTTCCATCACCAAGGAAGTGAGGTGAGGTCACTTCCTTCAGGAAGTGAATGAGGTCCCTACCTTAGCAACCACTTTGTCCTAATAGTTGCTTCCATACTTCCTCTGACACTTTCACAAGTTAGATCGGTATATCAACCATAGGAACCCAGGAACAGCTGTCCACACAGGCCTTGTTTGGTCCATCGTGTCTACATTAAGAAGAGAGAGCCTGAATGAGACACAGTTCTTCATCCTGACCAGGTAGTTTGCCATGGAAGATGACTTTTACTCTCCCAGGTCCTTCATAGCTGCCTACATGTTCTCCAGGGATCATTTCTGCATGGACCTTTGAGGTTTTCAGCAGGTGGAAGATCCACTACATTTCTGTATTGTAAGACCAACTCTGTCCCTGCTGCTCTGCAATGTTAGATTGAGGGAACAGTGTATGGTTAGGGTTAATAACATGTTTGATTTGGGGTAGGAATCATTCTGCTGGATGAATAATGGTATTGGGAACCTGCGATATGTATGAGAATATATAGGTGAAATATATGTATGAAAACAGAAATCTACGAAAGATTTGAAGCCCAGAAGAGCATTGGGCCCTTGATTGGGATACTTAGCTTTGAATTAGGTTCTGCACAGTTGTGTCAGATTAATCAATATACAATGGCATTGGACCTTGTACCTTGGATGATTGAATGTCGAAGGGAACATCCAGTCAAAAAGGGTTAGTCGGTAGTGAAAGGTTAATAAAATAGGTACTTGTCACTTCCTGGGAAGAATGTTGTGTTTATTCCAAGCATAATGGAGTTGTAAAAAAATTATGATTAAATTAAAAAGACACCCTGAAGAGCGTCAATGAGAGAGTGAGAGGACAAAAAAGGGTGGTTTGAGTCTTGGTTCACATAGTCCCCCTGTTTGACTACTTTTTAACAACCCTGGCCTGTCCAAAATAATCTCCATAATATTGCTAACTATAAAACCCTCTTTGCTCAACCGTGTAATTTCTTTTCTCCAAGATCAAATTGGACAAGTTAAACTTATGGTAATACCCCACTAGAAGACATTGAATGTGACACCCCCCAATGATCACTTTTATGATTAAAAGTAGATAGAAGAAGAAGTGAGGAATGAAAGGTTAATAAAATAGGTACTTGTCACTTTTTTTCTGTATGCTTAACAAAACACTGTTGAAATCTTGAGAACTGTTTGCTAATCTTGTTTCCAGAATGTCCTGTCCCCAACTGCTAAACTGCAGAATGTACTCCTTCAACCGGTTGAACGCAAACCGCCCACTCGCCCTTACCCATCAAAAAACTTCGCTCCCTGCCCTCCCCAAGGAAAGTATATAAGCTCTGCTTAAGCTCTTCTCAGGGCACTCTGCTCTATTCAAGTTAGCTCTGATCCCCCACATGCTGGACCCCCAATAAACCCTTTGCTGTTGCATGAGATAGCCATTTTTCAAGGATGAAGTTGGAGGCACTGTGGGTTTCAATTCATTCAGGAACAATTAAATGGTGAGGAAGCTCATTTCAATGAAATCTCTGGAGAACGCTCACAGGCAAGTCTTCCCAAAGAGTGGCCAAAAGGTCACATGAAGCCAGGCACATTGAAGTCTACAATGTGAGGTCCATTTTTGTTTTGGCTCTCCACTATGACTGAAAAGTTTTTCATAATAAAATCAAGTGCTATCCTGCCTGAGATTCCCAGTGCTCTGTGGAAAACCAACCTGGGACTAGATTTCCGAATCCAAGGGTGAATCTCATGCGTGGCCTCCTAAAATCCCAACACAATTCATGGCAATACTTCTCTGAGGTCAGTTCCAGAACTCAGTCTATTAGGGGAATTACCCAAGAGTTCCAGCCCTGGCGGACCCACTCATCTCTTCCAACTGCCACAAAAATGACCACAATTATAGCCAAAATATTCCCACATGGCCCTCATTTTCTTCCATATAGACACTGATCATAACTTCTGGCTAGAGGTTTCCATGAGTGATGCAGCTCAGGACAGTGTCCAATATAAGCTCCTTTGCCCCTCATTTGCCTAAAGTCAGTGTGGCCTGGACACCCTTCCTGTGAACCAGGAGTGATCAAATAGGCCTGCCATTATTACTGCTCTGCTTCTACTATTTGAGGCCTACTGACTGTCAGGTATAGATTCTTTATGTGGTTTGTATTCATGAGAGAACACTAGCACATCTGCAGGGCTTTGAAGAACTCATTTGACCCAAGGGTCCATATTCACACTTGATGGTGGTCAGGAACCTAACAGAGGAAGGTGAGAGACTTCATCCACAATGACTGATTTTTTGAATTTTGGTTATGGATGCAAACATGGGATCTTTCTTTAGATCCATCAGGTGCTGACAATCTAAGCCTCAGCTTCACACACGGCCAAGAGGCTTATTCAGACACATCTCTTTCCAATTAAGCAAAGAGCCACAGGTGATCCCCATTCATTTCCATTTGAATACTGTTTTCTTCAGGCTTCACAAAGGGGTGGCCTGAGCCAAAGACTTTCCTTGCATTCAGGGAAACAGAAAAATAGGTAAGCAAAAGTCCCAAAGCAGGGTTTCCCCACTGAGACTTTCCTGGTCACCCGGATATCTGAGTTTTCTGAGATGCTCACCATTCCCTTCAGCTATCCAGTACATGGCCATGTGACAGAGCTTGGAGGTGGTACATATCTTGGACACAAAACCATGAGCCTATTCTGGAGAGTGTCCAGAATTCAGGAAGAAAACAGGAATTTAGGAAGATAGTAGGTTTTGCCCATTGATAAGGCTAGCCGCAGTTCATTCATAAATTGGCAGTATGAATGCAGGGAAGCTTTCTACTAGACAGAACACACCCATTGATGCATTCTTTTTCTAATACTACAACCACGGACAGAGTGGGATACACAGTAATAGAAACACTCACCTTGTCAGAGAACATACTAGAAACAGTCTTCTCCAAACCAAACAAATTGCCTTTGCTACCTATTCTCAGAACATGAGAGAAAACCACAAACTCACACCCACACTCAAAAAGGCACCTCCTTCCCCAAAGTAGGTCTGTGACTATCCGGAGTGTCCTCTGACGGGTGGGCCATACTATATTTCCCCGAAGTGGACTGTGCTGCCTCTGTTCTGGTCTCCTTGGCCAAATCTGTGAAGTTGTCAGAAGCCAGTGGTGAGCCACTACCTTCTTTCTCAGGAAAGGCCCCTCTTCTTAGCTTTCCTGGCATTTGGCCATCCTCACATCATTAGGTACCAACAAAGACTGACGCTGTCCTTGGTTAACCCAAACAAGTGAGACCACTGGGACTGGGACTGGGACTGGCTGTGGTTGCCTGACTTCCTGAATCCCAAATTTAGAGAGTTCCATCACCAAGGAAGTCATGTGAGGTAACTTCCTTCAGGAAGTTAATGAAGTCACTGCCTTGGCAACCACTTTGTCCTAACAGTTGCTTCCAAGGGTCCCAAGAGGTGCAGGGTACCCCTACTTCCTGTGACATTTTCACAAGTTAGAATGGTATTTCACCATAGGCACCCGGGAACAGCTCTCCACACAAGCCTGGTTTGGTCCATCTTCTCTACATTAAGATGAAAGAGGCTGATTCAGACACATCCTTTCATCCTGACCAGGTTGTTTACCATGGAAGTTGTCTTTTCCTCCCTCAGGTCCTTCATAGCTGCTTACAACTTCTCCAGGGATCATTTCTGCATGGACCTTTGAGGTTCTCAGCAGGTGGAATATCCCCTACACTCCTGTATTGTAAGACCAACTCTGTCCCTGCTTTTCTGTAAAGTTAGATTGAGGGAACAGTGTATGGTTAGGGTAATAACATGTTAAATTTGGGTTAGGAATCATTCTGTGTGATGAATAATGGTATTGGGAACCTGCGATATGTATGAGAATATATAGGTGAAATATAAGTATGAATACAGAAGTCTGGGTAGGATTTGAAGCCCAGAAGAGCATTACCTTGATATTGTTTTTCTAATCTTTTTCTTATCCTAAAACCTTGTCTAACCATAATTTTGGGTATATTTTAATTGATGTTTTTTGTTAATTTCAAACCTAATTCATCTAGGACATCTCATCCCCATAAATATACGGGACGATGATCCATACATATGGCTATATAGTTCCTTCACATCCTTCAGGATCCTTCCAATCTAATACCATTGCTCTTTGATGGGGATTAGTCGCCAATTCTAGGCCTTGAAGTGTTTGAGTGGATGGTTGTAATGGCCAATATTTTGGCCATTCTGGACGAGAGATGATGCTAAGTTCTGCATCTGTATCCAGTAGCCCATTTAATTCATGTCCTTGAATATTTAGTTTTAGTATGGGGCAAGAATCTAATTTTAGAGAAAACATAGCCAAATCTACATCTGTGCAGCCTAATCCCTTGGAACGTCTTTCTACAACATGACTGGAAAATTTATCATGTAAGCGTGGTATTATTAGTAACTGTGCTATTCTGTCTCTTGGTGAAATTACTGACATACCCTTTGGAGAACTGGCTATAATTTTTATTTCACCTTCATAATTAGGGTCAATTACCCCAGGACTTATCATAAGTCCTTTTAGAGTAGAAGAGCTGCGTCCCAATAATAAGCCTACTGCTCCTTGGGGAAGAGCTTTTTACCCCTGAGAGAATGATTTGAACTCCCATCTCTGGAGTTAGTACTGCTCTGACAGAGGTGCAGATGTCCAACCCTGCACTCCCTCTGGTTTGTCTGTTGAGGGCTCTGATGGACAATGTGTCTTTGGCACTACCCTGATGGGGTTGCTGGGTTCCTCCAGTGCTCCGTATATTTGTGGTTTGGGGCCCCAGAGCATTGGGTCCCCCTGTCCATTTTCTGGCAACGTAACCTGATGCCTTTCTCCATGATATCATGGATAAACACCTGGTCCTTGTTTGTTTTTTGATAATATACTACCCTCTATGGTGGTTTGAGAATGGCATTCATTAGTCCAATGTCTCCCTCTATGGCATCCTGGGCAAATACCCCGTATTCTACTCCTTTGATACCTAGTTTTGTTAAACCCTCCTCTTATGGGGCAATTCCTTTTAAAATGTCCTGTTTGTTCACAATTGTAGCATGTTCTTGTCCTGGCATCTAAAGCCTATTTTACTGCAGCTGCCACGACTTGCCCTTGTTCTAAAGCCTGTTTTACTGCAGCTGCCATGACTTGCTCTTGTTCATTAATGTCTCTACATAATTTAATATATGGGAATTGGAGCATTTTAGAAAAATCAGACATCAGTGTGTCTTGTAAAGTCTCAGTAGAGAAACTCTACTTTGGCCCATTTGCTTACCTATTGTTAATTTGCCCAGAATGTCAGGAAGCTCTTTGTCTCAGGGCACACCTTTGTGAAGCCTGAAGCACACAGTTTTCAAATGGAAATGAATGGGCATCACCAGTGGGTATTTGCTAAATTGCTTTGGAAAGGGATGTGTCTGAATCAGCCTCTTTGATCTGTGTGAGGCTGTGGCTTACATTCTCATCACCTGATGGATCATTCCGTGTGTGAATCCATAACCAAAATGGCCAAAAGAGCAGTCCCTGTGCATGAAGTCTCTCACCTTTCTCTGTAAGGCTCCTGACCTCCATCAAGTGAGAATAGGGATTTTTTGTGTCAAATGAGTTCTTCAAAGCCCTGGAGAGTCTAGCACATAGGTTCTTGGGTTTTCTCATGACTCCAGTTCAAATAAAAATATTTATACCTGACAGTCAGTAGGCCTCAAATTGGAGAAGCCTAGGCGTATTAAGGGCAGGCCTATTTGATCACACCTGGTTCACAGGAAGGGTGTCCAGGCCACCATGACTTTAGGCAATGAGGGGCAAGGGAGCTTATTTTGGAGACTCTCTTGGACTTCGCCGCTCATGGAAACCTCCAGACAGAGCTTAGAATGAGAGTGAATATATGGAAGAAGATGAGGGCCATGTGGGAGTGTTTTGATTTTAATTGTCATCATTTGTGTGGTAGTTGGAAGATATGACTGGGTACACCTGGGCTGAAATCTGGTGTGATTCCCCTTAGAGACTGGGTTCTGGAACTGACCTTAGAGAAGTATTATCATGAAATGTGTTGGGATTTTAGTTGGCCACGCATGAGAGTCGCCCTTGGAAACCGAGATCTAGGCCCAGGTTTGCTTTCCACAGAGCACTGGGAATCTCAGCCAGGATATCACATGGTTTTATTCTGAAAGACATGGCAGCCATAGATGAGAGTCAAAACACACATGGACCTCACATTGTAGACAGCAATAGGCCTGGGTTCATGTGAACTTTTGGCCACTCTTTGGGAAGCCTTGCCTCAGAGATTTCACCAGAGCTTTCATTCAAATGAGCTTCCTCACCATTGAATGATTCCTGAATGAATTTAAACCACAATGCCTCCAACATCAATCTTGAAAAATGGCTAGATAAATACCATGAAATTTTTGAAATTCCCATGACCATGAAAATGGTGTAAGAACAGAGATGCCAGTAAGTTGGGGCCTGATGAGAAGTGGGCCTAGAGAAGTTGTGTGCAGGTGTGTGAGAAAATATCTGTGGTGGGGCCATGTGGATCTGCCATTGGCTTCCAAATGGCTTGTAACTGACATGGTGCAGCCAGCATACCCTTCTATGTAAAGGCATCTTTTAATATGCAGAGTTTTCAGGGCAATGTTCAGAATCAAATTGCTATGGTCAAGGATCCAAGCTATGTGGGATTGAAGCCTGGGTGGTACATTATCCTGCAGACCCTGAAACACCGCACGTGACAGAACTCTCTTTAGCACTGTGTCCCAGTTGAATTCCTTGTATTGTGTGAAGCAAATACCAAGCTCCCATTGCAGCAGCAAGAAACACCACGACAAGTGGAGGATGACCGAATGGCTTTAGAGTACACACGGAAAGAGTTAGCCCCCAGTCCCCACAGTTTACCTACAAAGAGAGAATTCAGCACTGCTGCCTCATGTTCATTAGAAAATAAGAAACCATGTCCTCCAGGTCACTTAGATACATACCCAGCTTTGATGGTCTCTCTACAAAGGAAGCTAAAGCTCCTGACAACAACAAATATTTCAAGTGCCCAAACTCAGAGGCAGTTTCTCAAGAAGTCTTTAGTCCAGCAGAGCTCCAATTTTGTCGAATATTTACCTGTTCCTAACTTTTGGAAACTCCTCTACCACCTTCAAGGTTGTGAACTCTTGAGCATATTTCATTCCAGATATGAATTCACAGTTTTTCTAACTCTTCTCCTCTAATTGTGTTTTACTTGGGGTGAAGGTAATGTCAAGGCATTATTCTGGATGAGAGTGGGAAGATTTTTGTGTAGCACATATTTACATACACATTGGATTTATTTTCCTATTTTCCATTCAAAATACTGAATCCCTGAAACTAACCCATACCGTACTAGACTCTGACTAATAATTCTAATATGATGGAGAAAAATAACCCAAAAAGAATAGAAATACAAGCAGTTCAGACAAGGCATAGTGTATAGTTGGACTTGCCTTTTGCATTATACAGGGTAGGAGTTATAAATCTAGTCAATTTTTTGTTGAAATAGTTCTCCATGTTTTTTTTTTATTGGTTGTTCAAAATATTACAAAACTCTTGACATCTTGTATTACATATATTAGATTCAAGTGGATTATGAACTCACATTTTTACTCCAAATACAGATTGCAGAATCACATCGGTTACACATCCATATTTTTACATAATGCCCTATAAGTATCTGTTGTATTCTGCTACCTTTCCTAGCCTCTAGTATCCCCCCTCCCCTCCCCTCCCCTCCCATATTCTCTCTCTACTCCATCTTCTGTAATTCATTTTCCTACTTGTTTATTTTCCCCTTCCACTCACAACTTCTTATATATAATTTTGTAAAACATTGAGGGACTCCCTCCATTTCCATGCAATTTCCCTTTTCTCTCCCTTTCCCTCCCACCTCATGTCTCTTATTAATGTTGACCTTTTCTTCCTGCTATTCCTTCCTGCTCTGTTCTTAGTTGCTCTCATTATATCAAAGAAGACATTTGGAATTTGTTTTTTTAGGGATTGTCTAGCTTCACTAAGCATAATCTACTCTAATACCATCCATTTCCCTGCAAATCCCATGATTTTGTCATTTTTTAGTGCTGCGTAATACTCCATGGTGTATAAATGCCACATTTTTAAAATTATTTTGAAAACCTATATTCCAATAAAATAGAAGAGAGTGAAGACATCTATAAATTTTTTAAATCCTATGATTTGCCCAGACTGAGTCTGGAGGATACACACAATTTGAACAGACCAATATCAATGGATCAGATTGAAGAAGCAATCAAAAGACTACCAACCAAGAAAAGCCCAGGACCAGATGGGTATACAGCGGAGTTTTACAAAACCTTTAAAGAAGAATTAATACCAATACTTTTCAATTTATTTCAGGAAGTGGAAAAAGAGGGAGCTTTGCCAAATTCATTCTATGAGGCCAACATCACCCTGATTCCGAAACCAGACAATGACACCTCAAAGAAAGAAAACTACAGACCAATATCTCTGATAAAACTACATACAAAAATCCTCAATAAAATTCTGGCGAATCGGACAAAAAGGCACATCAAAAAAATTGTGCACCATGATCAAGTAGGATTAATCCCTGGGATGCAAGGATGGTTCAATATACGGAAATCAATAAATGTTATTCACCACATAAATAGACTTAAAATAGGAACCATATGATCATCTCAATAGATGCAGAAAAAGCATTCGACAAAGTACAGCATTCCTTTATATTCAAAACATTAGAAAAACAAGGGATAACAGGAACTTTCCTCGAAATTGTGAAAGCTATCTATGCTAAGCCTCAGGCTAGCATCATTCTGAGTGGAGAAAAATTGAAGGCATCCCCTCTAAAATCAGGAACAAGACAGGGATGCCCTCTATCACCACTTCTATTCAATATAGTTCTCAAAACACTGGCCAGAGCAATTAGAAAGATGAAAGAAATTAAAGGCATAAAAATAGGAAAAGAAGAACTTAAATTATCACTGTTTGTGGATGACATGATTCTATACCTAGAAGACCCAAAAGTGTCTACAAAAAAACTACTAGAACTAATAAATGAATTCAGCAAAGTGGAAGGATAAAAAATCAACACGCACAAATCAAAGGCATTTTTGTATATCAGTAACAAAACTTCTGAATCGGAAATGAGGAAAAACACTCCATTCACAATATTTTCAAAAAAAAATAAAATACTTGGGAATCAACCTAACAAAAGAGGTGAAAGACTTATACAATGAAAACTACAGAACCATAAAGAGAGAAATAGAAGAAGATCCATGTGTTTTTAAAGGTAACAAATAGGTGAATTCCTCTCTGCCTTTCTCTGTAGCCAATTCAGCACATGTAATTTCATATGCACATATAGAATCCTACTTGTTATCACATGTACATTCTTGTGAGGTGGCTGACTTGGCAGATACAAATTGGGAGAAGAGATCACTCCTCCTAAACACAGTTAGAACTGAAAATTCAACCTATGGGTGAGCTTCTTAGATGAACAACATGATAAATAAAATCATATTCAGTATAATGGATATTTTTGGACCAGTGGATGATATACATTTCATGAAGAATTTCGATTGGCATATATGTTGCTACTTTTTAATGTGTGTGTATGTGTGTGTGTATATATATATATATATATATATATATATATATATATATATACTCTCCAAATTTTTCAAAATATGAAATATATGTGTCTTATTGTACACTCCCTAAATTCATTCGTATTCATGTATGTGGATTTATAATCAAATTTTCAAAAGATTATTCTCAGAAATATTCATCCACCTGAAATACATATTTGTTTCCTAGAACTGAAAACTAACTTCAGTGAATGGTGCAAACGAATCCTAATATTTCTACAGTAACTGACCCAATGTCACATCAATGCAAGTAGATTATTATGGAACATGATATGTATTTTGATGTTCATTTTTAGTCAACACTGGTACATTACTATTTCTTCAGTTTATGCCCATCATAAGATATATATTTCATACACAAGTTAGCAAATTTATAGGCATTTGTTTCACTTTCAATAACTTCCTTCTTCAGAACACATGTATTCCTCCATGTTTCTTGATAAGACTTTTCATGAGACTTCTTTCTAAACACATTATTTTTGATTTCCATAATCACTTTTGAAGCAAAACTCACACACTCGTCATGATAAAATATAACCCTAATATTACCATTAGAAGTATAACTGGTTGGAATGAATGATTGTATATCAATATAAGATTTCCTGTATATTTTCAGATATCAATTCAATCCGTTATTTAACGTTTACCAATTATATTATTTACTCTCAGTATGGTCTATTCTTGCATTATCTCTATATTCATAGAGAGATGGTACACCTCTTTGTACTCCCAATATTCATTTATACGTCTCCAAAATATTGCTCCCAGAAATGGTGGAAGAAATACTCATGTCACCTGACCTACATATACATTTTATCACAGTAATATTCTGGAAAATAAAGCAAAGGTCACACTTATAATTGTACCAAAGCCTAAATTTAAACTGAGCATGGATTTCTGAAAACATCCATGACCAGGTTGCCTAATGCTCTCAAATGTCAATGTAATTGTTGACTACATATTTGTTTCTTTCTAAGATTATATATTCAAACTCAACCCTGTTGAAAATGTCTAATCCTATCACTCACTTTAAACTTTGTCTGATTTCCTAATGTCTCTATTGATATCTCTTTTCCTTCATAATTTCCCAGTTCATCATTTTGACTGTGCATTTGTGCTGACATTTACATTCACTCTCTACCTGAAACCCAATTGCTAAACAACTTTTGGTCCAAATACTATACTCTCTCTTCTTTCTGAATCTACCGACTATCTCCCAAATCCTACTGACTATCCTTTTTAGAATGGATGTTCTCTTCAACATTCAATCATCCAAGGTACAAGGTCCGATGCCATTGTGTATTGATTCATCTGAGACATCTGTGCAGGACATAATTCAATGCTAAGTCTCCCAATCAAGGGCCCAATCCCTTTCTGGGCTTCAAATCTTACTTAGATTTCTGTTTTCATACATATATTTGACCTCTATATTCTTATAAATATCGCAGGTTTTCAATACCATTATTCATCCAGCAAAATGATTCCTAACCCAAATCGAACATGTTATTAACCAAAACCATATACTGTTCCCACATTCTAACTTTATAGAAGAGCAGGGACAGTGTTTGTCTTACAATAAGGAATGTAGGGGATATAACACCTGCTGAAAACCTCAAAGTTCCATGCAGAAATAATCCCTGGAGAAGATGTAGGCAGCTATGAAGGACCAGAGAGTGCAAAAGTCTTCTTCCATGGAAAACAGCCTTGTCTGAATGAGGGGTTGTGTCTGAATCAGCCTCTCTGTTCCTAATGTACAGAAGATGGACAAATCCAGCCCTGTGTGGAGAGCTGTTCACGGGTGCCTATGGGTGATATACCATTCTAACTTGTGAAAGTGTCACGGGAAATAGGGGCAGCATCCATCTCATGGGACCCTTGGAAGCAACTGTTAGGACAAAGTGGTTGCAAAGGCAGTGAACTTATTCAGTTCCTGAAGGAAGTGACCTCATCTCTATTCCTTGGTGATGGAACTCTCTGAACTTGCGATATAGGAAGCCAGGCACTCAGAGCCAGTCCCAGTCCCAGTCCCAGTGGGCTCACTTGTTTGGATATTCCAATGAAAGAGACAGTCTTTTTTGGTATATACTGATGTGAGGATGGCCAAATGCCAGGAAAGCTTTGAAGACTGGCCTTTCCAGAGAAAGCAAGTAGTGGCTCACTGTGGGCTCCTGACATTTTCAGAGTTGGCCAAGGAGACCATATCTGAGACAGGACAGGCCATTTCAGAGGAACATAGTAAGGCTCACCAGTGAGAGTACACTCTGAATAGTCACAGACCTACTTGGGGAAAGGAGATGCATTTGTGGTTTTAGTTGTGTGTTTGTGGTTTTGTCTCATGTTCTGAGAAAATGTAGGAAAGGCGGTTTGTTTGGTTTGGAGTGAACTGTTTCTAGTAAGTCGTTTGACAAGGCAAGTGTTTCTATGTCTGTGTTTCCCAGTGTGTCTGTGGTTGTAGACATTAGAAAAGAGAATGCATCAATGGATGTGTCCTGTCTAGTAGAAAGCTTCCCAGCATCAATCTTGCCCAATATATAAATGGACTGTGGCTTGCCTTATCGAAGGGCAACACCTTCAAACTTCCTAAGTTCTTGTTTCCTTCCTGAATTCTGGCTACACTCCAAAATAGGCTCATGGTTTTCTGTCCAAGATATTTACCACCTCCAAGCTCTGTGATATGGGCATGTACTGGATAGCTGAAGGGAATGGCGAGCATCTCAGAAAACTCAGATATCAGTGTGACCAGTAAAGTCTCAGTGGAGAAACTCTGCTTTGGGGCTTTTGCTTGCCTATTGTTCTTTTGCCCTGAATGTCAGGAAGGACTTTGCCTCAGGCCACCCCTTTGTGAAACCTGAAGTAACCAGTTTTCAAATGGATATAAATGGGCATTACCTGTGGCTCTTTACTTAACTGCTTTGGAAAGGGATGTGTCTGAATCAGTCTCTTGGCCCTGTGTGAGTCTATGGCTTAGATTCCCTACACCTGATGGATGTAAAGAAAAATCACATGTGTGCATACAAAATCAAAATGGCAAAAATTACAGTCATTGTAGATGAAGTCTCTCGCCTTTCTCTGTAAGGTTTCTGACCTCCATCAAGTGAGAATAAGGATCCTTTGGGTCAAATGAATTCTTCAAAGCCATGGAGAGGCTAGCCCATAGGTGCTTCGGTTTTCTCTTGACTACAGTTCACATAAATAATCTAAATGCCACAGTTAAAAGGCCTAAAATTGAAGAAGTGGAAAAGTATTAATGGCAGACCTATTTGATCACTCCTGGTTTACGGTAAGGGTGTCCAGGCCACCCTGACTTTAGGCAAATGAGGGTTAAGGGAGCTTATTTTGGACACTGTCTTGGGCTGCACCCCTTATGGAAAACTCCAGCCAAAGGATATGATGAGTGTCTATATGGAAGAAGATTAGGGCCGTGTGGAGTGTTTTGGTTTTAATTGTGGTCATTTGTGTGGTGGTTGGAAGAAATGACTGGGTCTACCTGTGCTTGAACTCTGGTGTGATTCCCCTTAGAGACTGAGTTCTAGAACTTACCTCAGAGAAGTATTGCCATGAATTGTTTTGGGATTTTAGGAAGCCACGCAATGAAAGTCGCCCTTGGAAACTGAGATCTAGGCCCAGGGTGGCTTTCCACAAAGCACTGGGAATCTCAGCCAGGATATCACTTGATTGTATTCTGAAAGACATGGCAGCCATAGTTCAGTGTCAAAAAACACATGGACCTCATATTGTAGACCTCAATATGACTGGATTCAAGTGACCTTTTGGCCACTATTTTGGAAGCCTTGCCTTTGAGAGTTCTCCAGAGCTTTCATTGAAATGTGCTTCTTCACCATTTAACGGTTCCTGAATATATTGAAACCCATAGTGCTTGCAACATCATCCTAGAATAATGGCTAGAAAAATACCGTGAAATTTTTGAAATTCCCATGACCTGGTGGCACTGGAGAACCTTTGGATGTGCTGTTGCTGATCTTGAGTGTGCCAGACAGTGCCTTGATTGACTGGGTTTCATGAAAGTGGTGTAGAACAGAGATGCCAGTAATTTGGAGCCTGCTGATTAGTGGGCCTAGAACAGTGGTGGGAAGGTTTGTGATAAAACATGTAGTGGGGCAATGTGGATCTGCCCTTGGCTTCCAAATGGTTGTTACTGACATGGTGCAGCCAGCAGACCCTTCTTTGTAAAGGCATCTTGTTATATTGAGAGGTTTCAGGGCAATGTTCAGAATCAGGTTGCTATGTCAAGGGGGAAAGCAATGTGGGATAGAAGCCTGGTTGGTGCATTATCCTGCAGACCCTGACCCACCACTCCCGACAGAAATCCCTCCAGCACTGTGTCCCAGTTGAACTCCATGTATTTTGTGAAGCAAATACCAAACTCCCAGTGCAGCAGCGAGAAACACCACAAAAATTGGAGGATGTCCAAATGGCTTCACAGTCCACAGGGGATACACTTAGCCCCCAGTGGCCACAGGTTACCTACAAAGAGAGAATTCAGCACTGCTGCCTCATTTTCATTGGAAAATAAGAAACAATTTCCTCCATGTCACATAGATGCAGACCCAGCATTGATGGTCTCAGTACAAAGGAAGCTAAAGCTCCTGACAACCACATATAGTTCAAGGGCCCAAACTCAGAGGCAGTTTCTCAAGAAGTCTTTAGGCCAGCAGAACTCCATGTTTGTGGAGTGTTTACCCTGTCCCTTTCTTTTCGAAAATCATCTACCACCTCCAATTTTTCAAAACTGTGAGCATATTCCATTCCAGATATGTATTCACTGATTTTCTAATTCTTCTCCTCTAATGGTGTTTTAGTTGGAGCGAAGGTACTGTCAAGGCATTTTTCTGTATGAGAGTGGGAGGATATTTGTGGAGCACACATTTACATACACATTGGATTCATTTTCCAATTTTTCTTTCGAAATACTGAATCCCCGACACTAACCCCTACCCTACTACACTCTGACTACTAATACTAATAAGATGGAGAAAAATAACTCAAACAGAATAAAAATACAAGCATTTCAGAGGAGGCATGGTGTATAGTTGGAGTTGCCTTTTGCATTATATATTGTGGGAGTTATAAATCTAGTCAACTTTTTGTTGAAGTCGTTCTCCATGTTTTTTTAAAGTTAACCAATATGTGAATTCCTGTCTCCCCTCTCTGTAGCCTATTCACCACCTGTATTTTTATATGCAAACTAGAATCCTACCTGGGACCACACGTCCATTCATGTGAGGTGGCTGACTTGACAGATACAAATTGTAAGGGATCACTCCTCCTAAATGATGTTGGAACTGAAAATTCAAATTATGGGTGAGCTTCCTACGTGATCAATATTATTCATAAATCCATGTTCAGTTAAATAAATATTTTTGGATCTGTCAATGATATATATTTCATTTTGAATTTTGATTGGCATATATATTGCTATTTTTAATGTCTGTGTGTGTGTGTGTGTACACACACACACACACACACACACACACACACACATATAGATAGATAGATAGATAGATAGACTCTACAGATTTTTCAAAATATGAAATATGTGTTTTATTTTACACTCACCAAATTCATTCATATTCATATATGTGAATTTATAATCAACTTTTCACAAGATTATTCTTAGAAATATTCATTTACCTGAAAAACATATTTCTTTCCTAGTACCGAAAAGGAACTTCAGTGAATGGTGCACACAAATCCTAATATTTCTACAGTACCTGACCCAGTTTAACATCAATGCAAGTAGATTCCAATTGGACATGATGTGTATTTTGACGTTCATTTTTATTCAACACTGGTAGATTACTATTTCTTTAATTTATGCACATCATAGGATATGTATTTCATCCACAAGTTAGGAAATTTATAGGCATTTGATTCACTATCAATCACTTCCTGCTTCAGAGCACATGCATTCCTCCATGTTTCTTGACTGGTCTTTTCATGAGAAAAGGGATGGACAATGCAAGGTAAGGCAACTAACATAGCACCGAACACAGCGAAACAGTCCTATTTGGTTGCAACCGGATTTAGAGGGCATTGCTTCTATTGTAATCATTTAATCCCCTGAACTCCAAGTTTAGATTGTTTCAGAATTTTGTACCCAACATGTAAGGGAGGGACTCAGAAGTTCACAGTCTGCAGAAGTTCATTAAAAGCAGTTTTTTTTTCTGTTTTTTTTTTTTCTGTTCTGTGCAAGTTAACATTTCAAGGACACCTGGGAGGGGCAGAGCTTTTTTCTTATCTTTTTTTTTCTCCCTGCCAGCTTTTACCATGGAGCCCAGTTGGTAACTTCTTTAACTTAGAACTGTAGCCATCTCTGTCAAGCCCCAGCTCAAGGCCAGAGGCCTTGTTCACATATTGCCAGCATTGTGACTGACTCTTTCCAAACACATTATTTTCGATTTCCATAATCACTTTTGTAGCAAATATAACATATCTTCATGATAAACCATAACCCTAATATTGATATTAGATGTATAAATGGTTGGAATGAATGATTGTATATCAATATAAGATTTCTTATATATTTTCAGATATCAATTCAATCCGTTATTTAATGTGGAACCAGTTATATTATTTATTCACTTATGGTCTATTCATGCATTATCTCTATATTCATTGACACAGTGTATACCTCTTTGTACCCCCTATACCCATTTATATGTCTTCAAAAAATTGCTCCCAGAAATGGTGGAATAAACACTCATGTCACCAGATCTACATATACATATTATCACAGTAATATTCTGGACACAAATGCAAACGTCACACTTATGATTGTACCAAAACCTAAATGGAAAGTGAGCATGGATTACAAAAAACATCCATGTCAAGGTTGCCTAATGCTCTCAAATGTCAATCCTATTGGTGACTACATATTTGTTTCTTCCTAAGATTATATATTCTAACTCAACCCTGTTGAAAATGTCTAATCGTATCACACACTTTATACTTTGCCTGATTTCGTAATGTCTTTATTGATATCTGCTTTCCTACGTTCTTTTCCCATTTCATTATTGTGACTGTTCACATGTGCTGACATTTACATTCACTCTCTAACCGAACCCCTATTGCTAAAGAGATTTTGTTCCAAATCCTATACTCACTCTTCTTCCTAAACCTACCGACTATCTTCTTAATCCTACCGACTATCCCTTTTTGACTGGATTTTCTCTTCTACATTCAATCATCCAAGTAATGTTCGTGCAAGCATCGGAGGAAGAGACCACCAGGAGAGTGTCTCATGCCACAGCAAGAGGTTTATTGGGGGTCCAGCATGCTGTGGCTCAGAGCTCACAAGAATAGAGCAGAGAGCCCTGAGAACAGCTTAAGCAGAGCTTATATACTTTCCTTGAAAAGGGTAGGAACGGAAATTTATTGATGGGTCAGAGCGAGTGGGCGGTTTGCGTGTAACCGGATGAGGGAATACATTCTGCAATTTCGAAGTTGGGGACAGCACAATCTGGGAACAAGGTTAGCAAACAGTTCTCAATATTTCAACAGTGTTTTGTTAAGCATACAAAAAAACAGGAAGTTCCAAGTTCCTTTTTTATTAACCTTTCATTCCCCACTTCTTCTTCTGGCTAATTTTAATCATAATAGTGATTATTGGGGGGTGTCACATTCTATGTCTGCTAGTGGGGTATTACCATAAGTTTGACTTGTCCAATTTGAGCTTGGAAACAAGAAATTACACGGTTGAGCAAACAGGGTTTTATAGTTAGCTATAATATGGAGATTATTATTGGACAGGCCAGGGGTGATAAAAGCGTAGATAAACAGGGGGACTGTGATAACCAAGACTCAAACCACCCTTTTGGGGCGTCTGTCTCTCATTGACACTCTTCAAGGCATCCTTTTATTTTACTCATAGGTTTTTTTACAACTTCATTATGGTCGGCATAAAAACAGCATTCTTACATCAATGCAGCACAAAGTCCCCCTTCTCTCATGAAGAGGAGGTCAAACCCTCGACTGTTGTGTAAAACAACTTCAGAGAGAGAGGTAAAAGATTCCTGAAAACTGTGATGGAGGTTTCTAATATCTTTAAGTTTTGGTCTATTGCTGCTTCTATTTGGGTCATTTATTGTGTACCATGGACCAGGGCAGTGGTTCCTGTGACTACCCCTGCAGCAACTCCACTTCCTAATATGATAGGTAAAGTAAGAGATATATGTTCCCAGTGGAACTGGGTTGTATGCCCCCCTGTTTGAACTTCAAATGAACCTGGGTCATTATAGAGCAATCTGGGAAACATCTTCACCATTTCACAATTAATCACATCTGTTGACCATTTCATTAAAACATAAACAATGTTTAAGTATATAGAATTATACTGTTGTAGGGGCAGTCAAGGCAAGGCACCTAAGATAGCACAGAAGACAGGGAAACAGTCCTATTTGGTTACAACCGGATTCAGGGGGCATTGCTTCTGTTGTAATCAATTAATTCCCTGAACCCCAAGTGTAGGTAGTTTCAGAATTTTGTACCCAACATGAAAGGGAAGGGACTAAGAAGTTCACAGTCTGCAGAACTTCACAAAAAGAAGTTTTTTTTTCTGTTTTTTTCCTCTTTGGTGGGCAAGTTAAACTTTCAAAGACACCTGGGAGGGGGAGAGCTTTTTATTCCTTTTCTTTTATCCCCCTGCAGTGTTACCATGGAGCCCAGTTGGTAATTTTATATCTTAAAAATATAGCCATCTCTATGAAGCCCCAGCTCAAGGCCAGAGGCCTTGTTCACATATTGTGTGAAAAACTATTAAAGGGGTGTAAAGCTTAGGAGTGCTGATTTTTGCAGCCAGTAGCCAAGTAGAGCAGGGCAACAGAAAAACAGGAAGTTTATCTACACTGAACTCTTTTATAGGGACTCTTTTGCTGAAAATCCTAAAGTCATGGTGAAGACTTCTGGAGAAGTTCAGTTAAGAATTTTCTGTGGGCCTGGTACAGAGGGGGAAGACGGGGAAGGCGGTGGGTGAGAGCTGCTCCGTGGATCTGAGAAATAGGAAGGAGAGATATAAAAGAATAATGGGAAAGGGGTTTGGGATTTTCCTAGAAACAAAAACTTGAGCAGTATAACAGGTAGAGCAGAGGGGAAGACGGGAGTGACTATCCCGAAAAGCCTGTGAGGCACTTTAAATTCTTAGTAACCTGTTTTCAGTGATCACAAAGCAACTTTAAAGGTCATTTTCATTACATCTTCAATAGGGGTCTGAGGGATCTCCTAAGCTGGTTTGAGCTTTAGGTTATCTGGTAAGAGGACCTGGTGCAACCAGGTGCGGGTACTGACAGAGGAAAAGAGGAGTGAGTGGGTGGATGGGTACCTCAGTACCTGCTAACTCAGCAAGGGGGCAATGCTCTGAGAACCAGCGGAGGTTTGGGTTTTGGATCTAATAATTGGAGGGGAGAAATAAGGTTGCTGAGGTAGGACTGACAGCAGAGAGTCTGGAGCAGAAAGCTGAGGGTGAGGAACTATTGGAGAAGCATAGTTCAGGATGTGAGGGAAACAGGGAAAAGGCCTCCACATAGGGGAATTTCCTTTCACCCTTTTGAGCACTTGCAGAAGGTAAAAAGGTCACACAGAATTTGAGGATCTAGAGACTCCTCTTGGCGCCATCTGTTTTAGATGTCTAAGTAGTAATATGGCCAATGCTGTGTACTGAATTTGATGAGGATTTTACATTCCACCAGGCAGCCCCTGTATGCTCAAATCCCCATGACTTACAGAAGAAGTCATCTTTTCCCACACTCAGCCATGGCGGTTTGTGGCTTTGATAGTCTGCGGGGCAAACATACTAATATAGGCTAGCCAACCTGCATCTGGCTTGCCTGTCTATACAACCATAATGTTTGTTTCCATTATCTATGGTACGGAAATGATTTAATGGAATTTTAGTGGGATCCTCTTCATCAAGAATATCCTAATAGGAAAGACCTATATCCAGCTGACAAATGTCTGGGTGGAGAGATGGCCACCAGGTTCCAAAGGGGGCTGTATGCAAGATAGACCATACTTCTTGTCTTGTAGGATTTGTGATCAGCCATTGCTGCTGAACGGGCTAATGAGTGTTAGGTCTACTGGTGGCCAAGGGGAAAGTCTATAGCCTTATCAACGTGGCAAATACACAATTTGAACGGGTTACCAGTCTTTTCCAGTTTCCAGCCAGAGTCTGGACAGGTTGCAGGCTTGAGATGAGAGGCATGGATCCAGGAAGTGATTCCGTCTACTTTTACCGCTGTAGGTGTTATAAGTAGCACCTGGTATGGTCCTTTCCAGCGGGGTTCCAGGGATGACACCTGATGTCCTCTTATGTAGAGGAATTCTCTTACTTGATATCGATGTGGAGTCCCCTCGTCCCCAGGTTGGAAGGCAGTGGCCAGCTGTTTCCACAGGTATAGCTGAGTTCTTTCAAGAGATTTAAGTCTGTCAAGCAAGGGTGTGTGGAAGGGATACTTAGGTCTTAGAGTTGGGGTTAGGTCCCTTACGAGAGGAGGGGCCCCATAGAGAATTTCATAGGGGGTGATGTTACACAAAGAAACAAAGGGAGTATTTCTTTCATGAAACAGTGCATAAGGCAGGAGCATAGTCTACCCTTTTATGACGGTCTCTAAGCTTAATTTATTTAAGGTCTCTTTAATGCTTCTATTTATTTTTTCATGTGTCCTGAGCTTTGGGGTCTATAAACACAATGTAACTTCCAATTAATCCCCAGGGTCCTGGCTAACCCCTGGTTTACCTGGCCCATGAACGCCGTTCAATTATCAGACCACATTACATTAGGCAGGCCCTGTCTTTGAAAAATATCCTTCAGGATCTTCTTGACCACCATTTGTGCCGTTTTTTTTTTTTTTTGTTTTTTTTTGTTTTTTTTTTTTTTTTTTTTGTGGGAAAGGCTTCAATCCATCCTGAAAATGTATCTACAAAGACTAGGAGATATTTAAGTCCATATCTCGCTGGCTTAATTTAGGTAAAGTCCACTTCCCAGAATTGTCCTGGTCTGGTTCCTGGTACGTGCTTTCCTGCAGGAAGCTTGGAATGGTAAGCATTAACCAATTAACAGAACCGACAGGCTTTTGTTACCCATTCAGTTATTTCCATTCACTGTGAGTGAGTTAGTCTAAAACTCTGTTCTTGATCCTACAGGAATGGCTGCAGTTTCTTTGAACTAAGTTGATTGAGTTGATGTACATTTTTAACATAGTGTAGGGCTTTCTGAAATTGCAGGCTGGGCTCAGTGAAGTTGAGGTGTTCAGTGTTAATGTTCTTAGATGTTATCAATAGCTTGCTGGTGCTCAAAGGGTCCATTGGAATTGGGCATTCTCATTTAACAGCGGGTATAAAGGAGCAGCTATGAACACAAACCCAGGTCCATAACCTGCAAAAGCCAGCAGTTCCAAGAAACTCTCTATGTTGTCTCCTGTTAAATGGGGGTGGTATCTGCACAACGTTTTGTTTCCTGGGGTCAGTGAGCCATCATTTACAGTGCCTAAGGAAATACCCCAGGAAGATTACTTCTTGCTGGCAAATTTGGGCCTTTTTGGCCAAAGCTCTATACCTGAGTTGAGCAAGCTCAGATAATAGTGCTTGGGTCACAGACTCAAAGTTTTCCTTGGTGTTGGCTGCCAGGAGCAGGACATCCACATATTGAATCAGGGTGACTTCGGGGTGTGTAGTTCTGAAGTTGTTGAGATCTCTGTGAAGGGCTTCATCAAAGAGAGTGGGGGAGATTTTGAACCCCTGTGGGAGTCTAGTCCAAGTTAGTTGACAAGACGTTCCTGTTTCTGGGTCTACCCACTCGAAAGCAAACAGCAACTGACTATCTTTATGCAGAGCCAAGCAAAAGAAAGCATCTTTTAAGTACAGAACAGTATACAATTTTCACTCAGCCACAGCAAAGTGTTTATTGGGGGTCCAGCATGCTGGGGCTCAGAGCTCACTTGAATAGAGCAAAGAGCCCTGAGAACAGCTTTAACAGAGCTTATATACTTTCCTTGGACAGGGCAGGGAGGGAAATTTATTTATGGGTCAGGGCGAGTGTGCAGTTTGCATGCAACTGGGTGAGGGAGTACATTCTGCAGTTTGGCAGTTGGGGATAGCACATTCTGGGAACCAAAATAGCAAAAAGTTCTCAAGATTTCAACAGTGTTTTGTTAAGCATACAGAAAAACAGGAAGTGACAAGTGACTATTTTATTAACCTTTCACCAAAGCAAAATGGAAAGTGAGAATGGATTATTAAAAACAACCATGCCCAGGTTGCCTAATGCTCTAAAATATCAATCCTATTGATGACTACATATGTCTTTCTACCTAAGATTATATATTCATCCTCAACCATGTTGAAAATTTCTAACCCTATCACTCACATTATACTTTGCCTGTTTTCCTAATGTCTCTATTGATATCTGCTTTCCAACATATTTTTCCCAGTTCATCATTGTGACTAACTCTTCGTATGTGCTCATATTTACGTTCACTCTCTACCCGAAACCCTATTGCTAATGAACGTTTTGTCCAAATCCTATACTCACTCTTTTTTCAAAACCTCCTGACTACCTTCCTAATCCTGCCGACTATTCCTTTTTGACTGGATGTTCTCTAAGACATTTATTCATCCAAGGTACAAGGTCCTCTGCCATTGCATATCGATTTATCTGAGACATCTGTGTAGAACATAATTCAAAGCTAAGTATCGCACTAAAGGGCCCAATTCCCTTCTGGGCTTCAAATCGTACCTAGATTTCAGGTTTTATACTTATATTTCACCTATATATTCTTGTGAATATCGCAGGTTCCTAATACCATTATTTATCCCACAGAATGTTTCCTAACCCAAATAAAATATATTATTAACCCTAACCATACACTGTTCCCTCAATCTAACTTTACAAAAGAGCAGGGACAGAGTAGGTCTTACAATACAGGAATGTAGGGAATCTTCCACCTGCTGAGAACCTCAAAGGTTGATGCAGAAATGATCCCTGGAGAAGATGTAGGCAGCTATGAAGGACCTGAGAGAGCAAAAGTCATCTTCCATGGCAAACAAGCTGGTCAGGATGAAGGTATGTGTCTGAATCAGCCTCTCTCCTATTGATATAAAAAAGATGGACCAAAACAACCCTGTGTGGAGAGCTTCTCCTGGGTGTCTATGGTTGATATACCATTCTAACTTCTGAAAGTTTCACAGGAAGTAGGGGCAGCCTTCATCTCAAGGGACCTTTGGAAGCAACTGTAAGGACAAAGTGGTTGCCAAGGCAGTGACCTCATTCCCTTCCTTTAGGAATTGACCTACCTCACTTCTTTGGTGATGAAACTCTCTGAACTTGAGATCCAGGAAGCCAGGCATCCAGAGGCAGGCCCAGTCCCATTCCCAGTGGGCTCACTTGTTTGGATTTACCAAGGAGAGAGTCTTTCTCTCTTGGTACCTAATGGTTTAAGGATGACCAAATGCAAGTAGAGCTCTGAAGACGGGCCTTTCCTGAGAAAGCAGGTAGTGGTCAGCACAGGCTCCATACAACTTCACAGAGATGGACAAAGAGACCAGATCTGAGACAGGACAGGCCATTTTGGGGGAACATACTATGGCCCACAAGTCAGAGGACACTCTGGATACTCACAGACTTACTTGGGGAAAGAGGTGCCTTTTGAGAGTGGGTGTGAGTTTGTGGTTTCGTCTCATGTTCTGAGAATAGGTAGGAAAGGCGGTTTGTTTGGTTTAGAGTGGACTGTTTCTAGAAAGTCCTTTGACAAGGTGAGTGTTTCTGTGTCTGTGTATCCCACTGTGTTCTTGGTTGTACACATTAGAAAAAGGAATGCATCAATGGATGTATCCTGACTAGTAGAAAGCTTTCCAGCATTCATCCTGCCCATTTTAAAAAAGGACTGCTGGTTGCCTTTTCGATGGGCAACACCTACTAACTTTCTAAGTTCCTGTTTTCTTTCTGAATTCTGGCCACTCTCCAGAATAGGCTCATGGTTTTTTGTCCAAGATATATATACCACCTCCAAGCTCTGTGACATGGCCATGTACTGGATTGTTGAAGGGAATGACAAGCATCTCAGAAAACTCAGATATCATTGTGACTAGTATAGTCTCAGTGGAGAAACCCTGCATTGGGATTTGCTTACTTATTGTTATGTTGCTCTGAAGTCAGGAAGGTCTCTGCCTCAGGCCACCCCTTTGTGAATCTTGAAGAAAACAGTTTTCAAATGGAAATGAATGGGCATCACCTGTGGCTCTTTGCTTAATTGCTTTGGAAAAGGATGTTCTGAATCAGCCTCCTGGCCCTGTGTGTGGCTGTGGCTTAGATTAGCAGCGCCTGATGGATATAAAGAAAGATCCAATGTGTGCATCCAAAACCAAAATGGCAAAAAAATCAGTGATAGTGGATGAAGTCTCTCGCCTTCCTCTGTAAGGTTCCTGACCTCCACCAAGTGACAATAGGTATCCTTTGGGTCAAATGAGTTTTTCCAAGCCTTGCAAATTTACTTTGGTTTCCTAATGACTCCAAATCACATAAAGAATCTATACCTGACAGTCAGTAGGCCTCAAATTGGAGAAGCAGAGCAGTATTGCAGGAAGAACTATGTGATCAATCCTGGTTCACAGGAAGGGTGTTCAGGCCACCCTGAGGTTAGGCAAATGAGTTGCAAGGGAGCTTATTTTGGACACTCTCGTGGGCTGCGCCATTAATGGAAGCCTCTAGCCAAAGGTTATCATGAGTGTATGTATGTAAGAAGATGAGTGCCATGTGGGAGTGTTTTGGATTTAATTGTGGTCATATGTGTGGTGGTTGGAAGAATGACTGGGTCCACCTGGGCTTGAACACTGGTGTGATTCCTCTCAGAGACTGAGTTCTGTAACTGACCTCAGAGATGTAATTGCTTTGGAAAGTGATGTGTCTTAATCAGGCTCTTGGCCCTGTTTGAGGCTGTGGCTTAGAATATCAGCAACAGACGGATCTAAGAAAAGATCCCATGTGTGCATCCAAAACCAAAATGGCCAAAAGAGCAGTCATTGTGGATGAAGTCTCTCGCCTTCCACTGTAAGGTTCTGAAAGAATAAAACAAATTGAAATTGAAACGTAAACAACCAGGTTTTGTAAAGTTTCCAAGCTGCACTCAGAACCTAAAATTCCTGTGGCAGTTAAGACAATTCCTGAAACTGCCCATTAGATGTGTGTTGAAATCTTCCCTGAACACCTAGTTACTTAACAACCCCTTCCCAGAAACCATGCAGCTCACCACGTATACATCTCAGGGCTTTAACCAATAAATTTAAACGTATACCCCTTCTCAGGGCTGACCAATCACTCCCTGCCTGACCTTTTCCCGCCAATGAATGTGCTAATCATGTTTAAGAGTTGTTATTTGATTTTCCCGTGGTACATGATGATTTCCTAAAGGAGGCAATGATGTATGTAAATCCCTGCTCTCTCTAAAGAATGTATATATACTCTGCTAAAGTTGTTCTCGGGGTTCTTTGATTTTTGGTCCTCTGAAGTGAGCTCTGAGCCCCAGCATGCTGGACCCCCAATAAACCCTTTGCTGATGCATGAGAAAACCTCTTTGTTGTCTTTTCCTCTGACGTTCACCGCACCTATTTATCTGGAGGCCCCAGGTGAGATATCCGGCAGCGGTGGACGAAAGACCTCAAGGGACTCCTCTTGGGGTTAGTAAGGAGCCTATTTCTGGTTTCGGATTTCAAGTCAGGGCATGGCAAAGTGGCTGTTGGTGAAGAGCATTAGCTCTCTCCTATGGTGTGACAGACCTGTCACAGAGCCCAAGGTCACGTTTCTGGGGGACACTCCGGAAGACTAGGGAAATCAAAGAATAGTAGTTTCCTCATCTCAGTTACATTTTGCTTCAGGATTCGGTTTGCCAGCCCATCAGGTTTTGCCGGCTACTCAGTTTGGTTCATTGTCCCGAACTCATTTTGAGTTTACTGTCTGTCTTTATTGCCTAACCCATTAAGATTTACCAGTTACTCAGTTCTAATCTTTTTCTTGGAGTCATGTTAAACATTTACTGTTTGTCTTTTTCTGTATTGCGTTTGTGTCTTCACTGTCCTTGTTTGATGGGACAAAGCACATCCTCTTCTCTGTCTCCGACCCTTGATCATTGGACTGATGTCCGCTTAAGGGCCCAGAATCTTTATTTTCCAGTAAAACGCTGTACCTGGCAGACTCTCTGTGCTTCAGAATGGCCCATCCTCGAAGTTGGATGGCCCCCAGAAGGATCCTTCCACTTTCCTCTAATCCGAAAAGTCAGAGATATTGTCTTTCAGCTTTGGCCACGTGGCTACCCAGATAAAGAGCCATATACCCCTTCCCCCATGATCCTATCATTCAAACCATCCACTCCTTCCCCTCTTCCTTCCATTCTCCCTGAGTCACAAGACTGGACACTCCTCCCCCTCCTTATCGTCTACTCTCCCTCCCCAAACCCAACACAGTTCTTGATGATCCTCCAACCGCTGACTCAGCCTCTCCACTGCTATAGGCAATTGGGCCAGACCCAAGCCCTCCAGGGGACTTCTCTGCAGCAGCAGCAGCCCCTCCTCCCCTGGAGGAAGCTGGGCAACCTAAAGGAACCCACCAGCGGCGGATAATAGAAAACTCAGAAGCCCCTGTGATACTCTCTTTCCGTCCCTATGGGCCCATGAACCGACCCAACTGGGACCCCAACACCTTTGAAGGTAAGAAGCATCTGTCCACTTATCGCCGGGCTCTAATAGCGGGTCTCCGAGTGGCCGCCAGAGGGCTGACCAATTTGGCCAAAGTAAGAGAGATTATCCAAGGGCCTAATGAGTCTCCCTCTATGTTTCTGGAGAGAATTATGGAAGAATATACTCCTTTTGATCCTCAGGCAGAGGACCAAAATGCATCTGTTTCAATGGCCTGTATTGAGCAGGCTGCCCAAGATATTAAGAGAAAGTTACAATGTCTAGATGGATTACAAGATACGACCTTAAGAGATTTAGTCAGAGAAGCTGAGAAAGTATATTATAAGAGAGAAACTGAGGAGGAGAGGGAACAGAGGATAGAGAAGGAAAGGGAACAAAAGGGGCATGAAAGGAGCAAAAGGCAGACTAAAACATTGGCTAAGGTTTTGTTGACAGCAGCAAATATGCCAGAAGTTAAAAAGCTTGGAGTCAGGGAGGGATACTTGGGCCCATGCCAAAGGCTGCCCCTGGCCTCAGATCAATGTGCCTACTGTAAAGAAAAAGGACACTGAGCCAAAGAGTGCACCCAAAAGAAGCAACCACGCCAGCATGCCATGCTGACTCTAGAAGAGGACTAGGAATGTTGGGGCTCGGATCTCCTCCCCAATATCAGGGTAACATTTGAAGTGGAGGGGACTCCAGTGAACTTTGGAGAGGATACAGGAGCAGTATTCTCAGCCCTTATACCCCACTGGGCTCCTATCAAATAAATGGTCCCTAGTTCAAGGGGATAATGGCAGTACATATCGGGCTTGGACAACTAAGAGGATTATGGATGTAGGAAAAGGAAAAGTCCAACACTCTTTCCTAGTAATCCCAGAGTGCCCAGCCCCATTGATGCACAGGGATCTGCTTACCAAACTCGGGGCTAGAATAACTTTTAACCCTGATGTTCCCGAAGTGGATGTTCTAAAGCCTTCAGTGAAACCTCCCATAGTCACAGCATTGACTATGTCCATTGAAGATGAACATCAACTCTTCGCGCTCCCTAGGACTGATCAAAGAGGCAAACTACCACAGCAATGGATAAAAGATTATCCGAATGCCTGGGCAGAAACTGCTGGGTTAGGTCTAGCAATAAAACTACCTCCAATAGAACTAGAATTAAAAGCCTCTGCCTCTCCAATCAGTGTTAAACAATATCCTCTAAGCAAAGAAGCTAAAGATGGGATAAGTCCCCATATTCAGAAATAATTGGCCCTTGGGGTCCTAAGGCCCTGTCAATCAGCCTGGAATACCCCCCTGCTACCAGTAAGAAAGGCAGGAACTAGGGACTACTGTCCTGTTCAAGACCTAAGAGAGATAAACAACAGAGTGCAGGACATTCACCCAACAATACCCAATCCATATAATTTGCTTAGCACTCTGAATCTGGAGCGGGAATGGTACACTGTGCTGGACTTAAAAGATGCTTACTTCTTCTTGCCCCTACATAAGGACAATCAGTTTCTGTTTGCTTTTGAGTAGATAGACCCAGAAACTTTAACATATGGCCAACTAACCTGTACTAGACTCTCACAGGGGTTCAAAAACTCCCCCACTCTCTTTGATGAAGCCCTCCACAGGCCTCAGAACTGCACACCCCGAAGTCACCCTACTCCAATATGTGGATGATCTGCTACTGGCAGCCAACACCAAGAAGAACTATGAGTCTGGGACCCAAGCACTATTATCCGAGCTTGTTCGGCTTGGATATAGGGCTTCTGCAAAAAGGACCAAATTTGTCAGCAAGAAGTAATCTTCCAGGGTTATTCTCTTAGGGGTGGCAAAAGATGGCTCAGTGAGCCCAGAAAACAAACCGTTGTGCAGATACCGCCCACATCTAATAAGAGACTATTCAGAGAGTTTCTTGGGACTGCCGGCTTTTGCAGGTTATGGATTCCTGGGTTCGCATCTCTGGCTGCACCTTTATACCCGCTTATAAATGGGGATGCCCATTTCAAATGGACCCCTGAGCACCAAAAAGCTTTTGATAATGTCAAAAAAAGGCACTGCTATCTGCTCCAGCTTTAGCACTCTCAGAAGTAGAAAAACCCTTCACTCTCTACATCGAGAAAACGAAAGGAATAGAACTGGGAGTGTTCACTCAGACTTTGGGACCTTGAAAAAGGCCGGTAGCATTCTTATCAAAAAAATTGGACCCAGTGGCTAGCGGGTGGCCAAATTGCTTAAGAGCGATAGCAGTGGCAGCCCTTCTAAAAAAAGATGTTCATAAATGAACGTTGGGACAGAAGCTAACCATTATAGCCTCCCATGCCCTGGAGAGCATCATCTGTCAGCCTCCAGAGAGGTGGCTATCAAACTCCAGAATAAACCACTACCAGAGCCTCTGGATTAGCAAAGACAGAATAACTCTGGGACCCCCTGCTCCACTCAACCTGGGTACACTGCTGCCAGAAGAATCATCACAACCCATCACTCATGAGTGTCAACACATACTGGCAGAGGAAACCAGTATAGGATGAGACTTGAAAGATCCAGCCACTGCCTCACCCAGAAGTCGTATGGTTTACAGACGAGAGCAGCTTCCTCCAAGATGGTAAGCGGCGGGCTGGAGCAGCAATAGTTAGCAAAACTAATGTCATCTGATCCTCTGGTCTCCCAGAAAAGACATCAATCCAAAAGGCAGAACTGATTGCCCTTCCGAAAGCATTGGAACTAGCAACAGGCAAAAGGGCCACCATATACACTGATAGCCGCTATCCATTTGCCAATGCTAATGTGCACAGGGCTATTTACCAGCAAAGGGGGCTATTAACCTCTGCTGGGAAAGAAATAAAGAACAAAGATGAGATCCTCCACCTTCTCTCAGCAGTGCAGAGCACTAAGGAACTCGGTATAGTGCACTGTCCAGGGCACCAGAAGGGAAACGACCCCATGGCGGTTGGAAACAGAAGGGCAGATGAGGAAGCTTAATTGGCAGCCCTAAACGTAGTGACTCTGGTAACTTTTTCCACACCGGGGGGAACAACAATCAGGAGATTTGGCCGCACTGGAACATTCAGGCAACTTATCATCTGAGGAGACAGATACAGGACTCTGGGACCCTTCAGAGCCAAGTTTACTATTTCAAAAAGCCCACCTTTATGTCAAAGACGTACACCAACTCACCCACTTAGGCTGAAAAAAGTTATAGGCACTTCTAAAGGACCGGAGAAAGGACTTATTATTGACTGACTCACAGAGGAAAGAAATAGCTGAGCAGGTGACTAGAGCTTCTCAAGTCTGCCAGTTAGTTAATGCTTACCCATCCAAGCTTCCTGCAGGAAAGCGCTTACGAGGAACCAGAAAAGGACAATTCTGGGAAGTGCACTTTACTGAAATTAAGCCAGCAAGGTACGGACTTAAATATCTTCTAGTCTTTGTAGATACTTTTTCAATATGGTTTGAAGCCTTCCCCATGAAGAAACAAAAGGCTCAGAGGGTGGTCAAAAAGATTCTATAAGACATTTTTCCAAGGTTCAGCCTGCCTAAGGTAATAGGGTCTGATAATGGACTGGCATTCGTGGCCCAGGTAAGTCAGGGATTCGCCAGGACCCTGGGGATTAATTGAAAGTTAAATTGTGCTTATAGACCCAGAGCTCAGGACAGGTAGAAAGGATGAATAGAACCATCAAAGAGACCTTAACGAAAAAAGCTTGGAGACCGGCATAAAAAATTGAACTCTGCTCCTACCTTAAGCACTGTTTCGTGCAAGAAAAACGCCCTCTGCCTCTTTGTGTAAACTCACCCCTTATGAAATTCTCTATGGTCCCCCTCCTCCGGTAAGGGACCTAACCCCAACTCTGAGACTTAATGATTCCTTTCACACACTCTTTCTTGACAGACTTAAAGACCTTGAACAAACCCAGCACCCAGCGATACCTGTGGAAACAGTTGGCCACTGCTTATCAGCCTGGAGATGAGGGAACCCCACATCGATATCAAGTGGGAGACTTTATCGACATGAGATGCCATTAGGTGTCATCCCTGGAACCCCGCTGGAAAGGACCATTCCAGGTGCTGCTTATAACAACCACAGAGGTGAAAGTGGATGGGATCACTTCCTGGATCCATGCCTCCCATCTCAAGCCTGCGCCCTTTCCGGACTCTGGCTGGAAACTGGAACAGACTGGTAACCGTCTCAAGTTGTGTGTCTGTCATGTGGGTAGGGCTATGGATTCTTCCCCTGACCACCAGCAGTCCTAATCCCCATCAGCTTGTTCAGCAACAATGGCAAGTTATAAATCCTACTGGGCAAGTAGTGTGGTCTATTTCACATAGAGCCCCCTTATGGACTTGGTGGCCATCTCTCCACCCGGATATTTGTCAGATTGGCATAGGCCTGTCTGACTGGGATCTCCCTGACATAGAGGACCCCCACAGAGATCCCACTCAACCCCAAACCAGGGCAACATAGACCACCTTACCCCATGAATTATGGATATCATCTTCCGCAGCTCAGGTGTAAACTAGCCAATCTTGATTTTTATGTGTGCCCAGCTGATTTCCGAAGTCGCAAACAGGCCCAAACCTGTACAGGACCCAGTGACTTTTATTGTAGATCTTGGGGTTGTGAACAAACGGGAGCTGCATGGTGGAACCCAAACTCCCCCGACAGTACGATTCAGGAAGAAAGAAATGACACCTTGATTGATCCCAAGAAATGTGCTGCTAGCCAAGTGGTGTCAAAAACTCACTGTGGAAAGAAGAGTCTATGTTACCCCCTCATTTTAACTTTCAATTCCAAGGGAAGGGGCTACCTCGGAACAGCATGGCCTATGGGAAATACGTGGGGAATGCGATTCTATATATATGGCCCTCGTTATGACTTTGGTCACTGGTTCACCTTCCGGCTGAAAAAGGAAGAAAATATCACAGCAATAGAGCCCAATCCCCTCAACCCAGGAATTAAGCCTCCTAAACCTCCCATGGCTAGATCTACCAGAACCCCTCTACCATCTCATACTTCCCGGTTTCCGTCTTTGCCTACTTCCCCAGTCCAGAGTACAGCTGACTCCTCCCCCTGGGAACTAATTAAAGGAACCTTTATTGTACTGAACTCCAAACAGTCAGAACTCCTTGCATTTCAGCCCAGGTATTTGACATCTCTGTAAATTATTGTGTAATGGTGCAGATACTCCCCAGGGTGCTCTATTATGATGTAGAATCATTTGAAGGTCTACTAGGGGGAGAAACAACCCGATTTTGCGGGGAGCCAGTGTCCCTTACTCCTGCCATCCTATTGGGGATAGGAGCTGCTGCAGGAGTGGGTATGGGAACAGCTGCTACTATATGTGGGTCACAACAAATGGCCCAATTAGAAACAGCAATAGATAAAGACTTGAAGACGTTAGAGACCACCATCACAGCTTTGCAGGAATCCTTAACTTCTCTCTCTGAAGTTGTTTTAAAGAACAGGCGAGGATTAGACCTCCTCTTCATGAGTGAGGGGGGCCTCTGTGCTGCACTGAGAGAAAAATGTTGTTTTTATGCTGACCATACTGGAGTTGTAAAAGAATCCATGAGTAAATTGAGAAAATGCCTTGAAGAGCACCAGAAAGATAGGGAGATTCAACTAGGGTGGTTTGAGTTATGGTTTACCCAGTCCCCCTGGTTAACTACACTCCTATCAGACTTAGCTGGACCCTTGATCATCCTTATGGTGTTGCTAACTGTAGGACCTTGTTTGCTTAACCACATAGTTTCCTTTCTCCAGGCTCAAATTGGGCAGGAAAAACTCATTGTAATCAGACAGAAATATGGTCCACTGGCAGAAATAGAATGTGAGACCCCGCAATAATTATGATTTATTACGTTTAAGATTAAAAGTAGTAAGAAAAAGGAGTGGGAAATGAACGAATAAAAGAAATTGAAATTGAAACATAGAACCAGGTTTTTTAAAGTTTCCAAGCTGCACTCAGAACCTGAAATTCCTGTGGCAGTTAAGACAATTCCCGGAACTGCCAATTAGATGTGTGTTGAAATCTTCCCTGACCACCTAGTTACTTAACAACCCCTTTCCAGAAACCGTGCAGCTCACCACATATACATCTCAGGGATTCAACCAATCAGTTTAAACGTATACCCCTTTTCAGGCCTAACCAATCACCCCCTACCCGACCTCTTCCCGCCAATGAATGTACTAATCATGTTTTAGAGTTGTTATTTGATTTTCCCGTGCTATGTGTTGATTTCCTAAAAGAGGATATGATGTATGTAAAGTCCCTGCCCTCTCTAAAGAATGTATATAAACTCTGCTCAAGTTGTTCTTGGGGCTCTTTGTTCTTTGCTCCTCTGAAGTTAGCTCTGAGCCCCAGCATGCTGGACTCCCAATAAACCCTTTGCTGTGACATGAGACAGTCTCTTGATGGTCTTTTCCTCCGACTTTTGACCGACCTTTTCACCTAAGAAGGACCTGAGAGAGCAAAAGTCAACTCCATGTCAACTTCCATGTCAAACAACCTGGTCAGAATGAAGGAATGTGTCTGAATCAGCCTCTCTCTTCTTAATGTAGATGAAATGGACCAAACCAGGCCTGTATACAGAGCTTTTCCTGGGTGCCTATGGTTGATATACCATTCTAATTTGTGAAAGTGTCACAGGAAGTAGGAGCAGCATCCATCTCATGGGACCATTGGAAGCAACTGCTAGGACAAAGTGGTTTTCCAAGGCAGTGACCTCATTCAGTTGCTGAAGGAAGTGACCTACCACACTTCCTTGGTGATGGAACTCTCTGAACTTGGGACCAGGAAGCCAGCCACCAAGAGCAAGTCCCAGTCCTAGTCCCAGTGGTCTCAATTGTTTGGATTTACCAAGGACAGAATCAGTCTTTCTTGGTACCTACTTATGTGATGATGGCCAAATTCCAGGAGAGCTCTGAAGAGGGACTTTTCTGAGAAAGCAGGTAGTGTCTCAACCATGGCTCCTGACAACTTCAAAGAGTTGGCAAAGAAGACCAGATCTGAGGCAAGACAGGCCATTTCAGGGGAACATAGTATGGCCCACCAGTCAGAGGACACTCAGGATAGTCACAGACATACTTGGGGAAAGGAGGTGCCGTTGTGGGTGTCGGTGTGAGTTTGTGGTTTTATCTCATGTTCTGAGAATAGGTAGGAAAGGCAGTTTGTAGGTTTGGACTGGAAAGTTTCTAGAAAGTCGTTTGACAACACGAGTGTTTCTATGTCTGTGTATCCCACTGTATCCGTGTTGTAGACATTTGAAAAGCAAATGCATCAATGGTTGTGTCCTGTCTAGTAGAAAGCTTCCCAGCATTCATCCTGCCCAATTTAAGAATGTAGAGCGGCTTGCCTTATGGATGGGGAACACCTACTATCTTCCTAAGTTCCTCTTTTCCTCCTGAATACTTGCCACTCTCCAGAGTAGCCTTATGGTTTGGTGTCCAAGATATGTACCACCTCCAAGCTCTGTGACATGGCCATGTACTGGATAGTTGAAGGGAATGGGAGCATCTCAGAAAACTCAGATATCAGTGTGACCAGTAAAGTCTCAGTGGAGAAACCCTGCTTTGGGCCATTTGCTTACTTATGTTTCTATTACCCTGAATGTCAGGAAGGTCTTTGCCTCAGGCCACCCCTTTGTGAAGCCTGAAGAAAACAGGTTTCAAATGGAAATGAATGGGCATCACCTGTGGCTCTTTGCTTAATTGCTTTGGAAAGTAATGAGTCTGAATCAGCCACTTGGCCCGGTGTGACAGCAGTGGCTTAGATTCTCAGCATCTGATGGACCTAAAGAAAGTTTCCAAGTGTGCATCCAAAACCAAAATGGCCAAAAGAGCAGTCATTGTGGATGAAGTCTCTCGCTTTTCTCTGTAAGCTTCCTGAGGTAAATCATGTGAGAATAGGGATCTTTGGGTCAAGTCAGTTCTTCAAAGCCCTGCAGAGGCTAGCCGATAGGTGCTTGGGTTTTCTCATGAAACCAATTCACATAAAGAATCTATTCCAGACAGTCATTAGCCCTCAAATTTGAGAAGCGGAGCAGATATAGAGCAGGCCTATTTGATCACTCTTGTTTCACTGGAAGGGTGTCCAGGCCACCCTGACTTTAGGGAAATGAGGGGCAAGGCTGCTTATTTTGAACAGTCTATTTGTCTGTGCCCTTCATGGAAACCTCCAGCCAGAGTTCATGATGAGTGTCTATGTGGAAGAAGATGAGGGCCATGTGGGAGTGATTTAGTTTTAATTGTGGTCATTTGTGTGGTGGTTGTAAGAGATGGCTGAATCCACCGGGGCTTGAACTCTGGTGTGATTCCTCTTAGAGACTGCGTTATGGAACTGACGTCAGAGAAGTATTGCCATGAATTGTGTTGGAATTTAACGAGGCCACGCATGAGAGTCGCCCTTGGAAACTGAGATCTAAGCCCAGAGTGGCTTTCCACAGCACACTGGGAATCTCAGCAGGATATCACATGATTTTATTCTGAAAAACTTGGCAGCCATAGTTGAGTGTCAAAACACACATGGACCTCACATTGTAGACCTCAATTGGCCTGGCTTCATGTGACCTTTTTTCCACTCTTTGGGAAGCCTTGCCTGTGAGAGTTCTCCAGAGTATTCCTTGAAATGTGCTTCCTCAAAATTTAATGGTTCCTTAATGAATTGAAACCCACAGTTTCTCCAACTTCATCTTAGGAAATGGCTAGATAAATACTCTGAAATTTTTGAAATTCCCATGACCACCTGCAACTGGAGAATATTTGGATGTCCTGTTGCTGATCATGAGTATACCAGAGAGTGCCTTGATTGACTGGGTTTCATGAAAATGGTTTAGAACAGAGATGCCAGTGTGTTGGGGCCTGCTGAGTAGTGGGTCCAGAGCTGTTGTGTGCAGGTTTGTGATGAAACATCTGTGGTCGGGCCATGTGTATCTGCCATTGACTTCCAAATGAATTGTGGCTGACATCATGCAGACAGGAATCACTAATATGTCTGAAACCACTCCATTAAAGGCATCTTGTTATATGGAGATGTTTCAGGGCAATGTTCTGAATCCGGTTGCTATGGTCAAGGGGGTTAGCTATGTGGGATAGAAGCCTGGTTGGTGCATTCTTCTGCAGACCCTGACCCACCACAAGTGACAGGACTAACTCCAGCACTGTGTCCCAGTTGAACTCCTTGTATTTTTTTTAATTAATTTTTATTGTAGGTTGTACAAAACATTACATAGTTCTTGATATAATCATATTTCACACATTGATTCAAGTGGGATATGAGCTCCCATTTTTACCCCATATAGAGATTGCAGAATCACAACAGTTGCAGAACCATTGTTTTACATATTGCCATTCTGGTGTCTGTTGTATTCTGCTGCCTTTCCTACCCTCTACTATCCCCCCTCCCCCCTCCCCTCCCCTCTTCTCTCTCTACCCCCTCTACTGTAATTCATTTCTCCCCCTTATATTTTTCCTCCTTTTTCCTCACTTCCTCTTCTATGTAATTTTTTATACCCCTGAGGGTCTCCTTCCATTTACATGCAATTTCCCTTCTCTCTCCCTTTCCCTTTCAACTCTCATCCCTGTTTAATGTTAATCTTCTTCTCATGCTCTTTGTCCCTACTCTGTTCTTAGTTACTATCCTTATATCAAAGAAGATATTTGGCATTTGTTTTTAAGGGATTGGCTAGCTTCACTTAGCATAATCTGCACTAATGCCATCCATTTTTCTCCAAATTCTAAGATTTTGTCTTTTCTTAATGCACAGTAATACTCCATTGTGTATAAATGGCACATTTTTTTATCCATTCGTCTATTGAAGGGCATCTAGGTTGGTTCCACAGTCTTGCTATTGTGAATTGTGCTGCTATGAACATGGATGTAGCAGTGTCCCTATAGTGTGCTCTTTTTAGGTCTTTAGGGAATAGACTGAGTAGGGGAATAGCTGGATCAAATGGTGGTTCCATTCCGAGCTTTCCAAGAAATCTCCATACTGCTTTCCAAACTGGCCACACCAATTTGCAGTCCCACCAGCAATGTACAAGAGTACCCTTTTCCCCACATCCTCGCCAGCACTTGTTGCTGTTTGACTTCCTAATGGCTGCCAATCTTACTGGAGTGAGATGGTATCTTAGGGTGGTTTTGATTTGCATTTCTCTGACTCCTAGAGATGGTGAGCATTTTTTCATATACTTGTTGATTGATTGTATGTCCTCCTCTGAGAAGTGTCTGTTCAGGTCCTTGGCCCATTTGTTGATTGGGTTATTTGTTATCTCATTGTTTAATTTTTTTAGTTCTTTGTATATTCTGGATATTAGGGCTCTATCTGAAGTGTGAGGACTAAAGATTTGTTCCCAGGATGTAGGCTCCCTATTTACCTCTCTTATTGTTTCTTTTGCTGAGAAAAATCTTTTTAGTTTGAGTAAGTCCCATTTGTTGATTCTAGTTATTAACTGTTGTGCTATGGGTGTCCTATTGAGGAATTTGGAGCCCGACCCCACAGTATGTAGATCATAGCCAACTTTTTCTTCTATCAGACGCCATGTCTCTGATTTGATCTCAAGTTCCTTGATTCACTTTGAGTTAACTTTTGTGCATGGTGAGAGAAAGGGATTCAGTTTCATTTTGTTGCATATGGATTTCCAGTTTTCCCAACACCATTTGTTGAAGATGCTATCCTTCTTCCATTTCATGTTTTTAGCCCCTTTATTGAATATAAGATAGTTGTAGTTTTGTGGATTGGTTTCTGTGTCCTCTATTCTGTACCATTGGTCCACCCGCCTGTTTTGGTACCAGTACCATGCTGTTTAGAAGTCAGTTCGGTTTGAAGTCTGGTTGTGGAAGAACAGGTTGTAAAGTCATCTGGGAATGGGTTCTTCTATGAGAGAAACAAAAAACATGAGTACTGAATAAATGTTGCAGCAGCTGGAACATGTCACTGTATAGAAGTTCCCTCACAAGCCTTTAATATCCCCAGTTATCAGGACTGTTAACTTAATATTTAACTTTTAGTGTTACAGTTGTCCCTCCCCATAAGATACAGTTTAATAATTTAATGTCATCTGATCTTGCAAAATCCTTTTAGAATGACCTCTGTGTCTAATAGAGACACCTTTAATTCTCTAACTCAGGGCTGGATAATCATACTTACAAATACCAAGCCTATGTGTTTAGCTTAAGAATATCTGTAGGCCTTAAACTAAAAACTTCTGCCTCTGGCAGATCCTTTTGATAGTCTCATTTTATAGTTATCAGGCATTCCTGTCTGAGAATCCTTCTTTGTAGCCTCCAGTCTTACTTTTTTTGGGAGGCTAACATGAAGTGAATACCATAATATATTATTATTACTATTATTATATAAAATGCCCAGGAATGGCTGTATTTTGTTTTTAACTGTCTATTCTAAGTGTTTAATATGAAGCAGTCAAACTGACTTTTGTTTCTCTATATTGTGAACAGTCAGCTGAGCTTTTATGGGAGTCATTCTTGGGGAAAATTGAGAGCAGCTTCTCAGTTCTGCTAGTGCCATTTGCGCTAGGTGGGTCCAGGTCTTCCTTGACCATGTGGCTTCCCTTGGAAGCATCATGGATATCTCCCTTCTCTGATGACTATCCTCTTTGTAGCAATGCACTGATTGGCTTTCTGTTCTCCAGTGGTCTTATTAATCTCCCTGATCAGGAGGTTATGTGGTTCAGAGTTGCAAAGCTCTTTAGAGAAGTCCGCTGTTCTCTGGATACAGACTGACTCAGAGGGCAAGAGCCAAATATTAGTTTTCTTGTCCCTTTTCATTTAACTTTAATTTTAAATCCTAATCTTAAACATCCATCAAATAAATTTTAACAGCCTTATATTAAGAGTACTGGGCTTTCATGTCTATAATTTAAAATTATTTAACTTTTTATTAATTGGGATCTGTATTATTCTGTCTGTCTTGTAGGTGATGGGTTATTATCTTAAATTAACCCATGCTGTGTTCTTAAAGCAACACTTCTGTAAAACACTAACAGGAAATCTTTATGTCACCTATAAGGAAATTACAAAATAAAATTAACAAGAGTAAACATACTCAGTTCTTGTAATAGCTACCCTGAATTTTTTGGCTGAGTTATAGATTACATCCCCTTTTTGAGATGCTAGTGATCTTGACCGAAAAAAAAAAAAAAACCAAAAAAAAAACTTTTGAACATAACTTTAAATGAAATAACATCTGACCTACTGCTTTCGTAGGCATTCTCACATATAGTAAGATGGGACACAGAGCCTTATCTCAGGAAAGGCAGTGCTCATTATAAATCTTAAGTGTTTTAGTTCTAAAGCTAATCTTTGTTTTGAAAATATCATTTTACAAAGTTTACATAAATTTTTTGAGGTCACATGAACATTAGTTAACACCATATGATATAACATTTAAAACATTAATTAAAGAAAGGCTGAAACTTTTTAACCTTTACATAGATTAGGCTCTCATTAACTTAAAAATACATATAAATTGTTCCCCAATGTAAAATGTAACATAAAAGTTTACATATCTTATTGATTTAAGGTAAATAAATTCCCAATATATTTTTTTACCATGCAACTTCAGAACACCAGCTTGATGTAATGCTGTTTTAAAGTTTCTACCTTACAGACTTGTATACCTGGAAGATATAAGCACATTAATAGCATAACAACTGCATTGATGTTTCTACATTAACCAAGTTTAGCTTTTAAAGAAATGGCAGTACAGTGCTTTAAAATAACAGTTCTTATTTAATCAGTTGTTTAATTTTTATGGTTGCTAGCTCTAGAAAAAATAAAACTTAATAAACACAATGTTATGGGTAAACTTATGTTTAAGAAATTTTTGTCTCTTTAACACATGACTGATTTTTACAATCTTATACAGACTTTAGGACAAACTTATACAGACCTTAGTAAATCAACCAGATATCTAACAAAAGTACTCTTGAATGAGTAATCCCATATCAAATTTACATTACTTATTTTTCAAAATATTAGACAAATGTATTGAACAGTGTAAGCAATTTTTTTGTTGAAGGAAAAGTCCTAGAACCAAGGCATATTAGACCTTTTGTCGGCATTAATATTTTATTAGATTTTTGAACACCTAGAAAAACTTGTAAGCTTAAATTTAAAGACATTTATTTTTATCTGTTTATCCAATTTAAATTGAACCAATTAAATCAGGTGAATTTAAGTTCTTTGAATCCACTTTTTAAAATTTGTTTTTATGAGTGCTTTTTTTATGATTGCTCCATATATATGTTAATTTGTATATCATCAATATGATATACGGATATATGTATATATAGACATACAACACATAACAAATGTGTGCACACATAATAATAGTAAAGGCCTTGTAGCTTTTTGCAGGTGAAATCTCCACTGAAATGTTTCAAAAACTCCACTGTTGGTCAAAGATAGAAATGATCAGAAAAACATTAACCTAGGTCTGTATGATCAAAATCATGAGCTCAAAAAAAATACAGAATCTAAGGAAAAAAATTAGAGTCCTGGAAAAAATGACTGGCCAGTAATTAGTAAATACCATACAATTCAACTTTTTTCCCCCCTTAGGCCTCAGATCAGTCTCCTACTGAGCTTGCAGGCTTCTTTCATTTGAATTTCAACATAAGTCCTGGCTGAGGTCTGGAAGGAGGAGAAAAAAACTGCTATTCTGAGCAGACACCTCAGGCCTAAGGCATTTTAACCATAATTTTCAGATTCGGATGTTGAAATTTGATACAATTTTAAGATAAAATTCACAAAATTTTATATCTTTACATCTTGTTTTGTCAACAGATACCTTACTATGATTTACTATCCTTGTCCAAATGAATGCACTGGTACACACTGTGACATTTTCCCAGTCTACCCAATTCAAAATTAGTGAAAAACAAAACTGAATGTTTGGGAAGTTACTTGCCAACTTGGAAGTAGAGTTCTTTAGTTTTCCATCATAAGAATTTAAGTTATCTGGCATGAATTATCTGAAATCATAAACTAAACAATTCCCTAAACCCGACTTTTAACTGCAAGATTGAGCAATGCTTCAAAAACCCATTCAGATACCAGATTGTTAAAATAAAACATCATCATTAAAACACACATTGAGCTAAGATCATTCCCAAGAAACAATTTATAATATCAGCACATTATTCCACATGTCTTAAAGGGCCAGAAACAAAGACACAAGACAGACAGAAAGGAGCTCCAGACTATGGCTGACAGACAGAAGCCTTAAAAACAGAGCAGATAAGAGAAAAATCTCCTACACCAGTGGCACGATAGATGTCCCCACAAGAGGATCAGATGTTTTCACAGAGTGGCAACCTGAAATGTAATATCAAGTGTTTCCATGGTGACTTTACTGCATTTAGTGTCCCTTTTACTTTTTCTGTTTTTTAAGAAGACAGGGGTGGCATAATTTTTACAGTGCAGGGAAGTAAAGAGGGAATTCCCTGAAGCAACAGGGCTTTGGCAGCTGCTGGGAGTCCCTCAGTCCCTCCTTTTACTTACAGGATTAGCTCCTCTGGTTTGGTTCCACCCCAAGCACGCTCCATCTCCTAACATTTCAGTAGTCAGCTTTCAAAAAGTTCCTGGGCGTTGGGGGGGTGTTTATCAAAATTTGTAACTTAAAGTTTGGTTCCTGACCTTGAAGCGAATTAATACCTATTTAATAATGAGGACAGGGTTTGAAAAAAATAAAAAGGGAGGTTTACTGCTTTGCTAACAAAGCATAAACACAGGGAACTCTGCCCAAAAGTTGTGACTCTCTTGATCTGGAGCGACAAGGGGTTTTAAAAAAGTTTCCATTGTTAACCTGGGAGATACTCTGTTTTTAGGTCACCAGCAGGCATTGCCCTGTGCAGTGGGTGGGCTCCAGGCAGCCAGCTAGGGGTTTCTCTTATCCTGCTTAACAAAGGGGTGTAAACTTCATCACAGTTCCTTAGAGCACAGTCCAAAGGGGTGTCAGGCTTACTTGCTTTATTATCCATTTTTACATCCAATATCCTTAAGTTTTTAACCACAGAAATCACACAACAAGATGCACAAAAACAAACAAACAAAAACATATAAAACACAGAACAAAACACAAAGAAACACAAACCTGGCGAAGATACAGAAAAACAGAGGAGCAATGCAACGTCTTGCTGAAGCTCCGAGGTAGGAGCTCCTGCGTGCCTGGCTGCACCTTTCTACTCTTTCAGAGAAATTCCCTACAGAACAGAACAGAGGATAGGACAATTCTTGTTACTGTCCAGGACAGGAGTATATGTGAGCTTCCCCAGGCCACCTCTCTGTCATCAGAAGACATCTCACTAAACCGGATATCAGATGTTATAATGGCACCACTTACCTATGGAGGCTTCCTCCACCAGGTGCTTGCTAATAGTTTTAGTGTGATGGTTCAGTGCAGTGCTCCCCGGACCAAAGGCTCACTCCAAGGCCTTGGAACTTGGCTTTCCAGATCTGAGTCCTGGAGGAAAGGCCAGCTTCATAATTTCCAGCAGTCTGGTCTTGTGATCTGGTTGGGTCATCTCGCTGAGGAACTCCAAAATGTTAGACCAGGACGCAAGAAAAAACCACTGACCCCAATTAAAATCAAATTAAGGCAAGCTTATTAGTTCAACCAGCCAGGCTGACTCTCCTTCTCAAAACGGTGGAAAAAAGACAGCGTCCCCACCTTTCCTACACCCCAGCTTTATAGCCCAAAAAGTTACACAAAAAGGAAGTTTCAGAAAACAGAACTTTGACAAGCATCACACTAATTGTAGTTCACATTTTTTTTCGCTGCCCCAGCATCAGAAATTATGAAGACCATTAGAGCCTCAGAGAGGGTCGTTGTCTGGCCAGGGAAGGCCAATATTTATGAGGTGTCACTAAAGTTTCAGAGAGGGCTGCGATATGGTCAGAACTCTAGGCATGGGTGAGTTCAAGGCATGGGCATGCATTCCAAGCAGGTTCAGAATTTGCAGTAATTTATAGTAAAGCAAAAATTATCTTTCCATGGCTTTGTGGCAAGATGGCTCCCAATATTAACGAAAGATCAGGTTGGGTGATGACCCCTGTTCCTTACTTTTGGAAACTCCTCTACCACCTCCAAGGTTGTGAACTCCTGAGCATTTTCCATTCCATAAATGTATTCACAGAATTTCTAACTCTTGTCCTCTAATTGTGTCTTCCTTGGGGCAAAGGTAATGTCAAGGCATTGTTCTGGATGAGAGTGGGAAGATTATTGAATACCCCATATTTGCATACACATTGGATTCATTTTCCAATTTTCCATTCAAAATACTTTATCCCTGACAATAACCCATACCCTACTAGACTCTAACTACTAATACTAATATGATGGAGAAAAATAACCCAAACAGAATTGAAATACAAGCAGTTCAGAGGAGGCATGGTGTATATTGGACTTGCCTTTTGCAAGATAATGGGTAGGTGTTATAAATCTAGTCAACTTTTAATTGAAATAGTTCTCCATGTGTTTTTAAACTTAATAAATATGTGAATTCCTCTCTCGCTTTCTCTGTAGCCTATTCAGCACATGTATTTTTATATGCACATATAGAATCCTACCTGATAACACGCGTATATCTTTGTGAGGTGCCTGACTTGGCAGATACAAATGGTGAGAAAAAATCACTCCTCCTAAACGCTTTTGGAACTGAAAATTCAAGCTATGGGTGAGCTTCCTAGTTGAACAACATTATACATAAATCCATGTTCAGTAAAATGAATGTTTTTGGATCTGTGAATGATATAAATTTCATGGTGAATTTCGATTGACATATATATTGCTACTTTTTAATGTCTGTCTTTGTTTGTGTATATATATATATATATATATATATATATATATATATATATACACACACACACACACTCTCCAGATTTTTCAAAATATGAAATTTATGAGTCTTATATACACTCCCCAAATTCATTCATGTTCATGTATGTGGATTAATAATCAACTTTTTACAAGATTATTCTCAGAAATATTCATCAACCTGAAATACATATTTGTTTCCTAGTACTGAAAACTAACTTCAGTGAAAGGTGCATACAAATTCTAATATTTCTGCAGTAACTGACCTAGTTTAACATCAATGCAACTAGATTCCTATGGGACATGATGTGTATTTTGACGTTCATTTTTATTCAACACTGGTACATTACTATTTCTTCAGTTTATGCACATCATAGGATATATATTTCATCCACTATTTAGCAAATTTATAGGCCTTTGTTTCACTTTCAATCACTTCCTTCTCCAGAACTCAGGTATTTCTCTATGTTTCTTGACTGATCTTTTCATGAGACTTCTTTCCAAACACATTACTTTTGATTTCCATAATCACTTTTGAAACAAAACTCAAACACCCTTCATGATAAACCATAACCCTAAGATGAACATTAGATATATAACTGGTTGGAATGAATGATATTATATCAATATAACATTTCTTATGTATTTTCAGATATCACTTCAATCAATTATTTAAAGTGGATCCAGTTATACTATTTATTCACAGTATGGTCTATTCATGCATTAACTCTATATTCATAAATACAAGGTACACCTATTTCTACCCCCATACTAATTTATACATCTTCAAAATATTGCTCCTAGAAATGGTGGAAGAAATACTCATGACACCTGATCCACATATACATTATATCACAGAATATTCTGGACACAAAAAGCAAAGGTCACACTTATGATTGTACCAAAGCCTAAATGGAAAGTGAACATGGATTACTAAATACATCCATGTCCAGGTTGCCTAATGCTCTCAAATGTCAATCCAATTGATGACTACATATTTGTTTCTTCTTAAGAGTATATATTCAACCTCAAGCCTGTTGAAAATGTCTAATCCTATCACTCTCTTTATACTTTGCTTGATTTCCTAATGTCTCTATTGATATCTGCTTTCCTACATGTTATTCCCAGTTCGTCATTTTGACTGACTCTTCACATGTGCTCACATTTACATTCACTCTCTACCCAAAACCCAATTGCTAAAGAACTTTTGTTCCAAATCCTATACTCACTCTTCTTTCTAAGCCTAATGACTACGTTCTTAATTCTACTGACTATCTCTTTTTGACTGGATGTTCTCTTCAACATTCAATCATCCAAGGTACAAGGTCCTATGCCTTTGTATATTGATTTATCTGAGACAAATATGCAGCACATAATTCAAAGCTAAGTATCCCACTAAAGGGCCCAATGCCTTTCTGGGTTTCAAATCTTACCTAAATTTTTGATTTCATACTTAGATGTCACCTATATACTCTTGTAAATACCGCAGGTTGCCAATAACATTATTCATTCCGCAGAATGATTCCTAACCCAAATCAAAGCTGTTATTACACATAACCATAAACTCTACCCTTAATATAACATACCGAAAAGCTGGGAGAAAGTTGGTCTTACAATATAGGAATATAGGTGACCTTCCACCTGATGAGAACCTCAAAGATCCATGGAGAAATGATCCTTGGAGATGTAGGCAGCTGTGTAGGACCTGAGGGAGCAATAGTCATCTTCCATGGCAAACAACCTTTTCAGGATGAATTGATGTGTCTGAATCAGCCTCTCTCTTTTTATTGTAGAGAAGATAGACCAAACCAGGCCTGTGTGCATAGCAGTTCCCAAGTTCCTATGGTTGATATACAATTCTAACTTCTGAATATGTTACAGTATGTAGGGGCAGCCGCCATCTCATGGGAACCTTGGATGCAACTGTTAGGACAAAGTGGTTACCAAAGCAGTGACCTCATTCAGTTCCTGAAGGAAGTGACCTTACCTCACTTCCTTGGTGATAGAATTCTCTGAACTTGGGATCCAGGAAGCCAAGCACCCAGAGCCAGTCCCAGTCCAAGTGCCAGTGGGCTAACTTGTTTGCTTTTCCCAAGGACAGAGTCAGTCTTTCTTGGTACCTACTGATGTGAGGATGGACAAATGCCAGCAGAGCTCTGAAGAGAGGCCTATCCTGAGAAAGCAGGTAGTGGCTCACCGCTGGCACCTGACAACTTCACAGAGTTGGCCAAGGAGACCAAATCTGAGACAGGACAGGCCATTTCGGGGGAACATTATATGGTCCACCAGTCAGAATACACTCCGGATCGTCACAGACCTACTTGGGGGAAGGAGGTGCCTTTGCTGTTGTGGGTGTGAGTTTGTGGTGTTTTCTCATGTTCTGAGAATAGGTAGGAAAGGCGGTTTGTTTGGTTTGGAGTGGACTGTTTCTAGAAAGTCTTTTGACATGGTGAGTGTTTCTGTATCTGTGTATCCCACTGTATCCGTGGTTGCAGACATTAGAAAAGAGAATGCATTAATGGATGTGTTGTCTCTAGTAGAAAGCTTCCCAGCATTCATCTTGCCCATTTGATGAATGGACTGCAGCTTGCCTTATGGATGGGCAAAACCTACTATCTCCCTAAGTTCCTGTTTTCTTCATGAATTCTGGCCACTCTCCAGAATAGGCTCATGTATCACCAGAAGGCTCTGTGACATGGCCATGTACTGGATAGCTGAAGGAATGGGAGCATCTCAGAAAACTCAGATATCAGTGTGACCAGTAAATTCTCAGTGGAGAAACCCTGCTTTGGGCCATTTGCTTACTTAGGTTTCTACTAACCTAAATTTCAGGAAGGTCATTGCCTCAGGCCACACATTTGTGAAGCCTGATGAAAACTGTTTTCATATGGAAAAGAATGAGCATCACCTGTGGCTCTTTGCTTAATTGCTTTGGAATAGGATGTGTGTGAATCAGCCTCTTGTCCTTGTGTGAGGTTGTGGCTTAGATTCTCAGCACCTGATGAATCTAAAGAAAGATCCCATGTTTTTCCAAAACAAAAATGGCCAAAAGAGAAGTCATTGTGGATGAATTTTTTTGCCTTCTTGTGTTAGGTTCCTGACCTTCATCAAGTGAGAATAGGAATCATTTGGGTCAAATGAGTTCTTCAAATCCCTGAAGAGGCTAGCCCATAGGTGCTTCGGTTTCCTCATGACTCCAAATCAGAAAAAAGAATATATACCTGACAGCACGTAGGACTCAAATTGGAGAAGTGGAACACTTTAACAGCAGGAATATTTCATCACTCCTGATTCACAGGAAAAGTGCCCAGGCCACCGTGATTTTAAGCAAATGAGGGGCAATTGAGCTTATTTTGGACACTTTCTTGGGCTGTGACCCTCATAGTAACCTTCAGCAAGACATAATGATGAGTGTCTATATGGAAGAAGATGACGGCCATGTGGGAGTGTTTTGGATTTAATTGTGGTTATTTTTGTGGCGGTTGGAATGGATGACTGGGTTCACCTGGGAACAAACTCCGGTGTGATTCTCCTTAGAGAATGAGTTCTGGAACTGAACTCAGAGAAGTATTTCCATGAAATGTGTTGGGATTTTAAAAGGTCATTCATGAGAGTCGCCCTTGGAAACTGAGATCTAGGCCCAGGGTGGCTTTCCACAGACCACTGGGAATCTCAGCTAGCATATCACATGATTTTCTTTTGAAAGACTTGGCAGCCATAGTTGAGAGTTAAAACACACATGGACCTCACATTGTAGATCTCAATTGGCCTGGCTTCATGTGGCATTTTGGTCACTCTTTGGGAAGCCTTGCCTGTGGGAGTTCTCCAGAGCTTTCATTGAAATGAGCTTTCTCAAAACTTAATGGTTCCTGAATGAACTGAAACCCACAGTGCCTCCAACTTCATCCTTGAAAAATGGCTAGATAAATACCATGAAATTTTGGAAATTCCCATGACCAGGTGGCACTGGAGAAACTTTGGATTTCCTGTTGCTGATCATGAGTGTACCTGACATTGCCTTGTTTGACTGGGTTTCATGAAAATGGTGTAGAACAGAGATGCCAGTAATTTGGGGCATGCCGAGTAGTGGGCCTAGAGCAGGGGTGGGCAGGTGTGTGATAAAATATCATGGTGGGGCCATGTGGATCTGCCATTGGCTTCCAAATGGCTTGTGACTGACATGGTGCAGCCCGCAGACCCTTATATGTAAAGGCATCTTGTTATATGGAAAGCTTTCTGGGAAATGTTCAGAATCAGGTTACTATGGTTATTGATGCAATTTATGTGGGAAAGAAGCCTTGTTGGTGTATTCTCCTGCAGACCCTCATCCACCACACGTGACAGAACTCCCTCCAGCACTGTGTCCCAGTTAGCTCCTTGCATTTTGTGAAGCAAATACCAAACTCCCAGTGCAGCAGCAAAAATACCACAAAAAGTGGAGGATGACCAAATGGCTTAACAGTCCACACAGGGAGACACTTAGCCCACAGTGACCACAGTTTAACTACAAAGAGAGGATTTAGCACTGCTGCCTCATGTTCATTGGAAAATAAGAAACCATGTCCTTCAGGTCACATAGATGCAGACCCAGCTTTGATGGTCTCACTACAAAGGAAGCCAAATCTCCTGACAACAACATATATTTCAAGTGCCCAAACTCAGAGGCAGTTTTTCAAATAGTTTTTAGGCTCTCAGAGCTCCATGTTTGTGGAGTGTTTACACTGTCCCTTACTTTTGGAAACTCCTCTACCACCTCCAAGTATGTGAACTCCCGAGCATTTTCCATTCCAGATATGTATTCACAGATTTTCACACTTTTCTACTCTAATTGTGTCTAACTTGGGGCGAAGGTAATGTCAAGGCATTGTTCTGGATGTGAGTGGGAAGATTTTTGTGTAGCACATATTTACATACACATTGAATTCATTTTCCAATTTTCCATTTGAAATACTGAATTCCTGACACTAACCCATACCATACCAGACTCTTACTAATAATCCTAATATGATGGTAAAAAATAACCCAAACAGAATAGAAATACAAGCCGTTGAGAGGAGGCATGGTGTGTAGTTGGAATTGCCTTTTGCATTATATAGTATAGGAGTTATAAATCTAGTCAATTTTTTGTTGAAATAATTAAACATGTGTTTTTAAAGTTAACATATATGGGAATCCTGTCTCCCTTTCTCTGTAGCCTATTCAGCACATGTATTTTTATATGCACATATAGAGTCCTACTGGGTATCACACGTACATACTTGTGAGGTAGCTGAATTGGCAGATAAAAATTGTGAGAAGAGATCACTCCTCCTAAACGCTGTTGGAACTGAAAATTCAACCTATGGGTGAGCTTCCTAGTTGAATAACATTATACATGAATCCATGTTCAGTAAAATGAATATTTTTGCATCTGTGGATTTTATATATTTCATGATAAATTTCGATTGGAATATATATTGATACTTTCTTTTTCGGTTTTTTGGTTGCTCAAAACATTACATAGCTCTTGACATAGCATATTTCATACATTGGATTCAAGTGGGTTATGAACTCACATTTTTACCCCAATTATAGATTGCAGAATCACATTGGTTACACATTCACATTTTTACATAATGCCCTATTAGTTACTGTTGAATTCTGCTACCTTTCCTATACTCTACTATCCCCCCTCCCTTCCCCTCCCATCTTCTCTCTCTACCCCATATACTGTAATTCTTTTCTCTCCTTGTTTATTTTCCCATTCCCCTCACAACCTCTTATATGTAATTTTGTGTAACAATGAGGGTCTCCCTCCATTATCATGCAATTTCCCTTTTCTCTTCGTTTCCTTCCGACCTCATGTCTCTGTTTAATGTTAATCTTTTCTTCCTGCTCTTCCTCCCTGTTCTGTTCTTAGTTGCTCTCATTATATCCAAGAAGACATTTGGTATTTGTTTTTTAGGGATTGGCTAGCTTCACTAAGCATTATCTGCTCTAGTACCATCCATTTCCCTGAAAATTCCATGATTTTGTCATATTTTAGTGCTGTATAATACTCCATGGTGTATAAATGCCACATTTTTGTTATCCATTCATCTATTAGAGGGCATCGGGGTTGGGTCCACAGTGTAGCAATTGTGAATTGTACTGCTATGAAAAACAGCAGTATCCCTGATGTTTACTCTTTTAAGGTCTTCAGGGAATAGTCCGAAAAGGGCAATAGCTGGGTCAAATTGTGGTTCCATTCCCAGCTTTCCCAAGAATCTCCATACTGCTTTCCAAATTGGCTGCACCAGTTTGCGGGAACAGCTCTCCACATAGGCCTGGTTTGGTCCATCTTCTCGACATTAAGAAGAGAGAGGCTTACTCAGACACACCCCTTCATCCTAACCAGGTTGTTTGCCATAGAAAATGACTTTTGGTCTCTCAGGTCCTTCATAGCTGCCTACATCGTCTCCAAGGATCAAATCTGCAAGGACCTTTGAGGTTCTCAGAAGGTGGAAGATCCCATACATTGATGAAATGCAAGACGAACTCTGTCCATGCTCTTCTGTAAAGTTAGATTGAGGGAACAGTGTATGGTTAGGGTTAAAAACATGTTCGATTTGGGTTAGGAATCATTCTGCTTGATGAATAATGGTATTGGGAAAATGCAATATTTATAAGACTTTAGAAGTGAAATATATGTATGAAAACAGAAATCTAGGTAAGATTTGTAGCCCAGAAGGGCATTAGGCCCTTGATTGGGATTCTTAGCTTTTAATTGTGTTCTGCACGTTTGTCTCAGATAAATTGATAATCAAAGGCATAGGACCTTGTACCTTGGATGATTGATTGTAGAAGAGAACATCCACTCAAATTGAGATAGTCGGTAGGATTAGGAAGAGAGTCGTAAGTTTAGGAAAAAGAGTGAGTATAAAATTTGGATCAAATGTTCTTTAGCAATAGGGTTTCATTTATAGAGTTAATGTAAATGTCAGCATATGCGAAGAGTCAGTCACAATGATGGACTGGGGAAAATATAGAAAAGAAAATATCAATAGAGACATTACAAAATCAGGCAATTATAAAGTGAGTGAAAGGTTTAGACATTTTCAACAGGACTGTTATTGAATACATAATCTTAGGAAGAAACAAATATGTAGTCACCAATAGAAATGACATTTGAAAGCATTAGGCTACCTGGACATGGATGTTTTTAGTAATCCCTGTTCAATTTTCATTTAGGATTTGGTACAATCATAAGTGTGACCTTTGCATTTTGTGCCCAGAAAATTATTGTGATAAAATATATATGTAGATCATGTGACATGAGAATTTCTTTCACCATTTCTGTGAGCAATATTTGAAGACATATAAATTAGTATTGGGGGTACAAAGTGGTGTACCCTGTGTCTATGAATATAGAGATAATGCATGAATAGAACATACTGTGAATAAATAATATAACTGGTTCCACTTTAAATAATGGATTGAATTGATATCTGAATATATATAAGAAATCATATATTGACATACAATCATTCATTCCAACCAGTTATATATCTAATTGTCATCTTAGGGTTATTGTTTATCATGAAGTGTGTGTGAGTTTTGCTTCAAAATGATTATGGAAATTGAAAATAATGTGTTTGGAAAGAAGTCTCATAAAATTACCAGTCAAGAAATATGGAGGAAGACATGAGTTCTGAAGCAGGAAGTGATTGAAAATGAAACAAATGCCTGTAAATTTGCTAAATTGTGGATGAAATATATATCCTTTAATGTGCATAAACTGATGAAATTGTAATGTACCAGTGTTGAATAAAAATAAACGTCAAAATACACATCATGTACCAAAGGAATCTACTTTCATTGATATTAAACTGGATCAGTTACTGTAGAAATATTAGGATTCACGTGCATCATTCACCAAAGTTAGTTTCCTTTTTTTAAATTTTTATTTATGCTTTTTCAAAACATTACATAGTTCTTGATATATCATATTTCTCACTTTGATTCAAGTGCGTTATGAACTCCCATTTTTACCCCATATACAGATTGCAGAATCACATCACTTACACATCCATTGATTCACATATTGCCATACTAGTGTCTGTTGTATTCTGCTTCCTTTCCTATCCTCTACTATCCCCCTCCCCTACCCTCTCCTCTCCTCTTCTCTCTCTACCCTCTCTACTGTAATAAATTTCTCTCCCTTGTATTATTTTTCCCTTTCTTCTCACTTCCTCTTGTATGTGATTTTGTATAACCCTGAGGGTCTCCTTCCATTTCCATGCAATTTCTCTTCTCTCTCCCTTTCCTTCCCACCTCTCATCCTTGTTTTAATGTTAATCGTCTTCTCATCCTCTTCATCCCTTCTCTGTTCTTAGTTACTCTCTTTATATCAAAGAAGACATTTGGCATTTGTTTTTTTGGGATTGGCTAGTTTAACTTAGCATAATCTGCTCTAGTGCCATCCATTTCCTTGCAAATTCCATTATTTTGTCATTTTTTAATGCAGAGTAATACTCCATTGTGTATAAATGCCACATTTTTTTTATGCATTCATCTATTGAAGTGCATCTAGGTTGGTTCCACCGTCTTGCTATTGTGAATTGTGCTGCTATGAACATTGATGTAGCAGTGTCCCTGTAGCACGCTATTTTTAGGTCTTTAGGGAATTGACCGAGAAAGGGAATAGCTGGGTTAAATGGTGGTTCCATTCCCCGCTTTCCAAGGAATCACCATACTGCTTTCCAAATTGGCTGCATCAATTTGCAGTCCCTCCAGCAATGTATAAGTGTATCTGTTTCCCCACATCCTCGCCAGCACTTGTTGTTTGACTTCATAATTGCTGCCAATCTTCCTGGAGTGAGATGGTATCTTAGGGTGGTTTTGATTCACCTTTCTCTGACTGCTGGAGATGGTGAGCATTTTTTCATGTATTTGTTGATTGATTATATGTCCTCCTCTGAGAAGTGTCTGTTGAGGTCCTTGGCCCATTTGTTGATTGGGTTATTTGTTATCTTATTGTTTAATTTTTTGAGTTCTTTGTATACTCTGGATATTAGGGCTCTATTTGAAGTGTGAGGAGTAAGATTTGTTCCCAGGATGTAGGCTCCATATTTACCTCTCTTATTGTTTCTATGCTGAGAAAAAAATTTTTACTTTGAGTAAGTCCCATGTGTTGATACAAGTTATTAACTCTTGTGCTATGGGTGTCCTATTGAGGAATTTGGAGCCCGACCCCACAGTATGTAGATCATAGCCAACTTTTTCTTCTATCAGATGCCATGTCTCTGATTTGATAACAAGGTCCTTGATCCATTTTGAGTTAACTTTTGTGCATGCGAGAGAAAGGGATTCAGTTTCATTTTGTTACATATGGATTTCCAGTTTTCCCAGCACCATTTGTCGAAGATGCTATCCTTCCTCCATTGCATGCTTTTAACTCCTTTATCAAATATAAGATTGTTGTAGCATTGTGGATTAATCTCTGTGTCCTACATTCTGTACCATTGGTCCACCCGCCTGTTTTGGTACCCGTACCATGCTGTCTTTGTTACTATTGCTCTGAAAATTAGTTTGAAATCTGGTATCGCTATACCGCCTTATTCACACTTCCTGGTTAGAATTGCTTTTGCTTTTCTGGGTCTTTTATTTTTCCATATGAATTTCATGACTGCTTTCTCTATTTCTACAAGAAATGCCGTTGGGATTTTGATTGGCATTGCGTTAAACCTATAGAGTGCTTTTGGTAATATCACCATTTTGATGATGTTAGTTCTCCCTATCCATGAACAGTGTATATTTTTCCATCTTCTAAGATCTTATTCTACTTCTCTTTATAGGGTTCTGTAGTAAGCATTGTATAAATCTTTCACCTCTTTTGTTAGGTTGATTCCCAAAGATTTTATTTTTATTTTTTGAGGATATTGTGAATGGAGTGTTTTTTTTTTTCTCATTTCTGTTTCAGAAGTTTTGTCGCTGATATACAGAAATGCCTTTGATTTATGCATGTTGATTTTATATCCTGCCACATTGCTGAAATCATTTGTTAGTTCTAGTAGTTTTCTTGTAGACCCCTTTGGGTCTTCTATATATAGAATCATGTCAGCTGCAAATAGTGATAATTTAAGTTATTATTTTCCTATTTTTATGCCTTTAATTTCTTTCATCTGTCTAATTGCTCTGGCCAGTGTTTTGAGAACTATATTGAATAGAAGTGGTGGTAGAGGACATCCCTGTCTTGTTCCAGATATTAGAGGGAATGCTTCAATTTTTCTCCATTCAGAATGATGCTAGCCTGAGGCTTAACATAGATAGCTTTTACAATGTCGAGGTAAGTTCCTGTTATCCCTAGTTTTTCTAATGTTTTGAACATAAAGGGATGCTAAGGGTCTATCGATCTTATTTATTTTTCGAAGAACCAAGCTTTACTTTTGTTAATTTTTTCAATAATTTCTTTTGTTTCAATTTTGTTGTTTTCCGCTCTGATTTTAATTATTTCTTGCCTTCTGCTACATTTGCTGTTGTTTTGCTCTTCCTTTTCTAGAGCTTTGAAATGAAGTGTTAGCTCATCTATTTGTTGTTCTTTCCTTTTTTTGAGGAATGACGTCCATGTGATGAATTTCCCTGTTAAAACTGCTTTCATTGTGTCCCATAGATTTCGATATGTTGTGTCTGTATTTTCATTTATCTCTAAGAATTTTTTGATTTCCTCATTTATGTCTTCTGTAACCCATTGATCATTCAGTAACATATTGTTCATTTTCCATGTGATGTAGGATTTTTCCTTCCTTCTTTTTCATTGATTTACAGTTTCATTCCATTATGATCAGATAAAATTCATGGTATTAAGTCCACCTCTTTATATTTACTGAGGGTTGCCCTATGGCATAATATATAGTCTATTTTTGAGAAGGATCCATGTGCTGCTGAGAAAAAAGTATATCCACTTGATGATGGTTGATATATTCTATATATGTCAGTTAAGTCTAGGTTATTGATTGTGATATTGAGTTCTATAGTTTCTTTATTCAACTTTTGTTTGGAGGATCTGTCCAATTATGAGAGAGGTGTGTTGAAGTCACCCATAATTATTGTGTTGTGGTCTATTTGATTCTTGAACTTGAGGAGAATTTTTTTTATGAACGTCGCAGCACCATTAAAGGGTGCGTAAATATTGATAATTTTTATGTCTTGTTTGTGAATGGTTCCTTTTAACAGTATATAATGTCCTTCCTTATCCCTTTTGATTAAATTAGTCTTGAAGTCGATTTTATTCGATATGAGGATGGCCACCCCTGCTTGCTTATGAGAACCGTTTGCATGGTATATTTTTTCCCAACCTTTCACCTTCAGCCTTTGTATGTCTTTTCCATTCAGATGTGTCTGCTGGAGGCAACATACTGTTGGATTTGTTTTTTGAATCCAAGCTACAAGCCTATGTTGCTTTATTGGAGAGTTTAAGCCATTAGTGTTTAGAGTTACTATTGATATATGGTTTGTACTGCCAGCCATGTTTGAATATTTATCTTTTTTTTTTTTTATTTAGTTTGTTTCTCCATGATTAGCTTTTCCCGCGCCCTCTGTCATTACTGAGGCACTTCCCACTGATGGTTTTGGTTGTTGTTTTTTATTTTTTCCTCATGTAGTGTTTTGCTCAATACACTTTGCAATGCTGGTTTTCTGACTGAAAATTTTTTTAGCTTTTGTTTATCATGAAAGATTTTTATTTTGTTGTCGTACCTGAAGCTTAATTATGCTGGATACAGAATTCTTGGTTGGCATCCATTGTCTTTCAGTGTTTGAAATACATTGTTCCAGGAACTTCTCACTTTCAGTGTCTGTGATGAAAAATCCTTTGTTAACATTTTTGGTTTACCCCTGAATGTAATCTGCAACTTTTCTCTTTAAGCTTTTAATATTTTCTCTTTGTTCTGTATATTGGATATCTTCATAACAATGTGTCTTGGCTTTGGTCTACTGTAATTTTTTGTGCTCTGTGTCCTGTAAGCATCTACAATTTGTATATCCATTTCCTTTTTTATTTCTGGAAAATTTTCTGTAATTATTTCATTCAATAGGTTACTCATTCCCATGGTTTGAATCTCTGTACCTTCCTCTATCCAGATGACTCATCAGTTGTTTTTTTTTTATGTTATCCCATATCTCTTGGATGTTTTTCTCATGATTTTTTACCAGCCTTTCTGTGTTGGCTAGACTCTTTTCAAGATGATATATTTTGTCTTCATTATGTGACATTCTGTATTCTACTTGCTACACTCTGTTAGTGATACTCTCAATTGAGTTTTTAATTTGGTTTATCGTTTCCTTCATTTCTGGAATTATTGTTTGATTTTTTTATAATCTCTATCCCTGATAAAGATGCTTAACTTCTTCTTTTATCTGTTTATGTAATTCATTTTCAATGTGTTCTTTCACTGTATGGATTTGCTGTCTCGTATCCTCTTTAAGGTTCCATTCCATCTCTCTAAGGTATTCCTTGAGTTCTTTATATGACCATTTTTCTGATGATTCTAGGTCCTCCTGAAAATTTAGGTTGTCCTTCATTGTTTGTACTCCTTTTCTTTCTTGCCTTTTTATGCTGCTCATGTTACTTCTTGTTCTGTTTGAGTGCTGAGATACTGCTTACTCTTATAAATTTATTTGAAGCTTGGGAGGAAAGATATCAGAAGGGATGGGAAGAAGTCACTAAAGAGAATGAGAATAGGTAGGTAGAATTCAAGGAAGAGGGAATAAGAAAATTGAAACGAAATAAAAAGACAAAAGAAAAAAATAGAAAATAAAGAAAAAATAATTTTTTAAAATAATAATGATAATTTAAAAAATGAAAATTAAAATTTAAAATAATAATAATAATAAAATTAAAAAAATAAAAACATTAAAATAAGTTGAAGAACAACAACAAAAAAATGAAAATGAAAGAAAAAGAAAAAAAAACTAAAAATAAAAAAAATAATAAAAATACATGAAGTCATAGACTTCAATTAACTTTTCTTTCAGTAGGTGGAGCTGTACTCACTGGGCCAAGCGTCTCCTCTCAATAGGTGGGAACCAATCACTGTGCAGCAGCTCTTCCTTCCAGATTGGGTGGGTCTCTAATCCTGAGTACCTAGGGCCTTCTCTTGTGTTTCCTCAAGCCAGGCTCCACTCAACTGTGACACTCACCAAAATACTGGCTACATGTCAGGTCTCTGCTCCTGGTAGCCCTGTTTTCATGAACGCCTGGCACACTCTCCCTGTTTGCCCTCCTCAGACCCTAAGTTTGTAGAGCTTTGGGCTGACAGCCCCCAGCAAATTTGCTTACCCTCTGGTAGCCATGCCCCCATTAGCTGGTGCTGGTTGTCAGCACTGGAGGGAGCGGTAGCTGGGAATTCCACGCTGCGAGTCCCGCGCCACACCTGATTCCCTTGGTCTGGCTATCTTGCTCATGGGAGAGCTGGGAGGGTCCCTTAAGGGAGAGCTGTGAGGGGCCCTTAAGGTTTCCCAGCTGTGTGGAGAGAGATGGATAGGGGATTACACACCTGTCGTGCTGATTTCAATAAAGTTATCTCCTCTGCCCATGACGTCAGTTCTCTGCCATGGTGTTATCCCATGCAAATGGTGACCGTTCATTCCTTTTGCCAGGTGACCAATGCAACGGTTGGTCCTAACTGTCTCTCCCAAGCCCCATTTCAATCCAGTGGCCACTGCCTATGAAGGCTCAGTTTGCTTTTAACTCTGTAAATTCAGAAGGGCCGACCAGTTATTTCAGCGGGAACATTAGTTCTGAGTCACGAGAAGCAGGCAAATCTGAGCTTGTATGCAGCTGATCCGGGCTCTGTGTGTGTTCTGAAGGTCCCAGACTGTTCGCCCCAGATCGACGTCAGGTCAGCATTGCCTAGTGATTCTGAGCAAATAGCATTTAGACAGTTTACGACTCCCTATGCCCGCGCATAAGAGGTCAGAGACTTGATTTCTCCATGCCCGCCGCCATGTTGGATCTCCTATATTGTTACTTTTTAATGTCTGTGCGTGTGAGTGTGTATATATGAAATATATGTGTCTTATTATACACTCGCTAAATTCATTCATATTCATATATGTGGATTTATAACAAACTTTCCACAAGATCATTCTCAGAAATAATCATCCACCTGAAATACATATTTGTTTCCTAGTACTGAAACTAACTTCAGTGAATGGCGCATACAAACTCTAAGATTTCTACAGTTACTGTCCCAGTTAACATCAATGCAAGTAGATTCTTAGGGGACATGATGTGTATTTTGCGGTTCATTTTTATTCAACACTGGTACATTACTATTTCTTCAGTTTATGCACATCATTGGATATATATTTCATCCAAAAGTTAGAAAACATATAGGCATTTTTTTCATGATCAATCACTTCCTGCTTCAGAACACATGTATTCCTCCATGTTTCTTGAATGGTCTTTTCATAAGACTTTTTTCCAATCACAATATTTTCATTTTTTATAATCACTTATGAAGCAAAACTCAAACACCCTTCATGATAAACCATAATCCTAATATTTCCATTAGATGTATAACTGGTTGGAATAAATGATTGTATATCAACATAAGATTTCCTGTATAGTTTCAGATGTCAATTCCATTATTTAAAGTGGAACCAGTTATATTATTTATTCACAGGATGGTCTACTCATGCATTATCTCTATATTCATAGACACAGGGTACACCTCTTTGTACCCCTAACACTACTGTATATGTCTTCAAAATATTGCTCCCAGAAATGGTGGAAGAAATACTCATGTCACCTGATCCACATATACATTTTATCACAGTAAAATTCTGAACAAAAAATGTAATGGTCACACTTATGATTGTACCAAAGCGTAAAAGAAAAGTGAACATGGATAACTAAAAAAATCCATGTCCAGGTTGCCTAATGCTCTCAAATGTCAATCCTATTGGTGACATCATATTTGTTTCTTCCAATGCTTATATATTCAAACTCAACCCTCTTGAAAATGTCTAATCCTATCACTCACTTTATACTTTGCCTGATTTCATAGTGTCTCTATTGATGCCTGATTTCCTACATATTTTCCCCAGTTCATCATTGTGACTGACTCTTCACATATGCTGACATTTTCATTCACTCTCTAACCGAAACCCTATTGCTAAAGAACTTTTGGTCCAAATCCTATACTCACTCTTCTTCCTAAACCTACCGACTATCTTCCTAATCCTACCTACTATCGCTTTTTGACTAGATGTTCTCTTCTACATTCAATCTACCCAGGTACAAGGTCCTGTGACATTGTATATCGAATTATCTGAGACATGGTTACAGAACATAATTCAAAGCTAAGTATCCCAACCAAGGGCTCAATGCCATTCTGGGCTTAAAATCATACCTAGATTTCTGTTTCCATACTTATATTTCACCTCTATGTTTTTGTAAATATCGCAGGTTCCCAATACCATTATTCATCACACAGAATGATTCCTAACCCAAATCGAACCTGTTATTAATCCTAAACATACACTGTTCCCTCAATCTCAATTTACAGAAGAGCAGGGACAGAGTTGTTCTTAAAATACAGGAAAGTAGGGGACCTTCCACCTGCTGAAAACCTCAAAGGTGAATGCAGAAATGATACCTGGAGAAGTTGTAGGGAGGTATGAAGGACCTGAGAGAGCAAAAGTCATCTTCCATGGCAAACAACCTGGTCAGGATGAAGGGATGAGTCTGAATCAGCCTCTCTCTCCTAATTGTAGAGAAGATGGACCAAACCAGGCCTGTGTGGAGAACTGTTCCCGGGTGCCTATGGATGATATACCATTCTAACTTGTGAAAGTGTCACAGGAAGTAGGGGCAGCTTCCATCTCATGGGACCCTTGGAAGCAACTGTTAGGAAAAAGGGGTTGCCAAGGCAATGACCTCATTCAGTTCCAAAGAATGTGACATACCTCATTTACTTGGTGATGGAACTCTCTGAAAATGCTATCCAAGAAGCCAGACACCGAGAGGCAATCCCAGTCCCAGTCCCAGTGGGCTCAGTTGTTTGGATTTTCCAAGGACAGAGTCAGTCTTTCTCGGTACCAACTGAGTTGAGTATGGCCAAATGCCAGGAGAGCTCTGAAGAGGGACTTTTCCTGAGAAAGTAGGTAGTGGCTCATCACTTTTTCCTGACAACTTCACAGAGTTGGCCAAGGAAACCAGATCTGAGAAAGGACAGGCCATTTCGGAGGAACATAGTATGGCCCACCACTCAGAGTAAACTCTGGAGAGACACACACATACTTGAAGGAAGGAGGTGCCTTTGTGAGTGTGGGTTTGTGGTTTTGTCTCATGTTCTGATAATAGGTAGGAAAGGTGGTTTGTTTGGTTTGAAGTGAACTGTTTCTAGTAAGTCGTTTGACAAGATGAGTGTTTCTATGTCTGTGTATCCCACTGTGTCCACTGTTGTAGACATGAGAAAAGAGAATGCAATAATGAATGTGTCCTGTCTAGTAGAAAGCTTCCCAGTATTCATCCTGCCCAATTTATGAATGGAGTGCAGCTTGCCTTATGGATGGGCAATACCTACTACCTTCCTAAGTCGCTGTTTTCTTCCTGAATTCTGGCCACTCTCCAGAATTGGCTCATGGTTTTGTGTCCAAGATATGTACCACCTCCAAGGTCTTTGACATGGCCATGTACAGGATAGCTGAAGGGAATGGCCAGCATCTCAAAAAACTCAGATATCAGTGTGACCAGGAAAGTCTCAGTGAATATACCCTGCTTTGGGACTTTTGCTTACCTATTGTTCTGTTGCCCAGAATGTCAGGAAGGACTTTGATTCAGGCCACCCCTTTGTGAAGCCTGAAGATACAGTTTTCAAATGGAAATGAATGGGCATCACCTGTGGCTCTTTGCTTAATTGCTTTGGAAAGGGATGTGTCTGATTTAGCCTCTTGGCCTTGTATGTGGCTGTGACTTTGATTCTCAGCACCTGATGGATCTAAAGAATGATCCCATGTCTGCATCCAAAACCATAATTGCCAAAAGATCAGTCATTGTGGATGAAGTCTCTCGCCTTCCTCTGTTAGGTTCCTGACCTCCATCAAGTGAGAATAGGTATTCTTTGGGTCAAACGAGTTCTTCAAAGCCCTGCAGAGGTGCTTGGGTTTTCCCATGACTTCAAATCACATAAAGAATCTATACCTGAAAGTCAGTAGGCCTCAAATTGGAGAAACAGAGCAGTATTAATGGGAGGCTTAATTGATCACTCCTGGTTCATGGAAAGGGTGTCCAGGCCACTCTGACTTTAGGCAAAATAGGGGAAAGGGAGCCTATTTTGGACACTCTCTTTGGCTGAGACCTCATGGAATCCTGCAGCCAGAGGTTACCAGAGTGGCTATATGGAAGAAGATAAGGGCCATGTGGGAGAGTTTTGGTTTTAATTGTGGTCATTTGTGTGGCGGTTGGAAGAAAGGTCTGGGTCCACCTGGCCTTGAACTCTGGTGTGATTCCCCTTAGTGACTGTGTTGTGGAACTGACCTCAGAGAAGTATTTCCATGAATTGTGATGGGACTTCAGGAGGCCACGCATGAGAGTCGCCCTTGGAAACTGAGACATGGGCTCAGGGTGGCTTTCCACAGAGCACTGGGAATATCAGCCAATATATCATATGATTTTATTGTGAAAGACTTGGCAGCCATAGTTGAGAGTCAAAACACACATAGACCTAACATTGTAGACCTCAATTGGCGTGGCTTCATGTGATCTTTTGGCCTCTCTTTGGTAAGCCTTGCCTGTGAGAGTTCTTCAGAACTTTCATTGAAATGAGCTTCCTCAACATTTAATGGTTCTTGAATGAAGTGAAACCCACAGTGCCTCCAACTTCATCCTTAAAAAATGACTAGAAGAACACCATGTAATTATTGAAATTCCCATGACCAGGTGGCACTGGAGAACCTTTGAATGTCCTGTTGCTGATCATGAGTATACAAGACAGTGCCTGATTGACTGGGTTTCATGAAAATGGTGTAGAACAGAGATGCCAGTACTTTGGAGTCTGCTGAGTAGTGGGCCTAGAACAGTGGTGGGCAGGTGTGTGTTAAAATATCCGTGGTAGGGCCATGAGGATCTACCATTGGATTCCAAATGGCTTGTGACTGACATGGTGCAGCCAGCAGATCCTTATATGTAATGTCATCTTGTTATATGGAGAGGTTTCAGGGCAATGTTCAAATCAGGTTGATATGGACAAGGGGGCAATGGGGCAAGCTATGAGGGATAGAAGCCTGGTTGGTGCATTCTCTTGCAGACCCTGACCCACCACACGTGACAGAACTCCCTCCAGCACTGTGTCCCAGGTGGAATCGTTGTATTTCATGAAGCGAATATCAAACTCCCAGTGCAGCAGGAACAACACCACAAAAAGTGGAGGAGGACCAAATGGCTTCACAGTTCACTCAGAGAGACACTAAGTCACCAGTGGTCACAGTTTACCTACAAAGAGATGATTCAGGCCTGCTGCCTCATGTTCATTGGAAAATAAGAAACCAGGTTCTTCAGGTCAAAGAGATGGAGACCCAGATTTGATGGTCTCACTACAAAAGAAGCTAAAGCTCCTGACAACAACCTATATTTCAAGTGCCCGACCTCAGAGGCAGATTCTCAAAAAGTCTTTAGGCCAGCAGAGCTCCATGTTTGTGGAGTGTTTACCCCGTGCCTTACTTTTAGAAAATCCTCTACCTCCATCAAAGATGTGAAATCTGGAGCATTTTCCATTCCAGATAGGTATTCACAGATTTTCTAACTCTTCTCCTCTAATTGTGTCTCACTTGAGGCGAAGGTAATATTAAAGCATTGTTCTGGATGAGAGTGGGAAGATTTTTGTGTAGCATATATTTGCATACACATTGGATTCAATTTCCTATTTTCCATTCGAAATACTGAATCCCTGACACTGATACATACCCGACCAGACTCTGACTACTAATCCTATTAGGATGGAGAAATATAACCCAAACAGAATAGAAATACAAGCAGTTCAGAGGAGGCACGGTGTATATTTGGACTTGCCTATGCATGATACAGAGTAGGAGTTAAATCTAGTCAATTTTTTATTGAAATAGTTCTCCATGTTTTTTTAAAGTAAACAAATATGTGAATTCCTGTCTCCCTTTCTCTGTAGCCTATTCAGCACATGTATTTTTATATGCATATAAAGAATCCTATGTGGTACCACAAATACATTCTTGTGAGGTGGATGACTTGGCAGGTACAAATTGTGAGAAGAGATCACTCCTACTAAACCGTGTTGGAACTGAATATTCAACCTATGGGTGAGCTTCCTAGTTGAACAACATTATGCATAAATCCATGTTCAGTAAAATGAATATTTTTGGATCTGTGGATAATATAAATTTTATGATGAATTTTTATTGACATATATATTGCTATTTTTTTCTGTGTGTGTGTGTTTTGTGTCACTCGCCTGTTCTGTAAAACAACTTCAGAGAGAGAGGTTAAAGATTCATGCAAAGCTCTGATGGAGGTATCTAATATCTTTGTTTTGGTCTATTGCTGCTTCAAATTGGGTCATTTGTTGTGTCCCATGGACCAGGGCAGTGGTTCCTGTGCCCAACCCTGCAGCAACTCCTATTCCTAATAGGATGGCTAAAGTGAGGGATATATGTTCCCAGTGGAAACGGGTTGTATGCCCCCCTATTTGATCTTCAAATGAATCTGCATCATGTTAGAGCACTCTGGGAAACATCTGCACCATTACACAATTAGTCACATCTGTTGTCCATTTCTTTAAAACATAAACAATGTTTAATTATATAGAATTAGGCTGTTGTAGGTAAGGCTCCTAAGATAGCACCGAAGACAGGGAAACCGTCCTATTTGGTTGCAACCAGATTTAGAGGGCATTGCTTCTGTTGTAATCAATTAATCCCCTGAAACTCAAGTTTAGGTAATTTCAGAATTTTGTACCCAATATGGAAGGGGCTCAGAAGTTCACAGTCTGCAGATGTTCAAAAAACCAGTTTTTGTTTCTGTTTTTTCCTCTGTTCTGGGCAAGTTAACTTTTCAAGGACACGTGGAAGGGGGAGAGCTTTTTCTTACCTTTCTTATTTTTGCCCCCTGCCAGGTGTTACCACGGAGCCCAGTTGGTAACTTCTTTATCTTAGAAATGTAGCCATCTCAGTAAAGCCCCAGCTCACGGGCAGAGGTCTTGTTCACATATTTTGTGGAAAACAAGTAAGGGGGTGTCTAGCATAAGAGTGCTGATTTTTTTTAGCCAGTGGCCAAGTAGAACAAGGCAACAATAAAAGAGGACGTTTATCTACATTGAACTCTTTTATAGGGACTCTTTTGCTGAAAGTCCTAAAGTCATCCATGGTGAAGACTTCTGTAGAAAGTCAATTAAGACTTTTCTGTGGGCCTGGTACTGAAGGGGAAGACAGGAAAGGTGGGGCTGACAGCAGCTCCGAGGATCTGAGAATGAGGAAGGAGAGATGTAAAAGAATAATGGGAAAGGGGTTTGGGATTTTCCTAGCAACAAAAACTTGAGCAGTAGAACAGGTAGAGCAGAGGGGAAGACAAGAGTGAGTATCCCAAAACGCATGTGAGGGACTTTAAATTCTTAGTAAACCCTTTTCAGTGATGACAAGCAACATTAAAGGCCATTTTCATTACATCTTGTATAGGGGTCTGAGGGCTCTCCTCAGGTGGTTTTAGCTTTGGGTTAGCTGGTAAGAGGACCTGGTGGGACCCGGTGTAGGCACTGACAGGAGAAGAGAGGAGTGAGTGGGTGGAGGGGTACCTCAGTACCTGCTACCTCAGCAAGGGGGCAATGGTCTGAAAACCAGCGGAGGTTTGGGTTTTTGATCTAATAATTGGAGGGGAGAAATCTGGTTGCTGAGGTGGGAGTGACAGCAGAGACTCTGGAGCAGAAGGCTGAAGGTGAGGATCTATTGTATAAGCATAGTTCATGATGTGAGCGAAGGATTGAAAATTCCTGCCCATAGGGAAACCTCCTTTCACCCTTTTGAGCACTTTCAGAAGTTAAAAAGGTCATGCGGGGCTGGGGATGTGGCTCAACCGGTAGCGCGCTCGCCTGGCATGCGTGTGGCCCGGGTTCGATCTTTAGAATCACATACAAAGATGTCGTGTCGGCCAAAAACTAAAATATAAATATTAAAAATTCTCTCTGTCTCTCTCTCTCTCACTCTCTCTTTAAAAAAAAAAAGGTCACACAGAATTTGAGGATCTAGAGACCCCTCTGGGGGCCATCGATTTTGGTTATCTAATTGGTAGTATGGCCAATGCTCTGTACTGAATTAGATGAGGAGTTTGGGTTCCATCAGGCAGCCCCTGTATGCTCACATCCCCATGACTTACAGAAAAAGTCGGCTTTTCCCCCACACAGCCGTGACTGTTTGTGGCTTTGATAGTCTGCCAGGCAAACATAGTAATCCAGGCTAGCCAACCTGCATCTGGCTCGCATGTCCCCACATCAATAATGTTTGTTTCCATTAGCTATGGTATGGAGGGTATTTAATGGTATTTTAGTGGGATCCTCTTCATCAGGGATATCCCAATAGGAAAGACCTATAGCCAACTGACAAATGTCTGGGTGGAGAGATGGCCACCAGGTCCCTAAGATGGCTGTATGCAAGTTAGATTATACTTTTTTTTCCAGTAGGATTTGTGATCAGCCATCGCTGCTGAACGGGCTGATGAGGGTTAGGACTATTTGTGGCCAAGGGGTCACTCTATAGCCTTATCCACATGGCGAATACGCAATTTGAAAGTGTTACTAGTCTTTTACAGTTTGCAGAAAGAGTCTGGACAGGGCGCAGGGCTGAGATGAGAGGCATGGATTCAGGAAGTGATTCCGTCTACCTTTACCACTGTACGTGTTATAAGTAGCACCTGGTATGGTCCTTTCCAGCGGGGTTCCAGGGATGACACCTGATGGTGTCTTACATAGATGAAGTCTCTAAATTGATATTGATGTGGAGTCCCCTCATCCCCAGTTTGGTAGGCAGTGGCAAGCTGTTTTTATAGGTATCGCTGAGTTCTTTCAAGAGCTTTAAGTCTGTCAAGAAAGGGGGTGTGGAAGGGATCGTTAGGTCTTAGAGTTGGGGTTAGGTCCCTTACTGGTGGAGGGGCCCCATAGAGAATTTCACAGGGGGTGAGGTTACTCAAGAAACAGAGGGAGTATTTCTTGCATGAAAATTTGCATAAGGCAGGAGCATAGTCCAATCTTTTATGCTGGTCGCTAAGCTGAATTTTGTTAAGGTCTCTTTAATGGTTCTATTCATTCTTTCACCCTGTCCTGTGCTCAACTCTGGGGTCTATAAGCACAATATAACTTTCAATTAACCCCCAGGTTCCTGGCTCACCCCTGACTTACCTGGGCCATGAACCCCTGTGCATTATCAGACCCTGTTACCTTAGGCAGGACGTATCTTGGAAAAATATCTTCCACTATCTTCTTGAGCATCATTTGCGCTGTTTCTTTTCTTCTTTTTTCTTTTTGTGGGGAGGGCTTCAATCCATCCTGAAAATGTATCTACAAAGACTAGGAGATATTTATGTCCACACCTTGCTGGCTTAATTTCAGTAAAGTCCACTTCCCAGAATTGTCCTGGTCTGGTTCCTCGTAGGTGCTTTCCTGCAGGAAGCTTGAAAGGGTAAGCATTAAGCAATTGATGGAAGCAACAGGGTTTTTATACCCATTCAGTTATTTCATTTTGCTGTGAGTCTGTTAGTGGAAAACTCTGTTTTTGATACTTCAGAAATACCTGCAGTTTCTTTGAACCAAGGTGAGTGAGTTGATATGCATTTTCTACTGACATAGTTAGAGCCATGACTGGAGGAGTTTTTACTGGAAGATTTAGAAATTCCACTTGGGGGCCTTCAGGGTTAAAACTTATTTTGGTCCGGAGCTTGGTGAGCAGACCTCTGCCCATCAATGGGGCCAGGCATTCAGGGATTTCTAAAAAAAAGTGATGGATTTTTTCTTTCCCCAGGTCCATGGTCCTCTTAGTTGTCCAAGCCCGACATTTACAGCCATTAGCCCCTTGACCTAGAGACCTTTTATTTGATAGAGGGCCTAATGGGGCCTTAAGGCTGAGTTTATTACCCCTGTATCCACTTCAAAGTTCACTGAGGTCCCCTCCACTTCAAAAGTTACGCTGAGTTTGGGGAGGGGATCTGAGCCCCAACTTTTGTAGTCATCCTCAAGAGTCAGAATGGCTGCCTCCCGTGGCTGTCTTTTTCTAGGGCACTCTTGAACCCAGTGTCCTCTTTCTTTACAGTAGGCACATTGATCTGAGGTCAGGGGGGCCTCTGGCGTGGGACCAGGTATCCCTTCCTGTCTCCCTGTTTCTTTTTTTCTGGCCCTTTGGTTGTTGTGACCAGGACCTTAGTCAACTCATTAGTCTGTCTTTTGTTTCTTTTATCCTCCCTTTGCTCCCTTCTCTTCCTCAGTTTCTCTTTTATAGTATACTTTCTCGGCTTCTCTGACTAAATCTCTCAAAGTCATATCTTGTAATCCATCTAAGCATTGTAACTTTCTTTAAATATCCAGGACAGCATGCCCAATAAAGGCCATTGTGACAGATGCCTTTTGATCCTCTGCATGAGTATTGAAAGGAGTATATATCCTATGCCTCCATAATTCTCTCTAGAAACATAGAGGCAGATTTATCAGGTCCTTGAATAATCTCTATTACCTTGGCCAAATTAGTTGGTCACCTACCGGCCGCTTGGATGCCCACTATTAGAACCCGGTGAGAAGTGGACAGATGCTTTCTACCTTCAAAGTTTTGGGGAACCAGTTGGGTTGATTCTAGGGAAAGCCGGCTTTGATAATGTTGGGAAGATATGTCAGTCTCCCATCTGGTCTTAGGATTTTTTTTCTAGCTTCCAGGAGGATTCTCTTTTGTTCCTCTGTCATAAAGAGAGTCCCTAGGAGTTGTTGAAAGTCATCCCAAGTAGGCGGCTCTGAAAAAATCAATGACTCAACCAGACATGTGAGCCGGGTAGAATCCTCGAAAAAATGGGGATTGTTATTTTTCCAGTTATATAGGTCTGAAGAGGAGAAAGGCCAATATTGGTAGGCTTGCATTTTCCCCCCATTGCCTTTGTCAATCACTGGCCCGTAGGGACATAGGGGGATCATCACAGGAGTTCCAGGGTTTTCAAACATTCACCGCCAGCAAGTTCCCTTAGCCAGGCCAGCTTCCTCCTGGGGAGGAGGGGCTGTGTGTGCCACGGATGAGTTATCTGGAGGGCGCTGGGCTAGCTTGGCTTCGTCCAATGGTGGAGAGCCTGAGTCAGCTGCAGGAGAATCACTTAGAGGGTGTTGGTGGTTGGGGGACGAGGGCAGGGAATAAGGAGGGGAGGAGAGTCCAGTAGAGTCAAATCTTGTGACTCAGGGAGAACAGAGGGTGGAGGAGGAGGAGGAGAAGAGGGTTTGAGAGATCGTGGGCGAAGGAGTAGGAGTGGGGGCAGGGGCAAGGAAATGCTTCACCCATGGAGGAGGTGATTTGCAGAGGTCCTGACAAGTTAAGATATATGGCTGTTCATCCGGATGGCTATGTGTGCCCAGTTGAAAGACAATATCTCTGGCTTATTAAATTAGTGGGAAGCAGAAAGATCCTTCTAGAGGCCATCTAAGTCCAAAGGTGGGCCATTCTGAGGCACAGAGAGTCTGGCAGGTCCAGCGTTTCACTGAAAAAGGAAAGATTCTGAGCCCTTAAGTGAAATTTGGTCCAGTGATCAAGGGTCAGGGACATGGGTATTGAAGTACTGTGTCCCATAATGAAAGATACACAAAGAGTGAATGCAAGGACAGACGACACAGACAAAACAAGTCAATAAAGACATTCAATGGACATCCAAAACAGAGACCAGGACTGAGTAGCCAGCAAAACCCAATGGGCTGGCAATACCGAATCCGATACAAAATATCACTGAGTCGAGAAGACTATTGTTCCTCGATTTTCCGAGTCCTTTGGGGCGTCCCCCAGGGACGTGGCCTGTGGCTCTGTGACATGTCTGTCAGCCACCATTGGAGAGAGCTCACGCTCTTCATTGACAGCCATTTTTCCAAGCCCTAAGATTAACACTGAAACCAGAAAGAGGAGCCTTGCTTAACCCAAGAGGAGCCCGTTAGGGTCTCTTGTCTGCCGCTGCCAGAACTCGGTGGAATCTCCATATGTAAAGGTCGGGCGAGCATTGAAGGAAGAGAACCACCAAGAGACTGTCTTATCCAACAGCAAAGGGTTTATTGGGGGTCCAGCATGCTGGGGCTCAGAGCTCACTTGAATAGAGCAGAGAGCCCTGAGAGCAGTTTAAGCAGAACATATATACTTTCCTTGGAGAGGGCAGGGAGGGAAGTTTACTGATGAGTCTTGGCGAGTGGTCGGTTTGCGTGCAACTGGGTGAGGGAGTACATTCTACACTTTGGCAGTTGGAAACAGCACATTCTGGGAACAAGATGAGCAAACAGTTCTCAATATTTCAACAGTGTTTTGTTAAGCATAAGGAAAAACAGGAAGTGACAAGTACCTATTTTATTAACCTTTCACTACCGACTATCCTTTTTGACTGAATGTTCTCTTCTACATTCTATTATCCAAGGTACAAGGTCCTATGCCATTGTATATCGATTTATTCAAAGCTAAATATCCCAATCAAGGCCCCAGTGCCCTTCTGGGTTTCAAATGTTAGTTAGATTTCTGTTTTTATACATATATTTTACCTCTATATTTTTATACATATTGCAGGTTCCCAATACCATTATTCATTCAGCAGAATGATTCCTAACCGAAATCAAACATGTTATTAACCCTAAACATACACTCTTACCTCAATCTAACTTTACAGAAGAGCAGGGACAGAGTTGGTCTTATAATACAGGAATGTAGTGGATCTTCCACCTGCTGAGAACCTCAAAGGTCCATGCAGACATAATCCCTGGAGAAGATGTAGGCACCTCTGAAGGACCTGAGAGAGCAAAAGTCATTTTCCATTGAAAAAAACCTGGTCAGGGTGAAGGGTTGTGTCTGAATCAGCCTCTCTATTCTTAATGTAGAGAAGATGGACCAAATGAGACCAGTGTGGAGAGCTGTTACTGGGTGCCTATGGTTGATATACCATTCTAACTTGTGAAAGTGTCACAGGAAGCAGGGGCAGCCTCCATCTCATGGGAAGCTTGGAAACAACTCTTAGGACAAAGTGGTTGACAAGGCAGTGAGTTCATTCAGTTTCTGACGGAAGTGACCTCACCTCACTTCCTTGGTGATGGAACTCTCTGAACTTGTGATCCAGGAAGCCAGTCAAACAGTGCCAGTCCTAGTCCCAGTCGCAGTGGTTTCACTTTTTGGATTTCCCGAGGGCAGAGTCAATCTTTCTTGGTACCTACTGATGTTAGGATGGCCAAATGGCAGGAAATCTCTGAAGACGGGCCTTTTATGAGAAAGCAGATAGTGGCTCACCACTGACTCCTGACAACTTCAGAGAGTTGGAAAAGGACACAAGATCAGAGACAGGACAGGCCATTTCGGGGGAACCAGAATGTCCCACAGTCAGAGGCCACTCCAAATAGTCACAACCTACTTGGGGGAAAGAGGTGCCTTTGTGGGTGTGGGTGTGGGTTTGTGGATTTGGCTCTTGTTCTGAGAATAGGTACAAATGATGTTTGTTTGGTTTGGACTGAATTGTTTCTAGTAAGTCGTTTGACAATGCGAGTGTTTCTGTGTCTCTGTATCCCACTGTGTCCATGGTTATAGATTTTAGAAAAGAGAATGCATCAATTGATGTGTCCTGTCTATTAGAAAGCTTACCAGCATTCATCCTGCCCAATTTGTAAATGAAATGCGGCTTGCCATATTGATGGGCAACACCTACGATCTTCCTAAGTTCCTGTTTTCTTCCTGAAATCTGGCCACTATCCATAATAGGCTCATGGCTTTGTATCCAAGATATGTACCACCTCCAAGCTCTGTGACATGGCCATGTACTGAATAGCTGAAGTGAATGGCGAGCATCTCAGAAAACTCACATACCAGTTTGACCTGTAATGTCTCATTGTGGAAACCCTGCTTTGTGCCTTTTCTAACCTATTGTTCTATTGCCCTAAATGTCAGGATGGTCTTTGCCTCAGGCCAACGCTTTGTGAAGTCTGAAGAAAAACTTTTTCAAATAAAAAGAATGGGCATCACCTGTGGCTCTTTGCTTAATTGCTCTGCAAAGGGATTTGTCTGAATCAGCGTCTTGGCCCTGTGTTAGGCTGTGGCTTAGATTTTCAGCAACTGATGGATCTAAAGAAAGATCCCATGTGTGCATCCAAAACCAAAATGACAAAAAGAGCAGTCATTGTGGATAAGTCTTTCGCCTTCCTCTGTAAGGTTTCTGACATCAATCAAGTGAGAATAGGGATCCTTTAGGTCAAATGAGTTCTTCAAATCCCTGCAGAGGCTAGCACATAGGTGCTTGGGTTTTCTCATGACTCCAATTAACATAAAGAATCTAAACCTAACAGTCAGTAGGTCTCAACTTTGAGAAGTGGATAAGTATTAATGGCAGTCCTATTTGATCACTCCTGGTTCAAAGGAAGGGTGTCAAGGTCACTCACAATTTAGGTAAACGAGGAGCAAGGGAGCGTATTCTGGACACTGTCTTGGGCTGCATTCCTCATGTAAATCTCCAGCCAGAGGATATGATGAGTGTCTATATGGAAGAAGATGAGGGCCATGTGGGAGTGTTTTGGTTTTAATTGTGGTCATTTTTGTGGCAGTTGGAATGGATGGTCTTATAATACAGGAATGAGTCCACCTGGGTTTGAACTGTGGCATGATTCCCCTTAGAGACTGAGTACAGGAATAGAACTTAGAGAAGTATTGCCATGAATTGGGTTGGGATTTTAGGAAGCCAAGTATGAGAGTCACCCTTGGAAACTGACATCTAGGCCCAGGGTGGCTTTCCAGAGATCACTGGGAATCTCAGGCTGGATATCACATGATTTTATTCTGAAAGACTTGGCAGGCTTAGTTGAGAGTCATAACACACATGGACCTCACATTGTAGACCTCAATGGGCCTGGATTTATGTGACCTTTTGGCCAATCTTTGGGAAACCTTGCCTGTGAGATTTCTCCAGAACTTTCTTTGAAATGAACTTCCAAAACACTTAATGGTCCCTGAATGAATTGAAACCCACATGCTGCCAAATTCATCCTTGAAAAATTGCTAGATAAATACCATGAAATTTTTGAAATTCCCATGACCAGATGGTACTGGAGAAACTTTGGATGTCCTGTTGCTGATCATGAATATGCAGGACAGTGACATGATTGACTGAGTTTCATGAAAATTGTGTAGAACAGAGATTCCAGTAAGTTGAACCCTGCTGAGTAGTGGGCCTAGTGCAGTGATGGGCAGGTGTGTGATAAAAAAAAAAAAATCTGTGGTTGGGCCATGTGGATCTGCCATTGGCTTCCAATTGGCTTGTGCCTGACATGGTGCAGCCAGCAGACGCTTCTATGTAAAGGCATCTTGTTATATGGAGAGGATTCAGGCCAATGTTTAGAATCAGGTTGCTATGGTTAAGGAGGCAAGCTATGTGGGATAGAAGCCTGGTTGGTGAATTCTCCTGCAGACCCTGACCCACCACACGTGACAGAACTCCCTCCAGCACTGTGTCCCAGTTGAATTCCTTGTATTTCGTGAAGCAAATACCAAATTCCCAATGCAGCAGCAAGAAACACCAGGAAAACTGGAGGATGACCAAATGGCTTAAGAGTTCAAAAGGGTAGACAATTAGCCCCCAGTGGCCACAGTTTACCTACAAAGAGAGAATTAAGGACTGCTTCCTAATGTTTTTTGGAAAATAAGAAATCATGTATTCCAGGTCACATAGAATCATACCCAGATTTGATGGTCTCACTACAAAGGAAGCTAAATCTCCTGACTACAACATATATTTCAAGTGCCCAAGCTCAGAGGCAGTTACTCAAGAAGTTTTTAGTCCAGCAGAGCTCCATGTTTGTGGAGTTTTTCCCTTTCCCTTACTTTTGGAATCTTCTCTACCACCTCCAAGTTTGTGAACTCCTGAACATATTCGATTCCAGATAAGTATTCACAGATTATCTAACTCTTCCACTCTAATTGTGTTTTACTTGTAATGAAGGTAAAGTCAAGGCATTGTTCTGGATGAGAGTGGGAAGATATTTTTGTAGCACATATTTGCATGAACATTGGAATCGTTTTCCAAATTTCCATTTGAAATACTGAATCCCTGACACTAACACATGCCCAACTAGACTCTGACTACTAATCCTAATATGATGGGGAAAATTAACCCAAAAAGAATAGAAATACAAGCAGTTAAGAGGACGAATGATGTATCATTGGAATTGCCTTTTGCATTATATAGGGTATATGTTATAAATCTAGTCAATTTTTTGTTGAAATGGTTCTCCATGTGTTTTTAAAGTTAACGAATATGTGAATTCCTGTCTTCCTTTTTCTGTAGCTTATTCAGTACATGTATTTTAATATGCACATATAGAATCCTACCTGGAACCACACGTACATTCTTGTGAGGTGGCTGACTTGGCAGATACAAATTGTGAGAAGAGATCACTCCTCCTGAATGCTGTTGGAACTGAAAATTCAGACTATTGTTGATCTTCCTAGTACAACAATATTATACATGAATCCATGTTCAGTAAAACGAATTTATTTCGATCTGTGGATGACATATATTTCATGGTGAATTTCAATTGGCATATATTGCTACTTTTTAATGTCTGTGTGTGTGTGTGTGTGTGTGTGTGTGTGTGTGTGTTTATGTATATACACACACACTCTAGATTTTTCAAAATGTGAAATATATGTGTCTTACTATACACTCCGTAAATTGATTCATTTTCATGTATGTGGATTAATAATCAACTTTTCACAAAATTATTCTGAGAAATATTCATCCACCTGAACGACATATTTGATTCCTAGTACTGAAAACTAACTTCAGTAAATGGTGCATACAAATCCTAATATTTCTGCAGTAACTGACCCAGTTTAATATCAATGCAAGTAGATTTTTATGGGACATGATGTGTATTTTGTCATTCATTTTTATTCAATACTGGTAGATTTCTATTTCTTCAGTTCATACACATGATAGGGTATATATTTCATCAACAAGTTAAGAAATTAATAGGCATTTTGTTTTACATTCCATCACTTCCTAATTCAAAATACATGTTTTCCACGAGGTTTCTTCACTGGTCTTTTCATGTGACTTCTTTCACAAAATGCAAATGTCACACTAATGTTTGTACCGAAGTCTAAATGGAAAGTGAGTATGGATTACTAAAAACATCAATGTCCAGGTTGCCTACTGCTATCAAATGTCAATCCTATTGGTGACTAAATATTTGTTTCTTCCTAAGATTATATATTCAACCTCAAGCCTGTTGATAATGTCTGATCCTATCACTTACTATTGTATATCGATTTATCTGAGACATCTGTGCAGAATATAATTCAAAGCTAAGTATCCCAATCAAGGGCCCGATGCACTTCTGGGCTTCAAATCATAACTAGATTTCTGTTTTCATGCTTATATTTTACCTCTATATTCTTGTAAATATCGCAGGTTCCCAATACCATTATGCATCCCTCAGAATGATTCCTAACCCAAATCGAACCTGTTATTAACACTAAGCATACACTGTTCCCTCAATCTAACTTTACAATAGAGCAGAGACAGAGTTGGTCTTACAATACAGGAATGTAGGGGATCTTCCACCTGCTGAGAACCTCAAAGGTTCATGCAGAAATGTTCCCTGGAGAAAACTTAGGCAGCTCTGAAAGACCTGAAATAGCAAAATCATCTTCCATGGCAAAAAACCCGGTCAGTATGAAGTATTCTGTCTGAATCAGCCACTTTGTTCTTAATGTAGAAAAGATGGACCAAAACAGGCCTGTGTGGAGAGCTGTTCCCTGGTGCCTATGGTTGATATACCATTCTAACTAATGAATGTGTCAGAGGAAGTAGGGGCAGCCTCCATCTCATGGGACCCTTGTAAACAACTGTTAGGACAAAGTGGTTGCCAAGGTATTGGCCTCATTCAATTCCTGAAGGAAGTGACCTACCTCACTTCCTTGGTGATGGAACTCTCTGAACCTGGGATCCAGGAAGCCAGGCACCCAGAGCCAGTCCCATTCCCAGTCCCAGTGGGCACACTTGTTTGAATTTACCAAGGACAGAGTCAGTATTTCTTGTTACCTCCTTATGTGAGGATGGCCAAATGCCAGGAGAACTCTGAAGAGGGGCCTTCCCTGAGAAAGCTGCTGGCTTCTGACAACTTAACAGAGTTGGCAAAGAAGGCCTGTTCTGATACAAGACAGGCCATTTTGGAAGAACATAGTATGGTCCACCAGTCAGAGGACACTACAGATAGTCAAAGACCTACTTGTGGGAAGGAGGTTCCTTTGTGGGTGTGGGTGTGAGTTCATGGTTTTGTCTCATGTTCTGAGAATAGGTAGGAAAGGTGGTTTGTTTGGTTTGGAGTCGACTGTTTCTAGTAAGTCATTTGACAAGGCGAGTTTTTCTATGTCTGTATATGCACTGTGTCCGTTGTTGTAGTCTTTAGAAAAGAGAATGCATCAATGGAGGTGTCCTGTCTAGTAGGAAGCTTCCAGGCATTCATTCTGCACTTTTTATGAATGGACTGTTGCTTGTCTTATGGACAGGCAACACCTATTATCTTCCTAAGTTCCTGTTTTATTCCTGAATTCTGGCCTCTCTCCAGAATAGCCTCATTGTTTTGTGTTCAAGATATGTACCACCTCCAAACTCTGTGAGATGGCCATGTACTGCATAGCTGAAGGGAAAGGGAAGATTTCAGAAACCTTAGATATCATTGTAAACAGAAAAGTCTCAGTGGAGAAATCCTGCTTTGGGCAATTTGCTTACCTATGGTTCCCTTGCCCTGAATGTTAGGAAGGTCTTTGCCTCAGGCCACCCCATTGTGAAGCCTGAAGAAAACAGTATTCAAATGGAAGAAATGGGCATCACCTGTGGCTCTTTGCTTAATTGCTTTGGAAAGGGATGTGTCTGAATCAGCCTCTTGGCCCTGTGTGAGGTTGTGGCTTTAAATCTCAGAATCTGATAGATCTAAAGAAAGATCCCATGTGTGCATCCAAAACAAAAATGGCCAAAAGAGCAGTCATTGTGGATGAATTCTTTCGCCTTCCTCTGTAAGTTTCTTGACCTCTATCAAACGAGAATAGGGAAGATACACCAAGCCAATTGAGGGCTCCTTTTGGAAAAATTGTACCACTGATGACAGAATCAGCATAAGTATCCAAACACTACCACAATTCGCTGCACCAGCAGATAGTTCACAATGCATACAAGTGAGTTCACAATGCATACAAGTGATACATATTCCAAGCAAGTTCTGCAAGCAGTTCAGTGATGGGTATTGCAGAACCTGTATATTGGTTTTATCTTTGTCTTCACCGGCACTGGGATAAAGATAGGAATTCTGGCAATAATGGCTAAAGAAAAAATTATGTAACATTCCAGAAGGCACTAAAAGAAAACAATTTTCATAACAATTTACGTTATCTTGAAGAGAATTATTAAATATAATGAAAAAAAATGTAAAAGTAAAAAAACAGGTCTGTTAACCTCCTATTTTTTCACATATTAAAACAATCCTGAACAGTTGTTTACCCCATTTAAATTAAACTATTTAATTCACGTGAATTAAAAAAAATGGACCCATTTTTTCATGAGCACTCATCATATATGATATATGGACATACACACATTCAAACATATAACACAAAACACAAGTGTGCACACATAATAAATACATACAACACATAATATAATAGTAAAGGCCTTATAACTTTTTACAGGTGAAATCATCATTGCAATGTTTAAAAACTCTATAGACAAAAAATAGAACTGATCAGCAAAACATTAACCTAGATCTGTATGAGCTCAAAAAAACAAAAGAGAACTTCATGATGTGGTAAAGGGCAATAATAAAATAGATATTGAAAAAAGCATCCCTGTTCTGTCACCGATGTAAGGATAGCCAAACTGGAGTTTTTCACATCAGCTGTTATGGATTTGAGCCAAATCATCTTATTTTGGTCTATAGAAATTGCTTTAGTTAATCTCTCTGGAATCCAAATCGGCTGCTGTTCTCCCTGTGGAAACACATAAACAGACCCCCGACTTTAGGCAATCACTGGGTCAGAACCTTAGTTAATCTCTCTGGAATCCAAATCGGCTGCTGTTCTTCCTGTGGAAACCCACAAACAGACACCCAATTCTAGAAAATTAATGGGTCAGGACCTTTCCATTGTCCTGTTGGAATATCCTTCCAAAGTACCTTGGGCTTATACACATTTTTTGGACACATATGCGTTTCTGCAGCACTAAGTCTTGAAAATCCAAATTTAAAAAGTTTAGAGTTAAAAAGGGTTGTTTTAAGTTCATCTTTGGGGAATTTATATCTCTTCCCAATTCCGTCTTCTTACTGTAATAAGTACATTTTAATAGTTTGATGTGCTCTTTCAACTCTGCCTTGTCCCTGTGGATTGCATGGGATTCCTGTTATATGAGTAATGCCAAATGATGAGCAAAATTGTTTAAAAGAGTTAGAAGTATAACCAGGGGCATTATCTATTTTAACTCTTTTGGAATGACCAAGTGGCAAAATTTTGTAAGCAATGAGCTACAACATCTTTAGTTTTTTTCCAGCATGAAGGGAGCCCAACAAAAATCCAGAAGAAGTATCAACTGTAAGATGCAAATATTTTAATTTTCCAAATTCTGGCAAGTGTGTGACGTCCATCTGCCAAATATGGTTAGGTATCAATCTTCTAGGATTGACTCCAAGATTAACTTGTGGTAAAATGGTCACACAATTTTGACATTGTTTTATTATTTGTCTAGCTTGTTACTTAGTTATTTTGAAATGCTTTTGTAAAGTGTTAGCATTGATATGCAACTTTTTATGAAAATTTATAGATTCTTCTAGTGTAGAGAAAATATGTATGTATGTCATGTGTAGTTTTATCTGCTAAATCATTGCCCAAACTAAGGGCTCCAGGCAATCCTGGATGTGCCCTGATATGTCCTATTAAGAATGGATCTTTTCTGTCCCAGATTAGACTTTGTATAGTGGAAAGGAAAGAGAAAACAGTAGAGGAAGGGGAAATCCTACCAGCATCTTCAAGGGATACTATAGCATTAACTATATACTGACTATTGTAAAATAAATTAAACACAGAATCTTTAAACATCACAAAAGCTTATAATACTGCATTAAGCTCTACCTTTTGAGATGATTGTTGGGGTATTAAAAATGTAACAGTTTGATCAGGTGTAACAATTGTTGCTGTACCATTATTTGACCCATCAATGAATATATTTGGAGCATTCATGATAGGTGTTTTCTTGTCATTTTTGGAAAAATTACAGGATGAGATGACCAAAAAGACAATATAAGATTAGATGGTAAGTGGGTATCAAAAGAAATATTAGATTTACACATGATTATTGCCCAAGTATTTAACTCATTAGCTAATTAATCAATTTGATTCATAGTGTATGGAGTAATACTTTTGTTGGGAGAAATTCCAAACACTCACTTTGCTGCTTTTATTCCTATGAGTATTAATTGTCCTTTAGCCTTGGGATACCAATTAATTATAGTGTTAGAAGAATAAGAAAAATGAATCCATTATATTGGAGCTTCTTGCCAACATACTCCTGTAGGAATATTTTTTGTTGGTAGTACAATAAATAATAAAGGCAAAATTTTATCAAATCTATCCAAATGCATATTTCCCATATATGTTTCAATGATTTTTAATGCCTTTCTTGCTTCAGGCGTTTACATTCTGGGTGAATTTGGATCAGATGGACCTTTTAGGATATCAAATAAAGGTCCCAACTCTCCTATTTGTATACCTAGATAAGGCCTTATCCAATTTATGTCTCCTAATAACTTTTGAAAGTCATTAATTGATTGCAGTTGATCTACTCGTATTTGAATTTTTGGTGGACTGACCATGGTTGAGGATAATAGAACTCCTAAATAATTAATTGGAAAATTTAATTGTACTTTATCAATTGTTATCTCTAGATTATAATTTTTAATAAGTTTGTAAGTGTTGCATAACATTCTAGCAATGCGTTTTTACCTTTGTGTGCTAATAATACATCATCCATATAGTGAAATATTTGTATTTCAGAATTTTGATTTCTAAGTGGCTGGATTACTTTGTTAACATAAATTTCACACATAGTTGGGCTGTTAGGCATCCCTTGAGTGAGTACTTTCCACTCATACCTCTGATCAGGACCTTCATGATTCAGTGCAGGGATAGTAAATGCAAAACGTGGACTATCCTCAGGAAGAATTGGAATTGAAAAAAAAAATCTTTAATATGTATAACTAAAACATACCAAGTTTTTGGCAAAGCAGACAATTGAGGGATCCCCGACTGAGCAGGTCCAAAAATAACCATCTCATTATTAATGGCTCTTAAGTCTTGCAATAATCTCCATTTACCAGATTTCTTTTTGATGACAAAAATGGGAGTATAATGGGGAGATACAGAAGGTTGTATATGTTCTTCCGCTAATTGTTGTTTGACCAGGTCCTGGGGTGATTGTATCTTTTCTTTAGTCAGGGTCCACTGAAGAACCCATACTGGTCTTTCTGATTTCCAAGCAATTTTTATTGTCTCAGTGGCCCTTTCTGAAAATCCAACCCAAGTCTGTCTGTTGCTTGGTCTATTTGAATTGGTGCTGCTATACCTTGTTCTAGTTTTTCTAATCTTTTTCCTTTCAAAAAACCTTCTCTAGCCATAATAGTGGGTGCATTTTGATTGATGTTATTTGTTAATGTCAAACCTAATTGATCTAGGACATCTCGTCCCCATCAATTTACAGGAAGATGATCCAATACATATGGCTGTATAGTTCCTTCACATCCCTCAGAATCATTCCAATCTAATACCATTGCACTTCTATGGGGATTAGTCGCCACTCCTAGGTCTCAAAGCGTTTGAGTGGCTTGTTGTAATGGCCAATGTTTTGGCCATTCTTGATGAGAGATGATGCTAAGGACTGCACCTGTATCCAGTAGCACATTAAATTCATGTCCTTGAATATTTGGTTTTAGCATGGGGCGAGAATCTAAATTTAAAGAAAGCATAGCCCAATCTAAACCTGTGGAGCCTAATCCCTTGGAACCTCTTTCTACAGCATGACTGGAAAATTTATCATGTAACCTGGGTATTATTAGTAACTGTGTTATTCTATCTCCTGGTGCAATTACTGATATGTCCTTTGGAGAACTGGCTATAAATTTTATTTCACCTTCATAATGAAGCGATCAATTACCCAAGTACTTATCATAAGTCCTTTTAGATTAGAAGAGCTGTGTCCCAATAATAAGCCTACTGTTTTTTTGGAAAGAGGTCCTTTCACCCCTGTGTGAATGATATGAACCCCCATCTTTGCAGTTAGTACTGATCTGGCGGAGGCACAGATGTCCAACCCTGCACTCTCTCTGATTTGTCTGATGAGGCGTATGATGGACAATGTGTCCTGGGCACTACCCTGATGGGGTTGCTGTGTTCCTCCAGTGCTCCATATATTTGTGGTTTTTGGCCCCAGAGCATTGGGACCCCTGTCCATTTTTTGGCAATCGAGCCCAATGCCTTTCTCCATGATATCGTGGGTAAACAGCTGGTCCTTGTTCGTTTTTTGATAATGAGGTATTCTCTATGGGGGTTTGAGAACGGCATACATTAGCCCAGTGTCTACCTCTATGGCATCGTGGGCAAATACCCATTATTCTGCTCTTTGGTATCTAGTTTTGTTAAACCCTCCTCCTATGGAGAAATTCCTCTTAAAATATCCTGTTTGTTGACAATTGTAGCATGTTCCTGGCCTTGCATCTAAAGCCTGTTCTACTGCAGCTGCCACAAATTGCCCTTGTTCATTGATGTCTCTGGCATCTAAAGCCTGTTTTACTGCAGCTGCCACGACTTGCTCTTATTCATTAATGTCTCTACATAATTTAATATATGTGTTTAAATCTTCATGTTTCCATGGTCTAATGATATCTCTACACCAACGATTTGCTTGGTCATAAGCCAGTTGTTTTATTAATGGCATTGCTAGTTCTGTATTCCCAAAAAACTCTGGTAGCGATTTGAATAAGCCTATCTACAAATTCAGCATAAGATTCATTAGCTCCTTGTATTACCTTAGATAATTGACCTTGTAAACCTCCATGTCCTTGTAAAGTCTTCCATGGCCTAACTGCCTCTGCAGCAATTTGTGTGTATACACCAGGATTATATGCAATTTGTTGCTGCTGATCCTCATAGGGTCCCTTTCCTAACAACATATCTAGATTTCTCTGAGGATAACCAGCTTCTGCATTTCCCTAGCCGTCTCCTTGCAAAATTCCTCATTGGCAACCTTCCATAACAGGTATTGACCTCCATTTAGCACAGCTTTACACATGTTAGCCCAATCTACTGGCGTCATATTCAAGTTGTTAATGGATTCCTCCAAGCTTACAATGAGGGGTGCTTGAGGACCATAGGTTGTTACAACCTCTTTTAGCTGCTTCACTATTTTGAAATTTAAAGCAATGTGAATTCGCTGCCCTCCTACCTCAAATAAAGGGCATGTTAATACTTGAGATCCTGTCTCAGGATCCGAACTATCAACTGCGGGGTTTGGGTGCCTCCCAGCATATGGAGGTGGCCTTGTTATTTGGACATTTACATACTCTGGTGATAGAATGGTGTTAGTAACAGTCTCCTGTAGAGGTGGCACTGTTGGTTGGACACTTACACCCTCTGATGATAGAAAGTTGTTAGTAGCAGTCTCCTTTTGTAACTTTTCCCCTGATGGCATTTTCTGTCCTAAGCTTTGTTCCTCTATCTTTGTCTGAACTAAAGTCTTTGGACTAAGCAAAACAGATATGAACGTCCTCAATGGCAATGTTTCAACTGGCAGAGTCCCTGGGCTGTTCTTTTCTCCTCTTTTTAATCTTCACCATGATGGTTTCATTATGGTATATTTAACAACTCCTCCTTAAAAAGCCATGAGCTACATTTTTGTATTGTATCAACGTATGCCCTGACTGTTCTTGACTTTAATGAGATGCCTCCTTCCTCTAACAATTTACTTAACAGTCTTTCAGTTTGTTTTTTACTAATTTCTGATCCCGTATTTCTACTATAATACAACCCAACAAGATGATGCCAAACAAAACCGAGACAGAATGAAATAAAAAGAGAACAACAAAAAGTCATTATGGCCTTTCTATCCTCCTGACATGTGAATCAGTCCTTTCTCAGTATCTGTTCCTCAGACGTAAATAATTTTCCTCAGATGTGAGAGGTTTCTCTTCCATCTCACTCATCTCTATGGACAGGCAAGTTAAAACAAAAGTGAAGCAAAACAAAAGAGGAATCCTAAAATGGCTACCCATCCTCTCACCCTGCTCTCAGGGGAGAGCAGTTTACCTTATCACTTACCCTCAGTCACTCCCCATGCGAGCCACCAAACGCTGCAGTCTTCCTGGGCATGATTCAAGAGCCACATTTCAAAAGAAACAAACTTTATTTTTAGAACCACAAATGACAAACAAAACAGCTCCTCAGGAAAAAAAAACCCTCAGAGCCCAACTGCCACCACTGGCTTCCTTGTAAAGTCTCTGTCACACCCACAAGCCTCTCCACCTCCCACAATCCTCCTCCTCTTGATGCCGTTTGGCTGGGTCACGTGGGTGGAGCCAAAAAAGTCCCACAATGAGCAGCTCTGTGGTCTGAAAGGGCAGGGAAACAGCCCAATGAGCATCACCGCAGAGGAGCCAATCAGCTAGATGTTGCTGGGGCTGCTGTGAGCCAATCATCAACTGGCAGTCTGAAAGGGCGGGGAAAAAGCTCAATGAGCATCTCCAATGAGCATCACCACAGAGGAGCCAATCAGCTAGATGTTGCTGGGGCCGCTGTGAGCCAACAATCACCTGGCAGGTGGATGTTTCTGGGAGCTGGAAGTTTGCTGGGGCCCCTTCAGCTGTGGCTCTCAACAAATTGGTGTCTCCTTTCTCTGTAGACTGTTCAGCACATGTATTTTTATATGCACATATAGAATCCTACCTGTTATCACACCTACATTTTTGTGAGGTTGCAGACGAGGCAGATACAAGTTATGAGAAGAGATCACTCCTCCTAAATACTGTTGGAATTGAAAACTCAACCTATGGGTGAGATTTCTAGTAGAACACCATTATTCATAAATCCATTTTCGGTGAAATAAATATTTTTGCACCTGTGGATGATATATATTTCATGATGAATTTCGATTGGCAAATATATTGCTTGTTTTTAATGTCTGTCTGTGTGTGTGTGTGTGTGTGTGTGTGTGTATATTTATATATATATACACACTCTCTATATTTTTCAAATTATGAAATACATGAATCTTATTATACACTCCTTAAAATCATTCATATTCATGTATGTGAATTTATGATCAACTTTTCACAAGATTATTCTCAGAAATATTCATCCACCTGAAATACATATCTGTTTCCTAGTACTGAAAACTAAGTTCTGTGAATGGTGCATACAAATCCTAATATTTCTACAGTAAAACCTAGTTCAACAACAATGCAAGCAGTGTCCCATGGTACATGATGTGTATTTTTAGGTTCATATTTATTAAACAGAGGTACATTACTATTTCTTCAGTTTATGCACAAAATAGGATATATATTTCAACCACAAGTTCACAAATTCATAGACATTTGTTTCAATTTCAATCACCTGTTGCTTCAGAACACATATATTCTTCCAAGGTTCTTGACTGGTCTTTTCATGAGAGTTCTTTCCAAACACATTATTTTCGATTTCCATAATCATAATTGAAGCAAAACTCACACACTTTTCATGATAAACCATAACCCTAATATTACCGTTAGTGTATAACTGTTTATCATGAATGTATGTATATCAATTTAAGATTTCTTGTATATTTTAAGATATCAAATCAATCCACTATTTAAAGTTGGAACCAGTTATATAATTTATTCACAGTATGGTCTATTCATACATTATTTCTATATACATTGACACAGGGTACTCTACTTTGTTCCCCAATTACGTCTTCAAAATATTGCTCCCAGTAATGGTGGAAGAAATGCTCATGTCACCTGATCTACATATAAATTTTAACAAAGTAATATTCTGGACACAGAAAGCAAAACTCACTCTTATGATTGTAGCAAAGCCTAAAAGGAAAATGAGCAAGGATTACTAAAAATATCTATGTCCCCGTTGTTTAATGCTCTCAAATGTAAATCCTATTGATAAATCCTATGTATTTGTTTCTTCCTAAGATTATTTATTCAACCTCAAGCCTGTTGAAAATGTCTAATCCTATCCCTCACTTTATACTTTGCTGATTTCTTAATGTGTCTATTGATATCTGCTTTCCTACATATTTTCCCCAGTTCATCATTGTGATTGACTCTTCACATGTGCTGACATTTACATTCACTCTCTTATTGAAAAGAAATTGCTAAAGAACTTTTGGTCCAAATCCTATACTCACTGTTGTTTCTAAACCTAGAGACTATCATCCTAAACCTACGGACTTTCCCTTTATGACTTGATGTACTTTTCGACACTCAATAATCCAAGGTACAAGTTCCTATGCCATTGTATATCGATTTATCTGAGACATCTGTGCAGAACATAATTCAAAGCTAAGTAACCCACTCAAGGGCCCAATGCCCGTCTGGGCTTCAAATCTTACCTAGATTTCTGTTTTCATACTTATATTTCACCTATATATTCTTGTAAATATTGCAGATTCCCAGTACCAATATTCGTCCTGCAGAATGATTCCTAATGCAAATCGAACGTGTTATTAACCCTAACCATACACTTTTCCCTCAATCTAACATTACGGAAGAGCAGGGACAGTGTGACCAGGAAAGTCTCAGTGCAGAAACCCTGCTTTGGGCCTTTTGCTTCCCTATTTTTCTGTTGCCCTGAATGTCAGGAAGGTCTTATCCTCAGGCCACCCCTTTGTGAAGCCTAAAGAAAACAGGTTTCAAATGGAAATGAATGAGCATCACCTGTGGCTCTTTGCTTAATTTCCTTGGAAAGGGATGTATCTGAATCAGCCTCTTGGCCCTGTGTGAGGCTGTGACTTAGATTATCAGCACCTGATGGATCTAAGGAAAGATCCCATGTGTGCATCCAAAACCAAAATGGCAAAAAGTTCAGTCATTGTGGATGAAGTATCTTCCCTTCCTCTGTTAGATTCCTTGCCACAGTCTCTGGCTGGGCACAAATCACGAGCCACCACACAACTTGTAGATTCAAACAGCAATTCTTTATTCCCGAACTCACACCGGCCGTCTACAAACACATTCTGGGGGAATCCACGTTCTCTGCCCAAATCCACCTCTGCCCAAATCCACTACTCTGCCCAAATCCACTCCACATGGGCTTCTGTCTCCCAAAATATACTGTCTGACCCTAAGAACTCAAGAGGAAATCAGCAGCAGGATACGCCCTATTCTAAGGGGGGAACACCCTAATCTCCTATTATGCTAAACTGCCCTATTCTAAAGGGGGAACACCCTAAACACGGATCCTGCCCTGGTCCTTGAGCAAGGTCACCTTACATGCAATGTCCTGGAAAATGTCCTATTTCCATGAGTCCTTCCACTAAAGAAACATGGGGGTACGCTGGCAAGGAAATTGTCATACCTACTTGGCTGATGGCTCCCAACAATTCCAGACATCCATCAAGTGAGAATAGGGATCCATTGGGTCATATGAGTTCTTCAAGACCTGAAGAAGTGCTTGGGTTTCTCATGACTCCAAATCACATAAAGAATCTGTACCTATCAGTCAGAAGTAGTCAGTCAATATTGCTCCCAGAAATGGTGGAAGAAATACTCATGTCACCTTATCTACATATACATTTATTCACAGAAATATTCTGGACACAGAATTCAAATTTACATTTATGATTGTACCAAAGCCTAAATGGAAAATTAACATGGATTACTAAAATCATCCATGTCCAAGTTGCCTAATGCTCTCAAATGTCAATCCTATTGGTGACTACATATTTGTTTCTTCCTAAGATTGCATATTCAAACTCAACCCTTTGAAATGTCTAAGCCTATCTCTCACTTATTACTTTGCTGATTTCATAATGTCTCTATTGATATCGGCTTACCTACATATTTTCCCCAGTACATCATTGTGACAGACTCTTCACATGTGCTTACATTTTAATTCATTTTCTAACCGAAATCCTATTGCTAAAGAAATTTTATTCCAAATCTTACACTCACCCTTCTTCCTAAACCTACCTACTATCTTCCTAATCCTACCGACTATCCCTTTTTGACTTGATGTTCTCTTCTACATTCAATCATCCAAGGTACAAGGTCCTATGCCATTGTATATCGATTTATCTGAGACATCTGTGCAGAACGTAATTCAATTCTAAGTATCACAATCAAGAGCCCAATGCTTTTCTGGCCTTCCAATATTTCTTGGATTTCTGTTTTCATACATACAGTTCACCTCTATATTCTTATTGGTATCGCAGGATGCCAATACCAGTATTCATCCACAAAATGATTCCTAACCCAAACTGAACCTGTTATTAACCCTAAACATACAGTGTTCCCTCAATCTTACTTTACAGAAGAGCAGGGACATAGTTGGTCTTTTAATACTGGAATGTAGGGGATCTTCTACCTGATGAGAACTTCAAAGGTCCATGCTGAAAGGATCCCTGGAGAATACGTAGGCAGCTATGAAGGACCTGAGAGAGCACAAGTCATCTTACATGGCAAACAACCTGGTCAGGTGAAGGGTTGTGTCTTAATCGGCCTCTCTCTCTTCTTAATGTAGAGAAGATGGACCAAATCAGGCCTGTGTGGAGAGCTGTTCCCAGGTGCCTATGGTTGATATACCATTTTAACATGTGAAAGTGTCACAGGAAGTAGGGGAAGCCTCCATCTCATGGGACCCTTGGAAGCAAATGTTAGAACAAAGTGGTTGCCAAGGCCGTGACCTCATTCAGTTCCTGAAGGAAGTGACCTAACCTCACTTCTTTGGTGATGGAACTTGGCATCCAGGGAGCCAGGCATACAGAGCCAGTCCCAGTCCTACTCCCAGTGGTGTCACTAGTTTTGAATTACCAAAGACAGAGTCAGTCTATCTTGGTACCTACAGATGTGAGGATGTCCATATGCCAGGAAAGCTCTGAAGAGGGGCCTTTTATGAGAAAGCAGGTAGTGGCTCACCACTGGCTTTTGACAAGTCTCAGTGAAAAAAACCCTGCTTTGGGACTTCTAATTACCTATTGTTCTGTTGCTCTGAATGTCAGAAAGTTTTTTGCCTCAGGCCACCTCTTTGTGAAGCCTGAAGAAAACAGTTTTCAAATGGAAATAAATGGGCATCATCTGTGGCTCTTTGCTTAATTGCTTTGGAAACGGATGTGTCTGAATCAGCCTCTTGACCCTGTGTGAGGCTGTGGCTTAGATTCTCAGCACCTGATGGATCTAAAGAAAGATCCCATGTGTCCAATACCAAAATGGCCAAAAGAGCAGTCATTGTGGATGAAGTCTCTCGCCTTCCTCTGTAAGGTTCCTGAATTCCATCAAGTGAGAAGAGGGATCTTTGGATCAAATGAGTTCTTCAAAGCCCTGCAGAGGCTAGCCCATAGGTGCTAGTGATTTCTCATGACACTAATTCACATAAAGAGTCTAAACCCCACAGTCAGAAGACCTCAATTTGGATAATTGAGAAGTATTAACGGCAGGCCTATTTGATCATTCCTGGTTCACAGGAAGGGTGTCCAGGCCACCCTGACTTTAGGCAAATGAGGGGCAAGGGAGGTTATTTTGGACACTGACTAGGGATGCTCCCCTTTTGGAAAACTCCAGCCAGAGTTTATCATGAGTGTCAATATAGAAGAAAATGGGGGCCATGTGGGAGTGTTTTGATTTCAATTGTGGTCATTTGTGTGGCAGTTGGAAGAGGTGACTGGGTCCACCTTGGCTTGAACTCTGCTGTGATTCCCATTAGAGACTGAGTTCTGGAACTGACCTCAGAAAAGTATATCCATGAATTGTGTTGGGATTTAAGAGGCCATGCATGAGAGTCGCCCTTGGAAACTGAGATCTCCGTCCAGGGTGGCTTTGCATAGAGCACTGAGAATCTCAGCCAGGTTATCACATGTTTTTTTTAATGACTTGGCAGCCATAGTTGAGAGTCAGAAAACACATGGACCTCACATAGTACACATCATTGTGTCTGGATTCATGTGACCTTTTGGCCACTTTTTGGGAAGCCTTGCCTGTGAGAATTCTCCAGAGCTTTCATTGAAATTAGCTTCCTCACCATTTAATGGTTCCTGAATTGAAATCCACAGTGCCTTCAATTTCATCCTTGAAAAATGGCTAAACAAGTACCATGAAATTTTTGAAATTCCCATTACCAGATGGCACTGGAGAACCTTTGGATATCATGTTGATGATCATGAGTGTACCAAATAGTGCTTTGATTGACTGGGTTTTTTGAAAATGGTGATGAACAGAGATACCAGTAAGTTGGAGCCTGCTGAGTAGTGGATGTAGAGCAGTGGACGGTAGGTGTGTAAATAAATATATTTGGTAGGACCACCTGGATCTGCCATTGGCTTCAAAAAGCCTTGTGACTGACAAGGTGCAGGCAGCAGACCCTTATATGTAAAGTCATCTTGTTTTATTTAGAGGTTTCAAGGCAATGTTCAGAATCAGGGTGCTATAGTCAAGGAGGAAAGCTATGTGGGATAGAAGCCTGGTTCATACATTCTCTTGGAGACCCTGACCAACCATACGTGACAGAACTCCCTCCAGCATTGTGTCCCAGTTGAACTCCTTGTATTTCGTGAAGCCAATACCAAACTCACAGTGTAGCAGTAAGAAACACCACAAAAAGTGGAGGATGACCAAATGGCTTCACAGACCACACGGGGAGACACTTAGCTCCCAGTGGCCACAGTTTACCTACAAAGAGAGAATTCTGAACTGCTGCGTCATGTTCATTAGAAAATAAGGAACCATGTCGTCCACGTCACATAGATGCAGACCCAGATTTGATGGTGTCACTACAAACGAAGCTAAATATTCTGACAATTACATATATTTCATGTGCCCAACCTTAGAGGAAGTTTTTCACGAAGTCTTTAGACCAGCAGAGCTCGATGTTTGTGGAGTGTTTACCCTCTCCCTTACTTTTGGAAACTGTTCTTCCAACTCCAGTGTTATGAACTCCTGAGCATTTTCCCTTCCACATATGTATTCACAGATTTTCTAACTCCTTTCCTCTAATTGTGTCTTACTTGGAGCGATGGTTATGTCTAGGCATTGTTCTGGATGAGAGTGGGAAGATTTATGTGTAGCACATGTTTGCATGCACATTAGATTCATTTTCATATTTTCCATTTGAAATAAAGAATCCCTGACACTAACCCATACCCTACTAGACTCTGAGTACTAATCCTAATATCCTGGAGAAAAGAAACCTAACTGAATATAAATACAGGCCTTTCATAGGAAGCATGGTGTATACTTGGATTTGCCTTCTGCTTTATCAAGTGTATGTGCTATAAATCTAGTCAACTTTTCAATGTAATATTTCTCCATTAGTTTTTAAAGTTACCACATATGTAAATTCCTGTCTTCCTTACTCTGTAGCCTATTCAGCACATGTATTTTTTTATGCATGTATAGTATCCTACATGGTATCACATGTACATTATTGTGAGCTCACTGACTTTGTAATATAAAAATTATGAGAAGAGATGACTCCCCATAAATACTGATGGAACTGAAAATTCAACCTATGGGTGAGCTTCCTAGTGAAAAACATTATACATAAATCCATGTTCATTAAAATGAATATTTTTGGATATGTGGATGAATTATATTTCATGATGAATTTCGATTGGCATATGTATTGCTACATATTAATGTGTGTGTGTGTGTGTATGTGTGTGTATTCTCCAGATTTCCCAAAATATGAAATATATGTGTCTTATTATACACTCCATAAATTCATTCATGTTCCTGCATGTGTATTTATAAACAACATTTCACAAGATTATTCTCAGAAATACTAAACCAGCTGAAATACATATTGGTTTCCTAGTACTGAAAACTAACTTCATTGAATGGTGCTTACAAATCCTAATATTTCAACAGTAACTGACCCAGTTTAACATCAATGCAAGTAGATTCCTATGGGACATGATGTGTATTTTGAAGTTCATTTTTATTCAACACTGGTACATTACAATTTCTTCAGTTTTTGGACATCATAGGATATATATTTTCATCCACATGTTCACAAATTTATAGGCATTTGGTTCACATTCAATTACTTCCTACTTCAGAACACATGTATTCCTCCTTTTTTCTTTATTGGTCCTTTCACTAGACTTCTTTCTAAAAACATTTTTTCGATTCCATAATTATTTTTGAAGCAAAACTCACACACTCTTCATGATAAACCGTAACCCTAATATTACCATTAGATATATAACTGATTGGAATGAATGTGTATATATCAATATAAGATTTCCTATATATTTTCAGATGTAAATTCAATCCATTAAATAAAGTTGGAACCAGTAATATACTTTATTCACAATATGGTCTATTCATGCATCATCTCTATAATCATCAACACAGGGTACACCTATTTGTAGCCCCAGTAATAATGTATAAGTTTTCAGAATATTGCTCCTTGTAATGGTGTAAGAAATACTCATGTCACCTTATCTACATATACATTTACCACAGAAGTACTCTGGACACAAAAGGCAAAGGTCACACTTATGATTGTGCCAGAGCCTAAATGGAAAGTGAGCATGGATTACTAAAAACATCCATGTCCATGTTGCCTAATGCTCTCAAATGTCAATCCTATTGGTGACTACATATTTGTTTCTTCCTAAGATTATATATTCAACCTCACGCCTGTTGACAATATCCAATCCTATCACTCACCTTATACTTTGCCTGATTTCCTAAGGTCCCTATTGATATCTGCTTTCCTACATATTTTCCTCAGTTCATCATTGTGACTGTCCCTTCACATGTGCTGACATTTACATTCTCAAACCGAAACCCTATTGCAAAAGAACTTTTGGTTCAACTCCTAGACTCACTATTCTTCCTAAACATACTGAGTATTTTCCTAATCGTACGGACTATCCCTTTTTGACTGGATGTTCTCTTCTACATTCAATCACCCGAGGTACACGGTCCTATGCCATTGTATATCGATTTATCTGAGACCTTGGTGGAGAACATAATTCAAGCTAAGTATACCAATCAAGGGTACAATGCATTTCTGGGCTTCAAAACTTTCCTAGGTCTCTGATCTCATGCATGTATTTCACGTCTATATTCTTATAAATATCACAGGTTCCCAATACCATTATTCATATAGCAGAATGATTCCTAACCCAAATCGAACACGCTATTAACCCTAACCATACACTGTTCCCTCAATCTCACTTTACAGAAGAGCAGGGACACAGTTGGTCTTTCAATACAGGAAGGTAGGGGATCCTCCACCAGCTGAGAACTTCAAAAGTCCATGCAGAAATAATCTTTTGAGAAGATGTAGGCAGCAATGAAGGACCTTAGAGAGCAAAAGTCATCTTCCATGGCAAACAACCCGGTCAGGACGAAAGGATGTATCTGAATTATCCTCTCCCCTCTTAATGTAGAGAAGATGGACAAAACAAGGCCTGTGTGGAGAGCTGTTCCCGGGTGCCTATGGTTGATATACCATTCTAAATTGTTAAAATGTCACAGAAGTAGATGCAGCCTCCATCTCATCAGAATCTGGAAGCAACTGTTAGGACAAAGTGGTTGCCAATGTACTGACCTCATTCAGTTCCTGAGGGAAGTGACCTCACCTCACTTCCTTTGTTATGGAACTCTCTGAACTTAGGATCCAAAAAGCCAGGCACCCAGAGCCAGTCCCAGTCCAAGTCCCAGTGGTCAAACTTGTTTGGATTTACCAATGACAGAGTCAGTCTTTCTTGGTACCTACTGATGTGAGGATGGCCAAATCCCAGGAAGGTCTGAAGAGGGGCCTTTCCTGAGAAATCAGGTAGTGGCTCACTGCTGGCTCCTGACAGCATCACAGAGTTGGCCATGGAGACTAGATCTGAGACAGGACAGCCCCTTATGGGGCAATATATTATGGCTCACCAGTCAGAGGACACTCTAGATAGTCACAGACCTACTTGGGGGTCTGTGTGGTTGTGGGTGTGCGTGTGGGTCTGTGGTTTTTTCTCATGTTCTGAGAATAGGTAGGAAAGTTTGATTGTTTGGTTTGCTGTGAATTGTTTCTAGTAAGTCATTTCACAAGGCGAGTGCTTCAATGTCTGTGTATCCCACTGAGTCCGTGGTTGTAGACATTAGAAAAGAGAATGCATCGATAGATGTGTCCTGTCTAGTAGAAAGCTTCCCAACATTCAACCTACCCAATTTATGAATGGTCTGCGGCTTGCCTTGTGGATGGGCAACACATACTACCATCCTAAGTTCTGGTATTCTTCCTGAAATCTAGCTAATCTCAAGAATAAGATCATGGTTTTGTGTCCAAGATATGTACCACCTCCAAACTCTGTGACATGGCCATGTACTGGATAGCTGAAGGGAATGGGAACATCTCAGAAAACTCAATTATCAGTGTGACCAGGAAAGTCTCAGTGGAGAAACCCTGCTTTGGGCCTTTTGTTTACCTATTCTTCTGTTGCCGTGATGTCGCAACCCCTTGCCCGCAAGGAAGACGCAACTCAGGAATCTTCTTTCAGCAGTTTATTCAGGCCCTTGATATTTCTTCTAATTCCTTGTTGGATGCCCCTCCCAGCCTTAATAAAGCATCCCAAGCCCCAATGCGAAGCTGCCACGTGGAACTTTCTCATAGGGTGCTGAAAAACCATGCAACAACTCTCCCAAACAAGGAGTTGTTTGTCACAGACCACAGTGGAGCCAGCACCATCCTGCAATGGCGACCATAATCTGCAGAAGCGGCTCACCACAGTTCCCCCATTCTGTTTTCTGAAAACAATGCAGGCGAGAGTAGAGGTCCTATCCCACTGTGCAGAAGTGGCTGCATAGTATGGCTCAGACCTAAGGAGGGCCCTTCCCCAGATCCGAAGCCATATCAGCAGACGCCTTTTTTCGTGGGGCGGGGCGTGGACATCAAACCCGCATGCAATAGGACATGCTCTCCTGGAGGTCCACTTCAAGGATCACTCAAGTGCAGTGCCTTGCCTCGCATCCTGTATCGTGACGAAGGTGGACGAAGGGGGACAGCTGAGGCTGAACTGTGGCTGTACACAACGACAAACGAGTTGACAACACCCTGAAAGAAAGGCACGGACTTTAAGGCGATAGAGAAGAATTAGTGTGGAAACCCACCTGTGTGCAATGGCACCAAGACCGGCAGAGTGCAAGGGCTTTCCAACACTAAGAGAATAACGAGGAAAGACTTGCCGATCCCAGTGCAATGTTATAATAACTTGGGGTGCAACGACCATGTCAAAGATTTACTGTTTAAGATGCGCAAGCCAGACTTGAGGTGAATTGCCATTTTCAAAAGCTGCAAGAGCTTGGATGATCATAGCCTTATCGTGAGCATTGCGGGCCTTGAGGCGACAGAGAAACCACAAACAGAGAATCATACCAAAGCAACACATTGCACCAAAAATGCCTACCCCAACCCACTCTTTAAAAAAGGAAAAAGCAGAAGATATCCAATCGGTGAATTGACCCAAAGTCACGGGATCAACACTGGTGTTATTCAAGAAAGCTATCTGGGTTAGTTGAGACTGGATCATGTCTTCCGCTTCCATGGACCAATTTCTGGCCAAATATTCGCCAATGATGTGGGAAGCATTCCTGGAATCATTAAATCTGACAGAGGTTATGCATAAATGTGCACGTTGGTCAACACAACCCAAAAGCACCAAGTCAGCCAATTCTTCTACCTGAGCTTGGAGTAAATCTATTCTTTGATTGGCAGCTAAAATCCCTGACAAAATATTTTGATTAATTGTATTTTGGAATTCAAGTATACTGGAAGTTTGTTGGACAACTTGATTAATGGTGGCAGCAGTTTGTACTTGATTGGCCACAGCCACTCCGGCTGTAACCGCTGCAGCAGCAGATACCGCCACGGCTGTCACTATAGCTGCTGTGATTCCAAAATCTCTGCGGACTCTAAGTAGCTCAACAATATGGAATTTATCAGGATCCGCAGTGACCGGGATTGGGACAAAAGTTGGAATTTTCATAACCACTGCTACAGTCCAGGAACCATTCCAACACTCAGATAAGATACAGGTAGTATGAGAACAATCCAGCATCCCCGAAGAGGTGGCCTTAGCCAAAAGGAATAAGAAGGGGGATTGGACACAGACCATTGCAGGAGGCAATGTGGCATTATACAACAGAGAGTCGACTGAAACAGATGTAAATCTATTACCTCGTTCACTTTCCCTAACAGTACCAGAAACATTAGCCAGCCAACTTTTGGCTCCTACCAACTGAGCCAGTGCAGAAATATCGGCTGAAGCCCCCTTTTCATTGGAAATCTGCCATTGAAACCAGGACCAACCTACTCCTGTAGAGGAGCTGGCACTATTGTTAAAGTTATAAACATACCTCTTAAGAGAGGGGGAAAGGGAGAAACCTTTAGCAACTTGATGCTTCTCCCAAGAATGATCCTGACAAGGCGTAAATGTTGGGGGAAAACCAAGATTAGGGGAACAGTAAGGAGAGGCCTTGAAATGAGGGGCATCATAAATACTACTAGAAGAAGGAGGCACTGGGATTAGTACCTCGGAGATAATAGCCAAGGTAGTTATGTTAAGAGCAGAGCTGCTGTTTGCTGGGGTCCCTGAGCCTTATTGCTTCCCCGTAACTACCTTGCTCAATACAGCACTGATAATGCTCCCTGAGACCTGATTGGACCGCAATGGGTCCTCCCAGTTAGTCAAATTTTTGGTCTTAAGGCTAATGCAATTAGCGTTTCTAAGGCTGAAACAAAAAACTCCTGTGAGATTAACTTGAGATTGATTAAAAATGCTCTCCATGTCCCCTCTAGGAGAGGCACAGGGAGCAGACATCTCACATGAGGTAGAAAAAAGAGTGCGGAGGACACTAGAATTACCATGAACCGGCATCGGCATTGGCCATGCCCGTGCCACTGCCCACCACCGAATTGGTGTCGCCTGTGCCATCGGCACCAGCACCAGAGCCAGAGCACTTAGCAGAATGAAGATACTTATCACAGGATTGTTGTGGTATCTCTTGTTGCTGGTCAGTTGATGTCGAGACTCTTCTTGTCAAGCGTTCAGGGACCCACAACGGTTCTGTACGATCCTGGGGAAAAACACATACAGATCCTCGTGCCCATGTCAGCACGGGGTCAGGGCCGTTCCATTGGCCCGTAAGAACCTCCCTCCACTTAACATAGCCAATCACAGAGGGCTGAGGGGACACATGTCTATCGGCCGCAGAGCGACCATGAATATCCAAATTCAAAAAATTAATGGTAAAGAGAGCTAAGGACAGGCGTTCTTTAGGAGTGTGTTCAGCTCCTATTCCCCCCTTTTGTTTTTGTAAAGTTTCCTTTAAGGTGCGATGAGCACGCTCAACAATGCCTTGTCCTTGAGGATTGTAAGGCAAACCATGAGTAAGTTGCACTCCCATAGTAGAACAAAAAGCTGTAAAATGTCTGCCAGTATAAGCAGGTCCATTATCAGTCTTAAGGGATGCAGGTGCACCCCATGCTGCCCATGCCTCTAAACAGTGAGTAATGACATTACGTGCCTTTTCTCCGGAAAAAGCAGAAGCATGGATAATTCCAGAGCACGTATCAACGGAAACATGCACATACTTAAGGTTACCAAAGTCAGGTATATGTGTCACATCCATTTGCCAAACAACCAATGGCTTCAATCCCCGTGGGTTTACTCCATAATTAGGGGAATGAAGAAATGTGACACAATGGGAACATTGCAATACTATCTGCTGAGCATCCACTCTTGAAATGAAATAACGCCTGCGCAGTGTTAATGCATTAACATGGAAGTTTTGGTGAAACAACTTAGCCCCCTCTAAGGAGAAAGCCAAGCATATCAATTGACCTCTAGTGGCTAAGTCCACACAGGCATTATGCTGGGATAACGGACCAGGAAGAGGGGTGTGAGCCCGGATGTGCATTGGATAAAAAGAAGCAGTGCGGTTAGAGATAAGCTGTTGAAGCTGAGTAAAGTAAGCAGACACATTGTGGGCATCACTAATAGCTCCCACGGCCTCCAGGACTTTTAGTGCTTGTACCACATAGCTGGAGTCCGAAGTAAGATTAAAAGGAAAAGAACACTGTTTAAAAACTTCAATAACAATTTGTAGTTCTACCCATTGTGGATTTCCAGGAGCAAATTGATGCTGGATAGGGGGAGAGTCATTAATTACATAGGCTCCCATTCCAGACTTGGAACCATCAGTAAAAATGTTAACAGCTCCCGGAAATGGACTGGATGAAGTTACCTTAGGGAAAATGATGGGATGTTCTTTAACAAAATGGAGTAATGGATGAGAAGGGTAGTGATAATCAATACCCCCTTGAAACGAGCAACACAGAATAGCCCAGTTGGCTAGAGTAGCACATAAAACATTAAGTTGAGCTTTAGTGTAGGGTATGATAAGAGAAGAAGGTGATTGGCCGAAAAATTGAATGCTTTGTTGAATCCCTTTAAGTGCCAACGCTGCAACAGCATCAGGATAATATTCTAAGGATTTTCCTGGGGATATATGTGGGTGGATCCATAGTAAGGGCCCATCTTGCCACAGTACTCCAGTAGGCTGCCGCATAGTGGCAAGCACACATAACTGGAAAGGTTTATCACTCTGGAGCCTGCATAGAGTGGCATGCTGTAAAGCTTGTTCTACTTTTATAAAAGCAACTCTAGCCTCCTTAGTGAGGCTACGAGGGGAAGCAAGATCTGGCTCACCCTTAAGAGTAGCATACAAAGGCTGGAGCACAATATTAGGAATATGTAAATATCCTCTTATCCAATTAATATCTCCCAGCAATTTTTGAAAATCATTTAGAGTTTGGAGATCTTGAGTCCTGAGGTAATTTTTTGCGGTTTTAATTTGTCATACCCAATTGTCGCTCCCAAATACCTGATAGAATCCCCCGTTTGAACCTTTTCAGGTGCGATATGCAGTCCATGTTGAGCCAACAGCATCACGAGTTCTTTATAAGCCTCATTAACTGTCTGTTCTAATTTTGCGGCAAATAACACATCATCCATATAATGAATGATCTTGGTGGAGGAATACTTATGTCTGAGAGGTGTGAGTGCCTTCCCCACATACATCTGGCACATCGTGGGACTATTAGCCATCCCCTGCAGCAACACCACCCACTCAAACCTTTGATCTGGTTCTTCGTGATTACACGAGGGAAGGGTGAAAGCAAAACGTTGTGAATCTTTAGGAGGCAAAGGAATGGAAAAGAAACAGTCTTTAATGTCAATAACAATTATATGCCAGCCTTGAGGAACAGAGGAGAGCAGAGGCAGCCCTCTTTGAATGGGCCCCATAAGTTGCATCTGAGCATTAACTGCTCGTAGATCATGCAGTAGGGGCCACTTCCCTGATTTTTTCTTAATGACAAATATGGGATTATTCCATGGAGAATTAGAAGGTTGGATGTGACCCAAATCAAGTTGTTCTTTGACTAGATCATGGGCTGCTGCCAGTTTAGCCGAGGGAAGAGGCCACTGAGGCACCCAAACAGGCTCCTCGGTGAGCCATGTTATGGGTATTGGAGCCCCAGTGGCCCCTAGGAAAAACCCAGAGCAAACCTGTTAAGCTTTTGATGACCTTGCACAGGATGCTTACGCCCCTGTAGGTGCCTTCCTAGTCCTAGACCTGGCCTATACCCCATATTTTGCATGATATGTTGAGACACTGGGGAATAGTCATTACTAAGAGTGAACCCCATGTCTTTCATCAGATCATGTCCCCATAAAGAAATAAGTAAATCAAGAACATAAGGCTGAAAGGTACCATCGTGTCCTTCCGAGTCCTTCCAAGATAGATGTCTACAGCTGATTTGAGGGGCTTGGGCATATCCAAGTCCTCTTAGTGATTGATCAGAAGCCTGCACTGGCCATCCCCTAGACCAGTCCTTAAGGGCTATGATAGTACGATCTGCTCCTGTGTCCAGCAATCCCACAAAAGATTTAACTTCTATGCTTAATTCCAAGGTGCGGCGACTGCTCATATCCAGTGACAAATAGGCACAATTTTCTCCGGTGGTACCAATCTCATTTCCCGTCCGTGACCTTGAGTCAGCAGGGAAGTGATAATGCAAACTAGGCAAAATTAGCAATTGAGCAATCCGATCCCCTGGGGAGATAGACACAATGCCCCTTGGAGCTTCCACGATAACCTTTACTGCCCCTACAGTATCAGGGTTTATAACTCCGGGGAAAACATGAAGACCTTGTAGGATAGAGGATGCACGTCCAATTAGCAAACCTACAGTGCCAGGTGGTAAAGGCCCTTTGAACTCAGTTTCCACCAATTGGACTCCCATCATAGGTGTTAATACAAGTCTGGAGGTGGAACAGAGGTCCAATCCCGCGGCACCTGTAGTGGCTCTCCGCGTCTCATGGGATGGCGCAGAGAAGGCCATGTCTCGGGTTCGGGTGTGACATTCTCGATTGCCCCATATATTTGTGGGCCCTGGGGTCGGGGGCCCCTTCGGCCGTTTTTTGGCCCAGCTGAAATAGGCTGTCCATGGATGTCCCTCACTGATCTACACTCTTTTGCCCAATGCTTCCCCTTTTTGCATTTTGGATACAGCCCCGGTTGACGAGGGCCATTAGAAGGGCCACCGCGAGGAGGTCCAGTAAAATTGTCTTTTTTGCGACAGTCACGTTTGAAGTGGCCGAACTGACCACAATGGAAGCATGTTCCAGCACCAGGACCGCCCCCTTTTGCAATCCGAAGGACAGCAGCTCCAAGACCTGCATTAGTTAAAGGTCCTCCAAGCTCTCTACACACTTTTATCCAAGCTTCTATGCCCTTGTTTTTATAAGGAGCGATTGCTGCTTTACACTCCTTGGTGCATTGCTCAAAGACCAATTGCTTGATAAGGGGCATGGCTCTATCAGGGTCCCCAAAAATCTTTCCAGCGGCATCCACCATCCTTGCTACAAAATCTGAAAAGGGTTCTGTAGGGCCCTGCAGAATCTTAGTCAAGTTACCAGACACCTCTCCTCTATTTGGAAGTGACTTCCATGCCCGAATGCAAATGTTGTTAATTTGATCATATGCCTCAGGAGGGAATCCTGTCTGTTGATTAGCAAATCTGCCTTGTCCCAAAAGCATATCCTTGTCCCAATGGGGGTGTCCCGCCGCATGGTTTTGGGCGGCCTGCTCTACTGCGCCCTCTAGCACAAAGGCTCTCCAGTCTAAATATTTACCTAGAGAGACACAAGCCCGAACAAGGCTAGCCCAATCAGAGGGAGTCATACAGTATCTAGACAGAGTCTCCACCTGAGTTAGTGTGAAGGCGGCATCCACCCCATAAGTGCGCACAAACTCCGCCAGGGTCTTCACAATTTTGAAATCTAAGGGCTCATGAAATCTTCCCCTATTGTCATCCTGGAAAACTGGATAAGCAAGACCCATCTCAGCGTTAACAGCCCTCCATGTTTGGGCATGGAAAGCTCTCCTCGAAACACCCCCACCGTACGGCGGCGGATCCGGAGGATCATTTTCCTTGAGCTCCTGTTTATTTTTGTTCCCTTCTCCTATAGTTAGACTCCCTAGCTGACGAGATAGTCTCCCGAGCTCTTCTTCCTCATCCTCCTCCTCCTCTGACCCACTTTTGCATGGGAGTGTGCGCAGCGTACTGAGATCTGGATACAATCATTTCCTCCCCTGTTTCTCACTCCGCACACTCCCATCCTCCTTAAATACCTCACTTCGTGCTGGAGACAATCGCCTCCTCCCCTGTGTCTCACTCCGCACACTCCCATCCTCCTGAATTACCTCACTTGGTGCCGTCTCTGATCTTTCCTCATGTAATTGCTCTAAAACTTCCTGTCCTTTAGTAAGTGCTTCCTGACATCTGCCATCTGCGAGGCAACTACGGATCATCTTCCAAAGGGGTATCACCCCACCCTCTAATATGCCCTGCTCAGAAACAAAGTCAAGATCTGTGCCTAATTTATCCCAGCTAGGTATAGTAAGGCTGCCCGAAAACGCAAACCACGGTGCAGCAATATCTGTCTTCTGTAAAAATCTCTGTAAAGTACTACGTTTCACTTCTAGGCCCTTGGAACGTAACAGGCCATCTAGGGCCAGGAGTAGCGGACTTGAAGATGCGGCACCCATGACACAACAAAAGACGCACAAAAAACAAAAGTGAAAGTAAAAGCGAAAGTACACAGTGCAGCTGCAATAAAATGTACCGCTCTCTCTGGCTTTACAGAGGAGCTACCCCGCTTTGATCGCGGGTCCCGCTTACCTGGGACTAACCCCTGCTTTGATCGTGGGTCCCACTTACCTGGGACTAACTGGTGCACCAACCCTGACTACTGAAAGTTCTGGTTCCCGGGTCTCGGCACCACTTGTCGCGACCCCTTGCCCGCAAGGAAGACGCAACTCAGGAATCTTCTTTCAGCAGTTTATTCAGGCCCTTGATATTTCTTCTAATTCCTTGTCGGATGCCCCTCCCAGCCTTAATAAAGCATCCCAAGCCCCAATGCGAAGCTTCCACGTGGAACTTTCTCATAGGGTGCTGAAAAACCATGCACCAACTCTCCCAAACAAGGAGTCGTTTGTCACAGACCACAGTGGAGCCAGCGCCATCCTGCAATGGTGACCATAATCTGCAGAAGCGGCTCACCACACCGTGAATGTCAGGAAGGTCTTCTCCTCAGGCCACCACTTTGTGAAACCTGAAGAAAACAGTTTTCAAGTGGAAATGAATAGGCATCACCTGTGCCTCTTTGCTTAATTGCTTTGGAAAGAGATGTGTCTTAATCAGCCTCTTGCCCCTGTGTGAGGCTGTGGCTTAGATTCTCACCACCTGATGAATCTATAGAAAAATCCCATGTGTGCATCCAAAACCAAAAGAGCCAAAAGAGCAGTCATTGTGGATGAAGTCTCTCTCCTACCTCTGTATGGTTCCTGACCTTCATCATTGAGATTATGGATGCTTTGGGACAAAGGTGTTCTTCAAAGCCCTGCAGAGGCTAGCCCATAGGTGCTTTGGTTTTCTCAATACTCCAATTAACATAAAGAATCTTTACCCCAGAGTCAATAGGCTTCAAAATGGAGAATCAGATCAGTATTAACGGCAGGCCTCTTTGATCACTCCTGGTTCACAGGAAGGGTGCCCTGGCCACACTGACTTCAGGAAAACGGGGGCAAGGGAGCTTATTTTGGACACTGTCTTTGGCTCCACCCCTCATGGAAACCTACAGCCAGAAGGTATGATTAGTGTCTATATGGAAGAAGATGAGGGCCATGTGGGAGTGTTTTGGTTTTAATTGTGGTCCTTTGTGTGGCCGTTGGAAGAGATGACTGGGTCCACCTGTGCTTTAACACTGGTGTGATTCCTTTTAGAGACTGAGTTGTGGAACTTAACTCAAAGAAGTATTGCCATGAATTGTTTTGGGATTTTAGGAGGGCACACATGAGATTCGCCCTTGGAAACTGAGATCTAAGCCCTGGGTGGCTTTGCACACAGCAATGGGAATCTCAGGAAGGATATCTCATGGTTTTATTGTGAAAGACTTGGCAGCCATAGTTGCAAGTCAAAACACACATGGAGTTCATATTGTAGACCTCAATGGGCCTGGCTTCATGTGACCTTTTGGCCTTTCTTTGGGAAACCTTGCCTGTTAGAGTACTCCAGAGCTTTCATTGCAATGAGCTTCCTCTCCATTTAATGGTTCCTGAATGAATTGAAACCCAGAGTGCCTCCAACTTCATCCTTGAAAAATAGCTAGATGAGTACCATGAAATTTTTGAAATTCCCATAAACAGGTGGCACTGGAGAACCTTTGGATGTCCTATTGATGATCATGAGTGTACCAGACAGTGCCTTGATTGACTGGTTTTTATGAAAATGGTGTAGAACAGAGATGCCAGTAATTTGGAGCCTGCTGAGTAGTGGGCCTAGAGCAGTGGTGTGCAGGTGTGTGTTAAAACAGCTTTGGTGGGATCATGTGGATCGGGAATTGGCTTCGAAATGGTTTGTGACTGACATGGTACAGCCCCCAGACCCTTGTATGTAAAGGCATCTTGTTATATCTAGAGGTTTCAGGGCAATGCTCAGAATCAGATTCCTATGGTCAAGAGGGCAAGCTATGTGGAATGGAAGCCTGGTTGTTGCATTCTCCTCCAGACCCTTACGCACCACACGTGACAGAACTCCCTCCAGCACTGTGACCCAGTTGAACTCCTTGTATTTCATGAAGCATATACTAAACTCCCAGTGCAGCTGCAAGAAACACCACAAAAAGTGGAGGATGACCAATTGGCTTCACAGTCTACACTGGGAGACAGTTAGCGCTTAGTGGCAACAGTTTACCTACAAATAGAGAATTAAGCACTGCTGCCCCATGTTCATTGGAAAATAAGAAACCATGTCCTTCAGGTCACATAGATGCAGACCCAGCATTGATGGTCTCACTACAGAGATAGCTAAAGCTTCTGACAACAACATATATTTCAAGTGCCCAACCTCAGAGGCAGTTACTCAAGAAGTCTTTAGGCCAGCAGAGCTCCATGTTTGTGGAGTTTTTACCCTGTCTCTTACTTTTGGAAACTCCTCTCCCACCTCCAAGTTTGTGAACTATTGAGCATTTTCTATTCCAGATATGTATTCACAGATTTTGTAACTCTTCTCCTCTAATTATGTCTTACATGGGGTGAAGGTAATGTCAAGGCATTGTTCTGAATGAGAGTGGGAAGACTTTTGTGTAGCACATATTTGCATACACATTGGATTCATTTTCCAATTTTCCTTTCAAAATACTGAATCCCTGTCTTTCATAGGTAGAAGGAATTCTCCTTCATAGAATATCCTGACACTTACAAGAAACAGCCCCCTGGCAGACATCCTGCCTGGGAGACATCCTGTAGCCATCTGTATCTCGAAGACTTCCTGCGGCCATCTGTCTTCCTGAAACATCCTGAGGTTATCTCACCTTGTGAAGACATCCAGGAACTACTGATAAGAGAGCTTTCCCATCTCCAGCATATAAATCCCCTGTGTGAACAATAAAAGTTTGCAGCTTGATCAGAACTACAGTCATGCTGTTATCTCTAGTGTCTTTTGTCCCTTCATTCCTCCCCATCTATGTTCGCTGCCCACGTTGATGTGTCCTGCTGGCCAGAACAACTGGCGCCCACCGACTGGGTCTCAAGCCTTTGACTGAGGGGGAACCCCGTCCTCCTGGAAGACTTGGTCAAGCGGAGCTCACGATTGCCTCAGCAGACACCACCGAGAGACATATCCAGTAGGAGTGTGGGGATGATGCACAGTGAGTGACCCACCATGGGACAAGCAGTTTCGCCACATGATTTGTTTTTGTCAGCCCTGAAGGAGTCCTTCAAGACATGGGGGGCACGTGTTAAGAAAAAGGACTTAAAATTTTTCTGTTCATACATAGGGGAATTGTGTCCATGGTTTTCCCTTGAAGGAACCATTGATGGTAAACCATGACTTAGAGTAGGAGACTGTTTAAAAGATTATTATGAATACTTTGGCACAGAAAAGGTGCCTGTTCCCACCTTTTCTTACTGGAACTTAATTAATGAAATTCTTAAAAGTTCACCCTTTGACAATGGTATCTTATGTCAGGATTGGGGAAGAGACTATGCAAATGACCTCTCGTCCCCCCTCTGCATGCCCATCAGTTAGTACAGATATAGACCCTTCTCAGTCTCCCCAGGACCCTGGGAACCTTCCTGGTCCACCTCAAAATACCACCCTAATGAATAAGGCTCCAATGGTTACCAACTACCTTTATCCAGTTTTAAATCCCAGAGACACATTGACCCCTGGGGAGGAGGCTACCTTGGAGAAGAAAGAAGCTCACTACCATTCAGAAGACCGACCACCTCTCAGGTCCCTTCCAGAGCCTATAGAACTTACCCATCCACCTCCCTCCTATATCCCTCATGCCTTTTGTGCTCCGGCCCTTCAGGGGCCAACATCGCCCCCCAGGTATTTTTTCTCCACTTCCCTCGCCTAACCTGGCTCCCTTGCGACAGTCTCTCCAGCATAGACGGGAACAGATCCAACTTTTAAAAGAATTAACATCCCTTGACTCTGAGCTCTGCTCATTAGCCTTAGACATGGAGTCAAGGCAAGCTGCCCATCGGCGGTCTAATAAAAAGGCTAACCTGCTCCATCAGCCTGTTCTCACATTCCCAGTAACCCGCAGTCAGATAGATATGCCTGCCCAGTCTGAGGTCAAAGACTTACATGATGATCAAGAGGAGAAAGCGGGGGAAATGGATCAAGGAGATCAGGACTCAGAGGATGAGGAGTTAACCCCCAGGCAGGAAGGAACCCAGAGTGTGTACAAAAAATTAAGCCTGCATTTTCTTGAAAAACTTAAAAAGGCTTGTGCTCACTCTGGCCTCACTGCGCCCTACAGAGTGGCTTTATTAGAAATCCACAGTGCACAATGACTTACTACCAATGATTGGAAATTTCAAACCCGAGATACCTCAGTGCTGGAGACTTTCTGTTATGGAACGCAATTTCAAAGAGCACTGTTGGGAAACTGCTCAAAAAAATTTAACAAAGGCCTCCTCTAAATCCTGGACTTCTGTTAAGTTAGTGGTCAATGCACCTTTTGACACTAAAAATAAACAGGCATGTTTCCCTGCTGGACTTTTGGCGCAGATTCAGACGGCTGGCTTACATGCTTGGAGACGCGTCCCTCAAAAGGCCTCAGCTACCACTTCCTTGGCAAAAATACGACAAGGGCCTCACGAGCCTTATAGCGACTTTGTTTCCCGGCTTAACCTAGCCGCAGAATGCTTGCTTGGACCAAGTGAAAGCGAAAGCACCTTTGTAAAACATCTTGCCTTTGAAAACGCCAAGCCAGCATGTCAGGGTGTTCTTCGACCACATAAGGATAAAAGGAAACTTTCTGACTTTATTAGACTCTGTGCAGGGGTGGGTGCAGCCCATGCCATGGGTCTCGCCTTTGGTGCCACCTTTACCAAGGCCTTTCACAATCCTGGCTCACCTACTTGCTTTACTTGAAAATAACCTGGCCATTTTACACACTAGTGTCTGACAGGCAAACAAAGCCTAGGAATAGTGTCTCCTCAAACTGGGACTAAACCGCCCCCAGCTACTCTTTGCCCTAGATGTGGCAAAGGTCATCACTGGGCCAGTGAGTGGAGATCTAAAACAAATGCCCTCGGACAGCCTATTTCTTCCTGCTTCTTGGAAAATCACTGCAGGGCCAACCCCTGGCCCCGACTTTCCCAAGACAAACCCAGGGGCAATAAGGTTTGTTCCCTCCCAAACTACCAACCTACTTCAAAATCCTTCTCCACAATTGCTCGTTCCAACGAGCCACACCAGGCGGAGCAGGATTGGACCTCTGTGCCACCACTGAGAAAATATTAGACACATTGCAAGGGACCCAGTTAATACCCACTAGAATTAGGGGTCCCCCTCCATCTCATACGTCTGCCCTTATTCTTGGAAGAGCCTCTACTACCTTATAAGGTGTTCAGGTCTTCCCAGGCATTATTGATAATGATTTCACTGGAGAAATAAAAATACTGGCCACAGCTATTAATGGAGTTGTGGCCATCCCCGCAGGAACAAGACTTGCACAATTAATACTCCTTTCCTTGGATTCAGGAGGCACTTCCACCACCCAAACCTACCGCTGGGGACTGCCTCCTTGGGCTCCTCTGATGTGTATTGGGTTCAGCCAATTTCTCACAATACACCCCCTTACCTTACTTATTGAAGGAAAGGAATTCCAAGGAATTCTAGATATTGGAGCTGATGCCACAATTATGTCTAAAAAATACTGGCCATCTGGTTGGCCCCTCACCCCACCCTTGAGTGACCTTAAAGAGATAGGACAATCAAAAAATCCTCCAGTCAGCTCTAGGTCTATTAGCTGGACTGATAAAGAGGGTAATAAGTCAACTGTCACTTTTTTCGATGTTCCTGACCTAACCTATTAACCAATGGGGCCGAGATATTTTGAGTCAAATGGAAGTTATTCTTCCCAGTCCCAATTCCATGGTGACTCATCAAATGCTTAGTATGAATTTTGTCCCTGGTACAGGCCTGGGGAGACTGAGACGAAAACTGGTTGAGCCTCTACAACCCATACAAAACACAAATACATATGGCCTTGGGTATTTGGATTTTTAGTGTTGGTCCCTGACCCTCCTGTACCTCATGCAGATAAAATTATTTGGAAGAGTCAAACTCCTGTGTGGGTGGATCAGTGGCCCCTTACCTAAGAAAAAATTGGAGGCTGCCTCCATGTTAGTGCAGGAACAGCTGGCAGCCGGCCATGTAGAGCCCTCAACCTCACCATCGAATACTCCAATTTTTGTTATCAATAAAAAATCAGGCAAGTGGCGCCTTTTACAAGATTTGTGTGCCATTAATAAAGTTATGCTCCCGATGGGAGCACTACAGTCAGGTATTCTCACACCAGTGGCAATTCCCAAAAACAATTGTAAAATGGTTATTGACTTAAAAGATTGCTGTATTACCATTCCTTTAGATCCTGAGGATAGACCCTATTTTGCCTTTAGTCTCCCTCGCATTAATTTTCAGGGCCCTATGCAGAGATTTCAATGAAAGGTTCTTCCCCACGGTATGGCCAACAGCCCTAGTCTTTGCCAAAATTACGTTGCTCAAGCAGTAGACCCTGTGAGAGAGCGATGGCCACAAATTTATATTTTACATTAAAAGGATGATTTGTTAATTGCTGCACCTAACACCCATGACCTTAATAATTGTTACTTGGACCTTTACAAAACCCTCACTTCCTTAGGACTACAGATAGCTCCTGATAAGTTTCAAACACAGGACTCTGATACCTATTTGGGCCTTAAACTTCAAGATAATCAGATCCAAATTCTTAAAATACAACTACGTGTGGACCATCTTCACACCCTTAATAATTTTCAAAAATTACCTGGGGATATTCAATGGATAAGAACATATTTAAAATTGCCCACTTGTGTACTTTTGCCCTTTAATGATATTTTGAGAGGTGATTCCCACCCCTCCTCCTCTCAAAAGCTTACTCCCGAGGCATGACAGGCATTAAACCAAGTCACAGAAGCCATTGCCCAACAGTTTGTTACACAAATTTCTTACAACCTTCCTCTGGTTCTGGTTATTTTACACACTCCTCATACACCCACAGGAGTATTTCGGCAGCAAAATACACATTTTAAAATTAAAGGCCGCCCCTTGCTTTGGGTCCATTTACCCACCACATCCTCCAAGGATATTACTGTTTATCTTGCTCAGGTAGCTTCTACTATTATTAAAGGTCATTTGCTTTCTTGACAACATTTTGGCAAAGACCCTGATAATATTTTAATTACATATACTAAGGACCAAACCCAATGTTTACTACAGACAGTGGATGAATCAGGTATTGCCCTATCAGGCTTTTGGGAACAATTGATAACCACCTCCCCAATGACCCCCTTTTACATTTTGTCCAGTTACATCCATTTATTTTTCCCAAAATTACTCAAAAGGCTCCCATTCCTCAAGCCCTTACTGTCTTTACAGATGGTTCCAATAATGGCCATGCGGTCTTTGTTATCAATAACCAGCCTACCACCTTTGATAGTGTCTATCAGTCAGCACAGTTTTTGGATTGTTTGCCATAACACAAGTTTTTATAACATTTTTTAATAATTCTGTTAATATTTATGCAGAAAGTGCCTGCATTGCTCATTCTGTGCTCCTGCTGGAGATTTCACTCACTATTAAGGCTTCTTCCAATGTGGCCTTTCTGTTTCACCAGCTTCAGCAACTAATTCAGGCCAGACAACACCCATTTTTCTTAGGACAAATCAGGGCACACTCTGATCTTCCCGGCCCTCTAACACAAGGTAATCCCCAAGCTGATGCAGCAACTCGTTCCATCTTTCCAATTTTTGTTGGCTCCATTCAAAAGGCCACGGAGTTACACAATTTTCACCATCTAAATTCCCGGAGGCTTCGATTACTTTGTAAAATTACCAGGCAACAGGCACGAGAGATAGTAAAAACATGCCCTGGTTGCGCTGTCTCCCTCCCCATTCAACAGTTGGGAGTTAACCCCAGAGGATTACTGCTCAATCAGTTTTGGCAAATGGATGTTACTCATTTTCCTGAATTTGGAAAAACCAAATATATACACGTTTCTATAGATACCTTCAGTGGCTTTATTTTTGCATGACCACATTCTGGAGAGTGTACCAAAGATGTCCTTTCTCATCTTGTTTCAGCCTTTTCCGTAATGGGTAAACCAATACATATTAAAACAGATAATTGTTCTGCATATACCAGTGCCAAGTTTAAACAATTTTGTGCTACCTTGCAAATTTGTCATACTACTGGAATTCCATACAAACCTCAGGGCCGAGGCATTGTGGAACGTGCCCACCTTACCTTAAAGACTTGGCTAACCCTCTTTAAGGCTTCCGCCTTTATATTTACCACTCCCAGGCATCGCCTTAACCATGAATTATTTGCCCTTATTTTTCTTACTCTCGACAGTGAAGGCCATTCAGCCACAGACAGACATTGGCATCCCTCGTCCAATTCTGTTCGCCCACCTGTTATGTGGCGCAATCCCCTTACAAATAAATGGAAAGGCCCAGATCCTCTTTTCATCTGGGGACGAGGCTCAGCTTGTGTTTTGGACCAAGAGCAAGCAGCCCCAAGATGGTTACCAGAACACCTGGTTAAACAGGTTAATGACTTACCTCAACCTAGGGACGGAGGTGCTCCCCCTGAGGACAAATTTTCCTCTTTTTCAGATGCAGCCAACAATCTGTGTTTGGATTCTGCTTAAGGCACTTCTGCTGAACAGGGTTGTACATGGAGGCCTTGGCCCTCCACCTTCCAACATCATGGAGTACCTCTTTGGGCCCCCCTGCGAATGCAAGTGAGGATCTTGAACTCAGGCTCGCACTAGTTGGACCCAGATTGCTGACTGCGTGACTAAAGTGGTTTACCTCCTGGCCGAGGTTGACCATAAACTCAGAGTAGTTCATCAGCCTAAATGTGTATGTGTTAACAAGCCAAAGATTATTCCCCCTAATACAAGTAAAGCTCTCCAAAATTGTTCTGCAACCTGTATGAATACACAGGCGATGTATGGCTCTTGTTATGTGTCGCTCTTAATTTGTGTTAACAAGCAAGGAGAAAAATTTTTTGAAGCCTCCCTAACTAAACCTCATGCAGAAGGGGGGACCACTATTCATTATACCCCCTTTCTCTTTGACCGGGGTGGAGATGGCAAATACACCAAGCTACAGTCACCTGGGTGGCAAGGCAGTGTTGGTAAACCCTCCTGCTGGCCCATTAAGGCCCCTACAGGGGTCTCTTATCATGGAGGACCCACTGATGCTGTCAAGCATCCTCAGATAATCAAACTTTTGAAACCCCAAATTCCTGAGCTCACATATCATCCCTTAATGTAGCCTAAATCCCAGCTCCGAGGTTTAGATACCAATACATTAGAAATTTTAGAAACTACCTTCTCCTTGCTTAATAATTCCAACCCCACCATTGCTGGTGATTGCTGGCTCTGCATGACAACAGGGACAATCATGCCTATGGCAGTTCCTATTAATTCTATCATAGACAATGATAATACATGCCAACCCGGATTTTTTTATAATTACAGCCTATAGGCACATTTACATTATGTCTTTTAGGCACGATGCAGAATAATACCTATGATATTGATGTTGGAGTTACTTCCTTTGGAAATTGCTCAAAAGTACAAAATTATTCCTCACCCAACCCATCTCTTTGTTACCCAATGGCACAGTTTTTATGTGTGGAGAAAACTCGGCCTTCCCCAGGCTTCCAGTGAATTGGATCAGTGGCTGTGTTCTTACCTTATTCCTCCCTGATATAACTATTGTCCCATGAGACGAACGTCTACCCATTCCTAGCCTAGACATCTTAGTCATAAGACACAGGTGGGCAATACATGCCTTACCACTCATTGCGAGCCTTGGAATAACAGCTGCTGTGGTCACAGGTACACTGGTTTAGGCACGGCTATCCACTCTTACCGTCGCCTGTCTCAACAACTTTATAAATGATGTACAAACTCTATCAGGAACCATTAAAGATTTGAAGGACCAAATAGACTCCCTAGCAGAAGTGTTCCTTCAAAACACACGAGGCTTAGATTTGCTGACAGCTAACCAGGGAAGTATTCGCTTGGCCTTAGGGGAACGATGCTGCACTTATGCCAATTAATCAGGCATAGGATGCACTAAAATTAAACAGGTTCAAGAAGATGTAAAAGAGAGACGAAGGGAACTATTTGAAAATCCACTCTGGACTGGGCTTAGTGGATTTCTACCCTACCTTCTTCCCCTAATAGGCCCTTTGTTGGGTTTACTTTAAATAGTGTCTATAGGACCCTGCATTATAAACAGGCTGGTACAATTTATTAAAGAACAGATTAATATTTTGGCCTCTAAGCCCATACAGGTGCACTATCATCGTCTGGAGATGGAAGACCTTGCTGCTAACATTTAAAAGGATGTTCTACCCTTCTCACAGGCTTATTTCTTAAGTTTACATCCCCACAGATCTCTCTTTCTTAAATAAAACTATAAGAAATAGCTCTGACTAAAAATCTTCTGCCATTGCCATAAGGGTTCGTCCTCAAAGTGCCCCTTCACTTGGGGGAGGATGCACCCATGAAGTGAGGACCTTAGGCCATAATAATGGAGGGTGCAGGAAAGACTGTGGGAGGATGGATCCACGGATACCCAAACACAAGACCTCTGAGTGACACGCTCTGGTGCATGGCGGTTGGCATGCATCCCCCTCAAAGCCGTCTCCTCGAAAACATGCCATGGCCACCAAGAAATCTTCTAGTAAACATGCTCTCTCAGATCAGGAGATATTCTAAGGCCTCCTTTAGAAACAAAGCCTCTATCACCCCCTAAAACATTGGCCGGTAAGGTATGGTCAAATATTTTATATAAGAAAGGGGGGAAGGTGAGGGGCTAGAAGGAAGTTCTCCTCAAAGAATAGCCTGACACTTAAATGAAACAGCCCTCTGGGAGACATCCTGCGTAGGAGACATCCGACAGCCATCTATCTCCCTGAGACATCCTGCGGCCATCTGTCTTTCTGAAATATCCTGAGGTTATCTCACCCTGTGAAGACATCCAGCAGCTGATCATAAGAGAGATTTCCTATCTGCAGCATATAAATACCCTGTGAAAACTGTAAAAGTTTGCAGCATGATCAGAACTACTGTCTTGCTGTCATCTCTCATTTCTCTTGTCCCTTCATTCCTCCCCAACGAGGTTTGACGCACACTTTGATGTGTCCTGCCGGCCGAGACACCTGACACTAAACCATACCCTACTAGACAATGACCAATAATCCTAATATGATGGAGAAAAATAACCCAAACAGAATAGAAATACAAGCAGTTCAGAGGAGGTATGGTGTATAGTTGGACTTGCCTTTTGCATGATATAGGGTAGGTGTAATAAATCTAGTTAATTTTTAATTGAAATAGATCTCCATGTGTTTTTAAAGTTAACAAATATGTGAATACCTGTCTCTCTTTCTCTGTAGCCTATTAAGCACATGTATTTTTATATGCACATATAGAATCCTACCTGGTATCACACATATTTTCTTTTGAGGTGTGCTGATATGGCAGATACAAATTGTGAGAAGAGATCACTCCTCCTAAACGCTGTTGGAACTGAAAATTCAAATGATGGGTGTGCCTCCTAGTAGAACAACATTATACATAAATCCATGTTCAGTAAAATATATATTTTTTAATCTGGTTGATATATGTTTCATGATGAATTTCAATTGGCATATATATTGCTACTTTTAATTGCCTCTCTGTGTGTTTTGTGTGTGTGTATATCTATCTATTTATCTATCTATCTATCTATCTATCTATCTATATACACACACTCTCTAACTTTTTCAAAATATGAAATATGTGTGTCTTAAATACACTACCTAAATTCATTCATGTTCATGTATGTGGATTTATAATCAACTTTTCACAAGATCATTATGAGAAATATTCATCCACCTGAAATACATATTTGTTTCCTAGTACTGAAAACTAACTTCAATGAATGGTGCATACAATCCTAATATTTCCACAGTAACTGACGCAGTTTAATTCAATGCAAGTAGATTCCTATGGGACATGATGTGTATTTTGAAGTTCATTTTATTCAACACTAGTAAATTGCTACTTCTTCAGTTTATGAACATCATAAAATACATATTTCATACACAGGTTCACAAATTTGTAGGCATTTGATTCACTTCAAATCATTTCCTGCTTCACAACACATGTATTTCTCCAGGTTTCTTGACTGGTCTTTTCATGAGACTTCTTTTCAAACACATTATTTTCGAATTCCATAATCATTTTGAAACAAAACTCACACACTCTTCATGATAAACCATAACCCTAATATTACCATTAGATGAATAATTGGTTGGAATGAATGATTGTATATCAATATAAGATTTCCTGTATATTTTCAGATATCAAATCAATCCATTATTTAAAGTTGGAACCAGTTATATTATTAATTCACAGTATGGTCTATCCATGCATTATCTCTATTTTCATAGACACAGGGTACATCTATTTGTAACCACAATACTAATTTATTCATCTTCAAAATGTTGCTCCCAGAATTGGTGGTAGAAATACTCAGGTCACCTGATCTACATATGCATTTTTTCACAGTAATATTCTGCACACAAAAAGCAGGGGTCACACTTATGATTTTACCAAGGCCTAAATGGAGAGTGAGCATGGATTACTAAAAACATCCATGTCCAGGTTGCCTAATGCTCTCAAATGTCAATCCTATTGGTGACTACATATTTGTTTCTTCCTAAGACTATATATTCAACCTCAATCCTGTTCAAAATTTCTAATCCTATCACTCACTTTATACTTTGCCTGATTTACATATGTCTCTATTGATATCTTCTTATCTACGTTTTATTCCAGTTCATTATTTTGACTGACTCTTCACATATGCTGACAATTACATTCACCCTCTACCCAAAACTCTAATTCTAAAGAACTTTCGGTCCCACTTCTATACTCACTCTTCTTTCTAAACCTACCAACTATCTTCCTAATCATACCGACTATCCCTTTTTGACTGGATGTTCTCTTCGACATTCAATCATCCAAAGTACAAGGTTCTATGCCATTGTATCTCGATTTATCTGAGATGTCTGTGCAGAATATAATTCAAATCTATATAACCAACTCAAGGGCGTAATGCCTTAATGGGCTTCAAATCTTACCTAGATTTCTGTTTTCAAACTTATTTCACCTGTATATTGTTGTAAATATCGCAGGTTCCCAATACCATTATTCATCTCGCAGAATGATACCTAACCCAAATCAAACCTGTTATTAACCCTAATCATACACTCTTCCCTCAATATAACTTTATAAAAGAGCAGGGACAGAGTTGGTCTTACAATACAGGAATATAGGGGATCTTCCACCTGCTGAGAACCTCAAAGGTTCATGCAAAAATTATCCCTGGATAAGATGTAGGCAGCTATGAAGGACGTAAGAGAGCAAAATCATCTTCCATGGCAAAAACCCTGGTCAGGATGAAGGGATGTGTCTGAATCTGCCTCTCTATTCTTAATGTAGAGAAGATGGACCAAATGAGACATGTGTGGAGAGCTATTCCCGGGTGCCTATGGTTGATATGCAATTCTAACTTGTGAAAGTGTCACAGGAACTAGGGGCAGCCTCTATCTCATGGGACTCTTGGAAGCAACTGTTAGGACAAAGTGTTTGTCAATGCAGTGACCTCATTCAGTTCCTGAAGGAATTGACCTACCTAACTTTCTTGGTGATGGAACTCTCTGAACTTGGGATCCAGGAAGCAGGCACCCTGAGCCATTCCCAGTCCCACTCCCAGTGGGCTCACTTGTTTGGATTTACCAAGGACAGGGTCAGTCATTCTTGGTATCTACTGATTTGAGGATGGGCAAATGCCCGGAAAGCTCTGAAGATGGTCCTGTGCTTAAAAAGCAGGTAGTCACTCACCACTGGCTACTGACAACCTCAGAGAGTTGGCCAAAGGACCAGATCTGAGACAGGACAGGCAATTTCAGAGAAAGATAGTATGGCCCGCCGTCAGAGGACATTCCATATAGTCACAGACCTACTTGGGGGAATGAGGTGCCTTTGTGGGTGTGCGTGTGAGTTTGTGGTTTTGTCTCATGTTCTGAGAACAGGTAGAAAAAGCGGTTTGTTTGGTTTGGACTGGACTGTTTCTAGAATGTCGTTTGACAAGGTGAGTGTTTCTATGTCTGTGTATCACACTGTGTCTGTGGATGTAGACATTAAAAAAGAGAATGCATCAATGGATGTTTCCTGTCTAGTAGGCAGCTTTCCAGCATTCATCCTGCCTAAATTTATGAAAAGAGTGTGGCAGGCTTATTGATGTGCAACACCTGCTATCCTCCTAAGTTTCTGTTTTCTTCCTGAATTCTGGCCCCACTAAAGAATAGGCTCATGGTATTTTGTTCAAGATATGTACCACCTAAATAATCTGTCACATGGCCATGTACTGGATAGCTGAAGAGAATAGCGAGCATCTCAGAAAACTTAGATATCACTGTGACCAGGAAAGTCTCAGTGGAGAAACCCTGCTTTGGGCCATTTGCTTACCTATTGTTCTGTTGCCCTGAATGTTAGGAAGGTCTTTGTCTCAGGCCACCCCTTTCTGAAGTCTGAATAAAAATGTTTTTAAATGGAAATGAATGAGCATCACCTGTGGCTCTTTGCTTAATTGCTTTGGAAAGAGATGTGTCTGAATCAGCCTCTTGGCCCTTTGTGAGGCTGTGGCTTAGATTCTCAGCACCTGATTGATCTAAATAAAGATCCCATGTATGCATCCAAAACCAAAATGGCAAAAAGTGCAGTCATTGTGGGTGAAGTCTCTTGCCTTCCTCTGTTAGGTTCCTGAATTCCATCAAATGAGAATAGGGATCCTTTGGGTCAAATGAGTTCTTAAAAGCCCAGCAGAAGTGCTTGGGTTTTCTCATGACTCCAAATTACATGAAGAATCTATACCTGACCATCAGTAGGCCTCAAATTGGAGAAGCAGATCAGTATTAATGGCAGGCCAATTTGATCACTCCTGGTTCACACGAAGGGTGTCAAGGCCACCCTGACTTTAGGCAAATGAGTGGCAAGGGAGCTTATTTTCGACACTTTCCTGAGATGCACAACTCATGGAAAACACCAGCCAGAGTTTATGATGAATGCCTATATGGACGAAGATGAGGGATACGTGGGAGTGTTTTGGTTTTAATTGTGGTCATTTGTGTGGCAGTTAGAAGTGATGATTTGGTCCACCTGGTCTTGAACTCTGGTGTGATTCCTCTTAGAGACTGAACTCTGGAACTGAACTCAGAGAAGTATTACCATGAATTGTGTTTGATCTTAGGAGGCCACACATAAGAGTTGCCCTTGCAAACTTTTCTAGGGCCAGAGTGGCTTTCCACAGAGCACTGGGAATATCAGCCAGGATATCACATGATTTAATTCTGAAAAACTTGGCATCTGTACTTGAGAGGCAAAACACACATGGACCTCACCTTGTAGACCTCAAAGCCCCTGCCTTCATGTGACATTTTGGCCACTCATTGGGAAGCCTTGCCTGTGATACCTCTCCAGAGCTTTCTTTGAAATGAACTTTCTCACATTTATTGGTTCCAGAATGAACTGAAACCCACAGTGCCTCCAACTACATCCTTGAAAAATGGCTAGATAAATACCATGAAATTTTTGAAATTCCCATGAACAGGTGGCACTGGAGAACATTTGGATGTCCTGTTGCTGATCATGATTGTACCAGACAGTGCCTTGATAGACTGGGTTTCATGATATGGTGTAGAACAGAGATGCCAGAAAGTTGGAGCCTGCTGACTAGTGGGCCTAGAGCAGTGGTGTGCAGGTGTGTGATAAAACATCTCTGGTGGGGCCATGGGGATCTGCCATTGGATTCCAAATGGCTTGTGACTGACATGGTGCAGCCAGCAGACCCTTATATGTAAAGGCATCTTGTTATATGCAGAGGTTTCAGGGCAATATTCAGAATCCGGTTGCTATGCTCAAGGGGGCAAGCTATGTGAGATTGAAGCCTGGTCGGTGCTTTCTTCTGCAGACTCTGTCCCACCACACATGACAGACCTCCCTACAGCACTGTGTCCTTGTTGATTCCTTGTATTTCGTGAAGCACATACCAAACATCCAGTGCAGCAGCAATAAACACCACAAACATTGGAGGAATTCCAAATGGCTTCACAGTCCACAGAGTGGAGACCACTTAGCCCCCTGTTGCCACAATTGAACTCCAAAGAGAGAATTCAGCACTCTTGCCTCATATTCATTGGAAAATCAGAAACCATGTCCTCTAGGTGACACATAGATGCAGACCCATCTTTGATGGACTCACTAGGAAGGAAGCTAAAGCTCCGTACAACAAAATATATTTCAAGTGCCCAACCACAGAAGCAGTTTCTCAAGAAGTCTTTAGGCCAGCAGAGCTCCACGTTTGTGGAGTGTTTACACTATCCCTTACTTTTGGAAACTCCTCTACCACCTCCAAGGTTGTAAACTCATGAGAATTTTCCATTCCACTTATGTATTCACAGATTTTCTAACTCTTTTCCTCTAATTGTGTCTTACTTGGGGCGAAGGTATTGTCAAGGCATTGTTCTGGATGAAAGTGGGAAGATTTTTGTGTAGCACATATTTGCATACACTTTGGATTCATTTTCCAAATTTCCATTCGAAATACTGAATCCCTGACACTAACCTATACCCTACTAGACTCTCACTACTAATCCTAATATGATGGAGAAAAATAACCCAAACAGAATAGAAATACAAGCAGTTCAGAGGAGGCCTGGTGTATTTTTGGACCTGCTTTTTGCATTATATAGGTCAGGAGTTATAAATGTAGTCAACTTTTTGTTGAAATAGTTCTCCATGTGATTTTAAAGTTAACAAATATGTGAATTCCTGTCTCCCTTTCTCTGTAGCCTATTCAGCACATGTATTTTTATAAGCACATATAGAATCCTAACTGGTATCACATGTACATTTTTGTGAGGTATCTGACTTGGAAGATACAAATTGTGAGAATAGATCACTCCTCATAAACACTGTTGGAACTGAAAATTCAACTTATGGGTGAGCTTCCTGGTTGAACAACATTATATATAAATCTATGTTCAGTAAAATGAATATTTTTTGGATCTGTGGAGCATATATATTTCACAATGAATTTTGATTGTCATATATATTTCTACTATTTAATTTCTCTATGTGGGTTTTGTGTGTGTGTGTATATATATATATATATATATATATATATATATATATATATATATTCTCCAAAATTTTCAAAATATGAAATATTTGCATCTTATTATGCACTGCTTAAATTCATTCATGTTCATCTATGTCGATTTCTAATCAACTTTTCACAAGATTATTCTCAGAAATATTCATCCACCTGAAATACATATTTGTTTCCTAGTACTGAAAACTAAATTCAGTGAATGGTGCACACAAATCCTAATATTTCTCCAGTAACTAACCCATCTTAAAATCAATGCAAGTAGATTCCTATGGGACATGATGTGTATTTTGACGTTCATTTATATTTATCACTGGTACATTACTATTTCTTCAGTTTATTCACATCATGGGATATATATTTCACACACTTGTTAGCAAATTAATAGGTATTTGTTTCACTTTCAATCACTTCCTGTTTCAGAACACATGTATTTCTCCATGTTTCTTGACTGGACTTTTTATGAGACTTCTTTCCAAACACATTATTTTCGGTTTCCATAATCACTTTTGAAGCAAAACTCACACACTCTTCATAAAAAACATAAACCTATTATTACCATTAGATGTATAACTGGTTGTAATGAATGATTTAATATCAATATAAGAATTCTTATATATTTTCAGATATCAATTCAATCCATTATTTAATGTGGCACCAGTTATATTATTTATTCACCATATGGTCTCTTCATGCATTATCTCTATATTCATAGAAACAGAATACACCTCTTTTTTCCCCCCAATTCTAATTCATACGTCTTCAAAATGTTGCTCCCAGAAATGGTGGAAGAAATACTCGTGTCACCTGATCTACATATACATTTTATCACAGTAATATTCTGGAGACTAAACACAAAGATGACACTTATGATGTACCAAAGTCTAAATGGAAAGTGAACATGGATTACTGAAAACATCGATGTCCAGGTTTCCTAATGCTCTCAAATTTCAATTCTACTGGTGACTACATATTTTTTTCTTCCTAAGATTATATATTCAAACTCAACCCTGTTAAAAATGTCTAATCTTGTGACTCACTTTATACTTTGCCTGATTTCCTAAAGTCTTTATTGATATCAGCTTTCCTACATATTTTGCCCAGTTCATCATCGTGACTGACACTTCACATATGCTGACATTTACATTTACTCTCTAACCGAAACCCTATTGCTAAAGAATTTTGTTCCAAATCCTATACTCACTCTTCTTCCTAAAACTAATGACTATCTCCTGATAATATCGACTATTCCTTTTTGACTGCATGTTCTCTTCTACATTCAATCATCCATGGTACATGGTTCTATGCCATTGTATATCGATTTATCTGAGACATCTGTTCAGAACGTAAATCAAGTGCCCAATGCCCTTCTGGGCTTCAAATCTTACCAAGATTTCTGTTTTCATACTTATATATCCCCTATATATTCTTGTAAATATCGCAGGTTCCCAATACCATTATTCAACCCTCAGAATGATTCCTAACCAAAATTGAACCTGTTATTAACCCTAATCATACACTGTTCCCTCAATCTAACTTTTTAGAAGAGCAGGGATGGAGTTGGTATTTCAATACAGGAATGTAGGTGATCTTCCACCAGTTGAGAACCTCGAATGCCCATACAGAAATGATCCCTGGATAAGTTGTAGGCAGCTGTGAAAGACCTGAGAGAGCAAATGTCATCTTACATGGCAAACAACCTGGTCAGGATGAAGGGATATGTCTGAATCAGCCTCTCTTTTCTTAATGTAGAGAAGATGGACCAAACCAGGCCTGTGTGGAGAGCTGTCCCTGGGTGCCTATGGTTGACATACCATTCAAACTTGTGAAAGTGTCAGAGGAAGCAGAGCCAGCCTCCATCTCATGGGACTTTTGGAATAAAATGTTAGGTCAAAGTGGTTGCCAAGGCGGTGAACTCATTCAGTTCCTAAAGGAAGTGACTAAAGTCAATTCCTTGGTGATGGAACTCTCTGAACTTGGTATCTAGGAAGCCAGGAACCCAGAGCCAGTCCCAGTCCCAGTCCCAGTGTTCTCAATTGTTTGGATTTTCCAAAGACAGAGTCATTCTTTCTTGATTCCTACTGATGTGAGAAAGGCCAAATACCAGGAGAGCTCTGAAGAGGGGCCTTTCCTGAGCAAGTAGGTAGGAGCTCACCTCTGGCTACTGACAACTTCACAGAGTTGGCCAAGGAGACCTAATCTGATACAGGACAGGCCATTTCAGGGGAACACAGTGTGGTCCACCAGTCAGAGAACACTTCGGATAGTCACAGACCCATTTTGGGGAAGGAGGTGCCTTTGTGGGTGTGGGTGTGGGTTTTTGGTTTGTCTCATGTTCTGAGAATATGTAGGAAAGGTGGTTTGTTTGGTTTGGAGTGAACTGTTTTTAATAAGTCATTTCACAAGGTGAGTGTTTCTATGTCTGTGTATCCCAATGTGTCCGTGGTTGTAGACTTTAGAAAAGAGAATGATTCAATGGATGTATCCTGTCTAGTAGAAAGCTTCCCAGCATTCATCCTGCACAATTTATGAATGGACTGTGGCTTGCCTTAACAATGGGCAACACCTGCTAATTTCCTAAGTTGCCATTTTCTTCCTGAATTCTGGCCACTCTCCAGAAGAGGCTCATGGTTTTGTGTCCAAGATATGTACCACCTCCAAGCTCTGTGACATGGCCATGTAATGGATAGCTGAAGGGAATGGCAAACATCACAGAAAACTCAGATATCAGTTTGAAATGTAAAGTCTCAGTGGAGAAATCCTACTTTGGGCCTTTTCCTTAACTGTTGTTCTGTTTCCCTGAATGTCAGGATGTTCTTTGCCTCAGGACACCCCATTGTGAAACCTGAAGAAAACAGTTTTCAAATGGAAATGAATGGGCATCACCTGTGGCTCTTTGCTTAATTGCTTTGGAAAGGGTTGTGTCTGAATCAGTGTCTTAGCCCTGTGTGAGGCTGTTGATAATATTCTCAGCACCTGATGGATCTAAAGAAAGATCCCATGTGTGCATCCAAAACCAAAATGGCCAAAAGAGCAGTCATTGCGGATGAAGTCTTTCGCCTTCCTCTGTAAGGTTCCTGACCTCTATAAAGTGAGAAAAGGGAAGATACACCAAGCCAGTTGATGGCTCCTTTTGGAAAAATTGTACCACCAATGACAGCATAAGCATAAATACCCCAACACTACCACAAGTCGCTGCACCAACAGATAGTTCAAAATGCACACAAGTGATACATAGTCCAGGCAAGTTCTGCAAACAGTTCAGTGATGGCTATTGCACAATCTGTAGATTGGTTTTATCATTGTCTTCACCAACACTGGGATGAAGATAGGAATTCTGGCAATAATGGCTAAAAAAATTATGTATCATTCTAAAAGGTACTAAAAAAACCATTTTCTTAACAATTTACATTATCTTGAAGAGAATTATTCAATATAATGAAAAGGAAAGGTGAAAGTAAACATACAGTTCTGTTAACGTCCTTTTTTGTTCACATATTAAAACAGTCCTCAACAGATGTTTACCCAATTTAAATTAAAACATTTAAAACACGTGAATAAAAAAAAAAATATTTGGATCCATTTTTTCATGAGCGCACATCATATAGGATGTATGGACATATGTACATTCAAACATATGACACAAAACACAAGTGTGCAAACATAATATAATACATACAACACATTACATAATAGTAAAGGCCTTATAACTTTTTACAGGTGAAATCACCATTGGAATGTTTAAAAAATTATAGTCAAAAAATAGAAATGATCAGCAAAACAGTAACCTAGGTCTGCATTAGCTCAAAAACACAAAATAGAACTTCATGTTGTGGGAAAGGGCAATAATAAAATTGATATTGAAAAAAGCATCCTGGTTCTGTCGCAGATGTAAGGATAGCCAGACTGGAGTTTTGGATACCAGCTGTTATGGATTTGAGCCAAATCATCTTCTTTTTGGTCTATACAAATCAGTTTAGTTAATCTCTCTGGAATCCAAATCGGTGCTGTTCTTCCTGTGGAAACACACAAACAGACCCTCGACTCCAGACTATCACTTGGTCAGGACTTTAGTTAATCTCTCCGGAATCCAAATCGGCTGCTGTTCTTCCTGTGGAAACACACAAACAGACCCTGGACTCCACACAATTACTGGGTCAGGACCATTCCATTGTCCTGTTAGAATAGCCTTCCAAAGTACCTTGAGCTTATGCACATTTTTTGGACACATATGCCTTTCTGCAGCACTAAGTCCTCATGAATCCAAATGTAAAAAGTTTAGAGTAAAAATGGTTATTTTAAGTTTATCTTTGGGAAATATATACCCCTTCCCAATTCCGTCTTTTTGCTTTAATAAGTACATTTTAATAGTTTGATGTGCTCTTTCAACTATGCCTTTTCCCTGTGGATTGTATGGGATTCCTGTTATATGAGTTATGCCAAATGATGAGCAAAATTGTTTAAAAGAGGTAGAAGAATAACCAGGGGCATTATCTGTTTTTAACTGTTTTGGAACGCCCAGAGTGGCAAAATTTTTTAAGCAATGAGCTATAACATCTTTAGTTTTTTCTCCGGCATGAAGGGAGCCCATCAAAAATCCAGAAGAAGTGTCAACTGTAACATGCAAATATTTTAATTTTCCAAATTCTGGCAAGTGTGTGACGTCCATCTGCCAAATATGGTTAGGTATCAATCCTCTCGGATTGACTTCAGGATTAACTTGTGGTAAAATGGTCACACTATTTTGACATTGTTTTATTATTTGTCTAGCTTGTTCCTTAGTTATTTCAAAACGCTTTTGTAAAGTATTAGCATTGACATGGAACTTTTTTGAAAATTTGTAGCTTCTTCTAGTGTAGAGAAAATATGAATATATGTCATGTGTAGTTTTATCTGCTAAATCATTGCCCAAACTAAGGGCTCCAGGCAATCCTGTATGTGCCCAGATATGTCTTATAAAGAATGGATCTTTTCTGTCCCAGATTAGACTTTGTATATTGGAAAGCAAAGAGAAAACAGTACTGAAGGGGAAATCCTACCAGCACCTTCAAGGGATACTATAGCATTAAATATATACTGACTATTGGAAAATAAATTAATTACAGAATAGAAAGGTGTTAGTAACAGTCTCCTTTAGAGGTGGCACTGTTGGTTGGACACTTACACCCTCTGATGATAGAAGATTGTTAGTAGCAGCGTCCTTTTGTAACTTTTCCCCTGATGGCTTTTTCTGCTCTAAGCTTTGTTCCTCTATCTTTGTCTGAACTGAAGGCTTTGGACTAAGCAAAACAGATATGAAAGACCACAATGGCAATGTGCCAACTGGCAGAGTCCCTGGACTGTTCTTTTCTATTCTTTTTAAATCTTCACCATGATGGTTCCATTGTGGTAAATTTAATAACTCTTACTTTAAAAGCCATGGGCTACATTTTTGTATTGTATCAACGTATGCCCTGACTGTCCCTGATTTTAGTGAGATGCCTCCTTCCTGTAACAATTTCCTTAACACTATTTCAGTTTGTTTTTTACTAATTTCTGATCCCGTATTTCTACTTTAATGAAACCCAACAAGATAACGCAAAAAAGAAAAAAAAAAAAAAAGAGACAGAATGAAACAAAAAGTGAACAACAAAAAGTCATTATGGCCTTTCTATCCTCCTGACATGTGCATCCGACCTTTATCCCAATCTGTTCCTCAGACATAAATAGTTTTTCCTCAGATTTGAGTGGTTTTTCTTTCGTTTAACTCATCTCCAGGGACAGGCAACTTAAAATAAACGTGAAGCAAAACAAAAGAGGAATCCTAAAATGGCTACCCATCCTCTCGCCCTGCTCTCAGGGTCGAGCAGTTTACCTTATCACTTACCCTCAGTCAATCCCCGTTCGAGCCACCAAATGCTGCAGTCTGGCTAGGCACGATTCAGCAGCCACTTGTCAAAAGAAACAAACTTTATTTTTAGAACCACACACGCCAAACAAAACAGCTCCTCAGGAAAAACTCCCAGAGGCTAACTGCCACAACTGGCTTCCTTGTAAAGTCTCTCTCACACCCACAAACCTCTCCACCTCCCACAAACCTCCTGCGCTTGAGGTCGATTTGCTGGGTCATCGTGGGTGGAGCCAAAAAAGTCCCCCAATGAGCAGCTCCATGGTCTGAAAGGGCAGGGAAACAGCCCAATGAGCATCACCACAGAGTAGCCAATCAGCTAGATGTTGCTGGGGCCTCTGTGAGCCAATAATCAGCAGGCAGCTGGAATTTTTCTGGCAGTTGGAAGCTTGCTAGGGCACCTTCAGCTGTGGCTCTCAACAAATTCCTGTCTCCATTCTCTGTAGCCTATTCAGCACATGTTTTTTTTATATGCACATATAGAATCCTACCTGTTATAACACGTACATTTTTGTTAGGTGGCAGATACAAATTGTGAGAAGAGACTACTCCTCCTAAACGCTGTTGGAACTGACAATTCAACCTATTGGTCAGCTTCGTTGTTGAACAACATTATGCATAAGTCCATGTTTAGAGAAATGAATATTTTTGAATCTGTGGATGATATATATTTCATGGTGAATTTCCATTGCAATATATATTGCTATTTTTAATGTCTCTCTGTGTGTGTGTTTGTGTATATGTGTGTGTATATATATATATATATTCTCAAGATTTTTCAAAATATGAAAAATGTTTCTTATTATACACTCTCTAAATTCATTCATATTCATATATTTGGATTTATAATCAACTTTTCACCAGATTATTCTCAGAAATATTCATCCACCTGACATATATATTTGTTTCCTAGTACTGAAAACTAACTTCAGTGAATGGTGCATACAAATCGTAATATTTCTACAGTAACTGACCCAGTTTAACATCAATTCAAGTAGATTCCTATGGGACATGATGTGTAGTTTGATGTTCATTTTTATTCAACACTGGTACATTAGTATTTCTTCAGTTTATGCACATCATAGGATATATATACATTTCATCCACTAGTTAGCAAATTTTTAAGCATTTGTTTGACTTTCAATCACTTCCTGCTTCAGAACACATGTATTCCTCCATATTTCTTGGCTTGACTTTTCATGGGACTTCTTTCCACACACATTATTTTTGATTTCCATAATCACTTTTTTAGCAAAACTCACACAGCTTCATGATAAACCATAACCCTAATATTACCATTAGTTGTATTACTGGTTGAAATAAATGATTGTATATCAATATAAAATTTCACATAAGTTTTCAGATATCAATTTAAGCCATTATTTAAAGTGGAACCAGTTATATTATTTATTCACAGTAATGTCTATTCATGCATTATCTCTATATTCATAGACTCAAGGTAAACCTCTTTGATTCCCCAATATGAATTATACGTCTTCAAAGTATTGCTCCCAGAAATGATGGAAGAAATATTCATGTCACCTGATCTATATATACATTTAATCACAGTAATATTTGGACACAAAATGCAAATGTCAGGCTTATGATTGTACCAAAGCCTAAATGGAAAGTGAACATGGATTACTTAAAACATCCATGTCCAGGTTTCCTAATGCTCTCAAATGTCAATCCTATTGGTGACTACATATTTGTTTCTTCCTAAGATTATGTGTTCAACCTCAACCCTCTTGAAAATGTCTAATCCTATGACTCACTTTATACTTTGCTTGATTTCGTAATGTCTCTATTGATATCTGCTTTCCTACATATTTTCCCCAGTTCATCATTGTGACTGACTCTTCACTTGTGCTAACATTTAACTTCACTCTCTAACTGAAACCCTATTGCTAAAGAACTTTTGTTCCAAATCCTATACTCACTCGTCTTCCTAAGCCTACCCACTATCTTCCTAATCCTACCGACTATCCCTTTTTGACAGGATGTTCTCTTCTACATTCAATCATCCAATAATATTCCGTCAAGCGTAAGAGGAAGAGACCACCAAAAGACTGTACTATGCAACAGCTAAGGGTTTATTGGCGGTCCAGCATACTGGGGCTCAAAGCTCCCTTGAATAGATCAGAGAGCCCTGAGAACAGCTTAAGCTGATCTTTTATACTTTCCTTGGAGGCTGCAGGGAGAGAAGTTTATTGATGGGTCAGGGCGAGTGGTCGGTCTGCGAGCAACCGGGTGAGGGAGTACATTCTGCAATTTGGCAATTGGGGACAGCACATTCTGGGAACAAGATTAGAAAACAGTTGTCAATATTTCAACAGTGTTTTTCTAAGCATACAGAAAAACAGGAAGTGACAAGTACCTATTTTATTAACCTTTCATTCCCCACTTCTTCTTCTGGATCCTTTTAATCATAAAAGTGATCATAGGGAGGTTTAAATTCTATGTCTGCTAGTGGGGTATTGCCATATGTTTAACTTGACCAATTTGAGCTTGGAGAAAAGAAATTACACGGTTGAGCAAACAGGGTTTTATAGTGAGCAATAATATAAGGATTCTTGGATTGGCCAGGGTTGATAAAAGCATAGTTGACCAGGGAGACTGTGTGAACAAAGACTCAAACCACCCTTTTGGGCCTCTCTCTCTCTCGTTGATGCTCTTCAAGGCGTCTTTTTAATTTACTCATAGATTTTTTTTTTTTTACAACTCCCGTATGGTCGGCATAAAAGCAACATTCTTCCCTCAATGCAGCACAAAGGCCCTCTTCTCTCATGAAGAGGAGATCCAACCCTCGACTGTTCTCTAAAACAACTTCAGGTAGAGAGGTAAAAGATTCCTGCAAAGCTGTGATGGAGGTTTCTAATATCTTTATTTATTGGTCTATTGCTGCTTCTAATTGGGTCACTTGTTGTGTCCCATGGACCAGGGCAGTTGTTCCTGTACCCACCACTGCAGAAACCCCTATTCCTAATATATGGCTAAAGTGAGGATATATGTTTTCAGCTTAACCGGGTTGTATGCCCCCCTATATGATCTTTAAATGAACCTGCGTCATGACAGTGCACTCTGTGAAACAACTTCAATTAATCACATCGGTTAACCATTTCATGAAAACATAAACAATGTTTAAGTATATAGAATTATACTGTTGTAGGGAAGGACAAGGCAAGGCACCTAAGATAGCATGGAAGACAGGGAAACAGTCCTATTTGGTTGCAAATGGATTCAGAGGGCACTGCTTCTGTTGTAATCAATTAATCCCCTGAACCCCAAGTTTAGATAGTTTCAGAATTTTGTACCCAACATATAAGGGAAGGGGCTCAGAAGTTCACAGTCTGCAGAAGATCACAAAAAGCAGTTTTTGTTTCTTTTTTTCCTCTGTTCTGGGCAAGTTAACTTATCAAGGACACCTGGGAGAGGGAGAGATTTTTCTTCCCTTTCTTTTTTCCCCCTGCCAGCTGTTACAATGGAGCCCAATTTTAACTTCTTTATTGTAGAAATGTAGCCATTTCTGTGAAGCCCCACCTCAAGGCCAGAGGCCTTTTTCTCATATTTTGTGAAAAACTAGTAAGGGGGTGTCTAGCTGAGAAGTGCTGAGTTTTTTAGGCAGTGGCCAAGTAGAACAGGGCAACACGAATAAAGAAAATTTATCTACATTGAACTCTTTTATAGGGACTCTTTTGCTGAAAGTTTTAAAGTCAGCCATGGTGAAGACTTCTGGAGAAGGTCAGTTAAGACTTTTCGGTGGGCCTGGTACAGCGGGGGAAGACGGGGAAGGTGGGGCTGAGATCACCTCCGAGGATCTGAGAATGAGGAAGGAGAGATGTAAAAGAATAATGGGAAACGGGTTTGGGATTTTCCAGGCAACAAAAACGTGAGCAGTAGAACAGGTAGAGTAGAGGGGAAGACGGGATTGAGTATCCCAAAATCCTGTGAGATACTTTCAAAAACTTAGAAACCTGTTTTCAGTATTGACAAAGCAACATTAAAGGCCATTTTTATTACATCTTGGATAAGGGTCTGAGGGCTCTCCTCAGCTGGTTTGAGCTTTTGGTTAGCTGGTAAGAGGACCTGGTGGGACCCGGTGTGGCACTGACAGGAGAAGAGAGGAATGAGTGGGTGAAGGGGTACCTCAGTACCTGCTACCTCAGCAAGGGGGCAGTGGTCTGAGAACCGGCGGAGGTTTGGGCTTTTCATCTAGTAATTGGAGGGGAGAAATCAGTTTGCTGAGGTGGGAATGACAGCAGAGAGTCTGGAGCAGAAGGCTGAGGGTGAGGATCTTTTGGAGAAGCATAGTTCAGGATTTGAGTGAAGGAGGGAAAAGGCTTCCACATAGGGGAATCGCCTTTCACCCTTTTGAGCACTTGCAGAAGTTAAAAAGTTCACCCAGAATTTGAGGATCTGGAGACCCCTCTGGGGGCCATCGGTTTTGGTTATCTTATTGGTAGTATTGCCAATGCTCTGTACTGAATTTGATGAGGAGTTTGGGTTCCATCAGGCAGCCACTGTATGCTCACATTCCCATGACATATAGAAGAAGTCAGCTTTTCCCCCACACAGCCGTGACTGTTTGTGGCTTTGATAGTCTGCTGGGCAAACATAGCAATCTAGGCTAGCCAACCTGCATCTGGCTCACGTGTCCCTACATCCATAAGGTTTGTTTCCATTATCTATGGTACAGAAGGCATTTAATGGAATTTTAGTGGGATCCTCTTCATCAGGGATATACCAATAGGAAAGAGCTATAGCCAGCTGACAAATGTCTGTATGGAGAGATGGCCACCAGATCCTAAGGGGGCTGTATGCGAGATATATTATACTTATTTTCCAGTAGGATTTGTGATCACCCATCTCTGCTGAACGGACTGATGAGGGTTAGGACTACTGGTGGTAAATGGGAGAGTATAGAGCCTTATCCACATGGCGAATACGCAATTTTAAAGGGTTACCAGTCTTTTTCAGTTTCTAGCCAGAGTCTGGACAGGGCACAGGCTTGAGATGACAGGCATGGATCCAGGAAGTGATTCCGTCTACCATTTCTACTGTAGGTGTTATAAGTAGCACCTGCTATGGTCCTTTCCAGCGGGGTTCCAGGGATGACACCTGATGTCGTCTTATGTCGATGAAGTTTGTTACTTGATATCAATGTGGAATCCCCTCCTCCCCAGGTTGGTAGGCAGTGGCCAGCTGTTTTCACAGGTATTTCTTAGTTCTTTCAAGAGCTTTAAGTCTCTCAAGCAAGGGGGTGTGGAAGGGATCGTTAGGTCTTAGAGTGGGGTTAGGTCCCTTTCGGGAGGAGGTGCACAATAGAGAATTTCAAAGGGGGTGTGATTACACAAAGAAACAGAGGGAGTATTTCTTGCATGCAACATTGCAGAAGGCAGGAGCATAGTCCAATCTTTTATGCTGGTCTCTAAGCTTAATTTCGGTAAGGTCTGTTTAATGGTTCTATTCACTCTTTCTACCTGTCCTGAACTCTGGGGTCGATAAGCACAATGCAACTTCCAATTAATCCTCAGGGTCCTGGCTAACCCTTGACTTACCGGGGCCATGAACACCAGTCCATTATCAGACCCTATTACCTTACGCAGGCCGTATCTTGGAAAAATATCTTCTAGGATATTCTTGGCCATCGTTTTTGCTGTTTCTTTCTTTCTTTCTTTCTTTCTTTTTTGTGGGGACTGCTTCAATCCATCCTGAAAATGTATCTACAAAGACTAGGAGATATTTAAGTCCATACCTTGCTGGCTTAATTTCAGTAAAATCCACTTCCCAAAATTGTCCTGGTCTGGTTCCTCATAGGCGCTTTCCTGAAGGAAGCTTGTAAGGGTAAGCATTAACCAATTGATGGAACTGACAGACTTTTGTTAACCATTCTGTTATTTCCTTTTCCTGTGAGTCAGTTAGTTTAAAAATCTGTTCTTGATCCTTCAGGAATTCCTGCAGTTTCTTTGAACCAAAGCGAGTGAGTTGATGTACAGTTTCTACTGACATAGTTGGAGCCATGACTATAGGAATTTTTACTGAAGGATTTAGAAATTCCACTTGGGGGCTTTCAGGGTTAAAGGTTATTTTGGCGTGGACCATGGTGAGCAGATCTCTGCCCATCAATGGGGCTGGGCATTCTGGGATTACTAGGAAGGAGTGATGGATTTTTTCCTTTCCCCAGGTCCATGGTACTCTTAGTTGTCTATGCCCAATATTTACTGCTGTTAGCCCCTTGAACTAGAGACTTTTTATTTAATAGAGGGCCAAATGTGGCCTTGAGGGCTGAGTATATTGCCCCTGTATTCACTTCAAAGTTTACTGGGGTCCCCTCCACTTCAAGTTACGCTTAAATCAGCGAGGGGATCGTAGCCCCTACTTTCGTAGTCATCCTCCAGAGTCAGAATGCCTGGCTGGTGTGGCTGTCTATTTCTGGGGCACTCTTTGGCCCAGTGTCATTTTTCTTTACAGTAATCACATTGATCTGAGGCCAGGGGTGGTCTCTGGCCTGGGCCCAGGTATCCCTTCCTGTCTCCCTGTTTCTTAATTTCTGGCCTATTTTTTGTTGTGACCAGGACCTTAGTCAATGCCTTAGTCTGTCTTTGTTTCTTTTATCCTCCCTTTGCTCCCTTCTCTTCCTCAGTTTCTCTCTTATAGTATGCCTTCTCGGCTTCTCTGACTAAATCTCTCAAAGTCATATCTTGTAATCCATCTAAGCGTTGTAACTTTCTTTTAGTATCCAGGGCACCTTGCCCAATAAAGGCCATCATGACAGATGCCTTTTGATCCTCCCCCTGAGAATCGAAAGGAGTATATCTCCTATATGTCTCCATAATTCTCTCTAGAAACATAGAGAGGGAGATTCATCAGGCCCTTAGTAATCTCTGTTACCTTGGCAAAATTAGTTGGTCGCCTAGCAGCCACTTGGAAACCCACTATTAGAGCCCGGTAATAAGGGGACAGTTTCTCCCTACCTTCAAAGATTTTGGGGTCCCAGTTGGGTCGGTTAAAGGGAATGCTGGCTTTGATTAAGTTGGGAAGTTGTGTTGGTCGCCCATCTGGTCTGAGAATACTTTTTTCTAGCTTGCAGGAGGATTCTCTTTTGTTCCTCTGTCATGAAGATAGTCCTTAGGTGTTGTTGGCAGTCATCCCAAGTAGGCTGGTGGGAAAACATGAATGACTCAACCAGACCTATGAGCCTGGTGGGTTCCTCAGAAAATGGGGGATTGTAATTTTTTAAGTTGTATAGGTCTGAAGAGGAGAAAGGCCAGTACTAGTAAGCTTGCATTTTTCTCCCATGGCCATCATCAATCGTTGGCCCATGGGGACAGAAGGGGTGCATCATGGGAGTTCCAGGGTTTCAATCATTTGCCACCTGTGAGTTCCTTTAGCCGGGCCAGCTTCCTCCAGGGAAGGAGGGGATGTGTGTGCCACGAGGGAGTTATCTGGAGGGTGCTGGGCCGGCTTTGCTTCCTCCAATGGCAGAGAGGCTGAGTCAGCAGAAGTAGAATCACTTAGAGGGTGTTGTGGGTTAGTGGACGATGGCAGGGGATAAGGAGGGGGAAGAGATTCCAGTAGAGTCAAATCTTGTGACTCAGGGAGAACAGAGGGTGGAGGAGGGGGAGGAGCAGAGGGTTTGAGAGATCATGGGGGAAAGAGTAGGAGCGGGGGGCAGGGGCAAGGAAAAGCTTCACCAATGAAGAAGGAGATTTGCAGAGGTCATGCCAAGTTAAAATATATGGCTGTTGATCAGGATGGCTATGTGGCCCCGGCTGAAAGACAATATCTCTGACTTTTTAAATTAGTAGGAAGTAGAAAGATCTTTTTACGGGCCATCCGACTCCAAACGTGGGTCATTCTGAGGAACAGAGAGTCTGCCAGGTCCAGCGTTTTACTAAATAAGAAAGATTCTGAGCCCTTAAGCGGATTTTGGTCCAGTGATCAAGGGTCAGGGACAGAGGCATTGAAATGCTCTGTCCCATAATGAAAGGTACACTAACAGTAAAAGCAACGACACATGACACAGACAAGACAAGACAATAAAGACATGCAATGGACCTCCAACACTGAGACCAGGAATGAGTAGCTGGCAAAATCCGATGGGCTGGAAATACCGAAACTGAAAATATCACTGAGTTGAGGAGACAATTGTTCCTTGATTTCCCGAGTCCTCTGGGGCGTACCCCAGGGACGCGGCCTGTGTCTCTCTGACACATCTCTCAGTCACTGTGGGAGAGAGCTCAGGCACTTCATCGCCAGTGATTTTGCCAAGCCCTAAGCAGAAACATGAAACCAGAAAGAGGCCCCTTACTTGCCCCGAGAGGTGCCCGTTGGGGTCTCTCGTCCCCTGCTGCTGGAACTCTGTGGAACCTCAATATGTAAATGTCGTGTGAGTGTCGGAGGAAGAGACCACCAAGAGACTGTCTCATGAAACAGCAAAGGGTTTATTTGGGGTCCAGCATGCTGGGCCTCAGAGCTCACTTGAATAGAGAAGAGAGCCCCAAGCACAGCTTCATCAGAGCTTATATACTTTCCTTGGAGAGGGAAGGGAGGAAAGTTTACTGATGGGTAAGGGCGAGTGGGTGGTTTGCGTGACACCGAGTGAGGGAGTACATTCTGCAGTTTGGCGTTTGGGAACAGCACACTCTAGGAAAAGATTAGCAAATTTTTCACAAGATTGCAACAGAGTTTTGTTAAGCATACAGAAAAACAGGAAGTGATAAGTACCTATTTTATTAACCTTTCACTACCGACTATTTCTTTTTTACTGGATGTTCTCTTCTACTTTCAATCATCAAAGGGACAAGGTCCTATGCCATTGTATATCGATGTATCTGAGACATCTGTGCAAAACATAATTCAACAATGCCTATCCCAATCAAGGCCCCAATGCCTTTCTGGGCTTCAAATCTTACTTAGATTTCTATTTTCATACATTCATTTCACCTATATATTCTTATACATATCGCAGGTTCCTTATACCATTATTCATATAGCAGAATGATTTCTAACCCACACCGAACCTGTTATTAATCATAACCATACACTGTTCCCTCAATCTAATTTTACAAAAGAGCAGGGAAAGAGTTGTTCATGCAATACAGGAATGTAGGGGATATTAGACCTAATGAGAACCTCAAAGGTCCCTGCAAAAATGATCCCTGGAGAAGATATAGGCAGCTATGAAGGACCTGAGTGAGCAAAAGTCATCTTCCATGGCAAACAACATGGTCAGGATAAAGGGTTATGTCTGAATCAGCTTCTCTTCTTAATGTAGAGAAGATGGACCAAACCAGGACTGTGTGGAGATCTGTTCATGGGTGACTATGGTTGATATATCATTCTAAATTGTGAATGTGTCACAGGAAGTAGGGGCAGCCTCCATATAATGGGACCCTTGAAATCAACAGTTTGGATAAATTTGTTGCCAAGAAAGTGACCTCATTCAGTTCCTGAAGGAAGTGACCTCACCTCAGTTGCTGGGTGATGGAACTCTCTGAACTTGGGATCCAGGAAGCCAGGCACCCAGAGCAAGTCCCAGTACCAGTCCCAGTTGTCTCACTTCTTTGGATTTACCAAGGACAGAGTCAGTCTTTCTTGGTACTTACAGATGTGAGGAAGGCCAAATGCAAGAAAGCTCTAAAGTGGGGCTTTACCTGAGAAAGCAGGTAGTGGCTCACCAGTGGCTCCTAACAACTTCACAGTGTTGGCCAAGGAGACCAGATCTTAGGACAGGCCATTTTGGGGGAACATTGTATGCCCCACGAATCAGAGGACACTCCAGATAGTCACAGACCTACTAGGGGTAAGAAGGTGCCTTTGTGGGTGTGGTTGTGGGTTTGTGGTTTTGTCTCATGTTCTGAGAATAGGTACTAAAGTCGGTTTGTTTGGTTTGGAGTGGACTGTTACTAGAAAGTTGTTTGACAAGGCGAGTATTTCTATGTCTGTGTATCCCAGTGTGTCTGTGGTTGTAGACATTAGAATAGATAAAGCATCAATGGATGTCTCCTGTCTATTAGAAAGCTTCCCAGCATTCGTCCTTCCCCATTTAAAATGGACTGTAGCTTACCTTATTGGTTGGCAACCAGTGATAACTTCCTAAGTTTTCCTGTTTTCTTCCTGAATTCTGGCCACTCTCCAGAATAGGCCCATGGTTTTGTGTCCAAGATATATACCACCTCCAAGCTCTGTGACATGGCCATGAACTGGATAGCTGAAGGGAATGACGAGCATCTCAGAAAACTCAGATATCAATGTGACCAGGAGAGTCTCAGTGGAGAAACTCTGCTTTGGGCTTTTTGCTTACCTATTTTTCTTTTGACCTGAATGTCAGGAAGGTCTTTGACTCAGGCTACCCCTTTGTGAAGCCTGAAGAAAAGAGTTTTCAAATAAAAAAGAATGGGCATACCTATGGCTCTTTGCTTAATTTCTTTGAAAGGGATGTGTCTGAATCAGCCTTTTCGCCCTGTGTGAGGCTGTGGCTTAGATTTTCAGCACCTGATGGATCTAAAGAAAGTTTCCATGTGTGCATCGAAAACCAAAATGGCCAATAGAGCAGTAATTGTGATGAAGTCTCTCGCCTTCCTCTGTAAGGTTCTTGACCTCCATCAAGTAAGAATAGGGATGCTTTGCATCAAATGAGTACTTCAAAACCTACAGAGGCTAGGCCAAAGGTGCCTGGGTTTTCTCATGACTCCAATTCACATAAAGAATCTAAACCCCACAGGCAGTGGCCTCAAATTGGTAAAGTGGAGCAGTATTAAGGTCAGGCCTAGTTGTTCACTCTTAGTTCGCAGGAAGTGTGTCCAGGCCACCCTGACTTTAGGCAAATGAGGGGCAGGGAGATTATTTTGTACACTGTCTTGGTCTGCGCCCTCATGGAAACCTCCAGCCAGAGTTTATGATGAGTGTCTATGTGGTAGAACATGAGCGCCATTTGGGAGTGTTTTGGTTTTAATTGAGGTCATTTGTGTGGCTGTTGGACGAGATGACTGGGTCCACCTGGGTTTGAACTCTGGTGTAATTCCCCTTAGAGACTGAGTTCTGGAACTGACCTCAGAGAAGTATTGCAATAAATAGTCTTGGGATTTTAGGAGGCCACACATGAGAATCGCCCTTGGAAACTGAGATCTAGGCCCAGGATGGCTTCCAACAGAGCTCAGGGAATCTAAGCCAGGATATCACATGATTTTATTCTTAAAGACTTCGTAGCCATACTTGAGAGTCTAACGACACATGGAACTCACATTGTACACCTCAATGGGCCTGGCTTCATGTGACCACTTGGCCACCTTTTGGGAAGGCTTGCCTGTGAGTGTTCTCCAGAGCTTTCTTTGAAATGAGCTTCCTCACCATTCAATGGTTCCTGAATTAATTGAAACCCACAGTGACTCCAACTTCATCCTTGAAAAATGGCTACATAAATACCTTGAAATTTTTGAAATTCCCATGACCAGGTGGCACTGGAGAACATTTGGATATCCTTTTGCTGATCATGAGTGTACCAGACAGTGCCTTGATTCACTGGGTTTCGTGAAACTGGTGTAGAACAGAGATGCCAGTAAGTTGGAGCCTGCTGAGTAGTGGACATAGAGCAGTGGACTGTAGGTGTGTGAATAAATATTTTTGGTAGGACCACCTGGATCTGCCATTGGCTTCCAAAAGCCTTGTGACTGACAAGGTGCAGGCAGCAGACCCTTATATGTAAAGGCATGTTGTCATATGCAGAGGTTTCAGGGTAATGTTCAGAGTCAGGTTGCTATAGTCAAGGGGGAAAGTATTGTTGGATAGAAGCCTGGTTCGCACATTCTCTTGGAGACCCTGACCAACCACACGTGACAGAACTCCCTCCAGCATTGTGTCCCAGTTGTACTCCTTGTATTTCATGAAACCAATACCAAACTGCCAGTGCAACTGCAAGAAACACCAGGAAAAATGGAGAATGACCAAATGGCTTCACAGACTACATGGGAAGACACTTAGCTCCCAGTGGCCACAGTTTATCTACAAAAAGAGAATTCAGAACTTCTGCCTCATGTTCATTAGAAAATAAGGAACCATGTCCTTCAGGTCACATAGATGCAGACACAGGTTTGATGGTGTCACTCCAAAACCAAGCTAAATCGTGTGAAAATTACATATATTTCATGTGCCCAACCTTAGAGGAAGTTTCTCAAGAAGTCTTTAGGCCAGCAGATCTCTATGTTTCTGGAGTGTTTACCCTCTCCCTTACTTTTGGAAATTGTTCTACCACCTCCAGTGTTGTGAACTCCTGAACAATTTTTATTCCACATATGTATTTACAGATTTTCTAACTCCTCTCCTCTAATTGTGTCTTACTTGGATCGATGGTTGTGTCAAGGCTTTGTTCTGAATGAGAGTGGGAAGAATTTTGTGTAGCACATGTTTGCATGCACATTAGATTCATTTTCCTATTTTCCATTTGAAATACTGAATCCCTGACACTAACCAATACCCTACTAGACTCTGACTACTAATCCTAATATTATGGAGAAAAGGAAACGTAACTGAATAGAAATGCAAGCCTTTCATATGAAGCATGGTGTATACTTGGATTTGCCTTCTGCTTTATCAAGAGGATGTATTATAAATCTAGTCAACTTTTCTTTGTAATATTTCTTCATGAGTTCTTAAAGTTAACACATATGAAAATTCCTGTCTCCCTTTCTCTGAAGCCTATTCAGCACATGTATCTTTTTATGCATATATAGTATCCTACCTGATATCACACGTACATTCTTGTGAGCTCACTGACTTTGGTATATAAAAATTGTGAGAAGAGATGACTCCCCCTAAATACTGATGGAACTCAAAATTCAACCTGTGGGTGAGCTTTCTAGTGAAAAACATTAGACATAATTAACATAAATCCATGACCAACAAAATGAATATTTTTGGATATGTGGATGAATTATAATTCATGATGAATTTCGATTGGCATATATATTGCTGCATATCAATGTGTGTGTGCGTGTGTGTGTGTGTGTGTGTGTATATATATATATATATATATATATATATATATATATATATATATATATATTCTCCAGATTTTCCAAAATATGAAATATGTGTGTCTTATTATACACTCCTTAAATTAATTCATGTTCCTGTATGTGTATTTATTAACAACATTTCACAAGATTAATCTCAGAAATACTCAACCACCTGAAATACATATTGGTTTTCTAGTACTGAAAACTAATTTCAGTGATAGGTGCTTAGAAATCCTAATATTTCTACAGTAACTGACCCAGTTTAACATCAATGCAAGTAGATTCCAATGGAACATGATGTGTATTTTGATGTTCATTTTTATTCAACATTTGTACATTACAATTTCTTCAGTTTATGGACATCATAAGATATACTTTCTTATCCACAAGTTCACAAATGTATAGGTATTTATAGGCATTTGGTTTACTTTCAATCACTTCCTACTTCAGAACACATGTATTTCTCCATGTTGCTTTACTGGTCTTTTCACTAGACTTATTTCAAAACACATTATTTTCGATTGCATGATCATTTTTGAAACAAAACTCACACACTCTTCATGATAAACTGTAACCAGAATATAACCATTTGATATATAACTCGTTTGAATGAATGTATATATATAAGATTTCCTATATATTTTCAGAGGTAAATTCAATCCATTATTTAAACTTGGAACCAGTTATATACTTTATTCACAATATGGTCTATTCATGCATCATCTCTATAATCATCAACACGGGGGTACACCTATTTGTATCCTCAGTACTAATTTATAAGTTTTCAGAATTTTGCTCCCCGTAATGGTGGAAGAAATACTCATGTCACCTGATCTACATATACATTTTATCACAGTAGTATTCTGGACACAAAATGCAAAGGTCACACTTATGATTGTGCCAAAGCCTAAATGGAAAGTGAACATGGATTACTAAAAACATGCATGTCCATTTTGCCTAATGCTCTCAAATATCAATCCTATTGGTGAGTACATAATTGTTTCTAAGATAATATATTCAACCTCAACCCTCTTGAAAATATCTAATACTATCACTGACTTTATACTTTGCATGATTTCCAAATGTCCCTATTGATATCTGCTTTCCTACATATTTTCCCCAGTTCATCATTGTGATGTTTTCTTCACATGTGCTGACATTCACATTCACTCTCTAACTGAAACCCTATTGTTAAAGAACTTTTTTCCAATTCCTAGACTCACTCTTCTTCTTAAACATACTGACTATCTTCCTAATCCTACAGACTATCCCTTTTTGACTGGATGTTCTCTTCTACATTCAATCATCCGAGGTACCCGGTCCTATGCCATTGTGTATCGATTTATCTGAGACCTCGGTGCAGAACATAATTCAAGCTAATTATCTCAATCAAGGGCCCAATGCCTTCCTAGGCTTCAAATCGTTCCTAGATCTCTGTTCTCATACATATATTTCACGTCTATATTCTTCTAAATATCACAGATTCCCAATACCATTATTCATCCAGCAGAATGATTCCTAACTCAAATCAAACATGCTTTTAACCCTAACCATACACTGTTCACTCTATCTCACTTTACAGAAGAGCAGGGACAGAGTTGGTCTTACAATACAGGAAGCTAGAGGATCTTCCACCAGCTGAGAACCTCAGAAGTCCATGCAGAAATAATCCCTTGAGAAGATGTAGTCAGCTATGAAGGACCTGAGAGAGCAAAAGTCATCTTGCATGGCACACAACCCAGTCAGGATGAAAGGATGTGTCTGAATCAGCCTCTCTCTTCTTAATGTAGTGAAGAAGGACAAAACCAAGCCTGGGTGGAGAGCTGTTCCCAGGTACTTATGGTTTCTATACCATTCTAACTTGTGAAAGTGTCACAGGCAGTAGGCAAAGCCTCGATCTCAGAGAGCATACGAAGCAACTGTTAGGACAAAGTGGTGGCCAAGGCAGTGACCTCATTCAGTTCCTGAAGAAAGTGACCTCACCTACTTCCTTGGTGATGAGACTCTCTGAATTTAGGATCCAGGAAGCCAGGCCCCCATTACCAGTACCAGTCCCAGTCCCAGTGAGCTCACTTGTTTGGATTTACCAAGGAGAGAGTCAGTCTTTCTTGGGACCTACTAATGTGAGCGTGGCCAAATGCCAGGATAGCTCTTAAGAGGGGCCTTTCCTGAGAGGACAGAAAGTGGCTCACCGCTGGCTCCTGACAACTTCACAGAGTTGTCAAAGGAGACCAGATCTATGACAGGAAATGACATTGTTGAGAAATATGGCCTACCAGTCAGAGGACACTCCGGATAGTCACAGACCTACTTGGGGGAAAAGGTGCCTTGGTGTGTGTGGACGACAGTTTGTGGTTTTGTCTCATGTTCTGAGAATAGGTAAAAAAAAAAATGTCGGTTTGTTTGTTTTGGAGTGGAATGTTTCCAATAAGTCTTTGACAAGGTGAGTGTTTCTATGTCTGTGTATCCCCCTGTCTCCATGGTTGTAGACATTAGAAAAAAGAATGCCACAATGGGTGTGTCCTGTCTAGGACAAAGCTTCCCAGCATTCATCTTGCCCAATTTATGAATGGACTGCAGCTTGCCTTATCCATGGGCAAGACCTACTATGATCCTAAATTCCTGTATTCGTCCTGAATTCTGGCCACTCTCCATAATAGTCTCATGGTTTTGTGTCCAAGATATATATCACCTCAAAGCTCTGTGACATGGCCATGTACTGGATAGCTGAAGGGAATGGCGAGCATCTCAGAAAACTCAGATATCAGTGTGACCAGGGAGTCTCAGTGGAAAAACCCTGCTTTGGGCCTTTTGCTTACCTATTCTTCTGTTGTCCTGAATGTCAGGAAGGTCTTTGCCTAAGGCCAACCCTTTGTGAAGCCTGATGAAAACAGTTTTCAAATGGAAATAAATGAGCATCACCTGTGGCTCTTTGCTTAATTGCTTTGGAAAGGTATGTGACTGAATCAGCCTCCTGGCCCTGTGTGAGGCTGTGGCTTAGATTCTCTGCACCTAATCGATCTAAAGAAAGATCCCATGTGTGCATCCAAAACCAAAATGGCCAAAAGAGCAATCATTGTGGATTAAGTCTCTCACCTTCCTCTGTAAGGTTCCTGAGTTACATCAGTGAGAATAGGGATCCTTTGGGTCAAATGAGTTCTTCAAAGCCCTGCAGATTCTAGCCCATAGATGCTTGGGTTTTCTCATGACTCCAATTCAAATAAAGAATCCAAACCCCACAGTCAGTAGGCCTCAGATTGGAGAAGTGGAGCAGTATTAAACACAAGTCTATTTGATCACTCCTGGTTCACAGGAAGGGTGTCCAGACCACCCTGACTTTAGGCAAATTAGGGGCAAGGGAGCTTTTTTTGGACACTGTCTTGGACTGCGCCCCTCATGGAAACTTCCAGGCACAGGTTATGATGAGTATATATATAGAAGAAGATGAGTGCCATGTGGGAGTGTTTTGGTTTTAATTGTGGTCATTTGTGTGGCAGTTGGAAGAGATGCCTGGGTCAACCTGTGCTTGAACTCTGGTGTGATTCCAATTAGAGACTGAGTTCTGGAACTGACCTCAGAGAAGTATTGCCATAAATTATGTTGGTATTTTAGGAGGCCACGCATGAGATTTGCCCTTGGAAACTGAGATCTATGCCCATTTTGGCTTTCCACAGATCACTGGGAATCTCAGCAAGGATATCACATGATTTTATTCTGAAAGTCTTGGAATGTATAGTTGAGAGTCTTAACACATATGTACCTCACATTGTAGACCTCAATGGCCCTGGCTTCATGTGACCTTTTGGCAACTCTTTGGAAAGCCTTGCCTGTGAGAGTTCTCCAGAGATTTTATTGCAATGAGATTCCTCACTATTTACAGGTTCCTGTATAAATTGAAACCCCCAGTGCCTCCAACGTTATCCTTGAAAAATGGCTAGATAAATATCATGAAATTTTTAAAATTCCCATGATCAGGTGGCACTGGAGAACCTTTGGATGTCCTGTTGCTGATCATGAGTGTACCAGACCCTGCCTTAATTCACTGGGTTTCATGAAAATGGTGTAGAACAGAGATGCCAGAAATTTGGACCCTGTCGAGTAGGGGGCCTAGAGCAGTGGAGTGTAGGTGTGTGAAAAAACATCTGTGGTGGGGCCACGTGGATCTGCCATTGGCTTTCAAATGACTTGTGACTGACATGGTGAACCCAGCAGACCCTTATATGTAAAGGCATCTTGTTATATGGAGAGGGTTCAGGGCAATGTTCAGAATCAGGTTGCTTTGGTCAAGGTGGAAAGCTATGTGGATAGAAGCGTGGTTGGTGCATTCTCCTGCAGACCCTGACCCACCACACGTGAGAGTCCTCCCTCCAGAACTGTGTCCCAGTTGTACTCCTTGTATTTCGTGAAGCCAACACCAAACTCCCAGTGCAGCAGTAAGAAACACCATGAAAAGTGGAGGATGACCAAATGGCTTCACAGTCCACACAGGTAGATACTTAGACACCAGTGGCCACAGTTTCCTAAAAAAGAGAAAATTAAGAACTGCTGCCTCATGTTCACTAGAAAATAAGGAAGCATGTCCTCCATGTCACATAGATGGAGACCCAGAATTGGTAGTCTCACTACCAAGGACGCTAAAGCTCCTGACAACAACGTATATTTCAAGGGCCCAACCTCAGAGGCAGTTTATCAAAAAGTAATTAGGCCAGCAGAGCTCCAAGATTGTGTAGTGTTTACCCTCTCCATTACTTTTGGAAACTGTTCTACCACCTCCAAGTTTGTGAACTCCTGATCATTTTCCTTTCCACATATGTAATCACAGATTTTCTAACTCTTCTCCACTAATTGTGTCTTAGTTGCTGCGAAGGTAATGTGAAGGCATTGTTCTGGATGAGAGTGGGAAGATTTTTGTGTAGAACATAATTGCATACACATTAGATTCATTTTGCTATTTTCCATTTGAAATACTGAATCCCTGACACTAACCCATACCCTACTAGACTCTGACTACTAATCCTAATATGAGAAAAAGAAACCTAACAGAATACGAATACAGGCCATTCATAGGAAGCATGGTGTATACTTTAATTTGCCTTATGCTTTATCAATGGTATGTGTTATAAATCTAGTGAATTTTTCATTGTAATATTTCTCCATGAGTTTTTAAAGTTAACCCATTTGTAAATTTCTGTCTCCCTTTCTCTGTAGCCTATTCAGCACATGTATTATTTTAGGCATATTTAGAATCCTACCTGGTATCACATGTACATTCTTGTGAGCTCACTGATTTTGGAAGATACAAATTGTGAGAAGAGATCACTCCCCCTAAATACTGATGGAACTGGAATTCAACCTGAGGGTGAATTTCCTAGATGAACAACATAATACATAAATCCATGTTCATTAAAATGAATATATTTGGATATGTAGATGATATATATTTCATGATGAATTTCGATTGTCATATATATTGCTACATTTTAATGTCTTTGAATGTGTGTTTCTATCTATGTATCTATCTATATATCTATTTCTCTCTCTCTCTCTCTCTCTCTCTCTCTCTCTATATATATATATATATATATATATATATATATATATATACTCTCCAGATTTTTCAAAATATGAAATATATGTGTCTTATTATACACTTCCTAAATTCACTCATGTTTCTATATGTGGATTTATAATCAACATTTCACAAGATTTTTCTCAGAAATATTCATCCACCTGAAATACATATTTATTTCCTAGTACTGAAAACTAACTTCGGTGAATGGTGCTTACAAATCCTAATATTTCTACAGTAACTGACCCAGTTTAACATGAATGCAAGTAGAACCCTATGGGACATGATGTATATTTGAAGGTCATTTATATTCAACACTTGTACATTACTATTTCTTCAGTTTATGGACATCAAAGGATATATCATTTCATCCACAAGTTCAAAAATTTGTAGGCATTTGGTTCACTTTCAATCACTTCCTGCCTCAGAACACATGTATTCCTCCATGTTTCTTGACTGGTCTTTTAATGAGACTTCGTTCCAAACACATTATTTTCAATTTCCATAATCATTTTTGAAGCAAAACTCACACACTCTTCGTGATAAACCATAATGCTAATATCAAAATTAGATTTATAACTGGTTGGAAGGAATGTACATATATCAATATAAGATTTTCTATATATTTTCAGATATCAATTCAATCCATTATTTAAAGTTGGAACCAGCTATGTTATTTATTTACAGTATTTTCCATTATGGCATCTTATCCATATTCATAGACACAGGGTACACCTTTTGTATCCCCAATACTAAAGTATAAGTCTTTAAATTATTGCTTCAGAAACGTTGGAAGAAATACTCTACTCACCTGATATACATATACATTTCATCTCATTGATATTCCTGACACAAAATTCAAGGGTCACACTTATGATTGTTCCAAAGCCTAAATTGAATGTGACCATGTATTACTAAAAACATTCATGTCCTGGTTCTCTAATGCTCTCAAATATCATTCCTATTGGTGACTACATATTTGTTTCTTCCTAAGATTATATATTCAACCTCAACCCTGTTAAAAATGTCTTTTCCTGTCACACACTTTGTACTTTGCCTGATTTCCTAATGTCTCTATTGATACCTGCTTTCCTACACCTTTTTTCCAGTTCATCATTGTGAATGACTCTTCAGATTTGCTGACATTTACATTCAATCTCTAATAAAACCCCTTTGCTAAAGAACTTTTTGTCCAACTCCTAGACTCAATAAAATGGGTTGCTCAAAGCCCTGCAAAAGGTAGCCCATAGGTGCTTGTGTTTTCTCATGACTCCAATTCACATAAAGAATCTAAACCCCACAGTCAGTAGGCCTGAAATTGGAGAAGCAGAGCAGTATTAACGGCAGGCCTATTGATCACTCCTGGTTAACAGGAAGGGTGTCCAGGCCACCTTGATTTTGGGCAAATGAGGGGCAAGAGAGCTTGTTCTGGACACTGTTTGGGCTGTGCCCATCATGGAAAGCTCCAGCTAGAGGTTATAATGAGTGTCTATATGGAAGCAGATGAGGGCCATGTGGGAGTGTTTTGGTTTTAATTGTGGTCATTTGTGTTGTGGTTGGAAGAGATGACTGGGTTCACCTGGGTTTGAACTCTGGTGTGATTCCCCTAAGATACTGAGTTTTGGAAATGACCTCAGAGAAGTATTTCCATTAATTGTGTTGGGATATTAGGAGGCCACACATGAGCGTCGCCCACGCATGAAAGTAGGCCTCAAATTGGAGAAGCATAGCTTTTTGTCCAAATCCTTTACTCATTCTTCTTTCTATTCCTACAGTCTATATTCCTAATCCTACTGACTATACCTGTTTGACTGGATGTTCTCTTTGACATTCAATCATCCAAGGTACAAGGTCCTGTACCATTGTATATCGATTTATCTGAGACAACTCTGCAGAACATAATTCAAATCTAAGTATCACAATCAAAGGCCCAGTGTTCTTCTGGGCTTCAAATCTTACCTAGGCTTCTGTTTGCATACTTATATTTCACCTATATATCCACGTTAAGTAAAATGAATATTTTTGGTCCTGTGGATGATATATATTTCATGATGAATTTTCTACTCACCTAATATACATATACATTTCATCTCAGTAATATTCCTGACACAAAATGCAAGGGTCACACTTATGATTGTACCAAAGCCCAAATTGAATGTGACCATGTATTACTAACAACATCCATGACCTGGTTCCCTAATGACCTCAAATATCATTCTTAATCGTATAATAAGACTACATATTTGTTTCTTCCTAAGATTATATATTCAACCTCAACCCTGTTAAAAATGTATTTTCTTATCACACACGTTGTAATGTACCTGATTTCCTAATGTCTCTATTGATATCTGCTTTCCTACACCTTTTCTCCAGTTAATAATTGCGAATGACTCTTCACATGTGCTGACATTGACATTCACTCTCTAACTGAATCCCCATAGCTAAAAAACTTTTGGTCCAAATGCTTTACTCCCTATTCTTTTGAAACCTACGAACTATCTTCCTAATCCTACCGACTATCCCTGTTTGAGTGGATGTTCTTTTCTACATTCAATGATCCAAGGTACAAGGTCCTAGGCCATTGATTATCTATTTATCTGAAACATCTGTGCAGAACGAAAGTCAAAGCTAAGTATACCAATTGAGTGCCCAATGACCTTCTGGGCTTCCAATCGTTCCTAGATTTCTGTTTTCATATTTATGTTTCACCTCGATAGTCTTATAAATATCACAGGTTCCGAATACCATTATTCATCCAGCAGAATGATTCCTAACCCATATCGAACATGTTATTAACCCTAACCATACACTGTTCCCTCAATCTAACTTTACATAAGAGCAGAAAAAGAGTTGGTCTTACAATACAGGAATGTAGGGGATCTTCCACCTGCTGAGACCCTATAACGTCAATGCAGAAATGATCTCTGTACAAGATGTTGGCAGCTATGAAAGACCAGAGAGAGTAAGAGTCTGGTCAGGATGAAGGGTTGTGTCTGAATCAGTCTCTGTCTTCTTAATGTAGAGAAGATGGACCAAAGAAGTCCTGTGTGGAGAGCTGTTCCCGAGTGCCTATGGTTGATATAGCATTCTAACTTGTGAAAGTGTCACAGGAAGTAGGGGCAGCCTCAATCTCATGGGACCCTTGGAAGCAAGTGTTAGGACAATATGGTTGCCAAGGCAGTGATCTCATTCAGTTTCTGATGGAAGTGACCTCACATCACTTCCTTGATGATGGAACTCTCTGAACATGGGATCCAGGAAGCCAGGCACCCAGAGCCAGTCCCAGTTTCAATCCCAGTGGTCTCACTTGTTTGGATTCATCAAGAACAGAGTTAGTCTTTCTTGGTACCTACTGATGTGAGGATGGCCAAATGCCAGGAAAGCTTTGAAGAGCGGCCATTCCTGAGAAACCAGGTAGTGGCTCGCCACTGGCTCCTGTCAACTTCATAGAGTTGCACAAGGAGAACAGATCTGAGACAGGACAGGCCATTTCGGAGGAACATAGTATGGCCCATCAGTCAGAGGACCTCCGGATAGTCACAGACCTTCTTGGGGGAAGGATTTGCCTTTGTGGGTGTGTGTGTGGGGGTTTGTGTTTTTTTGTCTCATGCTCTGAGAATATGTAAGAAAGGTGATTTGTTTAGTTTGGAGTGAACTGATTCTAGTAAGTCGTCTGACAAGGCGAGTGTTTCTGGGTCTGTGTATTCCACTGTGTCCGTGGTTGTAGACATTAGAAAAGAGAATGCTTCAATGGATGTGTCTTGTCTAGTAGAAAGCTTCCCAGCATTCATACTTCCCAATTTATGAATGAACTGTGGCTTTCCTTATCCATGGGCAATCCTGATATCTTCCTAAGTTCCTGTTTTCTTTCTGAATTCTGGCCACTCTCCCGAATAGGCTCATGTTTTTGTGTCCAAGATATGTACCACCTCCAAGCTCTGTGACATGGCCATGTACTGGATAGCTGAAGGGAATTGCGAGCATCTCAGAAAACTGAGATATCAGTGTGATCAGGAAAGTCTCAGTGGAGAAACACTGCTTTGGGCTGTTTTCTTACCTATTGTTCTGTTGCCCTGAATGTCAGGAAGGCCTTTGCCTCAGGCCCCAATTTGGGAAGCCTGAAGAAAACAGTTTTCAAATGGAAACTAATGGGAATCACCTGTGGCTCTGTGCTTAATTGCTTTGGAATGGGATGTATCTGAATCAGGCTCTAGGTCCTGTGTGAGGCTGTGGCTTAGATTCTCAGCACATAATGAATGTAAAAAAAGATCCCATGTGTGAATCCAAAACTAAATTAGCCAAAAGAGCAGTCATTGTGGAAGAAGTCTCTCGCCTACCTCTGTAAGGTTCCTGACCTCAATCAAGGGTGAATAGGAACCTTTGGTTCAAATGAGTTCTTCAAAGCCTTGCAGAGGCTAGCCCATAGGTGCTTGGGTTTTCTGAAAAATCCAAATCACATAAAGAATTTATAACTGACTTTCAGTAGGACTCAAACTGGAGAAGCAGAGCAGTATTTACAGCAGGTCTATTTTATCACTCCTGCTTCCCCGGACGAGTTTCCAGGCCACCCAGACTTTAGGCAAATGAGGGGCAAGGGAGTGTATTTTGGACACTGTCTTGGGCTGCGCCCCTCATGGAAACCTCCAGCCAGAGGTAATAATGAGTGTCTATATGGAAGAAGATGAGGGCCATGTGGGAGTGTTTTGGTTTTAATTGTGGTCATTTGTGTGGCGGTTGGAAGAGATGACTTGGTCCACTTGGGTTGAACTCTGGGGTCATTTCCCTTAGAGACTGAGTTCTTGAACTGACCTCAGAGAAGTATTGGCAAGAATTGTCTTGAAATTTTAGGAGGCTTCGCAAGAGAGTGGCCCTTGGACACTGAGATATAGACACAGGGTGGCTTTTCACACAGCACTGGGAATCTGAGCCAGGATATCACATGATTTTATTGTGAAAGACTTGGCAGCCATAGATGAGAGTCAAATCACACATGGACGGCAAATTGTAGACATCAATGGGCCTGAATTCATATGATCTTTTGGCCACTATTTGGGAAGACTTGCCTGTGAGAGTTCTCCAGAGATTTCATTGAAATGAGCTTCCTCAGCATTTAATGGTTCCAGAATGAATTGAAACACACAGTGCCTCCAACTTCATCCTTGAAAAATGGCTAGATAAATACCATGAAATTTTTTAAATTCCCATCACCAGGTGGCACTGGAGAAACTTTGGATGTCCTGTTTCTGATCATGAGTATGTAATACAGTGCCCTGATTGACTGGTTTTCATGAAAATGGTTCAGAACAAAGATGTCAGAAAGTTGAAGACTGCTGAGGAGTGGGCCCAGAGCTGTGGTGGGAAGGTGTGTGATAAAACATCTGTGGTAGGGCCATATGGATCTCCCATTGGCGTCCAAATTGCTTGTGACTGACGTGGTGCAGCCAGCAGACCCTTATATGTAAAGGCATCTTGTTATATGGAGAGGTTTCAGGGCAATGTTTAGAATCAAGGTGCTATGGTCAAGGGGGCAAGCTATGTGGGATAGAAGCCTCGTTGGTGCATTCTCCTGCAGACCCTGACCTACCACACATGGCAGAACTCCCTCAAGCACCGGGTAACAGTTGAATTCTATGTATTTCATGAAGCAATACCAAAATCCCAGTGCAGCAACAAGAAACACCACGAAAAGTGGAGGATGACAAAATGGCTTCACAGTCCACATGTGGATACACTTAGCCCCCCGTTTCCACAGTTTATCTACAAAGAGAGAATTCAGCACTGCTGCCTCATATTCAGTGGAAAATAAGAAACCATGTCCTCCAGGTCAGATAGATTCAGACCCAGCTTTGATGGTCTCATTACAACGGAAGCTAAAGCTCCAGACAATAATATATATTTCAAGTGCCCAACCTACGAGGCAGTTTCTCAAGAAGTCTTTAGGCCAGCAGAGCTCCATGTTTGTGGAGTGTTTACTCTGTCCCTTACTTTTGGAATCTCCTCTACCACCTCCAAGTTTGTGAACACCTGAGCATATTCCATCCCAGTTATTTATTCACAGATTTTCTAACTCTACTCCTCTAATTGTGTCTTTCTCTGGGTGATGGTAATGTCAAGGCATTGTTCTGGATGAGAGTGGAAAGATTTTTGTGTACCACATATTTACATACACATTGTATTCATTTTCCAATTTTCCATTCGAAATACTGAATACCTGACACTAACACCTACCTTGGTAGACTCTGACAACTCATCCTAACAAGATGGAGAAAAATAACCCAAAAAGAAAAAAAATACAAGCAGTTCAGAACTGGAGGCATGGTGTATAGTTGGAATTGTCTTTTGCATTATATAGGATAGGAGATATAAATGTAGTCAATTATTTGTTGAAATAGTTCTCCATGTGTTTTAAAGTTAACAAATATGTGAATTCCTGTCTCCCTTTCTCTGTAGCCTATTCAGCACATGTATTTTTACATGCAATTATAGAATCTTACCTTATACCACACGTACATTCTTGTGACGTGGCTGACTTGCGAGATACAAATTTTAAGAGATCACTCTTCCTAAATGCTATTGGAACTGAAAATTCAACCTATGAGTGAGCTTCCTTGTTGAATAACATTATACATAAATCCAGGTTCAAGAAAATAAGTATTTTTGGATCTCTGGATGATATACATTTCATGGTGAATTTCAATTGGTATATATTATATTATTTTTAATGTCTGTGTATGTTTGTTTGTGTGTGTGTGTGTGTGTGTGTGTGTGTGTGTGTGTGTGTATATATATATATATATATATATATATATATATATATATATATATATTTACTCTCCAGATATTTTAAAATATGAAATATGTGTCTTATTATACACTCCCTTAACTCATTCATATTCAAGTATGTGGATTTATAATCAAATTTTCTCAAGACTTTTCTCAAAATATTCATTGTCCTTAAATACATATTTGTTTCCTAGTACTGAAAATTAACTTTAGTGAATGGTGCATAAAAATCCTAATATTTCTACAGTAACTGACCCAGTTTAACATCAATGCAAGTAGATTCCTATGGGACATGATGTGTATTTTGATGTTCATTTTTATTCAAGACTGCTACATTACTGTTTCTTCAGTTTATGCACATCATAGGATATATTTTCATCCACAAGTTCGCAAATTTATAGGCATTAGTTTCACTTTCAATCACTTTCTTCGTCAGAACACATGTATTCCTCCATGTTTCTTGACTGGTCTTTTGATGAGACTTCTTTTTAAACACATTATTTTCAATTTCCATGATCACTTTTGAAGCAAAACTCACATATTTTTCATGATAAACTATAATCCTAATATTACCTTTAGATGTATTGCTGGTTGGAATGAATGATGTTATATCAATATAAGATTTCTTATAAGATTTCAGATATCAATTCAATCTGTTATTTAAAGTGGGACCAGTTATATTATTTATTCAAAATGTGGTCTATTCATGCATTATCTCTATATTCATACACACAGTGTACACCTCTTTGTACACCCAATACTAATTTATAGGACTTCAAAACATTGCTCCCAGAATTGCTGGAAGAAATATTCATGTCACCTGATCTACATATACATTCTATGACTGTAATATTCTGGACAAAAAATGCAAAGGTCACACTTGTGATTTTACCAAAGCCTAAAGGGAAAGTGAACATGGATTACTAAAAGCATCCAAGGCCAGGTTGTCTAATGCTCTCAAATGTCAATCCTACTGATGACTGCATATTTGTTTCTTCTTAAGATTATATATTCAAACTCAACCCTGTTCAAAATGTCTAATCCTATCACTCACTTTATACTTTGCCTGATTTTGTAATATCTCTATTATTAACTGCTTTCCCACATATTTTTTAAAGTTCATCATTGTGACTGAATCTTCGTATGTGCTGACATTTACATTCACTCTCTAACTGAAACCTTATTTTTAAAGAAGTTTCGGTCCAAATTCTAAACTCACTCTACTTCCTAACCTACCGACTATCTTTGTAATCCTACCAACTATCCCTTTTTGACTGGATGTTCTCTTCCTCATTCAATCATCCAATTTACAAGGTCCTATGCCATTGTATATGGATTAATCTGAGACATCTGTGCAGAATGTAATTCAACACTATGTATCCCAATCAAGGGCCCAATGCGCTTCTGGGCTTCAAATTCTAGATTTCTGTTTTCATACATATATTTCACCTATATAATCTTATAAATATCGCAGGTTCCCAATACCATTATTCATCCAGCAGAATGAGTCATAACACAAATCGAACATGTTATTAACCCTAACCATACACTCTTCCCTCAATCTAACTTTACAGAAGAGCAGGGACAGAGTTGGTCTTACAATACAGGAATGTGGGGGATCTTCCATTTGCTGAGAATCTTAAAGGTCCATGCAGAAATGATCCCTGGAGAAGATGTAGGCAGCAATGAAGGACCTGAAAGATTAAAAGTAATCTTCCATGGCAAACAACCTGGTCAGGATGAAGGGTTGTGTCAGAATCAGCCTCTCTCTTCTTAATGTAGAGAAGATGGACCAAACCAGGCCTTTGTGGAGAGCTGTTCCCGGGTGCCTATGGGTGATATACAATTCTAACTTGTGAAAGTGTCACGGGAAATAGGGGCAGCATCCATCTCATGGGACCCTTGGAAGCAACTGTGAGGACAAAGTGGTTTCCAAGGCAGTGACCTCATTCAGTTCCTGAAGGAAGTGACCTCAACTAACTTCCTTGGTGATGGAACTCTCTGAACTTGGGATACAGGAAGCCAGGCACCCAGAGCCAGTCCAAGTCCAACTCCCAGTGGTCAAACTTGTTTGGAATTTCCAAGGACAGAGACAGTCTTTCTTGGTACCTGCTGATGTGAGGATGGCCAAATGCCAAGAAGGTCTGAAGAGGGGCTTTTTCTGAAAAAGAAGGTAGTGGCTCACCACTGGCTCCTGACAGCTTCATAGAGTTGGACACAGAGACCAGATCTGAGACAGGACAGCCCATTATGGGGGAATATATTAAGGCCCACCAGTCAAAGGACACTCCGTATTTTCACAGACCTACTTGGGGGTCTGTGTGGGTTTTTGGTTTGTCTCATATTCTGAGTATAGGTAGGAAAGTTGTTTGGTTTGTTTTGGTGTGAATTGATTCTAGTAAGTCTTTTGAAAAGGCGAGTGTTTCTATGTCTGTGTATCCCACTGTGTCCGTGGTTGTAGACATTAGACAAGAGAGCGCATCAATACATATGTCCTGTCTAGTAGAAATCTTTCCAGGATTTATCCTGCCGTATTTATGAATGATCTGCGGCTTGCCTTATGGATGGGCCACTCCTAATATCTACATAAGTTGCTGTTTTCTTTCTGAATTCTGGACAATCTCCAGAATAGGCTCATGGTTTTGTGTCCAAGATATGTACCACCTCCAAGCTCTGTGACACGGCTATGTACTGGATAGCTGAAGGGAATGGTGAGCATCTCAAAAAACTCAGATATCAGTGTGACCAGGAAAGTCTCAGTAGAGAAACTCTGCTTTGGGCCTTTTGCTTACCTATTGTACTGTTGCCCTGAATGTCAGGAAGGTCTTTGCTTCAGGCACCCCTTTGAAAAGACTGAAGAGTTTTCAAATGGAAATGTATGGGCATCAGCTGTGGCTCTTTGCTTAATTGCTTTAGAAAGGGATGTGTCTGAATCAGCTTCTAGGCCCTGTGTGAGGTTGTGGCTTAGATTCTCAGCACCTGATGGATCTAAAAAAATCCCATGTGTGCATCTAAAACCAAAATAGCCAAAAGAGCAGTCATTGTGGATTAAGTCTCTTGCCTTGCTCTGTAAGGTTCCTGACCTCCATCTTTGAGGATAGGGATCTTTTGGGTCAAATGAGTTCTTCAAATCACTGCAGAGGTTAGGCCATAGGTTCTTGGGTTTTGTCATGACTCCAATTAACAAAAAGAATCTAAACCACTCAGTCATTAGGCCACAAAATGGAGAATCAGAGCCATATTAACGCAGGGCCTCTTTGATCACACCTGGTTCACATGTAGAGTGTACCTGCCACACTGACTTTAGGCAAATGGGGGCAAAGGACCTTATTTTGGATACTGTCTTTGTCTGTGGCCCTCATGGAAACCTACAGCCTGAGGTTATGATGAGTGTCTATATGGAAGAAGATGAGGGCCATGTGGAAGTGTTTTGGTTTTTATTGTGGTCATTTTTGTGGCCGTTGGAAGAGATGACTGGGTCAACCTGGGCTTGAACACTGCTGTGATTCCCCTTAGAGACTGAGTTCTGGAACTAACCTCAAAGAAGTATTGCCATGTATTGTGTTGGGATTTTAGGAGGCCAGGCATGAGAGTCGCCCTTGGAAACTGAGATCTAGGCCCAGGGTAGCTTTTCACAGAGCACTGGCAATCTCAGGAAGGATAGCAAACGATTTTATTCTTAAATAATTGGCAGCCATAGTTGCAAGTCAAAACACACATGGACCACACATTGTAGACCTCAAATGCCTGGCTTAATGTGACCTTTTAGCCTGTTATTTGGGAAGCCTTGCCTGTTAGAATTCTCCTGAGCTTTCATTGAAATGAGCTTCCTCTCCATTTAATGGTTCCTGAATGAATTGAATCCCACAGTGCCTCAAACTTCATCCTTGAAAAATGGATAGATAAATACCATTGAATTTTTGAAATTCCCATGACCAGGTGTCACTGGAGAACCTTTGGATGTCCTATAGATAATCATGAGTGATCCAGACAGTGCCTTGATTGACTGGGTTTCATGAAAATGGTGTAGAACAGAGATGCCAGTAATTTGGAGCCTGCTGAGTAGTCAGCCTAGAACAGTGGTGTGCAGGTGTTTGTTAAAACATCTGTGGTATGGTGATGTGGATCTGCCATTGGCTTCCAAATGGTTTGTGACTGACATGGTGCAGCCCCCATACCCTTGGATGTAAAGGCATCAATGTTTAGAATCAGACTGCTATAGTCAAGGGGGCAATCTATGTGGGATAGAAGCCTGGTTGGTGCACTCTCCTGCAGATCCTTAACCACCACACGTGACAGAACTCCCTCCAGCACTCTGTTCCAGTTGACCTCCTCGTATTTCGTGAAGCAAATACCAAACTCCCAGTGCAGCTGCAAGAAACACCACAAAAATTAGAGAAAGACCAAATGGCTTCACAGTCCACACTGGGAGACAATTAGCCCCCAAATGGCAACAGTTTACCTACAAAGAGAGAATTCAGCCCTGCTGCCTCATGTTCATTGGAAAAAAAGAAACCATGTGCTCTAGGTCACATAGATGCAAACACAGCTTTGATGGTCTCACTACAAAGGAAGCAAAAGCTCCTAACAACAACATATTTTTCAAGTGCCCAACCTCAGAGGCAGTTTCTCAAGAAGTGTTTAGGCCAACAAAGCTCCATGTTTGTGGAGTTTTCACCATGTACCTTACTTTTGGAAACACCTCTACCATCTCCAAGGTTGTTAACTCCTCAGCATTTTCCATTCCAGATGTGTATTCAGAGATTTTCTAACTCTTCTCCTGTTATTGTGTCTTACTTGGGGTGAAGGTAATGTCAAGGCATTGTTCTGAATGAGAGTGGGAAGACTTTTGGGTAGCACATATTTGCATACACATTGGATTCATTTTCCAATTTTCCATTCGAAATACTGAATCCCTGACTGTCAGAGGTAGAAGGAATTCTCCTTCAAAGAATAGCCAGACACTTACAAGAAACAGCCACCAGGAGACATCCTGTCTGGGAGACATCCTGTAGCCATCTGTCTCCCTGAGACATCCTGCGGCCATCTGTCTTCCTGAAACTTTCTGAGGTTATCTCACCTTGTGAAGACATCTAGAAATAAGAGAGATTTCCCACATCCAGCATATAAATACCCCTGTGTTAACAATAAAAATTTGCAGCTTGATCAGAACTCCTGTCTTGCTGTCATCTCTCATGTCTCTTGTCCCTTCATTCCTCCCTATCTAGGTTCGCTGCCCACGTTGATGTGTCCTGCCGGCTGGGACATCTGGCGCCCAACGACTGGGTCTCGAGCCTTTGACTGAGGGGGACCCCGACCTCCTGGAACACTTTGTCAAGCGGAGCTCGCGATCACAGCAGAAGACACCACCAAGAAACAGATCCAGGAGGAGGTTGGGGATGACGCACGGTGAGTGACCCACCATGGGACAAGCAGTTTCGTCACATGATTTGTTTTTGTCAGCCCTCAAGGAGTCCTTCAAGACCTGGGGGCGCGTGTTAAGAAAAAAGACTTAATTTTTTTCTTTTCACACAAAGGAGAACTGTGTCCATGGTTTCCCCTTGAAAGGATCATTGATGATAAAAGATGGCTTAGAGTAGGAGACTGTATAAAAGATTATTATGAATCCTTTGCCCAGAAAATGTGCCTGTTCCCACCTTTTCTTACTGGAACTTAATTAATGAAATTCTTAAAAGTTCACCGTTTGACAATGGTACCTTAAAACTTGTCAGGATTGGGGAAGAGACTATGCAACTACCTCTCATTCCCCCTCGGCATGCCCCTCAGTTAGTATAGACATAGACCCTTCTCAGGCTCCCCAGGACCGTGGGACCCTTCCTGATCCCCCTAAAAATACCACCCTAATGAATAAGGCTCCAATAATTACCAACTGCCTTTATCCAGTTTTAAATCCCGGAGACATATTGAACCCTGTGGAGGAGGCTACCTGGGAGAAGGAAGCAGCACGCTACAATTCAGAAGACCCTCCACCTCTCAGGACCCTGCCACAGCCAATAGGACTTACACATCCACCTCCCTCCTATATCCCTACTGCCTTTTGTGCTCTGACCCTTCAGGGTAAAAATGCCCCCCCCCCAGATATTTTTTCCCACTTCCCTTGCCTAACCTGGCTCCCTTGAAAGCATCCTTACAATATAGAAGGGAACAGATCCAACCTTTAAAAGAATTAAGATCGCTTCAATCTGAACTATGTTCATTAGCCTTAGGTACGGAGTCAGTGCAACTGTCCCACAGCGGTCTAATACAAAGGTGAAGCCACTCCATCGGCCTGTGCTCGCATTCCCAGTCACCACCAGTCAGATAGATAAGCCTGCCCAGGCTGAGGTCAAAGACTTAGATGAGTATCAAGAGGAGGAAGCGAGGAAGTGAATCAAGGAGATCAAGACTCAGAGGATGAGAAGTTCACCCCTAGGCAGGAAGGAACCAAGAGTCTACAAAAAATTAAGCCTGCATTTTCTTGAAAAACTTAAAAAGGCTTGTGCTCACTATGGCCCCACTGCGTGCTACATGTTGCCTTTATTAGAAATCCACAGCACACAATGGCTTACTCCCAATTATTGGAAATTTTTAGACCAAGCTACCCTCAGTGCCAGAGACTTCCTGTTATGGAATGCAGATTTCAAAGAGCACTGTCGGGAAACTGCTCAAAAAATATTAACTAAGGCCTCCTCTAAATCCTGGACTTATGTTAAGCTAGTGGGCAATGAGCCTTTTGACACTAAAACTAAACAGGCACATTTCCCTGCTGGACTTTTGACGCAGATTCAGATGGCTTCCTTATATGCTTGGAGACACCTTCCTCAAAAGGCCTTGGCTACCACTTCCCTGGCAAAAATTTGACAAGGGCCCGGAGAGCCTTATAGCTACTTTGTTCCCTGGCTTAACCTAGCTGCAGAATGCTTGCTTGGACCAAGCCAAAGCGAAAGCACCTTTGTAAAACATCTTGCCTTTGAAAACTTCAACCCGGCATGTCAGGATGTTTTTTGACCACATAAGGATAAAGGGAAACTTTCTGACTTTATTAGACTCTGTGCAGGGGTGGGTGCAGCCCATGCCATGGATCTTGTCCTAGGTGCCGCTTTTACCAAAAACTTTCACAATCCCGGCTCAAATACTTGCTTTACTTGTAAACAACCTGGCCATTTTGCACGCAAGTGTCTGACAGGCAAACAAAGCCTAGGAATAGTGTCTCCTCAAACTGGGGCTAAACCGCCCCAAGCTACCCTTTGCCATAGATGTGGTAAAGGTCATCACTGGGGCAGTGAGTGTAGATCTAAGACAAATGCCCTCAGACAGCCTATTTCTTTCCTCTTCTTGGGAAACTCCCTGCGGGGCCAGCCCCTGGCCATGACATCTCCCAGGACAAACCCAGGGGCAATAAAATTTGTTCCCTCCCAAACTCCCAACCTACCTCAAAATCCTTCTCCAAAATTGCCTCCCTCAAACTAGCCACCCCTGGCAGTGAAGGATTGGACTTCTGTGCCACCACCGATACTATATTAGACTCAATGCAAGGGCCCCAGATAATACCCACTGGAATTATGGGTCCCCCTCCATCTCATATGTGTGCCTTTATTCTTGGAAGAGCCTCTACTAACTTACAAGGTGTTCATTTCTTCCCTAGCATTAATGATTATGATTTCACTGGAGAAATAAAAATACTGGCCACAGCTATTAATGGAGTTGTGGCCATCGCAGCAGGAACAAGACTTGCAAATTAATACTCCTTCCCTTTTATCCAGCAGGCACTTCCACCGCCCAAACCTACCGAGGGGGACTGAATCCTTGGGCTCCTCTGATGTATATTGGGTTCAACCCATTTCTCACAATAGACCCACCATATCCTTACTTATTGAAGGAAAAGAATTCCAAGGAATTCTAGGTACTGGAGCTGTTGCCACAATTATTTCTCCAAAATACTGGCCATCAGCTTGGCCCCTCACCCCATCCTTGACTGACCTTAAAGGGATAGGACAGTCAAAAAATCCTCTGGTCAGCTCTAGGGCTCTTCGCTGGACTGATAAAGAGGGTAATAAAGGAATGGTGACTTCTTTCGTTGTTCCTGACCTCCCTGTTAACCTATGGGGCCGAGATATTTTGAGTCAAATGGAAGTTATTCTGGCCAGTCCCAATTCCATAGTGACTCATCAAATGCTTCATATCAATTCTGTCCATGGTACAGGCCTTGGGAGACTGATATAAGGACTGGTTGAGCCTATACAACCCATACAAAAAACAAATACATAGGGACTTGGGTATTCGGATTTTTAGTGTCGGTCCCTGGCTCTCCTGTACCCCATGGAGATAAACTTATTTGGGAGAATCAGACTCTTGTGTGGGTGGATCAGTGGCCCCTTACCCAAGAAAATTTGGAGGCTGCCTCCATGTTAGTGCAGGAAGAGCTGGCAGCCGGCCATGCAGAGCCCTCAACCTCACCATCGAATACTCCTATTTTTGTTATCAAGTAAAAATTAGGCAAGTGGTGCCTTTTACAATATTTGTGTGCCATTAATAAAGTTATGCACCCGATGGGAGCACTACAGCCAGGCATTCACACACCAGTGGCTATTTCCAAAAACTTTTGTAAAATGGTTATTGACTTAAAAGATTGTTTTTTTACCATTCCTTTACATCCTGAGGATAGACCCTATTTTGCCTTTAGTCTCCCTTGCATTAATTTTCAGGGCCCTATGCAGAGATTTCAGTGGAAGGTTCTTCCCCAAGGTATGGCCAACAGCCCTAGTCTTTGCCAAAAATACGTTGCTCAAGCAGTACACCTTGTGAGAGAGTGATGGCCACAAATTTATATTTTACATTATATGGATGATTTGTTAATTGCTGCACCTAATACACATGACCATAATAATTGTTACTTGGACCTTTACAAAATCCTCACTAGCTTGGGACTACAGATAGCTCCTGATAAGGTTCAAACACAGAACCGTTATAGCTATTTGGGCCTTAAACTTCAAGATAATCAGATCCAAATTCCTAAGATACAACTACGGTTGGACCATCTTCACATCCTTAATGATTTTCAAAAATTACTGGGGGATATTCAATGGCTATGAATATATTTAAAATTACCCACTTGTGTACATTTGCCCCTTAATGATATTTTGAGAGGTGATTTCCACCCCTCCTCCCCTCAAAAGCTTACTCCTGAGGCATGGCAGGCATTAAATCAAGTCACAGAAGCCATTGCCCAAAAGTTTGTTACACAAAATTCTTATAACCTTCCTCTGGTTCTGGTTATTTTACACACTCCTCATACACCCACAGGAATATTTCGGCAGTGAAATACACATTTTAAAAATAAAGGCTACTCCTTGCTTTGTGTCCATTTACCCACCACATCCTCCAAGGTTATTACTGTTTATCTTGCTCAGGTAGCTTCTATTATTTTTAAAGGTCGTTTGCTAACTCGACAACATTTTGTCAAAGACCCTGATAATATTTTAATTCCATTTACTAAGGACCAAAACCAATATTTACTACAGACAGAGGATGAATGGGGTATTGTCCTATCAGGCTTTTTGGGAACAATTGATAATCACCTCCCCAAAAACCCCCTTTTACATTTTGTCCAGTTACATCCATTCATTTTTCCCAAAATTACTCAAAAGGCTCCCATTCCTCAATTCCTTACTGTCTTTACAGACGGTTCCAGTAATGGCCGAGCAGTCTTTGTTGTCAATAACCAGCCTACCACCTTTGATGCTGTCTATCATTCAGCACAGTTTGTGGAATTGTTTGCCATAACACAAGTTTTTAAAACATTTTTTTGATAATCCTGTTAATATTTATACGTACAGTGCCTGCATTGCTCATTCTGTGCCCCTGCTGGAGATTTCACCCACCATTAAGCCTTCTTCCAATGTGGGCTTTCTGTTTCACCAGCTTCAGCAACTAATTCAGGCCAGACAACACCCATTTTTCTTAGGACACATCAGGGAACACTCTGATCTTCCGAGCCCTCTAATACAAGGTAATGCCCAAGCTGATGCAGCAACTCGTTTCATCTTTCCAATTTTTGATGGCTCCATTCAAAAGGCCAAGGAGTTACACAATCTTCACCATATAAATTCACAGAGCCTTCGATAACTATGTAAAATCACCAGGCAACAGGCACGAGAAATAGTAAAAGCATGCCCTGGTTGCCCTGTCTTCCTCCCCATTCAACACTTGGGAGTTAACCCCAAAGGATTACTGTCCAATCAGTTTTGGCAAATGGATGTTACTCATTTTTCTGAATTTGGAAAAACCAAATATATACACGTTTCTATAGATACCTTCAGCGGCTTTATTTCTGCATCACCACATTCTGGAGAGGCTATCAAAGAATTCCTTTCTTATCTTGTTTCAGCCTTTTCCGTAATGGGTAAAAAAATACATATTAAAAAAAATAATTGTCCTGCATATACCAGTGCCGAGTTTAAACAGTTTTGTGGTACCTTGCACCTTACCTTAAAGACTTGGCTAACCCGCTTGAAGTCTTCTGCACTTGTATTTACCACTCCCAGGCATCGCCTTAATTGCATTATTTGTCCTTATTTTTCTTTCTCAAGACAATGAAGGCCATTCAGCCGCAGAATGACACTGGCATCTCTCGTCCAATTCTGTTCGCCCACCTGTTATGTGGCGCAATCCCCTTACAAATAAATGGAAAGGCCCAGATTGTGTCCTCCTCTGGGGACGAGGCTCAGCTTGTGTTTTGGACCAAGAGCAAGCAGGCCCTAGATGGGTACCAGAACGCCTGGTTAAACAGGATAATGACTTACATCAACATAGGGACGGAGGTCCTCCCCTTGAGGACAAATTTTCCTCTTTTTAGGATGCAGCCAACAATCTCTGTGAGCATCCTGCTTAAGGCACTTCTGCTGAAAAGGTTTGTACATGGAGGCCTTGGTCCTCCACCTTCCAACATCATGGAGTACCTTTTTGGCCCTCCCTGTGAATGCAAGGGAGGATCTTGGACTCAGGCTCCCACTAGTTGGACCCAGACTGCTGACTGCGTGACTAAGGTGGCTTACCTCCGTGCTGAGTTTGACCATAAGCTCGGAGGAGTTCATCAGCCTAAATGGGTATGTGTTATCAAGCCAAAGATTATTCCCCCTAGTACAAGTAAAGCTCTCCAAAATTGTTCTGAAACTTGAACGCATACCCAAGAGATGCATGTCTCTTCTTATGCGTCGGCCTCAATTTGTGTTAACAAGCAGGGAGAACAATTATTTGAAGCCTCCATAACTAAAACTCATGCAGCAGGGGGGACCACTATTCATTATACCCTCATTCTTTTTGCCCGGGGAGGAGATGGCAAATACACCAAGCTACAGTCACCTGGGTGCCAAGGCCCTGTCAGTAAACCCTCCTGCTGCCCCATTAAGGCACCTACAGGGGTCTCTGATTTTGGAGGATTCAATGATGCTGTCAAGCATCCTCAGATAATCAAACTTTTGAAACCCCAAATCCCTGAGCTCACATATCATCCCTTAATATAGCCTAAATCCCAGCTCCCAGGTTTAGATACCAATACATTAGATACTTTGGAAACTACCTTCTCCTTCCTTAATAATTCCAAGCCCACCCTTGCTGGTGATTGCTGGCTCTCCATGACAACAGGGGCAATCATGCCTATTGCAGTTCTATTAATTCTATCATAGACAATGATAATACATGCCAACCCAGATTTCCTTTTAAAGTACAGCCTATAGGCACTTTTACAATATGTCTTTTAGGCGTGATGCAGAATAATACGTATGATACTGATGTTGGAGTTACTTCCTTTGAAAATTGCTCAACAGTATAAAACTATTCCTCACCCACCCCATCTTTGTCCCCCCAATGGCACAGTTTTTATGTGTGGAGGAAACTCGGGCTTCCCCAGGCTTCCAGCAAATTGGACTGTTGGCTGTGTTCTTGCCTTATTACTCCCTCATAAAACTATTGTCCTAGGAGACGAAACTCTATGCATTCCTAGTCTAGACACCTTAGTGAAAAGACACAGGCGGGCAATACAGGCCTTACAACTCCTTGCCAGCCTTCGAATAACAGCTGCTGTGGGCACAGGTACAGCTGGCTTAGTCAGGCAATACACTCTTACCTCGCCTGTCTCAACAACTTATAAATGATGTATAAACTCTATCAGGAACCATTAAAGATTTGCAGAACCTAGTAGACTCCCTGGCGGAAGTGTTTCTTCAAAATAGACGAGGCTTAGATTTGCTGACAGCTAACCAGGGAGGTATTTGCTTGGCCTTAGGGGAACGATACTGCTTTTATGCCAATAAATCAGGCATAGTACGCTCTAAAATTAAGCAGCTTCAAGAAGATCTAGAAAAGAGACGAAGGGAACTTTTTGAAAATCCCCTCTGGACAGGGTTTAATGGATTTCTACCCTACCTTGTACCCCTGTTAGGCCCTTTGTTGGGTTTACTTTTAATGGTGTCCATAGGCCCCTGCATTATAAACAGGCTGGTACACTTTATTAAAGAACAGATTAATATTTTGGCCTCTAAGCCCATACAGGTCCACTATCATCATCTGGAGATGGAAGACCATGCTGCCAACATTTAAAAGGATGTTCTACCCTTCTCACAGGCTTATTTCTTAAGTTTACATCCCCACAGATCTCTTTTTCTTACATAAAACTATAAGTAACAGCTCTGACCAACCATCTTCTGCCATTGCCATAAGGATTCGTCCTCCATGGGCCCCTCCGTTTGGGGGAGGATGCACCCATGGAGTGAGGATGTTAGGCCCTAATAACAGAGGGTGCAGGATGGACTGCAGGAGGATGGATCAACGGATCCCAAAACATAAGACCTCTTAGTGACACGGTCTGGTGCATGGCGGTCGGCATGCTTCCCCCTCAAAGCCGTCTCCTCCAAAAACATGCCAAGGCCACCAAGAAATCTTCTAGTAAACATGCTCTCTCAGATCAGGAGATATTCTAAGGCCTCCTTGAGAAACAGAGCCTCTATCACCCCCTAAAACATTGGCCAGTAAGGTATGGTCATATATTTTATATAAAAAAGGGGAGAGGTCAGGGGCTAGAAGGAAGTTCTCCTTCAAAGAATAGCCTTACACTGACAAGAAGCAGCCCCCTGGGAGATATCCTGCCTGGGAGACATCCCGCAGCCATCTATCTCCCTGAGACATCCTGCGGCCATCTGTCTTCCTGAAACATCCTGAGGTTATCTCACTTTCTGAAGACATCCAGCAACTGCCGATAAGAGAGCTTTTCCATCTGCAGCATATGAATTCGAATGTGAGAACAATAAAAGTTTGCAACATGATCAGAACTCCTATCTTGCTGTCATCTGTCGTGTCTATTGACCCTCGATTCCTCACCAACTAGGTTCCTTACCCACGTTGATGTGTCCGGCCGACCGGGACAACTGACACTAACCCATACCCTACTAGACTCTGACTACTAATCTTAATATGATGGAGAAAAATAACCCAAACAGAATAGAAATACAAGCAGTTCGGAGGAGGCATGGTGTATAGTTGGACTTGCCTTTTGCATGATATAGGGTAGTTGTAATAAATCTAGTTAATTTTTAATTGAAATAGTTCTCCATGTGTTTTTAAAGTTAACAAACATGTGAATTCCTGTCTCCATTTCTCTGTAGCCTATTCAGCACATGTATTTTTATCTGCACATATCGAATCCTACTTGGAATCACACGTATATTCTTGTGAGGAGGCTGACTTGGCAGATACAAATTATGAGAAGAGATCACTCTTCATAAACGCTGTTGAAACTGAAAATTCAACCTTGGGTGAGCTTCCTAGTAGATCAACATTATACATAAATCCATGTTCAGTAAAATAAATATTTTTGCATCTATGGATGATATATATTTCATGTTGAATTTCGTTTGGCATATATATTGCTACATTTTTTTGTCTGTGTTGTGTGTTTTGTATATATATATATATATATATATATATATATATATATATATATATATATATATATACACACACACACATTCTCCAGATTTTTCAAAATATGAAATATATGTGTCTTATATACACTCCCTAAATTCATTCATGTTTATGTATGTGAATTTATAATCAACTTTTCACAAGATTATTCTCAGAAGTATACATCCACCTGAAATACTTATTTGTTTCCTAGTACTGAAAAGTAACTTAAGTGAATGGTGCATACAATCCTAATATTTCTACAGTGACTGACACAGTTTAACATCAATGCAAGTAGATTTCTATTGGACATGATGTGTATTTTGAAGTTCATTTTATTCAACACTGGTATATTAAATTTTCTTCAGTTTATTCACATCATAGGATATATATTTCATCCACAAGTTCACAAATTTATGGCCATTTGATTCACTTTCAATCATTTCCGGCTTCAGAACACATGTATTCCTCCTGGGTTCCTGAATGGTCTTTTCATGACAGGTCTTTTCAAACACATTCATTTCGATTTCCATAATCATTTTGAAGCAAAACTCACATATTCTTCATGATATACCATAACTCTAATATCACCATTACATGTGTAACTGGATGGAATGAATGATTGTATATCAATATAAGATTCCCTGTATATTTTCTGATATCAATTCAATCCATTATTTAAAGTTTGAACCACTTATATTATTTATTCACAGTATGGCCTATTCATGCATTATCTCTCTATTTATAGACACAGGGTACATCTATTTGCATCCCCAATACTAATTTATTCATCTTCAAAATGTAGCTCCCAGAAATGTTGGAAGAAATACTCATGTCACCTGTTCTACATATACATTTTATCACAGTAATATTCTGGACACAAAAAGAAAATGTCACACTTATGATTGTACCAAAGCCTAAATTGAAGTGAGCATGCATTACTAAAAAATCCATGTCCAGGTTGCCTAATGCTCTCAAATGTCAATCTTATTGGTGACTACATATTTGTTTCTTCCTAAGATTATATATTCAAACTCAACCATGTTGAAAATGTCTAATCCTATCACTCACTTTATACTTTGCCTAATTTCCTACTGTCTCTATTGATATCTTCTTCCCTACATAGTATCACTGATCATTATTGTGACTGACTCTTCACATGTGCTGACATTTACTTTCACTCTCTACCCGAAAGCCTATTGCTAAAGAACTTTTGTTCCCACTCCTATACTCACTCTTCTTACTAAACCTATGGACTTATGTCCTAATCCTACTGACTATCCATTTTTGACTGGATGTTCTCTTCGACATTCAATTATCCAAGGTACAAGGTCCTATGCCATTGATATTGATTCATCTGAGACAACTGTGCAGAATATAATTCAAAGCGAAGTATCCCACTCAAGGGCCTAATGCCTTTCTGGGCTTCAAATCTTACCTAGATTTCTGTTTTCAAACTTATATTTCACCTGTATATTCTTGTAAATATCGCAGGTGTCCAATACCATTATTCAACTCATAGAATGAATCCTAACCCAAATAGAACCTGTTATTAACCCTAACAATACACTGTTCCCTCAATCTCACTTTACAGAAGAGCAGGTACAGAGTTCGTCTTACAATACAGGAATGTAGGGGTTCTTCCACCTGCTGAGAACCTCAAAGGTCCATGCAGAAATGATCCCTGGATAAGATGTAGGCAGCTATTGAGGAACTAAGAAAGCAAAAGTCATCTTCCATGGCAAAAACCCTGGTCAGATTGAAGGGATGTGTCTGAATCAGCCTCTCTCTTCTTAATGTAAAGATGGACCAAACCAGGCCTGTGTGAAGAGCTGTTCCTGAGTGCCTATGGTTGATATACCATTCTAACTTGTGACAGTGTCACAGGAAGTAGGGGCAGGCTCCATCTCATGGGACTCTTGGAAGCAACTGTTAGGACAAAGTGATTGTCACGGCAGTGACCTCATTCAGTTGCTGAAGGAATTGACCTACCTAACTTCCTTGTTGATGGAACTCTCTGAACATGGTATCCAGGAACCCAGAGACCCAGAGGCAGTCCCAGTCCCAGTCCCAGTGAACTCAACTGTTTGGATTTACCAAGGACAGGGTCAGCTTTTCTTGGTACCTACTGATGTGAGGATGGCAAAATGACAGGAGAGCTATGAAGAGGGTCCTTTCCTGGGAAAGCAGGTAGTTGCTCACCACTGGCTCATGGCAACTTCACAGAGTTGGAAAAGGAGACAAGATCTGAGACTGTAGAGGCAATTTCGGGGGAACATAGTATGGCTCACCAGTTAGAAGACACTCCATAGAGTCACAGACCTACTTGGGGGAAGGAGGTACCTTTTTGAGTGTGGGTGTGAGTATGTGGTTTTCACATTTTCTGAGAATAGGTAGAAAAGTCGGTTTGTTTGGTTTGGGGTGGACTGTTTCTTGTTTGTCATTTGACAAGGTGAGTGTTTCTATGTCTGTGTATTTTACTGTGTCAGTGGTTGTAGACAATAGTAAAGAGAATGCATCAATGGATGTGTTGTGTCTAGTAGAAAGCTCCCAGCATTCATCCTGCCCAATTTATGAATAGAGAGTGGCTAGACTTATTGATGTGCAATACCTATTATCTTCCAAAGTTCCAGTTTTCTTCCTGAATTCAGTCATCTATCCAGAATAGGCTCATGGTTTTGTGTCCAAGGTATGTACCACCTCCAAGCTCTGTGAAATGGCCATGTACTGAATAGCTGAAGAGAATGAGAGCATCTCAGAAAACTCAGATATCCGTGTGAATAGGAAAGTCTCAGTGGAGAAACCCTGCTTTGGGCCTTTTGCTTACCTATTTTTCTGTTGCCCTGAATGTCAGGAAGGTCTTTGCCTCAGGTCACACTTTGTGAAGCCTGAAGAAAATAGTTTTCAAATGGAAATGAATGGGCATCACCTGTGGCTCTTTGCTTAATTGCTTTTAAAATGGATGTGTCTGAATCAGCATCTTGGCCCTGTGTGAGGTTGTCGCTTAGATTCTCTACACCAGATGGATCTAAAGAAAGATGCCATGTGTACATCCAAAACCAAAATGGCAAAAAAATCAGTAATTGTGGATGAAGCTTCTTGCCTATCTCTCTTAGTTTCCGGACATCCATCAAGTGAAAATAGGGATCCCTTGGGTCAAATTAGTACATCAAAGCCCTGTAGTGGTGCTTGGGTTTCCTCATGACTCCAAATCACATGAAGAATCTATACCAGACTGTCAGTAGGCCTCAAATTGGAGAAGCAGAGCAGTATTAAGAGCAGGCCTATTTGATCACTCCTGGTTCACAGGAAAGTTGTCCTGGCCACAAAGACTTTAGGCAAATGAGGGGAAAAGGAGCTTATTTTGGACCCTGTTTTTAGATGTGCCCCTCATGGAAACCTCCAGCCAGAGGTTATGATGAGTGTCTATATGGAAGAATATGAGGGCTATGTGGAAGTGTTTTGGTTTTAATTGTGGTCATTTGTGTGGCGATTGGAAAAGATGACTGGGTCCACCGGGGTTTAAACTCTGGTGTGATTACCCTTTGAGACTGCGTTGTGGAACTGACCTCAAAAAAGTATTGCCATTATTTGTGTTGGCATTTTTGGAGGCCACGCATGAGAGTCGCCCTTGAAAACTGAGATGTAGTCCAAGGGTGGCTTTCCACAGAACACAGGGAATCTCAGCCATGATATCATATGATTTTATTTTGAAAGCCTTGGCATCCATAGTAGAGAGTCAAAACACACAAGGACCTCTCATTGTAGACCTCTATGGGCCTGGCTTCATGTAACCTTTTGCCCACTCTTTGGGAAGCCTTGCCTGTGAGATTTCTCCAGAGTTTTCATTGAAATGATCTTCCTCAACATTTAATGGTTCCTGAATTAATTGAAACCCACAGTGCCTCCGACTTCATCCTTGAAGAATGCCTAGATAAATATCATGAAATTTTTGAAATTCCCATGACCAGGTGGCACTGGAAAATCTTGGATGTCCTGTTGCTATTTTAAGTGTACCAGACAGTGCCTTAATTGACTGGGTTTTATGATAATGGTGTAGAACAGAGATGTCAGTAAGTTGGAGCCTCCTGATTAGTGGTCATAGAGCAGTGTTGTGCAGGTGTGTGATAAAACATCTGTGGTGGGGCCATGTGGATCTGCCATTTACTTCCAAATGGGTTGTGACTGACATGGTGCAGGCAGCAGAACCTTCTATGTAAAGGCATCTTGTTATATGGAGAAATTTCAGGGCAATGTTCAGAATCAGGTTGCTATGGTCAAGGGGGCAGGCTCTGTGGGATAGAAGCCTGGTTGGTGCATTCTCCTGCAGACTCTGACCCACCACACGTGACAGAACTCCCTCCAGCACTGGGTCCCAGTTGAACTCCTTGTATTTCGTGAAGCAAATACCAAAATCCCAGTGCAGCAGCAAGAAACAGCAATAAATATGGAGGATGACCAAATGTCTTCACAGTCCACACGAGGAGACACTTAGCACCCAGTGGCCACAGTTTACCTACAAAGAGAGAATTCAGCACTGCTGCCTCATGTTCATTGGAATATAAGAAACCATGTCCTCCAGGTCACATAGATGCAGACCCAGCTTTGATGGTCCCACTAGAAAGGATGCTAAAGCTCCTTAAAACAACATATATTTCAAGTGCCCAATCTCAAGGGAAGTGTCTCAAGAAGTCTTTAGGCCAGCAGAGCTGCAAGTTTTTGGAGTGTTTACCTGTTAGATCAGGACACAAGAAAAGACCACTGACTCCAATAGAAATCAAATTAAATTAAACTTATTATTTCCACTGGCCATGCTGCCTCTCCCTCCGAAAACGGCGGGAACAAGACAGCAACCCCAGCTTTCCTACAGCACAGCTTTATAGCCCAGAAAGTTACACAAAATGGGGGTTAGAGATAACAGAACTCTGACAAACATCACACTAATGGTAGTTTACATTTTTTTTTTGCTGTAAAATGGAGCCTCAGAGAGGGTTGCTGTCTGGCCAGGGAAGGCAAATATTTTATGATATGTCACTAAAGTTTCAAAAAGGGTTGCTATCAGGTCAGAGAGCAAGACATGGGTCAGTTCAAGTCACTGGCAGGCATTCCAAACAGGTTCAGAATTTTCAGTAATTTATGGTAAAGCCAAAATTATCTTTTCATGATTTGTGGCAAGATGGCTCCCAATTTTAATAAAAGATCAGGTTGGGTCTATCATTTTCCCCTTTTCTCTGTGTCCCTTTCAAATCTTTGATAGATTGGGGGAAGAGCACTGAGGAAATTTTAATCCCTCAGGTAAAAGTCTCCAAATTTTTAGAACTCACCCAAAACCTGTCTCCCTGATTTTTACCTGACTTAATTAATTACTTGTATTGATAGTCTATTTATATTTGGCTCCATTGTTGTAATAAGAGAGGCGTCACCCATTTTGGATTCTTCTGAGCTGGAGAGGGTGACGTGAGTAGGTATGGTGTGAGGGACATGAGTTGCCTTTTAGAAGTAGTTGAGGGACATGAGTTGCCTTTTAGAAATCAGTTCGTTTTGAAGTCTCGTTAAGGAAGAACAGGTTGTAAAGTCATCTGGGGATGGGTTCTTCTATGAGAGAAACAAAAACCATGAGTACTGAATAAATGTTGCAGCAGCTGGAACATGTCACTCTATAGAATTTCCCTCACCGGACTTTAATATTCCCAGTTATCAAGACTGTCAACTTAATATTTAACTTTTAGTATTACAGTTGTCCCTCCCCATAAGATACAGTTTAATAATTTAATGTCATCTGATCTTGCAAAATCCTTTTACCAGTATGACCTCTGTGTCTAATAGAGGAAACCTTTAATTCTGATACTCAATGCTGGATAATCGTACTAGCAAACACCAAAATTACCTGTGTAGGTTAGGAATATCATTAGGCCTTAAACTGAAAATTTCTGCCTCTGGCAGCTCTTCTTGATAGTCTTTTTTAATAAGTATCAGCATTCCTCTCTGAGAATCCTTCTTTGTAGCCTCCAGTCTTACTTATTTTGGGAGGCTAACATAAAGTGTATACCTTAAAATATTATTATTATTATTATTATTATTATTATTATTATTATTATTATTATTTAAA